>NW_027555736.1:19190490-20542990 GCF_003287225.1 Phascolarctos cinereus
GAATCCCTGGTTTAAGAAGCATTTCAGGCAAACAGGCCACAAATAAGTGGCCGTATTTAATTCCCCTTTAAAAATATTTATTAGCAATCATCCCCAGGCCTTGTCTCTACATTAGGATTTGAGGCTCATGGGAGGACAAGGAAGTCATCAAGGTCTGTCCTCTCCTTGATGCAACAGCTGATAGACCATCCTCCTTACCTTAAGCAGGATAACACAAAGTGGCGACCTGATGATAGACAAACCTTGGCATCTCTTTCAACCTGCTGAAAAGTAATGAGTCACTCTCTACAAGCAGGTGTTGTTTGCTACAAAACCACTCAACATGTGCCCTCTTAATTATCTCATGACAACATTTGAAAGTCACACAACTGGTGGCCAGGTGGCCGTATGTGTTAAATCACTCATTCTGGGGCTTTATTACCTGATATCCTGTGCATTTTACAGCAGCAAGACCATTCCCTGGAACAGAAAGAACAAGGTTCTGTCCTTGAAACACTTCTTAGAGAACAAGAAAGAGCTCTGAGTTGCTCATTCCTCAGGAAGGTACAGCACAGAGACATGAAGTCAGCCTAGGGATGGGTGGTGAGACCCCAGATACTCTCGGGAAACTCCCATTATTATACGTTCCATGAGACAAGCAAGCAGCAGGGCTTGGGGGAGAGAGTTTTTAAAGATTATTATTAAAACATTTTCTCCATTTCCAGTCTCACAGGAGCTAGAGATGAACCATTAGCTTAGAATCTCTATGTAGTAAAAAGGACCCTGAAACCAGTAGGGGAAAGGAAGATGTGCTAGATAACATCTTCACTATTGCATTCTTTGGAACAGAATCTTTTATATACTTGTCTTTGTCAGTGCAAGTGGATGGGCTTTTTCTGTTTATTTGTTTGATTATAAATTCATGGCATTTGGATCACAGATTTAAAGGTGGAGGGATCATAGTGTAATAGGCAGCCAGGTGGTAAATTGAATAGACTGTGGAACTTGGAGTCAGGAAAACCTGAGTTTGAAACCTGCCTCAGACACTCACTAGCTGAGTGACCCTAGACCTTAACCTCTTTATGACTCAATGTCATCAGCTATGAAGTGGGAATGCTAATAGTACATACCTCAAAACCTCCTATGAGGTTCAAATGAGATAATATGTGTAACATGCTTTGCAGTTCATAAAGTGATATATAAATACTAGATATTGGTGTTTGAGGATTAGGACTAAGATCATTTCTGATCACTGACAGGCACCCCTGAAACATGTGGCTCAGAAGAACAAATATCTCACAGGCATCTTTACTGATGGATTTGATCAACACTCTGCTGACTCCATGAATGAGCTTACTGATTTATACAGGACTCAAGGTGTGTCTGATTCTTTCAGGTAATCATAAATTTCCTGTAGGTCATCATGTGTCTTTCTCCACTGATTGCAGCATTTATTCCTCTCAAGTTGATTAAGATTTTGTTTTCACCTAGTTTGCACTTTTATTGGATTCAGCCAAACTGGGCTTTCTGCAATTATTTTGGGATGAAGGTGGAACTCTACCCTTGAATTATGGTCACAGATGTAGAACTGGAAGAACCTTGAAATGGCTAAGTAACTTTCCCAAGGTCATACAGGTAGTAAGATGCAAAGCCAGAATTTAAACTTTCATTCACAGAGAAATGTATGTATGTGTTTCCCCCTCCCCTTTTAATTCTCACTATGTCATTCTTGATGCTCCACTGAAGTCCTCCTCTGATCCTTCACCCCAGAGTGTAGATATTTCTGTGTTCTAGAAGTCATCACTGATGTAGCTCTAGCTCTAAAATATGCTATCAATTCAGAACAGTTCTGAATGCCATTGGTGGGGGTTTCTGTGTCAACCCAAAGAAGATCAGACTAGTTCAATTGTAAGAATCTCATCCCAAGACTGGGTGCCAGCTGGTATCTTTTGTGGCCACAGTAAACCTTAAGGACCCAATGCCAACAGCAGAGAGGATTTGTGATCTTTTTAAGTGAAGGAGGGAGGGATCTACTGCCTCAAATTATTTTCCTGCAACTATAGTTAGTTGCTTTGGAAATCTACAGGCTTGATAAATTACTAACCAATAGACCACAGAGCCAACAAGAGGTAAAGATTCCTGGAGCTGTCCATGGTGGTGACTAGAAGCAATCATAACAGAAATAACACTCCATTTAATTTAACAATCATTTATTGAGTGTTTATTATGTGCTAGGGATTATTTAAAAAAAAGCACCTTTTTTACCCCCAAGGAGGTTATGTTCTCCAGGGTGAGGGGGAATGTGTAAACAGATAAGTTTATGCAAAATTTGCTTTGAAGAAAGGCAGAGAGCTATGAGAAGTGAGGGCATTCCAGCCATGCGTGAAAAGGCTGCATTCAGCCTGTGCAAGTATGGAGAAATTAGAGATAAAATAGCATGTATTAGGATCCACAGGTACGTCAATTTCAGTGGAACATAGAATAACCATGAGGTATGTGGGAATCATGGAATTTGTTGATTCCTTGCCTCCACAAAGAGCCACTCATCATTCTCGAGGCCTTTGCAGACAAACTCCTTGACTCTATTCCTTATTAGTCCTGACTCCCACATTAGAATGAGAATATTCATGTCTCCACCAACTTCTAAATTCCTTCAATTTACATTTAAAACCCGAAAGAGTCTATCACATTTTCAAATGTCTTGAAATGGGAGTATTATTTGCTAGTCAATACAGATAAGTAAAATGAAAACAAAATTTCAAAGAAAACTACAACCTTCATGATTATTTTCATAAATAGTTGTTGCCATAGAACTGGAGTTTGCAAAGTTTGATTTCTTCTTGTGTTGGTTTTTACCCAAAATCTCTCGTCCACAATGTTACTGAATTAATGGAGATAAATAAACCACAAAGCAACTTGGTTGAGAAATGATTGTTTTGTTTGTTTCAGAAAATTGTCTCAAATGTGTTAAGTAGATAGAAAAAAAAAACTGTCTTCAGGGTCAAGAGTGATTTACATTCCTGCTCAGTCATGGTCCATTTCATTCAAAAGGTAAACTCACCACCTCTCAAAAACAATGCAATTCAGTTGAACTTAATGCAGAGGAGTTTGGAATCAAAAAAAATCATGTGTGTGCATCAGCCTGAAGCCTGAGCCTTTGAATCAAAGGGAACCTTTGCTATTCTACAAATAGTACTGCTTCAGCGAGTGTATATCTTCAGGAAGTCTGCCAAGCCAGGAAGTTGTGGAGCTTGGAGAGGTCATTTGGAATTGAAGTCATTTGAAGCTGAGACTTAAGAAGGAAAATAATAACTGACATTTACATCACATGTTAAGGTTGGCAAAAAGGCTTGATACATGTTAGCTCATCTCATCTGAGCCTCTTTGTAACTCTATGAGATAGGTGCTACAGATGGCATTATCCCTATTTTACAGATGGAGAAACAGACTCAGGAAAGTCAAGCAGATTACATGCAGTCATATACTCATTAGCAAATGAAGCAGGATGCAAACACAGTTCTTCCTGTCTCTAAATCCAATTCTCTTTTCACTGTCACCCTGGCTTCCATTAAGAAAACTAGAGAAAGCATCATAAAACAAAGACAGACTAAAGCTTGGAGTAAGGAGATCATGTTAAATAATAAGATCATGGAGTTTGGGCTAGAAGACCATCAATTCCAACCTCCCTCATTTTACAAGTGAAAAAGCTAAGGACCAGAGAGTCTAAATGATTTGGTTACATAGGCAGTGTCTTGAACCCCTGAATTCTGACTCCAAATTCAGTGCCATTTGCATGGTATCAAACATGAGCATGTAGTCCTCTCTCTGGTACTGACCAGTTGTATAACAATGTATAACCACGGAGAAGTTGCTGATCTTCCCTACTCTTCAGTTTCACTATTTCAAAGAGTTGAATAACCATGTTATTTACCTCAGATATTCCAAGGCCACATACTAGGAAAATTCTTGGAATCCTTGGACAAACAAATTTCTCAGAGACCATGCCCACCTACTCAAGAACTTCCTAGGGAGGTAGCTTTTAATGTACATTGGCCCTTAGAAGGCATGAATATTCAATGGAAGATGAGATGGAGAGGTTTTCATTGTTCAGTCATTTCAGTTATTCCTGACTCTTCATTATCCCATTTGGGGTTTTCTTGGCAAAGGTATTGGAGTGGTTTGCCATTTCCTTCTCCAGCTCATTTTACAGATGAGGAAACTGAGGCAAATAGGGTTAAGTGACTTGCTTAGAGTCACACAGCTAGTAAGCGTCTGAGGCTGGACTCCAGGCCAGGCATTCACTGTGCCACCTAGCTGCCCATGAAGAGGAGGAGGGGAAGAGAAATAGCAAGAGTTACAAAATAAGAAAGGTTTAATATTAGCTGATACCATGCTCTTTGCAGTCCAACCAGATGGGCTAAATCGTTATTTCCCACACATGACATTCCATCTCCCATCTTCATTCTTTTGAATGGTCTGTGCCAAATGTACAGCTTGCATCGCTTCTCCATTTCCTCCTCTTTGAATCCTGAATCTCCTTCAAAACTCAGCTCAAGGACCATCTTATTCATCAGGTCTCTTCTCATCCCATCCACATCTACCCAAGATACTAGCACCTTCAATCCAAGTATATATATATATATCTATATCTATATCTATATATATATACATATATATATAGATATAGATATAGATATATATATAGATATATATAGATATATAGATATATATAGATATAGATATATATAGATATATAGATATATATAGATATAGATATATATAGATATATAGATATATAGATATATAGATATATCTATATAGATAGATAGATAGATAGATAGATAGATAGATAGATATATATATAGATATATATATATAGATATATATATGTGTGTGTGTGTGTGTATGTATATATGTGTGTGTGTATATATGTGTATATATGTATGTATATATGTATGTATATATGTATGTATACACACATACATATGCATATATGCATGTATGTGTATATATATATTTGTGTGTATATATATAATGTGTGTGTGTGTGTGTGTGTATATATATGTATGTATATACATACTTAGAATAAGCTTATTTTGGTACATACTCTCTCCCCCAATTTCATGTAAGCTCCTTGAAAGGAAGAGCTGGTTCATTTTTGTCTTTGTATTCACAATGCCTAGCCTAGTACAAGGCAATAGGTGCTTAAAGAAAAAATGCTTCTTAGTTGATTAATGAATGAATGAATAAATAAATTACTTTCCTCTCAAAATCAAGGCAATGACTTTTACTGAGCAGCATTTGATAGCTACTGGTGATCTGAATCTGCTTCTTGATTCTGCTGACTAGAGCAAAGTTATAGTTGAGATATATGCAGGACTTTGCATACCAGAAAATATTGGAGAATATTTCCCCCACGTGTCATTGCTGGGCTCCCTTAGAATGTGCTCAGTTGGCTCTGGACATGGTGAGTAATATATTTCCCAGAAACCAAAGATACCCTGTATGGAGGGTTTTACTATGGAAAGTGGAACGTTATATAATAAATCTGTTATAGTAGGTAAGATCCAGGTTGTGAAGGGTATTAAGTGTCAAACAAAGGATTTTCTGTTTTATCTTAGAGACAACATAGAGCTATTGGAGTTTATGAAGCAAGTAAGGGACATGGTAAGATCAGTCCTTTAGGACATTCACTTTAGCAGCTGTGTGAAGAATGGATTACAGAAGGGGAGACTATGAGGCAGGGATCTCACATAAAGGATAATTGCCATAGTTCAGACAAGAAGTCATGAATGTCTGAACCAAAGTGGTGTCTTCATTAGTAGCAAGGAAAGGGGTATGAAACATTGTAGAGGGGAGAAAATCAACAGGACGTGGAAACTGATTAGAAATGGAAGGTAAAGGATGAGTGGGGGTGAATTACAAAGCAGGGCGTGAAGTGTTATCTTCCTGACTCCAAGGTATTCTGCCCCTTAACTCTAGATATAAGAATTCCTTCTCATTTTGTCTAATTCAACATTAGGCAGCTTATCTGATTAAAGGCATTATGTGAAGTGCTGAGGGTAGAAAAAAGAAATAAAATAGTCTCAAGCCTCAAGAAGCTGACATTCTAATGGGTAATACCTGATATTTATAGAGATTTTCAAGTCTGGCTATCTAATTTGAAACTTACAACAATGTTGTGAGATGTCTTATACATAGATATCACTCTGCTCATTTTACAAAAGGTAAAACTGAGGTTCCGAGAGGATAAATGACTTGACCACATGGTCACACAGCTAAGAAGTGTTCTGGACTGGCTTAATGAAGGCAGGTAAACTGGGATTGGCACTTGTGATAGAATTGGAATTGAAGTCTAGAACAGCTGAGTTAGAATTTTGTCTCAGATGCTTATGGTGTAACCCTGGGGAAGTCGCTTAGCCTCTGTCAGGCCCAATTTCCTCATCTGTATAATGAGGGTAGTAATAGCACCTATTTCTCAGGGTTATGTTTGAAGATAGAATGAGATAATACATGAAAAATGTTTTGCAAACCTTAAGCCACCATATGAATGCTATTATTATTTTTATCTTCATCATTATCATCATCATCATCTTGAGGTGCTCCTAGTCCTTTTTCTAGCAATAAAGTATCTGACAGAGAAGTGAGTACTCTTCCTACACGGTCCACATGCACACACACACAAATGTATATACATATATGCATATACATATATGTGTGTGTGCACGCACACACAAACACACACACACACACACACACACACACACACACACACACACTTTGATCAGGTCTGTGAACAAGGTTTAAAGCCTTATGAAATGTCATGCATTATAAGTATTATTGCCAGCAGAAGAATAAGTTACCTATGACACACCCACACCTGCACATTTTGTTTCCAACATGACTCAGGTTCCTAGCACCCCCCAACCAGAAATGTTTGTGTTTCTACCCAGATACCCTACTGCCAAATCAAATTCCATATAGAAAAGATTGCATTTTTTCCATTCATTGTCTTCCATTGTTTTCATCACTCTTACTCATAAGTAGAAAAGACCTCATCCTACCTCACATAATCAGGAAATTTCACAAGGATATTTCAAACTGTGTTCTTGCTCCTCATACATGCACATACACATACACATTGATACTTTTGTCTTGAATCAGGAAAGACATTTGAGACTTTAACTAAGATAGGACCAAAGAAAATTTTCTCTCCTTTCCCTTCCCCCCACACCATGCTTTTTTTCTCTTCCCCTCCTCTCATCTCTCTTCCTTTCCTCCCTTCTCACTGTCCCTTTGTTGTCCTCCCTTCTCCCTTCCTCCCCTTTTAAATCCTCTCTTCTTCTCTTCCCTATCTCTTCTGCCCTTCAACATTTTCTCCCATTAGAATGTAAGCTCCTTGAGGGCATGACTTGGCACCCTGCTTGTATCTCTATATTCAATAATTAGCACAGAGCCTGGCAAATTATAAGCACTTCATAAATACTTTACTTATCTGTCCCCTCTCCTTATTGTTCTCACCTATTCTTTCTTCTTTCTCCTCTCTTCTTTTGCCTCTTTTATAATCTTTTTTATTTACCTTTTTCCCTTTCTTTCTTTTTCTCTTTCTTTCTTTCTTCCTTCCTTCCATCCTTTCTTTCTTTCTCTTTCTTTCTTTCTTTCTTTCTTTCTTTCTTTCTTTCTTTCTTTCTTTCTTTCTTTCTTTCTTTCTTTCTTCTTCCCCTTTTCTCTCTCCTCCCCTCCAATTCTTTTCCTCTTTTTCTTCTTCCTTCTTCTTAACCTTTTCATCTTCTGCTCTCTTTCTCTCCTCTCAATTAGTCAAGATGAGGAAGGAAGATTCCTTCTGTGGAGGAAAAAGAATTTCCATTCTCATGATCAAGAAAACAGCTTACATTATCAGTATTGCAAGAGCCTTCCAGACATAGGGTACAGCTAGATCCTCATACTCTCCTACAAAGCATTATGGAAAGTAATAACAAGCAACTGCTTTTCAGATTTAACCTTAAAACCTACAACTGAGGCACTACTTTTTCATTACTTGTCTCCACACTGGAAAAATAAAGTCAGGAAACCACAAACAAACCCGTATCTTAAGAAAACAACTTAAGAACAATAATGTAAGAAGATCTAGGCCATTATAGCCCACATTTGGATTTCAGATTTAGTAAAACACAAATATGTACTGATCAAGAGTTATGGAAGTTTATGAAAGGACATAGGGCTGGGCTAAAATATTCCATGTACCTTTGGGGTTTCCTCATAATCTGAGGAAATTAATGTGTTAGTTTTTATCAAGACATTTTTCCATTGCATTCAGAAACAAAATGGCAGCCCCTTCACCTCTGGGTAGATGAAGTACAGGGCAGTAGGCTGTGAACAGCTCAGTCTTCCCACATTGCGATGGATAACTAGCACCAACTAAAAGCTTTCAGTCCTACTCAAGGTCTCCCCCAGACTTTCCTTAGGGGAACAGACCTTTCTCTTTAAGCTAATATAATTACGCTCACCTATCATTACCATTTCCTTCTGTACAGTCTGCTGTTCTCCAGGGCATAAAAGCCCACCTCCTAGACAACTCCCTGCAATGTCAGTGTTACTTTTATCTTACTTTTCCTTTGGTCTCTCCACTAAAGACGCAATGGGACTCTGGAAATAGAGTCAGAGACTTGAAGCTGAAGCCTGACTAACCCACTTACTACCCATCTGACCTTAGACAAGTCACTCTGCTCTTTTCATTCATCCCTTACCTCTAAAATGAGAGGATTAGACTTGTGACAAATGAGGAACATTTAATATACAAAACTGCAATCCAAAATTTGAAGAGAGTCATTTAACCTTTCTTTATCTGTGAAATGAGATGGTTGATCTAAATGAACTTCTAAGATCCTCCCTGCTCTCAGTCCTATTCATTATGATTCTAAAAACAAATGAGCATTTTCCATTTCACTTTCAGATATGACTAAGTGACAGCTTCTCAATGAGAAGTGAACAATTGGTAATCCAGATGTTTTCAATGGTCTAAGTATTTGTTGTTGACCAAGAAAAACATAAACTAAATTAGTCTTAGAGTTCAGAGAGATAATCAACTCCAAATGCACCCACATTTTGAAAGTTTCATAAGATTTTTTTATTTTAAGGTATATATTCGAGTTTCTACACCTAGATTATATAACTCAAGGATTAATCTTATATGTTCAGCCACTCATATATGCTCTATAGAAAGCACCATTATTCTGAATCCAAGCGTTTCTAGCTTAGGGAGAGAAGTATCCAAAGTGGCATAGGAGTCATATGTTCAGACACTAAGATATTATTGCAATCGTGAACAAAGATGACATCACAATGAGTGAAACTATAACTTGGGGTTAACCTTCTCACCCTATAGTCACTTAATCTTGAACTAGAACCACTTAGCTCTTTCCTTGGCCATCCCATATCCACATCTACCCCCAAGGACTGAAAAGTCTTGCTCTCTTTTATCAATATCTTCATCCTTGAGTGGAAAAGAGGAAATTTTCCTGACATCGGTTTGGTATCCAACACTTAGAGGGGGTGGAAAAGTAATGGTGTTAATGAGGCAAAAGTCATCTTTTACACATTTTCCTAAACAGAAATACCTGGGAAAGACTTTCTGCTGGACAAAACAGTTCTTGGTATTTTCAGTTGAATTAAAAAAGAAGTTGAACATACTAAGTTAAATTTAATATTTTCAGGTGAACTAAAAAAATGTTTTAATGATTTGTAATGACTTCCCAAACTTTCTTCTGAATAAAGCACATATCATGCAGATCACGCTATAGAATGTCCTGGAGTCGATAACAATTTGTCCACAGAATTTATTAAGCACCTACTGTGTTCCAGGCCCTGAGCTAGGCAATAGAAAGAAAGACAAAAATGAAATAACCCTTGCTCTCAAGGATCTTGCATTCCATTAGGGAGGCAACATGCATATACAAAATAAATACAAGTTAATTTGAAGGGTACTGGATGTCATGGTATGTGAAGTATGAGAAAGCTGCCACATATTTATAGTGAAGGCTTGAACAGGAAAAGGGGCATAAAATACCAGAAAGTGGCAATCACATTTCTGCAGTAAGAGTAAGGGATAACTAATTCCTCACTATTCTGGAATACACACAGTATCAAGAGCACTCAGGAAAGGTCATCACAATGTTAGATGGACCTTTTCAGAAGGACTCAATGGAAGAAGAAAAAAAAATAAGCAGGATGAGAAAAAACAGGTGAGCAGTAGGGTCTACACCATTGTAGATTTCACCCACATCAATGAGATCAGGCTTTGATAAAAGGCAAGTGATGCATTAGCCACTGCACAGAATTGTTACGAAGCTTAATAGGGGTAATAAATAATAGTGTGTGCGTAGCCTCAAATTTCTATATTGGGTAGTTCTTATTGTTATTCAGTGAATCTGTATTCCCATCTTTGTAGGGACTGCTGCCAATTAATCAATAAACATTTATTTAGTCCTTTCTATGCGCCAGGAATTATACTGGGCACAAGGGATAGAAAGACAAAAGTGAAAATCCCTGTCCCAACTGAGCTTACAGTCTACCAGAGGAGACAACAACATGTACATATGTAAATATATATGTATGTGTGTGTGTGTGTGTGTGTGTGTGTGTATATGTATATATGTACGTATATATATATATATATGTACATATATATATATATGTATATATACATACACACACACAAAATATGTGTAAAGCAATATTTGGAAGAGTGGTACTGATAGCTGGAGGAGGGGTCCAGGAAAGGTTTCATGTAGAAGGTAGCAATTGGGTTGAGTTTTGAAGGAAACAAGAGATTCCAATCCCAACCCACTCTTTCATCCTCTACAATTCTTGAGCATATTATTTTATATACTCTACATAGAGAATTCCTCCAATGAGTAGTAAGTCCACCTATTAGTATTTGAATATTTTGTGAAGAACAGTACAGGATTTGCATAGTCCTTCTGTTTTTATACATGAATAGCCCACCTCCTTATTGGAGTCTACATGGACCTTGTTGAAATACTAAAGCAACTTTTCCTACACATTTCATTGTTGATATTACTCACCACATGACTTTCAACTGCCACAGTTTCTTTAAAATACAGATACTTTGACCAAAAGGGTGGGAGGATAGAGCCTTCTCTCTAAGTGAAGAATTATGAAAGATCAAGGCTTTGACTATAATTCTTTTTTTCCTTCCTCCCTTTTCTCCTTCCTTCTCCCCTTTCTTTCTTCCCTCCTCTCTTCTTCTTCCTTCCCTCCCTCTGTCCCTTCTCCCTTCCCTTCTTCCCACTCTCCTTCCTTTCTTTTTTCTTTCTCTTTTTTTATATTCTTCCTTAATCTGTTATGTTATTTGTAAAAGAATCTGCTAATGAAGAAATTCCCTTTATCAATGTATATTGACACACGCAATGCAATGTATAGTCTCAGAGTTGCCTTGAGCACTTTGAGATCAGGTGACTTGTTCAGAGTCACATAGATTGTGTAGGGGAGGGAGCCGGGGTAGAGAAAAAGGAAAGACTTGAACCCAAGTAATCTTGACTTGAAAACTAGTTCTCTAAGCATTATACCAAGCTGCTTCTTATCTCAATTTCATTTACAGCCAAGACCTGATTACCTGATTTCTTTTCAAACATCCTGTCTCTAACATTCACTAGATGTGTGACTTTTGGAGGGGGGCAGGAGTCAAATAACTTCTCTGAACTCAATTTTATCCTACATGAAACACAGATGATAATAATTACAGGACATCTCTAGCAGTGTTATTGTAAAGTTCAAATGAGATCACATATTTAGGGCTCTATCAGACCTTAAATATATCCTTTCCAGCTCTAAAACCATGCTTAACACAAGACTTCCCTTGACTCCTCCATGGTGCTACTCACTACCCCTGTAACTTTCTAAATCAAAACACCCTCTCTATTCACCTCTCCTTTATGTTTGTGGTCTCCTCCGATTGGAACATAAGCTCCATGGTAGCTGAAATACACTCTCTTGCTGTTCTATTTATATTACCCTGTGCTCAGCACAGTAATAGACAAAGGGCAGTTAATATTTTTTTATTCATCCATTCATTCCTTGCTCTTCACATTAACATTGAGGTGGCCTTGCCCTCAAAGCTTCTCAAAAATTACCTCACTTTCTTTCAAATAAGTTATTGGCCATTTACAGAGAAAGAAAATATTTAAGTGGATTCTAGACTGTGATCACAGCCGCCCTGCTTTCCTCAGGGGAAGAAACAAGAGAATAGTCACCAGAGTCCCCAGAGTGGACCCTAAGAGTAATGAGAGAAGCTACAGTAACAAAGCAGCAGCCATTAGAACGGATGAGAGAAGACACACGAGAGTCCTTAACCAAAGCTGAGCTCATTTTTAATGTGTTAAAATACCCCCAAATGCTTCCTGGTTTATATCAACCTATTTAGACACAATAATAGACATTGAAACTAGGAAGGGGCCTCAGTGACCCTCTGGCCCAGCCCCTACGTCAAAGGAATCCCCTCCCTAAACATCCCAGACAAGTGTTTGTCCAGCTTGTCACTGAACTTCTCCAAATCTGTCTTCTTTCTTTAGAACGTGCTGACTTGAGAGTGTAGCCCATGGATGGCTTCCAGGCACCACGTTTACCAACACTGCACAGTGACAAAGAGAGAAGAGAACACTTCAGAGTTAAGCTTCTTGATGCTCTGCTGCTATATGGAACCCATAGAAATATGTTATATCGAACACCTGTGCCACAGAGCACTCATGTTGGGAGTCTTTCCATTTTAAAATAATTAGTTCACTTAACGCAGATCTGTAGAAAAGGTGAAGAAATTGCAGCTTTGTTTTTGCTAATATGATGCCAGAAACAAAATACGTGACAAAGATAGCTCAATGACTGAATAAATTGCAGGACTCAATGGTAACAGACCATTGCTGCACCATAGAGAAAGAAATCTATGACAGTCTATAAAATATCTAGAGAAATATAGGAACATATTGGAAATGATGCGGGGGCAGGGGGAAGCAGATGCAAAAGGACAATACATTCAAGGACCACAACAATGTAATTAAAGTCAACTTGAAAGGAAAGACAAAACAAAACAAAATACAACTCCAGTCCAATACAAGGACAATCTACCCCCTTCTTTGAGTTGTTAGGGCCCCCATCCTATACCTCTTGCCTTGACTATTGGAAGAATCTCTTACCTAATCTTTCAGACTCTCTCTCCCCTCACCAAGCCAACCTCCACTGGTACAAAGTGGATATTCTTAAAGCACATAGCTGACTATACCACACTCCTCTTCATGATGCTTTGATAGCTTCCTATTGCCTGCAAGATAAGGAACTTGGAGGGTACCACTCAGATATCAAGTAGAATAGATAATCAGTGAGGACCCTTCAAATTCTTAAATTCTATGATTCTTTATAATCTCTTTTAGTCATCTTTATATCATCAGGCAGCCAAGTGGCATAGTAGATAAAATGTTAAACCTGTAGTTAAGAAAGCGTAAGTTCAAATCCAACCTCAGACATTTACTAGTTGTGTGACCCTGAACAGGTTACTTCACCTCCGTCAACTTCAATTTCCTCATCTCTAATACAGGGGTAATGAAAGCACCTATAACCCAGAGTTGTGAGGACTGAATGAGATACTATTTGTAAAACATTTTGCAGGTATTAAAGTTACTTAAAAGGATGATGATGACAGGTCTTTAACCTTTCTTTCCAGATTGATTTCACATTATTTCTTCTCATGTGCTATACATTCTGGCACATTTGTGGCACCTCCCACCTCATTGCCTTTGCCTAGGCTGCCTCTCCCACCAGGAAGTTTCCTTCTTCAGCTCCACTTCTTGGAAATCCTTGCTCCCTTCCAAGTACAGCTCCTACAAAGTCTGACCTTAATTTTACACTTGTTAAAGCTCCCTTGCCCCAAAGTTACCCTATATCAATTTTTTCTATGTGCTTTGTTTTTGCATATAGACATACCTGTGTTTCTATTCATGTGTCTGTATTTACATACATATCCCTTCCCTCCAAATACAATGTAAGCTCCTTGAGGGCAGACTATTTCATTTCTTTTCTATGTGTCCTTAGCACCTAAATTAGTGCTTGACACAGAGTAGGCACCTAATGATTGCTTGCTGAATTCTAATGTTGCCTTATGGCCTTGCCAAAATTAGGGCCCCAGTTCTCCTTTCCATTAAGAAGCAGTAAGCTAACTGTTTAGTGAGGGAAGTATTTTGGGGAGAGGATATTGTTTGGGTGTTTATTGAGAAGTATCTGTTGTGTCAAAGCAAAGTGTAACAACACATTTATAAACAAATTAAATAAAATTTATCATTTTCAATGTTGCAGTTTCAAAGGCCACCCAAGAGCTTTTCTTTCTTCTAAGATTGCCATTCAATCCTTTATCTTAATTATTTTTCTTTAATTAAAAAAGGTCTCTCTTTAGCTGCTGGAAATGGAGGGTTGTTCATTCTGCAAGTTAATTTTCATCTTGTTTCATAAACCTGAAAAAAATTCTTGATTTTCCTGAGCAATCTCCCACACAGATCAAAATGTTTAAATTCCTTTTTTATTCAAGTAGGTATAAAAAAAATTTCATGTAGTTTTCTATTGAATATTTTTAACGTTCAGGAGGATAATATCATCAATTGTTCTTAGACTTTGGGCTCTTAAACATTTTCACTTTATAGAATTACAGTTTTAAATATAGAAAGGAACTCAGAGACCGCTGGGTCACAGAGAAGGTAAATGGGTAAGGAAGTGGCAGTAAGGGAATTGGAATCATAGCTCTTCTGATGTCAGACCCATTGCTCTTTCCATTGTATGATGCCACTCTCTTAATTCAACAACATTTTAAAATGTCTGCTATGTTCAAGGTACTGTGATAAACAAAGACTAAGAAGTCTCTGCCCTCCAGGAGGTCACATTCTATCAAGAGAGAAAACATGCACATGTATAATTATATGAAACCTAGCATGTACCCAAGTAAATTCAATGTATGCAAAAAAGGAATATAGTATAATTTGAAGAAAGAACACTACTTGGTGTGTGTGGGGAGGGGTGTGGGGGAGGTTGATCATGAAAACCCTCATGTAAGACATAACACCTGAGCTAGGCTTGGAAGGAAGTTCAGAATTCCAAAAAGCAAAGATGATCATCATCTTCTCCATCACCATTGTCATCATCATGACAGCTAGCACCTTTCAAGAAATTATCAAGGAAAACTGCCTTGATATCATGGAACCAGAGGTCAAAATAGCCATTGAAAGAATCCTCTGATCACCTCAGGAAAGAGATTCCAAAATAAAATTCTAAGGAATATCATAGCCAAATTACAGAACTATCAGGTCAAGAAAAAAATACTGCCAGTGGCCAGAAAGAGACAATTCAAATATTGGGGAGCCACAATCAGGATTTACACAGAACTTAGCAGCTGCAACATTAAAGGATGAGAGATCCTGGAACATAATATTCCTGTAGACAAAAGAACTAAGGTTACAACCAAGAATCACCTACCCAGGGAAAAAGGGAAAAGAAAACATAAGAGATTCAGTGGGACTGAACTGTTCACATCCCCTACATTGGAAGAAGATATATGTAATTCTTAAAAATTGTACCACTAATAATAAAACTAGAAGGGATATACATAGACAGAGAGTACAGACATAAGGTGAATTTGAGGGAATGATATTTTAAAAATTAAGGGATGAGAAAGTGGAATACAGTGAGTACAGAAGGAACAGGTAGAATGAGTTAAATTATTTCACATTAAGAGGCTCATAAAACCTATTACAGTGGAGGGGAATATGGGAGGATGGGCGAAAGGCATCACTTGAACCTTACTCTCATTGGAATTGGCTCAAAGAGGGAATAATATACACATTCCGTTGAATATAGAAATCTATCTAACCAGACAGGAAACTAGGAAGGGAGGAGATTAAGTAGAGTGGGAGGGGCTGACAGAAGAGAGGGCAGATGGGGAAAGGCAATAAACAGAAGCAAAGCAATGTTGAGGGGGAAAGGTAAGAAAGAGAGGAAAAACAGGAGGAGAAAATAGAATGGAGGGAAATACACAGTTAGTAATCATAACTGTGAATGTGAATGGTATGAACTCTCCCATAAAATGGAAGCAGATAGCAGAGTGAATCAAAAACCAGAAACCTACAATATGTGTTGTTTACAAGAAATACACTTGAAGCAGAGAAACACAGAGAGAGTAAAGGTAAGGGGTCTGGAGGAGAATCTATTATTCTTTATCTGAAGTAAAAAAAAAAAGCAGGGGTAGCAATCCTGATCTCAGACAAAGCAAAAGCAAAAACAGACTTAATTTAAAAAGATAAGGAAGGAAACTACATCTTGCTAAAAAGTACCATAAACAATGAAGTAATGTTAATGCTAAACTTAAATGCACCAAGTGGTATAACATCCAAATTCTTAAAAGAAGTTAAGTGAGTTACAGGTTATGACTAAACAAAGATAGAGAACATCACGAAATATGAAATAAAGTTTTGATTATATTAAATTAAAAACCTTTTGCACAAACAGAACCAACACAACCAAGATTAGAAGGAAAGCAGAAAGCTGGGAAACAATCTTTACAGCATGTCTCTGAGAAAGGCCTCATTTCTCAAATATATAGGGAAGTGAGTCAAATTTATAAGACTACAAGCCATTCCCCAATTGAGAATTAGTCAAAGGATATGAACAAGCAGTTTTCAGATGAAGACATCAGAGCTATCTATAGGCATATAAAGAAGTTCTCTAGAGAAATGCAAGTTTAAACAACTCTGAGGTACCACCTCACACCTATGAGATTGATTAATATGACAGAAAAGGAAAATGATAAATGTTGGAGAGGATATGGAAAAGTTGGGACACTGATGCAATTTTGGTGGAGTTGTGAACTGATCCAACAGTTCTGGAGAGCAACTTGGAACTATGCCCAAAGGGCAATCAAACGGTGTATACCCTTTGATCCAGCAGTATCAGTACTAGGTCTGTATCCCAAAGAGGTCATAAAAAAGAGAAAAGGATCTATATGTGCAAAAATAGTTATAGCAGCCCATTTTGTGGTGGTAAAACATTGGAAATTGAGGGGATGTCAATCCACTGGGGAATGGCTGAACAAGCTGTGGTATATGTATGTAATGAAATTCTATTGTGCGATAAGAAAGGATAAACAAACAGATTTAAAAAAAAAAAAAACCTGGTAAGACTTATATGAAATGATACAAAGTAAAATGAGCAGAACCAGGAAAACACTGCACACAGTGTCAGCAACACTGTATGATGATCAATTATAAATGACTCAGCTCTTCTCAGCAACACAATGACTCAAGACAAGTACAAAGGACTCAAGAAGGAAAACACTACCCATGCTGGTTAGAGAACTGTTGAACTCTGAATGCTGATCAAAGCCTACTTTTTTTTTGTTATTTTATTCTTTTTTGTGGTTTCTTTTTCTTTTGATCTGCTTCTTTTTTCACAACTGTGACCAATATGGAAATATGTTTTACATCATATCACATATATAACCCATATCAAATTGCCTACCATTTTAGGAAGAGGGACATAGAGTGAGGAAGGGAGAAAAATTTGGAACTCAAAATCTTGTAAAAATGAATGCTAAATGCTTGAAAAAAATGTTTCCACATGCAGCTGCGAAAATAGAAATACAGGAAATGAGGTACAGAAATATATCCTGCCCTACAGGAAAATAGAAGGAGAAGGGGATAAGAGAAGGAGGGGAGAGATAGAAGGGAGGGCAGACTAGGGGAAGGGGTATTCAGAATGCATGCCATCTTGGGGTGGGGGGAGGGGCAAGATGGGGTGAAAATTTGGAATTCAAAATCTTGTGGAAGTAAATGTTGAAAACTAAAAATAAATAAATGTATATTAAAAAAACAAAAAAAATTAAAAATGAATGCTAAAAATTGTCTTAATGTGTAATTGGGGAAAAATACTATTAAAATGGGGGCGGGGGGAATGGTAGAATGACTTCCCCAGGGTCACAATCATTAAGCATATAAATCAGAATTTGAACCCAGGTCCTCCTGACTCGAGGATCAGTACTTTTATCCACTATGCTAACCTGTTTATTTGTAAAAAATGTACAAATACCTGGCTGTGGAGTTTGGCTGTAATATGGACTTCATGATGGGAAATGATGGGAAATAACGATGTTCAGGCAGATGATGACCAGACCAGGCAAGCCTAGAATGCCAGGCTAAACAGCTGAGATTTTATTCAGTAGCCACTGGAGAACAAATGTCTCTTCTCACTGAGCCCTAATATTGGGGTACATCCATGCCTCTGACCTTACTCCTTTCTTAACTTTCTACACTTTCCATCTTGGCAATTTTATCTACTCCAATGCTTTCAGTCATCACCTTTATACAGATATGTCTCAAATCTAGATCCCCATCTTCAGCTTGTCATGGATTCTAGGCTCACATTTCCAGTTACTTGCTAAATATCTCTGCCTGGTTGCCTTGAGCTCCAAGACCATGCTGATGGACTCTAGCTTGCACTAAAAGAAAATGGACTGTCTGACCTTTCGGGTCATTGTTCTCTCTTCTTTTAATAAGTCAGAAAAACGAATACAAAAACATTAACATTGGCCTTGTTTTCATTTCTTCCCTCTGTCTCATCACTAAATAAAACAGAAAACATGACTGGCTTATAAGATCCAATATTTTCTCTTTAAAAAAAAATTATTACTGGTACATTGCTTGCCTCCAGCCAAAATCCTGACAGAATGAATTTCCTCTTCACTTTAGGGAGATGACAGCTCCCAATGGATTTATGCAAATGAGCTGCAGAGCTACAGGATGGGCAAGAATGGGCTCTCTTACTTCGAGGGCATTTTCCATGGTTGGCCCCTCCCATGGCCCTCTATTCCTGACCTATTTTTAAAAGGTCATCGACAATTAAAAAGATTCTGACCCCTGCAAGTGGCAAACCCACATCATTAGTCACCAGGAACAATGCAGACCAGCCCCATTCCCCAGGGTTCAACGACCTTCTATATTTGAAAAATCCAGGCACAAGCTTTCTATAACTCAAGGTTGTGAGATAGGGAGAAAAAGACAAGCAAAACAGTTGAATGACTTTCGTTTTTTTCCTCGTGCTGAGTTAAGCATAACATAAATAGCTTGAGAAAGAAAAGTTCTGTCCACAATAACTTGATGCATTAGGTTGGCCTTTCTCCCCCTTTTAGCTGCTATTCTTTTGGTAAAGAAAATAGTTGAATTTGGTAAAACAATCAGGTAGCAACAGGCCACTTTGCTTTGCTTTATATTGTGTGTCCCTATGAGGTTAAAATGGCTGAGAAACTGATGACCAAGTAACCTTTCAATTGATAGGAGTCCCTCTGAACTTAGGCTGGTCCTCAGAAAACATTGTAACTGCCAGCTTTGACTTCAGAACAAGCTTTAAGCTCTGAGTTATACTGGCAGAGCCTTGGCAACAGAGGCTAACTAACTGAAGGTCTGCCCTCCAATTTTCCTTTAGTCTCAATGTCTAGAGAAATCTGAAGGAAGTCCCTCTTCATGTTGCATGGACTCCTGTGGCTGATCTATGAGAAGACATGAAGCAGATTCATACACAGGTATGGGAAGGGAGAAGTGTAGTAATAATAAGATCACAATTTCACCAAAGTAACACATCTTTGGTTACTTAAAAACTATTGCGGTGTTTAGAGTGCTGGACCTGGAGTCAGAAAGACTCATCTTCCTGAGTTCAAATGTGGCTTCAGACACTTACTAACTGTGTAACCCTGGGCAAGTCATTTAACTTTGTTTGCCTCCGTTTCCTCTACTGTCAAATGAACTCAAGAAGGAAATGGCCAACCGCTACAGTATCTTTGCAAAGAAAGCCTCAAATGGGATCATAAAGAGTTGGACACTACTGAAAGACTGAACAACATGGGCCCTAAGGAGTTAGTTAGGCATTGTGGTGCCAATAATTTAGTCATAGAGGCTTGAACAGGAATAGGTTAAATGCACACTGCTTTTAGGGGGAATATTTTATAAAATAGTATCAAGAAGGGAGGAGGTTAATCAATGAAATATCGACTTGGTTGGGTACAGTGCAGCAGTGAACTGAAGCGCTTTCAAATGGACCATTACACAGGCCCAACAGAGAGACAGTATGGCGTGGTAGAGTCCTGAACCAAGAGTTCAAATCTCACCTCATTTATTAGCTGTGTGAAACAAACCTCTCTCAGTCTCAGTTTTCTCATCTGTAAAACGGGAAATAGAATAATGCCTACTTCACAAAACTGTTGTGAGGACCAAATGAGGCGATACATGTAAAATAATCTGTAAACCTTAAAGCGCTATACAAATATTAGTTATTATGACTATCCCGCCTCAGATACTTACTAGTTGTGGGATGACGGGCAAGTCACTTCATCTCTTTGGCCTCAGTTTCATTATCTGTAAAGTGAAGAAGTTGAACTAGATGACTCTAAGGTCCCTTCCAGTTCTAAATCTATGATTCTGTAAAGCAACATTAAGAACGCTATCAGAGAGGTATGGCTGGGGCAGGGGGAAGGGGAATGGAGTAGTTACGTAGAAAAGCTGGGGAGAAAGTTAGACATCCCATTTGCCCATTGCTGCCCACGCAGCAAAGGCCTCAAACACGTTGGATGGATGTTCTGCTAAGGATTTTGGAAGGGGAGGAAGAAAAGGGGGAGGGGAAGAAATGGAGGCAATAACCTCTTAGAAGAACCCCTAGTTTGGGTAAAGCAGTAAAGTGTATAGGGTTTTATATTTTATCCTGTGAAAAAATTTCTCTAAATCTACTACTCCTAGTAGGCAGTAGTACTACATCTTCTTCCTTTTCCTCCTCCTCTTCCTTCTACTACTACTACTACTACTACTACTACTACTGCTACTACTACTACTACTACTGCTACCCCCTCAAGCTCTCTCCTAGCACTCTCATCCCTTTCACTGTCAAAGTTTGGCAAGGATTAGTTTGTCCTTGTTGTCTTTACTTCCTCACCACATACTTACTCCTCAACCCCTCACAATCTGGCTTCCGTCCTTACCATCCTACTGGAGAAAACTCTTGGAGTCATTCTTTTAACCATAGGATCATAAATTATTTCAAACTGGAATAGACCTTGGAGGTCCTCATGAAGTCAACCCCTTTCGTTTGCAGATGACACTGAGGCTGTGAATGTTAAGGGAATTTCCTTATGTCACACCAATGGCAGCCGGTCTTCTGTTTAGATTCACTGCTCCTTCTCCCGCACCATGCTGCTTCCCAAAAGCCAGCGGCATTCTTTCTGCCTTCACCCTTACTGACATCTTGGTAGCATCTGATGGCATGAACCACTTCCTCCTTCTTAATACCCTCCCCTCTCCTCATGACAGGCCTGACATGACCTCCTTCCTTCCAGTCTGACCATGCCTTTTCCGTCTAGTGTTGGTTTGTTGTCTTCCTCTTTGTTCTTAATCCTTAGAATCCCCTAAGGTTCTGCCCTAAGCTCTCTTTCCTTCTCTTTCTCTCTACGGTCCCTTGTTAATGTCATTCAGTACCAGTGACTGAATGATCACTTTTATAAATTAACTAGCAAATCTACATCCAAACACAAGTGCACACATAGTATCTTCTATTTAACACCCTTGTCTGGATCTCTGTAATTCAGACTGCACACCTTCCTGATACCCCAGCTGCTTCCCCTAAATCACCTTGTTATCAATTTTGTCTACAGATGTAAATAAACAGAATTTTCTCCCAAAGCATCTAAGATTCTCTAATGTGGGAACTATTTATTTTTGCCTTTGTTTATACAGGGTTTGCCACAGTGCCCGGAACTTGATAGATGCATAATATGTACTATCAGCCCCTCAAACTGAGCAATCACAAACTTGATCTCCTCCCGTCCTCTGCCCCTCAAAAGCTTAGCCCTTAATTTATTCTTGCTGATGTCACAAAGACCCTTCCAGGCAAGCAGGATTGTAAACTTGGAACCATCCTCTCTCTCCCTTATCCCAGAGATCCAGCGAAATGCCAAATCTACTCCACAATAGACCTTTTATATTTCTTCTCTTTTCTATTTCCATCATCACCCTGGTCTGCGTCCTTACCTCTTTTCCCTTGTAAAAGTCTTCTGACTGATTTTCCTGTCTCTAGTTCTTCCAGTATACATTTAATTTTTAATGCCCTGATCTAATAAATCATCTTCATCTATCACTCTGATCACCAATCTCCTTTTCTTAAAAACTTCCCATAGCTCTCCATTTTCTAACAAATAAAACTTAGCTGCCTGATACTGGTATTCAAGGACGTGGCTCTCACATAACTTATCAGACTCATCTCAAACTCCTTCCCTTTGTAAAATTGACACTCCTGATAAACCAGACCACTCTCAACTCTCAATGTTTTCATTTGGAGTTCTCATGAATCTGCACCATCATCCTTGCTTGGAATGGATACCCCTCCAAAATTGGAAAGTACGTTCATCTCCACAATTCCCCATCTACCTACTCCACCCCTCCCAGAACCCATCCAGGCTGCTTTACTACTCACAGGGCTTGGATGAAATGGGAAAATCACCAACTTTATTTCTTCTGGTGGGATGAAGGACAACCAGGCCTTACCATCTTCCCTCCTATGATGTCCTAAGGCCCTCCAGACCTTAATATCACCCCTGTTTCTTTGCCCTCAAGACCTCCAATGTTGTAATATGATTAGTAATGTAACATAGGGATCCCTGGCTCTTGCTATCCACCCTGACACTCACCCCTCAAGGTTTCTGGGCCTTTCCATCCTCTATGCAGCTGAACTTTCTTCTCTGCTGTCTCCTCCAATGAGAGTATGAGGTCCTTGAGAGTAAGGACTGTGTCACAGATTGCATTGGTAACCCAAGGGCTTAGTGCAAGTTTTGGCACAAAGTAAGTACTTGATAAGTTCTTTTTCATTCATTTCATGAACTCATTCATCTCTTGAGGCCCCTCACTGTGGTCATAAGATGCTGTGATAGACTGATCCTAATTTGGGCATCATCCCATGATCCTAAGGTAGAAATGTGCTCTTGCTCCTCAAGGGCCTGGCAGCATTTTGCCTCACCCTCTTATTTGCTCTGACCTCCCTGTATTTCTTATCCTGGCTGTTGATGTCCAAGTCTTTCATCCTGTTTGGTTTTAAATTCTCTGAAAGCAGGTACTGTCTCATATCCATCTGATGAGATACCTCCAGAATATAGCACAGTGCCTCGTAGATGGCAGCTGCTCTTAAATGTTTAGTGAATTTAACTGGATTGAATCTTTTTTTTTTCCATCACTCTCTTTAGCCTCCTTCTGGGTCTTTGGCTGTGTCCTGGATAAGTGAGATTGTCTAACAAGGACCTCTCAATAACTGAGGGCTTCTTTTATTTGCATCCTCTCTCTAAAGCAGCCACAACGAACCCATGTTTCTAGCAACCAAGTAACTTGGTTTTTCAGTTTAATTCAATCTCCCACAGGTCATGGTTTATGTGCAGTGACCTTCTATAAAGGAGATGAAGTCAGGGAGCCTTGCAGGTTGTGATTTATGAAGGCAGGTCTAGTGTGCTCTTACAAACTCCCAATTGCTTTTGCTTCTGGATGGATGGCCTGATATTTCTGAGTTAAAGCGATCTGTGCCCTAGCCCCACAGGAGTGGAATGTTCCAGGATCTGGGTCCTAGTCCCACTGGAGTGGTATGTTCCAGGATCTGTGGATAAATTGGAAGAAGGTAGCTTCCCGTAGAGAGCAGAGATTAAGACTTTAAACAAACAGATGATTTCTTCTGCAGGACACATTACTGAAGGACATGACTTAGTTCAGTCAGTCAGTTGGTCAGCCAACAACCATTTACTAATACCTACTATATATCAGACATTGTGCTGAGTGCTAGGCTATAAAGATGAAAATTGAACATTTTCTGCCCTCGAGGAGCCTACATACACAGACAGGTCAAGGCAAAACATATCCAAAATAAATTTAAGGACAGAAAAAACTTGACAGGGGATGGGGGATGGACCAGAAAAGGCTTCCTCCAGGAGATGGTGCTTAAATCGTGCCTTCAAGGTAGCCTTGGATTAGGAGAAGAGGAAGGGGAAGGGAGGAGGGAGATCATTTCAGGCATGAGAGACAGCCTATGAAAAGGCACAGAAATAAATCACAGAAGGAGTGCCAAGAAACCCAGCTTCAAATCTTAGCTTGTGTCATTATTGGCTATTTGATTAGGTAACCAGATGGCATAGTGTATTAGAATGTTGCACTTAGAGTTAGGAAGACCTGGGTTCAAATCCTAACTGTACCTCAAATTCTTACTAGCGGTATGACTCTGGTGAGTAAGCTACATCACCTCTGCACCTCATTTTCTTTTTCTACAAAATGAAAGGGTTGGGCCTGTTGTCTCTCGGGGCCCTTCCCTTCCAACTCCAAATCTCTTATCCTATAATAAGTAGACCTGTTGGGTTGTAGAATTGAGTACATGAAGGGAAGCAATATGAAATCAGAGTGGAAAGATGAGTTGGAGCCAGACTAGGAAGGAAGCTGTTAAAGTGCTAAGCAGAGAAGTTGGGATTTTATCCTACAGACAATAGGGAGAAACTGAAGTTTCTAGAGCACTGAAGTGGCATGGGCTATAAGAATATGAATATCACTTGGTGAAGTACAGACTGCAGGGGACATTCATTTCTTTTAGAGGTCTAGTGCTGACATTTCTTTTTAGATAGGCCTGTTTATAGATGGAAGTTTTATACTTATTACCATAACCTGAATGCATTTTATGAATCTGACACAAAGTTGATGCTACTGACTTACCAACCATTGCTAGTTTAGTCACTTTCAATCACGTCTGACTCTGCGACTCCATCTGGGGTTTTCTTGGCAGAGATATGAGAATGGTTTGCCATTTCCTTCTCCAGTTCAATTTATAGATAAGGGAACAGAGGCAAACAGGGTTAAGTGACTTGCCTAGGTTGTCTGATTTGGCCCGATTCAAGCTCAGGTCTTCCTGACTCCAAGCCCAGCACTCTATCCACTGCGCCACCTAGCTCCCAAAGACTTACCAACTACAGGGCATATATTTTGAATTCCATTTTCCCAAGTAGTGGGAATGAATCAATTCACAAGGTCTTTTCTACTCCTCCATGTGACTAAGAACTTTTGTTGTTTTCTTTTCAGTCGAGTCTAACTCTTTATGACCCCATTTGAGTTCTTCTTGGCAGAGATACTGGAGTGGTTTGCTATTTCCTTCTCTAGCTCATTTGACAGATAAAGAAACTGAGACAAACAGGGTTAAGTGACTTGGCAAGGGTCACACAACTATAAGTGTCTGAGGCTGGATTTGAACTTGTCTTCCTGACTCCAGGTCCCATGCTCTATCCACTGTCCCATCTAGTTGTCTGATACCCCTTAATTCTAGTGCTATCCCTCTGTTGATTATCTCCAAATCTGCCTTCTGTGTCCCAATACCTGGTGGCTGGACTATAAGCATAGGTAGATCTCATTCAAGCACCGACTTTGGGTACAGGGAACAGAATGACAAAACAAAACAGGATTTCCCTTCAAGGAGCTCCCAATCTACTGCTGAGCACCTTTTTGGTTTCATCAGAAGCAGGTTTTCTCTGGCTGGATGTCTTTTGGCCTTTCTCCCCAACTATCATTCATCCCTACCCCTGAATTTTATAAAAACTAGTCAGTCATGCTCAAGAGGAGGACTTTGCATGAAGTTAGGGAGGAGAGTGATTGCCCAAAAGTGATAAGGAAGCAGTTTTTCCAAACTGTCCTCTTTGTCCACTTGCTTCCCCACCAGATGGCCAGGTAGCAGGGGTCATTAGGTTCATCCTCTTCATGCTAATGGGTTGTAGTTGCTAGCAGTTTTATTGGGGGTGACTGTGGAAATGTCCTTTGGTATTCTCCATATAGTCAGAGAAACCAGCATTGAAGGTAATGGAGAGAAAATAATCACTTTAATTCCTTTCTTTTTATTCTCCACCAGATAGCTGGCAAATAGAACTCTCTGTAAGCCAATCTGTACACGAGGAAAACCATTCTTATCTATAACAATGGCTTTCTAGGAAGAGTCAAGTTTAAATAAATGGCAAGATTTTTTTTTTAAATTTTCCTATTTAAGAATTTTTTTTTTAAATAGCCAATGTAACACTGAAGGTTTGGGAGTTTTAATGATCCTAGAATGTGCTGGGTACGCTGGAACAAGGTGATTCATTCCCATTCCCTTTCTTTCCACTTTCTGATTCTTATGTGTTTTGTAATTGAATAAGCTCACTGTGGCCTATCAGCAGTCATTTTGTACTTTGCTCTGGAGAGAAAAAAAGTCCAGGAGAAGCAGATTGCATGATTCAATTTTTATTTCACAGCTGCTTTCAGGAGTCCATATTTTGCTCTTCAGTCTTGGGTTAAGGTTCTATGCATACAGAGATATAAAATTTAATAGAACTGTTATTTTAGAGGAAATGTACCTTAGTTATTTGAAAGCTTAATTTAAATGTGGTTTTCTGAAGTAAGTCTGTGATCTTCCTGCATCCTAAGGTAGCAAAAAGGACATGTGTTCATGTGCAAAGAAAGAGACATCTTTATTTTAAAGGGCGTTTCCAAGAGTGAAGTTGAACAATGGCCGATCAAGTCTTCTCACAGAGAAGGAGGAAGTTCTTCCAGGTCCCTCACGGGACAGGAGGAGGTGGCAGCTCCCTGAAGGTCTGGCTCCCCTCTGGCCTCAATTCCACCTGGCACACCGCCATGCTCCAACCTTTATCTTGTTGTTCAGTTCTTGGCACCACAACTAAGGAAGGGCATTGAGAAGCTGGGAAGTGTCCACTGGAGGTTAACCAAGATGATGAAGAGTTCCAGTTATGTAAGGTTCCATCAAAGGATCAGAGAGATTCAATCTCAAGTGGAGACAAGAATAAATACATAATGTCATAGAATTTCAAACGCAAGGTATGTATTCCCAGAGAAGTGTTAAAGTGTTAGCCAGGCACCAACACCCAGTGGTGCTTTAAGAAACTGATTAATTCCATTAATTCCATCAGAGACAGGACTTCACACTTGAACACTTTACCATTTACCAGCTGATTACATTGTTAAACCAGGTTTTGAAGAGTCTCACATGGAAATATACTTCTACTTCAGAAGGAAGAATGAAGAGCTATGGGTGAAAACTTCAGATAGATTTAGGGGGCTGGTTGTTTGAGGTTTTTGGTTCGGTTGGTTTTTTGTCAGTATGTTTGCTTTGGGCCTAAATTGTGATTTCACGGGTATATGGAATGCCAATATGGAAATCTTCTCCACTAATTCAAATCAATGAGTGACCTATAACACATCATCTTAGAGACCTGCATGAGTGAAGAAAAAGAAACTGAAGGAATAAACACAGGCAAGGGAGGAAAAAAATAATTGCTTTTTATACATGATATGATGGTGCACATAGAGAATCCTATAGAGAAAATTAAAAATTAATTGATGCAATAACATTAACAAAGATGCAGGATATAAAAGAGTCCACAAAAATAATTAGCATTTCTATATTTTAACAACAAATCTAAGTAGGGAGTAGAGAAAATCCACTTAAAATAACCACAGAATATATAAAATCCTTAGGAGTCCATGTGCCAAGATGTATGCAAGACCTATATGAATCCAACTATAAAATAATCTTTACATAAATACAGACAGACCTAACTAATTGCGGAAACATTAATTGCTCATGGGTAGGCTGAGCCGCTATAATGAAAACAATAATACTACCAGAATAATTTATGTATTCAATGCTGTACAAATCAGACTACAAAGGATTGCTTTCTAGAGCTAGAAAAAATAATAAAAGTCATCTGGAAGAACAACTTTCAAGGGAATAATGATTTTAAAAAAGCAGGAAGGGTGTCTAGCAGTACCACATGTGAAACTATACTACTAGGCAATGAATCATCAAAAAGATATGGTACCGGTTACAAAATAAAGATATCGATCAACGGAACAAATTAGGCACACTTACACATAGAAGCAAATGAAGCTGTCAATAACCACATGGAAAAATGCTACTAATCATTATCAGAGAAGTGCAAATGGAAGCAGCTTTTGATCACAGGTCACTGTGCTTTCCAGTCCAGATCTTTTTCAATGTTCAGAAGCCATCCTGACAGTCTTCTACCTTGTACTTCAAGGACTTGGGAACATGAAAAGGAAAATGGTAAAAGATGGGGGGGACTTTGGGTGGAAGGAACACTCATATACTATAGGTGGAGCTGTGAATATTTCTAGCAATTTGGGGAAAACAATTTGGAACTATGCTCAAAAAGTTACTAAAATAAGTAAATCCTTTGACTCAAGAATGTCACCAACAGACCTATACCCCAAGATGATCAAAGAAAGAGAAAAAGGACCCTTATGTTCAAAAATATTTACAGCAACTCTTTATGTGGTAGCAAAAAATTGGAAAGAAATGGAATGTCCATAAATTGGGGGATGGCAGAACAAATGATGCTTTATGAAGGTGATAATTACTTTTATTCTATAAGAAATGATGGAAGGGATCACTTGAGAGGAACCTGGGAAGCCTCCTATGAATGGATGCAAAGTAAAGTAAATAAAACAAGAACAATTTATATGATAATGGCTATTACTTAGAAGGAAAAAAAGCTGTAAGACTCTAAACAATGTGATAATCAATCATGATTGCAGAGAATTAATGATGAAGTATCTTACTCTTATTCAGATATATAGATATAGATACACACACATACGGAGAGAGAGAATATGTGGGAGGTTTTTTCACTTATCTATGTATATTTGTTATACGTTAGCTTATGTATATTTATTGTAAGAATTTTTTTCTTTTTCTTTTCAATACTGAGGTTTAGAAGGTAAAGAAAAATTATTTTGGATCATTGAAAATTGAGAACAGTGAGGTGGTGCAGTGGACAGAGCATCAGGCCTGAAATCAGAAAGACTTGAATTCAAATACAGTTTCAGGTGCTTAACTAGCTATGTGACCTTAGGTAAGTCATTTAACCTGTTTGTCTCATTTTCCTTATCTATCAAATGGAGATAATAGTAGCACCTACCTCCCAGGTTATGAGAATTAAATGAGATAATAATGAGATGCTTAGCATATAGTAAATTCTATATAAGTATTAGCTATTATTATTTTTGTTGTTGAAAAATTACATTTTAAAAAAAAGAAATGACTCAGACAGTAAGAGTTTAAGTAACTTACCCTCACTCCCAGCTAATATATGTCATACGTAGGACTTGAACCCAATTTTACTTTCTCTAAGGCAAGACCATTATCCATTATACCATAATATCCCTCCACATTCAGGATTGGTATCAGAAGAAAAAAACTTCCTAAAAATTAGAAAAATCTAAAATTGGAATGGATTGGTTCAAAAGGTCTTAAGTTGAGCCATAAATGGAAGTCTTTACCTTCTAGGGATATTATGAACAAGAAAGCTCCTAAGGTCCCTTCCAACTTATATTCTGCAATTCCATGAATAAACTATGGAGGTTAAGCAGATGTCTGGCCCCTTTGAGCCTCATATGGGTTAAAAGACTTAGCTACAGTCACCCAGAAAATAATTGACAAGAAATGATGCATCAAAATGTAGAAAAAGAAGTTCTGTATTTACAGTCAAAGAATAATGCCTAGAAAAAGAATTAACAAGGGGAAAAATACTTCCAGATATTTTCGGTGTTTTATCTTCCTGGATAATATAAAAAGCTATTTAATCAAGATAACAAACATTTATTGCCTACAATATACTGGGCACTGTGCTAATCACAGGAGATACATAGAAAGGCAAAAGCAATCCCTGCCCTCAAGAAGCTACCAGTCTAATGAATTCTGTTACAGAGCTTGGGGCCTAGGATGCTTCTAGGATCCCCTTTCTTGACTGAATATGTATGTTAGTTGGCATATCAAGGAAAAGCAAAAGCCATAGCAAGAATGGTCAGGATCAATGCTAGAAACCACTCAAGTCATCAGAGCAGAGCCATGAAACTGGAGCTAAGCACCAAAGATGCATGTGGTAGGTGTGGAAATGCAGGGAATAACATCGATCAATATCGACTGCTCTACCTATCTGCTTTTCCCATTATAATTACCCAACTCCTAGTTTTCATGTACAATGTCAAGACCAGAAAAAATCACTGAGTGGACAAATATGCACACTTGGTTTGGGGAGAGGTACACTGAGTCCAAGGGAGAAGGGGACACTTGGTCCAGAGCAAGAGACAATGAGCCAGCATCTGGACATTGAGACTGCCGTTGACTAGGCATGCAACTGTTGTAGTGAAAAGAGCACTGGTTTGGAACCAGATGACCAGTTTTGAATATCCCCTTTGTCATTTACTTCTTGTATGACCTTGGACAAGTATTGTCTCCGTGCCTCAGCTTCTTTATCTATAAAAAGAGAGGGTTGACTAAATGACCTCTAAGGTGCCCTCTAATTCTCCTTATTCAGACTGATGATTCCTCCCCCCCTGGGACTCACTTGTAAAATGATAGGACTGTACCCCCAATGTTCTACCTACCTCTAAACTTCTGTGACATATGATTTATGGTCTGTGGCAGTTTTTGCTGATTTCACATTCAAGGCTACATTTTTTCCCTTCAGTATAGATAATTCAGATCTCCAGGGTAATAGTTTTGAGTTCTGAATTTTGAGGCTCTGACTACATTTGGTAGAAATAAGTCCAGAGAGAGGTATAGAATATTTCTCAAATTGCAGCATGAGTTCTTGTATCCTGCCTGTTTACACAGAGGAAATGACTCGTTGTCTATTCAGCAAGAACTAAGAGAAGGCATTAGGCAGGGCAGTACTGGTAAATGCAAAGCAATCAGCTCTCTGAATACTCATGACATACTTCAGTTTAATCTGCGTTATTGACATTTTTCTCCATCGCTTTCTTAAATCTAGATAATCAATAGAATATTAAATCAAGGACTGGTTGGTAGCCAAATTCGGAGGTGGAAATGCTCACAATGAAAATTTAACAATCAGTTCTCTAGAGCCTGTGAGAGCAGTCTTCAGCACACCCCATTCCTTTAGGCCACAGGATGCTGAGCCCAAGGCTCTTCTCATTGGGCCACATTGTTTCTGTAGCTTAATACACCCTTCAAATAAAGTAAGCCAGATCCATGGAGCCTGGATGCATCAGGAAACATGGCAGAGTCAAAAGAGCATTGAGTTGGGAGTTGAGTCATGGAATCATAGATTTAGAGCTAGAAGCAAGTCAGAGGTGGAGTCATGCCTCCTCATTTGGCAGGTAAGGAAAACTGAAGACCATAAACAGAAAGTGATTTTCTCAAATTCACAGAAATAAGTGGCAAACTCAAGTTCTCTGCCCCCAAATCCAGCATTCTTTCTTCTGTACCTTACTAACTTAACTCTTGTGACTTACCTGTCCCACTGATGATGATTCTGAAGACTCAGGAGGAGAGAGTGAGGCACAGCTCTGCCTCACTTAAATCCAATTCACTTGCAAATGAAGATACCACCCTCCTGAATGAAGGATGAATAAGTTGTGTGACCTTAGGTGCGTCATTTAACTTATATGGGTTTCACTTTCCTCCTATGAAACATGAAAGGTTTAGGCTGGCTAAATGGTTTCCTAGAATTCTTGAGCTCTGAAAGTTATATAAATGATTACAATATCTCATCAACTCCCTCTATCTATGCAGAATCATCTGAAATGATTCTAGAAGTGTTTCTGGGGGGTGATTTTTCTCTTCTTCCCCAGTGATAGAGAGAATGGAAGTGCCCTTGACCAAGTGAGTGCTCTCATCAATGTGTGCCTGACTGCCCTGATCTTGACTGATTTAAAGATTTCATACCACCCATCTTTACAAAGACCATATTTATTTACCCTACCTAGACCTTTATTCTGAGAGCGATTTCTGAGAAGTAGTTGCTTTTGACCTCTTCTGAGCTCTCTGGCTATGAAAGGCTCAGAGAAAACACTCAAGGGAACAATTTGAACTCTCAAACTGGCCTGTGTTTCAGCACGGTGAAAAGAGCCAGCTCTGGACACTCAATCTAAACTGTCCTAGAGTGAACAATTGAACTAAGCTTGGGGAGGGGAAACAGTGGTTCACTTTATAGCAAGGAAATGTAATCTACAGAGAGCACAGTGGATTCTGGGTTTAAAAATTCTACCAATGGCTTGGATTTCCTTTGTCTCCGTACATCAAAAGTCTGCAGCTTCCTCTTCCCTCATCTTGCCAACACCACCAAGATTTCTGATCAAGGGAGAAATCTATTTTCATCTGGAGCTCACCTGTTTTTCACTTCCTCAGTACTCCTGTCACATAACTCCAAAGCAATATTGAAAGACGAGTTCAGTCAAGCCAGAAACTATAGCTGCCAAGGTGCACACATTGTGTATGAGTTTAACTTCTCAGGAGCCCATGGGTACAAAATGAGCAGCACCTTATCAAAATAGGAGAATGGACCCCACAGAGCAGCCCCAAGTCTCTATGCATCTCTGGGAGACAAATTCAAAAATATTCTATTTCTCTTCAGAGGAAGAAGAAGTGAACATATGGCTTTCAAAATGACACCCTAGGAATCAACAGAGATCCCTGAATATTTCATGTTCAGATACAGTTGTGCTCCTCAATCTAAAATTCTGATTTTCGGTGAAAACTGAAAGACATTCAGGGGAAAAATGACTTAATGACCTCCTGCTGAGGCCCTCCATGTGCTAAATGAGGAGATGCTGCTGATGCTCTGCTGGAATTACCTTTGAGTTAGAGCTTGTGAAGCATCTTTCTCATCTTCACGAAAGTAAACAGTGACATGTGTCTCTCTAGGAAGAGTGCAGTCCCAGAGAGGTGACATGCCTATGAATGACATTTGATATCCTAGCAGAGAAGTCTCCCAAGAGCTTATTCCCTCAGTGAAACCTTTCACACCATCACTGCCTTGAACTGAAGGAAGACTTAGCTTGCTGGTTAAGATGCTGTGTGTTTGCATGATGTGTTCCCTCTGGTTAGAGACTCAGATCTGTTCAGGCTTATCTCTGCCATCATTATCCTTGAGGTTATCTTGTAGGTACCTCAAGATATTTACATCTCATGGGAAACTTTGATAGATGGAACAGGATTTGATGGACTGTCCTGTAAAGACTAGACCTGAGCTCTAAAACTAAGGGCAAAAGGAAGAAGGTAGGTTTTGGCTCACCCTAAGAAAATATTTTTAATCATTCAAATCTCTCCTTTAATGAGAAGGTTGCATTCTGAGGTCATGCAATGCCTATTGCATAAGGCAGGATGACAACACCCACAGGTGATCACATTCCATCCCATCTTCTCCACCAGCTTGCCACCTTAATCATTTATCTATAATCTCCATTGTCTCCTTAATCTTTACTCTGTACCTGCCTACTGTTCCTCTACTGTCAACCAATAGGTTCATGTCTCCCCCTCTTCAAAAAGTTCTCGCTTGATGTGGCCATCCCTGATAATTGTTGTATCAAATCTTTCCTACCTTTAATGGCAAAACATCTTGAGCAGGCTGTCAAAAATAGGAGCCTCCACTTTTTTCCCTTTCATTCTCTTCCTAACTGCTGTCTGGCTTCTGACATCACCTTTTCACCCAAACTCCTCTCCAAAGTTATCGATGACTCCTACACTGCCAGGTCTAATGGCCTTTCTTTCAATCTTGATCATTCTTTGCCTCTCAGCAGCCTTTGACCCCAGACAGTCGCCCTCCTTTCCTCAATTCATTGCTCTCCAGATTTCTGCAACACTGCTCTCTTCTGATGTTCCTCCTACCTGTCTAATGGTTCCCACTCAGTCTTCTTTGCCTGCTCTTTATTTCATCTGCTAGCCACAGGTGTCCCCAAGACTTTTCCCTGAGGCCTTTTATCTTCTCCCTCTATCCTATTTCATTAAAGGATCTCATCACAGATTTCATTACATACCTCTACAGGTAATCATCAGATCCATTTGTCCATTCTAACCTCTCTCCTGAACCCATCTTGCATCTCAAACTGCCTACTGGACATCTCAAACTGGATGTCCTGTAAACATATTGAAATCAACCTGCTCGAGCCTGAAAGTTTCAGCCTTGCTGATTCCAGCCCAACACAAGGTAAGCTGCCAGAAACCTACAGCCTCCAATTCCCAGCATAAGAGGCCCCAGAACACAAAGCCAGTGACCAAGACCTAGGCTCCCAACACAAGAAGCTTGGGTCAATACCCTCTGTGCCCCAGCAGGAGAGCTCAATCTCTTTAAAGGCCAGGGAATAAAGAAACACCATGAGTAAAAAGAAACGTACCATAGATTCATATTATGAGAAGAGTGAAGATCAAGACAGAAATTCTGAAGAGGACAACATTGTCAACAAACCCACATCTGCAACAACAAAAGGGAATATGAACTGGTCGGAAGCCCAAAAAGCCTTCTTAGAAGAGCTCAAGATGGATTTTAGTAGTCAAATGAGAGAGGTGAAAGAATCCTTCAAAAATACAATTGGCCAATTGGAAAAAAAATACACTGAAGAAAACAAGTCCCTAAAAAACAAATTGGCCAATTGAAGAAGGAAGGACAAAAAACAGAAGAGTACACTGAAGAAACAAGTCCCTAAAAAAACAATTGGCCAGTTGAAGAAGGAAGTACAAAAACTAACAGAAGAAAACAATCTGTTAAAAACTAGAATTGGACAAATGGAAACTAATGTCTCTATGAGAGAGCAAGAATCAGTCAAACAGAAACAAAAAAGAAAAAAAGATGAAAATGTAAAATACCTCATCAGTAAAACAACCGACCTGGAAAATCGACTCAGGAGAGACAATTTAAAAATTATTGGACTACCTGAAAATCATGATGAAAAAAAGAGCCTGGACAGTATCTTTCAGGAAATCATAAAGGAAAACTGCCCAGAAGTCCTAGAACCAGAAGGGAAAATAACCATAGAAAGAATCCACGATCACCACCTGAAAGAGATCCCAAATTGACAATGCCAAGAAATAAATAGCAAAATTCCAAAATTACCAGATGAAAGAGAAGGTGCTGCAAGCAGCCAGAAAGAAAGAATTTAAATATCATGGAACCACAGTCAGGATTACACAGGACCTTGCAGCTTCTACATTAAAAGACCACAGGGCATGGAACATGATATTCCATAAGGCAAAGGAGCTTGGAATGCAGCCAAGGATCAATTACCCAGCAAAAATGAGCATCATTTTTCAAGGGAGGAGGTGGATATTCAATGAAATAGGAGACTTCCAAACTTTCCTGATAAAAAGACCAGAGCTCAACAAAAAATTTGATCTTCAAGTACAGGACTCAAGAAGGACTTAAAAAGGTAAATGGGACAGAAGGATACAATATGTTGTTAATAAGGGGGGGTGTTTAAACCCCTACAAGGGAATATGAGACTTGCAACCCTTGAGAACTGTATTGTTATTACACCTTGTTAAAGGAGTATACATAAAGAGGGTGGATATTAGTTGACTTTGATGTAATGATAAAAAAAAATCTAATCAAGTGGGTTAAATGGATCCAAATAAGCGGATCAATCTGATCTTAGAAAACTACTGAGAAAGGAGGAGGCAGACAAGGGTAAATCACATTACAGGAAAAGACACAAAATCCTATTACAGCAGAGGGAAAGGAGGGGGAGCATTGTTTGAACCTTACTCTCATCAGATTTGGCTCAAGAAGGGCATAATATAATCAGTTAGGTATAGAAATCTAACTTGCCCTATAGGCAGTAGGAGGGAAAAGGGGAAAGAAAAGGGAGGGGGGAAAGAAAAGGGAGGGGGAAAGAAGGGAGGGAAGAAGCAGTAAGACTAAAGGGGAAGAAAAGGGAAAGGGATAATAAAAGGGGGAAGGGACTGAAGGAGGCAGTGGTCAAAAGCAAAACACTAGTGAAGGGGAAAGGAAAAAGGAGAAAGAAAAGCATAAATGGGGGAAAGGATGGAGAAAAAGACACAGATAGTAATCATAACTGTGAATGTGAATGGGATGAACTCTCCCATAAAACGGAAATGGATTGCAGAATGGATTAAAAACCATAATCCTACAATATGTTGTTTACAGGAAACACATTTGAAAAAGAGTGACACAGGGTAAAGGTAAAAGGCTGGAGCAGAATATATTATGCGTCAGCTGAAGTAAAAAAAGCAGGGGTAGCAATCCTGATCTCAGACAAAGCCAAAAGCAAAAATAGATCTAATCAAAAGAGATAAGGAAGGAAACTACATCCTGCTAAAAGGCACCATAGACAATGAAGTAATATCATTACTAAATATATATGCACCAAATGGTATAGCATCCAAATTCTTACAGGAGAAGTTCAGGGAGTTACAGGAAGAAATAGACAGCAAAACTATACTAGTGGGGGACCTGAACCTCCCCCTCTCGGCACTAGATAAGTCTAACCACAAAATAAACAAGAAAGAAGTTAAGGAGGTGAATAGAACATTAGAAAAGTTAGGTATGATAGACCTCTGGAGAAAACTGAATGGGGATAGAAAGGAATATACTTTTTTCTCATCAGTACATGGCACATACACAAAAATTGACCATGTACTAGGGCATAAAAACCTCACAATCCAATGCAGAAAGGCAGAAATATTAAATGCATCCTTTTCAGATCATGATGCAATAAAAATTATATGTAATAAAGGGCCATGGAAAGATAGACTAAAAAATAATTGGAAACTAAATAATCTAATCCTAAAAAATGATTGGGTCAAACAACAAATCATAGAAACAATCAATAATTTCATTCAAGAGAATGACAATAATGAGACAACATACCAAAACCTATGGGATGCAGTGAAAGCAGTTCTTAGGGGAAGTTTTATATCTCTAAATGCTTACATAAATAAAATAGAAAAAGAGGAGATTAATGAATTGGGCATACAACTAAAAAAACTAGAAAAAGAACAAATTAAAAATCCTCAACTAAACACCAAATTAGAAATATTGAAAACCAAAGGAAAAATTAATAAAATTGAAATTAAGAAAACTATTGAACTAATAAATAAAACTAAGAGCTGGTTTTATGAAAAAACAATAAAATAGATAAGCCTTTGGTTAATTTAATTAAAAAAAAGAAAGAAGAAAACCAAATTACTAGTATCAAGAATGAAAAGGGTGAAGCTACCACCAAGGAAGAGGAAATTAAAACAATAATTAGGAATTATTTTGCCCAACTATATGCCAACAAATTTGACAATCTTAGTGAAATGGATACATATTTACAAAAATATAAATTGCCCAGATTAACGAAGAGGAAGTAAAATACTTAAATAACCCCATCTCAGAAAAAGAAATTGAACAAGCCATTGATGAACTCGCTAGGAAAAAATCTCCAGGGTCAGATGGATTTACATGTGAATTCTATCAAACATTTAAAGAACAATTAATTCCAATGCTATATAGATTATTTGGGAAAATAGGTGAAGAAGGAGTCTTACCAAATTCTTTTTATGATACAAATGTTGTGTTGATACCTAAACCAGGAAGAGCCAAAATAGAGAAAGAAAACTATAGATCAATTTCTCTAATGAATATAGATGCAAAAATTTTAAACAAAATTCCAGCAAGTAGATTACAGCAACTTATCACAAGAATAATACACTATGACCAGGTAGGATTTATACCAGGAATGCAGGGTTGGTTCAATATTAGGAAAACTATCAGCATCATTGAGCATATCAACACAAAACCAACAGAAACCACATGATCATCTCAATAGATGCAGAAAAAGCTTTTGAAAATACAACACCCATTCCTATTAAAAACACTAGAAAGCATAGGTATAAATGGAGTCTTCCTTAAAATAATAAATAGCATTATCTAAAACCTTCAGCAAGCATTATATGTAATGGGGACAGGCTAGAAGCATTTCCAATAAGATCGGGGGTGAAACAAGGATGTCCATTATCACCACTGTTATTCAATATTGTACTGGAAACCTTAGCTTTAGCAATAAGAGAAGAAAAAGAAATTGAAGGCATTAGAATAGGCAAAGAAGAAACAAAGCTATCACTCTTTGCAGATGACATGATGATATACTTAGAGAATCCTAGAGAATCAAGTAAAAAACTACTTGAAATAATAAACAACTTTAGCAAAGTTGCAGGCTATAAAATAAACCCACATAAATCATCAGCATTTCTATATATTACCAACAAAGCCCAACAGCAAGAGATAGAAAGAGAAATCCCATTTAAACTTACTGTAGACATTATAAAATATTTAGGAGTCTACCTCCTGAAACAAACCCAGGAACTCTATGAACACAATTACAAAACACTTTTCACACAAATAAAATCAGATCTAAATAATTGGAAAAACATCAGTTGCTCATGGGTAGGCCGAGCTCATATAATAAAAATGACAATCCTACCTAAGTTACTTTACTTATTCAGTGCCATACCAATCAAACTACCAAAAATTATTTTATAGAGTTAGAAAAAATAATAACAAGATTCATTTGGAAAAACAAAAGGTCCAGAATATCAAAGGAACTAATGAAAAGAAATTGCAGGGGAAAGTGGCCTAGCAATTCCAGATCTTAAATTGTATTATAAAGCAGCAATCATCAAAACTGCTTGGTACTGGCTAAGAAATAGGGAGGTGGATCAGTGGAATAGGTTAAATATGCAAGACACAGTAGTCAATGACTATAGTAATCTATTATTTGATAAACCCAAAGACCCCAGCTTCTGGGATAAGAACCCACTCTTTGAAAAAAACTGCTGGGAAAACTGGAAAAGAGTATGGCAGAAACTAGGCATAGACCCAAATCTCACACCATATACCAAAATAAAGTCAAAATGGGTTCAGGACTTAGATATAAAGGCTGATACCATAAGTAAACTGGGAGAACAAGGAATAGTTTACCTATCAGATCTATGGAGAACAGAAGAATTCATGACCAAACAGGAGATAGAGAACATTATGAAAAGCAAAATGGATAATTTTGATTACATTAAATTGAAAAGTTTTTGCACAAACAAAGCCAATGCAACTAAGATTAGAAGGAAGGTAGAAATTGGGAAAGAATTTTTACAACCAGTCTTTTGATAAAGGCCTCATTTCTAAAATATATGAGAATTAAGACAAATTTATAAGAACACAAGCCATTCCCCAATTGATAAATGGTCAAAGGATATGAACAGACAGTTCTCAGATGAAGAAATTAAAGCCATCTATAGTCATATGAAAAAATGCTCTAAATCGTTATTGATTAGAGAAATGCAAATCAAAACAACTCTGAGGTACCACATCACACCTATCAAATTGGCCAACATGACAAAACAGGAAAATGATAAATGTTGGAGAGGATGTGGGAAAATTGGAACACTAATACATTGTTGGTGGAGTTGTGAAATGATCCAACCATTTTCGAGAACAATTTGGAACTATGCCCAAAGGGATACAAAAATGTGCACACCCTTTGATCCAGCAATAGCACTTCTAGGGCTATATCCCAAAGAGATCAAACAAATGGGAAAAGGACACACATGTACAAAAATACATAGCAGCTCTTTTTGTGGTGGCAAAGAATTGGAAATTGAGAGGAATGCCCATCAATTGGGAATGGCTGAGCAAGTTGTGGTATATGAATGTAATGGAATACTATTGTGCTATAAGAAATGATGAACAGGCTGACTTCAGAAAAACCTGGGAAGACTTATATGGTCTGATGCTGAGTGAAGTGAGCAGAACCAAGAGGACTTTGTACACAATAGCAGCCATGTTATGCAATGACTAAGAATGTTAAACTGAACCCTTCTCAGCATTATGAGGATCTAAGACATCTCCAGAGGCCTCAGAATGGAAAATGCTGTCCACATCCAAAGAAAGAACTATGGAAGTCGAATCGCTCTCACTTATTTTTACTTTCTGTTGAGTTTTGTTTCATCTTTCTGATGGTTCCTCCTATTGGTTTTAATTTTTACTTACAACTTCACTAATGTGAAAATATGTTTAATGGGTATGTAAATGTAAAGCCTATGTCAGATTGTGCCGTCTTGGGGAGGGGGGGAGAAAAAGGGAGAAAAAATTTTCAACTCAAAAGCATATGGAAAAAAAATTTTTTTTTAAATATTAAAAAAAAAAAATCAACCTGCTCGAAACTGAGCCCCTTAACTTTTCTCCAAAACCTTACCTTCTTCAAAACTCCCCCATTACTGTACAGGGCATTACCATCCTCTCAGTTACACAATGAGGAGTCACCACTCCTCCCTCTCTCTATCTCTCTTTTTCTCTTTCTCTCACCATGTTCTATCATTCCCATGTATCCTAATTTCTCTTTCTAATATTTCCCATTTTCTCTTCTCTAATGCTGCCACCACCTTAGTAAAGGCTTTTACCACCTCCTGCTGGTCCTATAGCAATAAGAAACAATGAACATGAACTTTGAATGACTTCAAGAGATAGTGAAGGACACAAGGGCCTGGCATGCTGGGTCACAAAGAGTCAGACGTGACTGAACGTCTGAACACCAATATTCTCACTGCCTCTGCTTTTCTTAATCAAGTACATCTTCCACTCAGCTGTTAAATTGATCTTCCTAAAGCACAGCCTTGATCATGTCACTCTGCTATTTAATAAACTCCAATAACTCCCTATTACCTTCAGGATAATATATAAAACCCTCTGTTAGGCTTTTAAGGTCTTTTATAATCTGGTCCGTTGCTACCTTTCTGGTCATCTTACATCTTACTCCCCTATATAATTCTTAGGCACTGGCCTCCTTCTTGTTTCTCAAACAAGATACTCCAACTCCCAATTCTCAGCATTTTCACTGTCTCTCTTCCGTGGCTAGAACTCTCTTCCTCCTCATCTCTGTCTCCTGGCTGCTCTGGCTCTTTTAAAGCTTCAGCTAGAATCCCGCCTTTGGCAAGAATCTTTGCCTCGGCCTCCTTGACCTTAGTGTCTAACCTCTGCAATTATCTCCAATTTATTCTGAATACATTTTGTTATACATAGTTATTTGCATGTTTGCCCCCATTAGTTTACTAAGAAGAGGATTTGATGTTTTTTGTTTCTTTTGTTTTGTTTTGTTTTGGTTTTGTTTTTGTTTTTGCTTTGTTATATCCCTAGCACATAGTAGGTACTTACTAAATGATTGTTGATTTAACCCTTTGGAAGGGGTGATAGAGGAAAGATGCTCTAAAGGGGAAGAAATTAAATTAAATACTTTCTAAGGTTCTAAGCTCCTGACTCAGGAGTGCCACATCTTCATTCTATTAAAATTGTTTAAATTGTTGACAGAGCTTAGGGTCTACAGCCTCCAATGTGAGTGGTCTTGGGAAGTGATTATCCCACTTTTTAACTGTCACTGGCATATTCTCTTTTTATTAACCTATGTTTTAAGGTAAGCATGGGGCATATTCCAACATGTCTTACAAATTAATAAAAATGCACTATCTTTCTCATTACTTATCTCTGAAATTAATGCCTAGTTTATAAACTGGAGACAATTTTTTCTGTACTTTTCTACCCTAGGTATATCATACTCTTTGCCCCATACTTTTTTCTTCCATACTCTTCCACTCTGGGTACATCAAAGCAAATTCTCATAAAGTTAGACATATATTAATATCATATAGGTTATTACTCGTATAACAAGCAAATTGAAAATACATTCATATGTTTCATTGATGTAAGCTGCAACAAATAATAATAGCCAAGGTTCCCTGTAACCATTAACAGCAACTGGCTTCTTTTCTCAAGGCCAAACATTTTCAATGACTTCAAGTAATGTTCATCTGACAGGATCTCAATAACTAATATCATCAAGGTATATCCTTCTCTGGATGTTTTCCTGTGTAACAATATCCTTCTTAAATGGTACTTTTTCAACAAGTATTTATTAACGATTACATTCATAATATATACTTAAATTCAAATATATTCATATTAATTAGAAATCATTATATTGTGGCACCCAAAGCTGAACATAATGCTGCAGACTGGTTTGACCAGGAGAAAGTTAACTAATGATTTGATGACTCTCTGAAAATTTCGTTAGGCTGGCCCTTGGAAAAAAGAAAAACCAAGTTCATTTCCATGCTACATCCGAAGGCTTTGCAGCTTGGTTAGACCTTCCAAAGCTTGTGTTCTTTAAGAACTCCAAGTCCTTCTCATGCATATTATGTCTCCTATTAGAATGTAAGTTCCATGTAGGCAGAGTGTGATTTTGCTTTTTCCTTGCATTCTAGGTACTTAGCATGGTGGCTGGCATATAGTAAGAATTTAATAAATGCTTATTGATTTATTGACTGATTTAGGAATGACTACAGACTTCATTTAGGGGGCTCTACAATGCCCAAGGACTTGATGCCTGTATCACAATATAATTTACAAATTGGAATATGTAAAATAACTTGACATCTTTTTCCAGTCAGGCTTTATATTGGACATTTTCCAAAGAATGGCAACATTTGATATTAATAATCAGTTATTGAACAGTTATCTCTGTTGTTTAGCCTTTCAATGAATCCATTTTAATGTATGTATGGGAGCTACCCTGGAAAAGGAGAGTCTTTAAAATGATATTTTGCTTTAATAAATCAAAAGCTTTTAATAATAATCAATAAACAATGAGCAAAGTGGACTTTTCTTTTCTCAGCAACTGAAGTTAATTGTGACTGTAATGATGTAGCTTGTAGTAGAATAGCATTTGGAAAACATGTCTGCCTCATTCTTGTATCCTAATCAAAGATGTCCTCAATATGTGTAGAGCTTATTCTCAGCAAGGTTGTATAAATGTTTGGCGGTGATCTAGTTTATTTGAGTGTCTCATCCAACTTTCTATAAACTCTTTTTTCTTCCTCCACAATTTCTCTTTGTCTATGAGATTTTGTTCTTAATTGCCTGTCATCTTTTTTCTTCAAGATTTTATAAAATAGGTCATACTTTAAACCAGTGTTGCCTTGGATACAAAACTTCCTCACTTGACACAGAAGTACAGAATTCAAAAGTCAGAAGAGACCTTAGCAGCCATCTAGACATTGAAGGCTCAAAAGAATCCCCATTATAACATACTCAACAAGTAGGTGTCCAGCCTTGACTCAACAGCCCCTAAGGAGGTGGAATCTACCACCTCTTATGGCAGCAGATTCCACATTTGGATAACTCCCATTTCTAGGAAGTTTGGTTTTTGCCCCTTGATATCAAGCTTTCAGAAGCCTAAAAAATTTCAGAGCTAAGAAATTGGTCGAGGATGATGGGTAAGAGTGTTATTAGGGGTCCTTTAGGCCTACTTATGAAAATTTATTTCAACTACTTATGCTTCCTTAGAAAATTGTGATGTTCTTTTGATGTCTTTTAAAATCCATTTACTGTTTTAATTTATCAATGGCTTGTTCTAAATGGTCGGTTTCACTTTTTTGATTGTATACAATAACTCCTCATCGTTCTTTTTTTCATTTTTCTCTAATCTGGTACTAAATTTTATCTTTACTCAAACAATTAAAATCTGACTATACACAGCAGATGATTTGGAAATTCCTTCCATATTTGTAACTAATCCTGTCATGCTTGGTAGAATACTGTCACTTTCATTTTTTGTGATGCCATTTTGGAGGCACGATGTCCAGTGCCTCCTGACCCTGGTCTGTGTGTGTGTGTGTGTGTACACATGTGTCTGGATAAACCTTCTTTCGTAGCCTAAAAAGCTTTTTATTGAAATGCTTTGGGTTACCTTTGGGTTTACAGTAAGACCTGTTCTTTAAATTCCTTTTTCTTTTTGTTGACACATCAAGCAAAATCTCTTAAACCTCATTACACATAGCCACAACTTCTCTTTTGTCTTTAATTTACAGCCACAAGTTTAAGACTGATATTCATTTCCCTTAGTAGCATGTCCACTAACTGGTCACTGGAAAAGGATCTCACATTTTTTATTCCAAGAGCAAAGTTTGCATTTATAGACAGTCTGAAAGCTGCAATTATCTTTAGCAACCTCTGGTCACTTGTCCATCACTCCAACATTATCACTTCAAAAGAAGATGGCAGTCCCCCTGGACTAATGGCCATTTGGGTTTGCTTCATGGCTTGTCAAAGTTGAGGAAGCCATCTCTTACTGGCTTAAATAGGCAAGTCCTTGGAAAACCTACCTATTCTGTAGTCAGGACTCTACATGAAACATATGTACTGGCAAAATGCTACCTTCCTGAGAGATGCTTAATCTTCTTGCTTTATCCAGAGATTAGTCTCAATTACATGAACAAATACCTTCTTTTTGGGTGTTTTCAAGAATCAACAGGTATTGCTAACTCTGATATATATTCATCAGAAAACAGCTCCTGGCCACTGTTTATTGATGAGTTCAGAGAGAACATTCCTGAAATGAACTAATTCATCACATTCATTTGCTCTGTGTGTGTGTGTGTGTGTGTGTGTGTGTGTGTGTGTGCGCGCGTGCATGTGTGTGTGTAAAGGGGGAAAATGCCACAGCTAACTTTACTATTAATCTAAGTATTTCCCAGCCTGGAGGCCAGCACGTCACGCCTGCTTTGTAACATTACGATTGGGACATTCACACCAGCTATGACACCTCATAACAGAGATAACTAGGTCACATTGGAGCAGGCAGCAGCCATGCTGATCAGAACCATGCAAGAGAACACCAAATACCTGTCCTATGAGGAAGTGGCAAGACTTTGATACAGGGAACATGAGTGCCCCAGTTGTACACAGATCAACAGCATCCTGTCAATGAAGGCAGTTGACAATTTTTCATCTGCTTGCCTCCTCTGCTTCAGTTTGCCCCCTGAATTTGGAAGGAGTGGGCCAGGACAGCTTGCTCAACATCCCTTGATGGAATGGACTGATTGAAATTTCACCTACTTAATAGATAATTGGCACCAGCTGCATATCCACAGAAACCAGCAAGTGAAGCTTCAGAGACTGCCAAAGCTCTCAGTCTCCAGGTCTCCTAGTTGTTTTTCTCTGCACAGTAGGAATTTTTTTCTTGTTTTTGTGCATCTAAATTTTCAAGATGAGCATAAGTTTTCAAACTGTCAGGATTAGTATATTCTAGTCTGCCATGGCTAAACTCCCTTGCATTATACAAGGCAATCTTTAAAAATACATTAAATTGCCAGATTTTTTAAAGGGAGATTCAGAAAAGAAAAGAATTCAAGACCTGATCTGAGCAATGCTGACACTTTCTTTAATCCTTTAAAGTATCCACATCTAGCCCCAGAGGCCATGACAGCCAGCTTGAATATGGCTCTCGCCTTCTCTTTCAATATCCAATCAGTTGTCAGGTATTGTCCGTTCTACCCCCACTATATGTCACATCTGTCTCCTTCTCTCCACTTCAACAGATGTGACTCAAGTTCAGGTCCCCATCCCCTGTCAACTGGACTATTGTAATATACTCCTCGACTCCAGTCTCTCCCAATCTCCAAGCTGGCATCCACACAAGTCTAACTACGCCATTCCCCCGCCCAAGAAACTATAGTGGGTGACCCCCTATCACTCATAGGAGGAAAAAAATACAAATGCCTCTGAATGAGATTGAAATCACTGCACAATCTGGCTTTATCCCCCTTATGATTCAGGCCCGATTTAATAACATTTCCCTTCATGTATTATATATTCTAGCTGAGCAAGCTTACTTCACATTCCCTATAGATGACATATGTCTCCCCCATCCTGGCTTTTGCAAATGTACTTGCCCAGATCAAGAATTCTCTCCTCTTGGAATCCCAGAATTCTCCAGGTCTTATTGCTTTCTCCAAACCCTTAAATTACTTTGTATTAATTTTCCATGTATTATGTATTTACTTCTCTGTGTGCATGTTTATCTACCTATCCTAAATAGAATGTCAACTCACTGAGGATGAAGACTGGTACACTGTTTCCTTTGTATCCCTAATGCCAAGAACAATGCTTCTCACAGTTGGTGCTTTTTTTGTTAAGGCAATTGGGGTTAAGTGACTTGCCCAGGGTCACACAGCTAGTAAGTGTCAAGTGTTTGGTCTGAGGCTGGACTTGAACTCAGGTCCTCCTGACTTCATGGACAGTGCTCTATCCACTGCACCACCTAGCTGCCACACAGTTGGTGCTTTTAAAAAATTTACTTTATTTTTAATTTATGGAATAAAACAACTATTTCCAAAACATAGTATAATTTAAAAAAGAGATGGCAAGTGAAACTACAAATCTTTTATGTACAACTTGTTCTTCCTTTCTTAAATATATAATGAAGTTATCATGTAAATTAATTAATTTTATTTTTTTATTAAGCACAGTAGGTGCTTAATAAATGGTTGTGGATGGGATAGAATGGAACTACTGAGATCTTGGATTCATTCATATAATGGCTGGAGAAAGGGCCAACTAAAGACTTCCAAGTGTGGCCTCCTGGCTAGTTATTGAGCAGAGAGGAAAAAGCAGGGCACCAGGAATATTTCTCTAGTTTTTCTTCCCTGCTCTCCGGCTGTTCCTGAAGTTATAATAATGATTACTTTCAGATTTCAGTGGATACATTACCTGATAAGTGAGAATAGGTACACCATCCATTGCTGATTATAATTCATTCTCATCCTGTGCAATTCTTGATGACATCCTTGCCTCAGTCCCCCATAAAAGATCTGCTTAGCATCCTAGAGGCCTTTCTCTAGGTTTTCTGTCATTGTGTGGCTTCCAGAGAAGGCTTTGACCAGCTCTAATTCATCACTCTCAGCATATGACTAGGCCACTTCCTTTTCTGGTTATACATGTCATAGATGAAACATTTTATCCCAGTTCTTGTAGGTAAATCAAAGGATCATGGACTCATGAAATAGAGGTCAGTTTTCAGTCCCATATCTTCATTTTAGTTTGAGGAAATCATGCCCTAAGGGCTTTAAGTGACTTGCCTAAGGTCACACAAAAGCATGTGTGAGTCAGAGGACCAGAGATCAAGTCCTCTGATTCTAAGTTCAGCTTTTTTATATGAAACCATTATTTAAACCATAGGATCATAGTTTTAAATTTAGAACTAGGAAGAACCTCAGAGGTCACCTAGTCTAAGCCCCATCCTTTTATTTTGTCGATGAGGAAACTGAGAAGGCCATTAAGTGAATTACCCAAAGGTCACATAGCACAAGAAACAATAACTGGACCTAGGTCCTCTGAATCCAGAACACTTCCTCTTTCCACTGAACTATACTATGCGCATCTTTAGAAAATCCTTTGGGTTATACGGTTGTGCTTCTTCTGAGACCTGGTATCCTTTGGCTCATAGCCACTTAGCAGCTGGTATTTTTAAAAGATGGAGCTATATGTCAAGGAGCTAAACATTTTCCCAAATTTAATTGGGCCTGATATACACTTCTAGACCTACCTTGTTAGCTATATGTTGTAGCTGGCCAATATTTATATATAAACTTATTCAATCTCCCACTTGAATGTATATTGTAATAAAAAATGTTGTCTTCATCCATTTGGTTATCCCAGTATAGATTGGTAGGCTGATACACTTTAAGAGGTCATGAATCTTGTTTGGGAACACCCTGTACCACACCAGAGCTCAATGATTTTATTGTTGGTTGTAGTCTTTGTTGTTGTTATAATTATTTGCACTTATATAAGAAACATAACATAGTCCTTTACAATTGCAAATCATTTCATATGCATTATCTAATTGATTCTCATAGCTCTCCCATGAGGTGGGCAGTTCAAAGAGTATTTCCCCAATTTCTGTGTTTTTGTTTGTTTGTTTGTTTGTTTAGGCGATTGGGGTTAAATGACTTGCCCAGGGTCACACAGCTAGTGAGTGTCCAGTGTTTGGTCTGAGGCCAGATTTGAACTCAGGTCCTCCTGACTTCAGAGGTGGTGCTCTATCCACTGCGCCACCTAGATGCCCCCCCCAATTTCTATAGATGAGAAAACTGAGGCTCTGGAAATTTAAGTGGCTTGTCTATGATCACACAACTACTAAAGTCATGGATCCAAGACTTAAATCACGGTTTTCAGATCCCTTCACCCCTTCTGAGAAGTCTAATCCCTTTCATTGTTGTTGTGGTTGTTTAATCATTTTAGTCATGTCTAACTCTTCATGACCGCATTTGGGATTTGTTTGGCAAAGATCCTGGAGTGGTTTACCATTTCCTTCTCCAGCTCATCTTACAGGTGAGGAAACTGAGGCAAACAAGGTTAAGTGAATTGTCCAAGGTCACACAGCTAGTGTCTGAAGTCAGACTTGAACTCAAGAAGATGAGTCTTCCTGACTTCAGACCCAGCACTTTATCCACTTGAATAAGCCACCCAGCTGCGCAGTCCGTTGAAGAAGGTAGGCCTTTATGTAATTTTTTTGGTTGCCCTTCCTATGAGTCTGTGTCCTGAAATAGATACAGCTTATACAAAACATTTAAGTTTGGTCATAATGGAATGTAGAGGAATGCACAGTGCAACAAACATGGCACTGGACTTGGAGAAAGGGGAGAACTGTGTTTGAATCCCACCTTAAGCACTGAAGAGTTAAGTGATCCTGGGAAGGTCCTTTAACCTCTCTAGGCTTCAGGTTTCTCATCTGTACAATGAAGGTGGTAGACTCCATGGCCTTTAAGGTTCCTTCCGGCTCTAAATCCATGATCCTCTGAAGTCAAATCAATAAACATTTATTAAACAACTATTGCATGCAAAGTATTGTGCTTGGAATTGTGGGAGAAATAAGATCTAGAGAAGACACAGTCCAAGTCCTCATTTAGCTGACCACCTATTAGGAAAGAAGGAAACATGTATTTATTAAGCACCTACTCTGTGCAAGGCCCTGTGCTAAGCACTTTACAAATACTATCTCATTTAATCCTCACAACTCCGGGAGGGATGTACTCTTATTAGTCTCATTGTATAGTTGAGGAAACAAAGACAAGCAGAGGTTAACTGATTTTCCCAGAGTCATAGAGCTAGTTAAGTTTCTGAGGTTGGATTTGGGTTCAGGTCTTCCTGGCCCTAGATACAGTGCTCTGTCCATGGTACCACCTAGCTACCTCTTAGAAGACCTGGTAAACAACTAGGCTTTTCCACTGAAGTATGTCTAGAATAAGAAATATCATGGGGAACCATATTGGAAAAAGGGAGGAAGAAGGAATGGGGGAAAACTATCAAAATAGTAAGCATACAAGGAACCAGAGAGTCACAAGAAACTACACAATTCCAGAAGGAAGATGGCATTTACCAAGAATATTTGTGTACAAATTCCATTTTATTCTTCACATTTCCTTAAAATATTGCAATTTCCATTTCCAGCCCATTAAGTTCACTCTCTGACTCTTTCTATCCTGCCATGTAGCATAAAGCGTACTTGGGCTTTTGCCGGACTTTTTCCTTCCTCTGTAATCACTCTATCGCTAAATTGTTGAACTTGAGCTACGGGAGGAACGCTGGCAGCCACTGGTTGTTAATCATGGTCAGTGGACTATAATGGCATTTCATTTTTTCCATGGGACATTAGATGTCCTGTATTCACAGCATGATAATTATCTGGAGCTTAAGTGTTTGATTCCTTCACCCTCCTCTTATAGTTGAATAGATCTGCATTAGTGTGTTTCCATCTCCTTGTAGCATTATTTACACTTTATTTCCATTATGGCTTCCTTCCAATGGCTGTCGCAGCTATTCTCCTGACCCTAGGCAGTGCCTTCACATAATGGATCGGGAGTGGGAATTGCAGACTGTCTAGCAGCCATCCTGGCCCTGACGTACAGAATGAGAAGCAAAAAGAGTGAGCCGCAAAGGACTAAATTCAGGCTGGATGCTCGTAGAAACTTCTTTTCAATGAGAGTGGTCCCAAAGTGGAATGGGCTGCTTTGAAAGATGTGAGTTGTGGGGTAAGGCAGAGAGGAGGCTTTGAATAGAGGTGAGGTCTTCAAGCAAAGAACATATGACTCCTTCTTGGGTTCATATGCGTTTAAATACATGGCTTCTGCCATCCCATCCACCCCAAATATTCCATAATTCTGTGATTAGGATATTGGTCCTATTCCTGCATTTCTGCCTTTGAAATACTACCCATTCTTTACCACTCAGTTCCAGTGTCACTTCTTTCATGAAGCCTCCCTGATCCCCACAGTCAGGTATAAGTTCTCCTGATTCTGACTTTACAAAGCATTCTGTATTTATGTTATAGTCATTCCATTCTAGTTTTCACTATATTTCACACCCAATCCCATATATGTAATCTCACTCAAGCTGGATCAGAGATGTCAGTCACATAGAGGGCCACAGTACTCCTGAATGCAGCCTGAACCAGATTAACTGGAACCGAGAAACATTTCACAAAATGAATAAAAATACAATAGAACATAGATAACACTACTAAAAGGTTTTCTAAGTCAATGTGTGATCCCCAAGGATAGTTATATGTGGTTTATTGATCCCATTTCTGTTTGAGTTGAATACCACTGTGCCAGATCCATTAATCTATGCTGAACTCCAGCACAGCAGGGGCCACTTTAACTGAATTCTTTCCCCTAGCACCAAGCACAGTGCTTTGTACATATTAGGTTTTCAATAGGGCATCATTTTAAAGAATACAGGAATAAGTACAGTTGTATCTTTTCCCTGGTCCAACAATATCAGTAATATTGTGTTTAATTCTAGTAATCACAACATAGGAAAGACATATTTTTCAAACCAGAAATTATTAAGATGATGACAAACAAGATGGTGAAATACAAGGCTGCAATGATGGAATTGGGAGTTAGCCTGGCAGAGAGAAGAATCAGATGGGACAATGCCTCTTTTCCTTTGTATCTCCCCCACCTTCTACAATAGTGTAGGGCACACAGGAAGCAACTAACATCTGTATTAACTTCTTTTATGTTTTATATTTCCTTATGATGTTAAAAGCACTGTAAATCTCTGCTATTATTGTTATTATTACGAGACATTATGGAAGAAGACAAAAAGATGAAAAAGTTATAATCCCTTCCTTCATTGAGTTTTTTAGTTATTTATGGAAGCTGAGCTATGTAAACAAATAGCAACAGTGTGATCCATATAAACAAAACCACTTTAATTAATGGTCATTTATCATCATCCCAGAAATCCTGTCATAAAAAAATGCATTATCATCCTACATCCCATATGGCTCTATTTGGATGGCACACCCTGTGTAATACAAGGCAGGGCTGACTATGTATTGTAGGAAGGGCGTGAGTAAAAGATTAAAATGGAACTGGTCTTTGAAGGATCATCAGGATTTGAACAGGAGATACTAGTGTGTAGGAGAGCAATGCAAATAACTGGCAGAGAAATGACAATATGCAAGTAATATTTGGAGAATGATTTGACTGGAACACAGACTATGCCTGCTCCTTAGAATCCTTTTTTCCCCTTCAAAATATGCTGTAATCACCTTCTAGATGAAATCTTTCCTTCCCTCCCACCCCCAGCCACTAACATTCTCCCCTGCCATAAATTAGATTGATTGACATAGATAGATACAGATATCAATATGGATGACATAAATATAGATATCTATATATAATATATGGATGTCAGATATAGATAAAGACATATACATAATAGAGACAAGGATGGATTAGATATAGATAGACATGTGTATAGAAAAACATTCATTCATTAATTGATTAATTGATAGATTATGCAAACTGTCTCACCCGTCATAATATAAGCACCTTGAGGACAGAAACTATTTCATTTTGGGCTTAATATATCTCTAGCTCAGTGCCTGTCATGCAATTGGCTTGTTCACTAGTTTATTGAATAGAAGGAAGTAGAAACAGAGAAGAGTAAAAATTAGGTTAGGGTGTGGATTAAATATGAGTATGTCACACACTCCTCCATGAAGTCCCTTCAGTGGTTTCCCATGGTCTATGAGATGAAATTACAAACTTGTTGTCCTGACATTGAACACCCTCAGTCTTTTGGCTCTGTGTGCCCTCTCCAACATCATTTCATGCTATTCCATTTCCTACTCTTCTTCCATGCTCCACTGGAGAAGGGAATGGAAAAATATTGCCCATACCTTTGTGACTTCTCCTGCAACGATCTTGGGCAATGTATCTTACGAGAAGTTATGGAGTTAGGTGTAATTTATGATAGGAAGGATTTTATGTCTTATCTCTGGAGAAAAAAAAAAGGTTGTAATAGGTGAGGACAAGTGATATGGTCCTACCACACTGGAGATTCTGGACTCTGGCTACCTTAGCTAGTCCATAAACCCCTAATCACCTTCAATGAGTCCAATCCAGACCCAAGCCATGAGTCCTATTTATCACGTAACCCCGTAGGGGGTCATGCAGCCTCTGCTTGAAGATCACTACTGATAGTAAACGTTTACTGCAATCAGGAGTCCATTTCATATGCAAACACCACTAATGGCAAGCAAGCTTTCCCTGTCTCTCCTCCCCCAGTCCCTTAGGTTAAACAGAAATTGGGATCTCTATCCTTCCTACCTGTTACTCACAGTCCTGCCATACAGGGACAAGCCAGATAAATCTGTTGTATGTCAATCTAATGAGATTTGAAGCCAGGTATTGTGAACCCAGCCTAAGTTTTATCTTGTCTGGGCTAAGTATCATTAGTTCACAGGCTCACAACCTTAGAAATGAAAAGCACCTCAAAGGCTGTCTAAACTCATCTACCTCTCATTTTGAATACAGCCCTGGACTAGAACAGCAACTGCTTAATAAGTGATACAGTTTTCCAAGGCTAAGAAAAGACTTATTAGCCACTGTGAGATCTGGAGCTGGAGGAGAAACATCTAGGTGTCCAGGTCTTCCATTCTCCTCAGAATGGAATAAAATGGGTACTACCAGCAAAAGGACCTCCCATTCCCAGAATGTCCCTCTCCACCCCACCAGGATGGCTTGATTTCTTTTTTTAGAATTTTAGAATGGGAAAAAAAAAATCTCCCAGAAAGCCATGCAGTCATTTGTTTTGATGCAGGGCTACATGAAAATGGAGAAACTAAGTCCCAAGGAGGTTAAGTGGCTTATCCAAGATCACAAGTAGCAAATGGCAGAGTCAGGACTGGAAACCAGATCCTCTGACTCCATCCTCTCCCTTATGACTGGACCAGCTTGCCTCACAGTACTATATCAAAAAGCCTAGGATAGCATTCTCACTAATTACTCCTTTAAAGGGATTTTATAGAAGCACATTCATATTAATGGTTATCATTTTGTACCTGAGCAGATCATTCTAGGCTTAGACAAAGCAACTTGTATTTCTTCATAATTGCTTCATACTGCTACATAATTTGTAAATAGGATATAAAAATTTAGAGATATGACCTTTAAACTTAATTTGTTTTTTTAACAAGGAGGGCAATTCAATTTAAAATGCTTAGCACCTACATATACAGATGCACCAGAACTTTGAGCTTGCAGCTTTCTACCTTGAATTTGCTCTCCTATTAAATTATACCCATGTGGCCTCTCATCTGGCTTTATATCCTCAATGCCTTGAACATAGTATGTGGTTGATGAATGTCTTTAATTGAAATAATTGTATCCTGGAGACCCTTGAAGACCATTTTAGACTTATTTTGGTAGGGAGCCATCATAGAATTTTTAAGGAAGACTGTGACATAATCATAGCTGATGCCTTTGTCTCATGGGGTGCATGGGGTATTAGGGGAAGACTAGAACCTCCATTATGAGGGCTTGCCAAGACCTTCAGGGATGCTCATATGCCTTTGATGTCCACTTGCCACCTAACTCTTACCTATGGCTCCAAGAAGTTATAGAATGCACAGCAGCCACAGCCTGGTAAACCATCTTAACCAGATAGGCTAAGCCAGGTTGAAGGTAACTGATAGGCCTCAAACCCGTCTTTGGGCAGATGAAAATAATTTCTTCCAACAGCTATAATAGGGGCTTATGCGTATGCTATGGGGTGCTTAGAGCGTGGTCAGACATGAAAGATGCCAAGGTCATCCACTGCATCCTGAGTCACTGCTAGTTATCTTGACTTTTGTCTTGCCACTGGACTTCAGTGACTCAGGAAAAGAGAGTGAGACTCCGTGCAACCCTGCCTCACTTAAAACCAGTTCATGTGCATATCAAGACATCACTCCAAGATATCATTGGCCCTTTTTGAGAACAAAGGAGGAACAGCTTGGTCCCATAGTAGTGGCAAGGCACATTGAAAGGGGCAGAGACCACAGCAACACTGCAGCAGTGGTCATATTCCCCATGTAGCTTGTGTCTATAAAGTTTTCATCTCAGAGAATAGAAATTTCACACACAAAGGCAGTCACTGGAGAAGCTCTCTGGGGGCAGGGGGCTTCTCACTCTATAACAATCATAGGATTTCAGAGCTCACTTTGGGTGCTTATGGGCATGGAGGCACTCTCTTCTAACAATGACATTGGGGGACATGATATTATTTCTATGCTCACCCAAAGTGAGCTGAAAGAAAAACTGGAGCACTGGGAAGAATAAAGTTTATTATTATTTTAACTATAATTATAATCATGATCTCTTATATGATGTAATTATTATAAGTGGAGTCAGTGTAGCATAATGCCTAGAGAGCCAGCCTCACAGCAAAGAACAACTGGGTTCAAGACCCACTTATGACATATATTGATTGTGTGTCCTTTAAGTTGTAGAAAATTTCTGAATTTTCTGCCGCTAGGATGTGTTCCTCTCTCCACAAGTAATAGTTACTGGGGCATCTCATGCTGCTTCCTTATCTCCCTAGGAGGCTTCCCTGTTGGTTAACAGCTGGTCAAGGTGATCCAGGAGGGGCCAATATTGCAAATCTGCAAAACAGACCAGCATACACAATGCTATGAGACAGAAAAAGGAAACTGGGTTTCACGCTGAGGAAAACCAGACAACAAAACAGATATTCAGTGTTCAGACATAGCTGTATAAAACACACCAATCTTTCTTAGGACTTCCTTTTTAGAAAGAGAAGAAATTTTAAAGTACAAATTCTAATTTTCAAAACTTTTGAGAGATTGGGGAGATTTCTGAATTTCCCCAAATGTTCTCCAATAGTGAACTATGTTAAGGATTTTTCACCTATTCAATGAACAAACTGTATAAAATTAAGAGATTATGTCCACCACTACCCTCCCCCAAGCCGTATATGACCCTTAGAAGGGGTTCTTTGAGTCTAAGGAAGATATTACCATCTGCTTAAATTCTAGAGGAAACACAGAATCTGTGCAGACTTCTCAGTGATAGTGATACCACACATTTTTGGTGATTTATATGGGCCCAGATGACACTAAAAGAAAGAATTTAGAAGGGCAGAGTCAAGATGGAAGAGTAAAAGCACTGATTTGCTTGAGCTCTGTCCCAAATCCCTCCAAATACCTGTAAAAATGGCTCTAAACAAATTCTAGAGCAGCAGAACCCACAAAAAGACAGAGTGAAACAAATTTCCTGCCCAGGACAACCTGGATTGTTGATGGGAAAGGTCTGTTGCGCTGGGCTTGGAAAGGAACGCAGTTCAGCATGGGTCATGCAAGCAAAGCAGGCCTCAGGGGACTGAATCAAGGGGAGCTGTCACAGTTTCTAGACTTCTCAACCCACAAACACCAAAGACAACTTAGAAGGTCAGTAGGAAATGTCTGCCAGACCTGGGTGAGAGAGAAGCGTCGTCTGGCCCCAGTCCTAGTGCAGCCCCAGGATAATGGCTGCTTCTGGCGCTCTCAGCCCACAGACTGAGGGGGGATCAGGTGGCTGATCAGAGAGGGGATTGCAGGGATCTCTTTGCTGGTCCTGAGACAGGGTTCTCTCACCTTTCCTGTGCTTAGATCTGGGTCACAGTCCTGGGTGGCAATCCTGGGGCGAGGAGGAGCATTGGTGTGGTGGAGCTTGTGGCAGCAGTGAAGAGAGAATCCTCCTCACAGTTCCAAGGCAGAAAAGAGGGCTTGTGGTCACTCATAGACCAGAGCACAGGCCAGGAAAGGACTCTTTCCAGTCACTCAAGTTTGAAAGCTTGGTATTATCCTGATATCACCTTTCACTCACCCCATATATCTAATCAGTTACCCAATCATATTTCTTTCCTATAACACCTCTCTCATGGATCTCCTTCTCTCCCCTTACACAGACACCACCTTAGCTCAGGCCCTTATCACAGTGTGTTAAAATGGAATGAGGGCTAGATTCAGACTCATAGAATTTAGGTTCAGGTACTGCTTCTTTCACTTACTATCTGTAAGTGTTTAGGACAGTTATTTACCTTCTCTGGCCTTAGTTTCCACATCTTTAAAATCACTGGGTTGGATTAGATGGCTTCTGAGATCCATTTCAGCTCTGGATGTATGGTCTGGTGATCCTAAACTGAAGGAATTCCAACTAGACTTACAATGTTTTGTTTTCTTTTTTAAGAAGCTGCCCCTTGGCTAACTGATGAGCATCTCAATGGTCCATGTACAAATGAGAGCTACGAGGAATATATTTTGTTTACATTACAAGTCTATATAAAGGTGAATTAATACTAGGCAAATTAAGGTCTGGTGAATGAGAAAATATACTTAGATTACTGTCATGTTAAAAAAAAGATAACAAGACTTTGAACTGAACAGGTAGGTATAGAAGGGACATGTAACAGATGTTTGTATTTTGTAAAAATTTATAATATATGTAAAAATTGTATGGCAAACATATAATTTATGATAGACATTAAAATCTTTAAAGCATAAAAAATTATTGCCATTTTAATATACAATATATATAAATTTTATAATTTATAATTATAATATATAATTAAATGTAATATATTATATAATGTATAATTTATAATAATTTAATATATTATACCATATATAAAATATTTTATATTACAATTTTTACCAATTATATATTAAAATTTTTAACAGAATGATAACCATATCAATTTATTCATTCTTTGTCCTTTTTAAGTCTATCTGTTCAGATGCAATTGTCACCTCTTTTCAAATGGCTGTACATGTATGTGTACCTGCACTGGTTAAAGAAAAAGAAAGAAAGAGTTCCTTATACTATTGAAATCTTAAATCTAATCCCTCTTGCATTATGTCATTGATTTAGGGAGCTCCCTTCAAAGAATTTCCTTTCCTAGTGCAGGACAGCTCCTTCACTGTTATGTATGGTCTTAGAGAATTGCCCAGAGCACTGAAAAATATAGGAACCTGCCCAGGGGACACACAATCAATACATGTCATAAGTGGGTCTTGAATGCAGTTGTTCTTGGCTCTGTGACTGGCTCTGTAGACATTATACTACACTGACTCCACCTATAATAATTACATCATATAAGAGATGATAATTATGATTATAGTTAAAATAATAATAAACTTTATTCTTCCCAATGCTCAATTTTTTCTCTCAGCTCACTTTGGGTACTTACGGGCTTGGAGGAAGTCTCTTCTAACAATGGCATTGGGGGACATGATATTATTGCTATGCTAGGCTCAGTGAGACTCCTGAGGCCCAAGAAGTATTAAGGAGCTTTCCTAAGTATTTAAGCTACTACCAAAGAGTGGGCTAGGCTCTAAAGAGACTAGAACCTCTTCTTCCATAATTAGAGGAATCGACATTGCACGTGGCATCCTAAATAGGATGCAGGATGTTAGCAGTGATGACCTGTACATAAGAGATGATGGAAGAGGCACCATCCAGGACAGATAACCTTAATAGGAGGTGAGTCAATCAGGTACTAAAGGGCAAGGGCTACAGATGGACGTCCTGAGTACTGCCCATTGAAGGTTAAGCCTTGGAATATTAAGGGGGCTCAAGGAAAACTCTGGATCATTAGGTGAACTTCCTCTGTCAGATCAATGAAAGAAGACATACAAGAATATATAGGATGGGAAGATACGGAGAGATAATCACTAGTAACATCAATACAATTATGAGAGCTCAAGTTCAAGTGCTGAAATCTTGAAGTGGGAACAATAAGAGCTTTCATGTGAATAAGACAGAATCCTTTATCAAAATCAAAATGAATTACAAAATATTTGAGCAAAAAAGAGCCTGAGCTCAGCATAGTGCCTGGCACATAGTATGCAGCTCGTGGGTGCTTGTAAACTGATTGAATCATTGACTTGTTGGATGATTCAAAGGAAAAACCTGAGGCTCAGAGAAGCAAGAGAAGTTACAAAAGGTCAGGAGTTAGGGGAGGCCCCAGACACTAACGTTCTACTTTGGTGACCTTTCCAATATATCATACGGTCTCACCAATCTCTGTGAATCTGTGAAGAGGAATTTTCTTTCAGTCCAAACTGGTGATATAATTAATGTAGGAACCTCCTGGTGTAGAAATTCCCTTCACTCCAGCAGATGGACAGTTGAAGCCTTAGAGATCTCATCGGGAATTCTAAAAGATTAAGTGACTTGCATAAGGTCATGAGCTCATATGTGTCAAAGGAAAGACATGAACCTAGGGCTCCCTGGCTCCAAGGCTGGCCCTCTCTCCATTACTTCATATTGCATCTCTGAAAAAACAAATACGGAAAATAAATTACCATGTTCCAATTAGTTAATAAGCTATAGGAATTGAAATCTGGTGAAAAATATTAATGTGTCACTGGTAGGCAGAGCTACCTTTAGTCATAGACTGTCCAAATATTTCTATTCCTTCATTATGTAGAAAAAAGAGGCAGAGACTTTTTTATTAGTGTTGTTGATGCTGATATTATTGTTGGTTTTTGCAGTCCTGGAGAAAAAGCCAAAAGAAATGAACTGGAGTCCAGCAAGATGGCATTCAGAAGGGTTCACCATCTTTGGAATTTAGAGAAATCCCCCTCCTCTTGCTGTATAAAGCCATGGGAACAGAAAGCCCATAAATCAGAGGTGACATAAGCAGTGATCTTGGTGATACTATATTGGTAATGAAAGATAATATCTCAAGGAAAGCCTAGTTTAGCTACTGCATCATGGTAGAGATATTTTGGATTGAAACAAGATTAAAAAAGAAGACAAGAAAGTGATTACCATAAAATGTCGTATATCTTCAAAGCAGAATAGCAAATCCCCTGTTGAGAACGGTATTTATAGAATGTGGTCTCCCACTAATAGAAAAGCCACTTAAAATTCTTTTTGATGGGTTATTGGTAATGAGATTTAAGGGTTTTATGGCTTTTTATCTCTAGGGTCACTGGTTTGAATTCAGACCAGGTCAGCAGGGAATGAAAGTCATTACGGGAGAATGGTTATTCCAGTTCTTAGAAAATGGCAGCATGGCTGCTGTCCTATTTTCAGTGGACAGCACTCAGAGGTCTTGACCTGGAGTCAGGACAAATCGGCTCTTTTCCTAGCTCTTATATTCATTAGTGAAGTAAGTCTCTTGTCCTCTCTGTGACTCAGTCTCCCCATTTATGAAATGAGGCAGTTATACTACATCAGCTCCAGGATCTGGCCAACCTAAGTACTTGATCCAATGATAAAGAATACAATACCTTTGCCTCCTGTGTAATTCTGACCCCTGTCCTTTTATAAATTCTCCAGAAAAAACACACTGAAAACGTTCCTGAAGCCCCTTAAATATCTCAGGGACATACTCATTTAATGAGTTTTTATTAATATCCAGGCCTTCATCACCTCTCTCCTAGATTATTGCATCAGCCACCTCATTGGTCTCCTAGTTTCAAAGTCCTCCTCCCTCCAGGCTATCTGACACTTCCTTTTCCATAAGCACAAATCAGACCTTATAACTGCACAACTCAAGTGGCTTTCTATTGTCCCTAGGATTAACTATACCCTCCCCCATTTATTTGTTTAGCTGGAAGTGGTATGGCCCCTGGTCAGGTGTCTGAGGAAGGATTTGAATCCACAGCTTCTGGAATTCTTGAGTCCAACTTTATACTGAATCTGCTGCATTGCTCCAGCTCTCTCACCTCTCTGTCTCTGCCTCTGTCTCTCTGCCTGCCCATCTCTAATTTTTGCCTACCTCTCTCTCTCACCCCATCTCTGTCTCCCTGATATTCTCTCTATATCTCTGTCTCTTTGTATAAATATGTGTAATATATGTGCTATAAACATGTGTACCATGTGTATGTGCATATATGCATGTACATATACATACATGTGCATATGCACACATGTGTCATTTCCTTAGCTGTAAAATGGGGATATAACAGTGGAGATAATATTTGCAAAGTGCTTAGCAAAATGCCTGGCATGTGGAAGCTGCTATATAAATGTTATTATTGTTATCATATACAGATATGTGTATGTAGAGAATTTTGCAAACCTTAAAGCACCCTATGCTCTATGTGTCATGTCATGCTACATTAATTTGTTGTTTCATATATGCATGTTTATGTGTGTGCTTGCATGTATATACATACATACATATACATGCATATATACATATACATACACATGCATATATACATATACATATATACATACATACATATGTTACAAACTGATTTCAGGGAGAAGACACTAACAATTGGAAGGATCAGAAAAGGTCTGCTATGGGAGATGACACTGGAAGTGAGCTTTGATTCTAAGAAGTAGAGGTGAGGAGGCCATGGAAAAGCATGGAGAGAAGAGATGGGAAAGCACAAACTGTGCGGGGAATAGGAAGTAGGCTCTTACCTTGGCTGCAATAAAGACTGCAGGAAGGGAATTAATGTTCAGTGAACTTGGACTGCTTGGCCAGAGCAAATGCAAATGTGTGACTCCCCATCCCTAATGACCCCTTGATCTAACACCATGCCCAACCCAAAGCCTTTTCTGTTTGTATCTGTCCCAGATAGTGTCTCCCCCACAGCTTTGTTCACATGACACCATTGAGAGTAACAGACCGCACCCTCCATATGCCCACCCTGAGGGTTTCAACAACTCTCTGGATCAGCTGCAGTTTTAATGCTTCCAAGACTGTGCTTTTTCACAATCTGTGGTCATGTGACCCCAACACACCACCCAGCTCTGACACATGGCACCATACGATTCTATAACAAGGATTTGGATTGAACAAAAGTCCTTATCATAGTCAGCACACTGGCTGGAATTCTTGGCAGCAGGCACAGAGAATTAATGGGAGGTTCAAACTACCTTGTCAAGGAACAATGTTGTAGCCACCTATCTCATGAGGAGGTGTTCAGCAAAAGGTATAACAAGTCCCAGAAATTCTGGAATGGCATGGCTGCCTCACAGGAAATATTCTCACTGGCAACTATGCATCTTGGCACATATTGGGGGAAAATTGATGAGCCCCCTCTGGTCTCAAAATTTTCTACCATTATCAACAAATTGAATGTTTCAACTTTCAAATGGGCAGGATTGGCTCACATTCATAATTCACCAATGTGGCAGATGGATTGGAGAACCAAAGGCATACTTCCCTATTACTCAGTCTTTAGGAGCATATGGAGTGTGAATAAATGGCTCATGCCCAGTGAGAAAGGCCCAGAGACACTTCATCATGAAATCAAGCCCAAGTTTTTCCAATGTCAGTCTTTGACTTAAAACATTTAGCAGTTCATTTAATTGTTTTGCTCAGTTTGATGCCCTTCCTCTGCTCCTCCCCCCTCCCTTCCAAGCACAGAGTGGTCTCTATCTGAATCCAGGTCTCATCTTTCAACCAACTTCAAAATATTCTACCCAGCCAGGAAACACCTCATGCTTCCCCCCTTTGATTCTAAATCTAATCCTTGACTGCTCTCTGCTTTTTTTGTCTTTAAATGCCATTGACATGGGCTTCGTTTGTTTCTACTAGAGGTTTAGTACAATATAATGGAGTTTAGACTTGTGATTTTCACTCTATTTGTTTAGTGCTTGCTGATCTTTTAAAATACTGAATGTAGCAGGATCAGGGTGATGAGGGTAGACAGAGGGTCAGCCTCATCCATCCACCAGCTTAGTAGTCATATGTCCCATTGTCACTGTGTGAAACTAAAGAAGTGTGGAAGGTCTACACAGACACAAAACAGAAGGCAACAGGTTTACAGTAGGAAGACCTCAGTTCAAACCCAGCTCTGATGCCTTCTACCTTTGTGACTGGGCAAGGTTTCACTTTCTTCCCCTATACAAAAGAAGGGGTGAATTACATGGTCTCTGAGGTCCCATCCATCTCCAGATATTTTTTCTGCACTGAACCATGGAGACAGAGCATTGAAATGTAAAACAATGAGAATTTTAAAAATGAATTGAGAAATATCCCAGAGCTGAGAGAAAGAGAGCCAGATTTGACATATTAACTGACATGGGAGCCTTTGATAGGATTTCAGGAACTTCTTTGCATTTCTGTCTAAAAGAGAAAAGCAAACATTATTGTCAGGCTTTCACCTGGATACCCAGAACATACTCCCTAAGCTGACATTCTTTTTCTTTCTCAGAAAATCATAAAGAAATACTAAGGAGACATTACAAATTTCAACATATAGGCATTGCCTTCAGGACAGTGTTGAAAATGCCACTCTGGGCCCGAAAGAATGCTTATGGTTTCAGAAAGCTCCAGTGGAATGAACTAATGAAATACATGAATTAGATGGCAAATCATTTAGTTAAATGTCAACGATCGTGTACATGTGCATGGATATAGCTTTAGATAAATACACATAAAATATATTTATAAACATATAAATGTTAATGTAAATAAAATGTTGATATAAATAATACATGAATATATATAGTATTAAATATAAATGTAATTTTGAATAAACATTTATAAATATATAAATATATTCTATAGCAGTATCTATACATAAAATGCCAGTTATTTGGTATTTTTGTTATAGTTATAATCAATAACTCACATCTAGCAGAACTTACAAAAGGGTGAAATGAGGAGATAGACTTTTTTTTTTTAAAGGTAGGAAAACTCTTCTGTTTGGCTACTAAGTTTAAAAGTAGGAGTTTGGGTTTTGGCTTGTTTTCTAAATCATTTCTTGATGGGAACCAGAGGGGGATGGAAGCCACTGGTACCAAAAACAGCACAAGATGAGTCTGGTCTTTTCCCTATTATTGATTCAAGTGAATGGTTCCATCTCTCTCTCTGAATTGGTGTCTTCAACCACTTCATGTATGCGAGCCAGAAATAACTTGGAAAGAGGAGATAATAATGTAGGAAAATGCCAGCTAGCACCAATTCTCTTCCTTTCTTAAATGTTACTAGGTTTAAAACAATTTTTGAAGAACTGGTTTTGTCATCAGAAACTATTATAAAATTTCACATATTTTAAAATGGTATTGAGAGGATTAGCAAAAAGAAGAGTGAAGACAGAAAGGAAGAGGAAAGGAAGGAAAAAGCGAGGGGAGAGAAGAGATGAAGAAGAAGGGAGGCTAAGAAAGGAGGGCCAAAATCAGGAGAATAAGAGAAAAAGAAAGAAAGAAGGGGGAAAAGAAGTTGGGAGGGAAGGAAAAGACAGGGAAGCTAGGGGAAGGTAGGGAGAGCATGACAGTACAAGGCACAGATTGCTTCATCAAAATCATATCAGTACAGATAATAACTTGGACAGTGGCAAAGATGGAATGTTCAACTTGCTGGTGGATACCAATATGGCAGATGCAACTAACAGACAAGATGATGGAGCCAGAATCCAAGAGGGTCTGGACAGTCTACGTCACTTGGGTGAATTGAATATGATAAAATTCAACTGAGGCAAATTTAAAATTGTACACTTGAGTTCAAAAAACCAATTTCAGAAATACTGGCCAGGGAAGGCATGGTCAGATTGGATCTTAAGATCAAAGATCTAAAGCAAGAAGGGACCTTGGGGGTCATCTATTCCAACCTTTCAGTTTACTGAAGAGAAAACTGAGATCCAGAAAAGTTAAGTAAAGAGCAATATGTCTGGAAAAGTAAGTAAGCAAAGTGACATGGCAGCCAGGAAGGCTAATTAACGCAATCATGGGATGGATTAAGAGGGGCAGAGCTACCAGCAAGAGGAAGAGGAAGTGCCAGTGTACTCTGTTCTGGTCAGATCTCATCTGGACGATCGTGATAAAGCTGGGTTACTCCAATTAAAGGCCGGTTTAAAGCTTCAGAGCATCCAGAGAAGGGCAAGAAGGAAACAGGAGAATCTTGAGTTCGTGACCTGAGAATCAATTGAAAGAATTGGTCAGGTTGAACATGGAGAGACTCAAGGGAGTCATGATTGCTGTCTCCAGGTTTTTATTTGAAAGACTGTCATGTAGATAAAGGAATATCTTGGTCCCGGGGGCACAACGGGAAATGATCGGTCAAAGGAGCAAAGAAGGTGAGTTAGGCTAAAGTCAGGAAAAAACTTCCTCACAGTTAGAGCTGCCCAGAGGTGGAGTGAGATGCCTCAACAGGTGGATGATTTGTTGTCCTAAGAAGTCTTTGAGTAGAGGTTGAACAAATACTTGTCGGGCATGCTAGAGAGAGGATCCCTATCAGTATGGATTGAACCAATGGCCTCTGAGGTCCCTTCTACCTCTCTAACGCTGTGATTCAGTGGAGCAAGATTCATACCTGTCTCCCGTTTCCAAATCGAGTGTTGTTGTTGTTGTTCTCATTGTTGTGACTGTTACTGCTATTGTCACTGCTGATGTTGCTGCTTCCCATTACACTTTGCCTCCTCTTCAACACTATAGCACTAGAATGCTGCCCACCTTCTGGCAGAGGGTTAATGGACTAAACACACAGAACGAGTGGTACGTTTTTGGACATGGCCAATGTAGGAGTTTGTTTGGTTTCAATTTGCCTCATGAGGCAGATTTCTTTTAAGGGTTTTTTTTTTTTAAGTGGAGTGGGGGAGGGTGCAGGAAAAAGAGGAAGGGAGAGAAAATGAATTTTTTATAACTGAAAAGAATATTTTAAAAAAGACCATTCCATTAATATGCGCCCATGTTCATTTTCTACCAGGCAAATTTCGTCTTTCTGACTTATAACACTGAATATCCAACAATGTAGGGTAGGCCCTATTTTCCTTATATTAAAAATGGCCCCTAGACAGGATAGTGGATATAGTACTGGTCTTGGAGTCAGGAAGACCAGTTTGAACACTGCCTATCGCATTTACCAGCTTTGCAACCCTGAACGAGTCACTACATCTCTGTGCCTGAATTTCCCTATCTTTAAGGTATCTCTGGCCTCTGGGATCCCTTTCATATCTAAATCTATGATCCTATGATCCTTGGGGACAAAGAATGACCATTTAGTACAGATTTTCTCCCAGTTCACTGTGGTCACACTTGGTCCAGTCTCATTTTATCACAAGGGCAAAGCAGAGGCTGGTGCTTCATGCCAAACCCAACCTCTTTTCATTCTGACCCTTCTGTGAGAAGGTATCCCTGGCACTAGGCCTCATTAATATTGGCCTGGATCCTGGGATAACAAGGACAGCTTCCCATTTTCAAAGTCAACTTCTGCCCAGTGGGATTTGGAGTACAAACATGCACACGTAATTTATCAAGCTACTCTCAGGGGCTCAGAAGATGACAAGTTTTAAAGCTGATTCAAGCTGGAGTCAAATACAGTCACCTAAATTTTTTTTAAAAAAAGACTCAAGAACTTCCTCTTTTACCTTAGAGACCTAGATTTCCCTGATTTTTCAAGCATTATTTTAAAAAGCAGGATGCAAAACAATTGAAAATTCACTAGTTGTTTTCAATGTATTATTTATTCTTGAGAACCTGTAATCTAGGAAACAAAAAGGGAATTGAAATCCTGAATAATTTAATATTTGAGCTTTTGTTAAAATTTTAAAATAATATTTTCATTGTTTTTAAAAAAAATATTAAATTGAAAATTTTCGACATAATGAATTGACAATGCCATAACAGAACAGTAGGAAAATAGATGAGAACATCTACCTACTGAAGCACTTTCTTGACTATTTATCAACTAACAAAGAGACATTCTTGGTTAGAGGAAGTTCTTCAAGGGTTACTGTGTTGTACAGTAACTTAACCAATTTCCATGAAAGCTCCTAAAATTTCTTAATTACATTTCAGCCCCTCCATGGATGTGTGCTCTCCTTGGAGCCTGAGCCTCTTAATGGATTTGTCATCTCCTCCACCCATGCAACCCTTCATGTCTCTGCATTCTGGATGATTCTTTTTTTACAAAAATCATTATTCTATCCAATGAGCCAGAGGCCTTCTTCTGGTGTTCTTACTATTTTGTGGTTTTCAGTGCAGTTCTTTGGCTATCCATGAGGTATCCCTTGATCTTACCACATGACTAACCAACTTCCTATTGAGACCACACAGCATCATATATGTAGACCTGTAAGGGAGTAACAGAGGTCATCCTGTCCAGTGCCTTCATTTTACAAACGAAGAAACTAAGGCCGACAAGGGAGAAATGAAATGCCTATGGTGACTCAGCTAGGATGTGCCAGATAGAGTACTCAAATAAAAGTCTTCCTTTCTTGAAGGCCAACCTTCTATCCACACTGCTATGTTGTATTTCTATCACTAAAGTACTAATAATGCTGTAGAATAAGATGGATGATTATATTGAGAGCTGAAGATCTCAAAAGTGGTAGAGTCCTATCTCTTCCCTTAAAGAAGCTTAGAGACTATTATCTCCATTATATAGGTGAGATAAATGAAGCTCAGAAAGATAGTGACTGGACCAAGGTCACACAGCCATTGCATTTTGGACAGTGACTCAGAAGCCATCTGAACTCGCTCCTGATGCAATGTGCTTTCTCCTTCACCAGGCCTCAGGTTATAATTTAGGGCAAAGCTACACAATCAAAATTATTGGGCCAAGAGCTACCTGAATCCAGGTAACAGGATGTATGGGGAATTCTCATGGGAATTCTATTTGTCTCCTACTTTCCCCAATTATCTGTGTAATTTCTTTCCTATTTTCATCTGGATGAACCAGGTAATTTTCAAGTGTATTCTGTCAGTTTATGGTTATATTTATGTGACGGATACTGTTCTAATTTGTTCCCATTCCTCAAGTCTTCTCCTTTACAATCTATCTTCCATACAGTAGTCAAAATAATATTCCTGAAGCACAGATGTGACCATGTCACTACTCTGCCCAATAAACTGTGGTGGCTTCCTATTATTTCAAAAACCATCATCATCATCATCATCCTTACTATTCTCACCATCCTCACCATCACTCTGATCATTATCACAATATTAGCTAACATTTCCATAGTTTTTGAAGATTTGCAAAGTTACATATACATATATATGTACATATATATATATATATATATATATATATATATATATATATATTTAATTATTGTATTTGATTTATCAAACACAACTCCTCCATTTGGCATATAAAGTGCTTTACAACATGGCTCCAGTAGAACTTTTTAGGATTTTTATAAACTACTCCCATTTATACATGTTTCAGTCCAGCAAATGCAGCCTTCTTTTTATTCCTCACATGTAATGACGTAAGCCCTATCTCCTTGACTTCACACAGGGTATGGTGCCATGCCTGGAATGCATGTCTTTGCCCACTTCCTTCCCCCCCCCATCACCTCTCAGAATCTCTACTAGCCTTCAAAGAACAGATCAGATGCCACCTCCTACAGAGTCAGTTCATACATCAACTGGCATGTAGCACCTGCTGTGGGTCAGCCGCTGTCCTAAACTCTGGGGACACCAAGAAAGATAAAGGGCAGTTCTTGTTCTCAAAGAGGTCACAGTACAAGGGGAGAAACATGTCAGTAACTGTGCCCAAACAGAATACTACAAGATAAATTAAAGAGCATCTCAGAGGGAAGACACTAAGAACAGAGAGGACTGGAAAAGACTTCTTGGAGAAGGGGATGCTCCAGCTGAGACTTGAAGGAAGCCAGGGAAGGCAGGAGGTGGAGATGAGAAAGAAGAAAATTCTAGGCAGGACAGACAATCAGTGCAAATGCTAGGTCAGGAGATGGAGTGCTGTGTGTGAGGAACAGCAAGGAGGCCAGGGTCACCAGGTCACAAAGTATGTGGGGATTGCAAGGGGTAGGAAGCTGAGGAAAATAGGAGGGGCCTGGATTCTTAAAACAATTCTAGGCCTTGCTTTAGGAAGATCACTGATAGCTTCCTGGAGAATGAACTAGAGTGGGGACACCAGCCAGCAGGCTACTGAAATAGTCCAGGTATGAGGTAGTAGCAGAGTAAGAGGGTGCAGGAGAGCTGTTAAAATGATAAAAATCAATAGGACCACATTGCATTAGGAGCAAGGGCGGGTGGCTTCTGAGTCCCTGTACACCGTTTAATTGCTAGGTGACTTTGGTCTAGTCACTCACTCTCTGAGCTTCATTTATCTCATCTATACGATGAAAATGACAGTACTCAAGATGGAAGAGGAAGGTGGGAGAAAGAGAAGATAACATCTAGGTTGTAAGCCTGAGTGACAGGAAAATAGAGGTGCCCTCCATAATAATAGGGAAGGTTGGAAGAGGGGAGGTTTGGGGAAAAGATAATGAGGTCTGTTTTGGATAGGCTACATTATATGAAAACTGTGATTCAGCCAGTGGAGGGAAGTATGGACCTCAGATGAGATGATCTTAAGGCTGATTTGATACATGAATCATACTGATGACCCTGTAAGACATGGCTCACCTCACCTGGCATCCAGGTTATATCAGAAGTCCTCCTAGTTCAAAGAAGGAGCACCTGGCTCCATCCCATGCCACAGGGTTACCCAGCAAAGGAGGCAGAGACTAAGAGACTTATAGGTTGTGGTGGGATCCCTAGAAGGTGCATCTGATTATTTTCCCATGTCTGAAGTCCCAAGCACAGAGATGCCAAGGATTGGCTAGAAAACCATAAGTTTCCAGTATGAAAATCTCAGAGAATGAGTTCCCCCCAAAAAAAAGGGGGTGTCAGATGTTAACAGGCAAAGTGAAGGCTCACGTCTAAAACATAGACAGGCTAAAGTAAGATGCAAGACCACCAAATCGAAAGTTTTTCTAGCTCCTGTAGCATCCATATGCTGCACAATCAGTTGCTTGAATTTTTCACTTCTCAGACAGACGTATTATCAGACTAAAGCAACCAAAGAGAGGAGTGTCAAAAATCCCCAATGGAGCAGATAAACCAATCTCCACCTGGAGAGCCATCAAAGCCATATGGAAGCCTCACCAGCATCTTCTCTGCTGATATGTATACCCAGTCTACCCTGGGGCATCAGAGTTCCAAACAGAGCCTCTTGTCTGTTCTGAACACTGTCTCTGCACCACCCCCAATTCTTCAGGCTTCTGGGTTACCAAACACATTAGCAAGATGCATACTCCTTGTTGAGCTGAGTGTTACTGATCTCTCACCCTCAGGAGGTATCAGCAGCAAAACAAGCCATTAGCAAATATTCCACAAATCCTTCACGAAGCCCTTTTATTATCACAATCAGTCCCTAGGTCCTGCATGTTGTCCACTCCTTCCACTCCTTCCACCCCTACCACCTGCCCCTGGCCCATACACACAGCTACACTTGCCAGCCTTGGGGACAGGGACAAAATAAATGGCCATTCTTCACGGAAAAGAGCTCTGAACCATACTTTGTACCTTATTACTAGAGAGAAAAGCTTTGGGAAAACCTCCAAAAAGAGGCCACACAGCTGCTGGAGAAAGCACTGGCTAGGGAGCTAAGGAGCCAAAACTCTAGAACAAACTCTTTCCCTGAATTGCTTTGTGAAATTAAAGTTTGTTTCCTCATCTTTGGCTTTGAATCTCCATTTCTTATCCTACTCAGAGGTGATAGCATGCAATCATTTTTTATAGCTAAGCCCTCAGTTCTCAGGAAAAGACAAATGAAACAAAAAGTCTGGTTCACTACTTCTTGTGTGTTAAAATCCAGTCCCTCCCTGCTCTAGAAATCCCCCAGATCCCCAATTTCAGTGTGGGCTAGCTAATTATATAAATCACAACTCAAGCCCCCATATACTTAGCTTCTATTCAACAATCACATATGCAAGAGGTACAAATCAAATAGGGAAAAGCAAATTGAGAGGACTGAGTCAGAAGAAAAGGGAGGAAATCATAAAACAGATAAAATTAGTCTCATTCACTACTCCCCACCCCAATGGCAAATCTCACCATGCATCTAAAATGTTTGTAACTGCCCAAAGGTGGTCATTCTGGGGACCAGAAAACTATTGCTACTGAGCATGGGCAGATTGGGTTGAGAAAGTCCCTCATGTCCAGTCAAACTGAGCTACATACAATTCCTCCAACTGCATGTTCTCTCTCCTGCCTCCATACTGTCATACAGGCTCATTCCAGGCCCAAAATGTCCTCCCTCCTCACCTTCACCTCTTAGAAAATTGAACTTCCTTCAAAGGTCAACTCCAATGTAACTTTGCACAGGAGACTTTGGGGGATTCTCCCTGCCACTAGTATCTCCCACCTCTAAAACACCATGTATTTGGCATGTTTTTTGGTAATTACTTAAATGCATATGCTGTTACTGTATATAGTAGAAAAGGATACTGTATTTAGATTCAGAATTCTTGGAGTCAAACCTGTCTGCGTCACTTATTGCTTATGTAACTTCCGACAAGTCATTTAACCTTCTTAGGTCTCAACTTCCTTACTTGTAAAATGAGGAGGTTGGTCTAGATGGGTGGGGAACCTCTAAGGTTACTTCCAGATTTAAACCTAGGATCCTTTCATCTCTGGTAGAAATCAAGCTTCTTAAGAACTGGAGCCATTGGGGTGGCTAGGTGGCATAGTGGACCAGCTGGATTCAGGAGGACCTGAGTTCAAATCTGGCCTCAGACATAACACTTACTAGCTGTGTGACCTTGGGCAAGTCACTTAACCCCATTGCCTAGTCAAAAAAAAAAAAAAAGAACCGGGGCCATTGATTTCATCTTAATATCTCCAGAGTCTAGCATTGGTGTCTGGCACATAATATATACTTGATCAATATTTTAATTCGTTGATTGATTGACTGATTTTCCCTCTGTCCTGTGAACACATTCTTGGAGGCCAGCATAAAGATCTATGAATGACTCTCAGGTCAAGAATTTGCTTCGAGAAATCCCAACTACATAGTTTGTTAGCTACGTTACCTCAGACAAATCACATAGTTTCTCATTTCCCCAAGGAATGGTGATAAAATTAAAAGTCCAGTCCAAAAAATACATTTATGGATGTATGTATGAATGTATGTATGCACAAAGTTAGATAGATGATAGATGAGATAAATGGTGGATTCCTAGATTGTTGGATAGATAGAATCTTATTTAATTCAACCCAATATTCTAGCCTGTCAAGATCTTTTTGAATCCTGTCTCTATCCAGCAGGTTTGATAGCCTTTCTGGCTTCCCTAGTTTTGCCTTCTCTGGAGTCATCAGCATTCTGCTCAGATTCCTGGATGCAGGAACCCCACTCAGACTCGACCAATCAGTCCCAAAGTCACCCAACCCCCATTACTCCAGCTCAAGGCCCTTCTCTTTACTCCTTGCTTCGGCCAAAAAAGTCCTTCTCTTTTTCAGCACGGGGTGAGCACATCACCATCTTTTCATCTCTGCTGTTGCACAAGTTGTCACATGCCATGGGTCCCAATCTTTGCATATAAGCATAACTCTCCAAGAATTCTTCTGTTCTAGAATCACCTCAGTGGACATGTCTGCAATTTGGGGGCCTAAAGTCAGATAGTAGACCTCCTAGAGACCAACTTTTACTGACAGGCATCTGCTGAATGCCAGATCCTCTGAATCAGTCAAGTTAAGGGAGAGAAGAGTTAGTCAAACTATTTATTGGGGGGAGGGAGTAGTCATGCCGACAAAAACTTCATTTTTTCTGAAAGCCCATTTTTCTGTTTTTTACTGTGATGTTTTTTGAATACATGCAAACTCTGAACCATCTACCCCTTTGCCTAGCTGGTCAAAACATGCGAATGTTTTCTCCATGCCATGTGAGGTCATGGAATATCATAAAGTCAAACTCATATGGGGTTTTATTATCATGTCCAATGACATTAATTTACTCCGAGGGAACAATATTTTTTTTTCTCTAAATGAAATATACTACATGCCATCACTAACTTTTTTTATTATGAGCATTTGCTTCATTCAGGCACCTGGTGATCTCCAAAGGCAGTTTATGATGCTTGCGATTGTGCCAGTTCATTGGATTGCATTCAGCATTTATTAAGGCACCTACTGTATGCAAGATGCTGAGGATACAATGGAAAAAATGAGAAAGAAAAGAAAATTGTCCCTGCCCTCAGGTAGCTTACATTTTACAGGTATAAAGTAGACAAATTCAGAAAAGGCACAGAGACGAAAGAAAGAGAAGATGAACAGAGATTGCCTAGCTTTTCAAGCACTCTCTTTTGTTTTGTATGACACCTGGCCACTTACTTTGCTTTATTTAACTGCTAGTATCTCCATCCATTTTAGATATAAAGGTAGGGTGGAAAGGACCTACTTAGATTCTAGTGCCTTGACTAGCTACAAATATTTTTTAATTCAAACAATCAGAACTGGGAATGAATAGGTTCTGTCTACCTCCTTAAATCAAAATCAAAGCCCTAAGGTCATGCCCCAAGCACTTCACACAAAAGGGAGAGAAGCTAACTTGAATAAGGAGAGAAGAAATTCTGTATGTCAGAATGGAGCTGCAGCAGAGAAGAATCATCTCTTCCATCTGTGTAAACTCCTGTTCCAATAATTGAGCTAATTTTTAGCCTAAGGAGAAATATAATGGCTCCTAACATTCACTTGGTTTCCTTGTCTTCAACTTGGGGGAGTTTAATGAAGTGATTTGTCCAAGATTACATAGACCTTGAGGTGGAGAGGAAGGCTGCCTCTGCGGGGCAATTTTAGGGGTCCCACATGGTCCCATCTGTCCTAAAGAGCATCTGGTGATTTTGTACAATGCTGCTGTCCTACTGTCTGACCTGGAATTCTTCCCATTAGTCACCAAATCGACAAGCATTTCTTAAGGCCCTGCTATATGCCAGATGCTGTGAACACAAAGACCTCTCCCTCTTACCTTCCCCCAAAGAAGCTTACATTCTACTTCGGAGATTAGACATGTACACAAACACGACCGAGGAAGTAGAAAGTCTAACCAAAGTTGTGGTTTTTTCTTCATTTTCAAACAGATCTGTGATTTTTATCAGCTTCAAGAATTCCTCGTGTGGAGTTCTCTCTCCCAGTTTTGTCAGAATCAATGATGTAATGCTCATAATGTACTTAGCACAGTGCCTGGCACATAGGAGGCACAAAAGAAATGCTAGCTATTATTTTAATTGTTATTGTTAATGCAAATCATGTTATGAGCTATCAGAGACTATGATTGACTGTCTCTTATCCTTTCCCTTCAAAAGAAAACAAAGGGAAATATCGCCACAGGGGAAACAAGCAAACAGGATTCTCCGTAACCACTCAATCATTGGTGTAGGAATTCTGCACTGGATGGCAGCAAGTACAATTTCTGTTGCATCTTAAAGCAGGACAAGTCAAGAGGGCAGCCAGGAAAACAGCAAAACAGGGATAACAGGGGCAGTTACCATCTAGTGGACATAAGGTGTCTGGATTAAGAAGGATAAACTCGCTGCTTTTCCAGAGACCAATTAAGAAATGAATTAAAAACACAGATGGATCTGGAGCAGTTAGAAGAGAGCAGCCAGGCAAGAGGATCTCATCCAGGCCTGGAATGAAAATGCTATCAGAGTTGGCCAGGGGAAAGAAATGGTGCTAGCGGGTTTGTTCTCTAGGTACTGGTAATCTCCTGGGAGTGAAGATTATTTCATTCTTTGTACTTAAATCTCTAGCACTTAATATGGTGCCTGGCACACAATAGGTGATTCAATCAATTAATAAATAAACATTTGTTAAGTGCCTACTATTTGCAGGGCACCAAGATAAGTTCTAGGGACACAAAAAAAAAAAAAGCAAAACCCATTCCCTGCCCTCAAGGAGCTCACAATCTAGTGGGGAAGACAGCGAGTGAACAATTATGTACAAACAAGCTGTGTAGGAAATAATCTAAAAATAGTTAACAGAGGGATGGTTCTGGAATTAAGAGGGGTTAGGGAAGGCTTCCTGTAGAAAGTAGATTTTAGTTAGGACTTAAAGGGAAGCCAGGGAATTCAGTAGAGTAGTTAGAGCAGAGGAGGGACAGCATGCCAGGCATGCAGGACAACCAAAGAAAGTGCCCAGAGCCCAGACACGGACAGTCTTGTTTGTGGAACAACCAGGAAGCCAGTGTAACTGGATCAAAGAATCAAAGAGGTATGTGGGAGAGTGAGGTGTAAAAAGACCGGAAAGGTAAGAGGGAAAGAGGTGATGAGTCATCCCAACCCCAAAATCTTTCAAATCAGAGTAAGCACACATGGTTCCCTAGAAATGACAAGGGCACATGCTTCATGGGAAGGGGCCCAGCTTCAACAGTGGCACATGCAGCAATGTAAGGAGTCTGCCCAGCTCCTGCAGTGATGGATGGGGTGTAGCTCACCTCCGGGGCTGTGGGAGATGCCCTGGATTATGCTACTTCCCTGGTTTCTCTTTTCTCAGCGTCTCATCCCTGGGGACGGCTGCCAGCCTTGGTAACATGGCTACTTTTCTCCTCCCCAGGACCAGGTCTCTCAATTTGTCATGCTCAAATTTCTTGTTTCCGATGTTGGAGCAGCTAGCTCTCATTCTCATCCCAAGGCCCTGTGCCATCTTCCTGTCCCCATCCCTACTTCCTCTAGTCGGGCAGATTCAACCCTTCATTTCCTGCAGGATAGGAGAACTAGCCTGTCAGTCACAGTCTGAACCCAGACCAATACAGCATTAAAGCAGCTTTCAGGAACTAGGTGGTGACACACTGGGCAGTTTCTGCCTATCAGTGGATATTATCTCTAGTATCCTGTCACATCAAGAAACACAGGCTCCAACACAGCTCAAGAGGCAGCATGTCATAGTGCATGGAGATCTGACTGGGGCTAGGATGATCTGTACTTGAGTCTACCTCCCAGACAAAACAGCTGTATGACCCTGGATGAGTCACTGAACTTAGTGTACCAGATATCACTGTAACACTATAAGTGACACCGCAGATGATGATCTACATTAACAGAAGGAGTTCCTCATTGGTGATTCTCTATACCAATACAATCACAGGTCTAGTCCAAGGAGAAAATAATAATAATCATTTACAAAGTATTTTAAGTCTTGCAAAAAATGTTTTACAAATATTATTTTGTTATCCTTTTAGTAACCCTAGGAATTAGGTGCTATTATTACCCTCATTTTACAGATGAGACAGACAAAGTAAAGTGACTTGACCAGAGTCACACAGCTAATAGTTCTGAGGCAGGATTTTAACCCAGGTCTTCTTGCCTCCAGATCCAGCCTTCTTTCTATTGTGCCACCTAACTGCCTTTCTTGGTCCAGTCCAAGAGACAGATAATTTTGTCTAATGTGCTTTGCTTTGAGGTGTCAAGATATTAGGAGACAAAGCTATTTTCCAGAGCTAAGGCCAGCAAGCAAGATGTGCCCTGAGCTTGGCACAACAACAATCCTTTGCTCTCACCCTCTGGAACTGATGGTCTCTGAGCTTGGGCAAGCACTGACAGACCCAGACATGAAGCCCTGCTATGAATGGACCTTTTGTCACTAGACAACCTTGAGTCACCATTGCTGTTGTACCTCACCACTGTTGCTACACTACACCATTTGGCTCTGTCTAGCCACAAATATATAAATCAAGGTTTGGCCCCATGCCTCAGCCCCCCCCCCCTCAGACCAGGGGCAGGTCCTCAGCTCATGTATCTAATTTCCCTCCTTGTTTGCAAGCCATTTCCCTCACTTTGAAATTAAACTTTTGTTTGATTCCTGACTCTCTTTCCTCTGGCCTACCTCTGTCCAGATCCAACCATCCACAGGTTAGTATATGCATGCTTCCAATTGTAGGGCTTCTGAAAGGATCCTACAGTAGAAAACCTGATTAAGTTTTAGCCTAATAGTCCAAGTCTTATGCTTATGATTTCAAAAGGTCTTGGGGTGGGACAACAGTCCAGCTGCTGAAGCCAGAAGCTTGGGAAAATCCACACAGTCTGTTCTGTATTTTACTCTTTAATCAAAAAGACTAGAGTCAGTTTTACACTTTTTGGAGTACGAAGTGGATCACAATTTTCTTGTTAAACAACTTACAAATGAAGACCTAATGAGCTTCAATAAGATAATTTCCCTTTCCAGGTGTCAGGGTTTGAACAAGTCTGAAGAATTTCAGGATAATCTTAGGTATTCTGGATGCTTATTTCCTTAATAAAAGTGTTGTAGCATTGACAGAAAAAAAAACTGAATAAACCCTTCTTGGGAAATATTTTACAATCAATTTAAATCTACTAAATCTTCTGTGAGTATTAAACTGACAGAAATGGGCGGGTGGGAATACCTTCTTCCCAGGAAATAGCCCTGAATTTGGAGTCACAAGGCCTGTGCTCAAATCTCATCTCTGCCATTTACTAGTTAAATGACTTTGAGCAAGCCATTTGCCTTCTATGTGGATCCATTAGTGTCAACGTTCTTTCTAAGTGTTAATCTTAGTGTTCTACCAAGTTTTGGGGAAAGAATGCAGGATCTGGTGCCTAATGCTGTTAATCTGCCTCTTAACAGCTATGTGATCATGGTCAGATCACAGGTGAACTGTGTTCTGTTTTTGCTACTGTCTTTTTCTGTTTTTTTTCCTTTCCTTTCCCTAAATCTACCCCAATTTCAGATAGCCAGAAGTCAGTCCTTAAGACAGCCCAACATTCTCAAGGGACAATAAAGGCACACGTATCCTGTTTGTACCCAGAGGACAAGACTAGAACACATAGTTAGAAATTTCAAGTCCTGATCTAAAGGAAAGAGGCAGCTGGTGGCTCAGTGGATAGAACACTGCGTGTGGAGTTGGGAAGACCTGAGTTCAAACCCAGCCTCAGACTCTTCCTAGAAGCTGTGTGACCCTAGACAAGTCACTTAACCTCTGATTGCCTAATAAAAGGATTGATTGGAGAAGGAAATGGCAAACCACTCCAGTATCTCTGTCAAGAAAATCCCACGGACAATTGGTCCATCGTATCATGAAGAGTCACGCATGACTAATTAAGTGAACAACAGTAAACTAATATGGATGTGAGTGCCAAGAAGCCTGGTAACATTTAGAATTCTCCAAAAGCAGATTAAACCATCTCATTAGGTACAGAGTGCTCCCTGGGGGTGGGGGTGGGGGGTGGTGTCTTCAAATAAAGACCAGCTGATGATGCATTGAGTTTATTGTAAATGGGATTCTTACCGAAGCACAAGTTGCTATAGACCAGGGTGGGGAGCCTGCAGCCTCAAGACTACACATGGCCCTCTAGGTCCTCAAGTGCAGCCCTTTGACTGACTCTGTTCTGAGCAGTTTGGATTCAATGAAAGGGCCACCCTTGAGGACCTAGAGGGCCACGTGTGGCCTCAAGTCTACAGATTCCTCACCCCTGGATTAGGGGTTCAAATCTGGCCTCAGACACTTACTATTGTGTGGCCAAGTCATTTAACCCTGTTTGTGTTGGTTTCTTCATCTGTAAAATGAGCAGGAGAAGAAAACAGCAAACCATTCCAATATCTTTGCCTAGAACACCCCAAATGGGGTCACAAAGAGTTGGACACAACTGAAAACAACTGAACAACTAATCTGGAATCAGAGTCCCCAAGTTCAAATCCCATCTTTGGGCCTCAGTTTCTTAATCTGTAAAATCAGGAATTCTAGACTAAACGGCTTCTGAGGTCCCTTCTAGCTTTAAATCTATGATCCCATGGTTCATGACCCCTGAGATTCCATTTTGGTCTGCAATTCTTTAATCCTGGGAAGACACCCCTAACTACTTTCTCGAAGTGGCAGCAGAGTATAATGCAAAAAGCATTGAATCTGGAGTCAAAGAACCCAGATTTGGATCTTGCTTCTTACTGATGGTGTGACCTTGGACAAATTACTTTCTTTCTCTAGCCTCTTCCCTCTTCTATAAAATAAAGGGATTCAGCCAAGTGGTTTCTGAGATCACTTCCTGTTCCAAAGCTAGGCATACCAACACACCACCTATCAAGGGAGGATTGGCCCGTCTGAGTAAACAGAAGCTCATCACCCAGAAGTTGGCCATTGGTGCTATTATTAGGCATTTTGTCCTTGAAGCTGAGTTACATTTGACCTAAACTAACCTTGTTCACGCTAGCCCTTAGTCTCTGGGCCTTGATAAGTGCAAAGATAACACCTGGGCTGTCTAGCTTGGAGGGTTATTGGGAGGAAAGGGCTTTGTATGCCATTAAACACCATTTGAATGTGGGATCACAATACATGAAATGAATTAATGAGTGATTCATCTGCTGTAGGTCAGCAAAGATAAAAGAGACAAAATCTCTTAGTATATAATAGAGAAAGAGGGAAAAGGGAAAGGAATATTGGTCATATTATCAGGAGATTTCAGTTTTAACAACAGATTATTATAACATACTTGGCCAAGAGTTCAGTTTTAATGAACTTACTCCATATTTGTCTGGACAACAAACAAATAACAGGAATAATAACATGTAGGATGATGTCATTGCCAAATTAAAAACTGTAGCTCAGATTTGCTCTCCAAAAGCCCAAGTATGCTACTTTAGGAAATTGCCAATCACTATATGTTTTAGCCTAAAGGGACCTATTTTTCCCTTTGAACTTGGGAAGGAGCCTATGGGACCACACCACAGAATTGTCTGGTCAGCACTGCATCTTGGTTTTAAGGCAGTTTGGAGAATACATTCTTTGTTCTGATTTTCATTGTGTAGAAATGCAAGCTCAGGAAGAGAGAGACAGAGAAAGACAGAGACAGAGAGATAGAGGCAAGGAGTCAGAGAGAGACAGATACAAAGAGAGAGTAGATAAAATACATATACAGAGATGGTAGATAAATTCATATATAGGTATATGCATAAGTAAATACATCTTAGACATAAATACTTAGAAAAGTACTTAGATATGTGTATAGATGAACAGATATGTACGTAGACACACAGATAAAACATAGATTATATATGTGGGTACATAGATCAGACAGACAGACAGATAAACACATAGGCAAGTAAACAGACAGATAGATAGAGACACAGTAAAATTTAGAAATTAATATAGTGCTTTTTCACGATAACCCAATGATGTAGTTAAGGATAGAATTGTCATTCACATTTTTCACAGGGAGAAAACCCTATTTCCAAGAGGTGAAGTGACTTTCTCCAAGGTCACAAAGCTAACAGCAGACAGGGAAGGCTGGACTACAAAATATTTTATGTCAATGGAGTCTGGGAAGTTTTATAGATTCATTAGGCATAAGGTTGAAAACACGACTCTGACTTAAGTTGCATTTAGAGGCAGGAAGTGCAGGATGAGGAGGTGATAGTCCCACTGTCTTCTGCCCTGCTTAGAGCCCTTCCCTAGTTCTGTACTCTAGTCTGGGTACCACATTGTAGTGAGAACACTGAAAGTGGGAGAGCTACTGGAAAGGAGATACAAGGAGACTAGTGGCCATTCTGTAACAGCATGGATTGAAAGAATGTTTAGCCTGAAGAAGAGAAGACGTAGAAGGGCAATCATTGTTTTGAAGCATGTAAAGTTTGTGATGTGGAAGAGGGATTCAATTTCACCTGCTTTATCTCCAAGGATAGCTCACTGTGAGTAATGTGTGGAAACTGAAGATCTGGCTTAACGTAATGAAAACCTCCCATGCCAGGCAGGCTTTACCTCTTCCCCTACACTTGTCCAAATCGAAGAAAAGCAGATTTCAGTTGGAAGGGATGTCACTACATCTTAGGGCAAACCCCTCACCAGGGTCATTGTGACAAATACACTTTGTAATTCCTGGAGCTCTGGAAGAAAGGTAGCTGGCACAGCACTGGTTAACAGACTGGCAGCTTGGTGAAGTAAAAACTTTAACCCTGCAGCTGGAGCTCTTTATTTGGCGAAAAAAAAAATGGAGGGAGGAGATTTTAATTATATGGTGAAGCAAATAACAGCTAAGGATGCATGTGTTTTCTAGTGTTGCTATTGTATATATCATTGGTTTAGTTTGTATTATTGACATTTGTGATATTGATTACTGTTTGCTATTTAAGGCAGGTAGTGAGTCAGAGAGAGAAACATACCTGGAGATATAGAAAGAGAGAGAGAAAGAGACAGAGAGAGAGGCAGAGAGAGAGACAGAGAGAGAGAGAGAGAAAGAGGCAGAGAAGAGAGAGAGAGAGAGAGAGAAGAGAGAGAGAGAGAGAGAGAGAGAGAGGAAGAGAGAGAGAGACAGAGAAGAGAGAGAGAGAGAGAGAAGACAGAGAGAGAGAGAGAGGAGAGACAGAGAGAGAGAGAGAGGAGAGAGAGAGAGAGGCAGAGAGAGAGAAGAGAGGAGAGACAGAGAGAGAGAGAGAAGACAGAGAGAACAGAGAGAGAGAGACAGAAGAGAGAGAGACAGAGAGAGAGAGAGACAGAGAGAGAAGAGAGACAGACAGAGAGAGAGAGAGACAGAGAGAGAGAGAGAGAAGAGAGAGAGAGAGAGACAGAGAGAGAGAGAGAGACAGAGAGAGAGAGAGAGACAGAGAGAGAGAGAGAGACAGAGGAGAGAGACAGAGAGAGACAGAGAGAGAGAGACAGAGAGAGAGAGAGAAGAGAGAGAGAGAGAGAGCGCGCAAGCGCAACAGAGAGAAGGTGAGACAGAGAGGGACAAAGAGAAAGTGAGGAAGACAGACAAATACTACATGAAAGGGCATAGAGACTGCAGTGAGATGTGTTGTCCTCTGGTCTCTGTCTCACTCACCCCTTGGCTTCCTTCATACAGACATCGCCCCAGTCTGGCCAGCCTTGCCTTCTTCCTTCCCAGCCCAAGCAGCTCTAGAGAAGGGGAGGGGGGAGGGGAGAAGAAGAACATTAATAAGGGATTTATGTATTTCTTGCTCCTTGGTGCACTTTCATGCATTGCATGGCATGCTTGGTGATCACAGGCTACTTGAAATCTGCAGGGCTCTTGGTTCTGTTTACATTTGAAATGACAAATGCCAGGCCTTTGTGACAGCCTTAAAGGAAGATCAACAATGGAACAACTTGTCTCTTAGGAGAGGCAAAGCATCTTTGGATCTGATGCATGAGCCACTTAATACTTTTTTTTTCTAAAATTCATAAAAAACTTTGCAGAAGTCTGATATGGAGCAGAGTTTTTAATACCAAGTCAAAACCTGGAAGTGCTTTTTTTTCCTTTTTTTTCCCCCTTAACTCATCATTCCTCTCTGCTCTAAAATGTCCTATGCCATTCTGCTTACTGAACACTCCTTAGTTCAGACCCCTTTGACTGGCAATTAAGTGTCTGATCTGTGCCAGGTCGCCTGGTAGTGGCTAGAGACGAAAAGACCAAAAAAAAAAATGATTAGAGAGTACCATGCCCCAGAAAGAGGCCTAGATTTGGAATTAGAAGTTCTGGATTCAATTCCTACTTAGCTATGGGCTACCTATATTCCCTTGGGCAAGTTACTCACTCTTTCCAGGCCTCAGTTTCTTCATCTGTAAAACTAAGGAGTTAAACCAGATGGTTGATTGAGCTTTGAGGACAAAATCCCATCGACTACCATGGATCCTACTTTTACCAGTAATTAGTGAGGGGCTCATAAGCAGTCATTTCTATGAGCTTTTCTCTAGCTAAGACATTTATATGAGACTTTGGGGCTGCTGAACATTTTCCAGTTAATTTCTAGCTACATTTTTAATGAGTGTATCAGCGATTGCCTAATTGATTGCTTTTTTAATAAGTTCCTGTAATGATGAAACTCCTTACAACACACTCAAAAAGGCTGCTTTACTTTTCTCTGAAGTTCATTTGTGAGCATGAATATGTTGGCTTGGATCAAATTCTGGTGCCTTTCCCTCTATTGCAGGTCACATAGTGGGAACGATGAAACTTGAACCTTGGGCCTTTGATTCATAATCCATTGCTCTTTCTACTGTGACACAGTCTTTCCAACTCCCAAAGGCATGGTCTAGTAGAAAGGAGCCACAGATGCAATAGGTCAATTAAACAAACACTGATTAACCCCTTACCATGTGCAAAGTACTTTGGGTTGTCAAGAGACCTATGGGTGAAAAATAGTACTGTCCCTGTCCTCAAGGAGTTTACTTTCTACTAGTTTAATGGCTTTGATCTCTCACCCCATCAGGAAGTATTCCTGTCCCCAGGCTAAGGAAGATGTACCTAGGAATAAAGTGGAGGAAATCACTGTCAATTCAGAGTAATGAATAGTCCACTTATCTTTTCTGAGTTAAGACCTGAAAAGCCTTTTAGATACATAAAAAGTGCTATAAAAGAAAATTTCCATTATCCTTCTTTTAGCACACACAGTACAAACTCTATTGGCCAAGCACATTCTCTATCAAGGGAACAGCCAAATTTCTGAGTTATCTTATATATAAGACATGCTTAAGGCAATCAATTATTTCCTTAGGTAAAACATATTAAGTCATTACTGTGTGCCTGGATATAAAAATATAAAAGAAAGATAGGCTCTGCCCTTCAATAACTTTACTTTCTGACAGGAGAGGACAGTGCTTGTTTGGGAGTAGCGGAGAAGGAGAGGTATTTTTCTCTGGAGAATCACAAGAATGGTAAGTAGAGTCTTCGGACAGTGAATTGTTATGCCCTTACAGAGGCAATGGTAGTACTGATTTGATTACAGTACAGTAAAATGTAGAAAGTAGGGAAAAGGGGAGAGAGTGTGCCAGTACATACAGTACATAGTACAGTCTGGTATCTAGGCCTAGTCAGTAGATATGGTGGCCTAAAAAGGTAGCTTGGTGACATTCAGTTCGACTATGGGATGGGAAATCCAAAGATCCTGCATTAATGGGTGGGTGAGAATGCTGGAGGCCTATTGGACATTATCATTGGATCATACTTCCTAAAGACAAAGCAAAATCCCTAGGATTTAGAGCTGGAAGGGCCCTTGGAGATTATCAGAAGAGAAAAGAGACTAAATCATTTGCCTTGGAATAAAGCAATCAAGGCAAAAAATGTCACCTCACACGTTGCCCATATGAGCCTGGGCAAGTTATTCGATTTTCTTCATTTGTAATATAAGTATGATAATAGGTTATGTGAAGTATAGAAAGTTCAAGAGACACAATTTCTGGGTAATTCATCACTTTATTAGTTATGGCTAGCAAGCAATTCATAAAAGGATTGCTCATTCGGACATCTCTTGTAAACCAAAGTTGGATCATGGTGGCCTACTGGTGTTTATACGTCCTTGGAAAAGTGGATGTTCCCAAGAAAACAATCAATTTTATGGGTTCACAATTAGTGATAGAATGAATATTATAATGAAAGGTAAACCTATTCTAATGAGGGGCTGGGTGCCCTGACTGATCACTCAAACCTATCTGACTGGAGCACAATGGGTTGAATTTTACCTAGAGTAAAATCACTTTACCTTTTGATCAGATCTAAACTTTCTCAGTTGGGTGGGGTCTGAACAAGACTGAGGAGAATGTGAAGTCCAATTTCATTATCAGTCCTAGTTTTTCAGCAGCTGATTTGACCTAGTAGAAAATGAGGAAATAGGAAGGAAAAAAATCCTGGATCTTCCCAACAGTAAATGGTCATTGATATAAGAGAGAAATAGTCATTTCTCTCAGTTGTATGTTGTTAGGATCAAAGGAGATAATGCCTATAAAATGTTCTGCAAACCTTCAAGCTCTCTATAAATACCAGCTATTATTCATAATTTCTGATTTAAAGATGTGGAAATGTATGCCCAGAAGGCAAAGGGAATCTTCCCAAGTTCACACAGGTAATAAGTAACAGAGCTGGAGGCAGAACCCAAATGTCCAAACCCCAGATTCATTAGAATGGCATGACCCATTCTTTCTGTTACCATCTCTGCTTGTTTAACCCGGACTTGTTCACATCTTCAGTCTTGGTACTGGTTTATTGGAAGCCCCAAGCCCAGGCAGAGGCTTGGGATTTGCTAAGAATCCAGCCCCTTGGCCCTGGAAATCATATAGATTTTAACAGCTCTGAATAAGGGCTCACCACAAAGGAGGAAGGAAGATACTGGGCTGGTAATCATCTTTCTGCCTCAGATAGATGCCTATACGGACATTTCAATAGCTTTCGAAAATGCCTTTCTCTATCTCATGGAGGCGTCTTGCTTCTCTCAGAGAAAATTGTGGCTGTTAGGAGGTGAGTGTTGAAAAGATTTGAGGAAAGAGGCGGTAGTGGTGGGCCACTGGCACGATGACTATAATCTACTTTGTTCCTAGAGGTGAGTTGATTGTCTGCTAATCCCCAGAAAGGGCAACTGATGCTCAGAGTCCCTGGAGAAGCTGGAGCCTGTCAGAAACATGGGAAGTGTGAGAGGTAAGAATAGGCTCAGATAGCTCATGTTTCCAAGTATAGAGCCCACAGTAAGAACCTGAGAATAAAGCAATCAATAACAACAATGGAGCTGACCATTTCAGTCACTTTCCTCCATTCAAATGGGAAAGCTCAATAAAAAAAAAAGTGATAGTTCTGTAGTGTGGCAGGTATTACAAGATTCTTACACACATTTTACAGGGGAGGAAACTAAGGCACGAAGAGAAGTGACTTACCAAAGGTCATACTGCAGGTAAGTTTCAGAGGAGGGCTTTGAACTTGTCTTCTGAATTCCAAGTCCATCGTGCTAGCCAGCTTGCCAAGCTGCCTTTTCAAGAGCTCAGACGTGGGGAAAAGAGAGATCAATGGGCCCACACCTATGAGATGGTTCCAGGAGAGCGTAAGGACTCTGTGTGTGTATTTGAGCTTAGAAATTCTAATTTAACTGTGTATTGAGTTAGCCTTTGTTTTTATGGTGCTATGAAATGTGATTACTGCTTTAAATTGGTCCAGAATGGGCACTTATCCCAGGCCAGGTGAGCCAGCTGAGTCCTTTGGCAAAGGAGTCTCCTCTTTCATCTGCCCATGCTGACAAAGGCTAGTCAGCATCCAGCTGACAGCAGAGGTGCCCAAGCAAGAGCAGAGGGCATGGGACAATCTGCTCTGTAACCTCAAGATGATTCTACTGTGTAAGGGGACACTTATCTTATCACTCCTTGCTTTTGTTCTCATGACTATTTCCCGACACTATGCTCTTTGGAAGGCTGCTGGATGGGGAAGAGAGGAATCCTGGCATCAATATTCTCAAAAGTAAAGAATACTGACATAGTAGGGGCTGAGGAGTAACTTTATAAGTACCAATCCAAGTCCAGATTAGGAGACAGACCACATGGTACATTGAAAGGAGCCCTGGCTTTAAGTCAGAGTAACTGTGTTCAAATAACACCTTTGATTGCTATCTGTGTGAGATTGGACAAGTCACTTTATTCCCTCATACCTTGGTTTCCTTATCTGTAAAATAAGGGAGTTTGACCACATGGCTTCAGAGGGCTCTTCATATTAAATGCTATGATTCTATGACTAGGAAAGTCTCAAAGGAAACCAACTCAAGACTGGCACAGTCACCATCCAAGGAGCAAACAATGGGGAAATAAAGGGAGTTGATCACGCCTGCCCTCCTCTCTTCACATGTTCTCGTGTCTCTCAAGAGGAATTTCAGAGAGGCTATTATAGCCAACTGTCTCCAGGCCCTGTTGCAGACAGCACCCACCCTTCTAGAAGAAATGGTGGAACCTAACAGTAAAGTCTGAAAAAGATCTGGGAAGGGAACAAGCAATTTGTTAAGTACATACTGTGTGCCAATCCCTGTGCTAAGTACTTCATAGATATTTTCTTATTTGATCAGGAATGAGGAATATGCCTTTCTCTACAGATTTTATTTTTGGGTTCCCATTTCTTCCTTCCTTTGGAGCCTAGAATACCCCAAGCATTTTCCACATATTTTCACACACTCTCAATCTCCCTCGGGCCTTGTAGACTGAGTCTCACAATTGGTTTATTCCAAGGCAGGACTTCTTCTAGAAGGGTGGATGCTATCTGCAATAGGGTCTGGTGGCTATAACAGCCTCTCTGAAATTCCTCTTGGGAGACATGAGAACATGTGAAGAGAGGAGGGCAGGCGTGATCAACTCCCTTTATTTCCCCATTGTTTGCTCCTTGGATGGTGGCTGTGCCAGTCTTGAGTTGGTTTCCTTTGAGGCTTTCCTAGTCATAGAGTCATAGCATTCGATGTAGAAGAGCCTTCTGAAGCCTTCTGGCCAAACTCCCTCATTTCACAGAAAAGGAAACCGAGGTCTGGGGGAACGAAGTGGGGCACAGCAGCATCACTTCCTACTTTCTATGGTTTTTTCTACTTTTGTTTGTATGCTTGTTTTCTCCTCTTAATTTCAGCCTTAATTTGATGAATAATACCTGTATTTTCCCCCTTTCATCAGTGTAAACAGCTACATTTGGAATGCTTTCTTCCGGTTCCTAAGACTCAGGCTTTGGCCAGAATATAATTACTTCTTCCTATTGATCGTAGGTGCTCAGTTGCAGCAAATCATTAACATGTATAATTGCTTAAAACTGTTTGCTTTGTCTGCCATTTGGGGAGCGAAGAGGTTATATTAGCTTAAACCTACAGGTATTGTTTGAATGATTATCACAGGACTGAGGGCATTGGATTTTATTTAACAAGAATCAAGCCTTAAAAAGACTCCTGCAAGAAATGGGCTCTCAGAAATATGCTAAAATCACAGTGCCTTGAAATATGTAATAACAGAAAGACCTTTGCTGTATCTGAGGTTTAGAGAAAAGAAGTGAGCTGCTCAGGGTCACTTCACTAGTATGGGCCAGCACCCAGGAATAATCAGCGAGCATTGAGAAAAGGAACCTGTAATCACAAAGAAACTAGCAAGGTTACGTGACACATTGATCACGCCACACTAACTACATTTCTTTATTTTTACTTGTCTTTATTGCTATCTTTTTACATCCAGTGAACTTCATTAGACCATTGATTTAGAGTTAAAAAGGACCTTCTAGAGAATCCAGTCCAAACCGTTCATTTTACAGATGAGGAAATAGGGGAAAAGAAGTAAAGTGACTTGGGCAGGGTACCTAGTACATGGAGCCTGGAAAAGAATTCCTCCCTAAAATCAAGCCTCACTCTAGGAGTCAGCAGAAACTTGATGCTCCTTACTGCAAGTCCAATGCCCTAGCCACCTTGCCATCCTACTTCTTCAATATTTCCCCATATATTCCTCCTCTTTCCAGAGGGCCATACTCTATAAAACATGTAAAAAAAAAAAAACCCTAAGAAGCTATTCTGAAGGCAGAGCCAAGATGGCAGAGTAAAGGCAGGGACTTGCCCGAGCTGTCCCCCAAATCCCTCCAAATCCCTTTAAATAATGACTCTGAAAACCCTAAGACACAAAACAAGGAGACTTACGCTTACCCAAGGTATGTTTTTTTAAATTTTACCCATCATGGAGGATGACCAGCCCAGCAGCCAACTAAAAGAGAGATTCCCAGTAGATTGCAAGGTCCTCTAGACATTCCCACTTGTGGATAACTTTGTGCTGATTGTCACCGAGCCCCACACTATTGCGAAACATTCTGAGTGACAACAATAATCACTCAAGAAAGTTCAGCCTAATTATCCTCCAGGGAAAAAGGAAAACAAATAAACAGACAAACAAAAAAAGTCTAAGTCCAGACTGGTATTTAAAGTCTAATGGGCAACCATAGAGCTGGTTCATCAATAACTACATCTTAAACATTCATGAAAAATGCACAAGGAATTGGGCCTAAAATTGGGCCCAAAAAGAACAGACTGAACTGCCTCTGGGAAACTGACTTTTAAACTAAACTTTAAAAGAACTGATTCTTTCCCCATTTGCTAATAGTACTTTTCAGGTGATGGTGGGTAGATGCAGCCATTGAATCCTACAAACCTCAAAGAATTAAAGTCATCCTGAACAGAATGGTGAGATACATAGTAGGTGTGAGTAGGCTACCAAGAATTACCAATAAGGAATTTCATGGGAGAAAGGATCTTATTGGAAACATATATGACTGGAAAAGGATAAGGGCAAGTTATGCGTTGAGAGAGAATGATAATCAGTGGGTAGCCCACATGTTCCACTAGTGTCCATATAATGCCAAGGGAGCTACAGGGAGGCTCCCCAACATTTTGGGTGACCTGACCGTGGGGGTTGAATGGGAAGATATGATCAAGCATCCTCCAGGAAGAGAAGCTGTAAATTGGAAGCAATCTTTAATTCTAGAATTCATACCCCCACATCAATGAGACTCCTAATGAAGTAACCCTACATCAATGAGACTCCCATCATAGAGGGGGAGCCCAGAGTCCAAGTGGAGGAGAAACTACCAGTAGATGGTAAGGTGCATCAGGTGTCCATCTGTGGATAACTTTTTACCGATTGGTACCAAGCCCCAGAATATTGCATTCATCAATTCTGGGCAAAAACCATAACCACTCAAAATAGTTCAGTCCAACTATCTCCTGGTGGTGGGGGAAACAAACAAAAACAAGTCTATGAAGAAGGCCCATTGTCCAGAGTATGGTCTTCTGTTTGATGGGCAAAACAAAGAGCTGGTTCAATGATAACTATAGCTTCTTTAAAGAGGAAGAAGGACAGAAGCTTAAAGTTCTTCCAGCAATTCTAAATGTTCCCAAGAGTCAAGTAGGTGGTTTTCATAATCCATAATCAATAGAGATGGGCTAAAGTTATTCATATCACTCAGGAAAACAGTGGAATTGAGAAAGGAATAATAATGTGCATTTTCATAGCACTTGAAGACTTGCAGAACATTTTCCCTACGGCAATCCTGATGGAATTATTTCAAATATGATTATCTCTATTTTAGAAGGAAACTGAGGCTCCAAGAGGCTGAGAGAATGTACTAGGCTCACTCAAGTAGTAGGTATGTCAGAGACCAGGAGTTGTGAGCGCACGTATACAAAAAGAAGTGATCACAAGGAGCCAATATGGATGACATCCCCCAAAATAGGTCATGCCAGATTAACTTTATTTAGTTTTTTTTTTATAGGATTATTGAATTGGTAGGTCATGGGCATGCTGTAGCACTGCAGAAAGTATCCCATACTACTCTTGTGGAATTGATGGAGAAGTTGGGGCTAGATGATAGTACGATAAGATGGAATTGGTAATGTTTGAATATTGGGATTCCAAATGCAGTTGTTCATGGTTCAATGTCACCTTGGCAAGAGGTGTCCAATGGAGCGAAATATTTCCAATTCATCCTTTACTGTTGACCACTTTTATCAATGGCTTGGATAGACATAACACGCTCATCAAAGCTGCAGATGACATCAACAAGGAGGGCTAACTAATATGCTGGATAACAGAACCAGGATCCAACAGGATCTTGCCAGCTTTGAGCACTGGGCTGAATATAATGGGATACAATTCAAAAGGGATATATATGAGTAAAGTTTTCAACTTTTGCTCAAAATTAAAATTCAGAAATATAATATGGTAGAAGCACGTTAGATAGTACTTTGTCTGAAAAAAGATCTGCGAGTCCTAAGGTACTGAAAGCTCAATAGGAATCTTCAGTGTAATGTGGCAGACAAAAAAAAAGCTAATATGATCTTGGATTGGATTAATAGGGGCATACCTTATAGGAATAGGAAAGTGAGAGCCTCTCCTTCTGCCCCAGTTAGACTATATCTGGAATAGTGTTGATTTTATTAACAATTTTGTTAAGCAGGCCACCAGGATAATGAAGGGCTTCAAGTTCATGCCATGTGATGATAAGTTGAAGGAACTGAGAACATTTATCCTAAAGGAGAAAAGACTTAGTGGGACTAGGTGGGACAATAAAAGTCTTATTGCTGTCTTGAAGCATTTGATGAGCACTTATTTGGAAGAAGGAATAGACTTTTTCTGGTTGGTCTCAGAGGGAAGAATAAGGAACAGTGGAATTTAAAAGTTGTCAAAGAATTTAAGCTTGATATCAGGAATATCTTCCTAATGATTAGAGGTATACAAAAGTGGGATGGGCAACTGCAGAACATAGTACATTTCCTCTCTTTAAAGGTCTTCAAGAAAGACTGGCTAATTGTTTCTTAAATATATTTTAGAGAGGATTTCTTTTCAGTCATGGATGAACTAGATGGGGCCTTCTAAATCAAATAAATGAAGTCCTTTTGAACTCAAAAATTCTTTATTTCTTTGAGCAAAGGCAAAGTTTGTCCTCTCTCCAGGCCATGACATCTTGATGCCCTATTTCCTGTTCCATGTATCAGTGAATATTTACATCTCATTTTGAATCATATCAATGACAAAGCAGAGAAAATTGCAAGAAAATTGGCCTCATTTTAGTTGGACATATAATATTGGATCCCACAGCCAACAGAGTGATTAAAAACAAAATCAGAAAGAAAAGAGTTGAAGAAAAAGGTCAATCCTATTTTAGTATAGAACGTACCTGGGAGGTAGGGAAAAAAATAGATGGGGAAATTTCCCATAGATGAGTTCATGATTTTCCTGCCATCATTCAAGAAATGCAGATATTCTTGGGAGGTGGGGGAGGGCACTTGAATGATGCTAATAAAGGTACCACATATTAGAAGGGTACTTCATTGGAAGGAGCTAGTAACCATGGTTTTGCCCTTTTATACTTAAAACCATCCCTCAAGATGAAATATGATATTAAAATTGGCAAACCAATAAAATTAGCTTCTTTCCTGCTCTCATGACTGGGTATAATATATAAGAAGGGTATGTTTTGCCTAGCTTCCTAAAATTTGATTTCTAGTATCAGAGTCTGTCTGAAAATAAATAAAAGAATCCCTTTTTGTCAAGGAAAATTATTATGACAACTGTCAAGGAGAGGTAAAAAGTACTTTAGAGGATCAGAGCAAGGTGGGATGACATCCAGTTGGGCAGGATTAATAATCCTTCAAGGAGAACACAGCGCCTAAGCTGACACTTGAAGGGTGAAGACATCTGGGACATGGTACAGGGAAGAGGGCATTCAAAACTAAAGAAAATACCTGCAGAGTCACCAAGATCAGGTAGGATGGGGGAAGTTTGGTGAATGGCGAGAAGACCAGTTTTGTCTGGAGCTCCTACTGACGTTTTAAGAAATGTGAACTTTGTTCTTCAGAAGAAAAAAAAAGGGGAGCCATTCTCTAAGCCATCGTAACCATTGTTGTGACTAATGAAGTAATTATTCTTTTTTGATAGCTCCTTGTTATTTATTTCTTGAAGACCTAATGCAATTTATGATTGCAATAATCACCTCTACTATGACACCTTCCCAATCTATATTTCTAGCCTACAACTTTTCTTTGGAATTCCAGATCTACATTCAAAATCAACTGTCAGATATCTCCACCCCAAATTTAATGTACACACACACACACACACACACACACACACACACACACACACACCCCATCTCTTCTGCCTTGTCTATTTCTCTTTTGGACACCACCATCCTTGCTGTCATCCAGGACCAAAATCTCAATGGTGTCTCTACCTCCTCTCTCCCTTGTCCATCCGTCCCTAACTCAACTTTATGAAGCATTCAGCTTTCTCAATTCCATCTACACAATAGCTCTTGAAAGTATCTAATCTTTTCTATGCCAGTCAGTTGTATCAAATATCCAAATGAGTTAGCAGCATGGTGATGAGATTACAGATAATCAACTTAATCTGGTAGGGGTATCTTGATCTGTGTAGTTGGAATCAGACAGAAGAGCAGATGCAGAGTAAGAGTTCATGTTAGCTGGATTCAATCTTTTGGTAAAGTAAGAGGTGGCAGCACTATTGAAAGTGAGGGATGAGCAGAGACCTCAACCACTCCTTTGGAGAGGTAGAGAGCTATGGGTGTGGAATGCTTTATATACCATGAGATATTTTCAATATCTTTGTTAGTTTTGCTAAAGCGCTTTGTACTCTTTTTAAAAAATTCTTTGTTTTAAGGGATAACTATGGGATAGTAAGGAGGAATAGATACATTGGGAAATGCAGGTATTACTAAAAAGAACTATATTAACAAAATGCATTTTTTTAAAGTGATGGAATGGAATAGGATTAAGGGCTTGGGAAGAGTGGTAAAGCTATATGGAAGCACTGTGATTTCCTCAACAGCAGAATAAGATTTGGATTTGGAGTCAAAGGGCCAGAGTTCAAATCCTTACTCTTTCATTGGTTCTTTGACCTTGGGCAAATAACTCAACAGCTCTGTGCCCCAGTTTCTTTCTCTGTAAAATGAAGGAGTTGTACTCTAAGATCTCTTTCAGCTCTTATGCCATGATCCTATGAAGTCCCAATGCAAATCACAATCTCCCTATGACAAACGGTTAAGTGACTCATCCAAGGTCACATAGCCAGTAAGTACCCAAGGTAAAACTTAAATCTAGGGTTTTTTTTTTCTTATACTAAGTATAGTACTCTATCAACTATGCCATGTTGTATCAACAAGAGAAAAAATGGTAGAATTATTAAGCAGACTAATTGAAGTCCACCACCTCCCCTGCAAGTGTGTTCTTTTATCTACTACTTCAATTATATTTACATGAATTTTCCACTTCACCTTGTTTCTAGAGACTCAACCCAAGGTCACCAGAGAGACAGTCATATGCAATTCATAGTCCCAGCAAAGTTTTCAACTTTTTTATACCTGGCCTTTCTCTCTTCCAGGCTTATAACTGAACAGCTATTTGCCTAGTTAGACGCTGTAAATATTGCCAATCCCCTCTTAAAGTGATTCAGGGTTTTCCAAATGCCATTTTTCCAAGTGATTGCTGGAGCCATCCCTTAGCATAAATGAATGCTAATAATCCCCCTTATCCCTTTACCATGGCCAGCTTTCAGAATCTGTCCATGAATTCTATTTCCTACTGATAAAATTCACAAATTTCAAACCTGTTAAAATAAAAACACATCTAAGAACAGCAAACAATTTCCTCCTGTGAATCTAGTTTAAAGAGAACCTATGGAATTTGCAGACCTTGGCACCATAAGATAAAATGGGAGAAGTTTCCTCGAGCAAAACATGATGAGATCCCATTTATTTTAGGATGGTTGACAACAACTGTATTTGAAAAGTCCTAGTAGTTTGACAACATTTCACAGAATCTCAGCATCTCTGAGCTAGAAGGAATCTGAGGCTAACAAGTACAAGCAATTAATAATGATATTAGGAAATATTAGAAATAATATTAGGAAAACTACCTCCTATGTGCCAGGCACAGTGCCTAGGGTGGTTCCAGGGGCAGAGTCCAATAGGTCAGATACTAGGGCCTCTCCTCCACTCCCTGAATTAATGTTGCGTTTCTTTGATATCAGTTGTCTCTTCAGAGAGAATGAGCTCCTTGGGACAGGAATTGATTAATTTTTGCTTTATAGGGTCTTGTACATAGTAACCACTTAATATGTGCTTTTTGATTGGCTGACTGATCAAAAGTCATTGATATTGACAAGCTGGAAAGTGTCCAGAGGAAAACAATGAGGGTGATGAAATATCCCCAAGATGGCACCATATGAAAATAAATTGGAGGACCTTGGGATGTTCAGCTTGGAGCAGACACATTAGTTCAGGTCTCATAGAAAGAGATACCTAAGCGGTGCTTTAAAGGAAACTAGAGCTTCTAAAGTGGTAGCATCTAGGAGGAAGAATAACCCAAGAAAATGGGAAAGGCCATACGAAGGCGCAGAGGTGGGAGATGGCCTGTCATATATGACAAGAAGACCATTTTTGCCAAAGCAGAGCATGCTTGAAGAGAAGTAAGAGATAGTAAAACTAGAAAAGTAAGTTGGATCCATGTTATGAAAGGTTTTAAATACCAACCAAAGTAATCTGCATTGAAACCTGGAAGCAATACTGAGCAGCTGAATTTTATTGAGCAGGGAAGTGACCTGATCAAAGCTGATTTCAGAAAGTCACTTTGGAGGATGCAGGGGGACACATGTGACAGAAGGAATATGGAATCTAAGAGTATAAGCAAAAAATGTGGTTCTGAACTAGGGGAGTAACCATGGGAGAAGAGATAAGGGAATGGATGTAGGTGCTATTGTGGAAACAGAAATGACAAGATTTTGCAATTAATAATAATTAACATTTATATATAAATTAATGTGTACATATAAATTATTTATATAAATATATAAATTAAATTTTATGTAAATTGATATTTACATATAAATTAACATTTATATAGCTCTTACTATGTGCCCAAGCCCTGTGCTAAGCCCTTTACAATTGATCAGATACATAGGATAAGGGTGATGGAAGACTCAAAGATGACACTGAAGTTGCAGACCCAGATGACTAGGAATGTGATCTTGGCTTCAACCATAAGGAGGAAATTGAGAAGAAGGGTGGTGTTGGGGGAAAGTAGAAACGGATATTTTTAATCATTCTAGGGGGATGACTGTGACGACAATCTGCCAGAGAATATGGGAGGAACTGGAACAAAAAGTACAAGTAGAGGGGGTGGCTTTGACAAGGAGAAAGCCCACCTCTTCAGAGCCCAGAACAGAGGAGGAGAGATTACATCATGAGACCAAAGATTTATAATTGGAAGAGACTTTTTTTTTGGTGAAGCAATGGGGTTAAGTGACTTGCCCAGGGTCACACAGCTAGTAAGTGTTATGTGTCTGAGGCCGAATTTGAACCCAGGTCCACCTGAATCCAGGACCAGTTCTCTAGCTGCCCCTGGAAGAGACTTTAGTTTCCATTTCATCCTATGCCCTCATTTAACAGATGAGGAAATTTAAGGAAATTGCCCAGCATTACATGCCAATAAATATGAGGCTAGTTTTGAGCTCAGGTCTTCCTGACTCCAAGCTTAGCGCTCTTGTCCCATCAACGCTAATGGAATAAGACATTGAAGAATAGGAGTGAGTGTAATTTTGAACTGGTTAATCATAGGGTCAAGATTGTGAAGCCAGGGTAAAGTGATGGCTTCAGGGAACAGAGGCACTGGAGATCATCATGAGGAAGAATGGGATGAAGATTTTTTAAGTGTAGTTCCCAGAACTGAAGACAGTAATTCCAGGTATGATTTTACAAGGGCCAAGCATGTTGGGATGAACCTCCAGTTCTCTAGCTTAGCTTTGTATACAAGGCAGGCCAATCACCCACCCATTCCTGTTAAATATTTTGACATGGAGAACCTTTGAAAATAGCTGTCCATATTCATTAGGAAGAGAACAGAGAGACAGGAGAAAGAAAAAATAGGTTTTTATTAATTGGAAAAAAGAAAGCTTAGTTTAAAAACTTTTTAAGAAAATATCATCTTTACTACTATGACAATTAGAAAACAATGTTCTAGCATGGGTAATCTAGTGACATTTCCTAGGGTCACCTTTTAGGCCAAACTTAAGTAAACACTTGCACAATGAATATTACATCCTGGAGTGCCTGGGAGCCAGCTCAAATTTTCTCTTGACAGCTGATTGTTAAATTTTAAGTGTATTTTCAACTTAGAAATTGGCAAATGCTATAAATCAGGGCTTGGTTTATTGTTTTGCTGATTTCTGTTAATGATGTTAATTAAACTTAAAAATGCGTTGTGCATGCATTTTTTCAAGAAAGCCAGTCGTTAAACATTTTCCAGCACACTCCTGAATATAACCCGATGCTATACGATCATCACTTACATAATAATGAGGGTGATGGAGAAGGCTACAGGTGAAGGAGAAGATAAAGGAGAAAAAAAATAGGAGGTAGAAAAGGTTGAGGAGATAAAGAAGGAAAAGGAAGAAGAGAAGGAAGAGGAAAAGGAGGAAAGAGAGGAAAGAGAGGAGGAGGAAAGGCAGCATGACATAAACTTGGAGTCCAAAAGATCATGAGTTAAGTTCTGACTCGGATTCTTACTGGCTACATAACACTTGACTTACTCTCTAAGTACCCCAGGTCTCTCTCTAAGATTACAAATTATAAATCAGTTACCAATATGCATTGGTGAAGGGATCTAATGCACTGGTATTTCCCTATGTTGTAAGACCCAAAAATAATAAAATAAAAATGATAATTATAAACTTACCTTTACATAGTGCATTAAATTTTGCAAAATATTTCTATTTACTATCTCATTTGAGATTATAATAGCCCTAGCAGGTAAATGCTATAAGTATAATTGTCCCACTTTACAGATGAGGAAACTTGCCCAACTAAATTCAGAATTAGGTCTCCCAGGATCTAAGCCCAGTTCTCTGTCTGCATCATCATTATTGGTTTATCATAGAATGGGTTTAAAACTGGAAGGAAACATTAAGGTCACCAAGTCATGTCCAAGATCCTACAAATAGAAAAAAAAAATCCCTTCTCCCTCTACTCACTGTCATCAGATCTCCACAGTAAAGGCTCAGCTGGTTAGAGAAAGCTGTTTAGATTAAAATTTTAAAAGTTGCTGTTGGTGAAAATATGTGTGTTGTTGTTGTTGTTGTTTTTAATTTGGCTATGAAGAGCCAGGTGCATTAGGTAAAATTCTGCTCTTCTACAGATTATCACCATCCCACCATGGCCAACATTCCTTTTTCTTCATTCCAACTTCAGCCACTGCACAATGCAAACAAAATAGCACTGTGCTAAACTAGTTTTCAAGTGATATAAAAATGGCAATGAAAATTTAATACCGCTTTGCAATTTTCTGTAATAACCACCCACACTTAGGTTGTAAATCAAAATGATTTCAAGTGGCTGGCTCCATTACTGTATTAGGAGATTATTTTTCTAAATGTATTTGATTTAATTGTGATACTGTGTTCCATAATAAAAGGTCTATTAAGAAGCTGCTCTCAATGTGCTAGATGAGGAAATTCTATTGAACTGGCCTTGGTTGTACAAAACACATGGGCCTGTTTTCCTTTTTAATAAATAACAACACCACTCAATGGTTATTGATCAACAATAGGACCCTACACATTGTGGGCCACTCATGCCAGAGCCTCATCCCCAGAGAAAGGGGAGTATATTTTAGAATCTCAGAGTTGTAAAGGGCCTCACAGACCACCAGTAGTACAACATCCCATACCTGAGCACGGATCTCCTCTGCTCTGTACCAGACAAGAGGTCATCGAACTTTTTCTGGAAGAACTCCAGCAAACGGAAACCAGTTCCTTCCCCAGGAAGCACATCCCAGTTTCAAACAGCACTGAATTTTCAGAAAGCTCTTCCTCACAGCAAACCTAAGTCTCCCTCCTTGCAATTTCCAAATGCTGGTCCTAGGTCTGCACCCAGAGCCAAACCTAACAAGTCACATTCTTCTTCATCCTGACCCTTCAAATACTTGAAACAGCTCTCTTTGCTACTATGGCTTCCCATTCACCATCATCACTACCCCTGGTCTTCTCTTCTCCAAACTAAACATCAGTGCCTTCAACAGATCCACATACAGTATGAACAGGGAGGAGAAAAAGGAAGGGAGGAAGGAAGGAAGGAAGGAAGGAAGGAAGGAAGGAAGGAAGGAAGGAAGGAAGGAAAGGAAGGAAGGAAGGAAGGAAGGAAGGAAGGAAGGAAGGAAGGAAGGAAGAAGGAAGGAAGGGAGAGGAAGGAAGGAAGGGAGATTGAGAGGGAGGAAGAAGAAGGAAGGAAGGAAGGAAGGAAGGAAGGAAGGAAGGAAGGAAGGAAGGAAGGAAGGAAGGGAAGGAAGGAAGGAAGGAAGGAAGGAAGGAAGGGAGATTGAGAGGAGGAAAGAAGGAAGGAAGGAAGGAAGGAAGGAAGGAAGGAAGGAAGGAAGGAAGGAAGGAAGGAAGGAAGGAAGGAAGGGAGATTGAGAGGGAGGAAGGAAGGAAGGAAGGAAGGAAGGAAGGAAGGAAGGAAGGAAGGAAGGAAGGAAGGAAGGAAGGAAGGAAGAAGGGAGGAGGGAGGGAGGAGGAGGAAGGAAGGAGAGAGGGAGGAGGGAGATTGAGAGAGGAAAGAAGGAAGGAGGAAGGAAGGGAGGGAGGGAGGAAGGAAGGAAGGAAGGAAGGAAGGAAGGAAGGAAGGAAGGAAGGAAGGAAGGAAGGAAGGAAGGAAGGGAAGGAGGGAGATTGAGAGGGAGGAAAGAAGGGAGAGAGAAAGGAAAGCATTTAAGTGCATATACATGCCAGGCACAGTGCTAAGCACTTTACAAATATTTTATTTGATCTTCACAACAACCCTGGGAGGTAGATGCTGCTATTATTCCCATTTTACAGATGAGCAAACTGAGGAACAGTGAGTAAGTGACTTGCACGGGGTCACACAGCTAGTAAGTGTCTGAGGTAGAATTTTAACTCAGTGCTTCTGCCTCCAGATCCAGTCTATGCTTCCCCCTGCTCAGTAAAGATTGGGTGAGTCGTACTGAATTGACCCTACACAGACCACCTAGAGCTGCCACCTGGCAAGTAAGAGTCGGTAGACTCAATTCTTCTTCCCCACCCCCTCCCTCCCACCACCACCGCTGCCTTCCTTTCGGAAGAAGGCGTCTGCACCTAATTCTACATTTATTCAGAAAGACGTGTTTTCATATTGTGCTGTAGGTAAGATCCATTTCCCTCCCTTATCAGGTTAACTCTGAATTTTAGCAGATGAAACCTGATCACTAAGGGCCCAGTGTGGGTAAAACAGCTTCCCAACATGTGTGGGTCAGCGACCCCAACCCAAATTAAACTCAGAGACCGCATGGTGGAAAGTAAAGGTTACCTCTGTTAGAATCTCGCGAGATGGCTGTCTGCTCCTTCGATGCACGTGGGGAGAGAGACGGAGTAACAGGAGCCGCCTTATGAAAGCAAATCTCCGCCCACCACGCAAACAAGCCTCCGCCCACCACTATCCCTTACCCCCTTACCTGGGGGTGGGCTTACATTCTGAGCTCGAAATTCAAAGACAAGGAAAGAGGCCGGAAGCTCAGGTTGGGGGTGGGGCAGGGCTTATTCTTCCTGTTAAGTGCTTAAAAACAGGGTTTAAGTGGGGGTAGATTTTGAAAGTAATAATCCAGAATTATTTGACCCTTTGAGGAGCCTTCACTTCTGAGAGTTCATTTCTCCCACTACCTTCTGAAGTCATTACCTTAATGACACTGAGAAGTCTTCACTGGGACATCCCATTCAAACAGAACAGTGAATTCATCCAGTGGGCCTCTTACAGAGCACCAGCTGCTGCCTAGAGGTCCCCAAAGAATGTCTAGATGACATATTGTTGGAAAATCAACAGTTGGCAGTGGGAGAATGGGTTGCTGCACATTTCATGATATGTTTCATCTCAACAGATTTTTAAAAAGCCTCATGCTCATGGTGTATGCCACCTGGAAAGCTCCCCATCCAACTCCACGTAAATATTACACTAATCCCTTGAGGCCCTGCTTAAAAGTCGGCTCCTTGAGAAGTCTTCTCTATCCACTTCAGTCCCCAGCAAGAATGACAAGTGATATTTGTAGGGCACTGTTGGGTTTTAAAACACTTTTCATGCATTGCTCAACTTTTTATCGATATCTTTTGTTCTTGCAATACCTTGATTGCTACTAATATTCCTCCCACTGCACTATGGTGTCTATAGTCATGAAGGGGAAGAAAATCAATAAACCCTCCTCCAGTGGCTCTGGGCTGGGCCCTCTTTACCCCCGTGCTAGTTACAGCTTTCCAGGTGGTCCATCCACCATCTTTATAATCACAAATGCAGCAGTGATGGGCGAGAGCCAAATGCTCAGTATGAGCATGTATACTTCTGCTGCAAATCTGGGCTTATTCTATCACGTTGATGATTTCTAGACTAGAAAGTGAAAGAGAAAGTACCAATAATGTAAATAAAATTTAAAAGAGTAAAGCAACCATTTAGGAGGAGCCCCTGCCCGGGTGCAGCACAGCATCTGGCACTTAGGATGAGCAGAAAGATGAGTTATTTGTGAGAATTACGATCGGTGGAATTAGAGCTGGAAGCAGCTCAAAAGTGACTGACTCCAAACTGCTCTCTACAGATGAGTCGATATGGGACCAGAAGAAGATCACTCCAGCAACAGGATACAAGATTCAAGCCCAGGTCCCCAGGTCTTTTCACTGCAATTCCAGAGTTCTCTCCCCTCTAACATTTGCCCTTGTCTTTCCAGATTTGTTCTGTACTTACAAGTTGAAGTTGGATAGAGGAATTATTTGATTAACAAAGGAAAACACTCTCCCTATCAGGAAGAATAAAAAGAGCTAGAAGAGATAGCCTGAATATCCCAGGCAGACCGCCTCTGGGGCATGAACTATCCCAGCAGTGTCATCCTCATCCATCGCAGTGGATGTATGGAGAAGGAGTTTGGACCACACAAGCCTGCTCCATTCTGACCATAACTAGGGTGTGGTGGTTAGAAGTGTGCCCCAAGGGGTGGCCACAATTTAGTTGGTACTGTACTGCTTCAGCAGCTTGCGAAACAACTAAATTTAACACCTGGAGGCAGCTGCGGGCGCAATGGATACAACACACGACCTAGAGTCCAAAACAGCCGAGTTTAAATATGACCTTAGGTAATGTGCTGACAAATCACTCACCAGCTGTCTGCCTCAGTTTCCTTATCTGAAAAATGGAGGCAATAACAGCAACTACCTTACAAGTTTGTTGAGGATAAAATGAGATAGTACATGTAAAACGTACCTTAAACTTTAAAGGGCCACACGCTGGCTTCAGTCATTTGTTTCAGTAGCATCTTGACTCTTTGTTACTCCACTTGGAGTTTCAATAATGGTTTGCCATTTCCTTCTCCTGCTCATTTTACAGATCAAGAAACTAAGGCCAGCAGAATTCAATGACTTGCCCAGGATCACATAGCTAGTAAGTGTCTAAGCCTGGATTTGAACTCAGATCTTTTTGACTCCAGGCCCAGCACTCTATCCACTGTGCCACCTAGCTGCCCCATAAATACTAGATATGGTTGTTGTTGTTGTTTTATTATTATTATTATTATTATTATTATTATTATTATAATAAAATAAGGAGCTACCAGATAGCATGATTTCCCCCTAGAAGCTGCCATCCAAGCAAACTCCTTCCTGGTGTATTACCAAAATGCCTTCCATTATTTCTGAGGAGATACAAGAGCATCCCCAAATATTTTCTCCTTGGTAGCCATGGTCCTAGGGTCTCTGTCTCTCTCCCAAGGCGAAGTGACTTCTAAAGTGTCCTTGAATCTCAGCCCTTTTCTCCCATCAACTTAATTTGTCTGAAAAAGTTGACTTGAGAGTATGCTTCATGCTACTTTCCCTGAATGCACTTTCAGGGGCTTGTCCCAGGGACCAAAATCTCTAGTTCCTGTTCCACTTGATTCTCTATGGGAGTGGAATCATGAAATTGATGATGGCATAGATCTGCTAAAACCATTGGCAAGGCTTTTCATGTGTCCTGGGCGTGTGTGTGTGTGTGTGTGTGTGTGTGTGTGTGTGCACATTCATCATGTTATGAAAAATGCCAAGGAATATACTCATTCCTCAGATATTCACCTAAAACACTGACTGAATGGCTGTGAATAGTATCTATCTGTTAATCAGGAAAGTTTCACAGATGCCCTACCAAAGGCAGAAAGCCACTGGGTCTTTTCATACTAAAAGTATAAGCTCATTAGGGAGGAATTGCATCAGGCCACAGGGACAGTGACTGCCTACTGTACCAGAGAGCGCCAACATCTTGAAAAATGAAAGCACAAGGTACCAGATGTTGACTCCAATTTTGTTTATCACAAAGCAGGAGAGCAGATGTTAATGGTAGAGCATTATGTAATACTGCAAAGTGCAGACAAGAAGTGTTAGTGAAATAATCACACGGCTTTGGGTGTCTTTCCCAGAGCTATAACTAGACATTTTTGTCCCTGGAGGCTGTGCCTTCAAGACCTTAGGTGGAGGCTGTACCTAGGAGATGATAAAGGTGGAAGGTTTAGGGGCGATGTGACTTCTTGGGGTGAATGAAATGGTGCAACAGTGCCATCGAACAGCTGCCTATTTTAAGTGAATAGTCACTTAATTGAAGAGGCAGAATGGTGTAATGATGATAAAATATCTGGCCTTTATAGAATGCTTTCAAGTCTGAACAGTACTTTACAAATATTATCTTTAGATTTTTCTCAACAAACTTGGCAGGCAGGTACTATTACTATTTTACAGATGAGGAAACTGAGGTCAAAAGAGGGTAAATGACTTGCCCAGGGTCACACAGCTAATAAGTTCAGAGGCAAGAGTCCCCTGGGGTCCTCCTCAAACTAACCAGGCAAGAAAGCGACAGATTCAACAGCCAGGTCACGTGAGAACAGGCAGCTGAGGCTAGCTAGCTCTTCCCACCTAGAAGCTCACAGAAACCCTTGCCTCCTGGCAGACAGGAAAGAGTTAAGACAAAGGTTCTCTTAGGCTACTTCATGCCTTTTGACTGAATCCCCCAGTTCCAGGTCAGTGGCCTGTTTGTTTCCCATGAGGTTATCAGATTAGAAAATAGGAAATCTATACATGTTCAGAAGTCCATGTGGGGAATTATATCAGCCCCAAAGCACTGCATGTACTAAGAAGTGCTGGGCTTGGCCAATTCCAATTGCTAAAGAGAAAAGAGCTTTTTGCTTAAAACAAATGTCAATGACTACCACAATATGTGTATTCTTTTCATCATCAAATTATTATAAATTACATTTATACAGCAATTTAAGGGTTGCAAAGTGATCAGTGTGTTTATTTACTCCATATACCCACCTGATGATAATGATATTATGTGTATTATTATCTCCATTGGAGAGATGAAGAAACTGAGGCCCAGAGACAGTCGTCTGTTAATTCTATCCAACAAGCATTTATTAAGGCAGGCAGAGGTGAAGGGAGGGAGACACAAAGATTAAAATTAAAACCCTGTGCTGAAGGAGCTTGTATTTTGCTGGGGGTGAGGGCTCAGGGGTGGGGGGTGCCACATACAAACGCATACAACAAAGTCTGCTCAAACACGTCAATGAATCCGTAATCTCACCAATGTGGATGTTTCCTCTATTGACATAGATTGTATCTCATCCACACCCACAAACTTGGGTGACTCTTGTCCAAGTTTTCCCATATGTTCACCGCAGGGCACCCTCTCACTGTTCTGCAGGCCTTCCTTGTCTTCTCTTGACATTGCAGAGATCCCAGAGCACACAGGATTATCAGCTGGTTGGTTTTTGCTCTCCTTGTGACCAGCCCATAATATTCATACACTTGTCTGAGAACATCATTTAGTTTGGTTCATCTTTGTAGTTGGTTTTATGTGTTACAACAGGTGAACCCCACCATGCACCTCTTCATTGCCTTCAGAGGAAAACTCATTTTGATTCTTCGGAGATGACAGTGTTCCATGTCTCGTGGTTGTAAAAACAGATGGACCTTTTATTCTAGCAGAATGCTGGGCTCATAAAAGGAGTCATGCCATTTGCCAAAAACATTTCAACCTTCTCACTGCCTTCTGCTTAATGCTGGGCCTCGCTTTGTCAGCCCAAGATGTAAATACTGATGTATGAGCTCTATCGTTTATCCATCTAACTACGTGTCATAATCTACATAACAGGTATTCCCCTTCCTCTTGGTTTGTATTTTTGCTTGTTTCTTTATTTTTTATAAGAATGATTAGGCCAATCATTTTGAGTGGTTACAGATGTTACTGTTGTGGAAATCATTCCTAAATCAGCTCCCTCTGAGTAATCAAACTACTACCTTGTTAGAACAAACATAAAAATTGGTACAAAAATTGAAGAATCAAAATAAGGAAAAAAGCATGCAATTACAATTATTCCATTCTGAGCTCTCCAAAAAAAATATTGATAAAGGAAATGGAATATAATTAGTAGAAAGATTAGATTACAATATTAGATTACATTACAATATTATCTAGAAGTTCAACTAAACAATTGTTATAAGATCAAAAGAGCTTTAAAAACACCTTATTAAACAAACAAACAAACAAAAAGTATTACTTGCCAAGTAGAGAAATATGGCAGCCAAGGGTGACACAGGTTTCTCATATAAATGCTTTCATAAGAATTTTATAAGGAATGGACGAATACAAACAGTATTGCTTCATAAAACAGTAAGAAATAGTGGAGGATCATGCCAGTTTAAAGAAAGCTTGGAAAAGGACCCAGCCAAGCAAAGTCATCCCAAGGGCACTTAAGGATGAAAAAGGAAAGGGCAAAAAGTAGAAAAAAATGGAAAAGATCTGAAAATACTTGATAACAAATTTCTTTCTTCATGAAGGACAGTAGAGCCACCATACTTGGACTCTAACATCGAACTTCTGGATGTACTTGTATAGAAGGCAGGAATAGGACTAGAAAAGAGCAAAACTAGGGAAAACAAAGTATTAGACCAGCACATACAAACAAAATACAAAGAAATTTCAAGGAGGTGGGAAACACACTTACAACCTAGGGGTAGGGGGAGATAAATGATGGATTTTTTGGAAGTGCCACTAGCTGATGCTTAAGGTGGGATAGAGGTTCCAAGAGGTGAAAGTGAAGCCCAGGAGTACTTTGGACATAGGGGATTGAGTGAGCAAAGGCCTAAAGACAGGAGATGGGATGGCCAATATGAGAATATCAAGGAGCCATTTTGGCTGCAACAGAATACAAGGGAAAAGAAGTTATGTGAAAGCAGTTTAGAACAATAGGTTGGAGACAAATTATAAATGTCCTTCAATCCAACCAGAGAAGTTAACATAATATCAAATAGAAGTAGGTAGCACAATGGATAGAGTGCTAGATCTGGAGTCAGGAAGACCTGAGTTCAAATCTGGCCTCATAAATTTCCAATCTGCATGACCCTGGGAAAGTCACTTAATTTCTATTTGCCTCAGTTTCCTCATCTGAGGGGATAATAATAGCATTTACCTCACAAGGATGTTGTGAGAATAAAATGAGATGATAATTGTAAAGGACTTAGCACAGTGCGTGGCACATAGTGCTATATAAATGTAAAGTATTATTGCTGTTATTATTATTAAACAGAGAAGTGTTTTGCCCATGGCCATGTAGCTAATAAGTGCTGGAGACTGGATTGGAAGCCGAGTTTCCTGACTCCAAATTCAGATCTGTTTCCACTACACCACACTGCCAATGTAGAAGAGGATTAACATAAAGGGATATTGCAATTGACAGATTATGTGCCAGTGATACCTCTATCCCCACAATTTTCTAATTTCATGTTCATATCACACTTAGAGATTTGGGTTGGTCTATATGCCCATTTGGTATGGGTGTGTCCTTCACCATCACCAGGGGAAAAACCCTCCATACCCACTCATACTCTATAACTCCTGCCTTTCCATAGATCTTCCATATATGATCTTCCCACATTCGAGAGGTCTTCCTCTAAGTCTTTTAATATTCCTTGGATGTTAATGATAACATTTGGACTCTCTACTGGCTTTGTCTCCTTTTTACTACATAACCAGTGCTCTTCCTTTGCCAATCAGGTGTGGCCTTAATGAGATTTTCTATACCATTCTCACTCCAACATTCTGTAGTCTTAATACACCCTCCATAAGGCTTCCCACTCTGCTCTGAAATTTCAATTCTCCTGAGATCATGGTGTCCTAGTACTTCAAGCCATACAGCTACTCTGGAAGAATAGTGGTGTTCCAGTGACGAGATTTGGCATCAGTAAACAACTTGGGATCATCAAAATCCCTGACCAATATCCCAAGCACCATCCAACTTGCATGCTTTCTCTCTTTCAATATGGAGCCCAGCGCACTGACCATCTGTTATGTCTAACCAAAGAAACCAATAAAAAATGCAAAATGATAACATAAAATGTACAAAAAAATGAGGACCAGTTAAGATGGCTGTTTAAGATATTTGCCAACTAGAATATCTCAACATCTTGACTCTTCCTTTCTACTGAGTTTCATGAACCTTACATAAGAAGAGGGATGTCTAGCATTTCACTTGGGTATGTCCATGCAAAAGGCAAGACTTAAATGTATTTGACATAACTTAAAAGGAGTTACTGTGGTGCTACCAAAGACAAAGAAAAAATTACCAAAAAATATACTTAGGAATGTACATACATACACATAGACATGTGTATACATACATACATACATACATACATACATACATACATACATACATACATACATACATACATACATATACTCTGGGCCCCCAAGTCTTCTTCCTTATTTGCTTAAACACACCAAAATTTTAATCCACAAAACAAAAAAGTCTATATTATATAACATGTATATAAAGTATCATAAGCCACTGGAAAAAAGAAACTCAGTCTTGAAAATGAGAGTGAAGTGAGTAGAACCAAAAGAACGTCATATACGCTAACAGCAATGTTGTTTTAAGAATGACTTTGATCAACTAAGTCACCTATTATAAATACACAAATTAAAAAGAAAGGACATATGAAGAAAGATGCTATCTGCATTCAGAGAGAGAACTGATTAATAGAAGTATGTATAGAATGTTTTACATATATGTGCATGTGTGTACATATATATACATATATACCTATATATATATATATATTATATATATATATATATATATATATATATTATATATATATATATATACCTATTTATATACCTATATGTGTTTGTATGTGTGTATTTGTGTCTAATGGTAGCCATCTCTAGGTGGGGGGGAAGGGGAAAAACAGAAAGAAATTTACATGAGAACTTTGTCGTACGTTTGGAGGAAATAAAAAATTGTATGTAGTAGATTTGAAGTTTCTTGCACAATCATCTTTTCCATTATATTGTGTTATGGAAATGCTTGTTTTGTTCTATAAATTGAAAAATAAAATAATTTTTTTTAAAAAAGTAAGGCAAAGAAAATTTCAGCTAAGCTTTGGACATTGTTACTATGGCGGCCTTCCTAATATTTCCACTGCTAGTTTCCATCCCTGCATTACTTTCTGGCAGACATCTAATTATTTCTACCTCTCAACCCTGCCAAGTCTTCTGTCATTAGCAATGAAGACCAGAGGTTTACAGGAGGATTTAGAGCTAGAAGGGAACTTAGAGTTCATGGAGTCCAACTCTGCTCCTGATTTTACAGATAAGAAAACTGAGTCCCATGAAAGCTAAGTGACTTTTCCAGGATCACACAGTAACTTCTAAGACATGATCTGAATCCAGGACTTCCTTACTCCAATTGCCCTACTTCTGAATTTGGACACCTCTGAGCAATCTTGCTCAAATAAGAAAGCAAAGAGATCCCCTGCAATATATAGAGTGGCTTCACTTCATTATCTTTTATCAAACTTCTCCATCAACGAATGAATGAATAAAAAAGTACCTGAGAGCCTTCAGTGCTGTGCTGAAAATACAAATAACAAAGCCAAAACATCCCTTACTCTCAAGGACCTCACACTCAAATTAAGACAGAAAACGTGTAAGATGGTTCACTTCTTCCCTAAGGGTCCACTGGTGAAGTGAATGGCAGGACCCAGAGGTATTTGGAGTGCATTAGCATGATAGATGGCAGCCAGCATCCTGGGTTGTGGAAGGCATAACCGCTGGGCTGATGGCAACTCTTAGAGAGCTTTAAGAGGTATATCAAGAAAAGTGGTAAACCTGGTGATCCTCCGTGTACACAGAATTACTATGTTCAGTCGTGTCCTGCTCTTCATGACCCCATTTGGAGTCTTCTTGGCAAAGACCCTGGAGTGGTTTGCCATTTCGTTCTCCACCTCATTTTATAGGTGACTAAATAGAGGCAAGCAGAGTTAACTGACTTGTCCAGGGTCATGCAGCTGGTAAGTGTCCAAGGCTAGATTTGAACTCAGGAAGAGTTCAGTTCAAATCTTCCCGACTCCAGGCCCAGCACTTTATCCACTGAGTCACCTAGCTGTCCAGAAGGGCTGTACTTGGTAAATTCCATTTCTTCTAAGTGGTGGGAAAATCCATGTCTTTCTTCCCACCAGGTTTCCCCCATAGGGTCTGGGCAGCCTGGTGCACTGGGCAGGGTGAAGTGTAGGCAACGAATGAATTAAAAAGCATCTATTAAATGCTTAACACAGTGCCAGGCAGTGTGTTTATTGCTGGGGCTTCAAATATAAATGTGAAGACAGTCTTTCCCCTCATGGAGCTTACATTCTAATAGAGAAGACAACACATACAGGAGAGTTGTATGCAGAGCAGAATAGGATTATATTGGTTTGGAAAGTCAGAGGGATGGAGAGAGGGCCAGAAGGGAGAATCTGTAACGGCCGCTGGGGCCATCACGATAGCAATAGTAGTATTGATTAATTACTGTTTTAAAACTGGAAAGCCTGTGGAAAGTGGATACAATGCGGCACTTGACATCAGCAAGACCTGAATTCAAATTCTACTTCTCACACTAACTGTGTGACTCTAGCTAAGTCACTTAATCTTTCTGTGCCTGTTCCCTTATCTCTAAAATAGGGATAATCATAGCGGCCACACCCCAGAACTATGAGGATCAAATGAGTTAATATCTGGAAGGTTTAATACCACGTAAATAATGGCTATTAATGAGGATGGCAGAGGTTTCTCAAGCTGGCCATCAAGAAGATAGCCAAGGAGTACAGTGCAGCATGTTATTGTTTATTGTTCAGTCTTGTCCTGCTCTTCATGACCCCTTACTTGGAACTTTCTTGGCAAAGATACTGGAGTGGTTTGCCATTTCCTTCTCCAGCTCCTTTTACAGATGAAGAAACTGAGGCAAACAGAGTAAAATGACTTGCCCTCACACAGCTACTAAGTGTCTGAGGCCAGATTTAGCACTAGCAATCTATCCACTGCAGCACCACCTAGCCGTCCAAAGTGCAGCATTACTGAAGCCCACCTAGATGTAATGGTACATGCAATGCACTGAGAATACAAGGAAAGGCAAAAGTGAGTCTCTGCCCTCAAGGAGCTCACAGTCTAATAGGGAAGACAACATGAAAACAACCATGTGAAAATGAGCGACATCCAGGACAAACGGGATATAATCAACAGAGGGAAGGCATTAAGGAAAGGTTAGAATTAACTGGGATTTGAAGAAGTCGGGGAACTAAGAGGTGGAGATGTGGAGGGAGAGAGTTCTAGGCATGAGGGACAGCCAGTGAACATGGCTGAAGGTGGTTGTTGGAATATAGTGTGCAAGGAACACCAAGGAGGAGGCCAGTGTCACTGAATCAGAGTCCATGGCGTTAGGAGACAGAAGACTGCAAAGACTGGAAGACACAGGTCATGAAGGACTTGGAAGGCCAAAGGATATCCTACTTGACCCTGACTCTAATGCCTGCACAATCCTCTGAGCTTCATGGTGCCAAATTTACATTGAAATACTATTCATTTCTGGGGAGGGAGGGGTAACTTTGGGAGGGGGTAGTTTTTTCATCCTGACTCTAAATACATGGAGATCAACTGGATTCTGTCACCACTGTCCACTAAAATGAAACATCCCAATCCTAAGCAATATGTCTGTGTAATGCTTTCCATGTACTAATTATGAGAGGATCCCTCTAATACACAGTTAATCCAACTAAACCAGATTAGTGTTTGCACAATGATTCATGTACCCTAGTCTCAGGAAAACATGCCTCGCCATTAGAATCTCTATTTCACAGAAGGGAGAAAAGATACAGAGATTATAGAGCGCAATACATCTTTTGGTTATTACCGATGCAAATTTACTTATCATTCTTCCAATTTTGTGTTCCTATCAAACATTTGAAACCAATAAAGCCCCTTGATGCAAATTTAATTAGCCTCCTCACTCCTTGATCAAGTCAACCATTTGGAAGCAGTCAAGCTTCTTTAATTTGACATCACAAAGCCCTAAATCAATGTGCTCAGAGAAAAAGATCCAGGTGGGCTTTCTACCTTCTGTATTGATTGGTCAGTTGGGTCATAGGGGTAACTGCCTTTGGAACACCAGCAATGAAAGGTAGCACCTATTATAATCAAGGAAAAAAGGTAGCTTGGACATGAATCATAATAAAGCATTGCTAGTTTCCCTCATATAAATCACTGGGGTCTAATCCATTCATCAAGAAATTTCTTCCCAGCTAGAAAGTAAGCCTACTTATATATAACATTATATATCGTCATTAATAGAGCAATTAAGAAAAATTTAGTGAATGCCTACCACGTGCCAGGCACTAGGGATTTAAAAAGAGACAAAACACACTCCCTGCTTTCAAGGAGCTTACCACCTAATGTGGCCGACAACACGAAACAAATACACACAAAGCAAGCTACCTATAGCATAAATCAGAAGCAATTAGAAAAGGGAAAGCAATGGAATTAAGAGGGGTTAAGGAAGCTTTCCTGCAAGAGCTGGGATTTTAGTTAAGATTTAAAGGAAGCCAGAGAGGTTAGTAGTTGAAGAAGAGAAGGGAGCCCATGCCAGGCATGGGGGAGGGGCAGCCAGAGAAAATGCCCGGAGCCAAGTGATGGAGGGTCTTGTTCATGGACCAGCCAGGAGGCCAGTGTCACTGAATCGAAAGCTATGTGATGAAGAGTAAGGTAGAGGAAAAGTGGAGAGGTAGGAAGGGACAGGTTGTGAAGGGCTTTAAATGTCTAACAGAATTATTGTATATTATTGTATAATAATACTGAGCATTTTTTTATTGTAAGTTCTTCCTGGCCTTATTCCTGACTAGACTTCAAAACCATGCCCCCTAAACTGCTGGCTCATTCTAGAACTTCTCTCAGCACCTAGCAAATTGTCATCCTGGAACAGTCTACTTCTCCCTGCTGCCTGCTCATCCTGCAATAATCCTCTCCAAGACCTGTGCCCCTTGTCCCATTGGGGAGTTCCCTTTGGAGCCTCCACTTTGTGGAGGGCCCAGACCAGTCTGCCTTCATTCTCTTCCCAGACCTGTTCCTGGCTTTCCAGACTCCCCTGGGCCTTCATGCCATGCCCTGACTCTTACCTCCCTTCTGCGTGTTTTCTTCCCCCATGAAAATGTAAGCTCCTTGAGGGCAGGAATTGCCTTTCTTCTTGCTTATGTTTGTATTCTCAGTGCTTAGCACAGCTCCAGACACATAATAAATGTTCAATAAATACTTCCTTTCTTCCTCCTTTCTTTCCTCCTTTCCTTCTTTCCTTCCCATCCCCAGCACCTCCCATGGTATCTGGCACAAAGAAGATACTTAATCAAGGTATTTTGACTGAATGATCTGAAACAGCTCTTACATGATGACATCTATCTCTTTGAGTTTTCATTTCTTCATCTATAAAATGGGGATAATAATAACAATTACTTCAAATGTTGTTGTGAGACTAATGATAACTAAGATCCATTAAGTGGGAAATGTTCCTCATTTTGTGAATCTGCAAAATTTTATATTTGGAGATAATTGTGATGTTCATGGTGTACTGTGTGTATACAGTCTAATCAGAGCACAATTCCTTTTATTCAGAGTCATACAGTTTTATTTATACATATGGCATTTATGAAGACAATTCAGGATCAGGTCATTACCAGGAAAAGTTAACCTTAAATGTGCCTGGAATTTTTCATTATTACATATGATACGATGAAATGCTAGAAATTCTGCCGCATGCAATTGCAGGTGGCCAAAATTTAACATCTCCCAGGTAGCTCAAATCACAAGTACTAAGCTTTAGAACCTAACAGCCATAAATCCTTGTATTATCAACTCAAACTCCAATATTCTTGAGAATTCAACAAATAAGTAATACCAGAATGGAAGGCTCATTAGAGACAAGACCATTGTCTGCAGCCATCCAGACGTAACATGATCTATAAAGATTTAAGAGCAACATTTTTGATGCATGACAGTGAATACTCATAAGCTACAAACTACATAGAATGAAGACGTTTCAAAATATGGAGACTTGATGGAAGAAATTAAAACCACATGGGAATGGTATGGCATCCATATCATCTCCATTGTGCTATCTGCTATTGGAGTTTTCCCAAAGATGCCTTCATTGAGCCTAAAGAATATGATCTTACATTGCAGCATATTTATTCAATTGGAATTTATTCAATTGCTCCATCTGAGCAAATAATCCATATTAAATATAAAATAGCAAGAGCGGCAAAGGGAATTCCCTTTTGAAGGGGCATAGAAGAGGATGCCATGAATCTGGTAATGTCAGGTTGTCCCATGCTGTTGAGGAGTGCTAGCAGAGTTTATCTTTCTTTCCGCTAAGCCCCTACGGAGGGATCATTCGGAGCCAGAGTCAAGTTAACAGGCTCTGGGGTGATAAATGAAGACCAAGATAAGAGGGGGAAATGGATATCGCCAAATGGGAGCTGACAGCAGGAATGCAAGAGATTAGAACCAACCTATTGAGTTAAAATCAGGAAAGGAGGAGAGTTCATTTCTAAGCAGAGGACAGGAACACTGGAAGCCAGAGTTAGAAAGATCAGAGGAAAAACTAACAAAACAGATGACCACAGGATGACAAGAGGGCCTGAGGCCTTTAATCCCCAGCTCCTGTATGCTTAGACCATCTCCATGCCCACAAAGGTTTTGACAGATTTAATACACAGAATGGTAGAGTGGAAAGAATACAGGATCTGGAGAAGTAAGAGGACCTGGATTCAGATCCCAAGCTCTGACACTTAACTACCTGCAGTTACTCCCTGGGCCTCCCTCATTTCTCTCCTCTGCGAAATGATGGTATTGGACAAAATGGCCTCTGAGGCCCCTTGTTACTGTAGATCTATGAAAGAATCCTTTATGGCCTTGAGGAAGCTACTCACGTACCTGGACCTCAGCTTCCTCATCTCTAAATTGAGAAAATAGGACTTCACAGCCTCTGAGGTCCCTTCTAGCACTGAGTCCATGATCCTGTGAGCTCCTGTGATTATGAAGAGTCATAATCAGTGGGAGGAGATGCCATTGAGGGAATGGACCACCCCCAAGGCAGATTATGGCCCCTCTGTTCCTGAATAGATGAGACTTAGAGAGCTATTGAGTTGCACAGACATGAGGTGACTTGTCCAGGGTCATTCAACCAGAAAAGGGCTGAGGGAGGATTTGAATTCAGGTCTTCCTGCCTTTAGCTACCCGCTGTGTGACATTGCTTTGCTAATGCAGGGATTCTTGTCTCTGAGTCTGTGAACTAGACATACATATTCACATACATACATGTATGTGAATATGTATGTATATATGTATATGTATATATTGAAAACTGTATTCAATATAACTGATTTATCTTATGATCCTATGTATTTTATTATACACATTTTAAAACATCATTCTTCTGAATATTCTGATAGGCAAAGAAAAAGATTAAGAGACCTGCTCTAATAGATGGGTGATGCCATTGATATAAGTATTACCTCTAACATGTAGGTTACAACCCATCCATGATGGCCCAACCTGTGTGACCTCATCCATACCCTCCCGAAAGTTTTCCACTAGAAGTCTCTTCACTCTAACCCAGTCTCCTGGGGAGCTTCCCTATCCCTAGAACACTGGGTTGAAAGTTGCTATATCAAATTCCTAAATGGGCTTCCTGATTCCTTCCTCCTTACATGATCTTCTCATGATTTCATCATATCCCTCACATGTGTGAAGAGATCCAGGGTTATAGCACAGGATTTTGACCTGGCAGAGACCATACAGTATGAGACAGCCTTTCTTCTGGACAAAATTCACACGGCCTGTTTCTAGGCTTCCTAAAGAGGTGAGCATAACTAGACTATCTCTGTCATTTCACAGATGTGAGGATGCAGGCCCAGTAAGGCTAAGTTCTGTGGCCATGGTCCTCATACCTCTGAATAGCAGAGCCAGGATTCCAACCAGGCTGACAGCAAAACCTACTCTTCCCTCTATACCATTCTTCAGATTGGCAACTCTCTTCATTGTGAATTTTAATTGTGACAATTTTAATTTATGCATGAAAGAAAAAAAGAGTTTGAAAGAGATGCTTGTCTGTTCCATCAATCTTTTTCAACTTCATGATTTTTGCCTTTCTTGCTTTGCTAATAATTTAGTGTCTTTGGCATTTAATGAGATAGATTCAATTAATTCTCTCCATTAAACCGTGCGTAGTTTAAGTCATTTAAACAGGGAGACTGTTCAAAAAACAGGACTGCCTGTCTGTCCCTGAAAATGTTGGTCACCTGGTTTCCAGTTATGCATCTCTGCTGGGGGAGGCCTTGTGTGATAAAGTACTATTTGACTGTCAACTGCCAACAGAATGATGGAGCTTGGGATACTCGATGCTCAACTGAACAAAGCTTTGACAAATGTCCTCCTGGGCTCAGCTAGCCACCAGTAAGTGCAGAAGGAGCCAATATTCTCTGTCTGGGGTTTCTATCTCTTGGCAGTCCACATTGAAAAAAAATAAGCAGCGTACAGGGTTGGGCTCTGTTGTGAAATTGAAAAGAATGTGGGACTTGGTACTTTTCAAATGGCTCATCTGTTCCCTGAGAGTGTTTCTCTGAGGACATAAATCATAGAGTCTGCTATTTTATTCTATCTGGGGGAAAACAAGATCATTTGTCTAAACCTCTTCTTTGAAAGTAGATATTGCAGGATCAGTGCCAAGACATTTGGCTGAAAAGCAAAAAGGCTGTCATCATCAATACCAAATAGTGAGGGCTTTCTTTGTGCTCTGAAGGCGGTAGGGTCTGGGGCGGGGGGAAGGAGCAGCAGAGGCCATTGTTGAACTGTATGGGTCACACTAGGCTCAAATGGAACAGAAAAGAAACCATCTCAGGTTACTAAGGCCAGTGGTATGACAAGATGGGGCTTCCGCCACCAGAGCTGATTTAGAATCAAATGAGGTAGAAAAAGGGATGACAGCGGAGACTGCAGAGGAGAAAAGGGAAGGAATAAGGTACCCCTAGTTACTGTTCTCAGCAATCAGTGACAGGTGAGGTGGGCACCCAGGCTTGGTCATAACAGAATGGGGTCCAGGACTGGCAAGTTGCTCTTAGGATATCAGAAGGTGGTGTTGTGAAGGCAAAGAGTGATGATACATTGACCTCAACACCTGGTACTTCCCAGCTCTTGGTAAAACTCTGTTGAATCACAATCTCAGAGCTCAAAAGAACTACAGAGGCCACCTAACCCAATCTGTATACCATTTGGGTATATTTGATAAGAGGTGAAAAGGTAAGGCTATCCCACCATCTGTATACCTCCCTCCCATGTGATCCCTGTTAGAAACTCAGAGGCACTTCACACACACACACACACACACAAACACCCCACACACACACACACACATATTCTCCCTCTCTTCTGCTCTCCTCCCCTCCCTTCTCTTACCCTCTCTTCTCCTAACCCTCCTTTCTCTCTGACTTTCTGTCTCTATCTGCCTATGTGTGTATGTGTCAATCTCTCTGTCTCTGTCTTTGTCTCTTTCCCCCTCTCCCTCACCTTTTTTCTCTTTGCCTCTCTCTCTCTCTCTCTCTCTCTCTCTCTCTCTCTCTCTCTCTCTCTCTCTCTCTCTCTCTCTCTCTCTCTCTGTCTTTTTATTCCCCCTCTCCTTTTCTTCTTTTCTCCCCCCTACATACAATGCTTGCTCTTTGTGGAATCTTTTGAAAATGAACCCATGGTGGAGAAAAAAAAAAAGGAGAGTAGATAAAAATACAGGTTAATATTAAAAATGCATGCAGTGATGTGCAGAGTATGAAGTCAAGAAGATCTGGATTCTAATCCTGCCTCTGACATTAACAAGTTATGTGACTAAACACAAGCCACTTACCTTTTCTGGTTCACTGTGCCTCAGTTCCTTCATCTGGACATGAAGGGGGGGGGTACTTTGATATAAATATGTGAAGTGAAAAGGATAACACTCCAATTAATTTTTTTAAATGATAAATGTGGATTAATTCTAACTAAAGGTCTATAACCCCATGTTTCTTTAAAATGAGGGCAATTATACCTACTACAGCAGGGTGTAGGCTTAGGTAATATATATATATATATAAAGCACTTTGCAATTTAAAAAAGCTAAAAAAAAGTCAACTATTTTATTACTGCTCCTTCTTTTCCTCCCAATACTACTACTACTACTACTACTACTACTTTTGGAGATTCGTGGCCTACAGCATCTGAAAGTCCTACAAAAAAATGATGTCTGTTGAATCAGTCCCTTGATATATATTACCATTTGCTTTCCAATAATTTTCATAAGTTTTACAGTGATAAATAGTATCAAAAATTCACACATTTGGAGACTGGGTGGCTTTTAAAAGTCATATGATCTAAGTCCCCCATTTTACAGATGGGGCAGCTGGAAGCAAACAAGGGTATTGACATGTGGTTGGCACTTCATAGATACCATTGAATTTAATTATTAATTGCTGCCACTTCTGGCATGCCATAATAAACACAAAATAAAATTTCTTCACAATCCTAGGGCATAGATTGGGCAAGTATTATCATCACCATTTTATAAATAGAGAATGTGGGAATTGCTTGAGGCCCAGAGAGGTTAATTGATCACATAGGTAATAAGTATTCTTCATAGGATTAGAATTCAAGTTTTCTTGATGGAGAAAATGAGGCTAAGACACAATAAACAATTTGTCTATGGTCATGAAGCTACTAAGAATGGAGTCACAAGTCAAAGTTAAGTCTTCCCATATCATGCTCTTTCCGGTATTCAATATTGCTTCCCAAATGGCTTAGGTCTGGATTAAACTGAGTTTGATGCTAGGACCTCAATAAAAAAAAAAAATTAGAGGAAAAAATCTAGCTTCTTCTTTGCAATGGAGGCTGTCACTCAGGAACAGGCAGCTAGACAATGGATTTGACATCTGCTGTCATTTACTGATCCATCCAGGTGCAGGAAGCTTTAGGACCAAGAGAAAACACCTAATGGATGTCTTCAGGATGACAAGTCAGTTTCCTTGTTGATTCAGCCTCCAATGAAATGGAAGGTCAGATCATAGACTCCATCTGCTGGCTTGGGACAGTCCTGAGGGCCTCTGCTCCATAAATCAGGATTATGATACTGGCACTGAGGCACCATTACTGCTGACTTTGTCATGAAAGACAGACTGTCATTGTGTTATAAAATGTGGCTTATAGACTGCATCATTGGTGATAAATGTGTAGGTATGCGCACACACACATACACATATGTGTATATAAAACAGGATATATTGTAAACAATGTAAACTGTGTACATTGTATTCTTATAAACAATAGTGTGTTTAACTTTCATTTTTTATTTCATAGCTAGAAAAAATTGCTTGAGACACTATATACATATGTGTATACATAGATGTGCATGTATGTACATGGATACACATATGGATATATCAGGCACTTTTTTCTGGTTACAAAATAAAATTAAAGTAAAAATCAAAAATGAAAGTCAAATATGTTGCTGTTTTCATTCCCAGTTGTGTGTTTCTCATGTTTAACTAGGCAAGTCTTTTCATCTTCAAATCTGCCCTCAGCAAGTAGAGGGGTTTAAGCCACTGCTTTAGCCCTCAGGCCCCAGGGTATTTGCCCAGGTAGTCACTGCTGACAGGAATCTGTTCTTTTCTTGCTTCCACATCTTTGAATGCCTCATTTCCCAGTACCCACAGTCTAGGATCTTCCATAAGACCATAAGAGCAATACCTCCTAAATTTTGTTCAGGTACCACCTTCTCCATGAAACCTTTTCAGATTCTTTTTTGTTTGGTAAGCGTTCTCATTCCTAAGTGCCCCTAGACCTAGCCCCATACCCTCCAGCTGTCTCCCACATTACTGTTTCTCTGGCCCAATCTCCCAACTCCTACCCCTTGTTTTCATAACACCAATCAAACCAACATTGCCATTCTGGGAAATCAAATGTCAAACATTGTCCTAAGGTTTCCCTCACCATTCATTTGATTTCTCAGATAAAAACATGTCTCCCTGGATATCACTCCCCTCTACATGCCCATCCCCAATTGAATATAGGCTCCTTACAGGTAGGTACATATTGGTATTTGTGTTGGTATCTTCAGTACTTAGCACAATGTGTGGCACAGAGGGTTTTATTTACTCACTTATTCATTCATTCATTCATTCATTCATTCATTCATTCATTCATTCATCCCCTAGTTGTTAACAATCTCACCTTCATGAAATTACTTTGCACAACCTTTTATATAATTTGCATTACCTTAGATGAATAAGTTATATTTTCCCTGAAGAATACCAAAGAGAACCTGGAGGCAAGACAGTGCAGGGGAAGGAATACTGGATATGAAGTCAAGTCATCTGAGATCAATCCAGATTCTGGCACTTACTCCATAGGCAAAGTCATCTGCCATCTCTGGGCCTCAGTTTCCTCCCCTGTGATGTGAGGTCACTAGACTAGACCTCTAAGGTCCCTTCCAGCTCCAAATCTTTGATCATAAGATTTTTTTTCTGTCTTTGTATTCCCACCACCCAGCAAAGTACATGTGTGTTAGATACTTCATAAATGAGTGTTTGTTGAAATCCTTTTTTGGGTTATTTCTCAGCACTCTCTTAAGTAAAGAAATTAAAATATTCCTCCAGGGCTTGGGTTTCTCAGCAGAAAATGTTCTTTCTCTTAGTATTGCCCTGACAAAGCTTTTCTATACAGCATTCCTATCACAAGAGGTTTTCTCCATCTATTTTACTGAAATACATAAGAAACCTCAGTTTCGCAAAGCACCTCGACAACTTGGTAGACAGTTGTCCAGACTTGCTGTGGATCAGTAGATCACTCGCCCCAGGGACAACCTGCTGAGGAGCTCCCAAGTTGGTCCTTGGACGACAGACACTCGATCCGTTCCTGGGAACCTTTCCAAGTGGGTGAAATCTACCCAAGCTTGGGTGCCACTGGCATAGGCAAAAGTCAAACCCATGCGCCTTCAAGACAGGAGCAGTCAAAAGCCCACTTTTTCATTTCTGTCTTATCAAAGCTGTGAAATTTCTCACTGAATGGGGGATGAGTGAAACATATCCTTTACTCTGGCTGGCCCCCATCCCTGGCATGCTGGCTCTTCAAATCCCTGATTTTCTTCTAAGCTCAGCCCAACCAGCAACTTCTATATATGGCTTATCCTGATACTCTCCGGTGCCAATTCCCACCCCACCCCCACAAAGACTTTGCATTTATTTTGTATGTATTCTATACAAATTCGTAGATGTATATGCTACCTCCCGCAATAGAATATAAGCTCCTGGAGGGCAGGTACTGTTTCACTTTTTTCTTTAAATCCCCATGTTCTCAGAACAGCCCATCCCCTACACACACACACACACACACACACACACACACACCACACACACACACACACTTCTTCCAACAGAGAAAAAAACCAATGCTGAAGAAAGATATGAATTCTGGACTCCTGAACAAAAATTTGAAAATGACTTTCTGATTGTGCATTGGGTACAGTTCTGCAATGAATAAGGGCTCCCAATGACAATGCATGAAATACTTAGGTAGAATTTACATCCATGCCTGAATTCTATTGAAGAGACATTTGGTGTATTGAAAAGCCCATGGGTCTGGGAGGTAGGTGATCTAGGTCTTTCATTAATGAGTTCTATGACTTTGGTTAAATCAATTCCCCCTCTAGATGGCTCATTTTCCTGTTTCAATAAAATGGTGTGTGAGATGACAAGATACTCTCTAAGGGAAAGACAGAAAGGAGGGAAGGAAGGAAGGAAGGAAGGAAGGAAGGAAGGAAGGAAGGAAGGAAGGAAGGAAGGAAGGAAGGAAGGAAGGAAGGAAGGAAGGAAGGAAGGAAAAGAAAGAACCTCTAAGACTTCATCCACTTCCAACATTTTCTGAGATTTCCATGATTACAATACCTTTCTGCCTGCCTCAAGAGGTTGTTAAATATAAGCATATATTGTTACATTTTACTCCTTTCTGAAGCATCTTTTTAAAAATTGTGTGCTTAGCTTGTATATTGAATAAATTGTTTTTCTTAGATACTTTTTCTAGTACTTCTTCCATGTTGGTAGTTTGGGGGTTTTTCTGTTTATTTGTTCCTTTTTTGAGAATATAAAGTTACATGAGGCATTTGTCTCAAAGGGGTCAACTTTATCTGCTTTTTCCTCTATTCTAGGTCCAGGGATTTTTGAGCTGGAAGGGACCCAAGAGGTCAGCTTGTCCAAAATCCTTATTTTATAGACTGGGTAACTGAGGCTTCAGGAGGTTGACTCACTTGTCCAAAGTCAGACAGGGAGCAAGGACAAAGCCAAGATTTGAACTCAGAGAGTTCAAATGCAACAGAGATATGAAAGTAGGAGAAGGCAATTTAAGAGGTAGGAAAACTAAGACTTTTCTAAAACTAGGAAAACTAAGGCAATTCCATGACAAAGATGAGCTAGAAATCTAGAAGAGTCTCAGCTTAGTAATTTTTTCCCCTGAATTTGGTTCCCTGAAATAGCTGTAATACAACCGTAATAGCAGACATTTTGGCTCACTTCCTTCCTGGAATGACACTTATTTAATATTAAGCTGATCATTGACTCGCATCCTCCAAATAGGTGAGATACTGGACAACAAAATGCTTCAGAAGTCCCATGACATCATATGTGATGTTAAGCAAGCCACTCACCCCTCTTCTGTAAAGTGAAGGACTGGAGCAGTGGCCTTTGAGGTCCCTTCCAACTCTAAATCAATGGTCCTGTAAGCCTGACACAGGTTCCCATCTCGCCTTCAATCATTATGATCTCTGTGACCTAAGGCAAGTCACTTAATTCCCATGTGCCTCAGTTTCCTCATCTGTAAAATGTGATACTTGGATTAAGTGGCGTCTGAGGTCCCTTTCCACTCTAGAACTATGATCTTCTGATACCAAAAAGTCTTTGGACAGAGAGCTTGAACGGAGAACTGAGACGAGAAAACACGGCAATAGTTGCTTCAACGGGTGCCCCAGGGTTGGCTACTTGTTAAGTGGAAGCAGCTCAGGCCTATCCACTTAGTCTAGCCTTCTCTCACCAGTCCTTCTGCATATACAAGTCCTCCACTGGTTTCTGAGTAGGCTCCCTCACTGCCAGCATCATCTTCCAGGGACATCTTTCCAAACAGACAGCTGTGTCCTGAAGGGGACCTAGGCCCACAGGTCTTCAAATTGCTGTTTCCCCTATTAGAATGTTAACTCCCTGAGATCAAAATCTGCCTCATTTTTCTATTTGTCTCCCCGGTGCTTACTGTGTGCACACAGTAAGAGCTTAATAAATGTGTTTTTTTTAAATTCTTTCATAGACATATATATTTAGAGGTGAAAGAAATCTTAGAGGTCATCAAACAGACAAACAAGGGAAGGCAGCTAGTAGCAAACAATAACCACCTCACCTTACCCCATACTTGAGCATGAAAGAAATCAGGCCCTTTGCTCTTCTTACAAACGTGCTCTCAGAACAAGAGCCAAATGCCAACAGGAGGGGGAGGATAGTATTTTAGCCATGAGCACAGAGCTTCAGTCAAGGTTTTCCCCAGCCCCAACCTCATATTGCCTTTATGAATGGGCCTGATTTTATCCCTGGTTTCTAAGAGATATAGACCAGAAATGAAAAGAAGAGGGGAAAAAACTCAGGACCAGAGAAAGTTTAGTCTTCCCTTTATAACTGATCAATATTTCCTAAGCTCTGACTGTAACTGCTCCTATTGAAAATGTATACGTGTCCACCAATGTAAAATCAATGCAGTAAATAAAACTGGAGGGCATATCTATATATCTAATGTTTCTGCCTTTTCTCCCCCTCTGCTGATATGAGTCTAGACATAGAGAAGAGGCATTTCCATTGTGGTTCATCTCAAGAAAAAGAAAGGATGATCTAAAAACTTTATTTGGAGAGAAGTTCCATTAGGCAAACATTTCAATATACATTGAAGAGGGAAGCCTTATGCTGAGTAGGTGCTAAATAATTGCTTGTTTAGGAGATTGAATTTTGGGTACGTAGATGGAAAATTGGTATTTGTTGGTGGGATGTCACAGGTCACTGTACTCCCGCTGTCCGCCCCCTCCTAGATACACCATCAATTGACAAGTATTTATTAAGCACCAGGCTAGGTGCTGAGCATCCAAAAACAAAAAAAGAAATAATCCTTATTCTCAAGGAGTTTTCAGTCTAATAAGGAGACAACACAGAGACATAGATATGGATATATTTGTTAGAAAAATATAAAGAGGATAAATAAAAGGTATTTAGAGAGTAAGGGCACCAGCAATGGGGGGGGAGGGTCAGGAAATACATAAGGTACTGTAGAAGGTGATGCTTGAGTTATGTCTTGAAGGATAAGAGGGTTTCTATTCACCAGATTCCCTACCAGTCATGGCTTCATGCAGGAGGTGGAACCCAAACTACGGATTCTGAGATACGGGTGAATGGGGGGCATTCCAGGCATGGGCAAAAGTGATGTCATGGCATCTGTGAGGATCAACAAGGAGACAAGTTTGTGCAAGGGGGCATAAAGTGAAGGTGCCATAAATCCAGAAAAGAAGACCTAAAGGTATGCTTTATTATGGGCCATTATGTTCGAAAGGGTGAATATTCAAGGAAAAGATCACACTGGCGGTGTCAAAAAAACTGACAGTGGAGATGTTTGTTGTCAAGACACCTGAGTAGCAATTATAAAAGTAGAAACAGGAAAGCAATTCTTACATGATATAAGATTATTTCCTCTCAGGCCCTCACATTTAACATGGATTCCCATTGATCCTATGTGGAAGAATTATCTCAGTACTCTGCAGCATCTGATTCAGACAAAACAATTTTATTATTACTCATGGTCACAAATGGAGAACATCTATTTGGCTTTCAAAGGCCTTAGTAACATAATCCCCACACAGGCAACTTTCCAGTCTTCTTTCACATCATCCCCCATACACACTGACTCATATCTAGCGACACTGGCCTCCCTTCCATTGCATGAACAAGACACTCCCATCTGTTGACTCTGGGCATTTTTCAGGCTGTCTCCCATGCACGGAATGCTGTCCCTTCTCATTTCCAGCTCCTGGCTTCCCTGGCTTCTTTCAAGCCCCGACTAAAATCCCACCTTCTGCAGGAAGCCTTTCCAAACCCTTCTCAATTCTAGTGCCTTCCCTCTGTAAATTATTTCCTATTTATCCTGTATATAGCTTTGTATAGTTTGTAAGTATGTGCTCCATTTGATTCTGAGCTCCTCAAGGCCAAGGAATGTCTTTCGCCTCTCTGTACCCCTAGAGCTTAGCACAGTGCCTAGCACATAGTAGATCTTTAATAAGAGTTTATAGACTGACTGACCAACGAAATGAAAATAGGTCTCATATGTCCATCCAAATGGAACATAGCTAAAAAGTTTGTGGTCCAACAAAAAGGTTGAGAAAACAAAGGATAAACTGTATTGCTATGGAGCTTCCGGATAAATAGAGATAGTACAAGCTTGGAGAAGGAGGTGCAAAGTTAAGAGGCTGATGAAAATGAAGAAGGTTAATGGAGTACAGGGACTGATATGGGATTGTCAGAGGTATTGCAAATTAAGCAGGTGCTCTCCATTGTCCTGCCTGGAGATGGTGTTCTGCTCGGTGGGAACACATATCCCCCACAGTCGACCTTCACGTTAGCAAGACCCAGTCTCTCCAGAAGCCTTTGTAATAATGTCAAGCTCTCTAGAAACACACACACACACACACACCACACACACACACACACACACACACACACACACACACACACACACACAAGATAGGGCTAGGCAGGGTCCTAATTCCACACATAACTCTGCAATACACAATTTGTAAGACTGAAACGCCATTTATAGGTTCTTAAAAAAAATATGGCAGCTTGTGAAATGCTTATTCACTGGGAATAGATGATTCAAGCTTTAGTTTTATTTTAACAGGCAATGGTGTGGAGGGGAGATTGTCTTAAAGGCCACCTTGAGGGAAATGTAAGGAAGGGAGAATTTTCCTAATCCAGACTATTCTAATAGCTATTTAGGTAGCAGTCATTACACACACACACACACACACACACACAGAGATATATATATATACATATATATGTATATATATATATATATATATCTGTGTGTGTAAATATGTGTGTATGTATATATGTGTGTGTATATATGTATATATATGTGTGTGTATATATGTATATATGTGTGTGTATATGTGTATATGTGTATATATGTATATATGTGTGTATGTGTGTGTGCATATGTATATGTGTGTGTGTGTGTGTGTGTGTGTGTGTATAAAATTTACAGTATACAACTATAGGAGCAGTTAGGTGGCATAGAGCACAGGTCCTGGAATCAGGAAGACCTGAGTTCAAATCTGGCCTCAGATACTTCCTAGCTGTGTGACCCTGGGCAAGTGCTTGGCTATTGAGAGTAATACACAGAAGCACTGAAATTCAGGCTAAAATCAGAAGAAAGAAAACACTGTACAATGTTGAGATATAGGTGCTTGTTTTGTTCGCTCAGCAGCCCTTACTGAGCTCAAGTACAAAACAAATGCACTTGGAAACAGCATTTGATGAGAAGATAATCTAAGCATTGCAATCTCCAGCAATAAAGCATGCCCACTCTCTTTTGCACTTACAGATAGCAATCCATCATACACTCAGGGTGTCTTTAAGAAAGATTTCAAAACAGAGGGGACAAACTCAACAGCAGAGCATCGTATATTTAGAGCGAAAAAGGGACATTAAAGGTCATCTAATCCAGCCCCCTCATTTTACATGGGGGGAAACTGAGGCCTCCAGAGGGAAAGCAAGGCAGAATGGGGCATTGTGGCCTTGGCCTGGGATCCTCAACATTCCCTAGCTGACAGACCCTGAGCATATCCTAGGGTTCCATTTTGAGCTGGGAGGGTCCTTATAAGCCACTTAGTCCAAACCCTTCATGTTACTACAAGGCCCAGAATGTTGAATGACTTGCCTGAGGGTATACTGGTATTGAATGACTAAGGCAGGATTGGAACCCACATCTTTAGACTCCACATTCAGTGACCTTTCTGGTATATCAAGTCCCTTGATATTTCTGAATGTCAGTTTTCCCATCTATAAGGTAGGGATAAGAATAGCACCAAGATCAGGATTCCCTGGGGGAGCAAATGAGATGAGGTATGTCCAAGATTTTGTAAAGCTCAGAATACTCTGGAAATGGCTGCTGTCCTGCTGCTGATTAATGCCCATGGTCACATAAGAACAGTCAAGGGCTGGATGGTACCCACCTCTTAGGCTAATGGGTGGACTCCCTGGACTGAAAACAATCACAAGCTTCCTAAAATTTATTTAGAAAATGACATTCAAGGTTTGCTGTGGCTGAAAAATTCATACACACACACACACACACACACACACACACACACACACACACACACTGGAGCCAACCTGGAGATGAAAAGTGGATTGAGTGCTGGAAGACCTGAAGTCAAACCCTAACTCAGAAGCTTGCTGGCTGTGTGACCCCAGGCAAGTAACTTTGCTTCTCTGTACCTCAGTTTCCCCGCCTGTAAAATGAGGTGGGTGAGTCTCACTGCCTTCTAAGTTTCATTCCAGCTCTAAATGGATGACTTTATCATCCCATGAGCTTGAGGGGACAAATTCTTGAATGACAGAGTCCGTGAAAAGTTTTTCATTCCAATCTTTTTTCAGCTTAAGATCTAGTAAAGGCAGTGTGGCATGGCAGACAGCCAGCCTTGGACATGTGACAGCTGTGTGACCCTGGACCAGTCATTTAACCTTTTAGTGCTCCAGATACCTGTCTATTATAATAATAATAATAATAATAATTAGCAATAGCATTTAGAAAACACTTTAAGGTTTACAAAGTCTTTTACGTATATTATGTCAATGTTTCTCAAAACAACCTTGTGATTATCCCCATTTCATAGATGTGGAAACTAAGGCTGAGAGCCTTGCCCAGGAATCACACAGCCAGTAGGTGTCTCTGAAGGAAGATTTGAACTCAGGTCTTTCTGGCTCCAAGTCCAGCACTATACCCATTATGCATGGTAAAAACAAACTTAAACTGTCTAAGCCTCAGTTACATCATCCCTAAAAGTGAAAGGCAAGACATTGGCCTACAGAGACTTGGAAAGCCATCCCCAGTGCAATTGTTCCAGGACTCAATGGATTGTCAGCTTTCCCTCAGCTCTGAAAGTCTGAGTTCTGGTGGCAGTGAGAAGTTGAAATGAGATTTGCTGCTTCAGGCCCATACTGGGTTTTTCAATTTTTTTTTTCATTTCAGAATCTTAGCAGGAACCGAGTCTCCAGCTGTAATAAATATGGGTCTCGGTGATTCCTTGAAAACTCCACTCTGAAAGCCTCTCGCACGTCTTTCTGGCCTCTACTCAGCTGGAAGAGGGGACTACAGAGACATTGAAACTTTTCCTATCATAGCAGAGAGCTGTCTTAATTGAATTTCCCCCATTCCCCCTGCCACTTGAACCCCCTGCTAAGGGCAGTGTGTAGTTCTGGTCTCAGATGCCTTCTATTTGGATCCCATGGTTTTTTTCCATCCAAATGCTTGCCAAGCATCTATCCACCAGGTGCAACAATTTTCTTTCAGCTAGGAGAGGAGAGGGCACAACGCTGGTGGCTTAGTTAGTCATGCAAATTGAAGATAAATGAGATAGGTATTATGAATCATTAGCCAATGAAAACTCCAGGTATCAATTACTGGAGTGATTATGTATTCATAGAGATGAGAGGCTAGAGAAGTTATTTTAGCTGAGCTCAATGGTAGACAGTTGTGGTTAAGGACAAGTGCTTTTAACTTATGACCCATGGACTCCCAGGGGGTCCAGTGATAGAGGTCAGAGGTTGTATCAACTTGTGTTTTTATTAAAACCATATTTCAATAAAATTGGTTTCCTTGGTGATCCTATGTATTTCATTTGATGAATTTGAAAACATTATTCTAAGGAGGGATCCATAGGCTTTACCAGACTTTCAAAGGAATCTATGATACAAAAAAGGTTAAGAACTCTTCAGATAACAGATTCCAATAAATTCTAATACCTTACCAAAATCCACCCCATTCCTGGGTAAATCAGGAAAGTTGGTGCAATTATCAAATCTGACTACTGGACAGGACTTCACAGAGTGAGTCCAACTCACTTGTTTTATGGAAAAGGAAATTGAGGTATGGGGAGAGGAAGGCCCCAGATGACAAAGTTGGCAACAGAATTGGGTCTCTCAACTGCCTCATCACAGATTTCACCCACCATATCATACCAACGAGGTTTTATTTAGGCTCCCCAGTAGAGTCCTCCTCTTAGAGCAGAAGGGTTCAAATTCCTTTTCTGATGCTTTCCATTTGTGTGACCTTGGACAAGTCACTCATCCTCTCTAGGGCTCAGTTTCCTTATCTACAAAAAGACTGACTTGGATTCAATGTCAGCCAACAAGTCACTCAAATCAAGAATTTCGCACCAAGCACGATGCTGAGCACTGGGGGATACAAAAACATCGTCCCTGCCCTCAAGGATCTCACATTCTAAAGGTGGAGATAACATGCGAATAACATACATACAAGATACATGCAGGATAAATTGTAGATAATTCTCAGAGGGAAAGCACTGGTTCTCCAGGGATCTTTTCAGTTCTAAATCGATGGTCTCTTATTTTGAAGATGAGGAACTGATGACCCAGAGAAGAGGCATGATTGACCAAGGTCACATTGTCATTGGTGACAGAGATGGGTCCAGAACCCAGTTCTCCTGATTTGTAGTGCAACATTTTTGTCTCTTATTCAACACAGAAGCCATTATTGTAGCTTCTCTCCTCTTACCATTGCCTGGCCATGCTCTCTTCAGGCACTTTATTATCAGGAACCCAAAGACCAGGGCCTAGAACATTTAACCCTTTCAGTCCCAGAACCCCCTCCCCAGAACCTGTCTTGATTAGCATCTCACCTGCTCTACTATAGCTAGGCCAATTCCAGCCATGCTTCACATTACTCCAGGACTCTGTGGCTTCATACATCTACTCTGCCTACCCTCAGGATTTCCAATTCTGGAACCGTAATCAAATCAGACTCACCATTGTTCTTGGGAAGGTTGGGTCAATCTACTCCCCTAAGGTGCTTCTCACCATTACTGTAAGTTTCCAAGCCAAAAATAGCCTTCTGTGGCCATCATTCTCAAAAAAATGTGCTGTCTCTCCAAACTAGAATGTAACCTACTGGAGGACAGGGACTGTCTTAGCTTTTGTATTTGCATCTTCAGTACTTAGCACACAAAAGTAATGCTTTTTCATTCATTCATTCATTCTTTCTCACTTCTGTACCCTTTCCTCATTTCAATAGTCCAACTCCCTCCCCTCCTATCCAATTTTAGCAGGCTCCCTCCCTATTAAAACTTGTACTTCATAAAGATATGAAACTCATTCGATCTTTAGAGCGAATGTCTGAGGGTAGAACACGGTGTTAACTTTTCAGAGTAACATTTTATCAGAAATGAAAGCCATGAGATAGTAATTTAATCCCCTCTCTGATATTTTCATAGCAGCTTTAATAACAAATGGTAAAATTCTTCCTAGAAAGAAGTATGTGCCGAGAACTATGAGCGGCAATGAAAGTCCTAACCAGGGTATTACGTCACTGACTGACATTATGCAGGGCTCTGGGGGAGATTCATTCATTGGTAGTCACTGATAATTTCAATGAGCTCTGTTGTATATTGTGTTTACTTTCTTAACCTACAAGTAAGCATTTCTTTTTGGAGCTTTGGTGACATTGTACTAGGTAGCATCTTGTGGTGAAGTTTCCAGATCTTCTTGTTGGAAGGAAGAAGGTAGATGAACCAGCTAGAGCAGCATCCCTAAAAGTATGCCCAGGTCTATCTGCACTGTGAAAAGCTCTGGATTCTTTGCCAGATATAGAGGAGATTATCTCTGTCATCCTTTTCAGCTTATGAGCTCCTATAGAAGTCAACTCTTATTATGGAGATGAAGTGAAGGAGTGAATGAATGAATGAATCTATTGTAGAGGTGGAGTCAAAAACAGACCATCTCACTTAGCCCCAACAAATGTATCAAATCAGAGGGCCTCTCAATCATTCAAGAGTTGAACTCCCCACTTCTTTTAATTGGCCAAAGGACTTGGCCATGCCTACTGTGGCTTCTATAAAACCATCCACCAATTTGAGTAAGTAGAACAGAAGGAGAACAGTTCTGGCCAAATACCTAAGGAGACATAAGGTGAGTCGGGAGTACTCTGATCTGCATTGTTATCTCCCACCTTGACCGGAGGAGGATCTGGCGAACTCCGGAGAACCAAAGGATTTAGATATTTTTATCTTGTCCTTCCAGTATCGCTGGGATCACTGCATTGAGAACTGATCCAAGGAGGAAAGTCAGATTCAGGGCTCTTCAAGGAACCCAGGAGAAAGCTACAATATCCTGAAGGAGAACTTTGTGAAAAGGACACATGAAAAGGACTTCCAGCAAAGAGAAGCTCTCGGTAAGTATACTTCAAACTTGAACCCACTTTCCCTTGGACTCTGTAGATATTGGGGAGAGAGTGTATCAATCATTTGAGGGGGGATGTTTTTGTACCAACTGTATAACCATATCTCTTTATAAAAGTCGATCAGTTCTGGCTGACTGCTGGACATCAACCCACAATCATGGAGGGGATCATGCCAGTGAAGGGTCACGAGGTAGCATCTTGGAAGGATGCTTCCTAACCCCTCAGGGATAACCCCAGAATTCGAAAGGGATGCTATAGTCATGTTCTAAGGACCTGACTCTAAGTGGATATTCAGTACAAATGAGTGAATTGGTGAATGATTAATGGTTGTGAGTCTAATGACTTTTTAAAGGCAGCATTCTGAATATCATCTTTTAGCTTTGCTAATGAAGTGTGGTACAGTGGGAAAAGCACTGTATCCTACATCAGGAGAACTAGATTCAAATCTCTGCTTTGCTACTTGCTATCTATGAGGCTTTGGGCAAATCTTGTGCTCTCTGAACTTCAGTGGAATGCATCACACAACATGATGGCTAAGGTCCTTTCCTGCTCTAAAATCCTATAATCTTCCAAAGGATTGTCTTTTTTACTTCTGAGGTCAGACAGCAGGCAGGAATCCAAATCCAAAAAGGCCATTTTTCAGTCTTTTAAAAAGTAAGGCTGAAATGGCCTCTTTGGAAGTGATCTAAGAGATCTGGTTTTTGAGGCAGGTAATGCTGCCTTGATAGAGGAGCTTGGTCCACACAAATGAATGTATAATTGTGAATGTTATCAGCCTATGAAAGTAGAAACAAGACACCAATTGAACTTATTTTTGTTGTCCTGCAAACCTTAGGCAATATTACTTGGAGTCAAGGTCCTCTCTAGGTCATAAAAGTCCTGAGGCAAATCACAACGTGTGCTGACCATTAGCCTTCACTTCCAACCCTTCCCACAACCTATCAGATACTTCAACAATTTAGTTTTTTTTTAATTTGCATGTTACATACCAGAGACTATTCTAGGCAACTGGGATACAAAGCCAAAAAAATTAACTAGTCTGTACCCTTAAGAATCTTACAGTTTAATGGGGGGAGGAGCATGCACAGGAGAGAATATGTTAACAAAGAAATAAATAGACAGACAAATGACAGACAGATGGACAAAAGGATGGACAGAATGACAGATAGGTGGATGGGTGGATAGATGGATCAATGGACACAAAATAGAAAGAAAGTAAATACCAACTATTTTGGGAGAGTGATTGTTAAAAACGAGAATCAAGAAAGGCCTCAGGTAGGAGCTGAATAAATGAATGAATTAAAACACATTTATTAAGCACTTATAATGTACCAGGTCTAGTACTAAGCATTAGAGATAAATACAAAGACAGCCCCTACCCTCAAGGAGTTTTTATTCTAATATGGAAAACAATCCATCCAAAGAGAATGGAGGGATATCAGAATGGTGGGAGCTTGGATTGGAGCTGGCCAGGAAGGGGTACACACTTAAGCTGAAGGTGTCACTTGAACTGAGCTCAGAAAGGTGCAGGTAAGGAGCAGTTCATTCCAGGCATGTGGACAGCTCTGCAAAGGAGCATTTCAACAATGTTGTTCCTGAAGGAAGATATTTGGATTTAAAAAAAAGGAAAATTATGGGAAAAAAACAAAGGTAATAGACTTGGAGTCAGGAAGACCTACATGTAAATTTTGCTTGATATGTATTACCTGTATGCCCATGAGTAAATCATTTCATCTTTCTGTGCCTCGGTTTCTTCATCAAAATGACAGGATTGGACTTAGTCAACAAGCATTTAGTAAATCTTTATTGTGTACCAGGCATTGTGCTAAACACCGGGGCTATAAAGAAAGACAAAACCACCATTCCTGTCCTTTAGGAGCTCACATTATGATGAGGAATTCAACATGCAAGCAACCATGCCTGTGGGAGAAACAGGAAGGTAATGTCAGGGGGAAGGCACTAGCAGGGGGAACCAGGAAAGGCCTCTTGCAAAAGGTGGAATTTGAGTCTTGAAGAAAGCTAGAGAAGACAGGAGGTGGAAGTGTGGAGGAAAAGCATCCCAAGCATGGGATTCACCTACTGAAAAGGCAAGGAGTAGGGAGCTGGAGTGTTCATTGTGAGAGGGGATGAAAGCAGAAGGATTCTGGAAAAGTAGGAAGGGTCCAGGCTGTGAAAGACTTTAAAAACCAAATAGAGGACTTTCTATCTGATCCTCTAAGGTCATTTCCACCTCAAAGTCTTTGATCTTACAGTAAAATGAACAACTGAAGATAGTCCTACAGTAAAGAACTAAGAGACTGACCGATGGTGGAGAGGAGGAGCAATATTACAGACAATTCAGATGGATGTGAGCATGGGGGATTGTATGGCTGAAGCATAACCCTCTTGGTCACCAGCTGCCTGTTTCAGTTGCTGCCTTGACATCAATGGCCCAGACCAAGGAGATCAACCAGATTCCCTGTACTGCAAAGATGGCCCTACTGTTTTCCTTGGTTTTTTTTTCTGATTTGCAGGACTACAGGGACCATAAGTGTATTTAGAAAGCTTCAATGGGGAAACAATCCAGTCTTCCATATTTACGGGACAGGCTTAAGGTGCTCCTACAGGACTTTCTTGTGGTTTCCATTGTAGCTACAGTGGGATGTTGGATGCTGGCTCTTCAATCCTGATCTACTACCACAGGTGGGCTTCTGCCTTAGCAGCCCCAGCAGCCAAGCTGTTCCTCCACTGCTCTTATTCTAAACAGAACCAACTCTTCACAGATTTGAGGCAGTAATTACTACTTGGAGCGATGGCTTTTCTGATCCCCTCTTCACTCTTGAAGTGACAAAAACGTGCTTCTGGCCTAAAGTTCACATGCCCAGCTTCCACATAAGGGCAGGAAGCAAACTCTTCTCACAGATTCCTGCTCTTCCTCCAACAACATGACAAACAGCCCACAATTAGATATGGTTCTTGAACGGACTGAATCTGAATGTGAATTCCATCCAGGAGACAAAGAATGGTGCTTCTTGACTGTGTGGCTGAGCCTGCCACAAGGTTCTTTAAACATCATTCTGGCCCTGACCTATTGTCTTTCCATTATCAGAATCATCCTCATTCAAATCCACTTGACTGAATAAGTGACAAAAGTAACAAGAATTTTTTTTTCTCTCTGAGAAAACTCTTTAATTCATTCAGCAAATATTTGAGCATCTGCTATACGCCAAACACTGCTAAAGATACAAACACAAAATCAAAAACAGCCCTTTCCCTCAAAGAGCTTACATTCTACTAAAGGAGGAAGTATAATGAGATAGATAGAGATAGAGATAGAGATAGAGATAGAGATAGAGATAGAGATAGAGATAGAGATAGAGATAGAGATAGAGATAGAGATAGAGTAGGGATAGAGATAGAGATAGAGATAGAGATAGAGATAGAGATAGAGATAGAGATAGAGATAGAGATAGAGATAGAGACAGAGATAGAGATAGAGATACTGGGAAGTATAATAAGTCCATCAAGGGTGAAGAGGTCTTGGCCAACCAAAGGGATCAGGATGGTTTCATGAAAATGATGGTGCCCAAGCAGGGCCTTGAACATAGATCACAGATTTAGGGGAAGACCTTAGAGGTCCCATGATCCAACATCCTTTATTTCAAAGATGAGGGAACTGACATCTGGTGTGGTGAAGGATCTTCAAGGTCACAAAGTAGTAAGTATGACAGTCAAGATTAAAGCCTCTGAATCTTCTGAAATCTAGAGAGTAGAAAAAGAAATGTGTTACGGGTATTGGTACAGCCGACGCAAAAATGTAGGGACCAGAAATGGAATAACTGGTTCAGGAAACTAATTCAATTTGGATACACAGAGTTCATAAAGAAGAAAAAATATGAAAAAAAAACTTAGAAATATGGCTTGAAACTTGAATGTGGGAAAGGGGTAAATTTAGCTAAAGGAGTATTTCATCCTTTCAACAATGGGGAGTGACTGTAGGAGAGATATGGGCACGTACTCAGTTCCATGCTTTTAGAAGATGTGTAGGGGAGGGCTTGGATAATTGAGAGACTGAAAATAGGGTACCAAATTAAAGGGCTGGCATAAAGGTTATTAACAAATGCCAGTTAATTGATGAGAGCATCAGGTGATTGTTTTTAGTGATGGGATAAGTTTGATCATACTTGCTGATATTGAAAGATTGAAGATGAAAAACTGAAAAGGCGTAATTAATAAGTCAGGCTCTTATATGAGACATGAAGGAATAGACTTAAAGGAACAATTAGATTGGTGAGATTTTTAAAGGAGAAGGGCCACCTCAGAGGAAAAAGTATGGCGGAGGACAGCTAAACATGGTGTTGTTATCAGAAAAGCAGCAGGCAATGACATCTATTGAAAGGAAAGTAAGGAGGCAATGGCGGGTGGCTTAAAAAGAAAAGAGGTGGTTTGCAACAGGTACTCAGTTAAATGGGAGAGAGAGTCAATCAAGGAAAATCCTGTGTTTGCCATGCAGCAGTGAGGACCTAATTGAAGTGAGATGATATGAAATTGTAGTGGATTCATTTGCCAATGTAATGTAACTTCCTCCCTTAGAATTCTGTCATTCAGGACTATGGGCAAAATGGCAGACAATAGGGATGATCCAGGGCTAAGGACTGGAAGAGAGTGAGGAGAAGAATACGGGCTCAAGAAAAAAGGACAGTGTATAATTGAATTAACCAATTCAATTGTGTGGTCAACACAGTAAAGTGAGGAGAGTAAGGCCAGAGCAGATTAGGAGAACTGGGGAGGACAAAGGGACTAGGTGTTGCAGTGTAGGCAAATAAACAAATAAATAGGTAGATAGATTAATTAGTTATTGAGAGAATAAGGACAGTGGAAACACAGAATATGAGATTAAGATCAACAAGGTTCAAAATCATGGAGGTGGCAGTGAGATCTAATGTCTGGCCATAGCTCACAGATCTCTGACTGAGGTGGAAGTCATGGGAGTTGAGGACAGTCTCAGTGTCTAAGCACAAAGGCAGAGTTTAGATTAGAGAGGAAGACTTCGAGACAGAAAGAATGGAGATCACAACAACTAAGAGGTAGACTTTGATGAAGAAGGATAGAAGGAACTTCTAAGGAGGAGATGCTATTGGATGATGATGGGAAAGCTAGGGGCCAGAAGTGATGGCGGCAGCAAGGATTCTGCCCCCCACCTTGCCCCATTCATCAGTTAGCAAAGGAAAGAAGCATCCAGCCCTTGAGGTATTGACTTGAGATAGAGTGTCTTCCAGAGTGTGCTTGGATTCCATGATTAAAATAACATGGGGGCAGCTAGATGGTGCAGTGGACAGAGCACCAGCCCTGGAGTCAGGAGGTCCTGAGTTCAAACACGGCTTCAGACACGTGCTAGCTGTATGGCCCTGGGCAAGTTACTTAACCCTGATTGCCTCCCCAAAAAATAATAACATGGAAGAATGTGAAAAGAAGAGACCTAGAATGAAGGGAAACGTGTTAACAACAGAGTAAAGGTTCTGGAGAAAACAATGGAAGGGGAGAACAGAGGAAAAAAATAAAAACATTGAGGAGAGGTCACATTGATCTGATAAAATAACAGAGTGGTAGCAGGTTATTGTTGTTTTCATTGTTGTTGCTGTTGTTAGGAACATAAATTGAAAGGTAGAAGGGACTTTAATCTTAGGACACTGAGTCCCATACTTTATTTGATAAATGAAGAAATTGAGGCACGGAGAGGTTAAATGATTTGTCCAGGGTAACATAGCTGGTAAGCATCTGAGGCAGGATTTGAACTCAGATATTCCTGACTCCAACTCCAGAATTCAATTTACTATTCCATCTAACTAGAAAATAATACATTTGAATCACTTAGATTAGGGGACCAGAACCTGAGAATTTACCAGCTGGATTGGGAAAGTATCAAATGGTTGGGAACTCAGTACCCTCCAGGGTCCTGTGATAATGGAAGGCAATATTGATGCTAGCATCAGGCAGTTCAGACAAAATGTTGGATAGAACTGAATACCCAGGTGATAAGCAAGATGGTGGAGGATGAGGCATACCCAGAAGATATCCCCCTGTGAGCAGGACAGGAGCTTGGCTCTGGGACAGGACCAATGTCTTTTCATGAGACTGCAGCCCCAGATGGGCAGTAGTAGGTCTTTCACTAAGATCCCAGTCTTTTTTTACAGAAAGTACTGTGTAATTCAACCATTCAATAACTTGCAAGTAAATCAATAGCATGCAAAGTGAATACATCTCTAAGTTTCAAGTTGAATTTTTAAGAAAATAGAAAATGTACTTGATGAATTTCTTTGCAACCTTTTCAGAAAGATCCCTAGAAGCAAATATTGACCCTTACAAGAGACCTAGAGAAGTTTTGCTCATTAATTGAGATGAGAACACAAGTCACACAACCATTCTCTAATGATATGGATTTAGCAACAAGGGTTGAAATTGTATTCTTTTAATAATTCATATTAGACAGATTTCTCTGGCAAAGGTTAAAGTAAGCCAGAAAAGGAAACTTATTATCCATAAAATTTAGTACAGCCTGAAAATAGAAAAATATGTTGAGGCGATAGATGAATTCAAAAGTAACAGACCACACACAATTCATAAGTCCTACCTTCATTCACTTGCTCATGAAATAGCCATGTCCTATTTACCCATGCTACATCCTAAAGACAATTTCCCAGATTAAATGTTGAATCTCTCTCAAAAAAAAAATTATTGGTGAAATCTGGATCAAGGGCATTTCTGAAGGATAAAAAATATTTGAAAAGTATTACTAAAGAGCAACAAGCCAAGTGAAGGGACGTAGAGATCCCACCTTAAAGTTCAGCCCAAGGGAAAGTTCCTCCAAGAAACATTCCTTGATCTCACGCAGTCAGTGCCTCCTTCCTCAGAATTTCTGAGTTTGTACTTTGTATGTGCTTATATGCACGCGTATTGACAGGACAGACTATAAACTCCCTGAGGGTCAACATTGTTTCTTTTGTTGTTGTTGTTCTATATCCCAATACCTTGTATGGCAACTGAAGACATGTCCTTTTTTGTTCCTGTTGTTTGCTTTTTCTGAATTGGGCCTAAGATTTCACTGGGATTAGGAAACACCCTCCACTCAAGCAATTCAACAATTGCTGTACTATTTCTCATCTTAGAAAATTGCCTGGGGCACCAAGTAAGTAAGGAACCTGCCCAAGATCATGATGCCTGTGTGGATCCTAGGCAAGATTGGAACTGCCATGCTCCTGACTCAGCTGGGACTGCTGTACCCCATTCCCTTTTGTCTGACACACAGTAAGCCCTCACCAATGCTTGTGAAATATCAGCTGATTGATTTTCACCAGTCAGCCAACCCCCATAGTTATTAAGCATTTCTCTGGGCCAATGCTGCCCCTGGGGAGTTTGCACTGTTGGGGAGCTTAGTTACCCATGTTTGCATGCAGACTGCTGATCTACGATCCTTACATATTTCATGTGCACCATCCAGACGTGATGCTTCCTCCTCACCCAAATTTGCCGTTGTTGTTTAGCCATTCTTTCAATTATGTCCGACTCTTTGTGGCCCCAACTGGGGTTTTCTTGACAAAGATACTGAAGTAGTTTGCCATTTCCTTCTCCCACTCATTTTATAGATGAGAAAATTGAGACAAACAGGATTGAGTGACTTGCCCAGTGTCACACAACTAGAGTTCTGGTTTTCCTGACTCTTGGCCCTGCACTCTATCCACTGTGCCACCTAGCTGACCCCTAAGTGACCACACAATACCATTCACCTAATATAGGGAAACATTTCCCTAGTTTACCATGGCCTGGAGATAGTTCTGCCTCCATATAGCCAAACCATAGCCATCTGTCAAGGCCCTTCCTAAGGGTCATTCAGCTCCTACCTCTTCCACGAATCTGTGAAACCTTTCCTGACTAATGGCCTTGTAACCATGGCCAAGTGACTAGGCTTTATCAGTAGAATGGGGATAATAATAATCCTCCTACCTACATGACAGGCTGCTTGTAAGAAACCACTTTGTAGGCAAACATTGTAGAAAGAAGTTGCTTCTGTTCTTTTTCTAGCTCTAACTGACTTTACCAGGACAGGCCCTGGCATATAGTTGATGCTTAATCAATGCTTACTGATGGACTGCTCCCTCCCATCCCTGAACTCCTAGTTGAGGGTCTGCAGCACCACATGCCACTGTCATTTACATGCTGTGCTATCAGGGTTTCATCTGTCTTCGTCTGATCTCTCCACTGAATTGTAAGCTCCTTGAGGGCAGGGATTGGGTTTTATATTTGTCAGCGAGTATTAGGTGCTGACCATGTGTTGGGCTCCAGCAATAACCCAGTCTCTATTCTCAAGGACCTTGCATTGCATCTATTCTCCAGAGTACAACAGGATAGCCAAGAGAGGTTGGCCTGTATCAGAAGAGGCTGAGTTTCCAGAAAAGGGGAGGTATGGGCCTGCTATTCTCTCCCCTGATCAAACCCCATCTGGACTTTTGTGTTCACTTCTGGGTGCCATACTTTAGGAAGGTTAATGAAAAGCTATCGAATGCCTGGAGGAGGGCAGGTCGGATGGTGAGGAGCCTTGAGTCTACTTACCCCATATGAGGACTGCTTGAAAGTGCTTTGGATATCCAGTGTCCAAAAAAGAATAACAGCTAAGAAGAAGAATTAAGCACTTAGCCCAGTGCTTGGCATATAGCAAGTGCTATATGTTATGGTAAGTGCTACATATCATTTTACTATTATTTATTATTATTAATTTATAAGATTTGCAAAATGCCTTGGAAGTATTGGTTATTATAAAATATATCATATATTATCTATGATCAAATTTGCTATTATCTAGTTAAGTGGAATAGTAAATAGAATGCCAGAGTTGGAATCAGGAATATGAGTTCAAATCTTGCCTCAGGCAAAGAGGTTAAGTGCTTTGCCCAGAGTTACACAGATGCTAAGTGTCTGAAGTAGCATTTGAACTCAAGTCTTCCTGATTCCCCACCCAGTACTCTACCACTGCACCAGCTAGCTGCCCTAGAGAAGACTCAGGAGGTGACATAAGAGCTGTATTAAGTGTATGAAGGGCTGCCACTTGAAAAAGGGGTTATGTTTATTTTGCTTGGACTCCAACAGAATTAGGGGCAATGGATAAAAGTTGAAGAGAGGCAAATTTGTGCTCGATGTCAAGAAAACATTCTTAATGATTTTTGTTGTTCAGTTGTGTATGTCCCCATTTGGGGCCTTTTTGGCAAAGATCCTGGAGTGGTTTGCCATCTCCTTCTCCAACTTGTTTTGCAGATGAGGAAACTGAGGCAAACAGTGTTCAGTGACCTGCCTAGGGTCACACAGCTAGTAAGTGTCTGAGGCTGGATTTGAACTCAGGAAGATGAGTCTTCTTGACTCCAGGCCCCATACCTGTGCACTATGGTGGCACCTCGCTACTTTAACAATTAGGACTATCCCAAAGTGGCATGGTTTCCTGCAGAAATGGTCAATTCTCCCTTACTTAAAATCTTCCAGCGAAGCCTGTCTGGCCACCTGTGGAATATGTGGCAGTGTGGATTCTTGTTTAGACTTGGTGGCTGCTCAAGTCTCTTCCAACTCTGAGGTTCTATGAGCCTCTTGCATTTCCCACAGTGCTGAGCACTGTGAGGTCAGAGCAAGGATCTGTTGTTTTGTTGATTTAGGAAGCTTGCCCTAAAGGTAGTAGGGAGATCTTATGGAAGGCAATTGCACCCCCCACAGGTCCAAAGTCAAAGCACAGAGCCAGAAGATGACTGACCCAGAAGTCAGAGTGAATGATCTGACAATTGTCCAGGCTGGCAGGATACTGGGCTTCAAACCCAGGAGGGGCATTTATCATCCCTTCCTCCTCACTTGCCATCAACTTCACTGTTTCTGAGAAATACAGGGTCACGGCAGGAGGCCAGCCACAGACAAAGAAATAAATCAACCCAGAATGGCATGAATCAATTGGAAGCTAAGCAAAGACACTGATAGGAAATAAGAGAAGAGTCAGTTTGGGATAGGAAATAAGAGAAGAGTCAGTTTGGAAAACCAGGCAAGGCTGAAATGAATCTGAATCAAGGGAGCCAAAGAGAAAACAATTGCCTGTTGTTTCTCCCAATTGAATTGAATTGAGGAAACTGCTTTATTTGGGCTTACAATTCTGAGGTTTGTAAAAGTTCAAATATGAAGTTGATCAAATGAGATCCTGAGTGAGCAGATGCAGTGGGTGAGGGGGCTAAACTCTGCTTTGAGAGTCCAGCAGCACAAATTTAGGAAAGTGGTGTCAGGTTTCTGGGCTCAGCTTTCTGATCCGGAAAATGAGAATGCTGTCCAAGGTGGTCTCTAAGCTCCCACCCCATCCTCGGTTATCTGACCTTCTAAAAATATGAGTCCTGCAATATTGGAACATGAGGAGTCTTCAGCATTCCTTCTCTTCTTTCTCCTTGGTTTCCATCACCATTTAGACCTTCCCCAGTTTTTACCTAGACTATTACAATAGCCTTCTGATTGGTCTCCCTGCTTCTAGTCTCACTTCTTCCCAATCCATCCTCCATAAATTGCCCTAAGACACAGATGGGACCATATCAAATCCCTCCTCAACCCTTCTCCAAAGTCTTCAGTGGCTCTCTGTCGGATAGGGTAAAATACAAAACCATCAGGCTGGCATTTAAAGTCTCTCACAAGTTGACTCAAATCTATCTTTCTAGACTGATATCATGTTACTAAGCCCAGTGTATTCTGTGTTCCAATCAAAATGGCTGACTTGTTTGTTTTTCTATATCTCTTGCCATCAAGCTTTCATACAGGTGGTCCTGAAATGCCCTCTCCCCCTAAAATCCCCAGCTTCCTTCCAAGGACAATAAAGATGCCACTTCCTGTAGGAGACTTCTCCTTTTAGAACTAAAATTAGGGAAAATCAGAAAAGGCCTGATGGAGGTATCATCTAATGTCAGGTGTATTCTACCTTTTGTAATTGCTGCATCTCCTATGGAGTTACTTATCTGGGACATATAACTCCTCAGTGTAAGCTCCTAGAGGGCACAGGCTGTTGTTTTTTTTCCCCTCTGTTTCCTCATTGCCAATCACAATGCTTGGTATATAGTAGATGGTTAATAAATGTTTATTGAATTGAAAAAAAATTACAGAATTTAGAACTAGAAGGAAGTTCAGATATTATTTAAAACACCATTTAGTACACATATTACTTCTGTTTTCTCTGCCAAAGAGAAAGGACTGACCAAAAATGAGTAATATGGAGTTGAAATGCAACATAAATAGGGAAATAGACCACTGCTCAAATCACCAGGTTAAAGTGAACTAAACCTAAGGGACAGAAATAACTGGTGATTCGATGGATAAGCAAGCTACTACCAGTGATCTTAAAAGATACCATGTGACTTTCATGGAAAAAAATGGAGGGTGGTGATGAAGGGGGTCACACAATTGAGTGGATTCATAACCAGTTGAAAACCCAGATCAAAAGGGTGACTCCTAATAGGCATCTGCAGCTTGGAAGGAAGTCTCAAGATGAATTGCCCAATATTTGTGCTTGCCTTCCGTACCTTAACATTTTTGTGAGTGGCTTACATACATATGATATGTACATATTATGAGTGGCTTACATACAGACATAGACGGCAGGTATAAAATGTGTAGGTGACACAAACCTGGAAGAGATTATTTATACACTGGATAAGAAAATCAAGATTCACAAAGACTCCAACAGTCTGGAATATGAGGTCAAATCTAAGAAAATAAATGTAATGGGGGTTAATGTAAAGTTGCTTCAGTTCAAGAAATTAACTTCACACATACAAGACTTGTGAAATTAACTTTACAAGTTCAAGTATTCAACACAGTTTAAAAAAAAATATAAGGATTTTAATGAACTGAAAACTCCGTAGGATGATGAGATCAGAGATTTATCAATTAAGCAAGTAACCAACAAACATTTATTGTCGCTATTATATGCCAGGCACTGCACTAGGAGCTTGAAATACAAATATAGAAACTGAAACAATTTCTGGTCCCAAGGAATTTATATTCTATTGGGGAAGATAACACATGCCTATGTAGGTATATACAGAATGAATGTATACAGAATTAGCACAAGATAATTAAATATAAGATAGAGAAAGAAGATGTTAGCAATTGGGGGCATCAGAACAGGCATCTTGAGGAGTGTGGTGTTTGAGCTCAGTCTGAAAGGAAGTAAAGGGTTCTTGGAGGCAGAGGTGAAGTGAGAGTACACTTGCTAGGCTAGGTGATGCCAATAAAAAGACACAAAGGTGGGTGATGGAGTGCTGAGTATGAAAAACAGAGAAAAGGCCAGTTGGCAGACCAAAGAGTACAAAAGAGGAGGAATGCACATTGAGGCTGGAAAGATAGATCTAGGCTACACTGTGAAGGGTTTTTAAAGCTGGACAGAGATATTTCTATTTTATCCTAGAGATAATAGGGAACCACTAGGGTTTATTGAGTAGGAGAGCAATATGGTCAGATCTGTGCTTAGATCAAATCACTTTGGCAGCTTTGTGGAGGATGAACTAGAACAGAGAGAAACTCAAGGCAGAAAGAACAATCAGGAGGCCATTGCAATGGGCCTGCTGAGGGATGATCAGAGCATGAGAGAAGTGGGGGGCATACATATTTGACAACTGATTCTCTAGGTGGCGTGAGGGAGAGAAAGAAGCCGAGAAAATGCTGAGATTAAGAACCTGTGATTCTAGAAGAATGGGAGGGACTTTAAATGAATAGAGACATTTATTGGAGAAGACAGTTTGGATGTAAGGGAATCGGTTCTGTTCTGGACAAGCAGCATTCCAGATGCCTAAAGGATACATTTGGAAATGTCCAAACCAAAAAAGGGGAGGCAGCTGGTGATGAAGGCAAAGAGCTGAAGAGGGGCCTAAAGCTGGATATCTGGAAGTCATCTGCATAGAGATGATCACTGAACCCATTGGAGCTGATGAAGTGTGTGTGTGTGTGTGTGTGTGTGTGTGTGTGTGAGAGAGAGAGAGAGAGAGAGAGAGAGAGAGAGAGAGAGAGAGAGAGAGAGAGAGAGAGAGAGAGAGAGAGAGAGAGAGAGAGAGAGAGAGAGAGAGAGAGAGAGAGAGAGAGAGAGATTAGAAGACTCAGGACTGAGCCTTGTGGTATGCCTGTAATTAAAAGGCATGATGTGGATATAAGGATGACAAACCAGCAAAGGAGACTGAAAATGAATAATCAGACAGAAGAAGAAACAAGACAGAACTGGAGGGGACCCAAGGGGTTTATTTAAGTCCAAGCCTCAAATTTTGCCTGTGAGGGAACTGAGAAATCAAGAGGTAAATTGGCTTGCCCAAAGACACAGAGCTATTATAGTAAGTACTTTCGGGGGGGGGTGGGGTTGAACCTAGGTCTTTTGGATTCCAAGTCCAGTGTCCTAGACCACCACACTCCACTGGCCCTACAATATGAAACAACAGCACCATAGATCAGCAAAGAAGGCAAATGGGATCTAGGGTTACATTAAGATGGTGTATGAAAAGAAGCAGTCAATAAGTGCTTGTTCATTGATTGACTATTTGATTGATTGATCAGACCACATCCAGAGGATTGTGCTCAGCTCTGGGTGCCACACTTTAGAAAGGACATTGATAACTCAATACCATAAAGAAGGTGGCAACCAGGATGGTGAAAATCCTCCAGATCATGCCCTGTGAGGATCAGCTGAGGGGACGAGGAAAGTTTAAGCTAGAAAAGAGAAGGCTAAGGAAGGACATGATAGCGAAGGTCACTCCCAGGGCATAAGTAGCATATTTGGAATTAGAGGTCCTTTTGAAATTCCCTCTCTAAGACTCCATGATCTAATTCATTATTCATTTCAAAAAGGAGGAAACCGAGGCCCAGAAAAGTTAAAGGAGTGACCTAAGGTCACCAAGAGAGTTAGTGATGGACAGGGATTAAAACAGGTTTCAGGCTTCCCCTTGGATTTTCTTTCCAACTATACCATCCTTATGAAAAACTTTATTCCAAATAATTAGCCTGCCTTTATTATTGGTTTCCTTCCTGTTTTAAGCTCCAGTTGATAACAATTTTCATCATTTGTTTTCCATATAAATGAGGGGCACACATGTTCAGCAAGGAAGGTATTTTTAGAAACTGAGTGACTATGGATTGGCATGGCATGTCTGCTCTGAGTTCTGAAAAAGAGATAAAAGATAAAAGTAAAATCTCGTTCATCATTTGCTTATTCAAAACAGTATTTGATCATGAGCATCCCATTATTACTCTTACTATAGGCCTTTGATTCTTGACTATTCTTACAGATGTGCTTCAGATTGAATCTGGGGAACGATTTCCAAAAAACACTTCAAAGAGAGGTGCTGGAGATCGAGAATACATCAATTTAGAAATTCTAACATATAGACTGTTGGAACTCTGAGAGCTCAGCAAAGGGCCTGGCCCACTGTGATTGCCACCAGCATTTGCCAGAGACTGCCTGGTTCTAGGAGGAACCTATGTATGCTCTCCTCTAAGCTCCTGTGAGAAAGCTTCAAAAAAAAAAAAACTGGAACCAAGAGCACACAAGACTAGAGGGCTTATGATCATTGACCTCATTTATTAGAGGTATGGTCCAATGGTAAGAACGTAGGATTTGGGATCAGGAATTTGGGTTTTAATCCTAGTTCTCCCACTTGATATCTGTGTGACCTTGGGCAAAGCACTCTTTTGGACACAGCTTTCTTCCCTATAAATTGAAGAGCTAGACTAGATTAGCAACCCTTAACCTTTTCCTCTTTATGGAGCCTCTCTTGGTCTGGTGAAGCTATGGCCCTTCTCACAAAAATGTTTATTGTCCACATTTATACTGAAAGAAATGCTAAAACTCAGGTAGAAATAACATATAATATAATAATAATATTATATGAAGTACAATAATAATACCTGCCTCTCAGGCTTGATAAAATGAAGATAAAATGAAACAGATATAAAGTGTTTTACAAACCTTAAAGTCTTACATAAATCATATCTCATTTTTATTATTGTTATTATTACCTTTATTGTTATTTAAGACTTCCTCTCTAAGTCTCCTTAACACTACTCAATTCCTTCAATTTATCCTCATATGACATGGTCTTGAGACCCTTCAGGATCCTTATTATTCCCCTTATTATCACATCATCTCCTTGTTATCTGGCCTTACCTCCCCTCCTAGTCTTCAGAGTCATCTTTACCCCATAAGCCTAGCTTGTGAGGACTCCCAATACTGATTCCTCTTGGGCCAACCAGCTACTTAACACTCAATTGCCTTTTGCTAACATATGTAAAGACTTTTAAGAGCACACAGCAGAAACCTAGGGTTAGAGATGGTAGCATGGTTCCACAGGAAAATGTTAATTAATTCATCTAACAAATATTGACCAAGTTCAGACTAGAGCTTAAAATGTAAAGAGGGATGGATGAAAGTCATCAGTGCTTTCACCCACTGGAATTAAAGCGTAATGGCCTTTCCAGTTGAAAATATTGTCCTAAATCCTTAATTCCTCCAGAACTTTGCCATAATCTATGACAATGTTCATGGAAGCAGATTATGAAAATATAATAGAGATTAATTAACAATTACAAAGCTCCATGCCAAATCCACCTCAGAGAAACACAGACGCATGTTTTATCATAACGTTTCACAGCTCACCGGCTCTGTTAGGGTAATATAGTGGTCATTTTCAGTAGCAGTGAGGTTTAGAGGCCAAATGTTACAGTGATATGAACACTCGTGATGGAATCAAAGAGTGTGGGTTCAAATCCCATCTCTGCCACTTACTACTTGTATTACCTTGGACAAATCATTTAGCCTCCCTGACCCCTGTTTCTTCGTCTGTAAAATGGGGAGTCTAAACTACATGAACTCTGAGGTCCCTTTTAATCTTAATCTGTGATTGTTCCTGTAACTCTCAATTCTATCACTAATGCTCATGAAACGATGGTTTTGGTGGACTTTCTCTAGCTACTAGAGGCAGCATTTGCCAGTTTTTCCACTTTTCAGTTATGGTACCTCCTCTGTGGGCAGTGGATAGAATGCAGAGCCTAGAGTCAGGAAGACTTGAGCTCAAATCCAGCCTCAGATACTTACTAGTTGTGTGATCCTGGGCAAGTCATTCAACCCTGTTTGCCTCAGTTTCCTCATCTGTAAAAGGAGCTGGAGAAGGAAATGGTATCTTTGACAAGAAAACCCCAAATGGGGTCACAAAGAATCAGAAAAGACTGAATAACAAAACCTTCTCTGCTCTTAAGTAATCTTAAGAGCTTAGCAAGATCTGAAATAAGATTAAATGATTGCCCAGGGTCACATAGTCAGCATATGTTAGAAGCAGGTCATGAATCCAGCTCTTCCTGACCCTAATAAGGCCAGCTCTCTAGTCCCTATACCACACTGCCTCTCACCCCTCTCAGAAGCATTATCTAATGCATACATATCAGCCAGCCAACAAGCATTTATTAAATGCCTACTATGTGCTAGGACCTGGGGATGCAAAGACAAAAATGAACCAGTCTTCTACCTCAAATTTCATCCTGCTCATAAACATAGCTGATAGCTGTTAATGGCATGTTAAAAATTCATGAAGTCTTCTCCAGTATAGGTTGGAGCTAAGAATCTAAATCATAACTTTGGATTTGTTCCTTCCTCTACCTCCTAAAATTCACCCAAATAAGGCAAAATATGGTTAGCTGACATCTTATAAGACTAAAGAATCCAACCTTTTCAATTTCTCAGCAGAGAGTCCATCCCCTCCATGACTGGGGAAAGAGAACGTCCACTGCTTTTAATATTTTTTACATTTAAAGGATTATCATGGATCTAAAACTGGAAGGGAGCATAAAGGTCATTTAGTCCATCCCCTCAATTTACAAACGATGGCATTTAAGGGCAGCTAGATGGCATGGTGGATAGAGCACTGGCCCTGGATTCAGGAGGACCTGAGTTCAAATCTGGCCTCAGACACATAACACTTACTAGCTGTGTGATCCGGGCAAGTCACTTAACCCCATGGCCTAAACAAAAAAAAAAAAAATGATGGCATTCAGACTCAGAGGTGAAATGACGTGCCCAAAGTCACAAAGGTAGCAGATGAGAGAGCCAAGATTTTCTTTCAAATCCTCTGACCAAAAAGACCTCTTCTCCCTTTAATATGGCCAAGAATGGTTCATCTTAAGATAGCCCAGTGAAGATCCTATCATTGTTGAACTGCTTGATGTCAACAGAAAATCAATCTCTTTCTTTTTTCCAGGGAAAAAAAAATTGTAGCTATCCTCATACACTTTGCACTTTAAAACTGTAGGATAATTTTTTTTTAAATAGAAGGGAAGGTATTTTATCTCAGTCTCATTTTATATAGGAGAAAACTAAATCTGAAAGATGGCATAGTGATTTGACCTGTTAATCATAAGCAAATAGCAGAACCAGGACTCAAAATCAGGTCTTCTAATTACAAATCCAACATATTTTTTCCAGCATACCAGTGCCTTCTGACTTGCAGAAATTGGTCACAAACAAGTTTTCCTGGCATTCATTTTCAAACCCCAAAATTTAACCAATATTTATTCATTCATTCAGTGAGCATTCAGTGCCTGCTATGTGCCAGGCACCCTGCTAGACGTTAGGGATACAAAACCAAAAATGAATCAATGGTTGCCCTCAAGCTACTGATATTCTCTTGGAGGAAAATTATGCATCAATAGATTGATAGATGGCAGATAGATAGATTGAATAAATACATGAACAGATAAATGTACTTGGGGTGCTGAAAGCGGAACTGACATTGTTTCATTGATGTAGGTTACTCCCAGTGAGGAAACTATCTCCATTCCAATTCATAAGTAACTTATAGTCTTAGAAAGTGAAGTTGGGTGGCTTACCCAGAATTACATGGCCAATAGGTGTCAGAAGCAGGACGAGACCCTGGTTCTTCCTGGCTCTGAACCTGTCCTCTACGCCATGCCACATAGGAATAGATGCAAAGTAAATACCGTAGTGTCAGGGATGGCAGTTACAAATAAGAGAGGAGGGAGGGCGATGAGTAATGGCTTCCTGTTAGAGGCAATATTTAACCTGAGCTTTGTAGAAAGCTAGAGAAGCAAAGGTGATAAGGGAATACATTTTAGAATGGGGGCAGCTCTGGGCTAAGAGTATGTTTCTTCGACTCTAGTTCTCTTGGATTCCACTGTGTATTGCAAGCTCAGGAAGGAATTTTGAAATTCATTCTGCTTAAAGCCCCAAATAAATTCCTTCTAGTCATTCTTACAGGCTTATAAATTCTTGGTGTGATCTCTAGCTGACAAGTTATTCTTTGCCCTTCCTCCCAGATCTCCTGATTTAACTCATGTTAAAGCCTTGTACATTCCAGGGATGTTAATTGGCAAAGTAACAGTCAAGTCCACTCCCACAGCAGGCTTGTTAGAATCTCTTGGCATCTGCAGCCTCAGCCTCACTCCCCTTTTCCCTCCTCCCAACCAGATATAACCCTTTAACTGAGCACATCTGTGGAAACAGACCACAGCCTGCCCTGGTAGGCTTATTGATAGATAGACAGACAATTAGATAGATAGATAGATAGATAGATAGATAGATAGATAGATAGATAGATAGATAGATAGATAGATAGATAGATAGATAGATAGGTAGGTAGATAGATAGATAGATAGATAGATAGATAGATAGATAGATAGATAGATAGATAGATAGATAGATAGATAGATAGATGATAGATAGATAGATGGATGGATGGATGGATGGATGGATGGATGGATGGATAGATGGATGGATGGATAGATAGATAGATAGATAGATAGATAGATAGATAGATAGATAGATAGATAGATAGATGATAGATAGATAGATAGATGTATGGATGGATGGATGGATGGATGGATGGATGGATGGATGGATGACAGATTTTTGAAAAACCATTATTATGTGCTTAATATGTGTCAGGCATTGTGCTAAGCTCTGGGGATACAAAGAGAAAAAGCTAGACAATCCCCATTCTCAAGGGCCTCACACTCTACTTGAGTGTGACACACAGAAGAGAAGTTTCATCTGCAAGGTGGATAGAAAAGCCTGGAAGCCCTAAGCATACAATAAAGGGAAAGATATCAAGGTCCAGGAGTCAGGTAATGTCAGCAAGGCAGATAAGTGGGATCAGAGTCTTCAGGGAATAGAGTCAAGGCAATGCTAAGATAGAGAAGTCTTCCATTTCATGAAAAAAGAGTAATAAGTGACTCCCACCTCTCCCATCCATGTGATTATTCCAACCTCCCAAGGGGGAAGGGTGCCTCCTGGTGGTAGCCAAACAATTTTCATCTGAATCAGTATCCACTCAATTTAATGATGTAGCTAGTACTGGGATTTAATTTATTTGTTTAACTTATTAGTTTGTTTAATTTATTTGTTTCTCTGACTTCTTAATTTTTTCACAGCTGAAATCATTTATTTTCAAAGTTAAACTTTTTTTAAAAAAATAAGTTACTTGTTCAAATAGAAATACAATGAAATTATAGTCAACTGCTTCTTGAAGAACAGCTTTAAGGAAATTGTACTTTTAGCTTCCTATGTGATCTGTGTGTCTTCCTCATGCTACCAACTTTCCTGTAGTTTATTTCTAACATTGAGAAGGTATTCACTTCTCAATTTTCTGTTAAGACCCCTGGGATGGTTGTAGCTAAAACACAGTGGAAATTTGACAAAGCATTGGCTCTGGAGTCAGAAGACCTTGGTTCAAGTATGGATTCTATTATGTGGTAGCCATGTTACCTAGATTTAATCATTTAAACTCCCTGAGCCTCAGTTTCCTCATCTGTCAAATTAGGATAATACTTGCATGTATAGTTTCCCAAGGAAGTGAGGAGCAAATGAGATAATGTACATAATACTATTTCTAAAGCCCTCTACACATCAGTTCTTCTAATCAATGGCCCATCTGTTCTTAGCCACTGGTACTCACCCATTGCTTAACCTCAGATCTGAAAGGAGCACTGACTTTTCCTGCTGTTTTCAATCTTTGCTCTCTTGAAGGCTGGCCACAACTTTGGTGTCATTCTAGTTACTTAATATTCCTGGACCCTCAACCTGTTCAAATTAGATACATCAAAGTAGCTAAATTGGGTCTTCTTGAAGTCTTATCCGACTAATCAAAGTCTATACCTTATGTAGGGCACACATCTCACTCCTGTTCCATTAAATGGAAAAAAAAAAAATCACAATTTCTGCTGACCTAAGCTTTTTTTTTCTTTTCCTAATCTCTTGGATCCAAACACCCTAGCCCCTGACTCGCTTCAAAAGGAGACAGAAATGCCACTAAGGAATATAAAGACAGGACAAGCAGCTGGATCAGATCAAGTACACACAGAAGAGATCTATAAAGGAGGCAATAGAATAGTGAGGGCACTGGAGAACACATTTTTGAAGGATCTCAAGGAGGGTAATGAGAAAAAGCGTGAAATAAAATCAGTACCAATTTTACCGATAACAAAACCAAGTGACCAAGAAAGCATCAATGACTACATGCATCTTCTCCCATTTATATCAGAGTCATCTATAAGTGAATTGAGGGCATCTTTGATGAATTAGTAGGAAGCACAAAAAAAAAGCTTTAGCACACAATATTTAACAATGGGCCATCTTTATACGACTGACTGAAATGTGTTCTCTATTTGTTGATTGTGACAAAGCTTTCAGCTAGGTAGAACAAAATATCATCTTACAGACTTCTTTTACCATAAAATGTCTCCCATCTGTACATCAAGATTATGCAATATTCCTTAGAAGATGAAATAACAGAAAAAACACAATCAATTTTATGCTTCATCAGGCGGGGCATAAAACAAGGAGATATATGTTCACCAAAATGGTATGTAATCACTATGGTGATGGAGGACACCCAGCATTGAGTCTAGGCAGAGGAGGGCTTCCCTTGTGGATGTGAGGTCCTCCAGATGTTCCTGTTTGTGGATGAGATTATACTGATGACATTATATAGCAAGACGTTACAGAGTCTCCTTAAAGAGATCTGTAATCACTAAAAGAAGTTTGAATTATTCATCCACACAGGAAAGACCATACAGATACAATTGAATGCCCAGATTTCAACATTCATCTAAATGGACACCCTATAGAGCTTGTCCAGGTTGTATATCTCAGACAGTCAGTACAGATAGACGATGGGCTGGGCCCAAGGTAGATAAGGAGAAGGAAAGAAAGCTGGATGGCTGCTGGGAAATTACAAAGTGCTCTTACTGACCCCAGCTTCCCATAAGAGCAAAAGCCCATTGTCCAAAAGCAAACATTTTGCCAATGTTGCCGTATGTCCATTAGTCTTAGAACACCACTGCTCCCGGAAAACTAAAGAGCTTCATCCAGAAGGCAATGGAGAGGTGTAAGGCAAATATGAACAGGCTGCAATTTACGAGCAATGAGGAACTTTGAAGAAAGACACAAGTAAAGGCAGTCATCAAGAAAGTATGATGCAAAGAGAAGATAGGCTAATCACATGACAAAAGTGTATCTCTAGTGTCCTTGAGATGTTAGAAGTAGGGAAGGGCTCTTCCACATTGAGTAGACTTCCTGAGTAACCTTTGGAGAAATCAGAGTCATACAGGATGTGTAGATGTGGGTGGCTTATAATGTGAATCACCAGAGGGAACCCTTGGCTCAGTGAGATCAAAAATTCATTTGAATATCTGAATATATCTGGTTCTCTCCTGTTTTACAATAAATAGTACACAACAGAAAAAATCAGCCAGCTTTATTTTTTAAAGAAAAGTAAAAACCTTACAAGGATTTTATTTGTTGTCTCTAACTTCAACATTCAATCCATATCGCCAACATACTTGATTTCTTCTTAATCCATGAACTCTGCTAATTGCTTTCATCTCAGAAATTATTCAGATCTTAAGAATCCCTCAGCTTTTTTAATATAATTGAGAAAAAATATTTTAAAAAAAGGAATCCCTCAGTTTGCCTCAACAGACTATTTCATGAAAAATTTCAGAAGCCCTTTCTCCTTCACTGTACTTGCTCCACATTCTGCCAAAATTTCCTCCTCCCTCATCTCGCTTCTTCAAGACATAAGTCCTAGTGGGGTTATGAAACTGTGTTTTCTTATCAAAGATTTGTCAGCCAAACTACACTGGCTTTTCCTTAAAAAAAGTGTGTCAATCTCCTCCTTTCTTCTACTCTATGCTCAGGAACACTTTGGTCATTCCTCTTAGACATCTTTCAGATCTTTCACAAGCTTCCTGTCAGGACACAGGACAGAAGAGGGCACTGGGCCCTGAGTCCAGTCTGACTGGCCACGTAGAGTGCGACTGGCTTTTCCCCTTGCTGTTAGCACAGACATCTCAGTCATTAAAAAGGCCACTCAGGGTGTGGAGATGCATCCCCTCTGTTTTTGTCAGTGATGAGTGAAGTTAGAAAGATAAGAGTAATGCCAATCTGTTATTCTCTCTGCCATTCCCCCTCACTCTCCAGGCCAAGTCCCTTGATTTTAATTTCTCAAGGCCTAGTATTTAGACATATTTTAATTAATGATGCTTTTTTGTTCATGCTCCTAATCTTATAATGTTCCCTAATGTAGCTTTGCTTTGTCCATGAATTTTTCTTGTGATTCTTAAGGATAAGGAGGGTTGCCGAGAACCTGGGGTTTAAGGGACGGGAACTGAAACTATTGGTGTGCTCCCCTTTAAAAGATTCATCATTGACATTTTTCTACTTCTGACAGTTTGGGCACATAGTTTTCCTAAGTGTCTGCCTTCATAGCCAGGCTGGTGGAAGTAAAAGAATGAGTATGAAGTCAGGAGAAAAAGGTATGGTTTGCTGCTAGGAGACCCAGTGGATTGAATGCTGGACTTGGAGTCAGGAAAATATAAGTTCAAAGCTTCCCTCAAGCACACACTTAGCTGGATGACTCAGGGAAAGTCACTTTAACTTCTCTCAGCCTTGGTGTATTCATCTGTAAAATGGAGATAATAGCCCCAACCTCACCAGATAAGGATCCAAAGAGATTACCATGTATAAAGTGCTTTGCAAACATTAAAGTCTTATGCAAATGCTAACTGGTATTATCGCTGCCCCTAAGAAGCCAAAATCTGATGAATGCAAAGTTATCTGTTTGGGCTCAAAAAGTCAACTACACAAGTAGCAAGCAACATGGTTAAATATTAGTGTGTCTGAAGGAAATCAAGGCCATCTGTAGTCATATGAAAAATGCTCTAAATCGCTATTGATCAGAGAAATGCAAATTAAAACAACTCTGAGGGAGCACCCCACACCTATATGATAGAAAAGGAAAAATGATCAATGTTGGAGGAGATGTGGGAAAACTGGAACACTAACGCATTGTTGATGGAGCTGTGAACTGATCCAAATCATTCTGGAGAGCAATTTGGAACTATGCCCAAAGGGCTATCAACTTGTGCATACCCTTTGATCCAGCAATACCACTACTAGGTCTATATTCCCCAAAAAAATTTTAAAGAGGGAAAAAGATCCATCTGTACAAAAATATTTATAGCAGCTCTGTTAGTGGTGGCTAAGAACTGAAAATTGAGAGGATGTCCATCAATTGGGGAACGGCTGGGGAATATCATTGTGCTATAAGAAATGACAAGCAGGATGATTTCAGAAAAACCTGGGAAGATTCACATGAACTTACGCAAAGTGAAGTGAGTAGAACCAGAACATTCTACACAGTAACAGCAATATTGTACAATGAAGAACAGTGAGTAACTTAACTATTCTCAGCAGTATAAAATAATCCCACAGGACACAGAATGAAATATATATCCACCTCCAGAGAAAGAACTGATATTGTCTGAATACAGACTGAATCATAGTATTTTTCACTTTTTTTCTTTCTTTCTCTCATTCTTTTTTTTTTTATCGAGTCTTCTTCTACAAAATGACTACTATAGAAATGTTTTAAGTGATTGTACATGGATAACCTGTATTGGATTAGTTACCATCTCAGGGAGGGAGAAGGAAGGAGGAGAGGAATAGAATTTAGAACTCAAAACTTTTTAAAAAAACTAAAATTAAAAATTGTTTTAACATGTGATTGAAGAAAAAAGTAAAATACTATTTTTAAAAATAGTGTCTCTGGGGGGCAGCTAGGTGGTGCAGTGGATGGAGCACCAGCTCTGGATTCAAGAGGACCTGAGTTCAAATCTGACCTCAGACACATAACACTTACTAGCTGTGTGACCCTGGGCTAGTCACTTAACCCCCATTGCCCCCCCCAAAAATAGGGTCTCTGTTCTACTGGACTATAAGCTCAAAAGAAATCAACAGCAGGATGTTGCAGACAAAAAAAAAGCCAATGAACTATTGGGCTACTTCAAGAGGCAAGTCCAGGAGTACAGAGATGGTAATTCTTTGCCATATTACTAGAGCAAGTAGCCAGACTGTAACCAAAAACATCCCAAGGTCTGTCCAACCTGATGGCCATTGCCCTCTTCTGGTAGCTCATGTGAGCACAAACAATGTAGAAGAAATCTAGAAAGCATTCTTAAGGCTTATGAAGTCCTAGTAGAAAAAACTGAAGATCTTACAGCCATGGATGGCGTTTCCATCACTCCTGTTAATAGAGGATAAAGGCTAAGGATGTTAGTCTGAGAATAGGATTTCTCTACTGTGACTTACAATACTAGGATGCCAAGCACAACCATCTCTTATCTAGCCATGGACTGATCCTTGCAGGAGCTAGTAAACAGGTATTCACATTGAGTTTTGTACATCTAATCAACTGAAAAGGAACAGGAGGAAAGAATTCCCTACGTTTATTAGTCACACTAAATACCATAGAAAGGACCTATAGTGAAAGAAGAGACCTAGAAACACCCAGTAATTCACTGATGACAAAAATCCTAGAACGGAGACAGTAAGTAATAAGAAAAGGCATTTATAGCACTTTAAGTTTTGCAGTGTACTTTGTACACACAATAGGGTGATCCTATGGGACATTTGTGCTGCGTCTCCGTGGGGATGGACATGAGCTGTGACTCAGTGCTAGAGAGACTTGAGCTTCTCCATAAGAAATGAAACCCTCATTGGCTGGTTTTTCTTTTTAGTATTCCCTTCACTTAGCACAATGTCCAGCACACAGCAAGTGTCTAACGAATGCTTATTTGGCCCCATCAGTGGGGAGTTAGGTCAAGGATGATTGGCACCTGTACCAGAGTGAGCCATTTTATCAATAAGAAAGGGAGGGGAAAAGGAGAAAAAACTCCCCTCTATACACACACACACACACACACACACACACACACACACACACACACACACACACACACCCCTTAGGAAATTTAAGGTGGAGGCAAAATCCCAAGCTCAAAAGTTGCAGTCTCTGATGTCACTTGCAACTCTGATTTCCCATTTCTGAAGTCTGCATAATTTTTCCTATTCATTACAAGACCCCCAAAATGCCAAAAAGACAGAATAACAGCTTTCCAAGACCCCATAAAATGAGGAGCAATTTATAAGAAACAAGTGTCTGACTTGGGATTCTTTCCCTGAGGAACTTTGGAGACTCAACCTTGGGCATCAGTTAAAGTGTTAGTATCAGAGTAATTGGAGCCTTCAAACCTTTGCGGATTTCACATGAGCCTTGTCACTGAACAGAGAGAAGCCAAATGCAAGCTACTGGCATCGCTAGAATGCTTGATTAAATGTACTTTTCTATCTAGAATGCATACTTTAAAATCTACTTCAAAGGATCAAGAATAATGTAATAGCTTCCCAGAAAAAACACAAAGCACACCAAATTTATGGCAAAGAATTTTGTGACTTTAATGAAAGCAATAACCACAGTAAGAGAAGCCCCCATCACCACTTTAATGCATCCCTCATGGGCATCTTACAAAAACACTCACTCCTTGGGATATTAAAATGCTATAAGCCAGTGAATGCTATTCCAAAGTCTTACCTTTTCTTTATAAATCACATTACTAAGGGAAGGATAGAAATTTTACTTTTTTATATTTTAGCTGCCTAAGGTAGAGAGAAAAGCACCAGATTTGGAGTCAGAAGACCTGGCTCTATCATTCAGTAGCTATGTAATTTTGCTCAAACTCTACCTTCTGAATGAATGAATGAATGAATGAATGAATGAAAAAACGCTCATCAAACACTTAATAAGTACAAAGCATTGTGCCAAGTGCTGGGGATACAAAAAAAAAAAAGATAGGCCCTATTCTCAAGGAATTCATGTTCTAATGGGGAAGAAAACACATAAAGGTGGTTACAAGAAGCCTTTCATGTTTCCCCAACTGCTAGTACCCCCCCCTTCCTGAAATCACAGTATTCATTTTCTATATATTCTGAATATGCTTTAATGTGTGTTTGTTGTCTCCTCCATCCAACTGGAAGCTTCTTGAGGGCAGGGACTGTCTGGCTATTATCTTCACATCCATGAGACTTAGCACAATTCTTAGAACTGAATGCACAGTTCTGTTATTTAATAGTTAAGTTACTTCCCCTCTGTGAGTGTCAGCTTCCCACCCTGTAAAATGAGAAAGGTTGCATTGGCTAAGGACATTGGAAAGAGCACTGGCTCTCAAGTCGGAAGACCTGGATTCAAATCTTTTCTCTGGCATTGACTACCCATATGATTGAGGCAAGTCACTTGAACCTGTAGACCTCAGCTTCCTCATATGTAACATAAGGATTTTGGACTAGATGGCTTCTGAGGTCTTTCCAAAGGGTTAAACTTATGATCTGATGATTGTCTCTTAGCTCCAGGAAGGTTCATCAGATTTGGAATGGAGAAAGTATTTTAAAGATTGCTGGATCTAACCTCGATGATAACCCTTGCCTACGTGGGATCTGTGAGGTGGAAAAGAACAGGGGGCCTAGCAAATAGAATTCTCCCAAATATTAGCTTTTGGCTAAAGTGGTGCTAGCTATGAAACATCAGGAATCTAGCTCCCTCACTGCGGACCTAACTTTGGTTCTGGGGTCTCACCTAAGGAAATGACTTTTACCTTGCACATTTATGTTCTTGACCATAGATTACAGTGGGAAAGAGTGCTAGACTTTGAGTCAAATGGAATCTGGCTTCAACACCAACTCAAACGCTTAGACTGGGCAAGCTATTTGATCTCTTTGGGCCTCAGTGTCCTCATCTCTATAATGGGAAGGATAATACACGTACTACTGGCCTCACAAGGTTGTTGTAAAGAACATGCTTGAAAATCTTAAAATGTTACAGAAACGTGGGTTGTTAATACTGGAGATGTATAGATACACCCATTGAACGCCAAAAGAATATTGCTCTGGGAGCCAGGAGACTTGGATTCCAGTCCTACTTCAGCTACTCCCTGTGGGACTTTGGCAAGTCATTTCATCTCCTAGGCCTTCACTTTCAGAGTTGTGTGGTTAGAGAGGGAAACTACACTAAAAAGAAAAATAGGGTTCTTACTCCATGCCAGCTATGTGACTTAAACAAGCCAATCAACCAGTAAGTGTTTATTAAGTACTGATTACAGGACAGGCACTAAAGTTATCAAGACAAGAGCCAAACAGCCCCTGTCCTCAAGGAGCAGGAGTTTTCTATCATGGGTGGAAGACAACTCTTCCATATACAAGTATATGCAAAATGCATACAAATCAGATACGAGATAACCTTGGAAGGGAAAGCATTAGCAGTTGGGGAGACCAAGGAACTCATGCAGAAATTAACACAGGCTGAGTCTAGAGGGAAGCCAGAGATTCTGTGAAATGGAATTCTATTTAATAGACTATTTAATCTTCTTTTTAATAGGAGAAAGATCATTCTAACCAAAGGAGCTAGTGCAAAGGCATAGAAATGGAAAGTTGAGTGTCACCTGAGGAGCATCGAGAAGGCCATGGACCACAGAATGCATAGATAGGAATCATGGAAAATAAAATTGGGAAAGTAAGATGGGGTCGGCTTGGAAAGAACTTAAAAGGCCAAGCAGGAGAATTTGGGTTTGATCCCAGAGGTCATAGGCAGCCACTAGAGTTTATTGAGAGGGAAGTGATGTGGTTGAACCAGAAACTCAGAAAAATCCCTTTGCCCACTATGTGGAAAACAGATGGGAAAGGGAGGCAGGGAAAACAATCAAGAGGCCAGTACAATAGTCTAAGCAGAGAGAAAATGGCAGCCTGAAGTAGAGCAGGGACCATGTGAATAGAGAGAAAGAGATGCTATGGAGGTGAACATGACAAGGTTTGGCAACTATCAGGATATGTGGGGCAAGAGAGAGGGAGAACTCAAAAAGAACACTAAAACTATGAACCTAGGCCTAGTTGGGCTTTTCCTCCCAATGGAAACAATAATACATTGCCAACCTGAAGGTAGGGTGTTGGGCCAAAAGATCTCTTGACATCCTTGCTTTCCCTAAGCTCCAACATGGTGGTCAACATCTATAACCATATTTGGTTATGGCAAGAGCCAATGAAAGAGCAAAAACTCTACATTGATTTTATTTATATACATACATGCATATACATATATGCTTGCATATATTTGTATGTATACATAAACACATATGTTATATATACATGTATATAAGTAGTACATGTAGTAGTAATCCAGTAGGGATACATGTGTGAGTTTGTATTCAAAGTGATCCAGTAGTACACGTGCATATATTTACATGTGTGAATATGTATACACATGTACATAAACATATAATATGGATATTTATTTCTTGAAAGAGAGAGGGAGAGAAAGAGGAGAGAGACAGAGACAGAGAGGCAGAGAGATTAAGAGTAGATCCATTCAGAAACCAACCATAGCAGAAAATTCAGTAAATGAAATTGACATTCCAATGAATTTGGCTTGGGGATTCTTCCAAAGTCTTTAGCATTTTCTCACCTTACTTAACACTGATCCATATGCATATAAGGCATATTAAAGACTTTCCAATTGCCCCAAACTGATTGTCAACAAATCCAAGCAATTTGCATTTCAACCCACTGCCTTAAAAAGTTACTACTGTTGATTGGAAAAATCTAACCACTAAATTATGTGTAAATAAAGTAATAGATGATCTTCCATTTTGGAAGCATTCAGAAGGTAATTCAGTTGACTATAAATAAACATTTAGTCTTCCCTATAGCATTTAAAGGAAGCAGTCTTTATCTGAGAATAATAATAAGAACAAATTTGCATCCCCTTAGCAATTTGGGGCTTACAAAAATTTTCTTCACAATAACATTATGAGGTGATAATACTAGTAACATTCATTTGTCTTTAAAGTTTTCACAGCACTTGACATATATTATCACATTGGAACCCAGCAGTTACCCTCTAAGGCAAATACTATTATTTCCATTTTAGAGATGAGGAAACTGAGGCTCGGAGAGGTTAAGAGATTTCCACAGGGTCAATTAGTTAGCAAGAGACAAAGTCATTATCTGAACCAGTGTCTTCCAAAGGCCACTTGCAGCATTCCATTCACTGAATCACTGCTGCCATCTTTATAAGGCATTATAAAGATCCTATTTCTATAATCCTCTGAGGATTACAAAGGAATTCTCTCAAGCCTGTGAAGGAAGGCAGTACAAGACTGAAAATCATCTCCTTCCTTACTTCTGCTTCCTAGAATCCCTCTTTTCCTTCAAAATTCAGCCCAAGCACCACCTTCTTCATGAAGTCTCCTCAATCTACTTCGTATTTAACTAATTTGTAATTATTTATTCCAGCTGTCCCAAAAATCTTAGGGAAATATTAAGCATTAGTATCATTTTAAGCTTTAAAAGTTTAAGTATACACTGAGACTTTGGGAATATTTTGTATTTATTCTCTTCATATTTAGTATGTCCTTTATGTATTCTCCATTAAAATGTAAGTCCTATTGCTTGTGGGCATTGCTTCCGTTGTTATATGTGTATCCTCAGTGCGCAGCACAATGCCTGCCACATAGTACGTAGATAACAACTGCTTATTTAACTGATTAATCTAATTATCTCTTCTCCAAGCACCTCTCCTCTAAATTTCCCTATTTCACTCCTCTCCAGGGTACCATTATCAACTCCTCACTCTAACTCACTGTATGGATCTGCTTCCTTACCAAGTCTTGCCTTTTCTACCTCCACAACATCTCTCCCTTCTCTCCATGGGCATGACTGCCATCTTAGCCTGGACTATTACAACAACCTCTTCGCTGGTCTCCCCGCCTCAAATCTCTGCCTGATCCAATCCATCCTCCACATAGCTCCCAAAATGATTTTCCTAAATCACAGGTCTGACCATGCCAGTCTTACTCAGTAATGGCCAGTGGCTCCCTGTTAGGATCCCTAAAAGGGACTTGATCCCAATCCTCTGTTTGTCATTTAAAGCCCTTCATAAATGGGTCCCACTCTACCTCTCCAGACTTTTTACATATTATTCCTCCTTGTATACATTATAGACCAGCCAAAAGAGCTTTCTTACTTTACTACACGCAGAACACTCCCTCTCCCATCCCCAAGCCTTGTGATGGCTGCCATTCATTCCTGGAATACTCACCCTCCACACCTCTACCTCTTAAAAATCTTTGTTTCTTTCAATCTCAGGCATCCTTTCCCAATCCTCCTAAGTACTACTATCTCTTTCCTATCCTCCCATCAATTTATGTCAAGAGTATATATATATATATATATACACACTCACATGAAATGTATACCTCTGTGTGTATAGGATAGCTAAACTCCCCCAAAGCAAGAAACCTATCACTTTGTTCTTGTGCCCTCACCAGAGCCTACAACGGTGGCTAGCACATAGTAGGCACTTAATGCATATTGATTGATTGACAATTATCTAGGGCACCAGGTTAAGTGACTTGCCCACTGTCCACCACACAGCCAATTTACATCAGAGAAGACTTGAATCTAGATCTTTCTGACTCCAAGCTTAGCCACCTTGTCTGTCTCCATCTCCCCCATACCTCCCTTGGGCAAGCACTTCAGATAGACAAGGAGGTTGGACCACGAATGATCAAAAGGAGATTGGACTGTATTATACATGTGAAATGGACAAATACTTCCAATGATCCTAAATCAACTCTTTCCAATAAAGGTCTACCCCTATAGCTATCAAATGGGATTGGGACATAGCTGTAAGTCATGGAGCAGCATAATCTTGAAAGAATCAAAATTTCAGGTAACTCAAAGGCTAATGGCAGGATGATGAGTGAACAGGCAAGCAATGTCACTAATAACGACCTGAAAATAAGAAGAAGTGACAGGAAAGAGACTATCAAGGACCCAGGACATCAGAAAAGGTGCTGGGCTAATCACGTATCAAACAGAAGACTATCGATGGGCAGCCCAAATGCAACATTAGTACCTTAGTGATATTAAAAAGAACCAGAGGAAGGCTGCTAGCACTCACATGGATTCTTTATGTGGGTGGACCAAAAGACTCAGGTGAGAATTATGCTGGATGAATAACTGCAGTCTACTTAAAAGGAGAGCTTCCCCAGGATAATGGAGTCATGAATCCACTGAAATTAGGGAATATGTTGTCACATAAACTTCAAATAAACTTGGCTTAAGCAAAAATGAAGTTGCTTCTAAGAAAATTACATTTTGTCTTTAACTGGAAAAACAAAGTAATGCCCTTCTATAACTTTTTTTTTCCATTTTAAATGTTTTTTTCTAACTTTAATCTTTTATTTTTCAAATTTACAATATTAACTTCAGTCATCTCTCAATTATAGGGACTAATAGATGGGAGCAGTGAAGTGAATAATCTAAAAAAAAGTTTATTACCCTGTAGAAAGTATTGTTTGCTTTGGGTCTTTTAGTCACCAATTTACCCCCCTAATTATGTTTGCCTTAGTGTTCCATTTATTTTTCATTATTGTGTGCAGTAACTGACAATACAAACTACTCATGTTTACAATGACTGCTCCCATTTCTAAGATGCTTTCTAGTCTGCAAAGTAAGATTTGATATTGCTAGGGCAAGTCTTGTTACTCTGTTCCACAAGTGATACCCCTGAGGCTCAGTGAAGTTAAGCTGTTTGCACATGGCCATGTGGCCAGTAGTGGCAAAAACTGAATGTCAACATGAGTCTTCTGATGTGAAATATGTTGTCTTTTCAGCTAAAATGTGCTAGAGAAGTGATGAAAATAGTTAGTATTAAGTGTCTCAAAGTCTTGAACAGTTTTAAACTTTAATAACTTAAAACTGCACTGTGACCTGAATTTATATAGGCATTGAAGAAAAACAGGCAGAGACAGAAATGCAGAGACAGAAACACAGAGACACAGACAGAGAGATATGAGAGAAAGGGGAAGAGAGAGAGAGAGAGAGAGAGACAGAGACAGAGACAGAGACAGAGACAGAGACAGAGACAGAGAGAGTTATGTGTATATATGTAGAGATAACTAGATGGCTCAGTGGTTAGAGTGCTGGGTCTGGAGTCAGGAAGAACTGAGTTCAAATTAGGTCTCAGATACTCACTAGCTATGTGACTCTGGGCAAGTTACTTAACTTTGTTTGCCTTAATCCATTGAAGAAGGAAAAGTCAAAGCAGTAACCAGTATCTTTGCCAAGAAAACCCCACAAGGGATCACAAAGAGGCAGACACAACTGAAAGACTGAATAATAGCAATGTGTATGTATGTGTGTGTGTGTGTGTGCGTGCGTGTGTGTATATGCACATTATATGTATATTATCTTTCATAGGTATATTATATAGGTATTTATAGTTTACAAAGTGTTTTTATATATTATATGATTTGATCCTCACAACAGAACTATTTAGATGCTATTATTATCCCCATTTTAACAGCTGGGGGAACTGAGATTGAGAGATTAAGTGATTTATCCAGAGTCACATAGCAGGTAAGTGTCTGAGGCCAGATTTGAACTCAGATTTTTCTGACTCTGAATCTAAATTTGTAAAGTGAATTGAATTGCAGGGAGAAATAAAATGTAAAACTATATTGATGGAGAAACTCAAGTACCCCTTCCAGACCTAGACAAATCTAACCAAAAAAATAAAAAAAGAAGAAGAAGAAGAAGAAGAAGAAGAAGAAGAAGAAGAAGAAGAAGAAGAAGAAGAAGAAGAAGAAGAAGAAGAAGAAAGTAAGCATTTGGAGAAGCTCTATTTAGAAAAAATAGAAATGATAAATCTCTAGCGATTATTGAATGGTAATACAAAGGACATATACACAACAGTATTTATAGCTGCTCTTTTGGCAGTAGTTACTAAGTGGAAGCTAAAGGAGTGCCCATCTATTGGGGAATGGCTAAACAAATTATAGTATATTAACATAGAGTATTATTGAACCATAAGAATACAGAAATGAATGGTGTCAGAGAAACCTGTTGAAAACCTGTAGGAAATTATAGAGTAAAGTGTGTAGAACCAGGAAAACAATTTACAAAATAATAATGCTATGAAGAAAAAAATTGAAAAACTTGGTATCTATAATGAACAAATATGATACTGGAAGACTAATGATAAAGCAAGCTAACAAGAGCTTAAGATTCATTTTCAGATAGAACCAACATGGGAATTTATTTTCTTTGACAACACACATTTTTGTTATAAGGGCTTTCTTTTGCTTTTTTTTTTCTTTCTCTCAATGTAAAGGGCAAGAGAATCGGTGGGTAATAGCGATAAGTGAACTAAAGTGGAAAAAAGGGTCATCAAAGCATCTTAAAAAAAAAAAACAGAAGGAAGGTACAGACAAGAAAGGCAGCTTTGAAAGCTACTGTTCCAAGGATCATGACCACTCCTGACAAAGAAACTAGTCATTAATGTACTCTTGAATATCAGAATCACATAATCTTAGAGTTTGAAAAGAATTCTAGTCAAACACCAAAGGAATCCCCACTATAATATAAACTCCTTCCCCAATTTAATATCAATGCCCTAATGTTTCTCATCCACAGGAGGCAGTTGAAGAAATCTATATATCATTCAGGTAGATAGGCCACTCAAGTATTGGAGTTAGATTAAGCCATACATATAAACTGAGAGGCAATGTTTCATACTTTTTCCATTTTTCATTTTCCTATCAAGAGTGCTTTTGTAGAGGAAGCCTAGCTCAAAGTATAGAAGGTTAGTGTGGGCTCAGGAAGTCTGGGGTTCAAATCCCACCTCTGACATGTATTAACTTGATTCTGGGCAATTGACTTAATCTCTACCTACCTCAGGAAACTTCCTTGAAGTCATCTACTAAGTTTCAGGTGGCTTATGATTTCCAGTTAAGGGAGAACCCACCCCTAGAATTATAGTAGCTCTTTTGGCAGTAGCAAATGAGTGGAAACGGATGGGGTGCCCATCTGTTGGGGAATGGCTGAACAAATTATGGTATATTGATGCAATAGAGTATTATTGAGAAATGCAGAAATGGATGGCTTCTGAGAAACCTGTGGAAAACCTTTAAGAAATGATGTGTCATCACCCCTAAATGCTGAGGAAGTAACAGGTATTTTGAGTATTCTCATATCCCTTGTGCCTACCACCTATTTTGTAGGATCAAATGAAATAATATTTATAAAATGCTTAGCACAGTTACTGGCACGTAATAGGGGCTTAATAAATGATTTTTTCAATAGAGAAAGAGGAGATCAATGATTTGGGGCTCCAACTGAAAAAAAAACTAGAAAAAGAACAAATTATACCAAAAAACAAAGGAGAGATTAATAAAATTGAAATTAAGAAAACTATTGAACTAATAAATAAAACTAAGAGCTGGTTTTATGAAAAAAAACAATAAAAATAGATAAACTTTTGGTTAATTTGAGTAAAAAAAGAAAGAAAACCAAATTAACAGTATCAAAAATGAAAAGGGTGAATTCACCCCCAAGGAAGAGGAAATTAAAATGATAATTAGGAATTATTTTGCCCAACTGTATGCCAACAAATTTGAATATCTTAGTGAAATGGATACATATTTACAAAAATATAAATTTCCCAGATTAACAGAAGAGGAAGTAAAATACTTAAATAATCTCATCTCAGAAAAAGAAATTGAACAAGCCATTGATGAACTCCCTAGGAAAAAAATCTCCAGGAGTGGATGCATTTATAAGCAAATTCTATCAAACATTTGAAGCACAATTAATTCCAACACCATATATTTATAAGCAAATTCTATCAAACATTTGAAGCACAATTAATTCCAATACCATATAGACTATTTGGGAAAATGGGTGAAGAAGGGGTCTTACCAAATTCTTTTTATGATACAAATATGGTGCTGATACCTAAACCCAGAAGAGTCAAAACAGAGAAAGAAAATTATAGACCAATTTCCCTAACGAATATAGACAAAAAAAAAGTACATTGCCAAGAAGAATCTTAGCTACTATAAGTACTCAGTAAGTACTTATCATCTGAATGAATTAATAAATGCTTACAGATCAAATCGGTATGTTTATTAGGAAAATGATCCATGTCCTTCCTCCAAACCTCTTATTTGTCTTGATTGTATTATGATCTTCCTAATCACCTAAGTTAGCTATGTCAGAATTATCATCCACTCTTCCCCTTCCCTTACCTGTTACATATTCAATCAATTGTCAAGGCTTATCATGTTATTTCTATAACCAAAGAATCATTCATACTTGCTTCCTTTCCATTCTCAGAGTTATTACGCTAGTTCAGACCTTGTATCACCTCTCACCCAGGCCACTGCAGTAGGCTTCTAACTGATTTCCCCATTTGCAGTCTCCACTCACTAATAGATCCTCCACATTGCTGCCAATATAATCTTTCAAAAACATAGTTCAGACCATTTCACTCCCTCTGCTCAAGAATCTTTTGTTGTTCCCTATTCCCTCTAAAATAAATAACCGTGCTTTAAAGCCCTTCACAATTTGCACTAGCCTACATTTCCAGAGAGATTTCATTTTAATACCTTTGTTGCGGGGTGAGAGATTGAGAGGTTGTGACCCCTCAAAGACTGAATTACCCAAAGGGTCATCTAGAATGAATTCACAGACTCAAGCATTCTCTAAGTCAAGGTGGCAAAGTTTATTGTTACACTTTTCAGTGGGCAAGGATTCTTAAGGATTCCTGCAACCTTAGAGAGGTACAGTTAAAGTTTATATAGGATAAAATACAATAAAACATGTGCCAAATATGCTAACTAGGGGATTCAGGGTGGGATTAGGGACTGGTTAAGGAGTGGTCAGTTCTTAAAGAAACATGCATTTCTTGTACCTACTGAGCAGGCGTCTTACCCAAAGTTCACTAGGAAAAGCCCACAAGGGGGGCCACATGGAGGTGTGGTTTTAGGCCTGCTACGTTACTCCGTCAATCAGAGTTCAGGGTAACCGAGAGTTGTCCAGTCTGCCACCAATCAATGTCTTGTTTGACAAGATAGATGTAGGGAGTATACATATGTCTTAGGTCTAGAATACAGTTAATGAGGAGCCCAGGATGTAGATAATGAGGTAGGGCGGTAGTATGTCTTTATGACCCAGTGCAAAGCCAGTTTAAACTAATAATTCCTTCAGGTACTGTTTGGAACTGCACCAAGGAGAGAGATAAGGAAGGCTTGCTGGGGCCCACTCATGAGTAATTGCTAGGCACAGGGTCCTTGGGCTGGGGACAAACTGTCAGGGACAGTGTTTCTGAGGCTAGGGAGAAATTGGGGTCCAAGCACAAGCACCAACGCATAAGCACCCAAACCACATCACCTTCAGACACGTACATACTCCTCAATGGCCTATTCACTATTCCCTACACTATGCATTCTATGTCCTACTTCCATTCGCAGAGTTTTCCCCTCTGTGTCTGCAGACACTCCTTTCTAATCACCAGATTTTAGAATCATTAGCTCCCTTCCAGATTTAGCTCCTCCCCAACACCTTTCCTGAGCCCCAGTCCTTAGGCTTTGCGGTCTATCTTTCTTAAATTAGTGCTTACTTGTTTGTAAGGATTGTACTGCAATAGAATATAAACTCCCTGAGGGCAGGAACTGATGACTTTATGCCTTTGTATCCCCAACACCCACATATGGAATATTAAACTTAATAGGCACTAAAAATTGCTTGTTGAATTAATTTGTTGCTTCTGTAGAAAGGTCACCTAGGGTACCCAGAACTCTAGAATGTGGAACAACACAGATATTGACAGAGAAGTCAGCAACCTGGGAGATGGCTAGGCACCATTTAGGACTGGAATCCATTGGCTACCTCAAACAATGAATGTAGGCATAGGCTTTGTATGGAATAAACATCATTTGTCACAAAAATTTGGTTAATTATTTATCATTACTGAAGAATAGCTTAATCATTATAAAGTACCTTTGAATAGGTAAACATGAAGACTGAACAAGGGACCTGGGATTAGAAGCCCTAGGATGGGTGGGGAGAGCAGACATGGAGAGAACTCATCTGCAGGATTGATCACATCACAAAACAATTTCAAGGTAAAAGATCACAACTTAGAGATGGAAGAAATCTTAGAAGTCACGAGATCAAATGGTCATAGATATGGAGCTGAGAGGAGCATCAGAGATCATCTGCGCCAAGCTCTTCATTTTATAAATGAGGAAACTGAGGCCCAGAGAGATTGATTTAAGATCACACAATATTAGATTTAGACCAGGAATTTTCCCTAGAGGGACACTGAGTATGATAATGCTCTCACTTTAGAGAGGAGGAAGCTAAAGTCCAGAGTCCCAAAGATAATAAGTTCCACAAGCAGGATTCAATACACATCCCATGGCACCAGATCTGGCAGATTTTTTTTTTTGGTGTTCCCACTACATCACACCATTGTAGAGAGGAGATATTTAATAAAAGTTGGTTAAACGCAGTGATCCTGCCAAAAATGATTGTTTCAGTGGAATGTAGGACAGAAAATGGAGACAGACATCATGAAGAGGGAAAACAGAGATCAGGAAGTCAAAGGGTTAGCATTGCAATGTTCCCCTTAAGGTTTTTAATAAGTAAAAGGAATTTTATCATAAATGTAGGTAAGCAACTAGAGCCAAAATGCTCCAGAACCAAACACGTTTTCCCCCTGAGATTTGGGACTAAAAGCTAGCAGTGTATCATTAGGGAATGCCCAGAAAATGATCTCTCTTTTCTGTTCCCTAGAGAAATTTTCATGCATAAATTTCGGAGAAATGGATTTGCTCCTTTAAACATGGAATGAGGAAATACCCAGAATAATTACTCATTCTTGTGCATGTCAGTTTCTGCTACAATCTATAATGTCATTTGTTATAACAGGGACAGGAATAGCGGCTCTGTCCATACTTCTCCAATTAAAAGTTCTAGAATCATTTGTTAGGCAAATCCCAGGTGACTCCTGCCAGAAGAAAAACTTTGAAAAGTGGATCAGCTCTCACTGAAATGGTCATTAGGAAAACCCACATCCATTTGAGGAGAAGTGTCAACTGCCTTTAATTATAAGGACTGTGTGTTACATTTCGGAGGCACTTATGTGCATTGATACCCAGTAGGGTGCAGCAGATATGAGAGTGTTAATTAGAAGAAGGACACTAAAGCCCTTTTCATCTAAAAACAGATCACTCCTCTTCCTTTTTATCAGTCTTTCTCTGTAGTGTTTTCAACTGGCAAACTCTCTTGAACTCATCATATTCCATCTTCAATAATAATATCCAGAGAACAGGTGGTCTATGAAGGAGCCATGAAAATGAGCAGAAGCCCAGGTGTTGGAGCACCAAGCAGTGGGCAATGCGCCCAGTGAGCATTTTTTTTTTTGATCAAGGCTGGAATTGCACAGAAGTAGGTGAAGGAACTACCTCTGGGGTACAACTTGAGGTGTGAAAAAGAAACTCTGAGCCGCCAAAAGTCCCTGTCTTCTGCTCAACTGATGTCTGCAACCCACACCTGGACTTGAATCCTGGCTATGTCACTTACTCTCTGTTTAATCTTGGCTAACTGATTTACCTGCTCTGGGCCTCAGAAGGGGTTGGACTAGACTATAACTAAGGCCCCTTCCAGCTCTGAATCTATGATGCCATGGTAAAAAAAAAAAATTCATTACTAAGTGAGAATTAAGGCAGAAACTGAGTGGTTTAGTAGACAGAGCTCTGGGTTCAAGGTCTGCCTCTGACACATATGATCTGTCTGACTGCTACAAGGAAGTCACTTAACCTCTCAGTGCACCCATAGTGGCATGTGACCATGGACAAGTCACTTACCTCTCAGGGCTATAGATACTTCTCTAAGTCTATAAGTTGTAGAGGTGATCTGTATTGGTGGAGCTTTTCCCCAGGGGCTTCCCAAGCCAATGGAATCACAGATGTAATCCATTTTTTTTAATGAAACTATAAAACTTTCTTAAAATAACTTGGTATAGAGGAAAGAGCTTTGGATTTGGCATTAGAGAAGCAGTGGACTCCAGAGAGAAGAGTTTTGGACCTGGAATCTGGGGACGTGGATTCCAATCCTGGTTCATTTCAACTTTTCACTAGCTGTGTGAATATGAATGGGGACAATATTTTGGATTTCAGTGGTCAAAAGGACCACTTGGTTAGGAAACTACCTCTAACAATTCATATCTGTGCTCTTACTGCATTTATAATCATAAAAAGTGCCTAGAACACTGAAAGGTGAGTGATTTGTCAAAGTCATAAACAGTATGTGTCAAAAGTCTTGAACCCAGATCTTCATGACTCTTTGGTTCCAGCCATTCAACCAGTCTCAAATCCACCTTACTGTATAAGCATATAGCCCACATTATTCCATCCTAAGACATGGCTAGGATCTAATGCATTCATAAGTATGTCCCTCAAATTCTTTGAACTTGTCTTAGAAAAGCAACAGAAAAATTCAATTTGCTCTTTCTGTGTTCCATTAGAAATAAGTGATTGTTCAAAGGAAATGTGAAAAATGAGCCATTTTCTCTAAATAGATACATACCAGTTATGACTGTGAAGAAAGGTGAGGTATCATCTTTAAGAATTTCTTTCTTATCAAAAAGATGGGAAGAGAGCTGAGTTTGAATTAGTGGACCTGCCAAATCCTGGCATTTACTGAATGTAAATGTAAATTAACAAGTTAGTTAACTTCTCTTAATTGCAGTGTCCTTCTCTGTAGTAAAATACACAGAAATAAAGATAGATAGATAGATAGATAGATAGATAGATAGATAGATAGATAGATAACAAATTAATTAGGTATATTACTGTGTGCCAGTAGTATTAATTGTGGCAGCTAGGTGGTACAATGGATACAGAACCAGGCCTGGAGTCAGGAAGACCTAAGTTCAAATCCAATCTTAAACACTTGTTAACTATGTGACCCTGGGCAAGTCACTTAATCCACTTAATCCTGTTTGTCTCAGTTTCCTCATATGCAAAATGAGCTGGAAAAAGAAATGGCAAACCACTGAAGTATCTTTGCCAAGAAAATCCCAAATGAGGTCATGAAGAGTCGGACTCAGCTGAACAACAATTACTCTGTGCCAGGCATTATGCTAAGCTATAGTTTCTCTCTAGAGTTCAAGTCCCACATCACCAAGTTCCTATTAGATATTACAAACTGGATGTTCTTGAAGTATCACAAATTTTTGCCTAGAATGTGTTCTCTATTCACCTTTGCCTCTTAGAAACCCCTGCTCCTTGCAAATACCTCCTTCCTTAAACTTTTTCTTCTCCTGCTAGTTATATATTCTCATATATGCATGTTGTCCTTTCATTAGAAAGTAAGTTTACCAAGGTCACTGACTGTTTGACTTTTTCTTTGTATTTTCTCCACTTAGCACAGTGCCTTGCACATAGTAATTCATTAGCAAATGTTTATTTACTGTTCAAAAGTCAGCTACATCTCATTGCATGAGAAACTTGCATGAGAGTTATGTCCATCAAAGAAGCAAACATCAGTTGCTATTTTCCAGTTGTTCTAAGAAGTGCATTGCTTCATGCTTTCATAGTTCTTTGAAAAAGGACAGTCACTGAATACATTTAGCATCTATGCAAGTTGTTACTTCCTTTTTCAATAAGGACAAAGGCTCCTGCTTCCAAATAGGCTACAGCTAGGTCCCTCTATTAATGGAAATAATGAATTCCATGAAGTGGTCAATAATGGTCACATTATCCAGATTCACACTGTGTATTTCCATAGGCTAGAACCAATTATTATGTTTCATATAAATTTTATATATATATATATATAATTGTATAATATAATAATTACATATAGTATATTATAGTTATATATCAATTACATATATCAATATAAATAACATATTAATATTTATATAACTTATACATGATATAATCATAAATTTGAATATATACAACCATTTCACAGTATTCATTATTCAAGCTAAATGGAACCTACTACCTCTACCACCATTACTACTACTACTACTGCTACTACTGCTACTAATACTACTATTTCTATTAATACTACTACTTATTACTATGCTAATACTACTACATCTACTACTACTGCTATTACTACTACTTATTACTACACTAATAGTAATAATAATGACATCTTTAAGTAAGCATTTACTAGCCTCAAAATATTCTCTTTCAAAATGTTTTTCCTTACAAAATTTTATGCTAAACTGGCAGGCTATGTAAATGATGACCTAGGGTAGAAATATGTAATTTCTTAATGTGTCTCATTGAAGCCAGCACTTGGCAATTTTCATTGCTACCTTCTTGAGCCATTCATGCCTTCCATATCTACTCAGGTGTCTTTCCTTCCATTCCCCAGTTACTATTGATAGGTCATGTTCTGGCCTCCTTTTACATGGCACACAGCTTTCCATCATACTTTGAGTTATTTGTAATTTAATTTCTCCAAAACTTAGCAATCCATGATTTGTGGAAATGTAGCATCACTGGAGAATGATGGTCTTAAAGAGATGAGAGTTTGTAGCAGTGAGCATTTGGTGATCACATTATATTTCTGAAATATAATGCAGCCTAATGTCTTCCTGTTGCTCATTTCTGGTTCCAGCTAATTGCCCTTTTTTCTAAATTTATTTAAACTTCTAATTTGTGTGTCAAAGTACCAAGAGTTGAATGAAAGAAACAGATGGCCTGAAACATTAAGCTACATGGGTAATATTGGTGGCTAGAGTGTTTTCTTAGACCTACACATGTAAATTATTTCATTAAATTTCTTTCAAGTTGAATTTAATATTTCAGGGGGAAAATCATATCTAGCCATAATAGAAAACTGCAATCCTTAATAATCTGTGGCACTGAAGTTGGTTCATTAATATCTATTGATTTTGGACAATTGTGAAATTCAATGGTATGTATATTGCATGATTGTAGTGTGAATAAATAAGATATACTTCTCCAAGATATAGGTAAATTAATCAATTGTATAAAAATTATAAAATGTATGGAATGTACACCTAGTTGCATATGCTAAACATTTTCATCTACTTTTTTCCCCCTGTGGATGCTTAAGCCAAATTCACATTATTTCAGTCATCATTGAGAAGGTTGGGTAGCATTTCAGGGTTCTCTGCAATTAGAGCCATGTCACTATTTTTGAAAAATATGTTGTTCTGTTTCATTTTGGTTTCGTTTCATTTGAGATTGGGCCTCTCTATCTCATCCAACTAGCAATGAAATAGCAAGTCATGAGTCTTGCTCACCAGCAAGGAAGCTTTAACCACGTCCAACGTGGCCCAGTTGGCCCCTCTTTAGGCAGCCTGGTGGCTAACCACTCCTAGGGGCTCACTACATTGATGCTGAACTCAGTGTGGACACCTGATTGACTTTAACCTTGCTACAAATCAGAATTCCTGAGCTCAAGTGATCCACTTGCTTCAGCCTCCCCAGTAGCAGAAATGGCAGGTATATACCATCACGTTCTGTACTATTAAAAAAATTACTTTTAAATGTCCGCCAGTGCTCCCACCTATTTATTCCCCCCAAACTGGTGCTATGGGGCCTACTCAGTCCAAGTTATGGTCTCATATCATCTTTATTTAAGTTTAAAATGGAATCAAATTAATTCCACATCCACATATTGATTCTTACAATTATAAAAGGGGAATACATACTATAAACCACATCTAAATGTCTTTAGGACCTACATAAAATTTAATGTTCAAGCTATTGATTGTTTGCCACCTCTTGTTTGAGCCTTTAGGATTGTAAACAGTTGATGTAGCATTAGACCTTGAATTATCCATCAAAGTGTATAACATTACATGGTTCAATAAGGCCTTAAGAGAATTAAGACTTTCTCCCCGTTAAATGTCCCCATGGAACTTTGGTAGGCTATAGGGGCATTTAGCATCTGTCAGTAGTCTGAGAAGTGGATTAGACTAGTGGCTTGTAGTCAACAAAAGGGGGCATTGTTTCATAGAATCTAAGAGTTGAAAGCATATAATCCATATGTAACTGGCAGAGAATCCCCTCTACGATATCCCTAACATATGGTCATTAAGATGAAGAAATATGCCCAGAGACATTTAATAACATGCTTAAGCACAGCCAGGTAACAAGTCTCAGAGGCGGGATTTGAACCCAGCTTCTCTAACACTAAAGTCAATAATGCCTCTGCTATAATATGTGGCCTTTCTCTAAGAGCAGAGCTCAGAGTGAGACCCAGATCCTCTGATCCCAGATTCAGGACAATCACCACTATACCTGGCTTTCTACTTAGGAGTGGCATAGAACTACCAGTGACCAACTAAGGACTTTTCCACAAAATTTATCATCTGATTCCTCCTCATGTATAAAGATGTCCCTAGATTGGAAAAGTTCAAGCATCTAGCATCCACTAAAGGCTCTGAGGGTGGTCCCAGAAATGGGCTGTTAGCTTTGCAGAAACTATCCTTGCCCATGTTCTCCTCCCCCTAACTCACCAGTTCTGATGGAGGAGCCAGGGTGGGTCCCAGAAATGGGCTGCTAGCTTTGCAGAAACTATCCTTGCCCACGTTCTCCTTCCCCTAACTCACTGGTTCTGATGGAGGAGCCAGGGTGGCCCTTATTCCCCATTGCCACATCTAGATTCTTCATCTCCCTCCATCACTAAGCAACCATTACTCCTGTGAGTTTCATTCTATCCAAATGCATTAACACATCCAGATGCTTATGACCTTCAGATCTCATCCCCCAGGACATTTTCCCTCCTTTCTCGATGACTTTAGTGGCTATCTCTTCCTTCTCCATCCTAATTCCTACTTTTATACTAGGGAAAATTAACATTTGTTTTGAGTTTCCCTACTTTCTCAGTTCCTAAATCTGCTCACCTCCCATGACCTATGCTTCCACTGTACTTTAGGGATATATAGGGATGGCCACTCCTTGCTCTTTTGATCACCAATGAGCATTCCATTTCCACAATCAAGGACTCTGAAATTCCATTACATGACTGTAATCTTTTAATGTCTCATCTCTTATTATACCTTGCTATGCCTAAGTCTGCTCTTCATTCTTAGTGGGGAGGCCTTTCCCATTCCCTTTCCCCAAAATATTCCAACTATTAGTGCCTTCCCTCTGAGATTACTTTCCATCCACTCCATAGATATCTTTTATGTACATAATTGTTGATATGTTTTTTCTCCCATTAGTCTGTGAGCTCCTAGAGGGCAGGACCTGTATTACCTGCTTATATTTTTTTGTGGGGGGGGGGGTGAGGCAATTGGCATTAAGTGACTTGCCCAGAGTCACACAGCTAGTAAGTGTTATGTGTCTGAGGCCAGATCTGAACTCAGGTCCTCCTGACTCCAGGGCAGCTACTCTATCTACTGCGCCACCTACCTGCCCCACCTGCTTATATTTATCTTGTCGGCACTTAGAACAATGCCTGGCACGTAGTAAGAACTTAATTATTGCTTACTGACTAATTTGTTGACCAACTGAAACCCAGTTATGATTCATCATCTGTGTGGTTATCTTCCCCCTTCCTCCATTTTTTTTTCTGATTGAGCATTCTGATTAAACAATATTCAGCTATCCTCTCTGTTTCATTTGACCTGCCTCTACTGACCATAGTTGATTGCCACCATGTGGCCGGACAATCTTCAAGCAGCAACAAAAGTTGTATGAAGGAATGCCAGTTACTTTGGAACATTTGCCAAATGTCTCCTAAGGAGAAAAAAGGTGCTGTGTCATGCAAGTTACCTATCTGAACCTTATTCTTGAGGATATTTCAAAAGAAGTCTTGTCAGACAAGGAGAAAAGAAAATGGAAACCTGATATGAAATAGAATAGATTATTTCAAACAAAGCTAATCATAAAAAGGAGAAAATTGAAATCATTAGTCAAAGTTGAAAAGACATCTTCTCATAAAGTAATTAGAGACTGACAATATTTTAAAAAAAGAACTCTAAAAGAAAAGCAAGTTCACAGATTTTCTAGAACAGATCAACTTCAAAGACTACCAACCCCCATGGCAAATGTGATACTTACACATTATGAAAAGGCCAGCAGGAAAACTTTGAACATCTCAAATGTCCTCACATGAAAATTAGGAGAAACCTGACCCTCTAGGTGCTTTGTAAATATGCATCACCTGACAGAGTCTTAAATTTACAGCTGGGAGAGACTTTAGAAGTCATTGAGTCCAACCCCCTCATTTTACAAAGGCCCAGAGATGTTAAGTGACTCGCCCAGGGCCACACAGTGTCTCAGGTAGAATCCAAACCAGGTCTTCCCACCTCCAAGCCTAGTACCCTAGCCACCACATTGCTATTAGTACTAGAGTATAAAGAATTGCCTACTTTAGTACCCTTAGTACTTACTACTAAATTGGGGGTGGGGTCATAGGATTATCCTTTCCATCCCTACTCTTGCCCTCCATTAAGTGACCTAACCATGTCACATATGGTCACAGACAGGACTTAGGCCCAGGTTCTCCTGCCTAGAGGTGGGTCTCTATCCACTATGCCATAATCATAGACACCCAAGCTCCATTTGGCCATCACAAATCCAGCAAAGCACAGCAGCCCTGGAAGGCCTCGACTTGTTTGTTTTCTGAGGCTCCTCAGGCAGAGCTTCAGAAAGGTCACAGGCAGGGTTCCGTCAAACTTAGGGGATACTACATTTCAAAAAGCAGCTGCCTGACCTTTACATGGGGCTAGATAGTGTGCAGTGAGGTAATGGAATAGGGAAGAGAGTGCTGGACGTTAAGTCAAGTGGAACTAGATTCTAACCTAGTCAGACCCCTGACACCCACTGGCTGTGAAACCCTCAGCAAGGACTTAACATCTCAATGTCCCCAGGGCATTCTCTGGAACTGTAAATTACCAAGGAATTGTGGACTTGCCTCAGTGCAGGGAATTTCCATACTGGGAGTCGACCACACTGACAAAGGTACTCACTGGAACAAAAGAAATAAAGCTTGGAACTATATATATCAAGGGAAGGAGTGATTTATTTTTGTCTTGTTTCCCCAGTGCCTGGGATACAGCAGGTGCTTAATATATGCTGCCTTATTGACTAACTTTTAAAACTCACTCTGTGAGGCAAATACTACAGTTATTGTTATTCCCATTTTACAAAAGAAGAAACTGAGGCCCACAGTCCACTCAACTAGTTAGTGTCAGAATCAGGAGTTAAGCCCAGCTCTTCCCTGCTCCTGTTATGGCCCTGGATTCTATCCGCGATGCCACTTTCTGAACTATGGCAGCTTGTTGGAACCAAGGGTTTAACTTATCTGTTCATTCCATCAATGACTTGTTGTGTGCCCTTAAAACAAAATTTTACAATATCATTGACAAACCAAATAGCATTTCTAAATTACTCGTGTCAATAATAATAATATATTTTGTTCACAATTAATTAAATAATAATTAAATTATAATTCTATGTGATAAGTATATAATGGTATCTATTATACTATACTATAAAGTATACTATAAAAATAACATAATTGAATTAATTAATAATAACTAACATTATTTAAATGAGTTTTAAGATTTGCAAAGTACTTTACAATATTACATTTGACTCTCACAATAGTCCCAAGAGGTAGGAAACAAAAAAAAATAATTTTTACAATAATATCAGTACTGTACAAACAACTTTGAAAGTCGTAAGAACTCTGATCAATGCAATGACCAGCCATGATTCCAGAGGTCTGGGATGAAACATGGTCATGCTATCAACCTCCTGACAGAGGAATGACTGCACAGAGTTCAAAATAAGATGGATATTTTTGGATATATTCAATGCAGGCAATTATTTTGCTTAACTATGCATATTTATTACATTGATTTTGTTTTCCTTTTTTTCAGTCTTGGGGTGTGTGGAAGGAAGATAAAATCAACTTTTATTCATGGAAATATATAAAATTTAACTCATAATTTCACAAAGAAAATGCATGTCATTAGAGAACAAAATTAGGAGATTGAAAAGAGCAAGGAGACAGATCAGCAATCTCCAGAGACAACCAGTTCAGTGGAATGATGAAATTAGAAACCAGATGCAGAAGAGTTCAGAAGTCAGTGTAGACAAGGAGTGTAGACAGTTCTTTGTTTAGGCAGTAGAATGGCATTAACTAACACCTCTGTGAAGGGAGAAGGGCCAGCACAGAGAGGGCATAATGAGTGGCCTGCACAGTTTGCATGGGGTGGTAGAGGACAAAGAAAATGTCCTGGAGGGACACAGAGGCCAAACAGAGCCTCCTAGCACCAGTTTTGTGCCTTGAAACTCAGTCCTCATTGTCTCAAGCAATGTCTCTTCAATAAGAACTGGATAAAGCCAACAGACGAGGCTGTCAAAGTTGCATGTTCAGTATAACTGAATTCATTGTTACATCAGAAAATAAAATGCAATTCCCTTGGGGTAACTTGCCTTCACAAGCCCTCTAACTACCTCTCCAGATCTCCACACTGGGAAGGATAGGAGAGTGAAGAATCTGCTGGATCGGGAGCCAAACATCCTTGGTTCGAATCCCAATCCTGCCATTTATTATCTGGGTGACCTTTGGGAGCCAGACATCCTTGGTTCAAATCCCAATCCTGCCATTTATTATCTGGGCGACCTTTGCTCAGCAATTCTCTCCATTTCTTTGGGCCTCAGTTTCTTCACCTGTAAAATTTGGGAGCTGGACTAGATGCACTCTAAGGTTCTAGATCTCTGATCCTAGCATAATGAGAATGTTATAAAATCCAACTTTCACGAGGCCCAAAAGCTTAACATGCATTACACACTTACTTTTTTTTACCCTCCCTAGTTCCCTTACACACACACACACACACACACACACACACACACACACCCAACATACACATGCATACACATATATACATATACATACACATATACACACACACAAACATACACACATATGCACATACCACACATATGTATATACACATAAAAACATACACGTGCATACACATATGCACATAGATATAAACACAAACATATACATATAGACACATACACACACAAACATATGCATTCACACACATATACACACACAAAAATACACATGCATACACATATAGATGCATACACACACACATACACACACACACACACGTACACTTGTATCATCTGAGATGGGAAAGAAGCTAGCTCAAGCATCAGAGCCTGTAGCAGCGTGGCTATTTTAATACCTGTGCCTGAATAACTCTTGTGCTTATCATCATTTCCAGCACAGTAGTCAAATATCTGTGGAAATCTGCTTCACTCAATGTATTTAAAGAGGACAGAGTTCAGAAAATAAATCAGTTTGGCATCTGCATCTTTATTGGTTCGTTAGAACCTTATCTGTAGCTGCACGGGAGAAACTCTTCAGTAGATAGGAATAACCAAGTGGAGCATGAAACGATTTAAATTCTAAACAGCCAGACCTTCATGAATGTAAAGCATGGACTCCAGGACAGACCAGTGTTGATCAAACTGGAACTATAATGGGGCTGAGCAAGTTACAGAACTGGGTCATCAGTAGAAAGGGATGAGAGATGTACTTGGAGACAGCTACCTTATTTCCAAACAACATCAGTGAAGGTTAGATCTGGAAGGAGCTGGAGGACACTTTGAGGTTTATGACGTCCAACCCTCTCAGTTCATAAATGAAGCAACTGAGCATTAGAGAAGGAAAGTGACTGGCCCAAGGTCACAACTCAATCACCAGTCTCTTATTAAGCTCCTCCTGTCCACCAGGACTATCCTGGGTTCCAGGGATACAAGCACAATGAATGAAATAATCCCCGCGCACAAAGATCTGGCATTCTTGAGACACTTTGTACTAAAGAGACACTTTGTACATATATGAACATACACAGAAGAAAAATAAACGCAAGATAGTTGAATATAAGGTAACTAGGGAGTGTGCTCTAGGAGTTGGTTGGGGGATCTAAATAGCTTTCATACAGAAGGAGGCACTTGAGCTGCATCTTGAAGGAGGGGGATTCTAGAGGAGGGGGGAGAGGTGAGGAAAGAATGCATCCCAGGCATAGGGGCAAAACTGAGCCAGCACTCATCCTGAGGTTGCCTGCTTCCAAACCTTATTCTCTTTCCCCTACATCATGCAATGATTCAGAATTAAATGGAAAAATGAATGAGTTTAGTTTAGCTAGCTCAGTAGTCTGAAAAACCTCTGACTTTCTCTTTAAAAGATCTGTCTGTGCCAGATGTGTCCCCTCACTCCGCCTGGTTGTCCCATCAGGTGGAGTCTCTGGAACCACTCATCTCTGGAATCTGTCTTAATTGGAAACTTGCAACTTCGTAGTTCATTAATACTTACCTACCAGTGACATCAGGGAAAGAAGCCAAATCAAACATGTCTAAGCAAGACCCTGCCACTCTCTGAAAAGCACCTGGCCCTCTTCCACAACGTTTTTGTGTGGGACAACCCAACTGTGCCCACAATGAACAGGGAAGAGGAGCCAGGCCTATGCATAACCTAGGTTCATGGGTTATAGATTTAGAGTCAGAAGGAACCTTAGCACCCACTGAGTACAATGCTCTCATTTTACAGATATGGAAAATGAGGCAGAGTCTAAAATAATACTCTTACAACCATCATTCCTCTTTCTCTTCTTGCCTCAAGATCATCTTAACCCAAAGCCTACTGTGTCCTTCAATGACCAACTCATAGTTGTGTCCTGCCTCCTAGTCTCTTAGGTGGCTGTGATCTGCAAGGATCCTTGCCCCTCCCTGACTTCTTTTACCTCTCTACTTCTAGATGGCACAATCCAAGAGCCTCTATTCTTGTGTGCTAAAATGCGCCAAATAAACTTCTCTCAGCATCATTGGCTGGTTTGCTTTTTCTGGTGAATTCTCTAAGTGCCCCAGTGCAGCTGAAATGGATCTATACAGGTAGATATTTTTGAAATCCCAACTCTATGTCAGCTCCAGGGAACAAGAGTATTTTTGTATCTGTATACCCCCTCCCTAAGAGTTAGTTCTTATCCATAACCAAGTCAGTAAGTCACTGTATGTGACTTAATGGGAGGGGACCTTTGAGAGAACAGACATTAGGAATCTCCAGAAAGGTAGTTCCAGCCCCCAAACTAAAGGCAGTTTTAGTAAGTCTCCCAGACCCAAAGCAAAGTGGGACCACAAGCATGCCTCCCACAGCCTTGGAGATAGTATATTTTCCTTTATCCATCACTAACTTATTTCCTCACTATACAGAAGGCCAGAAGGAGGGAGGCAGATAGAGAAGTAGCTATTATCTGTCTCTTATCTATCCTCTCCCCTCAGGGTCATAACTAGTCATCTTTGCACGGGAGGCATGAAACACAAAGAACCATGAAATCAACTCTGTAATTGAAGATGTGAAAATAACATAAGAACTAATTAGCACAGATTCTGTAGAGCAGTACTTTCTGTACAGACTTTTGTACAGACTACCTATGTTAAATTTTTGCCCCGGTGTCATTTTGCTACCCTGAAGCAAAGTCCTAATTGCCTCTCCTTGGTTAGAGATATGATTCCTGGACTGCTTGCTCCCTAAATTTCCAAATAAGCCCCACCTGTGAGTGTGTTCTTTACCTTGAACTGGGGCATAAGGCATCTTTAGACTTTTCTTCTTACCCACAATCAAAGATTTTGTTTACAGAATGCAGGAATCTACCATGAACCTCAGCCCAGGCATCAAGAAGTAACTGAATCTGATAAAGCTCTCCTGCTTTACCCATTCCACAAGCTTACTACCTCTGGTGGTTTCTGAACTCTTGTCTCTGATGAGATCCTAGAGGGATCATGGAACACTGTGTCTGGGCTTTAGGGTACTGCTCTGAAAGCACACTGGGTGGAACAGAATTAATCTACTTTGGGAATTAAAGGAAGGTAGGCATCCTTCCTCTTGGTTTGAATACCAACTGCTGACCACACACGAGATAAAGATTAGTGACATTGTATGGATAATTTATAGTGTACTAGAAAAAAAGACTTGTTCATCAAAACCAGAACTGAAAGAAACCTCAGGGATCAGCTAGCTTAGTGGTTCTCAGACTCTTGGGTTTCAAGTCACCTGCACACACTTTAAAATTACTGAGGACCTTTCCCAAGGGAGCTTTTGTTTCTTTAGGTTACATCTTTCAATATTTTCCAAATCAGAAATTAAAATGCCTCAATATTATCATGAAAATAGTTTTGATCTTACAAACCCCCAAAAGAGTTACAGGGACTCTCAAAGTCCCTAGACTACACTTTGAGAACCATTCATCCAATCCAACCCCTTCATTTTACATATGAGGAAACTAAGGCTGAGAGAGACTAAATGACTTGTGTGAGGTCACAAAGGTGCAATATGGCAGAGCCAGGATTTGAATTCAGATCCTACAACTAGATATCCTACATACTACATCATATGCTACCTCCTAATGACATTATGCAATGCATCCCAAAACTACAGTCCAAACCAGATTCAGAAAAGGGCACGAGAAAAGTATCAAGCCTCAGTGGAATCCCAGAGAGGGGGAGAGATCACTAAGAAGGCATTACAGAAAACTCCTTGGATGAGGTGGATTATTGAGGTGGCCCTTAAAGAATAGGTGGGTTTTCAATGGACAAACATAAAATGGGACAGAATCCTAAGTATAGACAAAAGCAGGACTGTGGGAAGAATGAGGTCCATGAGATCACTTTTCTATGGTTGCAGAGTTGTTACAACTAATCAATAAATCATCAAAAAGTAAACGTGGACTTTTTTAAATTATGGTGAAAATTACAAAAGAAATTTTCATGATAACTTTATTATACATTCAAAAGGAACAGCAAATTATACATAATAGATTTGCAATTTCATGTGCAATCAAAAATTTTTATTATGTTATGGAAATGCTAGTTTTATTCAATAAATTAAAATAAAACAAATTTTAAATTAAAAATAAAATAAGATTACAATGTACTCTCAAGGGCCTCTGTGGCATTGATAATTCAGGAATCCTTTTGGGGAGCAGCTAGGTGGTACACTGGATATAGCACTGGCCCTGAAGTCAGGAGGAGCTGAGTTCAAATATGACTTCAGACCAAACACTTGACACTTACTAGCTGTGTGACCCTGGGCAAGTCACTTAACCCCAACTACCTAGTTTAAAAAAAATTTTTTTTTAAAAAAAGGAATCCCTTTGGGTCTGACCCTGGATCATACTAACACCAACAGCCAGTGAAAGAAAGCAGGTCAGACCCATGGTGGCTTAGTGTAGCATTTGGAATGTAGTAGGTACTTAATAAATTCTCAGTGACTGACTGACTGACTGACTAATTGTTGACAAGGAGAACCAAGGCTGGATTTATGAGTCAGCCATGAATAATCCTTCTTGAGGATACTGTATAGGGGCTAATTGGAGAACTGACTCCATAGTTTTTCTCCTACCCATTAGGATATTTTGACTTCATATCAGCTGCAGACTCCCAATAGGCTAACCTAGAGGAGGTTAGGTCCCATCTCTAATTACTTTGATGGGACAGAAACCAGCTAGATAACTCCTTTCAAAGTCCTCTGCCCCTACCCATGCTGACTTTTTCTGACAGTCCCAATTCTGCAGGAGAAAATGCTGTCACTTTTCTCTCAGGGCACTCTCTTTAAAGCAGAGACACACAATCCTATAAAAAAAAAAAAAGAACCCCTGCTTGGAGCTGAGCTTTGAAATAACCCTCCCAGGACTGGCAGGGCTGCTGGGCTGAATCCCCTCTCATCTGCAGCACCAGTCAATTTCATTTCTCCCCACTCCCCCCAAGATGACCACAACTGCTGCTGTTGCCTTAAGAAGCTGTCTTTTCTGGCTCCAGCCGACTTTTCATTTTAATGCAGATTTCCAGGCTTGTAAATGCTGCAAATGCAGCCAAGCCTCCCATAATTTGGGCTTTCTCTGATAGGATTATGTTCTGCCACTGGTAAAGAGCTGGCTTCTCCTCCAGTCAGTCTGATCCCAAGAGAGGAGCTGACCCTGTTCTCACGTGGGGAATCACACAGTCACAGATGACATGGGGGATCTCTGAGGTGCTTAACAATTGCTTTCTGGTGGATTGCCTGCTATATCACACTGGGGGAAAATGCTTGATTTACAGGCAGAAGACCTGAGCACAAATCCTGGCTCTCCCATTTACTAGTCGCATGAACTGAGGCAACTCACATCCTTTTTCTGGGCCTCAGTTTCCTTGTTTGTCAAAAGAAGGAGTTCTACTACATAATCTCATAGGATTATAGACTTAGAACTAGAAGACACCTTAGAGGCCATCTCTACTTTACTGATGAGAAACTGAGACCCAAAAAGATTGATAATGATGATGATAACAACAATAATAGCACTTATATAATCCTTTAAAATTTTTCAAAGCACTTTACATAAGTTTTTTTTTCATTTGATCCCCCTTGTGAAGTAGTATGCTATTACTATCCCCAGTTTACTAATGAGGAAATTGAGCTGTGCTGTGCTGACAAATGTTTAATAACCAGCTCTCTGAAACCTGGAGACACACTTTGAAGTTTCATCTGCATCCTTCACAATGTCTCTATCACTTTCTTAAGTCTAGACAATTAACAAATCCAGTCCTAATTTGTAGGGTTTGCCAATTTCTGTGATGTAAATTCTCATGCTGACAATTTTAACAATCAGCTCTCAGGAGCCTCTCTGGGCTCCAGCACACCCCTGAAGCTGAGGCCCAGAGGTTAAGTCACTTGACCAGGGTCACACAGTCAGCAGGTGTTGAGGTAAGATTGGAAATCAGGTCTCCCTGACTCCACATCCAATACTCCACCCGTTGTGTTACCTAGTGACTTGTCCAAGGCGACAGAGTTAATAAGTGGCAGAGTCAGGATAAGAACAGATTTTTTCAGACTCCAGAATCTAACATAGTTGCCACTGAATGATATTGCCTTTTTAAGGTTCTTTCCAGCTGCAAGTACTTCAGCAGTCCAGTGAATTAGAGCCTCCTGGTAGAATTCATAGACTTGTAGGATCATTGATCCAGAGCTGGAAGGGAGAAATCCATCAAGTCCAGCTCTCTTATATTCCAGATGAAGAAACAGAGAAGGTAGGTGACTTACCCATGGTCACACAGCAGAGCCAAGACTGAAACTCAAATCTTGTTGAGTGTTCTTTCCAATGCCACACTCTACCTCTCTGAGATCCCTTCCTGCTCTAAGGAACTAGCACTCATAAGTAGGGTGCTGTCTACCTTAACACTGAACCACTTCTCCGGGAAAAGGATCCTCCAAGATAGAACTCAGAACTCTTCCACTTGGGCAAATTTCATTGGGCTAGGGAGGAGAATGCTACAAAGGATCACCTACTCCTGTGTTTGCAGACAGAAAGGACTCCAAAGAGTATGGAATACACCTCACAGCCTGGGCAATGGACCCCTGCATCTGGATCCCTGGAGATGGAAAAGACAGAGGAAAAGGGGGGTCCCAGGAGAGGAATGTTAATATGTTCTGATGGGGGGGAAGGGATATTCTGGGTCCAAGTGAGGAAGCATGAATAGTCATTCCTCCTGGTAACAGCCAATGAGGTCCCATTATGCCATGGAAGTATCCTCCACACTGGATGTCTTCATCCAGGAGAAATCCTCAGTTACCCAATCCTTGTTTTAGTTCTTCGACAAAAAGACAGAACTGATTCAGAAACTAAGTGACTCACCTAAGATGACTTAGCTAGACAATGAGAGGTGGAACAAGAACCCTAACTTTCCTGACCTCTCCCAGGGCTTACTTTCAGCCCTCCTTTTATTGGAAACCAGAAACTGGTTTTACGATAACAATTTAAGAGGGTTTATTGCCTGAGGGGATAGGCTTAATACCTGCCTGTGTTAGAAGCATCTGCTTCCATCCTCTTCTGGGCTCAAATACAACTCCCAAACACAGGTATCGGGAATGATTATGATCTCAGGCAATGCACGCCAGCCCTGTCTCCTTCAATAGCTTCTTACTGCCTCGTTTTCTTAGGGGATCATGCAGAAATACCTAATGCCTCTCTCACTGCAGGGCTAGGGAAGCGGCCCCGAGAGTGCATCCTTCAGGTCTGTTGTTTCCATGTAGCAATAAAAGTACTTAGTGACAAATAATACTGTGCTACAGATATGATGCACGATGGCCCAGGGAAGGGAAGCCGTTATGTGACTCATGTCTGTGTCAAGGAGCTGGCAGTCTCCAGAACAGGAACATTTTTTTTTTAAATGGTATTTTCTGATAACTTGAGGCACTCATAAAAATGGGCTTCAACTTAAGATGTTCAATTTCCTCTTGCTTGTTTATTTTGTCTTATTTTGTTTTAAGTGTTTGCCAGGCATTGAGATGGCCTATTCCCCCTAAGAATATAAACGGAGATGTCAGGAAGTAGCAATGGGCTGTGAGTTGGTTAAACAGGTTTGAGCTTCGGGTGGTCAGTTTCAGGTCAGATGGCAATAAGGCAAGAGATGGGAAATGTTCAGCTCAGTTTAGTTCTTCCCTCAGATTCATGTATTTGAAGAAGGAAACCATTGAGGCAGAGTTATGAAAGTTCTAGTGCCTGGGTTAAATACCACAGAAGGCTCTAAAGCAGGTCTTACTCTCAGAGCAGCTTTTGAAGACAAATTGGATCCAGGGGTTTTTTTTAGTGGGGGAGTGGTGCTGAGCTCAGACACCATGGGGCCTCTCCTGGATGGACTCCCCCCAAAGGAAGGAGATAGGCCCCAGAGGAGCTCCCTAACATTAAGGGAGCAGCAGACCTTTTGGGAGCTTCCTATTTTAATGAGGTGCTAAGCTCAATTGTTTTTGACAGATTGAAGTGGCATAGGTGCCAAGTGGCCTTTTAAATATTAGTGCCCAAGGGCATAGTCTCAGCCTTCTTAGCAAGAGCTGAATGACAACTTGTCAAGTGAGTGGTAATGGGGATTTTTTTGCAGGTATGGTTTGAACTACCGGAGTCCTATAGACTCTTTCATCTCTCATCTTCCATGAGTCCATGTTTGTGGATCTCTTAAGCTGTTGGAGGGCAGTATGCCCCGGGTCGCCTCAGAATAGGTCAAGAGAACACTCCAACTCTGAACCCCACTAAAGACATGTTTCTAATCTCTACAGGACAACTTCTTAATCTCGGATCTGTGAACATTTTTAGATGTATTTTGATAACTGTATTTCAACATATTTTATTTCCTTTGTAATCTTATATATTTAATCTCACACATTTTTTTTCAAACTGCCTTATTCTAAGAAGTCCATAGCCTTCACCAGATAAGTACATGATACAAAAAAGATTAAGAACTCTTGCTCTAGAGAGAGAAGTATTTCATGAAAAGTATCAGGCACATTGGCCTCATGGGAAATTCTTAGCTCAATAATTCAATTTAAGCTGACATCTACCAGAACATGGACCATCAGGAAAAATGTCTAGCTTAGTGTCAAAAATGTTGCCTATATAATGAAAATGCAATTCTTCGCAGTAACCCTAAAGGCAGACACACAATTGTTGGGAGGCAGTGGGAAAAGTGAAAAGGGTACTAAATTTGGAGGCAGGGGACCTGGGTTCTAATCCAGTCTATCATTTTCTATCAATGTGACTGTGGGCAAGTCACACCCCCCTGGTGTGCCTCAGTTTCACCATCTGTAAAATTAGAGAATTGAACCAGATGATCTCTAAGGTCTAAGTTTCTGGTTTTAAATACATTATCCTATTTCCTAAAGGAAAATGGCAAGTAATTATTGCTCCAAGATCTAGTTGAGCATACTTTGCCAGGAGGCCATGCAGACTTCCCAAGTCCTAACAGAAAAAGGCAAAGAGAGAAAAGGAAAGAAAAAGATTATTGATTCGTTCCCCCCTGCCAGCAACAACAGTAGCCTGCTATTCTCTGTGGTCCATAAAGAAGCCTCTGCTCCATCCTATAAAAAAGGGAAGGAGGGACAAATAAGAGAATAAAACCCAAAAGTTTCCTGAACTTCCAATACAGGCTAGGGAGAGACCACAAGTAAAAGACTGAACGTGGTTAGAGAAGGAGTCATATATCAACCATCTGACCCAAGTTTAGTTAGCTTTACCAGGTTTATTTGTACCTCTATGCCTTAATCCTAACTCTAGACACTCATTCATCTACATAAGAGAAAAATGAGAAACTGGGGGATCTCATTCCCTGAAAACTCTGGCATTTCATTAGGATGGCAGTATCTTGAGCTCATGCTAATTAGATAAGTCTAGCCTTCAGAGATTAAAATTAGGAGGCATAAGGAATATTCACCCTAAACTAAAAGTGAAATCTTAATGGAGAGGCAAACCCAGACACCCAGAAAGTTCAGTTCAACAAGGACTTGGGGCAAAGATTCTCCTGATGAAGATAAAAAGCTTGTTCTAGCCCAGACACCTAAAGGAACAGACAAAATAATCCTTAAGGGGAAAGATCCAAGAGGGTTGGTTGGCTGGTTGTTGTCCTAGAGTCCTAGTCTGATGGCTAAGAGTGTTAAAGATTTCTAGTCTTCTAAAAACATTGTAGAAAACTTCTGGACTCCAAACTAAAAGAGCATGGCAGAGCCCACTCTTCTCATGATGACAAAATAACACCCTAGGAAAATACTGCTGCTGAAGGTAGATACAGGAAGCAGAGAAGCTGAGCAAATTCACCATGAAGTCTGGCAATGGCCAGGAGCAGCCCCAGGACCAACGGAGCAGCATCCAGAAGAGAAAATGCATCAAACTGGGAGCCATGGGGTCAGAGATGTAGGGCCAGAAAAGAACTCCACAGGACTGCGGGAGAATATAGGAGCCGTGAGAAACCAGTGAAGAGGCTGGTCTGGAAAGGACAGTATGATGACACCATCAGGTGGTGACCTGTTCCCATAATGTGAAGGGCCTGAACTATCCTTCCACACACATGCCCTGACCGCGCTAAACATGACTTCTGGGTGCACTGCTCAATGCTCATCCTGGCCACATCTTCTCTATCTGTGTCCGTTCTTCCCATTGATTGTTTGTGTATTTGTGGGAAAGCATGCCCCACATTTTGAGGCATGTGGAAGGAATGCTTATAGACACTATTTTTAAAAGCTATTCTATTTAACTGAATCTTTTTACTTTTAACTAATTATGTTCTCTGGCCAGCTCTCAACAGCAAATAAATTGGTAGGCACTTGTGAGCTACGATTTTAAGCGGTTGCAGCTCCACAGAATATCTCAAATCTGGAGTAATATTATCTTGGGAGCTCAATACATGTGCTGGGGAGAGGTGGGAACCCCAGACACTAAACAGATGAGGAAACTGAGCCTCAAAAAAGTTAAGTGATTTGCCCTTAGTCACACAGCTAGAAAGCATCAGAGGTAGGTTTTGAACCTATGACTTAAAGACTGAATCTGCTATCCTACCCACTGTACCATTCAATATATATATAGTCCACAAAAGGAAGACATGGGAATATCAATAATAACTAAATCATTACAGAATTTTTGGTTTGTAAAGCCCTTTCCTTCCAACCCTGTGAGGCAAGTAATGCAAATGTTACCATCTTCATTTTACAAATGAGGACACTGAGGATCTGAGGGTGCCAGGGTCTGAAGCCAGGTTTCTCATCTCCAAGTGCAACAGTCCATCCACTAGCTCTCTTACCACTTCCTCCCCAACCAATTAACTCTTCCCAGCCCATTGGCTCATGCTGTATTTTCTTGGCTTACCAAAAATCCTACTCACTCTTTAAGACAAACTCAGATTCTACTTCTTTGAAAGTCTTCCTTACTATCCCAACCCTGTAGGACCTCTCCTTCCTCTGGACTCCAGTAGCACCAATCTCTACAAGAGGATGGTCCTCATGCTTTCTCAACTAACAGCAGCGGTAATCTCATTGTCCTTGCACACCAAGTATCCCCAAACAGGCAAAATAAGGCTCCAGATGGGGCAATAAGAATTCCTTCTATGGTACCAGGCCTCCTGTGCCACTTAGCATGGGGCTACACATGGAGCAGGTATTCTGTCTGCATGTGTTCATGGACCAGTCCCTACATTCTAAAATCCACTGAAGTCCAAGGAGAACAGGGAATTCAGAGCAATCATGCAAACCAGGATGGGGTAGAGGGCTATCACCACCACTACCACCACCACCTCCATTCCCAGTAGAATGCAAGCTCCCTGAGGACAGAGACGCTTTCATTTTTGCCATGGCATCCCCAATACACAGTGAGTGCTCAGTAGAGGCTTCTTAAATCGAGCTGAATTGAACTGAACTGATCTGAATTGATACGAACTGAATCCCAGTCAGAATCAAACAAAATCAAGGACTGGGAGGGTAGGAGGAGGAGAGGCAGGCTTTATCAGAGCAGCGGTGCTGAAAATAATAAGCCTATGGCTAGATCTGTGTAAATTGGATCCAGGGAAAGAGGCTGTCCCTGGCATGTACTTACCCACACCAGAGAAAGTTTAATTGAAGCTGATGGGCCATAACTTGCTTTCCTATTCCATCTCTTTCTCTGCCCTCTCCACTCTGACCAGGTTTGGGTGTCCGACTCTGTGATGAGGCTGCATTCAGGTTTTCTCTGTTATCTGTGGCCTGACTTAATAAGCTGCTTTGCTTTATCTTTTTTTTTTAATCATTGATTCACTACTGTCAGTAACAGAGCAGTACATATATATGAGTCACTGTATGTGAGTATGTGAGAGACAGACAAACAGAAGAGAGAGAAAATGAGAGGAGAGAGGAAAGAAAGGCAGAACACAAAGAGAGAATGAACAAAGAGAAAGAGAAAAAAAAGGACAGAGGGATGGAAAGAATAATTTCACAGTTTCCATATTTTAAAGGGTTCAGGATTCAAATTTAGAGTCTGGAAAAAATAATGGCCTTCCTGATGTACTGAAAGCAATGAGTTGAGGGGCAGAAAGCCCACCTTTCTGTAGCCAGGTGGAGCTACAGGCAGTCGATGGGCTGGACTTGAGCAGAAGGGGCAGTGAAATCTGAGAAGCAGCTGGGAGATGCAGGCAGTAAGGAGAGGATCTGCATCCCAACACCAGCTGCTGGGCCTTTGCCAGCTCCTGCGCGCAGATGGAATTTAGCCATGCTGGCCCTTGCTGTTTTACACACCTTCCCTGTACCCCGTTCTGGCTCAATCATCTGATCCCAGGCATGGGGTGGGGGGAGTCACTCAGAACTGTCCACTGCCCCTGAAGAGAGAAGAGGGAGAAAGTACAGAAGATAACAGAGGGAAAGTGATTGTAGGCCTTGAAGGCTACACAGAGGTCATTAGATTCCTTAATCATTCCCATTAGGAATGTGTAGAGGGAAAGCTAATTAGGCTGAAGGACTAGAATTCACCTTGACCTTGACAATTTGACAAACATCTATTTATCAAGCATCTATTCAGTGTCCAAAAGGAAGAATGGAGCAATGGCTGGAGAGTCTGACTCAAGAGTCAAGAAAACCTGGCTTTAAGTCCCTCCTCTGACACACCCAAGGTATGTGACCTTAGCAAATCATCTAACCGCCAGTGAGGGAGGAAAGGAGGGATGGAGGGAGGGAGGAAGGAAGAAGGGAAGGAAGGAAGGAAGGAAGGAAGGAGGGAAGGAAGGAAGGAAGGAAGGAAGGAAGGAAGGAAGGAAGGAAGGAAGGAAGGAAGGAAGGAAGGAAGGAGGGAGAGGGAGGGAGGGAGGGAGGGAGGGAGGAGGGAGGGAGGAGGAAGGAAGGAAGGAAGGAAGGAAAGGAAGGAAGGAAGGAAGGAAGGGAAGGAAGGAAGGAAGGAAGGAGGGAGGAGGAGGGAGGGAGGGAGGGAGGGAGGGAGGAGGGAGGGAGGAGGAGGAAGGAAGGGAAGGAAGGAAGGAAGGAAAGGAAGGAAGGAAGGAAGGAAGGAAGGAAGGAAGGAAGGAAGGAGGGAGGGAGGGAGGAGGGAGGAGGGAGGAAGGAAGGAAGGAAGGGAGAGGGGGAGGAAGGAAGAAAAGGAAGTAAAAAGTAGATGATTTGCTTGGGTAGTAGAAGTTCCCTATACCAATGAAATGACATAAACGATCTAAAAAAAACAAAAACAAACAAACCAAAACATTGTCAGCGTCCTATAGGCATTGGAGATACATAGAAATTTAAAAGTGCCTGCCTGTCTTCAATAAGCTTACATTTCACTGTGGCAGAATTACATGTACAGACATAAAATAAATACCCAGTAATGGGGGTGGGGGTGGGCAGGACACAAACAATGAGAAGGCCTGGGCTAAAGGGCAGTTTCTGGTCTGAGCCTTGGAGGGAACTGATGATTCCAGGTCCCTAAGGCAACGAGGAGGGTTAGAATTTTAGGCACAGAGGACAGACAGCCTATGCACATGTCCATCATGAGAGGCCAAGTGCTATGTGAAGGAAAAAGCCAGGAGGCCAGTTCTACCAGAAGATCAAGTTGTGACAGGGAATACCATGAAATCAGCCTAGAAAAATAGACCACTGTCAGATGGTGAAGGTTTGAAAGTATTAGACCGAGAAGTTTTCATTTTATCCTAAAAGTAGTAGGGAACAGCTAATGTACATTGAGCAGAGGAGTGACCCGCCTTTTAGGAATCTCAAGTAAGTACCTGTGCAGGAGGTAGAGTAGAGATGGTGAGCCCCCAGAAGCAGGGAATTTAATGAGGAGACTATTGCAAGAGTGCATGAGGCAATGGGGGCCTGAACTAAGATAGTGGCCATGGGCTTAGAGAATAGGGAAAGAGAGGAGAGGTATTAACAAGGGCTTCTCACATGCCAGCTAGCAGCCACTAGGTGGAGCAGTGGAGCACACTGGACCAAGAGTCTGGAAGCCCTCAGCTCAAATGTGGTCTCAGGTACCATGTAGCTGTATCTGCCTTAATTTCTTCACTTCTCAGAGTATGGATAACAATGGCATCTACCTTTCAGAGTTTTGTGGGGATCAAATAAGACAACATTTGTAAAGCACTATACAAACTTTAGAGTGTTATATTAATGCTAGCTTTCATTATTATCATTACTATTATCATCATCGTTATTAACACCATCATCAACCACTATCTTTGTCCTGAGAACCAGACATAGAAAACAATTCCAACTTCTGGATGAAGCCATTTAAATTTCTCAGTGTAACTCCCCCAATGATGCATCCATATGTATATATTCATCTGTTATGAAACCTATTTTTGCATCTTCTTCAAGAAACATCAAATTCTCTAAGCCCACAGCATCTTTTAAGACTTGCTCCTACCCAATGCTTCCTCTTGCATGCAAGATACTAAACTCGTTATTATAAGCCCTGATCCTCTTGTAAAACTATTAGAGAAATCCAAAATTCTGTCCTAAGGCCAATTTCTTCCCGGTGATAGGTTGGCGCTGATTGAAGTCAATGGGAGTTGGGGATGAGTAAGTGATGGCAGTGTTTGGTTTCAGATAAGGCTTCTTCTATTTCCTCGCCTCCTGAGGAGGTTTTTCTCCCCTCTTTCATCTTGTGGCAGAATTGCTGAATACTGATGAGGAGACGCTTCAACCAACCCTAGTGATTAATTTGGGGAAAACTCATTTGGATTTCAGGAGCAGTGCTACATATTCTGCAGGGTCAGGGAGTCTGCCAGAAGTAATGAAAGTCCCCCTCCTCGGACTGAACGCACAGGGGGTTGCCCCCAACTTCCTCCCATTTGCCAGAGCGGAATGGGATCTGTCTCCAATTATCCATCGTTCCTGCCATTCTTGTTGATGTTTCTTTTGAGTTCTTGCTAAAGAGGAAAGAGAACAAAGTGAAAGACAATATGGGAAGACAACAGAAATAAACCAGTAACCAGTTCAGGGTACTGCATTGTGGCTTCCTATCTTTGTCTTTTTATTATTGTGGTTCTTTAGGACAGAAAGAGTGGCCCACACAGAAGCTCAGTACAATATAGGGCCAAAGACAGCCACTACCCTGTGCTTTGCCTCCTACTCCAAATGAAAGTGGCAGAACGTTTCTATGACAGGCCATACGCCATTACAGAAAGCAACAGTCATGTTGCTTTTAACAGGAACAAAGTGGACAGAAAAGAGAAAAGATGAGAGCTAATGGAGAAGGGAATATGTCTTTATGTCTCCCAGGGAAGGCAAGTAGGAATCCTATGTGCACAGAGATGGAAAGTGAGGAATAGATCTCTTTCTCAAGAAAGAAATAGAAATGCATACGTGCATACACATATATGCAAAGGCACACATACTTCCCATGTTCTAGGGCCAAAGCTTAAAACTGCATTAAAACTGCGAGGGACCCTGTGTACATACACACACACATATTATATGTATATATATAAAATCTCATTCTCCTTATCCCCTTGAAATGACTTTGTATTTACCTTGTATTGTTTGTATTTACTGCTCTGTGATCCAGGGTTTTCCTCCCATTTAGACCCATTTGATATAAGCTGCTAGAGGACAAAAATTGGCCAGTTTTTTGCCTTTGTATCCCCATGACCTAACATAGTGACAGGCAGACGGGAAGTCCATAAGCATTTGTTCAAGTTACTCTGTGGTGAGCACTGGAGGTACAAAGAAAGGCCAAAATATGGTTTCTGCCCTCAAAGACCTTACATTCTGAAGGAAAGACAACGTGCAAACAGCTAGGTACATACAGAGTAGGTGGAAGAAGGCACTACTGGTCGGGGTGGGAGAAGGTAGGAGACCAGCATAAGCTTCCCACAGAAGGTGGGATTTGAGAGATGGAGGAGAGTTTAAGAAGACTGGAAAGGCAGGAAGGTTGTGAATGGATTTAAAGGCCAAACACAAGTGCTGCTATCTGATCCCAGAGGTAACAGGGGAGTCACTGGAGTCTTTTGGGGGGGGGGCAGTGGTGACATGGTCAGACTTGTAGTTTAGGAAAATCTCTTTCCCAGCTGGATGGAGGATGGATTAGAATGGGAAACACTTGAGGCTGATAGACCAACCTAATCTAGGCATGAGTGGGTGAGAACCTGAATCAGGGCACACAGTGGGTGACAAAAAAATGCTTGCTGAATTGGAACGAACCAAAATTGTTTTCTTGATTAATTAAGTCCAGACTTTTACTAGTCAAAATTTTGTCCTGGTTTCATCTACTGGAAGTATTAAGTATTCTGTAATTCAAAATTTCTAAAAGCTGAGACTGCTTTACCCTTTCTCCAAGTGACACTCATTGAGATTTCACTGTAATTATAAAAAAAAAAATAGCTAGCATTTATATACTTTAATATTTGCAAGGCACTTTATAGCACAGTGCCTGGTACACAGTAGGTATGAAATAAATGTTGATTGATTGATTATATATGTTATCTTATTTGAGCCTTACAATGCTGTGAGATGGGCACTTTTGTTATTCCCATTTTACAGATAAGTAAATTGAGGATGAAAGAGGTGAAGTGATTTGCCCCAAACTAGTAAGTTAACAAGTAACTAAGAAAAATAGTAAGCAACTGAGGCAAGATTCAAACTCGAGTCTATCCGCTACACTGTATCTGCTAACCATCTAGCTACCAAGTAATCTAGATAACTCAGACTAATCCAGGATCTAACAGAAAAAAAAAATGGATCTGTCTGATATTGCTTTCCCTGACCCCTGAATGAAAGGAATTATGGGCTTGAGGAAGTGAGTAACAGGTATAACCTTTATTTTAGTAAGTCAGCCCTGACCAATTTACAAATGAGATATATGTAAAACACTTAGACCTGTGCCTGGCATATAGGGAGTGCTTAATAAAAACCTGTTCCCTCCCCACCACCACTTCCAGGTTGTAAATTCCTTCAATCTGTGCCTTGTTTGTTTTGGGAGCTCTCTAGGGGGCCTCCCAACTGTACCCTTCACAGAGCTGGCGCTCAGTACTATATTTAACTGTTTTAGCACTTTGTTGCAGGATTAAAGATTTTTTTATTGAATTGAATAAGTGCGGTATTATGGAATGTACTACATGTGGAGTTAAAGAATTTGAACAGTTAAAATTCTGGCTATGCCATCTACAACCTCAGGGATGTCGGCCAGGTCATTGTTCCTCTCCAAGGTCTCACTTTCTTCCTCCATAAAAATCAAAGATTTGGATTAAATGATCTTATGAATTCTGCCTTCCTGTGGCTCTCCTTCCATTCTACGATCAATAGTAGCTGGGAGGAACGTTATCTGCAGAGAATGCAGGGAGTTAGGCTACCATTGTTATATGTCCTGCATGGAAGGGTCCCCAAGGTTTTGCATTCAGGGAGCCTGTCCAAACAAATCAATGATCTTTTGCTCTGGGCCCACCAGGAAGAAACACTAGGTTCTGTTTGCTTGATTGGAAAAATCTTTTTTCATCATAAAGACTCAAATGTCATCTCAGAAGTTCAGGAAGAGATGCAAAATAAGTGGGAATGATTAAGGTGTCAATGGGCTGTCAGCAAGCAAGAATTATGATGGCAAGAGGAATTTTAATGATGAAGCCATGACAATGTCATTACGTAGGAAAATTGCTTTGAATTCAACATCTTGGAAAACCTCCTGACTGCCATTAAGACGCCCCTATATTATGAGGACATGATAGGAAGACAATTTAAATGCACGTTATACCCAGATGCTCATTATGATGCCATTATAAGGCATTCATGTTGGAAGATTACCTGAGGAAAATGATTTCCCCCTGGGGCCTGAAGAATTCTGTGGGCATATAATTATCCTGCATTTGAAAGACCAAATGGTACTTTGGGGTGCCCTGCTGTTGGTCCAAAATAAAAAGAGCATTTGTGAGCCTTTGATTCTTCTAAAATTCTCTGGAGTTCCACATCCTGTCGTCCAATTATAGGGAAGCCTGGTAATCGGGGCTTTTGACCACAGATTTTGTTAATACTCTACTGTTACCAACCTGACCCCTTGATCCTCATTCAAAGAAGAAAAAAGTCATTCACAAAAGTCGTGTCATGAGCAAGATCTAACTTTAATCCTACCAAAAACATTACCTACCTTTGTTGTTGTTCAGTTGTTTTTCAGTCTTGTCTGATTCTTTGACTTCATTTGGGCTTTTCTTGGCAGAGATACTGAATTGGTTTGCCATTACCATCTCCAGCTCATTTTACAGATGAGGAAACCAAGGCAAAGAGGATTAAGTGACTTGCCTAGGGTCATACAGCTAGTTGTGTCTGAGGCCAAGAAGGTGAATGTTCCTAACTCTAGGCCTTGTACTCAATTTACTGCACCACCTACCTGACCTGCCTTACCATAAAGAATATTTCAACATCACCATTACCAACTTCAATAGCATCATTAGCACCATAACTATAACCATTGTCAATGTCACTATTGACATCATGACTACAGAATTACAGAGATCCCGAGCTGAAAGGGACCTCAGATCAACCAGGGGATCTTAACCTGGAGTTCATAAATGTTGGGGGGTTTTAATACTTGATAAATGCATTTCACCATAACTGAAATCCTATGTGTCTTGCTTTATGAATTAGAAAACATGATTCTGAGAAGAGGTCCACAGGCTTTAACAGATTGCCAAATGGGTCCATGCCACAAAAGAGGTTAAGAATCACTGTCCAGGCTTCTGGGAGCCAAGATGGTGGAGTAAAAAGGTACTCGCTCTCACCTTCCCCTAACAACCTCTGAAAACCCAGAAAATATCATCCCAGAAAAAAAACCTGAAACAGCTGAACTAGAAGAAAGACAGAAAACAGCAGTGCAGCAGCCCAGCAAACCGGTCTCCCAGTACCTCAGCAAAAATAAGTGAAGCAGCACTACAAAGGGCCCCAGGCAGATAAGCACCCTGAAGCATTCATCTGAAAGGAGCTGAAGAAAGCAACCTAAAGTCTTCCTAAAGTCCCAGCCTTGCTGATTCCAACCCAACACCAGGTAAGCTGTCAGAATCCTACAGCCTCCAACTGTCAACCAGGAGGAGATCCTGAAGCCCAGGTGGTAGAGCAGGCAAACACCAACACCTGGACCTCCAAGTGCCTCAGTGAGGGTGGGGGAACTGGTGGAAACCAGCTCAGAAAACCACCAGGTGCCTCTGCACCCTACCACAAAGGAATCTCCCAGTGCATTAGTTAGAAACAAGGGAGGCAACTGTTGGAAGGGGCCCCAGGCAGATAAACACTCTGCAGCACCCATCTAAAAGGAGCTGAAGAAAGCTAAAGGAAAGGAAAAGCAGGCAACCTAGAATTGCCTGAAAGTTCCAGCCTTGCTGATTCCAGCCCAACACGAGGTAAGCTGCCAAAACCCTACAGCCCCCAATTGCCAACATAAGAGGCCCCAGCACACAATGCCAGTGACCAAGACATAGGCTCCCAACACAAGAAGGTTGGGTCAGTGCCCTCTGTTCCCCAGCAGGAGAGCTCAATCTCTTTAAAGGCCAGGGAATAAAGAAACCATGAGTAAAAAGAAACATATTATAGATTCATATTATGAGAAGAGTGGAGATCAAGACAGAAATTCTGAAGAGGACAACATTGTCAACAAACCCACATCTGCAACATCAAAAGGGAATATGAACTGGTCTGAAGCCCAAAAAGCCTTCTTAGAAGAGCTCAAGAAGGATTTTAAAAGTCTAATGAGAGGGGTAGAAGAGTCCTTAAAAAATACAATTGGCCAATTGGGAAAAAAAAATACATGAAGAAAACAAGTCCCTAAAAAACACAATTGGCAAACTGGAAAAAAAGCACACTGAAGAAAACAAATCCCTTAAAAATACAATTGGCCAATTCAAGAAGGCAGGACAAAAACTAACAGAAGAAAACAATCTGTTAAAAACTAGAATTGGACAAATGGAAACTAATGTCTCTATGAGACAGCAAGAATCAGTCAAACAGAAACAAAAAAAAAAAATGAAAAAATAGATGAAAACATAAAATACTTCATTGGTAAAACAACCAACCTGGAAAATCGATCCAGGAGAGACAATTTAAAAATCATTGGACTACCTGAAAATCATGATGAAAAAAAGAGCCTGGACAGTATCTTTCAGGAAATCATAAAGGAAACCTGCCCAGAAGTCCTAGAACTAGAAGGCAAAATAACCATAGAAAGAATACACTGCTCACCACCTGAAAGAGATCCCAAATTGACAATGCCAAGGAATATGATAGCAAAATTCCAAAATTACCAGATGAAAGAGAAGGCGCTGCAAGCAGCCAGAAAGAAACAATTTAAATATCATGGAACCACAGTCAGGATTACACAGGACCTTGAAGCTTCTACATTAAAAGACCACAGTAGGTGGTACATGATATTCCATAAGGCAAAGGAGCTTGGATTGCAGCCAAGGATCAACTACCCTGAAAAAATGAGCATGATTTTTCAAGGGAGGAGATGGATATTCAATGAAATAGGGGACTTCCAAACCTTCCTCATAAAAAGACCAGAGCTCAACAAAAAATTTGATCTTCAAGTCCAAGATTCAAGAAAGACATAAAAAGGTAAATGGGACAGAAAGATACAATATGTTGTTAATGGGCGGGGGGGCTGTTTAAACCCCTATAAGGGAATATGACACTTGCAACCCCTGAGAACTGTATTGTTATTACACCATGTTAAAGGAGTATACATAAAGAGGGTGGATATTAGTTGACTTTAATGTAATGATAAAAAAAAATCTAATCAAGTGGGTTAAATGGATCCAAGTAAGTGGATTAGTCTGATCTTAGAAAATGTACTGAGAAAGGAGAAGGTAGACAAGGGTAAATTACATTACAGAAAAGACAGAAAATCCTGTTACAGCAGAGGGAAAGAAGGGAGGGTGGTAAGCATTGTTTGAACCTTGTTCTCATCAGATTTGGCTCAAGAAGGGAATAACATAATCAGTTAGGTATGGAAATCTAACTTGCCCTATGGGCAGTAGGAGGCAAAAGGGGAAAGAAAAGGGAGGAGGGATGGGAGGGAGGGAAGAATGAAGGAGGTGGTGGTCAAAAGCAAAGTACTTGGGGGGAAGGGGAGAGAGGAGAAAGAAAAGCATAAACAGGGGGAAAAGGATGGAGAAAAAGACAGATAGTAATCATAACTGTGAAAGTTGATCGCTATCTTTTTTTTTCTTCTGTTGAGTTTTGTTTCCTCTTTCTGATGGTTCCTCCTATTGGTTTTAATTTTTACTCACAACTTCACTAATGTGAAAATATGTTTAATAGGAATGTAAATGTAAAGCCTATATCAGATTGTGCACCATCTGGGGCAGAGTGGTAGTGAGGAAGGGGGAAAAATTTTAAACCCAAAATCATGTGGAAGTAATTGTTGATAAATCAAAATAAATTAATAAAATTTAAAAAAAATAAAATAAAAAAAAGAATCACTGTCCAGTCCAGGGGTGGGGAACCACTGCCTTGAGGTCACATGTGGCCCTCTAGGTCCTTAAGTGTGGCCCTTTGACTGAATCCAAGCCATACTTGAAAAAGCTTCTACTTTATGATGTTCCTGACAATAATCACCTAATTTTGCTTAGAAACCCCTAGCAAAGGGGATTCTGCTACCTCTTGAGCCAACCCATTCCACTTTGGGATAGCTCTAATGGGAAGTTTTTCTTTATATTAAGCCCAAATCTGTCTCTCCATCACTCACCCCCATTATTCCCAGTTCTCCTTTCCACAGCTGAGCAGAACAAGTCAAGTTTGGTACCATATGACAGCCCTGCAGTTTCTTGAAGATAACTCTCTCATTCCACCCCTGAATCTTCTCTTCTTCAGTCTAAACACCCTTAGTTTCTTCAATCAATCCTCATAGTGTATCGGCCATATCCCAAGGTCCTCAATCATTCTGGTTGCCCTCTGCTAGTTGCTCACTAGCTCCTCAGTATTCTTCCTAAAAGAACTGAATAAAACCCTCTAGCTGTGGTCTAAGGCAGAATCCATTAGTACCATCACCACCTTGTGCCTTGGAGTCTTGTCTTTTTCAATACAGCCCAAGATGAGAGTAGCTTTTTCAGCTGCCGTATTAAAGTGTTTCCTCGTATTGAGCTTGACACCCGCCAAAACTCCCATATTTCTTTCAGACAAATTAATATATTCATCATACGGAATCTAAGCCTACAATTTACCTCAACTATATCAACTACTCTGTGAGGTACAAAGGGAAAGCATTATTCTGTCCATTTCACAGATATAGAAACTGACACTTCAAGAGGTAAAAGAATATACCCAAGAACACATAACTGTTGAGACTTGGACCCAGATCATCTGATAATGTGAAGGGTTTCAAACTAACAAATGTGTTTGCTTTGGACCCTACTGTTGACCTGGACTCTTAACTTCTCTCTTTTGAGCTAGTAAGCAATAAGTCAACCATGAGCCATTTCTTTTGACTTACCTAGTGCCCCCTAGTGCCCACCACTGTTATAGTATCATAGAACCATAGATTTAGAGTTGGAAGGGACCTTAAATGCCATCCAATTTAACCTCCTCATCTTCTATGTGAGAATAGTGAAATCCAGTGAAGAAAAGTGATTTGCCCAAGGTCCCAGAGATAGTAAATGTCAGAGACAGGATTGGAACCTAGCTCCCGGCCCAGGACTATATCTACTACACCATGCTACCTTTGGTTGGTTGGGTTTTTGTTTGTTTGGGGCAATTTTCTTTTGGTCCAAAATGCTTCCCACTTGTTTTAGAGAATCAAGCAATGACTCAACCAGCTAATAAGCTTTTATTGACTACCTACTGTTTGTCTGGTGCTGGGGACATGACAAAAATGAAACCATTTCTGACCTCAAAGAATGCTTTATAAGTATCAAATGTCTTCTTATAGAGAAGCCAAATGGACTAGGGTGAAAATATCCGGGGCCAAATGACACAGCAAAGATTTTCTCCTGTCTGCATATCTGCCCCTTTGTCCTGGTGTCTAAATGTCTCCTCTCCTAATTTCTATGTGTCTATGAGCCTCTCCTAATGTGAGATGTGTAGCCAGATGTACAGTGGAGAGAGTACTTGGCCTGGAGTCAGAAAAATATGAATTCAAATCTGGCCTCGGCTACTTCCTAGCTGCGTGACCCTGGACAAGTCGCTTCACCCTGTTTGCCTCAGTTTCTTCATCTGTAAAATGAGCTGGAGAAGGAAATGGCAAGCCACTCCAGTGTAGCTCTGCCAAGAAAAACCCAGATGGGGCCACAAAGAGTCAGACAGGACTGAAATAACTCAATAACAACAACAAAGCCTCTTGGGGTCATTGTGAAGATAAATGGAGATAATACTCAGGAAGCATCTTGAAAACTTTAAGGCGCTATAGAAATGCTAACTATTATTATCATGTTATATGTAATTTTATATTATTATTATTATTATTATTATTATTACAAATTTAACTATTTCATGGCTCAAAATCCAGATCTGAGTATGAGCAGAAATGGTTAGATTCACTTATATTTGTTTCTATATTTAAGGTTAAAGCTTCTTTTATAGTATGTAAATATGTGAGAAATGCAGAAACTAACTCGCTCTAGAGATTTTTAAGGAAAGATCAATTCATCAATCAGATTAAGAATCTTCTCAGAAAGGCAGAATCATAGAAAAGGTCCCTTAGGAGATTCAAAGGATTCAGAATAGAAGGGACTTTGAGACTTTCTGATCCTGGTCCCCTTATTTTACAGATAAAGAAACTGAGGTGCAGAGATGCTGTGATTAGTGCAAGGGCATGGAGCTAGCGAGGAGCAGAACTGCCCCCGTTCTCTGGATGCCAGGACTTGCATGCTATCCATCCCACCGCACTGCCTCCCAGGTGGGCTTTTTCCTTCCCAAAGAAGGGCTATCACTGCCAATGGCTTCATTCCCGCTTCCATTTTCCCAGTACTTCATACTTCATTTTGTGGCTTCTCTTGTGATTTTTCAAATTCCCGACTTGGAAATAGCATATTTCATTATTTCTGATTTATTAGGACCTGATCCACATTTAATGATGACTGATTCAGGGAGCTTGCCCTTTTCCCAGCTTTTACAAAATATTGATTTGTCCACATATTTTTCACTATCCTTGCCTGGGCTTCCCACGCTACATTAACTCATTGATGAGGCTGTGTAAAGGTAACACGAAGGTCCGTCATTCGAGGCTGTCCTAAACAGTCGGCATGTGCTGCTCTCCTCTTGTCCTCATATTTAACTTGCAGCTGCTTGATTTTGTACATTTTCTAGGCCTTCCAACTTGCATTGTCTCTGTCATTGCATACGTATTTCGTGGGAGGCTCTGGGATACTAAGCACTGTGGTAGGTCCCCTGGGGGACAAAAAGAGTAGTGGTTAAAACAAGCATATCACGCAATAAAAACAACGAGTTACATTAGAACATGTTTGTTTGTTTGTTTGTTTCCCTAAGAGGCAGTGATGCAAAGGAAAGAAGACTCACTGACTTTTGAATCAAAGCACCTGGGTTCAAATCTTTGCCTGTGTGATCTTGGGTAAGTCTTGGGATCTTGATCATAACACACCACTTCTCATCTCCATGCTGTTGCACTGATCATTGCGTATTTCGGGAATGCATCCCTCCCTTATCTTCACCTCACAGTCTCTCTCTCTCTCTCTCTCTCTCTCTCTCTCTCTCTCTCTCTCTTTTAAGATGCAATACAAGCATCATCTTCTGCATGAAAACTTTCCTGATCTTCCACAACTCCCAGTGCCTTCCCCAAAACTCCCTTGTAGTTAACAACTACATTTATATATTTAGGTTTGCTCACCTTATATTCATGCCTCTGTGTGCACATATGTATCCCCCCCTATTACTTGCATCTCTGACACCTAACATAGTGCCTGGCACACAGTAGATACTTCATAAGCGCGTACTGATTGTTTGTTTTTTTGAGGGATGTTGACCTCAGTGACCTCTGAGGTTATTTCCAGAAGATAAGAAAAACAAATCCCAGAAAAAAAAAATGTCTTGACCATGGTTAGATGAGCAGTAAACAGCTGCTGAACCTGGCCGATCTCCACCGTACCCCACTCCACCTTGCTGCCCCACTGGGTCAAAGAATCACAGAGTACTTGACGTGGAGCATACAATTCCCCAGTATTCCATTGCCCTAATTCCCAAAGATCCAAGATAATGAATGAATGAAAAAGGGAAATTTAAAAAAAAAAACACGTATTAAGCATTTACTCTGTGCAAAGTATTGTGATAAGTATAGGGGAAACAAAGAGAACTCTAATTCTGACAGCCCCTGATCTCAAGGAACTCACACTCTAATGGAAAGACGACACATGAAGGAGCTTTCAGCTACAGGACAGAGGGAAAGGTCTTCTGGTCCTTAGAGTACAACAGCAAAGGAGATGGCAAAGCATCTCCTTTCATGTTGCCTCCACTGATAAATGCCTCTCTGTTTCTGAGGCCGACCTCCTTGAAGCTGCCAAAGATTTGGACACCAAGAACTTTCTTTTCAGGGTCATCAGTAGCTGTGGTTACTGAGAAGATGGGAACATCTGACAACGCAGTTGCTTCTTCATGGAATTTTGGTTCTCTGGTTTGAACTTGCAAAGCTGGCGCTCTCGGAGACATTGCCATTCTTTTTTTTTAAATTTTATTAATTTATTTTTATTTGTCAATAATCACTTCCATATGCTTTTGAGTTTAAAATTTTCTCCCCATTCCTCCCCACCACCCTCCCCAAGACAGCGCACAATCTGAGATAGGCTTTACATTTACATCCCTATTAAACGTATTTTCACATTAGTGATGTTGTAAGTAAAAATTAAAACCAATAGGAGGAACCATCAGAAAGAGGAAACAAAACTCAACAGAAGAGAAAAAAATAGCAATTCAACTTCCATAGTTCTTTCTTTGGATGTGGATAGCATTTTCCATCATGAGGCCTCTGGAGATGTCTTAGATCCTTGTATTGCTGGGAAGGGTTAAGTTTATCAATATTAGTCATCGCACAATGTGGCTGTTACTGTGTACAAAGTTCTCCTGGTTCTGTTCACTTCACTCAGCATCAGACCGTACAAGTCTTTCCAGGTTTTTCTCAAGTCATAATTTCTTGAAGCACAATAGTATTCCATTACATTCATATACCACAACTTGCTCAGCCAATGTTGCCATGCTTGATGTGTGTTGATTTAGCTGCACATCGGTGGCAGTTGGTGTCTGTTTGGTGTTGGTGGGGCCAAAGATAGTGTATTCCCCTCAATGATCCCTAAAAATAGGGATGGTTGTCTGGAGGTCATTGTTATTGCCCTAGGCTCTTGGGTTCTGGGTGCCAGGCTGTCTCCTTCAGGGTCTGAGGCAGGGTAGTGGTCAAGAGAGGGATGGTTTGTTCTCCTGGCACATGCCACCTCCAACCAGGAGGAAGGATGTTATCCAACCAGCAAGACAATGAAACCTGATAGAAAAGTGCCCTCAACATTCCTCTACTAAGGATTCAGCTCATCAAGACGATATCCTAACAATGATCCACCACCAGGAAATCAACAAGCAACTAAAGGCCAACGATGTGCTAGACACTACGCTAGGCAATGAGGTAAAAATGAAGAGGCCCCTGACCCCAAGGCGCTTACATTTTATCGTGGAAAGAACATGTATAAATACAAGCAAATATCAAATATATACAAAGTAAACACAAGCTAACTTGGGTGGGGGAAGGACTGGAAACTGGGTAGACTGAGAGATGCCTCATTAGGGAGGTGGTGCTCGGGCAGAGACCTAAAAGAATATAAGGATTTTATGAGATCGAGGTGAGGAGGAATGGCTTTCTAAGGCTGAGGGATAGCCTTGGAGGTTCAATGCCTTGGAGGAGCAGTAGCAGCCTAATAAATAATAAACCAGACTGAGAAGCTAGAGTCTCTCCAGAAGGGCACAACCAGGACGGCAAAGAGACTTAGTCTATGTCATATGAAAGTTTATTGAAAGAACTGAGGGTGTTTAACCTGTTTTCAGATTGGTTGGAGAGAGCATGAATTGCTATTTCCATTTTCCTCCGTAAGTAAATTCCATTCACCCAGCTCTGGCCACATACCATGAAAGATACATACATTCTGCATACGATGGCAAGATGGCAGATGAGGGGAAGGAAGAATGAATATAACATCCATGAAGCAAGAGCAACCAGGCAGTATTGACTCCAAAATGGCCCGGGACAGACTGAAGGTGTTGTGAGGTGGTAAAGGGAATCCATTATGGCTTTGTGGGATGAGCAATACATTGGGAATCAGATTACCTGGGTCTAAGTTTGCTCTGATATTAACTATCTCAATGACCTGAATTCAGTTACTAACCATAAACTAAGATAGGATCATTCACAGAGAAGACTTGGTCTAGCCCAGAAAGGTTAGAGAAGAGACAAAGACTACAAGGTCAGATCTCAGAACCCACACATACAGGACCACTTCCTGAGCTCCAAAGCTATGGAAAGAAATCTTAGTCTGTCACAACTGAATGGATGAATGAAAAACATTTAATAAGTTTTTACCATATGTCATAATAAAGATGGAATTCAAGACTACTGCTAACTCAAGTCTCCCCTAAATCCATGATCCTATGACAATCTGGTATTGTCATTGCGTCGTTTCAATCATGTCCGACTCTCCATGACCACATCGGGGTTTTCTTGGCAAGAATACTGGATTGGTTTTCATTTTCCTTCTACAATTGATTTTACAGACGAGAAACTGAGGAAAAGAGGGTGAAGTGACTTGCCCAGGGGTCACACATCTAATAAGTGTCTGGGGCTGGATCTGAACCTTCTTGAGTCCAGAGCTGGTGCTCTATCCATTGCACCACCTAGCTGCCTTAAAACCAACTACTAGGATGCAGTCTCATACTTTTCCCACCCCTCCTGAGTGGACTAAGCCGAAGATTTTCAACATCAGCCTTTGGTGCTGCCTTAAATGACCCAGCTCTTCAATGACTACGACTGGAGCATTCTCTGTGGTGGCTGACAGGCTGCTACCTTGCCTGTGCCCAAGCATTCTCTCTCTGAGTATGTTTTCATCCCTGTCAGATATAAGTCAGTCCCACAGCCCAAACCAGCCTATCCTGGTAGCCAATGGGTTATACTTGCCAGCTAACTAAGGAATCCGCCTGTTGTTTTATAGAAAACAGAAAACAGGACAGAGGGGAGAAAAAAAGTGCCAGGAGGAAAGAAAAGGTAAGCAAAAGCCAACTCAGGCTCAAGAATGGGACTGTCTACAGTAATTTGAAATAACCTTGCTGGCTTCAGTTTATCTTTAGGAATGTCTAGCCTCATTATTTTTCATAGGCATTTATCTCAAGGGATACGGGAAGAGACAGAATGAGGGGCCTTGAAGTGGCAGTTCAGCCAGACTCATTGGATGTCAACAGCAGGCAAGATATCAGCCTGGAGGTCACAGGAGCGACAGTGCAGCAGAGACTAGGTTGAGGTTTCTAGCCAATGAAGCAAGCTGCTGATACACAAGGCCTCGGGACAGTTACTAAGGCAACAGGACAGTTCCCATATGAGGGCTTAGCCTGAGACCATATCAAGGTATGCCAATGACATTACAATGAGGATAAACAGCAAAAGGGAGGATGTCCTGGGCCATAACATTGGCTTAATGTGAGTGTCTCCTGTGAGTGGGATGTCTGCAAAGTCTATGGGGATGGGAATAAAGAGGAATGAGTCTTTATGGATATGAAGTTCATTTTAAGCTACATTTTTTTATTATTTCGATGTTTGGAGCTCTAGGTATGGAAAATGCTTTAAACGATGCAGATGAGCCACTCTTCAGTAACTTAGAGTCTCTGATAGTCTCTTGGGACTCTGAGAGGTTGAGAATCACCCCCTCTTCACTGAGATGAAAGCCTTCTGTACCCGGAGACAAGTCGTATTCCTGCTCTGGGATGCCTCTCTGATGCTAGCTAGAGTTGTGTTTGGGACAGAAAGTAGTATTGAATAGAGCCCTGTCTCTGTAGTAAGGAGGATATGGATTCAAATTCTACCTTGGTTTCTTAGTAGTTGTGTGGCCAGAAGCAAGATCACTTAATGTTCCTGGCTCTCACTTTCCTTATCTGTAAAATGAAGGAGTTGCACCATGTGGATTCTAAGGTTCCTTACAGTTCTAGGACTACAATCCCAAATGAGTTCATCTCTGAACCTCATTTTCCTCATCTTTAAAATGGGGACAAAAAACCTACCCCGCAGAGCTACTGTGAGGGCCATGTGAAATACAGTCTGTACATTGCTTTCCAAATCTTAAGGCACCATAGAAGCATCAACTACTATTATGTGAGCTCCAGTCAAGTACTTGGATATATTCTGCTTTTCTCAATGCTGTTCTCCAAAAAGCCCAATGACAAGGTGATTTGGGAAGCATAGCAGCTGGCTATCTCTGCCTTTGCTGGGCCAGCAGACATCCGCTTCCCCTCAAGCTTTTGTCTGCAAGTATAAGTACAGTTACCACTTGCATAAGTCCTTTCTCTAATGGAATCCCACATGGCCTGCTCTCAGCCAGGCATCATTTTGGAGAGTCTTCCCCCAATGGCTTTGTTAGATGAGCATTCCCATGGCTTCTACCCCCTCTAGCCTCCTTATATCAGGTCCTGACAAAACTACTAAAATCTCTTCACCCAGGGATGGGTGAAGCTGCAGAGGCAATCCCCAATTAGAGAGAAACCCCATGGCCTAGGGTACAAACAAATGGATTTCTTATTACAGGGTGAGCTAGAGTTTCAGCCCATTCCACAGTGGTGTGGGAGACCAATCTCATCAGTCATATTCTACTGACTCTTGACCAGCCAAATGGCATACTTAGAGCATCAGTGCATGAGATGCCCATGAACAGAGGGAATAAATAATAGTTCACCTTGATGGAACTCTTTAAAGTTTATAAACCATTTCTTTCCAACAACCCTATGAAGTGGGTAGTGTAGGTGGAATTATCACAGCATCTCAGAGCTGAAATATCTAAGGCCATCGTCAAGTTCTTAGCTCAAATCTGGCCTCAGACACTTACTGTGTGACCCTGGCCAAGTCGTTTAACCTTGTTTGCTTTAGTTTTCTCAGCCGTGAACTGGGAACAATAACAGTACCTACATCCCAAGGTTATGGTAAGGATTAAATGAGATAATTTTTATAAAGCACTGAGCATAGTGTCTAGGACATAGAAGATGCATTGGAAATGCTTATTCTCCTCCTTTCTCTTTAGCTGAGCAAAAATCCCTATTACATCCTCCCCAAGAAATGGTTGTCTGGTCTTTGCTTTGAGATCTCTGGTGAAAGGAAACCTACTACCATTTTGCAAATGGACACAGCTCAGAAAAAGTTAACAGCTTGCCCATGGTCACATAGATGGTAAGGTTCAGAGCCAAGGTTTTAATTATTCTAACTCCCAGGCTAGCACTCTGCATTTTACTGTGCTACCCACTAAGAAGAAAGAATGTTTGTGGGGACAGAGTGGACAAAAATGAGGGTGTGAAAGTGTAAGTAAATGTAGCCTGCCTTTGGTAAATCCCAGTTGAATGGTTTTACTCATGTTAAATTAACATTTTGCCTTAGGGCCTAGTCCACTTTAGCTAATGATGCTGTTAACTCATCTGCATCTAAGTTCCCACCCCATCTCTGCCCATTCTACCACTGAAGAACCATTGCTAGTGTTATTTGGATAATTCTGATAAGCAACCTGGAACCATACTGTGGTATAGCTGAAAGAACATTGATTATAGAGTCAAAAGACTAGGGCTTGAAGCCTCCTGGTTCAGCTTTGTGATCCTAGGAAAGTTGTTATCTCCCTCTGATCCATAGTTTCCTCCTCTATAAAAGGAGAGAGATGGATTACATCACCTCTACAATCCCTTAAAGGTCTAAATCCTATTACCCTTTTGCTTATAAGCAAAAAAAAGGGGGGGGGCCCCACACTTCAACATCCGGGGTTCCAAGTTATAACACCAGCTCCTCCTCTGGAGTCCTTCTCACAGCGGTGATCATGGTACTTTGAGGAAGTGGAGCAGGCGTTTTAGCAAGTCCTACCTGGCAGAAAATCCTCCAAACATAGCCCAGGGATGGACTATGTATCTGTCATTCAAGGATCAGCCAATCAAAGGGCAGCCAAGGCTTATGTCCAGATTGGCTTCAAGGTGATGAATTCTTCAGCCCTACAACACTTAAGCATCACTTACAAAGTAAAGTGATAGGTTTGCGTGTGTGCTGGGACAGAATGTGCCAACCACAGCGGAATCACAGACTTGGTGGTTTTCAGCCATTTTTCAGTCATGTCAGACTTGTCATGACCCTATTTTGGCAAGGATACTGCAGGGGTTTGCCATTTCCTTCTCCAGTTGATTTGACAGGAGAGGAAACTGAGGCAAACAGGTTGCAGTGACTTGCTTAGGGCCACACAGGTAGTAAGGGTCTGGCACCAGGTTTGAACTCACAAAGATGAGTCTCCCTCACTCCAGGTCTGGCACTCTGTCCACTAAGTCCAAACAAGTCAGCTGAATCCATCTAAGCTATAATCATGAGATGAGGTGGGATCACAATTCTAATAGCCTTCTAAGGCCCTCACTTCAGTTTCTGCAGTTTGTGAATTCTGAAAGGTCATTTATTTTGTAACAGAAATATGCCAAGCTCTATCCCAAATCTCACACATACACACCAAAAAACAGTCCTTATTCTACTTTTGTTCTAACTGATTTTGGAAAGACCCTACAATAAGTTAGAATAGCTACATCACACTAGAATGAAAAGAGAGTCACTAGGCTCATAATATCAGAGATCTCAAGGCAGAAGGGATATTAAAGATGATCTAGTCCAATTTTACAGATAAAGAAACTGAACCTCAAAGAGGTTAAGTGACTGGAAAGTCATAAGAACATGTTCACACAACTTTATTAGTTGTGCATACTTATTGTATCAGAGGGAGAATTTGAACTCATACCTGCCAGACTCCTAGTTCAATGCTTCATCTATTCTTCTGAGGTGCCTTAGCTCCAGTCACTAGTGCTACTTGGTACACTGAACAAGGTAGGTGTCTCTAATGTCTAAAATGCACTCCTTCCTAACTTCTGCCTCATAAAATCCCTAGCTTTGACTTGAAACAAACATATAACTCCAAGAGCAATTTTCTTTTCTTTTTTTTTAGGCAATTGGGGTTAAGTGACTTGCCCAGGATCACACAGCTAGTAAGTGTCAAGTGTTTGGTCTGAGGCTGGATTTGAACTCAGGTCCTCCTAACTTCAGGGCCAGTGCTCTATCCACTGCACCACCTAGCTGCCCCTCCAAGAGCAATTTTCCAGTAGGTAAGGGATCAGAAGATATGAAAAATTTTGAAGCTATAAGAGATCATAGGAAAATGTGTTCTAAATAAGAGAAAAGTAATGTCTGCATAAAACATAAAATTTTATATCATAATATATGAATTGGCAAAGATAACCAAATTTGAAAAGATTCTATGTTGGAAAGGCTGAACAGAAGAGACACATTATTGGTGAAGCTGGGAAATGGTAGAACCATTGTGGTTCAGCTTGGAATTATGACACACCAGTCACCTTCATCCTTAAAAACCTCACCTGATCCACCCATTCCCCCTAGCTGTGATCCCACAGTTCTCTTCCCAGTCGTGACTAAATTCCTTGAAAAGGCTGTCAGTAGTAAGTTCCTCCACTGCCATTCCTTTCACTCTCTTCTTAACTCTTTATGGTATGGCTCCTGGCGTTATCATTCAAGCGGCACATCTCTGCAAGATCTCCAATGATCTCTCAGTTGCTAAACCTAATGGCCTCAATCCTCATCCTTCCTGACATTTCTGCAGCCTTTGACACTCTCAGTGCCCTTCTTCTCTTGGATACTTTCTTCTCTGCAGATTTTGGAGACGCTGCTCCCTTAGTCTCATTTGCTGGACCTTTGTCCAGGCCATATCAGATAACTACGAGTGTCCCCTAAGGTTCTGTCCTGGGCTCTCTTCTCTTCTCCCTCCCTATTTGCCTCTGATGATCACGTCAGCTCCCATGGATTCAATTATCATTTCTATGCAGATGTTTCTCAGCTCTACTTGTCCAAGTCTAACCTTTCTCCAAACTCCAGTCACACATCTCCCACCACCTAATGGACATTTGAACTGTATATACCATCAATATTTTAAACTCAACATGTCCAAAATGAAACTCATTATATTTCCCCAAATACTCTCTCTTCCTAATGTCTCTATTATTGTGGAGAGTACCACCATTCACCCAGACTCAAAACCTAGGTGCCCCCTCAGCTGCTCATTCTCTCTCTCACACACACAGACCCATATCTAATCAGTCATCCAGTCTTTTGATTTCTATTTTCATAACATCTTCCATATGTGTCCCCGTCTCTCTTCTGACACTGTAACTGCCCTGAGGCAGGCCCTTATCACTTCCTGCCCGGCCAATTGCAATAGGCTCTTCGTTGGTCTCCCTGTCTTGAGGGTCTCCCCGCTCCAGTTCATCTCCCATTCAGCTGTCAAATTGATCTTCCTTAAGCTCAGGTCTGGAAAATCACCTCCCTATTTCATAAACTCCATTACATCTAGAAGCAGTTGTAAAATCTCCTAGAGCCTCCCTAATTTTCCAGTCTCTTCATACCTCAGTCCTTGAATATGCAGGATTACAATGGTATCAATGAAAGGATCACCAAATGGAAGTTGAACTCCAAGGAGTAGAAAAACCAATGAAGTTCCAGGAGAACCAACAATGAAATATACATCCTTCCTCATGGAAGGGAAGTGGAGGATTAACAGGACAAAGCACTGCTTCTTTTGTAAGACAGGATTAGTTGCTTTTGCTTAGCCATTTTTCTTTGTTGCAAGGGAGGATTCAATCTGAAGAAGAGTGAAGTGGAAAATGCCTGGGGTACAAAAGGCATCAATAATACAATAATACCAATGTATTATTTTTGTAAAAGAATCTCCCACTTTTGTTAAAGCACATCAAAGGCACCCAAATCATTTCTTAATTGCTCCATTATTGTTTTTTCTACATTTTAAATTTGCTTAAAACATATAACTACTTTACATATACCCTGAATTCACTTACCTGAATATGTGCTGTATTTCTCCAGTAGAATAGAAGCTTCCTGAGGACAGGGACCATTTTTAATTAGTGCTTAACAAACGTTTGTTTGGCTGAGTTGTAAGGTTGAGTTCAACTGAGCTGCCCAGTCAATTATCAAACTTTTTAAAGCCTCACTTGAGTACAGAAAATAGAATTTCCCCATGGACTGAAAAAAGGAGATGATGTATTTTTGTCCTCACATCTCTTTCTCACATTCTTTCCAAAGTCCTGGGTGAATGCTAGCTCTTGAGAAAAATGCCCTGCTGCTTGACTTCTTTCCATTCAATTTGCATATTTCTTTCTTCCAGGATTCCAGCACCCTTGTTAGCTTCAGCTATTCAAATTGAGGTTGCCAAGCTTTAGCTGAGAAAAAGAAGGGAAAATGTAATTAGAAAAGAACCATTTGTATTGGGAAATGCTTCAGGAAAGGAAGCTCATTCATAAACCTTTTTTTTTTCTTGTGCCTAGAAAAATGTACCTCCTAGAATTGCTCTCTAAAGAAGGCAAAGTGATTAAAACTCACCAAATCACTGGCAAAAAGAAGAACTTTTGGGACAATTTTCAAGCATCTTTTCTCCATCATCTTGGTGGGGTTTTTTTGTTCTTGGAGTAATTGCAATATGGCATTGTTATCCTGGGTAGAGGAATGTAATGGTATTATAAATCCCAAAGCCTCAGCATCTTTGAAGCCAATAAAATGTTTATGAGAGAATATGGTTTTAGAGACATCTGCTGGTTATATGATCCTGAAGAGAGAAATGAGCAGTGAAGGTAGAAAGCATAAATTCAACTTTTTATCAAAGGGGCCTTAGAAAGAAGATGGCCCCATGTGCCATATCCTTTGATAGATTAAGGACAATTACCACAAGAGGTGACCCCCTCCCCCCCTTCTCTCCCTGAGAACCACACCACCTTTTCTTGAAGCAAATGGAAAGTGGAGACATTTGGGAATGCAAACACTATCTATTTCACCTCCCATTCAACCATCTTGGTTGTTGCATTGAAGGCTCTCTAGAGTTATTGTTATTATTGTTGTTGTTGTTCAGTCAATTTAGTCATATCTGACTCATTGGGATTTTCTTAGAAGAGATACTAGGGCAGTTTGACATTTCCTTCTCCAGCTCATATTTGGAGTCACAAAGACCTGTGTTCAAATCTCTTTCAGATATTCACTAGCTCTGTAAACTTGAACAAATCACAACCTCTCTGAGTCTCAATTTCCTCATCTGTAAAGTGTAAATAATGATAGCACCCAACTTCACAATATGGGGATGGAAAGAGTATTCAATTTGAAGACAGGGGTCCTGAGTCCAGATCCTGACTGCACGTGCTACCTTATGGCCTTGAATAGCTCATTTAACTTCTTTTGACCTCAATTTTTTCACCCATAGAATGAGAAATTTCAGTTATCTGACCTCTGAGGTCCCTTCCAGTCCTAAATCTATGATCATATTAACTAGTAAGTTAAGTCATCCTTCTCACCTTTGTGATATCTACAAATCTGATAAGCATTCTGTCTGCAATTTTATCCAAGCCACTGATAAAAAAAAAAATACTAAAAAGCCAAAGGCCAAATTACTCAGGATAGTGAAAGAAGAGGAGCTTGGACAATATACAGAAAGAAATAGGAAGCTGTTGTAAAATTTTGAACAGAGGAATGACAATGAGAAATTGCACATTCCATTGAATGTACAAGGGGTTAAGTTCACTAACTAAAGTCATATAGTGGCCAAAGCATTGTCCTCCAGCTTCATGCCATAAGATAATTCCATGGGAGACATCATATCCTAAGGAGGACCCTTGGATATTTCTTATAAAATAAGCACCTTGGACAAGCCATGGGCTACCCAATTGGGGAGTGGGGGTGGAAGAACCGAACTAATCAATTAATTAATCAAACACATATTAAGTAACTACCATATGCCTGGTGATGTGCTAAGTACTGGGGATACAAAAACAAGAATGGAATAATCTCTGCCCTCATGCAGCTTCCATGCTATGAAGGGAAACAAAACATACACAATACATCCATATATCTGTATGTATACACAGAACATATAGGGATAGGAGGCCATCATGGCAGTCCAGGTGAGGAGGGCTGAACTAAGATGTTAGCTGGGTGAATAATGAACAGAGGAATTTTTTTGAAAAATGTTATTGAGGTAAGAAAAAAACAAGTTTTGGACACTGTTTGGGTCTGTGGGGTAGAGGAGAATGAAGAATAAAGGATTGTAAGGTTACAAAGCTGGTAGACTAGAAGGATGGCACTGCCCTTCAGAGAAACCAGGAAATTTGTTAAAAGGGTTGGGTTTGGGAGGAAAGGTAATGACTACTGTTTGAGACATGTTGAGATTGAGATGCCTATGGGGATGTCCAGTTTGAGATGCCCCATAAGGAGGTAGTGATATGGGACTGAAACCAAGCAACCAATTTAGGGTTAGATATTTAGATATGGGAGTCATCTATAGACAGATAATGAAAGCCATGTAAACTGAGGTCACTAAGAAAAAAAGTATAAAGAGAGAAGAGAAAGAGACAAAAGTGAAGAGAATTGGATTTAACTCACTATTCTACCCTTAACTAAGACTGTAATCTTAAGCAAATTACTTAATCTTGGTTTCTAATTTCCTCATTTATTAAATGAGGGGGATTGACAATGATCTCCAATGTCAACTTCCAGCTCTAAACTTTTCTGACCCCAAATTACATTTGAGTGGTTTTCCTCATCTCTCTTCTCCCCATTTTATTAACCAAAGACATCCCTTCTACATTTTCTGTCATAAAAGATAGAATTTTTCATTGTTTTCTTGCATTTTGCCTAAATACCATATGAAAGAGTATCTGACAAGGGGTGCTGTAATGTCAGAGGGGTGAGACAAAGAAATACAAGACCCTACACTGGAAACAGGAAAGCTGAGCACGTAACCCACATAAGTGCTCATTTACCCCATGTGTGCATTATTATTAGCACAGTATATTTTTTAAGACATTGAAATCTCAGCCAATAATGCACATTTTAAAAACTAATATAATTTTTAAAGATTTGGTAGATTTAGAATGATGCTCATAAAACATAATAAAACCTTACAGTTTGCAGTTTTTTTTTTTTACCGGATCTGTGATTTCATCAGTACATAGAAACTCCAGTGAGAAAACTTCCCCTACCAAATGCAGATCAACAACTCTGATGCAATTTATAGTCTTAGAGAGATGCCTTGGAAGTACAAAAAAGAGAAGTGACTTTTCCAAGGTTACATTGTATGTGTCAGTGGTACTATGTCTTTCAGACATCAAGGCCAGCTCTCTAGACCCTATGTCATACTTCTTCTTAAACCTTTACATACATTATCTAATTTGATTCTCATAATCACCCAATGGGATATGCTGAACAGATAGTACTAGCACCATCATTCACAGATGTGGAACCTGTGGCCCATTGACATTAATTAACCAAGATGGCAGGATTCATAGGTGACAGAGCAAAGGCACCTAGTCTAATATTCTCTCTGTAGTATAATTCCATTCAACAAATGTGTACAAAGCCTGTACTGCAGGAGATAAGAAGATTCCTGTCTCATGCAACTTCAAGCTTAGTAGCTTACAGTTTAATAAGCTACGTCTTGTGAGTCAATTCAATGATATTCATTCAACATAAATTAAGCACAGACTATGTATTTTTGACAGGATTCCTAAACTAGTAGACCTGAGCAATAGTATATTGATATAATTTACTTTTATTTTGCCAAGCAATCTCCTATGAAGTATGTCTCTTACCATTCTGCTGGAGAACATAGAAATATGTGGATTAGAATTCAGGCATGGGGAATCTGGGGCCTCAAGGCCACATAAGGCCACAGGTCCCCCACCCCTGGCTTAGATGATAATATTAATCTAATCTTTCAAAAAAATAATTCATAACAGAATAGTCATAATGATAATAGAATGATAGCTTATAATTAATATGAATTTATTCTACCCAATAATAGTTAGATTGATTCAGAACTGGATGAATGGTCAGACTAAAAGAGGAGTAATTAATGGTTCAATGCCAACCTCACAGGAGTATCTGCAATGGAGCATGCCAGAAATCTGTGGTTGGCTTTGGACTGTTTAGTATTTTTATAATGATGTAGATGAAAGCATAGATGGAAAGGTCGTCAAATTCATAGATGAGAGATTTGGAATCCAAGATCTTGACTGGCCAGAGAAGTGGACTAAACCTAATACAGTGCAATTCAATAGCAATAAATATAAAGTCCAACACTTGGGTGTAAAAAATCAACTTCACAAATTCTGAGTGGGTGAGACATGTTTAGATGTCAGCCTATTCCAAAAAGCTCAAGGGGGATTCATATGTCATAAACTTAATATGAGTCTTCAGGATGATGTGACTGACAGTCAAAAAAGCTGCAAAATTCTTGCACTGTTTTAAGAGAGACAAAGCTTCCAGAAATAAGGAGCTGATGGACACCCTAACTCTACCCTATTCAGGCCACAATGGAGCATATAACATGGTGCTATGAAAAGAGTGATGAATTTGAGTCAGGGGACCTGGGTTCAAATCCTGGCTTTGCCACGTGAGAACTTGGCTGTCACTTAAACCTCTGGCCTCAGTTACCTCAACTGTGAAGGTGGACTGGGTTAGCTCAAAGGGCCCTTCCATCTCTAACCTTCTAATTCTATGACAATTATATCATGATTCTATGATGATTCCAAGCATGTTGATAAGGTGAAAGGTAACAAGCATGATGGTGAAGGGCCTCCAGTCTAGGCATGCAGGGATCAGTTGAAGAATTTAAGGATGTTTAGCCTAGAGAAGAGGAGACTCTGACAGATCTCAAGTACTGAAGGATTTTAAAATGGGAAATCAATTAGATCACTTCCTTTTGGTCCAGAGGACAGAGCCAGGAATAGTAGATAAGGTTGAAATGAGGCAAATTTCAGCTTTATGTCACCAATAAACCTTCCTCACAATGCCAGCTATTCCAAAGTATAATAGACTACAGCAAGAGGCATGGGTTCTCCTCCTTGGAGGGAACCACATAGAAGCTGGATGACTATTTGTCAGATGTGTAATGGTGGGAATTCCTTTCAGGTACGGATGGCACTAGATAGCCAGTGAGGACCCTTCCTACTCTCAAGTTCTGTGATTCTCAATCCATCAAAAAGCACTTATTATGTCAACTACTGTGATAAGAGTCATATCCAAAGAGAAGCAGAAGGAGTCTTTGTCCTCAAAACAAACTTAGATTCTAATGGAGGAAAAGATGTGGATAACTAGTTACAAACAAGATATATACAGAGGAAATAGGAGAGAATCTCAGAGGGGAAAACATTAGCTGTGCAGCTCCTGAAGAAGCTAGGATTTCAGCTGAGTCTGAAAGAAGCCAGGAAGTGGAGGAAAGGCATGGTGCCAGGCACTGAGCCTACAAAGATAAAAAGGAAAAATCATCCTTGCCATCAAGAAATTTACATTTTAGGATACAACTGTGTGCAGAAAAAATGGATCTAAAGGAAGAGGGAGAAACCACCAGAAACAGTGAGGATTTGTTTCTGCATCTATATCCCTAGTAACCAGCATGGTACATGGTTTTGATTTCTGCTGTTTTATCATTTCAGTCATGTCCAACTCTCCATGACCTCCTTTTGGGATTTGCTTGGCAAAGATACTAGAATGGTTTGCCTTGTTCCTCTCCAGATCATTTTAAAGCTGAAGAAACTGAGGCAAATAGGGTTAAGTGACTTGCCCAGAGTCACACAGCTAGTAAGTGTCTGAGGCCAGATTTGAACTCATGAAGATGGAGTCTTCCTGACTCCAGGCCCAGGCTATTATCTGCTGCAGTACCACCTAACTACATAGCCACAATTAATTAATGCTTTATTGCTGATTCAGGATCAAGAAGGGCTTCACAGAAGAAATGTCAATGAGCAGAGCCTTGAAGGTCCTACGAGGTAGAGGCAAGGAAAGAGGGCATTCCAGACTTAAGGGACAGCTTGTATTATGTGGGTTGTTTATACAGCTTTTTTCTTTAATACTACTAAATTTGTTTCTTTTAGCAATTCACCAAATCTCCAGGATGACTAGTACCCTCAGAGTCTCCACACCCAATGGAGAGCTCAAGTCTGATCATCTGTGGGCAGAGATGCTCTCTGCATGGCTCCTTTTTATTTGCTTATGGGTAGTTAAATGAACCAGGCTTCACAGGTGAATTTTAGCCCAGTAGAAGATTCTTTTCTCTTTCTTATCCTTTAAATGCCAAATGAATTCACAGAATTGTGATTCCCATTATAAGCTTCCATGATGATAACACACAAGCTGTGAAAATATAATTATGACCCAAATTAGTTCTCACAGTGTGGCTCTAAAACAGATCCTGTTGGAAGAATGGGGAGAAAAAGATTCAGGGGAGCCATCTTTGTGACAGGTACTGAACCACCAGATTGCATAAGCCCATTATGTTCTCAGCATCCCCAGCTACTGAAGACCCAGAAGAGAACATTCTCACCCCTAAGTCTGTGGCATAGTCAAGTGGTTCACCATGAGAAACGAATACTTCCCTCGGCACCTGGGGCTTTCTCACCATGGAACATCATGTCAGCCCTTTCTGCCATTGGTGAGTTTCTCCCAGGACCTCCAGTGTGAGAATTAGCCCAGGCTCACCATGCTTCTGACACTCCAGACGTTGTCACCATCCCCCTGCACAAGTACCTTCTCCTCCCCTCCCCCTTTTAGCTCCTTATATGTGTTGTATCCTCCAAACCCATTAGAATCTAAACTCCTTGAGATCAGGGGGCTTTGCTTATAAATGTGTCCCTGGCACACAGTAAGTGTTTAATAAATGCTTGTTGTCTTATTTTATCGATGGAAATAACACTGAAGATGATTCATTACCATATACTTTTCACTGCACCCTAAGGACTACATGGCCTTTCCATTTAACTTGAAGTTAAAATTCTTATATGTATTGACTCCTACTCTAAGAATGTGAGCTCCTGGAGAGTAAAAGTGGTTTTGCTTTTGTATTTATATCCCTGGTATTTAGCACAGTGATTTGGACTTTTTTGTTGTTCAGTTGTTTTCAGTCCTGTCTGACTCTTTCTGACCCTGTATGGGGTTTTCTTGGCAAAGATACTGGAATGGTTTGCCATTTCCTTCTCCTGTTCATTTCACAGATGAGGAAACTGAGACAAACAGGGTGAAGTGACTTACCCAGGGTCACACAACTAGTAAATGGGTGAGGCAAGATTTGGACTCAGGAGATTGAGTCTTCCTGACTCCAGGCCCAGCACTCAATCTGCTGTGCCACCTAGATGCCCATGATTTACACATAGTAAGTGCCTAATAATACATATTCATTCATTCATTAACTGGCTGACTTTTACCTTCTATTTTTGTTTGTGCCATATGTGGATTAGGGAAAGTTCCTCCACCTCGAGCTGGACTGTGAACTACACGAGGTCTCAAGCCCACAAAACAACAAGAGTATGGGGCCATAATGATTCTTTATCACAAGCTTAGAAATAGCTGAACTCTCACAAAACCTTCTAAACGCTTCCCAATTTTTTTAGGTCTGCCCATATCAGAGACCCTGACATCCTGACATTCTGTCCCTCTTGCCAAAGCATTCTAAACTACAAAAGTCCATGGAAAGTTTCCTGCTGCCAAACTCCCCATGGCACATGCCAGGTGCAGGCTGGAAAGATGCTATCAGGAGAAGAATCTTTCCCATTCCTCTGTTCTTGTTCAGAATATCCAGGGCTGCCATATCTGCATAGCAGGCATTCTGAAATTAATTCTCTTGTGTTCAGGTTCCAGTCTCAACCCTACCAGGGACTGAGGAGATGAGACATCATCTGAGGAGAGAACTCGTGATTCAAACACTTCCAAAACTGATTAAAATGGGAGCCAAAGACCAAATCTAATATTAGCCAAGTAAACTTGGGTCATGGCTTAAGCTGGTACTTTTATCCCTGTAGAACAGCAGCAAAATTGAAGAAGTCAACATAGGGTATTGATCTGCCCTGGTTATAGAATACAGTTATCCTACATATTTATTTTTAAATTCACCCATTTCCCAAAGGCTTGGAGGCTCTCAGTAACAGCGCATTGCCACAAAGAAATTAATTTGAACAGTTCAAATGGACTCAACCCTGTCTTCTCTTCCCCAAAGAAATGGTTTCACCAAAGAGAACATTATGAGTGCTGGACTTGAAATCAGGTAAACTTGGGTTCAAATCCCGCCTCGGACAGTCCCCAATTCTGTGGCCGTCAGAAAGTCACTTAAACAATCCAAGTCTTAGTTTCCTCACCTGTAAACTGAGGCTAAGGACATCTACCATATGCACTTTGTAGGGTTGATGTAAGACTAAAATGAGATGATGGCTATGAAAACATGTTTAAACTATAAAGTAATCTATTATTGTTATTATTATAACTATTACTGGGCAGCTAGGTGGAGCAATGGATACATTATAGGGCCTGGAGTCAGGAAGATTCATCTTCCTGAGTTCAAATCTGGCCTCAGACACTCACTAGCTGTGTGACCCTGAGCACATCACTTAACCTTGTTTGCCTCAGTTTCCTCATCTGTAAAATGAGCTGGAGGAGGAAATGGAAAACTACTGGTATCCACCAAGAAAACCTCAAATGGTGTTGAGGAGAGTCAGACACAACTGAAAACAACTGAACAATAAAATTATTATGCTGTGAGAGAATACAGAGTTGGCCTCAGGACCACCACCAACAACAATAAGATATTTATATAGCATTTTAAGGTTTGCCAAAGCTTAACTTACTATCTAATTAGAAACTTACAATAACTCTATGGATTAAGCCCTATTATTATCCCCATTATACAGATGACAAAATTAAGTCTGAGAGAGCTTAAGCAAGTTGTCCAGGGTCACACAGGTAGTAAGTATCTGAGACAGGACAGGTCTCCTATCTCCAAGCCCTGCACTGGATGTCCATCCGACCCCCAACTTCCAGGAAGACCTCAGTTCAGGTCCCATCTCTGGCATAGGCTGGCTGGGCAAATCACTCCAGCCCACAATGCTCTAGACAGCTCTCTAAGACTACAAACTACAGAGAAAGTACCAGACCTCATTGGAAAAAAAGTTTCCTCATCTAGAACTCTACCCATGAAATCACAGATCCAATCACCATCTCTATGATCATTAATAAATGGGCCACAGTCATCATTATCAGATCTAGGAGAACCTGACAGCTGCCCTACTCCAATCTGCTTGCTTGCCTCCTCCCCTGAATACTCATAAGGTTATGGGTGTGTAGGTTTAGAGCTGGGAGGGACCTCATTAGTTATCTAGTTCAATACCTTCATTTTGCAGATAAGGAAACTGAGGACAAGAGTGGTCACATAAGGAGTAAGTTTTAGAACTAGGATTCAAACTCGGGTCATCTGACTCCATCCAACATTTTTTCCTCCCTCAAGCATTTATTCTGTGCTCTAAACGAATTCATTCATTTAGTACTCATGCCAGGCCTGTACTGCAGCTAAAACAAATATATTTTTTTTAATTTTCACTCTCCAAATGAGGAAACTGAGTGATATGACTTTGCCCCATGGCTGTCCTCCTTTCATGATGCTATTTCCTTAGAATAAGCCCAATTATGGCAGACAGAGGCCTTTCTAGGGAGAGGAAAAGGTTGGAATCCAGCCTGACACTCACTTACTTGGTAACCAAGGGAAGGTCGCTTAAGGTCTCTGTGCCCCACAGCTGCAGTAAGGCTTAACAGGGGTAACATACTGAAAATGCTTTTCCAACTTTAAATTTCTATGTAACAATTATAGAGAGTCAGAGAAGAAAGACATCATCCAGGGAGGGCTGGGAGCAGAGAATCAAGGAAGATTTTATGTAACAAGTAACATTTAAGGTGGGCCTTGAAGAAAAATAATAACAACACATATTGAGGTTGCAATTTCAAGAGGACAAAGTGCTGTCCTCAAATCAATCCTAGGAGACAGAGACCATAAATGAGAAAGTGGAGGTTCCAAGAATTGAAGTTCTGTAGTTCTTGGATTTGAACCTGGGTCACTTGACTAAACTCATAATGTAAATTCTTTGCAAGAAGGGATTTTTCATGTAAAGTTCCTAACACTTAGTAGATATTTAATAAATAATAAGTGCGTGTTAACTTATTGATTGATTAAACACTGAACTGGGAATTTTTGCAAGGTGAAGGCATCTTAGGAAACAGTGAGTTATAAGGAAAAGAATAGAAAAATGAAAGTCTGATATATGTCCAAAGAACAGAAAGTGGTCCATTTTGACTTGGAAGAATTAGAAATAACTTACGGGTTTGTAATTTGTTCTCTAAGTAATGAGGAGTCATTGAAGATTTTTGAATGGAGGAAGAAGCTGACCTGATTCATAGCCACAATGAAAACATAGCAATGAGGGCTTTGCTCCAGGGCACTGATATTGGAGCTTGGGGAAGGGTGTTTCTTCCCAAAACAGACCCTCTGGCTACTCAACCCGTGCTGTGTGGTTTGACTACTCGGTACCTTCCCTTAGCCTCAGTCAAAATGGAGGCTGCACAAAAGTAGACACTTAAAAATGGATCCATTCATGGAAAGAACCATGCATTTGAAGCGATTCCAATACATTATAAAAACCTATGATCCTACGTAAGTGTTACATTTCTCTGAGTAATCCCATTTTTCTCTGAGTAAAGCCCATTTTCTTTGCCCACTGACCTCTCTTCTAGAATCAGTATCAGCAATCTGTATCTTTGCCAACAAAAACCCTACATTCAGTTCAACTGACCAAACATGTCTAAAGTAGTCTGCTATATTCAAGGTATTGACAAGACTTATAACTTGGTTGGGGAGATCAGGCAAGGATAGCAATACCCTTACACATGTCCAGTGGGACACGTGCCTAGATGAAGAAGCAGTGAAGGGCTCTGAGAGCTTCAAGGAGGAAGACTAATTGTCACTGGCTGGAGGAGTCATGACAGAATGGCTTATCTGATGGAGCACACCTTCACGTATACTCACAAAACACTGGACTGTGAATCTGCCAATGCTTTTGAATTAATTAATTCCATCTTACCAGAAATAATCATGGAATTATAGCACTAAGAGGGATCTCAGCAGCCATCTAATCTAACTCACTTCTGAAAAATAATCCCCTCTCTGGGATGTATCAAAAGTGATTCTATGCCAAACTCTCCAAGAAGGTGGAATCCACCACTTTTCATGACATTACCTGCTACTTCTGGAAGACTCTAATCATAACGAGCTTTGTCCTAAAAACAGGTCCAGATTTGCCTCTTTCTTCTTTCTTTGCTCATGGTTTTGTTCTTTTGGACCAAATAGAACACATCTATCCCTCTTCCCCATGACAGTATTTGGAGACAATTATGTTCTACCCAGATCTTCTCTTCTCCCAAGATAAACTTGCTCAGTTCTTTCAACCAGTCTTTGTGTGGCTTGGACTCAAGGCCTTTCCCCATCCTACTTGTCCTTACCTGGACACCCCAGCTTAGCAATGTCCTCCTTAAACCATGGTTCCCAGAACTAAACGCAACATTCTAGATATAGCCTGACCAGAGCCGAGTACAATAGGACTGTAACCCATCACTATGACTATAAACGATGCTTCACCTAGAGTAGCTCAGTGTTACTGTTGATAGATCATTAGACTTGGAATCAGGAAGACTCATCTTCATGAGTTCAAATCCAACCTCAGACACTTACTAGCTATGTGACCCTGGGCAAGGGACCTGTCACCCTGTTTGCCTCAGTTTTCCCATCTGTAAAATGAGCTGGAGAAGAAAATTACAAACTCCAGTATCTTTCCAACAAAAACCCAAAATGAGGTCATGAAGAGTCAGACGTGACTAAAATGAGTGAAGAGCAACACAACATGCCTCTCCTAATGCAGGCTTGTTCTTAATAAACAAAGACTAAGAAAACCAATAGAAACTTCTGCATTCTTCACCCTTCCTAGAACTGAACATGATCATTTGCAAAATGTTAAAATTATGTTAACTGGAAAACTCACGTCTGGCTCCTGTTTGTAGAGAGTATGTTCAGACTGTATTATTTCTTCCGTTTCTAGCCATAACAAAATTAGCTTCTAGATCAGCATTCATGTACACCTCATCTAGCTCATTAGTTAAATTATTATAATTTGTCAAATGAATCTTGCCTCTCCTTGAGATAAGCTCTGGTTAATTGCAATGTTGTATAATGTGTAGCCTGCTGAGGACATCCAAGAGACTTCCCTGGGCCTCAAAGAGAAGACAGTCACACTTTATTTGTGGATGGCCAAAAGCCATTCTGCTCCCCAAATGATGGGTTTATGTGCTTCATTACATTGTAATTCCATGGGTTTCTACGATTCCAGGTCGTCCATCAAGTAATATCTCTTCAGGGAATAACGATCCAAGAGTACTCAAGAATAAACAAACCAGATGACAATATCAGAAAACCAAAATGATGTGTTCAATTACATAACAGCAGGACATTTTTTTCTTCCCTACTAACAAGGTTCCTGGAGATTGGAACTACTTGAAAGATTCTCACTTCTTCTGATGGTCTATGAATGATTGATGGCGCCTTCCTAGAAGTTGGTAACCGCATTTTATTTTCTCTTCTGAGATATGCTGAAAGAGGAAAAATTCAATCTGTGAGGCTTTTTTTTTTATAATGACCACAGTTGTATGGTCTTCTGAGAGAATTCTGGGACATCTGCAGTGCAAGCAAAAATTGATGAAAGGAAATGTAGCCACTCTTATTCTTGAAAGGAAAATCTTGAACCCATGTTAGTTTCTTGCTGAAATGTATCCCACCTTTGGTGTTTATCCACAGTGTCACCTACGACAAGGCACCTAACCTCCTGTGCCTCAGTTTCTTCATTGGTTGAATAAGAGGGTTGTCCTACATTCCCCTGATGTCCCTTCCAGCTCAAGATCTATGACCTATGACCTAACCTAATTCTTGAGAAGATATAAGTAAAGTCAGCTCCCCAAATTACTACCCTTCTTGGCCTCCATTGGAACTGTGGAAATCAAAGGCAAAAGTATATGCAATAACACTGAGGTCCCACAAGATTTTCCAATGATTGGTGTCAGGAACCAACATTTGTATTTATGTTGATCCACACACATCCCTCTCCACCTATCAGGTACCACATATGGTTTTGAAGAGGATAAAATAATAATCTGTAATAAATAAAGGGCTGACCTTAGAGTCAGGAAGACACAGGCTATTTATGGGCTGTATGATGCTGAATAAGATGCTTAACCTGAGTCTTAGTTTCTTGATCTGTAAAATGGGAGTAATAAATGCATGTACTGTACAGGGTAATTGGTTAAATTAGATAACTTATGTAAATTGTTCGGCAAATATGTAAAAATAAATATTACTTTACAATGTGTCATATTATATTACATTGTATTGCATCTGGCCAGTCAGCCAGTTCTCACTCCATCTAAGGGTACTGTCTTCATGAGGTTTCACAAGTTGGCATTATCCTTCACTTCCCCTATATAGTCAGTTGCTGAGATTTGTCCATCCCAATTCCTGAATGTCTCTGGAAACGATCTCCTCTTGACTTCCATGGCCACCACTCTAATTCAGGCCTTTATTATTTCATTCTCTTATTCCATGTCACATCAGTTCCCAGTGGCCCCAGGCAACTCTAAGGTGCACAATGTTTGCTGATTCACTTTGGTAGAGTGAATTCTCTCACGCAGAAGAAATCATAAGTTTGGACTCCAAAAAAATATTACCATCATGGAAGGAGTTTCCATACTGGGAGTAAGCCAAACCAATGAAAGCATGAGTCTGGACAATTAATGGTATTAATAATGGGGGTATATTTCTCAGTTCATCAATCCTACAAAGCCTAGTAGAAATATAGTGGCAAGGGAGAAATTCTTATTAGAAATAATTAGCATCACAGAATTTTAATGTTAGGTGGGAATCATAACCTCACAGACTAAAAGAAGGTAGAGAAGAAGAAAAAAGGGGGGAAAGAAATTTACATGATAACTTTATTACATACTTAAAAGGAATAGCAAATTGTACATAATAGAGTTGCAGTTTCATGTACAATCACCTTTTTTTAGTTCTACTATGTTACAGAAATGCTTGTTTTATTTCATAAATGAAAAATAAAAGAAATAAAAAATGTTTAAAAAGAAACCTCGGGTCATCTCTAGCCCATCACTTTCATGTTATACTTTAAAAATTGAGGAACTGAGAGAAGTTACTTGACATCTGGTCATCTTATAAATGACAGAACTCAGAGCTAGGAACCAATTCTCTGGAATACTTTCTGCTATATCCCCATGTGCCTGAAGGAACACATATCACTTCTAAAACAAATAACCAGGTAGGAGAATGGGAACACACACACATATGCACACACAAACACACATGTGCACACCTAGAACATACATAAAAATTGTGTCTACATACCTACATATATTGCTCATCTATCTTTAGGTTGATAGCCCTACATGTATGATATGCAACAGAAATGCTTTTTGACCCAGGTTTTCTAGAGGCAAGCAAAAAGGCTTTATATTAGCAACAAATAGAAAATAAGCAGTTACCTTGGAAACTACCTTTGAAGATGTAATTGCTTGCTATTTAGAAAAAGGTTCAAGTCTTTTAGTTTTCTAAATGTGCATTTGTATTAAAATCTGCCTTATTCAACTTATTTCTTCTGTCTCCTAAATAATAGCTCCACCTCAGCCTGATTCAGCAAGAGTTTATAAAGGACCTACTATGTGCTGGGTTCTGTGCTAGGAATACAAAGACAGAAATGAAACTTTTCCAGCCCTCAAGGAGCTTACATTCTACTGGGAAGATACAGCATCTTCACAAATGAGTAAACACAGGATAACTGGAGAAGGGAGAAATTTCTAATAATTGGGGAAGATCCTGAAGCCTTTCTGGTAGAAGTTGGCACTTGAGCTAAATAAGGCTTGACAGAAGCTATAAGTTAAGAGAGAGAGAGAGAGAGAGAGAGAGAGAGAGAGAGAGAGAGAGAGAGAGAGAGAGAGAGAGAGAGAAGAAGAAGAAGAAGAAGAAGAAGAAGAAGAAGAAGAAGAGAAGAAGAAGAAGAAGAAGAAGAAGAAGAAGAGAAGAAGAAAGGAAGGAAGGAAAGAAAGAAGGAAGGAGAAATACAAAAAGGCAGATACACAAAGACAGAAAGAAACAGGGAGAGCCAGAGATAAAAACAGAGACAGAAAGAGAGAGGAGAAAGGACAGCATTTTTTTTTATGGGGGAATAGCCCCATGCAAAGGCAAAGAGTCAAGAGTTGGAATTCTGCATTCAAGGAACAGTATGTAGACAAGATGAACTTAAAAATAAAGGGAATGGAGAGGAGGAATCTGAAAAAATCCTAGAAAGGAAGACTGGAGCAAGATTGTAATGACTTTAAATATCATACTAAAGGCAATAAGGAGCCACTGAAGTTTCTTGAGCTGATGAATGCTACAGTAATACCAATGCTTTAAAAAAAAAACTATGTGGGCAGTTGTATGGAGGATGAATTGGAGACAGGAGAGGCAAAAAGCAAGGAGACTTCACTCAGAAGCTACCCTGGCTGTCCAGATAAAAGGGGATACTCAAACACTCAAATAGATTTGGGATCTTGTAGATATGGAAGTTCCCTCTAACAGTGCAGATGGCAACCCATACATGCCTGGCCATCCTGAGTGATTTTTTTGTCTATGTCCTCTCATAAATACACCACAAGTACTCTATTCAGTATGCCAAAGGCCTTCCTTTCTTTCATTTGACATTGTGGGGGTACCAGTGGAGCACTCTGACTGTCCGTCTGTCCATAACTAACCCGTCTTCTCTTCATATTGTCCAATTTCCTGATGATTTTTACCTGTTCTGGTGCTTATCACTTTTCTTTGTTGTATTCCATGGCAGTAAAATATTAAATAAAATGATGAAGGGATAAAGTCTTAAATTAGAATGGTGGCCATGGGAGTACAGAGGAGGCAGATTCCAGAGACACTGAGGTTGGAATTTTAGTGGATTGCAAGTTCAATAAATGAAGCTAAGAAGACTCCCAGCTTTGGATCACCTGAAAATCCAACAAGCAAACCATCTTCATTTTTATTCAAGTCATTGACAAGAAAGTCAAGCAGCATAGGACCAAGTCCAGATTCCTGGGGCATTGTTATGTTTGGGATCAGTGTTACAGAGAGCAAACCCATTATGGTCCCCTTAGGCTCTAAGCCTATGACTCTGTAAACACTTTCCTATACATTTTAGGTTTCCAAATAGCTGCCATCCTTTCCCCATATTAGTTAAGTAGACCTGTGCAATAGGGGCTATCAGAATTGTGCATGTTTATGAGAAAAGAACATTCACATTTTTATGTGGATGGAGCCTTGAGAAATATTATGAAGTAAAACATCTATTCAGATTTCCAACTCACTCAAAAGAAGGAAAAGAGTATCCACGTCAAGAGGACCCTGCTAAGTAGTTCCCATTTAAAGTTCGTAATCCATTTTTTTTACTTGTGATTGAAATGGCCATGTTCCAGGAGAATATCATGATCTGCTTGTACCAAAAAGTAAAATGCAAATGTCAACTTAATACTGACTAGGCTCCATCGTTTTTCAAAGTACTTCAGGCCTTGCCAGTGTGGGATCTTAGACAGTTGTTCAGGACTTACTACTAAGACATGCTGAATAGCAAAGCTGCTAAAAAGTAAGTTTGATTATCTTAATTACTTTTATTGATGAGACCTGATACTTCTAAATATTCTATCACATTCAATAAAATTCAATTAATCTAACATTGATTACTGCTATGTTGAAGGTGGCTAGCTGTGTGACCCAGCCCCCAGGAGGCTTTCTATGACTAAGCTGTTGAACCAGTGTCTAATGGTATTGGAAGAAGAAGCTCTCATTTGAGAACTCTAATGTCTGGTAAAAAAAAAAAATGGAGATTCCTCTCTTGCAACTTCTTAATACCCTAATCTTTCCAGAACTCAAAGAATGCATTTTTCAAAGGAAATAGAAATGTTTAAATTAATTAAATTTACAATCAATTAACAAATATTTATTGATGAATGACCATTTAGTTAGCACTGTACTAGGGGAGTCGAAGGAAGCAGGGAAATATAACATGCTCTGTCTCCCCAGAAAGCTCCCAGCATATAAAGAAAGACTAGTTTAAGATACAATCAGCTAGTAAATGACTCAATTCTGGGCATTTGCATTAGGCTCTCTATGTCTTCATGATCTCACTCTCACCTGTGGCTTAAAGAAGCTGTAGCATGCACAGCAACCACACACTGGTAAGAAAAAAAGAGTCTCAGCAGACAGGCTAAACCAGGTTGAGGGTAACTGACAGGCCTCAAACCCATCAGTTAGTTGGTGAGCTGTCTACCCCAAGCATCTGAAGATTTCCCCTGGCAGAATGGGCAGATAAGGGCAATTTGTTACAATGGCCATGAAGACAGCTGAAGAAGGTAGTATGGAGCACTTAGAGCTTGGTCAGACATCAAAGATGCCAAGGTCATCCACTGCATCCTGGTCCTTCACTGGTTGTCTTGACTTTTGTCTTGTCACTGGACTTCAATGACTCTGGAAGAAGAGAGTGAGGCTGAAGACTGTGTGTAACTCTACCTTACTTAAACCCAATCCATGCACAAGTCAAGACATCTCCCCATGATGTCACTGGTCTTTGAAAACAAAGCATGAACAACAGAAGGCAGGAAGGGAGGAGAGATTTGGAGAGAATAGCTGTGTTTCTGGTTTGTAGGGAGAACATGAAATTCCAGGCTTTCTTCATGAAAAGGACCCTAGAGGGAGGAAAAAATGTGGAGAAGTTGATATGAAGGGAAGCTAACACTTGGACATGTCCCTAATTTTCAGCTTGCCACATTAGAAAATAGGGAATATTGCAGCAAGGTAGACTATGTCTCCATGTGCCTCTAAATGTCAACTTCTTCCCAGAGTTGGGGCTTCTCCCTGAAGAGAGCCTGGAGCACATCTACAAAACAACATTTGGTGCCCATCAGTTGGGGAATGGCTAAACAAGCTGTTGTATGTGATTCTAATGGAATATCACTGTGTTATAACAGATGACAAGCAGGATGATTTCAGAAAAACCTGCAAAGACTCACATGAATTGATGTATAGTGAAGTGAACAGAACCAGAAAAATGTTGTACACAGTAACAGCAATATTGTTCAATGAAGAACTGTGAATGACTCAGCTCTTCTCAGCAATTATTGTACCGTGTTATATTACATTATAATACAATACAATATATACAATAATCCAAGACAGTCCCAAAGGACTAATGAGGAAGCATGCTATCTGCCTCCAGAGAAAGAACTGATATTGTTTTAATACAGACTGAAACATGCTATTTTTCACTTTCTTTCACTTTTTTCTTTTATTCATCTTCTTGTACAAAATGACTAATATGAAATGTTTTACATAACTGCATATGTATAACCTATATTTGCTTGTTTACCATCTCAGAGAGGAGGGAGGGAAGGGAGAAAGGGAGGGATAGAATTTGGGACTCAAAACGTTGGCTTAAAATGTTAAAAAAAAATTGAAAAAGCATTTGAGGTTGATACATTTATTTAAAATTTCAAGGCAGAAAGAGTGGTAGAACGACAATATATTGTGACCAGATCAGGGAATTTCAGAGTTCATGAACATGGAAGTTGTGTATTTGCAGGTGATGGCAGGATCAAGGATATGACAATTTCTGTGAAGTGGGATAGAGGAATAGTTCATGGGAAATAAGTAAACTGAGGAATTGGGAGGTGAGGGTGTTTGAGGAACTATCATTATATCTGTTGAAGTCCCCTGTGAGGAGGGCAGGAGTTGTGGAGAAGAAAAATACTGTGAGGCACACACTGGACTAAGTAAGGAAAGAAAGGGAGTGTCCTAGAGGCTGGTAGACAACAGCTACCAGAAGTTTGGTTAGGTGGCGCCCATGGCTCAAGTGTATCTCAAAGGAAGAGAGAGATTACTGAATGATGGTCATAGAGGGTGAGCTTAGAAAAGGCAATGGAAAGCAAGGAGTATTCCAACTGTCCCATCCAGAACAAAGAGTCAGGGGAATGAGGGAAAGTGCAACCAGTGCTTAAAAGGGAGTCCAGGAAGACTCTGTACTTGAGAGGGAGGCAAGTCTCAGTAAGAGCCAGAAGATGGACAGAGTGGGAAAGGAAAATATTTAAGAAGAAAGGAAATGTGTTACCATTGGAACCAACATCCCACAGAGTATAATGGATGGGATGGGTAGCTTTAAAGTGGGACATTGAAAGGGTTAGGATGAGGAAGAGGCAATAAAATGTGGCCACTAGAGGGATAGAGAATGACCTTTGAATAATAACAGTAGAGGATTCGGAATCACTAGGATGAGGAGGGTATGACAGGGTAGGAATTTGCTAATCATTGCAGAATAGGTTCTGGTGGGTTATTAATATCACAGGGTATGAGAAGACCAGGGAGGGAAGAGCTGATGAAATGACATTTTTCTCCAATCTAGGAAAGCCGGCCATTCCAAGAGATAGTCTAAAAAAAAAAAAAAAAAGGAATAACATCTCTCTGTCCCCTGCAAGTAGGAAGAGAAATGAGACCAAAAGTATTTAAGTGGCTTGCCCTGCGTCACATAGCAAGCAAATGTCTAAGGTAGGGTTGGAACCCAGGCATTCCTTACTGACAATCTAGCACTCTATTTACTATGCCATGATACCTTGCCTATGAATCAGAAAGGGACAGGAGTGGTCCAAGTTGGGGATAGTCCAAGACGGGAAGAGTGGAAAGAGGGGGGACGTTATTGGCCAGTAAATGTGTGAGGCAAGATTTGAACCATGAATCTTCGTAATGCCAAGCCCAGCATACCATAAACAATACCATGCTGCCTCTAATGTATTACAAGGGAGTGACTGGACTGGCCACTTTTTTTCTGCTATGAAATCAGGAAAGTTTAGAACTGATGAAAATTTAGAGCTGCTTAGGAACCAAGTCCCATGGAAATAACAAATGATGTAATTAACAGTAACAACCTTCCCTGGAGTAAATGGTGGTATTCAAGCACTTGGTGCACAGGGTTATTATTGAAAATAAGAAAATATCCCCATAGGATTAGAAGACAGCAATACAGCTTTAAATGACTATCATGGGAAATGTGGCCATTTCCTGAAATTATAGAACATGTAAAGTCTCTGCATCTATAACAATGAGGAGACAGAAGGAGATGCTCAAAACAAGTGCCTTTAGATGAAGGAAAATAGCCATTATGGAGTTTTCACTGTAGGACAATGCAGAAAGAAGGCAGGTGTTGAGGCCATTTCTCAAAGAAACACTATCACTGCAAATCAACTAGTACGGAGGTAGGAAGCCAGGCAGCTTGCCAGGTTTCAGGTCATCTGAATAATTAAAAACATAACCCAGACCTTGGGACATGAGGTGAGTTGTGGATAGATGCAGAATAACTTGTTCCTATCAGAGGTTAAAGACCTCTGTGTCTGTCTGTCTATCTGTCTGTCTCTCCGTCTCTCTCTGTATCTCTGTCTCTCTGGTTTCTCTGTCTTGTCTCTGTCTCTTTGTCTCTGTCTCTCTCTTTCTCTCTGTGTGCAAGAAGATATCAAATATTCTTACAATAGCAATAGAAGCAATTCTTATACTTTCTACCCATTCATGTACTCTATACTGGTTTACTTATTCTTCCTCACAAATGCCAAAACATCTCTCTGCTTTATGCCTTTGCATTCTCTATCTCCCAAGCCTAGAGCATTCCCTCCTCATCTCTGCATCTTAGCTCTCCTGGCTTCCTTTAAGACTTAGCTCAAAGTTAGGGGCAGCTAGGTGGCACAGTGGATAGAGCTCTGGCCTTGAAGTCAGGAGGCCCTGAGTTCAAATGTGACCTCAGATACTTGACACTTACTAGCTGTGTGACCCTGGGAAAGTCACTTAACTCCAACTACCTCACAAAAAAAGACTTAGCTCAAAGCCCACTGTCTTAAGATGGACTTTCTCAGAGCAACCCTCAACCCTACCACCTTTTGCTCTGAAATTGTAACCTATCTATTCTCTCTAGATAGATCAAGAAATCAAGATATAGACATATAGATAGAGATGTCTATGTCTATAGAGAGATAGCTATATCTATAGACATTGATGTCTCTACATATATATAGGTATATATATATATGTATGTACACACATGTGTATATATATACATATGTGTAGTTATTTGCATGTTGGTGCCTCCATTATAATATAAACTATTTAAGGGCACGGACCATATTTTTGCTTTTCTTTCCCTCGTCACTGCTGAATATCACAGCTGGAACATTGCAAGTGCTTACTAAATGTTTGTGGCTAGGACACGCAGAAAGGCAAAATAGTTCCCAGCCTCAAGGAGTTCACACTTTAATGGGGAAGATAACATAGAAATGAGGTACATACCAGGTATAGACTAGACACATAAAATTAGGTTCATACAATATACAGAGACAGTGGATGGGAGATACTGATAGGTACGAGAGAGGCCTGAGGATCTAAGGAAGTCTGGGAAGGTCTCCTATGAAGGTGATTTGTGAAAGAAGGCAAGGGAACTGAAAGGCGTAGGTGACAAGGTAGAGCATCCCAGGCAGGAGAAATGCTCAGTGCAAAGGCATGGAGATGGGAAATTGATTATCACGCGGGAAGAGTAGATTAGTAGGCCCCTTGAGCAGTAATCATAGTGTCTTTAGAGGGGAGTAAATGTAAGAAATCTGGAAAGGCCAGCAGGAGCCAGGTTATGAATTCCAAGTAGAAGACTTTATGGGTCACGCTAGGAACACTCTAGCTATCAGGTCACTGGATTGTAGAATTGAATATTCATGGCTGGAAAGGACCTCAGAGGCCATGTAGTCTAGCCTAGTCATTTTATAGATGAGGAAGTGACTTGGCCAACATCATAGAGACAGTAAGTGACAGTCAGGATCTGGATCCATGTCATCTGACTCCCAATTCAACACTCTTTCAAGTGAAAGCTGCCTTCAAGTCAGAGCATTTCTGTTCATCAGAGCTAGCATTTATTACAACAAATCCTGTGGATCGGGAAGAACTAGTCCCCACCATTCATTTTGACAAGGTGCTGTCCTTCCAAAGGCTACTGAAATTTTTTAGAGACTTGGCAGTGTTCACCTCTAAATAATAAGACGGATTCAAGCAAAAGACGATTTCTGTTCAATGCCAAGAAAAATATTTTTCAGTTGCTAAACAGTGAGTTAACTCATTTGCAAATAAAAATGGTCAAAAGCATCATACAAAGCCTGAATTGGCCTCTATCCACCATGTCCACGTGTTTTATGTATTTAGTTATTTCCGTGTTGTCTTTCTTCTCCATTAAAATGTGAGCTCCCTGAGGACAGGAACTATTTTGTCTTTTTTTGCATCCTTGTCAGTCAAGTGGTTATTCATCCCACAGAACACATTCAGAGTTGCTATTCTCAGTTCTTGTCAACCATGTGGAAACTTCAGGGCCCTCTTCTGGCCCCATGTGCCTCAGTGCAAAAGCATTCAAAGTTTGAGAGGATGATGAGTCCTTTTACTGGGTGCAGAGCCAGCAACAACAACTCAGTGAATGTATAACAACCCCCAGCTCAGCCTCTCTTCCTTCTATCTGTGCATCTTGACAGGACTGATCTGAACCACTTCCCCAGAAAGGGGGAGGCAGAGTGATTTAAAAAAAGGGCGACCTGTACCCTTCCCCACTCCAGCCTTTATGTGACCATGAGCATAGGGTATCTAAAGCATATGTAAAAATTAAAAAATAAGGGAAGCTAGGTGGCATAGTGGATAGAGCACTGGCCTTGGAGTCAGGAGGACCCGAGTTCAAATCCAGCCTCAGACACATAATATTTCCTAGCTGTGTGACTCTGGGCAAGTCACTTACCCCTCACCAAAAAAAAAAAATTAAAAATAATTAGGCATATGTACTCACAATAGCATATTGCATTAAAAAGGGGGCATAAGCAAACAGGAGGTCAAGATGGCAGACTAGCAGGAAGAAGGATAGTAAGCACGTCCCCCACCCCTGACTCCTTCAAACAGATCTAGGAAATGTGTAGAGAAGATCCTGATCAGGAAATGAAAGAAAAATCATGAGTCATTTTTCCAACCCCAACTGGCATAAGGACACAAACAGAAATGTGTATGGACAGGGTCTGGCCAGGAGCATTCTAGCATGGGGAGAGACCATACACCAAGGAAAGAAAAGGTCTCAGATCTAACACGGAGGGGTCTACACTTGCATAGGATAGAGAAATAGGTGCCACCTGGCAGCTGTCACTCACTACCCAGTTCTGAGTCATAGGTACAAGGTGGACTGAGAAGTGGGCTTGTGCCTAGGGATGGCTTTCCAGGGTGAGTACCTTATCCTCTGTACCAAGGAGGTTCAGGAGCTGGCAGAAGTTGTACAACTCAGACCCCAAGAACAAAGTAGGGTCACAATTCCAGCTTCCAGCCCAATCTGAAACCTGCGGAGTGATAACCAGGTTTGGAAGCCCCAAACCAAAGGGAAGCCTATAGTTCTGTAACTCCAAACCAGAAGAGCTTTTCAGTGATGGTGGCCAAGTCCAGCAGCAGACTACTGGAACTCCAAATGGGGCAAGAAAGTAGCAGAAACCTCATTTTACAGAAGAGTAAATTGAGGTTTTGTAAGGTCAAGTGACTTGCCCTTGATCACAAAAGTAGTAAAGCTCAGAGATGAGATATGAACCTGGAGCATCTGACTCTAAAATCAGCGCTATTTCCATGGTACCCTATGGTTTGCAATTATAAAAATATGTGGTCCTCAGGATCCACCTCCAGGGGCCAATGATGAGGAAAAGAAATCTTATCTCATCCCTTTTGACTCTGGGGTATATGTCAGCTCATCTGTACCAGTAGCAGGGAGGGCCAGCCGGGGAGTACAAGTTCAGAGATACAGGTAGAATGGGAAAAGTAAGTACTCAGGCATAGACACTCAGGATCAGAGAAACCTCAAATAGTCCTGGCGTACGTTGCCTGTGATGTACATGAATTGGGTAGAAAAGATACTGTTGTTCATTCTTCAATTTCTGAAGAGGACCAGCGACATCATGGGGTGATGTCTTGACTTGCACATGAATTGGATTTAAGCGAAGTAGAGTTGTACAAAGTCATCAGCCTCACCCTCTCTTCCTGAGTCCTCAAAGTCCAGTGGCAGACAGAGTCAAGACAACTGTCAATGGTCCAGGATGCAGTGGATGACCTTGGCATCTTTGATGTCTGACCAAACTCTAAGTGCTCCAAGAGCACCTACTTCAGCTGCCTTCGTGGCCATAGTAACAAATTGTTCTCATCTGCCCATTCCACTGGGGGAAGTCTTCACATGCTTGAGGCGGACACCCCCTAACTCACCAATGGGTTTGAGGCCTGTCAATTACCCCCACCCTGGTTTGGCCCATCTGGCAGAGACAGTTTATTAGGGTGTGGCCATTGCACATGCTACAGCTTCTTGGAACCACAGGTGAGTTGGGTGAGAGTTAGACACTGAAGGTGGATGAGCAGCTCTGAAAAGAGCTTGGCAAGCCCTCACACGAGGGATGTTAGCCCCTTCTGAACATGTTGGTCTAGTGATGATTCTCACTCAGGGTGTGAGAGGTCCAGGACTCATGTCCCAGACACACCCTCAAGTGAAATAGTAGTGAAGGAGATGACTACCCAGAAGAAAATCCTATGGGACGCTCACAGGTAGCAAGTATGCGGAAGGGAAAAATGATCTTCCTCTCCTGCCCCTTACCCCTTAACTCTCTCCAATCTGGCTTCTGACCTCATTGTTTAACCACAACTGCTCTCTCTAAAGTTATCAAGTGCCAACTCCAGTGACCTTTTCTCAATCCTAATCCTTCTTGACTTTTCTGTAGGCTTTGAACCTGTTGATCATCCTCTTCTCCTTCATACTTATTTTTCTCTTGGTTTTTCAGATCACCATCAAGAAGCAAAGTGGCTTAAGAAATTCATTTCCAGCATCTGCTTCCAGAGATCAGAAAAAAAAAAAGCATAAAACTAGGCAGAAAGATGGAGTGGGGGAAGGAAAGGCAGATTCCAAAGGGACTAGAAGGGTAAAGTTGCCAACACCAGAAGGTGAAGCATGAAGGCGATCACTCTGAGATCGAAATGGGACAAATTACTTTCTTCATTTATGGGTTGTCTTCTGCATTAGAATATAAGCCCATTGAAGGCAGGGATTGTGTCATTTTTTGTCTTTGCATACATGTAGTACTCAATAAATCATTTTCTATTGATTAATTCTAAGTAGGCACCAAAGGAAATGGGTCTTGTGGGAATTTGTTTTGCTGTACGATACAGATTTGTTATGAAGGTTTTCTTTTTCTTTTTTTCTTAATCTAAGTTCAATGTGAAGAAGGGAGAGTTGGCAGGGAAGGGAGAGGGGAGAAATAAAAAATGCTTTAAAAAAATTTAAATGAAGCAAAACAAAGTAAAACAGAGCAAAACTCCCCCTGAATAATAAAAACAAAATAAAAGCCACTACTTTCAGATGTCTCTTTGAGAAAGTGTCAAGGCCATTGACTTGAACTTTATCTTTTTAAAATTTAATTACCCTTATCCCTGAGGTAACAATATGTAATGCCTTAAAATTCCAAAGCATGGAAATCTAATTTCAATTATATATTATATTAATATTTTCTACTTAGATAATTTTTTTAAGACACTACATTTCAGCTCATAAAGTCGTTAATTAATTGTTCCAAGTTTTATTCAGACGTTTTTCAAAATCAATTGTTAAAAATAGGTGTTGCTCTAGTAGCACAGTAGAGCCACTTCCAAGAGATATTTCATTTAGACAATCAATTAACTAGCACTTATTAGACACCTTCCATATGCCAGACACTGTGTTAGGGCTGGAAATAAAAAGACAAAAATAAAACCATTCCCATCTACAAAGAACCCACATTCTTTTGGGTAATATACCATAAGCAAGAATAAACAAAATATATACCAAATACTGCTACTATCTACTATCTAGGGCCCTTTTCTCTTTTTCTTCTCTATATTTTTGTTCTCTTAAATATTTATTTTATATTGTGCAATTTTGGTTTTCCTAGGTCTTGGCATATATCTCCAAATATATACCTGAAACTTTTTTCCCAACTAAATTTCAGCTGAACACTCAGTTTTTCAAGTTTATCACTTCAGCAAGTAGCTAAGGGGCTCCCCCCACTACCCTCAGAGTTTATTGAATGCATTGTCTGATGTATGTTTTACATGGAAATGAGATAAGGTGAAAAGCTATTAAAATTTGGAACCAAGAAGTGTTTGCCTTTCTATTGAATTCTCCTTTCATTACGTATGCAAAGGGAGGGGGTGGGGAGAGGAGGATAGGAGGGAGGAGATGAGGAGCAAATCAATGGGGTTGAGAGGCAACCTGTTCCCAAGATTTTGTGGGAGTCATTCAGCCTCCCCAACATCACCACCCCTTCCCAGGAGCTATAGTGAACAGAATATTGGGGAAAATGGATTCTATGCCTATCACCAAAAAAACTACCAGAATTTTGACTCTTTTTCAACCCTTCATCTTTGTTCACTATTAGATTTATTGATCAAAGTTACGAGAATGAGAATATTGAGGAAAATGAGGTTATCATTCCAGCTGCATACAATACAATCATTTGGCTTTTGGTCTACACCTGTGCTATCATCCAGGTAAGGACATCCCAGTGAGGAAACTCCCTTTACCAATGCAGATTGGCTACTGTTCTGCAACTTATACTCTTACAGATTTTCCTGAGGGGCCAAGCCAAAGTGGCAGAATACAGGCAGCAACTCAGTTGAACTCTCCCAACATTCTCCACCAAATGACTTTAAAATAATTCCTCAAATCAAACTTTGCAGCAGCAGAGCCAACAAAGGTCAGAGTGAGACGTTTTTCCAGCCCAAGACAACTTAACAGCGGGAGAGGTCTGTAACACCAACAGCACTAGCTGTGGGCCTTGGATGCTGTGACAGCTGGAGGAGCAGGGCAATTTTGGTAGCTTTCAGCCCAGAAACAGTCAAACAACTGGTCAGAAAGAGATTACAGAAGATCCTTTACTGGCACGGGGTGCAGCTGGCACTGACCGGTTAACTCTACTGTCCACAAGCAGTTCTGGGTCACAGTGGTAGGACACAGAGGAGCACTTGTGATCCATCACAAGGGAGCAGGGGCCCAGGTCATAGTTCTAAGACAGAAGACCACTAACATTTGTGGCAGCAAGAAATCAAGGACCCAGTCATAGTTCCAAGACCAGGAGAAGTGCTAGTTCTTGCAGCTGCAGGGGAGCAGAGGCTCTTCCTGGGTAAAAGAAAAAGAAAATAACAGAGAGCAGACCAGGAGAGCAGTGACCACACCTTTCCAAGCATCACACCAACTTGAAAGTATCAAAAATTTGCAGACTCCCAGAACTAACTCTGAAAATAGCAGCACAAAAAAGCCTGGAGCTTGGGACAATACATCTTCACTTCCCCGTGTGCAAAGCCCAAATTTAACATAAAGTTAAAAAGCAAGAAATAGGCTAGAAAAATGAGCAAACAAGAAAAAAAATATGAATTTGACCACAAAAAGCTACTATGGTGGCAGGGAAACCTAAGACACAAACTCAGAAGAAGACAGCAATATGAAAATATTTATAAGCAAAGCCTCAAAGAAAAATGCTAATTGGACCCAAGCCCAACAATACTTCCTAAAAAAGTTAAATAAAGAAATGAGTGGTAGAAGAAAAGTTGATAAAAGAAATGAGAGTGATGCAAGAAAATTATAAAAAGAGAATTAACAGCTGTGTAAAAGAGGTACAAAAAAAATACTGAAGAAAATAACACCATAAAAAAACAGAACTGGCCTGATGGTAAAAAGAGGCACAGAAAATAACTAAAGAAAAGAACTTCTTAAGAAGAAAAATATGGCAAACAGGAAAAGATGTACAAAAGTTCACTAAAAAAAATCATTCCTTAAAAATAAGAATTGGGCAGGTGGAAGCTAATGAGACATCAATAAGCAATAAAATAAAGTGAAAAGAATGAAAACAATAGATGCAAGATGCAAACTCAGTTCTTACTTAACTTCATAACTGTCCCCCATGCCTGGAATGCTCTCCCTCTTTATCTTGCCCTATTAGTTTCCCTTGTTTCCTTTAGGGGCCAGTTAAAATTCTACCTTCTACAGGAAGATTTTCCCAACCCCTCTTATTCTAGTGCCTTCTCTCTCAATTATTTCCTATTTATCTTGTATAAAGCTTATTTTTGTACATTTGTTTGCATATTGTCTCCTCCATTAGATTGTGAGCTCCTTGAGGGCAAGAACTGTCTTTTGCCTCTTTTTGTATCCCCAGCACTTAACACAGGGTCTGACCTATAGCAGACTTAGTAAGTACTTACTGACTGACTTCCAGTTCAGTGCCACATCTCCTAGTACATGCCCAAGGCCCTGTGATAGTCACTGAAAGGAGAGGAGAAGCAAAGGTAGGTTATATGTTCTCCTATTAATACCACAGTTAGAGAAACATAATACAATGTAATGTGAACTATAGGCTGGAGTCATAAGACCAGGTCTACCATTATTACCTAGACACACTTGAGCAATAATTTTCCCTTCCCTCATCCTAAGTTTGGTTACTGTAAATGAGGAGGGTGGACATAAATGACATTTAAGGTTCCTCATAGTTCTAAATCAACAATCTAAGGGAACTGTAACAAAGAAAAGCTAAATAATTTACTAAAGTAACTTAGCAAGTCAGAAGCAGAACCGGTTATGCAAATAGTTTTGTCCTGGTTGGATATAGCTGTTTTTGAGTCACTATAGATGAGAATAGCTTGACCCATCCTCATTTGCATAATGCATTCAACACTTCTTCACAACAAAATGTCAAGTTTCCTAAGATACATCACCATGGTGAGAAGAGCCAACGTGGTCCAAAATGAAAACTGGAGATCACAGAGAGGATGGTCAAGCCCCCATTCCTTCCACACTGGAACATCAGAGCATCTAAAAGCCAGCTAAATTTTGTCAACTGGCCCTAGCTAGAGAATGAGCACAATGTATCAGCTTTTACTGCCTTGACATCCTGAGATCATGTAGAATGTAAACTGCTAGAGGGCAGGGAGGTTTCTGCTTCTGTCCTTGAATTCCCAGAGTATAGTTCTGTGTCTGGCACATAGGAAGTGCTTAATAAATTCTTAATGTGACTCCTTCATAAAAGGAAAGAGAGACATTGAAAGTGGGGTTCAGAATTTGAGTATCCCATGATGCCAATGCTATCTCCCTTTTGGCTTTCTGTTCACATTTGTGACTTAAAAAGACATTACTAATATTGGGGTGGGGGGGGGGTTCCCATGCACATACCCATTGGAAGAGAATTCAGGAAAGGCTGGGCCCAAATCTGGCCTCAGACACATAACACTTACTAGCTGTGTGACTCTGGGCAAGTCACTTAACCCCAATGCCTCACGAAAAAAAAAAAATTCCAAAGAAAGGCTGTGCCATGTAGAGAGCCTACTTGACCTTGAGGACCTCAAGGGCAAGGTGAGTTTTAATTTTGTTTTATATCTAGTGGGAGGTAAATGAAAGAGACAACCAAAGGAAGCTACCCTCCCCCCCAGAACATTGGGTGGCACCTCCCTCTTAGAACTTAAAAGAGGGCAAAGAAAAGATTCACATAGGAAGGTCAGGAATCATGAAATCATAGATTCAAGTTTGAAGAACCATGAAACATTCAAACCCTAAGACAAACAGATTCCTGTTAACCACAAATTAACATCATCTAAGTTGTGTTGCATACCACGAGTCTGATATCTCTACCATAGAAAGTATTGAGTCTAGCCTCCTCTTTATGCAGTTGAGGAAACTGAGGCACAAAGGAGTTAAGTGACTTACCTAGTCATATGGCTAGTAAGATTTGAGGAAGGCTTTGAATTGAGGATAGTCCAGCACTCTATCTACTACAAGACACTTGTGACCTTCATCCTTTGAGAGGTACCCCCAGTCCTAAGTCCATATACCCATCAAGACCTGAAAGGCTATGAGAATAAAAATTCCATTTTACATTGAGTGCTATGTACATACGCCTATAATTCCATGGGGTGGCGAGTGCAAATATTGTTATACCCACTTTGCAAATGAGGAACCTGAGAACTAGAGTGGGAGTTTGTTTATGGTCACAGAGCTAGGGAGTTTCTGTGGCTCCAATGAAGAGAACACTACCTTGGATTCAGAGATCATGTGTTTAAAGTCTGATTCTGTCACATACCACTCAAGTGACTTTGGGCAAGTCATTTCACCTATATGGGCCTCAGTGGAAGGTCTCCAAGGTCCCTTCTAAATCTAGAGTCCATTGCCCTTCCCATCTTTCCTCGTTGTCCCATTGTAAACCTCTGAATTTTGTCACTAGGTTTTCCAGTGGCTTCTGTTGGGCCATCTCTCTCTCCACTCCTATTCTATGTTTTATTTTGCTTCCCTCGTGTACGTAGACTACAAATATTTGCAGCCTTATTGTTTTCTAATTACTTAATGAACAATCTGGTCCCTGGCAGCAAAACGCTACCTGGGACTCCATGATGTTTATCTCCATAATATGTACAGGATGAGGAGCCAGATTTCGTATGTCTTTATTAGCTTTCTGCAAGCATCATCTTACTGCCTCTTAAGTGATAATGATTGTCATAAATTTAAAATTATGTTTTTGTTCATGTAGCTACTGGAACAAACAAGACCGGCCACGCATGGAGGTAAACCAGGGAGCAGCCTATTTGGATGGCATAATTCCACCACATGGAAAGCTCTGTAAGTAAAAAGCACCATGTGGGATAGCAGAAAGGGCACTGTATTCATGTCAGAAGACCTGAGTTCAAATCCCAGCTATCCTACTTATGCCAAGTCAGCAAGAAATTGTCAAGTGCTTGCTATGTAGTGGCCACTCGAGCCAAAACAAGGCATTGGGCATACAAACAGAAGCATGAAGAAAAAGCCTACCCTCAAGGAACTTATATTCTCATGAAGGAAGAGTACACAAAAAAGAAGCTGAAAGAAAGGCAGGATTGGGGAAGTAATGGTGGGGGAAAGTCCTGAGAATGAGGAGTGGAGACTGGAGAAGTTAAGGCATAACTGGCCTGGGCACCTTCCTTAAAGTGGAGGTTCTAGAGGCAGCCAACCAAACCGAGGAGAATGGGAATCGGGGGAGGGTACTTCTGGTGTGAGAGGGCCTTCATCAACTCACCTCACCTTTCTTGGCTGAGTTTCCTTATTTGTAAAATGAGGGGACTGCCCCTCCAAAGTCTCTCCGAGTTTTAAGTTTTATTATACAATAGGATATTGTTATTATTAAGACATTAAGAAGCACCAACACCTCTCTCCAAGCCAATGAAAGTTTCCAACAATTCCAATCCACCATTACCTAAAGAAACAAGGCCAACTTCTTTAGCCTGACAATTGAGGCCCTCAATTACCTTTCAAACCTTAGTTCCTACAAATCTCCTGCATTGACTATATCCCAGACTATATTCAAAAAGGGTGGGGTTTTACTTTTACTTATGTTGACTTGTCATATTTTTTACTGCTTCTAAAAATTAGAATTTTCTGGGGGAAGTTTGGTAGAGTGAAAAGAAGACTGAGTTATGTTTCAGAGGCCCTGGTTTCAAATTCCAGTTTGCTAATAATCTGTGTGACCTTGAGGATATCAATTAACCTTAAGAAAAGAATGCTGCCTCCAAAATCAGAGGTTCAAACCCCGCCTCTGAGATTTACTGCCCATATGACCTTGGGCAAATCACTGGACCTCCATAAGCCTCAGTTTACTCAGTGGCAAAATGGGCATGTTGGATTCATTTAGTCACTCCTTTGAGGTCCTTTCTAGGTCTAAATCCGTGATCCTACAACGTGATCAGAGCTGGCAACCAAATTGAACCAGTGATCATGGGTTAGAACTAGTGAAGCTTATTCTGAACCAGAATGAATTCTGAATGGCTTCTACAGCTTTAGTCAATAAGTCAATAAATGTTTATTAAGCACCTACCACATGCTAGGCATTGTGCTAAGTGTTAGTGACACAGAGAAAGGTTAAAAAAAAAAAACCAGTCCCTGCCCTCAAGGACTTTACAGTCTAATGGGGGAAGACAACATATAAAAGAAAGTATAAAAGGGAGGGAAAAGAAAACCTACCTGGAAGGGAAATGATGCAAAGTCCAGAGGAGTACTTTAAACCAATTCCGATTGGTTTAAGCCAGTTCAGAACAGTTTGAACCAGTTTCAAATGTCGCTGGCTGGTTCAAACCAGACTTAACTAGCTCAGATTGATTTTATCTTATAACTTTCTCTCCTGTTTTTCCTTCTCTCCCCCAAATGAAGTTGTTGTTGTTATATGTCCAGCTCTTTGTGACCCCATTCGGAGTTTTCTTGGCAGACAGTGGAGTGGTTTGCCATTTCCTTCTCCAGCTCATTTTACAGATGAGGAAATGAGGCAAACAAGGTGAGGTGACTGGCCAAGGTCATACAGCTAGTAAGTATCGGAGGCCAGATTTGAACTCACAAAGATGAGTCTACCTGACTCCAGGCCTGGCACTCTACTGCATCACCTTGCTACCCCCCAAAGAAGGAATGTAGTCAAAAGAACTTTGCGGTCTCAAATCCAGATGATACATTAGAGAGGTGAAGTCTCATGTATAAATAGTAAGAATACCAGATCAGCTAAATGACCAAATCATAGAATCTCAGTTTTGAAATGATTCTCAGAGGCCATTTAGTGTAATCCATACCTCACCAAAAATCTTCTCCATTACATCCCAGTCTACAACACAAATTTTCTGGTGCGGTGAAAAGGGGTACCTGTGACGGAATCCTAACAAAGCTGCCCCCAGCTCCAATATTCTAATTTCTTTATGGGTCCCTCTGAACAGCAGGTTCTGGCTTTAAGCACACCACAAGCTCCCAGACTCAATGCAGCCACTGCCCTAGTGAGTCACTGCCCCAGACTCAATATAATCACTGCCCCTAGCTAGCCGCTGCCCCCAGATCCAATTCACATATTTGAACAGGTGTATCTTTATACTCAACCACAATCATATCATCCATTTAAAGCAAGCCAGGACCATAATACCTAACTATCCATCTTGACCAGACAGGACCGCAATAGCTGGCCAATCAGAAAACAGCACGACCAAGATGTTTGACCACCGAACCACAGAAGGGATCCCTCCCTGTTACCTAATCCCTTAACAAACCCTTCCTGCCTTTTTAATATTCATAATTTCTGTTGTGTAATCAGCATCATTATGCCATGAATTTGCCTGTGTTGTCTTACTAAGTTGCTGATTCCTCTTGGAACCTAGCCCATTTTTGAGAGGCATCCATCCTCAGTAGATGCCTATACTTGAATTAGAGGTAATCTGACTCTTGTGAATTCATTCGAGATGACTCCCATAATGCACCATGAAACAGCAACACCTCTCCTCCTATTCTTACCCAGTCCCCATTTGGATAACATTTTCTTTTATAAAACCCAAATTTGCCTCTCTCTGTAGCATCCATCACTATTCTGCCCTATGGGGCCAAGCAGAGGAGAACAATCCCCCTTCCATTTTATAGTCCTTCACACTTTTAAAGACAGTTATCATGTCTCCTGACTCTTCTTTTCTCTAAGTTAAACATCCCCAGGTCCTTGCACAGATCAACATATGCTGTGGTCTCCAATCTCTTCAGTCATTGCACATAGACATGGCTTATATGTATAAAAACATTGTAGAGAACTGTGCTTTTGAGAAATCCAAAAGCTAATGAAATTCAAGAAATGGACTATGCTTGACTGGAGTAAGCTATCTGGGTAATAGAGGTTCAAGGGCCATTAGAGTATGTAGTAGCTTGAATCCATGGAAGCAGATTGAGTCAACAAGAGAAAGAAGAGAAGTATGCCCAGGACCATGTCCGAGGAAGCCCATCCTCTCTAAGGGTCAAGTGAAGTCAACAAGCATAATTAAGTACCTACTATGTGCCAGGTGCTACACTAATCACCAGGGTTACAGAGAAAGGCTAAAAAAAAAAAAGTCCTCTCAAGGAACTCACAATCTATTGGGGGTGACAACATGTAAACAACTACATACAAACAAGGTGGGAGACAGGATAAATTAGGGGTAATCTCAGAGGGAAGGCACTAAGATTGAGGGGGACTAGGAACGGCTTCTTGTAGAAGATGGACATGATTAGTGAAAACGCTGGGAGTATCACTTATGCGAAACAAGAAGGAGGCCAGTGTCAATGAACCTCAAAATGGGGATGGGGAGAGGAGGAAGTAAGGTCTAACAAGACTGGAAAGGTTGAAAGGGAACAAATTATAAAAGGTGGGACATAAATGATGACCCAGGAAAAAAAGAGTGAAAAGTTGCAGATATGAGTCAATTAGTCTACTCACATTTTTGGTGGTGATGGCAGTGAGTCATTTCAGTCATGTCTGACTCTTCATGACCCCATTTGGGATTTTCTTGGCAAAGGCAGTGGAATGGTTTGCCATTTCCTTCTCCAACTCCTTTTACAGATGAGGAAGCTGAGGCAAACAGGGTTAAGTCACTCGCCCAGAGTCACACAGCTAGTAAGTATCTGAGGTCAGATTTGAACTCAGGAAGATGAGTCTTCCTGACTCCAGGCCCAGCACTTTATCCACTGCCCTGCTGACTAGCCCCCCTGCTAACCTTTGCTAAGCTCTTATTATGCTGAGCACTGAGCTTATAAAGAAAGACAAAGGACAGTCCTGCTCTTGAGGAGTTAACAATCTAATGGGGGACAAAACATTCAGATAACTGTACAAACACGCTAAATACAGGATGAATTGGAGTTCTCCTGGAGGAAAGACACTAAGAGTAAAAAGGACTGGGAAAGGTTTCTTACAAAAGAGGCTGAGGTAGGGACCCTGCTCAAGACTCCAAGATAATGAGGAAGGAGGCCCCAGAGACAGGTGGAGATTCAGGAAATACCAAGTGAGTTTCTTTTTTTCCTTTAAACAATTCACATGAAGATATATGGGCATTTGGGCCTTAGACACCATTCATTTCTACATCTCAGCCTTTGTGCAAATAGTCAGGATGTATAATGAGGCCCCCAAGCTAGTGAAGCCTCATCTCTTGTTCACAAGTGGACATCCTCCCAGTCCAAAGGCACCTGCTGGCATTTAGGAGCCTCAATCATGTCTTCCCGAATTCACTGCGGCGCAATATAGCCTGAGCTCAGGCTGCTCACATCTGGGCCAACGGCAGAGCCCACAGTCTCCTGGATCTAGTCCTTCCCATGTTTCCCTTCCGCTGGGCCCTTCCAAATGAGACCTACAGGGCTGGCTAATCGTTTGCACCTGCACTTGGCCGAGAAAGTGTTTCCTAGTTAGGATGTGAGAGCAGCTTTGTAATTGAGGAATTCTGCAGCAACTCCTGTGGCACTGGCTACATCACGGAGGCCAGAGAAACAACTCAATGACAAAGTTATCTGTCTTTAACACTAGTGTTCCCAGGAGATTCCAAATGATTCATTCTCCAGAGCAAAGGTGGGAAACCTGCAGCCTCAAGGCTACACGTGGTCTTCTAGGTCCTCAGGTGTGGCCTTTGGACTGAGTCCAAGTTTTACAGAACAAAAGCTCTTATTAAGGGGATCTGTTGTGTGAAGAGTGGATTCAGTCAAAGGGCTGCACTTGAGGACCTAGAGGGATACATGTGGCCTTGAGGCTGCAGGTTCCCCACCCCTCTCAAAATGTTCTCCCCTTCTCACCTCTGCAGTCTAGACCTTCATCTAATCATACCAGTAGTTAAATTCCAGGGTCCAGGTGTTACAACTTACCAGCTATCTGCTCTTGGGTAAGTCATTTCTCTCCTCTGTGCCCCAGTGTCCCTTTCTGGAAAAGCAGGGGATGTGGAATCAGGAATTCTTCACCATTTTGTATCAGGTTCCTCTTTGGCACTCTGAAGCATATGGAACCCTTCTCAGAATAATGTTTCAGAATTACTGAAGAAAATGCTAAATTTCAGTCAGAGGTTAGTGAAAATAAAGATGTAATTTTTTCCTTCTGAAATCTGGCAATGGAGAAGATCTCCAAGGTCTCTTCTGACTTAAACAGTCAGTGTTTATGCTGATAGCACCCCCTCAACATTCACTAGCATTTCCTTTGGCCATCTCAACAGCACACTAAACCTTGTCTATTATTTCAATCTAGAACTCAGAAAGGACCTCAAAGGGTTTTAATAAACCTATTATTTAACAGACGAGGAAGCTAATGATTACAGAAGATATTAGAATCATATCTCCAAAGCTAAAGAGACTTTAGAGCACTCAGTTTCTCCTTGTGTAACAGCAGGGGATATTGGTCTAGAGAAAGGGTTGATATCATAGATTCCATTGGCAATCTGGTGAAGTCAATGGTGTCCTCAGAAGAGCATCCAGACCAGGAGGGCCAGATCAGAGACAACAATAAGATCATGGATCTAGAACAAGAAAGAACTTAGAAGCCTTCTAATTAAACTCTCTCATTTTACAAAGGAGGAAACTAAGGCTCAGGGAGGTTAAGTGAATTGCCCAAGGTAAAACAGACAAGCATCAAAGAAGAATTTGAAACCAAGCCCTCTAACTCCAGGGTGAATAGTCTTCTTACTGTACCACAAACATAAGGAAGATAAAGATTCAGAACCCAAATACTAGGTGCAGGAGTGAAGGGGGAAAGAGAACATGGAGAAAGGGAAAAGGCAAGACAGGATGGTTTGAGTCAAATTCACTAGATCCTTGAGCTCACCATTCCCTCACAGACTCATTATAGGCCCAACAGGCCAAGGACACAGGTGAATGGGATTATGAGCTGCATAGTCATAGATAAGAAAGTCACTTGACCCCTCTGAGTCTCTGTAGCATCTTTGCCCTAGTACACTGTAGGATTATTCTGAACCAATATGGCAGAATGAAAAGCATGTTGGACTTGGAGGCAAAAAGGTCTGGTTTCAAATCTTATCCCTGATACTAGCTGTACGACCTTGAAGAAGATCCTTTCCAAGTCTCTGCTTCCTCATCTGTAAACTGGGGAATATCACGCCTCTGATATCTACCTTGGGGGCTGTTATATGTTTCAAATTATATAACATCCTTAAAAGTTTTTTCAAACTTAAAAGCACCATAGAGATGTCAGTTATTAAGTGTGCCATAGACCCTAAAGTGCTACACAGTCGAGTTATTATTATGAGCAAAAAAGCCCAGATGGAAGCATGTGTCCCATATTTTATAGGCTCTGATTTTGACATTTTCCTGGTGAATTTGATCAAGTAAATTTCTCTCTCAAAAATTATTTATTTGCCTAAATTATCTAGACCATGTTCCAAACCTCCTGAATTATCCATTTGGACTAAATATTAAATCTTCCTTTCACTTCGTGCTGGCTTGAGACTGCCTGAGGGGCAAAGATTAAGGCAACATTATAAATGTTCAAGTTACGATGGTTCTTCTTGAGGGGCTGGCTTCAGTGTTTGGCTCTTTAATTCTACTCATTCATAATATGAAATATAAGTGTTACAGGGCGATGACTTCCATGAGAAGAGTGAGTTATTGATTATTGATAGGAAGGGAAGGGAAGGGAAGGGAAGGGAAGGGAAGGGAAGGGAAGGGAAGGAAGGAAGGGAAGGGAAGGGAAGGGAAGGAAGGAAGGGAAGAAGGAAGGGAAGGAAGGGAGGGAAGGAAGGGAAGGGAAGGGAAGGGAAGGGAAGGGAAGCGAAGGGAGAAAGAAAGAAAAAAAGAGGCAAAGGAGGGAGACAGAGAGAAAAAGAAAGGAAGGAAGTAAAGGAAAAGAGGAAAGAGAGAGAAAGCAAGAAAAAGAGAGAAAGACAGCAAAAAGAAGCAAAGGAGGGAGACAGAGAGAAAAAGAAAGAGAGAAAGAAGAAGGAAGGAAGGAAGGAAGGAAGGAAGGAAGGAAGGAAGGAAGGAAGGAAGGAAGGAAGGAAGGAAGGAAGGAAGGAAGGAAGGAAGGAAGGAAGAGGAGAGGGAAAAAGCAAGAAAAAGAGAAAGAAAGAGAGAAAGAAAAAAGCAAAGGAAGGAGACAGAAAGAAAAAGAAAAGAAGAAAGGAAAGATCAATAAAACATTTAAAGTATATAAACACACCCACAAAGCAATACAAGCAAGCCAATATTCTTACTGCTGTGTTTAATTCTAAAAGCTACGTAGTACAGTGGATGGAATGATGGGCTTAGCACCAGGAAGATCTGAATTCCAGCTTGATCTCAAAAACCCTGGTCATGTGACCCTGGCCAAGTAAGGAGTTCACTCAGCCTCAGTTCCCTCCTCTGTAAAACAAGTATAATAACAGTACCTACTTCACAGGACTGTTACAAGAACACAACATGATATCAAAAAAGTTAGTAAGAAACTCTCTAAGCTGCAATACTCATGTATAACTGTTCAGTTCATAATTTTTTATTATGAAAATTTACAATTAAAAAGTATATAATGGAGCATCATTCTCAGAGGGCCCCATTATTCATCTATTTGGTTTGACCTCAGTGCAAGACACTCTTACCAAAATGTTACAATTGTGATCAAAGAAATGATATCGATTGGGCCCTCACCCCATTTCCAGGCAGCTCTAAGTGATTGGATTGATTGTTCCCCAATACTGCCACCATAAATAGCTTCTCCAGTCTTTTGTTAGGAGCACTGGATGATCCAGGAGTTTCTTAGGAAGCCAGTCATGGTCAGTCACATCGGCAGGATTGTCCAGTGGAAAGTGACCTGGGCCTGGCACTTGAAAAGAATAAGAATGGAATCTTGGCCCTGAAACCTCATCACTCAAGGCCATATATTCAGTCCTGGCTCTGATACTTGCTCTGTATGACTCTGAAAAACTCCATCTTTCTGAGCTGCACTTTTCACTCCTGTAAAATGGTGATGAATGTTGTCAACCACAGGAATCCTCAAAGAGTATCTCCAATTAAAGAGGGCCTGTGGCCTCTATTAGTAACAGAAATATCCACGTTGATCAGTCAAATCACAAGCATTTATTAAGAACTTACTATGTGCCAGGCACTGTACTGGTGCTAGAGACAAAAAATGAGACTGTCCCTGACCTCAGCTAGCTTACTCTCTAGGAGAGACAACATAGAACCACATAAATATATAGAAAATAAAAATGCAGAAGGCAGGAAGAATCAGCAGGATCAAATATAAATTCTTCCATGTGACACTTCTGCTCCTTTGCAACCTAGATCCCAAAAACTTCCCCTGTACTATGCATTACACTCTTTCCTGACTGTATGGTCTAGCCAAATTAGCAGCTTCCTCTTCCTCATAAATGACATTCCATCTCCTTTCTCCATGATCTTACATAAGCTGTTCCCCAATGCCTGGAATTCACACTCACCTCACCTCTGCTTCTTAGAATCCCTAGCTTCCCTCAAGGTTCACCTCAAATGCAATCTCCTTTAAGAGGCCGCTGCACTACCCCACCCTCACCCACACCTTATATCCATCATGTATATACTGACTTGTTGACTTCTTTTAGAAATGTAAAGGTCTTGAGGCTCCAGAGGAAAAAGTGAGGCTGGTGACTTGGCACAGCCCTCCCTCACTTAAATCCAATTCACTTGCATACTGTGGCATCACCTCCCTCATGCCATGGTCTTCTTCAAGAACGAAGGACAAACAATAATAAAGGTCTTGAGGACAGGGAACGTTGCCCTTTTGTCTTTGTGTGGCCATGCTTCCTACATTGCTGGACACTAATACGTGCTTAATAAATACTCACCCAATGATTAATCTCTGTGTTGGAATTGAAAAGCTTGACCTTATATATGAAGGTATATATGGCTGGGTTCAGAAAAAGTGATCCCATTAAATTCTATCACGTTTGCTACAATAACTGTGTGTCTTTTGCATGTTTGCTGCGATAGCTAAGAATTGCGTTCTCAACTTACGGAAGTCATTTTGATGAATTTTTGCCCTGAGCTAGAAATGTCCAGGAAAAGCATATGTTTATAAGGTCTTCCTTACATATACACGTCTCTCTTGAACAAAATCTGTTTATTCAGTGGGGTCCAACCTGCCAAGACCCCTACTGTACTGTGCAAAACCTTCCTAGTTGCTATCAAGGTTATCTAATCATTAGTTGCCCTCCCCAAAATGACTTCCCAAAGTAGGGGCTTTAACAATAAGGGAAGCCTAAATTCCAAATTGTGAAAAATAACCTCTCATCAAAGAGCGTGGTTAAAAAGTTGAATAAACCAAAACAGGAGATATGTAAATGTCTTGATGTTCAGATGGTAAGAACCACAAATCTGAAGAAGACACATTCTTCCCTTCCCCAAAGGGATGATGGAAGCTCCATCCATTGGGACATTTAAAACAATACTGATAAAAGGATCACAAAAGAAAGTGTTGTCCTTACCATAGTCATAGGTCTCCTGGTGAAAGGGGCCTTCAGAGACATCTATTCCAACCCCCTAATTTTTCTGTTAAATAAACTGAAGCCCAAACACTTTGTGAGTTACCTCTCTTCGCCCAAGAAATAAGAGGAAGAACTAGTTTGCAAACCCAATTGCTGTGATTCCAGATCCAGCCCCATCTGCCTCCCATGAAGGTAGGTGGTGATGCTGAAAAAGTGCTCTACCAGAGGAAGGACAAGGTGACCCTTTTGCTCTGCTCTATATCCAACTTAGAGGGGTTTTAAAATCCAATTTTTGGACCTAGGAGTTACCAAGAAATTCTAGTGTGTTTCTAAGCTGTTTCATTTTTTCTTTACTGGATTATTTTGCTTATTTGCCCAATGTTCATCAGTTACTTAATCTTTAGCCATCTTCATCTTACGTTGCTGCCCTGGGAAATGCTAGCCATGTGTGCATTCTCACAAATACTCTGGCCAACTTCCAATTCTTTCCCAGTGCATGAAGATAATATTCATCTGCAGTGAGTGTGGGAATTACACTGAATTAGCCCTGTCTGTGTTCCTTGACCTTCTGTCTTTTCATCATGCTCACATCTGTTTGGTTTTTTGTTGGGTTTTTTTTTTTTCATTTTTGAACAGTACTTTGAGGCTAAGGGCGGAGGGCTTGCCTACAATCCAAGTCCCACAAAGGAGGCATGCATGTGGCTTCCACTACAGGATATTGCTAACAAATGGTTGACATTAGCAATGCATTTCATTTTCTAAAAGGTGGACAGGCTTGTCATCACAGATAACCTTTACTCCCAGGATGCTCTGGTAGAAATCACATTGACGGGACATCTATTTGGCACAGTGGATAGAGTACTGGCCCTGGATTCAGGAGGACCTGAGTTCAAATCCAGCCTCAGACACATAAAATTTACTAGCTGTGTGACCCTGGGCAAGTCACTTAACCCCATTGCCTAGCCAAAAAAAAAAAAGTACACTGGCTCAAAATCAGCTGACCAGGTTCAAATCCCACCTGGGTCACTCAATATTGTATCTGTATGACTTTGGGTATTTAACTTCCCTGTTCCTTGGTTTCCTCATCTGAAAAATTAGAGGGTATGATGAGGTGGCTTCTGAGTCCCTTTCAGTTCAATATCTATGATCCAGAGATTCCCTGACAGGGCAAAATTATATTTGTTATTTTCCCCATTGGCATAGACACAATGCTAGTTTGAGTTCTCAAAATCCTCTTGCTTTGACTATTACTACTATTATTGAGAGGAAGGAAAGGAAAGGAAAGGAAAGGAAAGGAAAGGAAAGGAAAGGAAAGGAAAGGAAAGGAAAGGAAAGGAAAGGAAAGGAAAGGAAAGGAAAGGAAAGGAAAGGAAAGGAAGGAAAGGAAAGGAAAGGAAAGGAAAGGAAAGGAAAGGAAAGGAAAGGAAAGGAAAGGAAAGGAAAGGAAAGGAAAGGAAAGGAAAGGAAAGGAAAGGAAAGGAAAGGAAAGGAAGGAAAGGAAAGGAAAGGAAAGGAAAGGAAAGGAAAGGAAAGGAAAGGAAGGAAAGGAAAGGAAAGGAAAGGAAAGGAAAGGAAAGGAAAGGAAAGGAAAGGAAAGGAAGGAAAGGAAAGGAAAGGAAAGGAAAGGAAAGGAAAGGAAAGGAAAGGAAAGGAAAGGAAAGGAAAGGAAAGGAAAGGAAAGGAAAGGAAAGGAGGGAGGAGAGAGAAATGGGCTCCAGCTTCCAGTATCTCTCCTCCCTCTAACTGATTTTCCACATGGGTTCCAAAAGCATCTTCCCAAAGCATAGGTCTGACCATGTTGCTCCCCTGCTCACCAATCTTCAATGGGCTCCTATTAGGTCCTAGGAAAAGCCACCAACTCCTCAGCTGAGCACTCAGAGCCCTTCATGATGCGACCCCAACTTGCCTCTGGGGGCTTATCATTCATCATTCGCCCTTTGCTGCTTCATCTTCCTGCTCAGCATCTCCAGGCTCTCGGCCTTTGGAAAGGCCATATCCTCTCACTTCTGCCATACCTAAAATGCACTCCCACTTTTCCTCCACCTCTTAGATTCCCTAGCTTCCATTAATGGTTCAGGCAGCAGTAGCCACACAGGAAATAAACAGCAGAATCCAGGTTTTCTGAGTCCAAATGCATTGCCATTTCCATGTTGACCATCCCCCAAACAAATCAAGCTGAATGACCAGCTCAGTGGAATGTTTTCCTGCCATAGAAAGCCTCCTTCTAGGATGACAATGAATTCAACAAACCTTTATGAAGCACCTACTGTATGCAGTACTGTAGGAAACACACCATTTTGTTAAAGACGAATACCATCTCTTTTCCATCAAAAGCTCCAGAATTGGGGCAGCTAGGTGGTACAATGGATAGAGATCCAGCCTTGGAGTCAGGAGGACCTGAGTTCAACTCTGGCCTCAGACAGTTGACACTTACTAGCTGTGTGACCTTGGAGAAGTCACTTAACCCCAATTACCTCACAAAAAAAAAAAGCTCCAGAATCATCTTACCTTACCTTACTGGTATAAGTCAAACTTTGAAAATATAGTTATTTGCAAGGGCAGAGGAAGTTTCTAGACCAATGAAATCATAGAGCCACTAATCTAATCCAGGCAAATAATGATTATGACTAACATTCATATAGTGCCTACTATGTGCCTAGCACTTTACCAATATTATCTCATTCGATCCTCACAACAACCCTGCAAGAGAAGTGTGGTTATTATCCCCATTTCACAGTTGAAGAAATTGAGGCAAACAGAGGTTAAGGGACTTACCCAGGGTCACACAGCTAGGAAGTGTCTAAGGCCAGGTTTAACTTCAGGCACTCCTGATTCCAGGCCCAGCACTCTATCTACTGTGCTACCTATCTGCCTCTAAGTAGACACGGCAGAGCCTATCATTTGGAAGAGGCATTCCTGGGACCTGTTAAGGGAAGGCTATGGAATAATTGACCTTAAACTCTTCTATTTATTTCTTAATTACTGAAACAATCTTTTCCTGGGTCAAGGAAATGTATAACTGCCACATCATGTAGCATAACCCAACAAACACTGAGTAAGCACCTACTATGTGAAGAGCACCATTAGGCAAATCAGCTGAATTCAGATCAAAACAAGAACATTTTTAAGGGCCTTCCATGTGCCAGGCCTTGTGTTAGGTCCTGAGAATACAAAGACAAAGGAAAACATCAGTACTCCCTGCTCTTGAGGAATTCACACCCTCTTGGATATAGGCCAAAGGACAGGTACTACGATGCCAGGCTTGGATGCAACAGGCAGCAAGATGGTGGCTTTGAAGTCAAGCTGCGTGCCCCTGGACAAGAGACATCTGTGAAATGACACACAATAGCACCCACTTCACAGGGTTGTTGTGGGGCTCCAATGAAATAATATATTTAAAGTTCTTTGCAAACTGTAATGCTGTAAGTAAATGTTAGCTATTATTTATTGGACTGAACTACTGCACAGGTAAGATGCTGCCCCTGCCTTCCAGGTACTCACTATCTAATAGACAGAAGACACAAAGGCACCCTATCACATGATGAGGGCATTAGGGAGATGCGGATAAACGTTCTTTGTGAGGGGACAAGGGGAGAAGCAGTTTCTCACTGGATTGGAGGTAACGGGCAGAAATCAGGAGGTGACATTGTATTAGAGCTATAAAAGAAGAGGCGTTTTGAAGTAGAATGTAGAACAAGGTTTGGCCCGTGTCCATATCACCTAAAAGGCCATCACCCACGTGGGAGAAGCTGGGGATCTGCTAGGAAACAGCAGAAGCAGTACGTGGGTGAACATTCTGCCTTGGCCTACCACAGTCTACCATGGGGTTGAGAGCACTCGTTTTCCATTAGATGTGTAGCTAGGACCCTCTCCCACTTAGGTCTTGTGGTCTCCAGAAATGGGCATGGAGTTTTGGTCTATTCATTTGTTCTTTTTAGTTCTAGATGGAGGAGGGGTGTCTTTGACCATAAGCTTGAGTCATGGCGATACCTCCAGGATGTTTGAGTTGGCCCAGTTGGAAATCCCCAGAAGCAAGTCTGTAGAAGCGAGCCCACTCGTCCAATGGGGCTTTAGACTTAAGCTTGGTGGGACAAATGCTATATAGAAACTGATTTAAGTTATGAAGTCTAATCCCTTCTCTTCCCCAGAGACCTCAGTGGTGTAGGGGGAATGGTGCCTCCAGATTTGGGAGAGGAGGGACAATGTTTATATATTTGTTCTTGCTATAACTTTGAAACAATATTCCTTTGTAATGAGATAATATTTGTAGAGCACTTAGAACAATGACTGGCACACAGTAGGTGCTTTAAATGCTTGCTCCCCTTTATAAAAGTTCATCTGATAGCAAGTGGTTAATGGGACGTAGGTACCAGTTAGTGGGGCCCTAAAACTATGGGGAACACACAGTGTTCCGTGGGGGTTGAGCCAATAGCGGCAGGACAAATCTTCCCAACCCCCTCACAGCACGGGGAAAGGGGGGCAAAATGTAACAGATTGGCCCTGGACAGCGGAGCTAAAGAAACCCTATTACCGAGGTGCATAAGACTGCATCTGGGATGTGTCTTTTCTGTAATTCGTCTGCTATTTCTTTGATTTTCTTTAAGGGCAATGTCACTCCATTACAGATTGGCGTGAAAGTTCCTTCCACTTTTTGGCGTCCCAGGCATGATTCTCAGATAAGTCGTGTTCTCAGGATCAGGTAGGCGTGGCAGGTTTAACACTTCATACAGTTGGAGCTCTCCTTGTCATTCTAGTTACACAGATAATCAGAAAGGATTTAATAACATGAAATCAAATCAAATCCTAAAATCTCATAATCTTTCTGGCAAAAACTGATTAAGAGCTTAAGATCATCAGGAAACCTGATGTGTCTTACATCAGGGTCAAAGACATTTATTTGCTTTGAACTGTGTTTCTCAAACCACAGAGCCTGAGAGTTTCATGCTGTTTCTCTTTAAATATCAAACCCTTTCCATGTTAGCCCCCTGAAGTTAGAATTGCTCCACAGAGGTCCTAGACCCACAGTCTGGGCCCTGCTGGCTTTCTAGCTTGATCCTATATGACTCTCCTCCAGCCAAATGGAGCAGCTCTGTGAGTCCCAAACATGCACCATCTGTACCCTCATTGCTCCAGGCCTTTGCTCAAGCTGTACCCTACTCCTGGGATGCCATCCTTTCTCTTTGTCTGATGAATTTCTTTTTTTTTTAATTTTATTAATTTATTTTGATACATCAACAATCACTTCATATGCTTTCGAGTTGAAAATTTTTCTCCCTCTTCCTCCCCCCCACCCTCCCCAAGATGGCACACATTCTGATATAGGCTTTACATTTACATACCCATTAAACATATTTTCACATTAGTGAAGTTGTAATTAAAAATTAAAACCAATAGGAAGAACCAGTCTGATGAATTTCTTCAAGACAAACTTGAATGTCACCTCCCTCAGGGAGCTTCTCCTCACTTCTGCTTTCCCCTCAGATGTCACATAATACTCAATTCTATATCTCACGTAATGTTGGCAATTATAGTTACCTATGTTTTTTTGAATTAGCTAACTAGCCTTTATGTTCCTTTGTGCCTGCTACATTCTAGCCAAGCTAGCTGTTCCATCTCCAATCTACGTGCCTTTCCCCAGGTGTCCCTCAAGCCTCAACCTCCCTCTACAGCTCAGCCTTTTAGAATCCCTAATTCCACTCAAGAATCAGTCCAAGGGCCACCTCCAACAAGAGGCTTCTCTTTATTGTCCTGTTTGCTGCCACCCACCTCCTCCAATAATGTCTGCTTTGAATTATTTATTTTGTATTTAATTATCTATCTACATGATTTTTGGTCACCTATCATAACTTGCTTGACAATAGGAGATATTTTCATTTTGATCTTAATATCCCCCAAAGCCTAGCACAGTGACCACTACATGGTAGGTATTTAATAAAGGGTCATTAAATTAAACAAAGTTCCATAAGGACTCAACTGCAGCTTAGCTAAACTTTTTTTTTCCCTTACTGTGTAGCACAGTGCACTGCACACAGTAGGTACACAATGTGGAAGGAAGGAAGGAAGGAAGGAAGGAAGAAGGAAGGAAGAAAGGAAGGAAGGAAGGAAGGAAGGAAGGAAGGAAGGAATATGAAAAAAATACAGTCATCCAGTAAGAAAGAGAGGAAAGGAAGACAAATAGGGGTGGTCGGAGATGCCCTGCCGATGGTTACTGAGACAGCAATTTGCCAATCTGGCAACAACAATAGAGAGGTCTGCCATCTTCCTAAGTCATATATTCAAGGCAAGTGATGGACTATCCCAAGACTTTTTTAAATTAGGCATCTGGTACCCACATCTGATGATTCACATAGGCACAAATGATCCTACCAGAAGGGATCTCAAAAGATTAGCTCAAAATTATAAAGTCTCAGGCCACAGGCTTAGGATGAAGGCAATAGTACTATTATTACAACTAGTATCAATACCAATCATGAATGGACAAATAAATTATATTTTAAAACTTATGATGCACATTGCATATGCTACTTTATTTGATGTACATAAGAGCCCTGTAAGGCAGCTGCTATAGGCATTATTATCTCCATTTTACGGAAGAAAAAACTGAAATTGAAAGAGCTTAAGCGGCTTGCCCAGTGCCACGCAATTCATCAGGGACTGAGACAGGATTGGAACTCAAGACTTTCTGTTTCTAAGATTTTCTTCATAGCTACCCAAAACTTAAGTGAAATTGTTTTTCATCCTTTGTTCTCAAAGACAGCCAATGACATCAAGAGGGTGACGTCTTGACTTGCAAGTGAACTGGATTTAAGAGAGGTAGGGCTGCGCAAAGTCATCAGTGGCAAGACATAGGTCAGGATGACTAGTGATGGCCCCCGATTTAGCGGGAGACCTTGGCCTTTTTGAAGCTAAGGTCTTTCCCAGGTCTCAGTTTGTCTAAGGCAGTGCCCATTCAGTAAGTAAAGGTTAGGTAAGAATTAAGGTAAAAATGGCCTAGTTTGCCTTCATAAAAAAAATCAGTCTGGGAGGGAAAGACTGAGAGTTTCTGGCCAGAACAGAAACAACTGTTATTTACACTCACTCTGAGCCATCAAAACCCAAACAATACTTGGGAAATGAAAGACTGGATAAAAATACAGCAACTGAGAAGAGGCTTGAATTTGTGGACTCTGGGTGGATATATAGGAAAGAAGGGCTGCTGACCAAGGAAGGAGTTCAGCTAGACAGGATTGGTTGAAATATACCTACCTTAAAGATCTAATGAAAAGAAAAGGGTTTTAAATTGTAAGGAAAGGGAAGAAAGAAAACTGCCTCTGTCTCCATCATGCTAGACAGAAGAGAGGAATTAATAGAAGATAACTCAGAATGCCCAGAAATTAGTAGAAGACAAATCCAATAAAGGAGCCAGTAATTAAAAGCCATGACCTCAGTTCCCTATATAGGACTGCAGAGAGCATGAGAAACAGCAAGATGAACTATAATTCTAAATAAAAGAAAGCAAATTTAGCCCCCTAAATATCACTAAGACTTGTGAAATGAGATCCAGGATTAAAATTTAGACCAGAAATGGTATACTGTATTTTTTTTTAAACAACAGATAGATTAAAAAAGGGAAAAGGAAGTAGTTACATTATAAAATTAAATATAGAATGTCCCAAAAGTCTTGGTGCAGGTCAAGCTTATAGAATCTATTAAAATTCCAACCACATGAAGACTGTTGCAACACACAGTTTATTAAAGGGTGGAGGTATATTCAGCTACATTAGCACTCTAGTGAGAAATAAAAGAGAATCAAAGAAGGGATAGGCGCGCTACTCAGGGTAAATAAGATGATAATAACAGACAGGAGAGAGAGAGAAAATAGAGTTCTTCAATTTTGCTTCTATTTTCTCAACCAAAGAAAATTATTTTTGAACTAGAAAAGATAGAGCAATAACGGCTGAGCAAATGGATATCTATGATAATAGAAAGATAGTAAGAGTACCTAGCTGCTGTTGATGCATTCAGTTCACCTGGCTCAGGACTACATCTTTGGGTATTTAAGAAGCTGACACATACGATTGTTGAGTCAATCCCTGTGATATTTCAGAGATCATGGCAAATGGAAAAGGTAGCACATAACTGAAGGAGAGCGTATGCCTGTATTTTCAAAATAGAGAAAAGATTAGAATTTGAAAGTTATATGCCAGTAAACTTAACTTTGATTCCCAACCAAATCCAATGATGTATAAACAATGTATAAAGAGATAGTGAATAACTACATATAAAGAGACAGTGAATAACTGCACATAAACAAAAACCAGTGATCACCAAAACCAAAACGTCTTTGCAAGAACAGGTCATGTCACCTGAATTATTTTTTCTTTTCTTTTTTTTTTTTACTGGATTGCCAAAATAGTATATAAATGGAATGGTGCAAATTTAGTTTACTTAGAAGGCAGCAAAGCATTTGACAGTGTTTCTCAACCCTTTCTTATGGGAAAGATGGAAATATCTGGACTAGATACATTTTCTCTTAGATCAAATGGGCTCAAAATTCAAAATGGTGACAATATTATATGGCAGCCATTCCCCAATAAATAAGAGGTGAAAATGTCATAAACAAAGAATTCTCAAAAGAAGAATTGCAAAGTATTAATGACAATATGAAATAATGCTGCAAATCACTAATAGTAAGAGAAATGCAAATTGAAATAGTTCTGAGGTTTCACCTCAAACCCTACAAACTGGCAAAAGATGATCCAAAAATGGCAAAAGTCAATGTCAGAGGGATTGTGGGATGACAGTCACACTAATAAATTGTCACACTAATGGAACTGTGAAAATGTACAACCATTTTGGAAAGCAATTTGAAATTATGCAAATAAAGTAACAAAAATGTCCAGACCCAGAGATTCCATTACTGGGTTTATAACCTAAGGAATCCATTAATAAGATGAAAGCACCTGTATACACAAAAATATTTATAGCAGCACTATTTGGGATAGCAAAGAATTGGAAACAAAGTGGATGCCCATTGGATAGAATGGCTAACCAAATTGTGATACATGAATGTAGTGAAGTATTAATCTGCTGTAGGAATTGATAAATGTGATGAATACAGAGAAACATAGAAAGATCTTCATGAACTGATGCAGATGAAGTAAACAGGGTAAAGAAAATAATATACACAATAACTACAACTATGTAAACAGAAAGATTAACCACACAGAAAAAAAATCAAAATTGAATACAGCAAAATTATAAAGACCTGTATATTATATTACAAATTAAAGTATATAATATATAACAAATTGAATTATAAAGCAAGCATGACTCAGATGAAGAAATATGAGAGGGTACCCCCAACCAACCCCTTCTTGGTGGTAGAGTTGCACATTACATATGTTTTTGGACTTTTTCAATGCATTAATCAGTTGTGTCGATTTTTTTCTCTTCATTTTGTTTGTCTTTAAACAATACTATGAGTTGGGTCTCTTGAAGGGGAAGGAGAAAACTCTGATGATGTAGACAGCAAAAGACATCAATTTAAAAAAAACTTATAAAATGTTAAAAAAAATTCATAATACTCAATTTGGCAACCCAAATGCTAATGGAATCTACGATGCATGATATAGTGGATAGAAAACCACCTTTACACCCACGAGGACCTGGGTTCTTGTCTCAACTGTGACAAATACTAAATGTCGTTCCCAGGGCAAGTCATTTGGCCCCCTAGGCAACTCCCTAAGATTATAAATTGCAGAGAAGGTGCTCACCTGCTTTGACAGAAGGTGTTCTCTCATCTGGGAGTTCAGTATACTAATGAAACCACAGGTCAAATGCCTATTACTCTCTTCTATAACGTCCAAGACTGGAAGGTTATAGGATTACTGTTCCCTGCCCTGGTCCCATAACTGGATTGTAACATACAATTGTGGGTCCCAAATGTTAGGGGGATAAAAGGATAAGCTGGAGACCACCTAGCAAAGGGCAACCAAGAATGGTGAGGGGACTTGAGTTCACGCCACATGAAGATTAACTGAAAAAAATATGGGGATATTTACCCTGAAGAAAAGAAGACAAGGTGGATATGTCAGTTTCCTTCAGACATTTAAAGACTGTTACACAGATGATAGATTAGACTTGTTCTGCTTGGCCAAGAGGACAGAGGAATAAAAGGTAAAAACTAGAAAGAGGCAAATTTAGGCTTGATTTAAGGACAAATTTCCTATCAAATAGAAGTACCTTGAAATGGAACAGGCTGCCTTGGGAAGTACTGGCTTCTCACTCATTGGAAGTCTTCAAGTCAAGTCTAGAAGACCATTCATTGAGGACAAGGATTCATGTCCAGAAATGGAGATTCAGAAGTCAATAGCCAAAAGGGAATGAGGGGATGTGCTTGGCTTTACATCATGTCATAAATGGAAATACAAATGGATGAGCAGATGGATACTCTGGGTTATTAATCAACAGATCCCTCCAGCACTTTGGGCATGGTGAGAACAAACGTAATCCAAAGTTAGAGTGGCCTGGCAACTACTACCATACCCTGTCCTGAGCCACCCCCACTGACTGCTGTTTCCTGCATATTTCTACAATTTGGTTTTAATCAGTGTTCAGTCTGATCCCATCATTTTAGGGGATATGCATTTTGAAATGCATTTCAGAAAGGATATTCATTCCTTTGAATTAAATACTCTTTACCTCTGAGTTCAAATCCTGCCTAAGACACTTACTAACTGTTAGCAAGTCCCTCAACCTCTCTCAGCCTCAGTTTTCTCATTTGCAAAATGGCCATAATAATAGCACCTGTTTCAGAGAGTAGCTGTGAAGCTCAAATGAGGTAACGTGTAAAGCACTGTGCCAAACATGAAGTGTCATTTAAATGCTAGCTATTCTAATTATCAACAAAATATCATTTTAAAAGTTTTTAAAATTCTATTATTTTGTAATACTGAAAGGATCACACACTATGGCCAGATTGGATTTATACCAGGAATGCAGGGTTAGTTCAATATTAGGAAAACTACTGAAATAAGACCAGATAGCAAAAACAATTAAAAATCACACGGTTCCATCAAAAGATCTTAAATTATTAGCTATCATCTATCTATTCAATTCCTCACAGCCTTCCAGGCCAAGTTTAAACATTACTTCCTCCCTGAGCCCTTCCCTGATTCTCTCCAGCTGAAAGTCGCCTCTCTTTCTTCTGAAGTCGTACATGACTATTCATTTCCCTCCTCAGGTGCCCATTTTTTTTACTCTGAATTGCATCTGTATAAGGTTTCTATAATGTGTATGTATTTTCTCTCTCCTACATTTCTACATACTCCTTGAATTCAGGAACCATGTTTCTTACATCATTCCTTCCCCGACTGTGTCTGTCAAAGTGCCTCCTACATAATACATGCTTGGTGAATACTCGTTGACTACAAGGCTCAGTCTTTTACTCTTCCCTTGAATTCTTCTTTCTAGTCTAACAATTTCTGATGGGAGGAGGGCTTCTATTCCCAGCATTCTCCAAAACCCCTGGACACATACAGCTTCTCACAGATGGGTTAAGGAGATTTAAAGAAATCAGAAGCAGTGATTGCTCCTTTCTCAAGGAAACAAGCAGATCAGGCTCACCTCCCGATGGAAGCCAATACCCTCCAGCTAAAATGAGTTTAGAAAGAATGAAAACAAAACCCCAAATGGGGTCTGGCCAAAAAACCTTTCCTAACACCTTAAATGCTGTGCTGAAAATTAAAATAATAAATCATTCTTTGACAGGAAGCAATTTGAAACCAGGCTTTTGGACTTCAGTAATGATTGGAGCATCCGAAGGCTTTTGCCCACTCTTCCTGCTGTGATTCTATAGACCCTAACAACTTTAGCGGCCGGTGAGCCATCAGAAGTTGCGGAGTCTAAAGCTATGCAGAGTTTCTCTCCATCAGTAGATGGAACGCAATTCCTTTTTGGTTTCCATTCTGTCACCACAAACTGCAGCCCCAACAAACCTATTAGAACACTAACCTCACTATTGCTTGGAGCTTCGTCTACACAGCAGTCCCGTTACATTTTGGGAGAATAAAAACAACAGATCCCAGTACTAGCCTGAACCAAAGTGATATTTTAGTCAAGTGCATCTGTGGAAATCATGCTGTTCTCTGACTGGAGGGAGAAGAATTTGATTTGAATCCATTTCAATTCTCCCGTGTCATTTACTAATAACAATTTACATTTATAACTGGAACAGTCCAGTTCTCAACATCAGCTGCTTTTCCAGCGCAAAATTCTTATTATTTTGTCCATTCTACTCAACAACCTTGAAAACTCTGTTTTCTCATCTATAAAATGGGGGTGATAATACTATCACTTAATGCAGAGGGTGGTTGTAAGGCTCAGAAGAGAAAACATGTAAAACACTTAACAAACATTAAAGCACTATATAAAAATTGTTATTATCATTAATATGAGTTAAAAGGTTAAGTGAAAATATGTTATTAAGAACCTATTATATGCCAACCGCTTCCTCCAAGAACTTTGTATTCTTTGGGAAGAGTGAGAGGGAGAGATTAAATTCTTGAATACAAAGTGTATACAGTGCTATTTCAGGAGGAAGAATGAATTAACAAATAAGTGGGGGCAGTGACAGGTACTGGCCCTGGGAAACCCTTCCCACCCTGAACTTTCCTTGAACTTTCCCATATGGCCAAGTCCCTGGCATCGCTTGAGGCATCAGTCCATACCAACTGACCTTTCATTGTGGCCCATGCCCAATCTCCCAATTTTCTGTTCGCTCTAACCTGGCCCATCCCTTCATTGTCTGTTACCTCCAGATCACATTCCCCTCTTCCACCTCCCACTCTTGATTCCATCTAGACCCCTTCCACATGGGCCGGGTCCCAGGCATTTGCCTACGGCACCTGGCCCTTCTCAGTAGCTCCCAGTCACCCCAGCCCACTGGCCAGTCCCATCCAGATCTTCCCATAGATATTTTTCCTATAAAAAGAGTCAATCTTGTCCACCAAAGGGTAGTCTCTTATAATCACACCTACCCTTAATGGTATTCTAATAAACCTTGTCTTTGGCTGAAAGAAGGCTTGGGTCAAATTCATTAGAGGCAGGACCTGCATCACTATTTTGGGGTCCCAGAACCTCTAAATCTCAACAGAGGGAAGAGTGAAACCAAGGAATGTGGTGGCACCTGAGCTACACTTTGAAATAATCTAGGAATTCTATGAAGGAGAGGTGATGAGAGAGATAGTGGTCCAGACATAGAAGATGACCTAATACAAAGGCATGGAGGTAAGAGATAATGTGACATGTGTAGGAAACAGCTAGAAGACCGATTTGGAACAGTCTGTGAAGGGAATCATGAAAAAAGGCTGGAAAAATAGGTAGGAATCAAATTGTGGAGGGCTATACCAGGTTTGAGTATTTTATCTTGGAAGCAATCAGTGTGGGAAAGACATAATGTTAAAGATCATTGAGTAGGGAAGTGATATTGGTCAGATTTCTGCTTTAGGAATATCAAAATGGTAGCTGAGCGGAAGATGGTGAAGTGGGGAGAAACTGCATGCAGGGAGACGATTGTCCAGTTGAGAGATGATGAAGGCCTGAACTGGTGTGGTGCCTATTTAAGTGAAGAGAAGGGAAATGATGGGAGAAATGTTATGGATATGGAAATAACAAGATCAGGATACTAAATGTGGGGTTGAAGATGAAAGACTCAAGGATGATTCCAAGATTTCAGGCCCAAAGGGACCGGAAGGATTTCTGGTAAACAAGAGTTTACCAGGATTCTATAAATCCAAGCCATTCATATTGTAGGGTGTGTTTAAATTGGGGTGTGAAATAGCCTACAATACATAGGCCTTCATCAATATACAAGGCCTTACTCCTTCAACTCATCTTCTACATGAAGCTATTCTGATGAGAATTATTACGGTTCTTCTGATATTATCTTACTTCTAAGATTTATGAAAACTCCCCTTTTATGGCAACATTACATCGTCACCAGTAAAATTCCAAGAGACAAAGTTCCAAGTGTTAAAAGCCAATTTATTAATTAGGCCAACCAATAAGCAATAAATTGATGGTCAATGACTTATCCCAATAATCAAAGATAAAAAGGGAGGCTCTGAGCCACTTTAAATGACCATCTGTCTTCCTAATAGCACATTTTGGGGACCTCCCCAACAAGAAAAAGACAACCCTAATTGATAGACACTTAATGAGGAGGTGGACTAAGAGCCCTCAGCCTCTCCCAGTTACTTCTTCACTGAAGAGGGGGATGTCGGCTGAAAAGTGTGACCCAGTCATTGAGGTTTGAGCCCCTCTAGCAATCTGGGTGCCTCTATTGGGATCTCTCTGGCTTAGTTTCTCCTTCCCAGGCCACGTCTCCCCAAACTCTAATGAAGGTATCAAGGTCACACAAGTAACTCTGGGTAACTGTTTGCAGCAAGAACCAGCTCAGTTTAGCAGAGAAGCCCAGACCAGGCCCTGGGAGGGGCTGGTATGTCATCACATTCCTCAGCAAGTTCCTGGAAGTGGTTTTTCTGTGTGAGCAAGACTAAAAAAGTAGAGATTTTAAACAGAAAAAAATGAATGTTACAAATTAATATTAATAATCAAATGATAACAGCATTGAATTAACTTTCCTCATTATGGATACTCTTCCTGTGACAAATAATATCCTCAATATGAAAGACAAATTAAAGACTATGTCTTCTCTATAAGACCCCATTGTGCCCTGTGGCACAATGCGGCCTCTATTGTAGTCACATTGATTCTAGGCTTCCAGGACAGCTAGGGTAATATTTGTGTAGTAAGTAGTCTACTACTGAGGAAAGGAATCAGGGTAGGAGGGCCAGTTTGGTAGAGAAAGAAATGGAACCATTTATTATGGTAACAACATTCTGTCTAAATTGATACTATTGAACTGGAAATTTGGGGGCAGCTAGGTAGCACAGTGGACAGAGTGCCAGGCCTGGAATCAAGAGGACCTGAGTTCAAATCTGGCCTGAGAAACTTACTAGATGTGTGACCCTGGGTAAGTCACTTAACCCTGTTTGCTTCAGGTTCCTCATCTGTAAAAGGAGCTGGAGAAGGAAATGGCAAAACACTCCAGTATTTTAGCCAAGAAAACTTCAAATGGGCTCACAAAGAGTCAGACATGGCTGAAAAAATGACCAAACGACAAAAAAAACTGGAAATGTACTCAAAACAGTCACAAAGAAAACAGTGTTTGGATCATTAGGTCTAGAGCTGAGAGGGATCATTTAGAGATGACCTGTGTAGTCCAACCTCCTCTTTGAAGTAACTAGAAAAATTGAGGCTGGAGAAGAGAAGGTTCAGAGGAACATGATAGTTGTTTCTGAGGATTTGAAAGGCTGTCACATAAAAAAGAAATTAGGCTCATTCTGATTAGCCCAGGGTAGAGCTGTGGTTCATCCTTCATTGTCAAAGGGGACCAATGACGTCAGAAGGGTGATGTCTTGACTTGCAAGTGAATTGGATTTGAGTGAGGCAGAGTAATTCAAAGTCATCAGCCTCACTCTCTCCTCCAGAATCATGGAAGTCCAATGGGAAGACATAGGTCAAGACAACTGGCGATGGCCCCCAGGTAGAGCTCCAACTGAAGAACAATTTAGGTTTGATGTAAGGAAAAAGTTCTTGCCAATCTTGGTGAACTGGTGAAATCAAAGGAGTAAATTGGCCACCTCTGCACAGTGATCACCTCACACTTGAGGTGTTCAGGCAAAGACTGAAAAACGTGCCTCATGTCATGTGAATTATAAAAGGAATTCCTATTCAGTCAATCTATTAACCATCTATACATGCCAGGCACTGCGCTAGGTGATAAGGATAAGGTTAAAGACAGTTCCTGTCTTCAGGGAGCTCACAGACTAATGGGGGTTGGGGGAGGGATAACATGCAAACAACTATGTATGCTAATTATAGGATTTACTGGAAATAAGTAACAGAAGGAAGGCATTAGAATTAAGGGAATCAGGAAAAACTTCCTGAAGAAGGTGGGACTTTTAGCTGGGACTTGATGGAAGCCAAGTAAAGGTGTGGGTTACAGCAGATGGCCTCTGAGGTCTCTTTAGACTCAGATTTCGTGATTTTATAGCTGCAGAAACTCAGGCCCACAGAATACTGACAGTGCTTCAGAGTACTAAAACCAAGTCAACTTATCACTACTTTATTTAGTTTATGCTTACAAACAACAGGTAAAAACAGAGAATATATGTTATTTTCAAATACCCTGCATTTTCCATGGAACTAAAGGTATGTAATTTAGAAAAACATTGTTATCATAATAAATGGTTCCATTTCTTTCTCTACCAAACTGGCCCTCCTTCCCTTCTTCTTTCCTCAGTCATAGACTACTTACTATACAAATATTACCCTAGCTTTCCTGGAATCCTAGAACCAATACAACTACAGTAGGGGCAATGTAGCTATGGTTGCGAGAATCAGGCATTGGAGCAAATTAAGGACAGGCTACAATCCCAGAGAGAGAAACCTACTATACTGGTGAATATTGGCCTGGCCATCCATCTTGCTTTGGGATTTGAGATTTTAAATCTGGATTCAAACCCCAGTTCTGATATTACTAAATGTGTGCCTATTTCATTTCTCTAAGCCTCAGTTTTATCATCTATAAAATGAGGAGATCAATACATTAACAAGGTTGTTGCAAAGAAAGGAATGGAGCCCACACCTGTGATTACATTGGTTTAGGGAACTCCCTGATGAGGTAACTGCCTTCATCAAAGCAGTTCAATACCCTCTCTGCAATTTAGGTCTTAGAGAATTGCCTTGAGAACAGAGTCCTGTAGCAGCATGTGTCAGAGACGGGATTGGAATCCAGGTCTTCCCGGTTCCAAGAGCAGTCCTCTATCCACCATGCCATGATGTTTTTCACTGGGAGGAAAAGTGTTTGAAGGGCCTAGGATCACCTAGAAGAGAGATGAGATTTGATCTGCTTGACCCCAGAGGGCAGAACTGAGAGCAGTTGACAGTAGCTACGAATAGGCAAATCTAGGCTTCAAGGAAGGAAAGTTTTCCTAACAATTAAAGCTGCTCCAAAGTGAAAAGGCCTGCCTCAAGAAAGAGTGGGTTTCCCCTTGTAGGAGCTCTTCAGACAAAGGTTGGAAGATCTCTTCTTGGGTAGGTTATATAGAGGATTCTTGTTCACGTGTGGGTTAAACTGGGTGACTTCAAAGGCTCCTTCCAGCTCTGAAATTCTGGAATTCTGTGGCACAATATCACTTGTCTCATACCCACCCATCTGGTTTCTACCATGAGCCTATAGGGTACCCAGGCCATGTAGACTCATGGCCATTAAAGTGCCCTGGAACCATATGACAGCTAGACTCATTCCGTTATCTCTCCCCCCAAAGCTACCACTCTCCCTAAACTTCCCTATTTCTCTCAATGAAACTGTCATCTTTCCAGTGACTCAGGTCTGCAACCTTGAAGTCACCCTTGATTCCTCTGTCCCCCTCAGCCCACATTCAATCAGGTACCACATGTTGTCATTTCTCCTGCCGCAGCATCTCTGTATCTGCCCCTTCTCTCTACCCACACCACCACCACCACAGGACAAGTTCTTAGTCCCTCTTCCCTGGACGGTGGCAATACCCTCCCCAGTGGCCTCCCTGCTTCATGCTTCTTCCCACTCCAATCCCTCATCCGTGCAGGTGCCCAAGAAGCATTCCTCAAGTCCAGATCTGACTGCATAACTGCCCTACTCAGTAAAATCTAGTGGCACCATTAAATAGATGTTGATTGACTCCATATTGCCTCCAAGGGGGAATAAAACCTCTTGTGCTTGACGTTTAAAGATCTACTCAGGCTTATTCCACATAACACCCTTTCATTTGTTCCACCGCCCAGCCAAGCCGCTCTTCACACTTAACATTCCATCTTCCACCTCAGTGACTTTGCACAGACTCTGGTGCTCCCTAACATCCTTGGCATGGTCTTCTTTCGGACATTTACATGGCAGTTAGAGGTTTGCAAAGTACTTTATACCTATGATCTCACTTGAGCATCATACTAAAAAGATAAGGCATACACTACACAGACACAGACATACACACGCACACACTATTACTTCAATTTTACAGATGAGAAAACTTCAGATCACAGAGGTAGAATGACTTGCCCAGGGTCACACAAAGCAATATTTGAAACAAGATCTTGCTGACACTAAGCCCTGCACTCGACCCCCTATGCCAGGCAGGATTCTTAGAGTGGAATCTGTGAACTTTTTAAAAATATTTGGACAAATATATGTAGATATCCAGAGAGAGCATTTCTTTGAAAGACCAGCCTTAGAGCATCTGCCAGCCTGACATGAAGAGCAGAATGAGACCTATGGAGGCAGCCAGAGGTGAACTAATGGGTCAGAGCTTAGGAATGCTGACTGAGAAGACCAGAATCATCAGACTAGGAGGAGCAACCTATGGGTGGGGGGAAGGCTATGATCCCCTATGAGAAGAGGAGGCTCAGGTATTTACCATTCCCTCCTTACGTCACATGAAAGCTGGAGAAAGAAGGTAATGACCAACCACTCAGGACACTGCTGAGGCCAGGAGCTCTGAACTTGGAGTCAGAAAAGCTGTGTCTGAATCCAAGATCTGCTGCATGATACCTGTGTACTTAATACTGTGGGGCTCAATTTCATCATCTGTAAAAACAGGGGGTGAGGAAAAAAGAAACCGAACAGTGTATAATTGTAACAACCAACTTGGTCCTGGAGAAGAGTTTAAAAAAAAAAAAAAAAGGAATTCTCACCTTTATTGGCCAAAGTAGGGAGCCTGTGGTGTTAGGTGGCACAGTGAATAGAACACTGGGCTTGGAACCAGGAAGGCTCCATCTTCCTGAGTTTAAATCCAGCCTCAGACACATGCTAGCTATGTGATTGTGATGGAACCTGGACCCCTAAAAAGAAAAGACCATGCTTTCAAAAGCAGCCTAGTCCCTGAACTCTTCCACACAATTCAGCAGCCCAGATGGCTAGTATTTTGCCCCCGAGGAATTTGGCCCATCCCAGCCACCAATATACTCAATAATTCTTTTAACAGCCTTTTCACTGTGGAACTCTGACCACTTAACTACTTTCATTGTCTGCACCTGGCCCACTGCAGGCTATTTACCACTCCTTAATCCCACCTAGACCCTTTCACTGTTTTCCCTTGCCCAACCCAGGCTATTTCCCACTCCTTAATCCCATCCAAATCTTCACACTGTCCTTTTTTGCACAAAACTACCAATCTCAACCCACCCCCCACCACCATTACAATATACTTTGCTATTTTTACAGTAAACCTCACCATTCTGACTGAAAGAAGGCTTGAGTATTTGAATTCTTTCCAGGAAGACTCACCCTGTACCCTTACGTTTTGGGGTTCCCAGAACCCAAAACTATGCCGATCCTGGGCAAATCACTTAACTTTGTTTGCCTCAGTTTTTTTTCATTTATAAATGAGCTGGATAAGGAAATGGCAAACCACTCCAATATCTTTGCCAAGAAAACTCTAAAATGGGATCACAAAGAGTCAGACGCAACTAAAATGCCTCAACAATAACAAAAGAGAGGCTGTGGTTAAATACATTGTCAGACTCAGTTGTTTTTGTTGGCTGAGTTTGCTAAACTGCTTTTTCCTCTCTTTTATTCTTTGTTATAAGGGAAGGCTTACTGGGCAAGACAGGGAAGAGAGTTATATTGGAAAATAAAAGATGACATAAAAACAATATATATCAATAAAAAAAAACTCCAAAAAAGGAAGATGGACTAAATGATATACAAGATCATAAAGCTGGAAGTGGCATTACTCCTATTGCCTTCATTTTACCAATAAGAAAACTGAGGCACAGAGAGCAAGAAATCTGCCCAAGGTGACATAGATAATCAGTGGCAGAAATGCAATTAGGATCCAAGGATTGAGATTTCAAATCCAGGACTCTACGGTGGGTCACTAGGTAACGTGGTAGAGGAAGAAGCTTCACTGCACAAGGAATATACCAAAGTGGAAGGCTGCTGGGGTAAACCCTAACTTAGCTAGAGAGATAAAAGAAAGGGGAGGTCATCTACCTGAACAGAGGATTCGCAGCCATCGGCTTCCAAGCTGCTTTTCAGATCCTTGCCATTTACGCCCAACTTTTCCTGAGCTGGACCACAGAATAAAGCAGGGAACACTCTGAAGGTTTTGTCTCAGTGAAAAAGTTGAGAAAGAGTTCATTCTTTTGAATATGCATCGAGAGGCCTATTATGTCCAAATCGTGCAAGGGCTGGCAAAGTGACCTTGGAAGGTGGATCATAGACTACTAACAGCATCCTCTGCCTCCCTCATTATTTGAAAGACAAGATGTAGCAGGTGGAAGGGAGATATGGCTTTATCCTCAGAGGCTTAAAGCAAGGGGTGGGCCCAGAGCTCGAGAGAGATACATCCCTCTCTCTTTTCAACCTGCAGTTTCTGTGTAGGGCTAGATTAAGAAGCTTCCTAGTGGCTCAGCAGCCAGGAGGCTTCTGATTTATTCAGAAGCAAAAAAAGAAAACCACCCACATGGCCACATTAACATAAAAGCACCAGGTGAGCCTGCTAGCAAACCGCACTGATCTCAGAGACAGAAGCCAGATCCTTCAAAGGGGTTTAGTCTCCCCAGATTTGAATCTAGGCTAAAAAGCTGTCTGTAATGTGAGTAATTTACAATCCATCCATCTGCCATTGTAATCCCTTAGTAGTTGAGCACATGAGTGTCCGGGATTCTGAATAACCCTGTCCCTCTATTGCCCTTGGCATGCATGTGAAACAGTTACACCTAGAAGCTGAACAGAAGATAGTAATTGCAAACTTTACACGTCTGTAGCCCCTACCCTTAAAGAAGGCTGTCTCTGAAGTCCAAGAACCTAGGTTCAAATCCTGTCTCCAATATTTCTACCTGCCGTGAGTTTGGTTAAATCATATAACCTCCTTGGACCTCAGTTTCCTAATCTGTCAAATGGGAGTTTTGAACTAAATGCCCTCTGAGATCCCTTCCAGCCCTACATTTATGATGTAAAACTTGCAAAGGTTAAAGAGAAAGGAGAAGAAAAGAGCGAGGCTCAAAAGCTTTGGCCTAGCCAACTGTGAGCCTGATGGTGACCGTACCAGTTTGAATATTCATGACCAATGTGAGGAGCTATGTCCTTTTCCTATTCTAAACATTACTAAGACAGTCAATTTTCCCCGGAGAATACCACCAGATTATCATTTAAATTGCCCCTGAATACTATTTAAGGGAAGCAATGGATAATGTTATTTATAACCATTTAGCATAATTCTTTACATCAATTTGAATTTCTCTGAGTTACTGGATTGTAGATGGTCTGCGTTGTTTTTCAAAGAGACAACCTCTAGAGAGTTGTTGGCGACAAACATCTGACTTTCACATGACCTTGATTTCGTGGCTCACAATGAATCTTCAGTTCCGCAATAAGAAAAGTAACAACAAATAGTCAATGTGCTACTACTTAATGAGAGCTTGAGATACAAATTAACTAACATCTCCTTAGGGTCAGTTCCTGGGTTATAGGATCAAGAGCTAGACTTGGAGTCTATGAAGAGCTCAGGATTCCATAACTGACAGTTCCTTACCAGCTGTGCAATTCACTTCACTCCAAACCTCAATTTCCTCATTTGCAAAAGGGATCATACTTTTCTCACAGGGCCATCATAAAAGTCAAGAAGGGTAATGAATCACTTTGCAAATCTTAAAGAGCTAAAATAGAGCAAAACAAAATTCTTTAAATGCTGCATAAGGGCCAATTATTAAAGCACTGCTCTAGATGGGCTGCTAGGTGGTATGGTTGATAGAGCACCAGGGCTGGAGTCAGGAAGAACTGAATTCAAATCCAGCCTCAGATGCTTACTAGCTATGTGACCCTGGGCAAGTCACTTAATCTTGTTTGCCTCAGTTTCCTCATCTGAAAAGTCAGCTGCAGAAAGAAATGGCAAGCCGCTCCAGTATCTTTGCCAAGAAAACACCAAATGGGGTTGGGAAGAGTTGGCCACAACTGAAATGACTAACCACAATGACAAAAATTGTTGTAGATGTTGCAACAGGTAGGAATAAACAAAAGATATAACTCTTGCCCTCAAGGAGCTAGCTAACCATCTAATTAGAAGGCCAATGATATTCTGGGAAACATTCAACAGCTAGTTCTATAGGAAAAAATGAAAGTGTAATCTGCAATAAATACATTTTCTCCATCACTTTCTTAAGTCTAGACAACCAACAAAACAATAAATTGGCCCCGCCCCCACTTGCGGTGGTTGTAGATTCCCAAGGCATAAATGCTCACTTATACTGAAAATTTAATGGACAACTCTTCTGAGCCCATTTGAACTGGCTTCAACACACCTCTGGATTAAATAACTAAAAATATAATTCAATTTATAAAAAGTAGTGTAAGTACAAAGTGTAGGCAAAACCATTCATCCACAGGTTGTGCTGATCAGAGGAAATGTCTTGAAGGAGGTAAGACCTGGACTGAGCATTCAAGAAAGTGTGGGATCCAGTAAGACGAAGAGGACTTGGCAAAGCATTTTGGATGAGAGGCAACCTGGAATATTATAGGGAGCTCTGGATTTGGAAGCAGATGATCTGTGTGATGCTGGGCAAGTCAATAAACTTCTGTGGGCCTTAGTTTCTTTATATCTAAAGTGAGGGAGCTGGACAAGACGAGTTGAAGTTTGTTGTGACCCTAAATCCTATAAGAGTGAAATATAAAAAGATATGTCAGTGGAAAATCCAACAAGCATTTACTAAAGCATCTGTCATGTGTAATAAGGAGCTTTGCAGGATAGGAATGGGAAAACACCATGGGAAAGGTAAGATGAGCTGATGATGTGGTAGAGAGGAAGATGACAAATAGATGGCCAGATTACTCATCAATACCCTTCCGATGTTAGGACAAAGTGAGAACAGTTCCCAATACACTGGGTGGACCTCCTCTGGGGATCTTGTGGGAAGCCCGTCATAAGATTCTCAGGGGGCAGCTAGATGGCACGGTAGATAGAGCATTGCCCCTGGAGTCAGGAGGACCTGAGTTCAAATCCAACCTCAGACATATAACACTCACTAGCTGTGTGACTCTGGGCAAGTCACCTAACCACAGTTGCCTCAAAAAAAAAGAAAAAGGACTCTCAGGATAAGAGGGCATGGACAGGTAGAGGTCTGCATTGCTGGAAAGAATCTCCAAATGGGAAGTTGTAACAGGTTGTCAAGACCATTGAACCCTGACATAAGGAAGGCACTAAGAGAAGACAGAAGGCAGTTTGTGCTGGGAGAGTCAAACCACCACCACCACCATTTCTCATTAAACTCTGATGAAAATAGCCCAGAACTTTGAACACAAGAGCCTTGGGAGTAGCAATGTTTCCTATCCAGTGTTCACAGTCACCCACTGGAAATATAGCCAGGGAGACCACCCAATGGAAATACATTCTGCCAATTGATTCTGCATGTATTATAGCCATAGCTACCAAAGACCCAGAAAAGAAAGGTTTTGCCACAAAAGTCCTTGCCACTGTCAAATGGTGAGAGATATCAAAGAAAGGCCTTACCATCTTCTTTACTATGGCAGTATAAGGACCATGGATAAAACCTTTCCATCTGACTTGTAGTTGAAACCTTCCAAATGTATTACTTCCCTCATTAAAAGGTGAATTCCTTAAGAGCAAAGACTGTCTTATTTTCTATTTGTATTTCCATGTAGCACAGTGCTCTGCACACAGTTATTAATAAATGCTTTATTCATTCATTCATCCTTGGGAAACCCTGAAGATTCTGAGTTTCAAGAAAGGCATGTTAAAGAAGAGACAGGTCCAGAAAGATAGGTATGAGCAATATACTGGACCCAACTGCCATATTTATGCTTATCTGAAGGAAGTTGGTTTTGTTCAGACTTGTTCTATACCTAAGTGTTGGCGGGGGTCTGGGACACTACTACACCTAGGCATTAAGACAAGCTTGTCACTTGAACACAAAATAAGATTAAGCAGGAAAAGAAAAACATTCTCCTTTCCCTTGAGAACTTGATCTAGAGTGACCAGAGGTCCATATGTCCCACACCATTGCCACCACACACACACACACACCTCCCAGAGTCCTGAACAAACCAGTATCTAGGAGAAGGGAGGGAAAGGAAAACAATTTCTATTCTCATTCCTTTGCTAGAAGTCAACAGAACCTCAACCCTCTGCTGACCCACAGTAGGAGCTGTCCAGTTGAGATTCCCCTCAGGACACAGTAAGATTTAGGTCAAGGGAAAGCCTAGAGAAATCATCTAGACTTGTCCCAAGACCTGATGTACCTAAACTAAAACTAAGCCTAACCATATCACCTAGGCCCAGACGTTCCGAGCTGGGAGGGAACCTCAGTAGCAATGTGAGGCATTTCTGAAAAAGAGACACCAGCCCACACATCCAACAAGTTTTCGTCCAGCTTTGGCTTAAGTACCTCTAGTGGAGGAAAGCCTATTCCAGACATTGGATAGCTCACTGTCAAGAAGCTGTTCGGTTTCTACCCTGGTATCATGCCAAACTTTGCCTCTTTGCAAATTTTACTCATTTTTCCTGATTCTGTTCTTTCTGACCTAATGAAAAGCAGAAAAGAGTTAAGGATGTAGCCTGTAATTTCACTGGTAGAGGGCATTCCCAAGTGAAAAAGCTCTCTCTACCAATATTGGTTGGCACCTCCATTATGATTAATAGTCATAGAGAGTTACCTAGAATGTTAAAAGGTTAAGTGACTTACTATCACATAGTATATGTCAGAGGTAGGACCTGAACCCAGGACCTCCTCTGAAGAGATCTCCAGGGCCCGTGAGTTTGGGGTATATGTGTGTGTGTGTTAATATAATTGCTAATCTGTGCCTCAGTTGAAAATGGGGATAATACTAGCACTTACCCTCCAGGTTTGTTGGGAGGATCAAATGTGATCTACCCTCAAGGAATTTACCTTGTATCAAGAGGAGAAATATGTATATATATTAGCAGATACAAGATGCATGTAACAGAAATAATAATAATAGCCAGCATTTATATATCACTTACTATGTGCCCAGACACTGTGCTAAGCATTTCACAAATATCACATTTGACCTTTCCAACAACCCTGGAAAGGAGGTGCTATTATTCTTCCCATTTTACAGATGAGGAAACTGAGGCACACAGAGCTTAAGTGACTTGCTCAGGATCGCGGAGTTAGTACATGTCTGAAGCCAGATTTGAACTCAGGTCTTCCCGATTCCAGGCTCAGTGCTCTATCTACTGCTGCACCTGGCCACCTGAAAAATAAGATAATTTCATGAAGGAAGACACTGGAAGCCTAGTTCTGAAGGTTAGAGCTCTTAAATTATGGAGGGAGGAGAGAATGCTTTCCAGGGGTGGGGAGAGTCTGGGCAAAGCCAAGGAGATGGGAGCTAGAATGTCACATGGAACAGAGAACTAGCAGCAAGTCGTGCTCAATGACTGAATGTGGTCAAAGAATAAGGCATAAAAAGCCTACAGAAGTCAGGCTGCAGCCAGATGGGGAGGGATGGAAAATTCCAAATAGAAGATGTTACACCTGATCCTAGAAGGAATAGAAAGCCCCGAGAGCTTGTGGAGCAAAGAAGTGACCTGGTTAGACATTTGCTTTGGAAATATCACCTTGGCAGCTCTGTGGAGTGTGGATTGGAGAAGGGAGATACCAGAGGAATAGAGACTTTTTAGGAGGCCAATACAACATTCTAGATGAGAGGTGACTAGGGTCCAAACACAATAGCAGTTATGTGAATGAAGAGAAGGAGAAAGATACAATGGAGATAAAATTGCCAAGACCAGGCAAACGATTGGCTTTGGAGGGTGGGGAGGATACCAATGGTGCAATACAAAATAAACCCTCACCTTGCAGCCTCTTTGAAATCCTCCAAAGCAATTGTATCTGATTTTATATTTACCTTTCTCTAGGTCTCTTGACATTACATGTGAAATACACAAGCCGTCCATTGGTAATCACCTCACCCTTGCAACGTAAGTGGACAGCTATGTTTTCTGGTCACCCAGTGCTCTCATGGCATCCTTTAGGTCATTTCCTTTTAACTCTTCTGCATTAACAATATGTTGTAGTCACTTCATTCCAATCATGCATCTTTCCATTGCCATTTGTGGGGTGTGCAGCTTTAATTTTTCAGACTGTATGATTCCATGATCTGCGGCCTTATAAAATCGCTAAAAGACTAACAACATTCTTTAAAAAAAAAAAAAAGATGGGCTTCTTTTTTTAAGGAAAAACTCAAGGTTATTGAAAAACCCAAGACAATTTCCCAAAGCCAATACATCTAACTCTTTTCTCTTTCAATTCTGGGTCAAGTTCTTTGTCTATCCACGGCAACCGTCCAAGATGTGTTTTCCAATGGAGGCATTATAGAAATTAAAAAATATATCTTGTTGCAATAGGTACAAATTTCAGAGGAGCAGAATTCAGCACACTCTAAGAGAAAACTCAATAGTTAGAGTTGTGATATGCTTCCTCAGGAGACCATGAGTTCTTCTTCATTGGAGGGCTTAAAGCAGAGGCTGAATAGCCCATTCACTTATTTAAATGGAGAGAAGGGTCTTGGGGGACATCATGGGGCAATTGGCTTCTAGATTCTAGAAATTCAACAGGAGAAAGGGGGTAGAGAGGCAAGTGTTAAGGGGTCTCTTGGCAAAAGCATATTGAAGAAAGAGTTGAGGCAAGAAAGAGAGAGTAGACTAGTCTGAATAATCAAAGAGTACGTGGAAGGATAAGATATGCAAAGATCAATTCTGCCTATGGGTAAAAAAAAAAACCCACCTCTGCATGACGAATTCATGGAACATCCAAATGAATTTTGCTCAGATTAATACTTTACTAGAAACTTCAGTTGACAACACTCAGAAATTAGAGCTAATGCCCAGACACTTGGCAGGAAATTAACAAGCACAAAGAAGGACTTTATATACTGGAAGGAGAAGGAAAAAGATGCCTTGCATCCAACCACCCCCCTTCCCTACCTTTCTGCCATCACTTCTGGCTTCTTTTGTATTTTATATTGGTGTATGGTCTGCCACCTTAAGTGCTATCTGCTTACCTCTTCAGAGAGATGTTCCAGGGAGAAAAGTAACCATAAACTGACGTGAAAAAAAAAAAAAAGATTTGGCTCTTGCCAAATCTTATTAAGATTCTCTGTAACCGTGTCTCTTTTCTGTCTCCTGTCTCTCTGTCTCTCTCTCTATCTATCTATCTCTCTCTTTATTTCTGTCTCTAATTCTTTCTCAAACACAAACAAATGAACAAAAAACACAAAAGGAGAGTGAAAATAAAAAGAAGTACTAGTTATATAAAATTTTCTTCTATAGATTATGGTAATCTATGTTATATAGAATCATGTTGTAGTATATTTGTTATCATAACTAAATCACTAATGACAGTAAAGAGTAAAGGCAAAAGGTAAAAAAGTAAAGGCAAAGATTCTCTTGGATTGAAAGTGACATGATCCCTGATCATGTGACCAACAAAAAGAAGGACTAGACCCCTTCTCTGGTCCCCACAACCTCCCAAACCTCTCCAAAATAGGGATGATCCATACAACCTTCCCAAAACAGGAATTATGCATAAAAGACAAAGCCATTTCAGTTGTATCCAAACTCTAAGACTCCAAGGAGCCAAACTTGCCAAAAACCCAATGAACTAGCCACAGAGAAAGCTAATCCCTAACCCTTAATGCGCTCATTCAGTCAGTGTATATGGAGATAATTTAGAGATTACAGGTCTCCCAGAAGAACACCATAATGCAGGAAATCACACTATAAAACTGCCTAGAACTTCTGAACACAGAAAACAAAATAGAAATCAAAAGAATCCATAGATCGCCTTCAGAAAGTGACATGGCCTCCATGAGTATGGGACTTATGTCAGAGTGACTTCGGCTCAGTAACGTAGACTTGTATAATGGTCAGAGCCTTAGACAAGGTCTTGATAACAAGTTTTATTCTATAGTTGAGGCCAGCTGTATAATCCTGAACAAGTCACTTTCTTTCCCTGGGATCAATTTGCTTCTCTCTAAAATAATGGGGTTGTACTGGATGACTAAACAGAAGGCCTAAATCCATGTGACTATACTCTCTGGAGGTATTTGGAATCTGTTCTGGCCTTTACTTCACACATACCCACTCTCCCAAGAAGCGCCCCCCGCCTCAACCCAGTGGAGCTAAAAACAACTTAATAGGAAGTTTCCAACCTTTGGAATGAACTCCTATTTCAGTGACACCAGATTGGTAAGAATGGCAGATGGTCCCTGGATTTTGCCATCTGTCTTTTCATTTACAGTATAGATTGAATACACTGCTATTCATCCTGTCAGTTTATTGGCTTGTGTTAAATTATGCATCAGTTTCCTGAAATATGAAGGGGAACATGCTCAACGCAACACTACCAACTGACCCCAAATTGAGGGAAGATCATCAAATAAATGGTTGAAAGCATGTATTTGGGTGTGCTGTTTTTCAGCAGATAAGAGATAAACATTTCCTTTATCCATACATCTGACAGGTAAATTTTTCCATGCCGCCCTAATTTGCTTATGATGTCACCTTTTATGTCTAAAGCATATACCCATGTTGATGTTATCATGGTATACATTGTGAGATCTTGGTCCAAGCTGAATTTCTGCCACACTGCTTACTAGCTTTCTCAACAGTTTTCGCTGAATAGCAAGTTGTCCCCAAAGCTTGGATCTTTGGGTTTATCAAATACCAAACACTTGATAATTTAGTTATGGTGATTTGCTTCAGTGTATTGGGTACCTAATCTAGTCTACTGAACCACTACTCCATTTCTTAGCCAGTGCCAGAGTGTTTTAATGACTACTGCTTTGTAATATATATAGTTTGAAATGTGATACTGCTGGGACACCTTTCTTCACTTTTTTTTCCCATTTATTCCCTTGATGTTCTTCGCCTTTTGTTCTTTTACATGAATTTTGTTATTATTTTTCCTATCAATATAAAGTAATTTTTGGAAATTTGATTGGGATAGCACTGAATAAGTAAATCAATTTGGTAGAATTGTCATATTTGTTACATTGGCTCAGTCTACCCATGAGCAAATTGATATTTCTCCAATAATTTAGATTTGTCTTTATTTGTGTGAAAACTTTTTTATTTTATTTTGTTTTGTTTCATAATTGTATTCATATAGCCCCTGGGCATGACTTGCAAGTAGACTCCTAAGTATTTTGTACTGTCTGCAGATATTTTAAATGGAATTTCTCTTTCTATCTCTTGCTGATAGGTTTTGTTAGTAGTGTATAGAAACGCTGACAATTTATGGGGGCTTATTTTATATCCTACCAGTTTGGTGAAGCTGTTCATTGATTCAACTAGGTTTTTTATTTGATTCTCTAGGGTTCTCTAAGTATACCATGATATCATCAGCAAAGAGTGAAAGTTTTGTTTCCTTCTTGCCTATTTATATTCCTCAGTTTCTTCTTCTTAACTTATTGCTATAACTAACATTTCTACTACAATATTGAATAATAGTGGTGATAATGGATATCCTTGCTTCAGCCTTCATCTTATTGGGAAGGTTTCAAGTTTATCTCCATTTTACATAATACTTGCTCTTGGTTTTAAATAGATACTGCTTATTGTTTTAAGAAAGGTTCCATTGATTCCTATGCTTTCTAGTGTTTTTAATACAAATAGGTGTTGTATTTTGCCAAAAGCTTTTTCTGCATCTATTGATATAATCACATGATTTTTGTTGTTTTTGTTATTAGTATGGTCAACTATGATGACAGTTTTCTTAATATTGAACCAGCCCTACATTTTTGCAACGAATATCACCTGGCCATAGTGCATAATCTTTGTGATACATTACTGTAGATTACTTGCTAGTGTTCTATTTAAAATGTTTGCATTGATATTCGTTAGGGAAATTGGCCTACAGTTTTCTTTCTCTATTTTTTGTCACCCTGCTTTAAGTATCAGCATCATATTTGTGTCATAGAAGGAATTTGGCAATAATCCTCCATTGCCTCTTTTTTTCAAACACAATAGATAGTATTAGAAATGATTTGTCTTTAAATATTTGATAGAATTCACTTGTAAATCCATCTAGTTTGGGGGATTGTTTTTCCTTAGGTACTTGTTCAATTTATTTTTCTTTTTTTAATATACATTTATTTATTTTTAGTTTTCAACATTCACTTCCACAAGTTTTTGAGTTCCAAATTTTCACCCCATCTCCCCCCTCCACCCTCAATTTATTTTTCTAAGACAGGATTTTTTAAGTTTTCCATTTCTTTTTGTGTTAATCTGAGCAATTTATATGTTTATTAATATTTTCAATAATTTCCAATAATTTGAAAAAATAGTTCCTAATAATTTCTTTAATTTCATCTTCATTGGTGATGCATTCATTCTTGTCATTTTTGATACTGGTAATTTGCTTATCTTCTTTTTTTAAAATAACGTTAACTAATGCTACTTTATTGGGTGTTCCTAGTTTTATTTATTAGCTCAGTGGATTTTTTTAATTTACACTTTTATTAATATTTCCTTTGATTTTAAGGATTTCTGTTTTGGCATTTGGGGGTTTTTAATTTATTCTTTATCTAGTTGTTTGTTGTTGTTGTTGCACGCTGAATTTACTGATCTGGTCTTTCTCTTTTTTTTATTGATGTAAGAAAGTGCTTAGAGACATAAACTTTCCCCAAGGTACTACTTTGGCTACATCCCACAAATTTTGGTATGTTGTCTCATTGTTGTCATTATTTTTAATGAAATTATTGATTGTTTCTATGATTTGTTCCCTGACCTGCTCATTCTTTAGAAGTCAATTGTTTAGTCTCTAATTAATGTTGGATTTCTGCTTCCAATGCCTGTTATTGAACATAATTTTTTATTAATTATGGCCCAAAATTGGTTGATTTAGTATTTCTCCTTTTCTGCATTTGTTTGTGAGATTTTATGCCCCAATGGCCAATTTTTTGAAGGTGTCATGAATAGCTTAGAAAAAGGTATACTCCTTTCTATTCTCATTCAGTTTTCTCCAGAGGTCTATCATATTGAAGAACTCTTCTAAAATTCTATTCATCCCTTTAATTTTAATTTCTTACTTATTTTAGGGTTGGATGTATCTAGCTCTGAGAAGGGTAAGTTGAAGTCCTCCATTAATTTAGTTTTATTATTTCCTCCTATAATTTAGTTTTTCTTTTAAGAATTTGGATGCTACGCTATTTGGTGCATATATGTTTAATACTGACGTTACTTCATTGTCTATACTACCTTTTAGCAAAATGTAGTTTCCCTCATTATGTCTTTTAATTGGGTCTATTTTTTTCTTTGTCTTTTTCTGAGACCATGATTGCTATCCCTGCCTTTCTTTGCTTCTGCTGAAGAAGAATATATTCTGATCCAGCTCCTTATTTTAACTCTGTGTGTGTCTGTTTCAATTATGTTTCTTATAAATGACATATTGTTAGAGTCTGGTTTCTAATTCATTCTGCTATCTTCTTCTATTTTATGGGTGAGTTCATCCCATTCACATTCATAGTTGTGATTACTAAATGTGTTTTTCTCTCCATTCCTATTTTCTTCTGTTTATCCTTCTCTTTTTTTTTACCATGTCCTTTCTCAGAAGCCTTCTGCTTCTGACTACTGCCTCCCTTAATCTGCCCTCCTTCTTGTTACTTCTCCTTTCTTTTATCCCCTTCCCCTTCTACCCCCTTATGGTGTAAAATAGATTTCTATACCCAACTGAGTGTATATATATATATATATATGTGTGTGTGTGTGTGTGTGTGTGTGTGTGTGTGTGTATGTATATATATATATATACACATATATGTGTGTGTGTGTATACATATATATATACAGTACATGTGTGTATACATACATATATATGTATATGTATATGTGTGTATGTGTGTGTGTTCTTCCCTCTTTGAACCAGTTCAGATGAAAGTAAAAGTTAAAGTACTGCCCTGCCATCTCCCCTCCCCTGTAAAAACTCTTGTGCACCTCTTTTATGTGAGATAATTTTCTGCAATCTACTTATCCCTTCCCCCTTCTCCCAGTGTATCCTTCTTTCTCACTCTTTCTTTTTTGAGGAGAAGGGGATATCATCCCAACATAATCAACTCATATTTATGCTTTCTGTTTATGTAAACTCCTAACTGCCCTAATACTGATAAAATTCGTGGGAGTTATATGTATCATCTTCCCATATAGGGATGTAAACCATTTTTCTCCATTGAGTCCCTTATGATTTCTCTTTCAGGTTTACCTTTTTATCTTTCTCTTGAGTTTTGTGTTTAAATGTCACATTTTCCATTCAGCTCTAGTCTTTTACTCAGGAATGTTTGAAAGTCCTTTCATTAAACATCTATTTTTCTCCCAAAGGATTATACTCAGTTTTGCTAGGTAGGTTATTCTTGGTTATAATCCTAGCTCTTTTGCCCTTCAGAATATCACTATCTGAACCTTCCCACTCCTTTAACATGAAAGCTGCTCAATTTTGTAGCTCTATGATATTTTAATTGTTTCTGGCTACTTGCAATATTTTCTCTTTGACTTGTAAGTTTTCATTTTGGGATCTCTTGCAGAAGGTGATCAGCGGATCCTTTCCATTTGTATTTTGCCCTCTGCTTCTAAAATATCTGGGCAGTTTTCCTTTACAATATCTTGAAATATGACATCTAGGCTCTTTTTTTTTTATTACGGCTCTTAGGTAGTCCAAAAATTCTCAGATTATCTCTCCTTGATCTATTTCCTAGGTTAATTGTTTTTTTTTCCAATTTTCACATTTTCTTCTATTTTTTTTTCATTCCTTTGGCATGTTTTATTATTTCTTGATGTCTCACAGAGGCATTAGCATTCATTTGCCCAATTCTAATTTTTAAGGAATTATTTTCTTCAGTAAGCTTTTGTACCCCATTTGTTCAATTTTGATCTTTGAGGAGTTATTTTCTTCAATATTTTTGTGCTTCTTTTAACAAGCTATTAATTTTTTTCATAATTTTCTCGCCTTGCTCTTATTTCTCTTTACCAATTTTCCCTCTTTCACTCTTGTTTGATTTTTAAGATCTTGTGTGTGTGTGTGCTCTTTTGTATTTCTTTAGCTCTTCTAGGAATTCTTTTTTGGGCTTGTGTCTGATATGCACTTTTCTTTGTGGCTTTGCTTGTAGCTCTTTTTATGACATCTAAGTTTGTGTCTTTATCTTGTTACCATAGTAGCTTTTTATGTCAGGTTTTTTTTGTTTGTTGTTATTGTTTGTTTTGTTTTTGTTTTTGTCCTTTGTTTATTGTTTTAGCCTATTCCTTGACTTTGTGCTTTATTTTAGAGTCAGGCTCTTCTCACCTCTTTGGGGGAGGGTGGTGTCACTGTCCTAAGCTTTAGGCTTTTTCACCCTGTTGTTTTCATAGTTAGTTCTGGAGGTCTGTATGATCACTTCTCTCCTAATCTATATTCTGGACATTACCCAAGAAGAGCCCCTGTTCCCTTGTGACCACAAGCTCTAGTTCTGTTCTCTTTGCCCTAGAACTGCCACAAGGAACTAGTGCCCTTACTCTCTGTCCACCCTGCAACTGTGACTATGCCCCCTGCTCCGTTGTGACTAAAAGCACTCCTTTACCTCCTGGAACTGCAACTGGGAACTAGGTAATGGGCAATGGAGTTGCTAAGCAGCACCTAGTCATGCCTGCAAGGAGGTCCCCTATAATCTCTTTATAACCAGTTGTCCAATGCCCTTACTCTCTGGTGGTGGGAGCTCCCAGAATTGTTGCTGCTGTTGCTGTCAACATTTATGCAACCTCCAAGGCTCAGGGTTGGTGTTGATGCTGCCCTGCCTCGCCCTCGGGCCAGTCTTTACCTCACTGTCAGAGACCTCTCCTTCTGACCTCTTAAATTGTCAGGCTGGAAAAATGTCTAACCCCAATGTTCTGTTAACTGTGCTACTCCAGACTTTGATTTGACACGTTATGTTTCAGTTGTTTGGAGGGGAATATTGGGAGAGCTTGGCTGGGATATTCCCTCTTCCATCTTGGCTCGGCTCTATATAACATAAATTGAAGATGATCTCGGGGGAAGGTACTAATAGAAGGGAGACTAGGAAAAGTTTCCCATTCAAACTGGATTTTAAGCTGAGTCTTGAAGAAAGTCAGGGAAGTTGTGAAGCAGAGGTGAGGAGGAAGCACTCCAGGCATGGTGGTGTGCAGGTTATCCAAAACGATGGAAGCAGAATATGGATTTCATGTGCAAGGACATCAAGAATGCCAGTGTCAATGAATTAGAGGGGATGCGCCTAGGAGGAAGGTGTCAAAAGACGGGGAAACATTGGAAGGAACTGACGAAGAAGGGCTTTGAATGCCAAAAGGGGGGGTTTTACATTTAATCCTAAAAATTATAGATGGTCACAAGAGTTTTTGAGTGGGGAGGAGGGCACCGTAATTAAGTGTATGCTTAAGGAAAACCACTTTGGCAACTGAATGGAGGAGTAATTGCAGTGTGGGAGAGACTTGAGGCAGAGACCAAGATTAAGGTTATGGCAACAGTCTGATAGATGATGCAAGCCTATTGATAAAAATTACATTTCCACATAAATTCTGCTTTCAACATATATTTACTAAGGATCTACTGTGCGAAAGGTATTGTGCTAGGAATTGGGATAGATGACCCAAAAAACTGAAATCCCTTGGTGTTTTTATCTGGTTAGAGAGAAATATCATGTGTAGATAAATAAATCCAGCGTAATTTTCAGGAGGGAGAAAGTGCAAACGAGTCGAGAAGTTAATAAAAAGCTTCCCCCAGGAGGTGGCTACCTCTCAGCTGAGCCTTGAAAGAAGCCAAGGATTCTAAGAAGCAGAAATAAGGAGGAAGGGGATTCCAAGCATGGAAACAACCTATGTACTGACCACATGTCAAGTTTCATGAACAGCTAGGTGACCAGTCAGTCACTTCTCTTTAAGACACAGGGAAATCTTCACAATTTCACTTTTTCCAACCCTTACAAATAAAAAGAATCAAAGAATTGTCAAGCTGTTAGCCCACAGGAACTATAGCAATATACATCTCCATGATTTAGTCAGTCAATGAACATTTATTAAGCACCTACTATGTGCCAAGCATTATGCTAAATGCTGGGGATACAAAGAAAGGGGAAAGATAGGCCTTGACCTTAAAAAGCTCATAATCTAACGGGGGAGGCAAGCAAACAAATTTATATAAACAAGCAATGTACAGGATAAACAGGAAGTAATTAAAAGAGGGAAGGTATTAGAACTATGAGGGATTAGGAAAAGCTTCCTGGAAAAGGTAAAACTTCAGTGGGAAATTGAAGGAAGTCAGGGAAGCTTATAGGTGAAGATGAGGAGAGAGAGTATATTCCAGGCACTGTGGACAGCCAGAAAAAATTCCTGGAGCCAAGAGATAGAGTGACTTGTTTGTGGAAGAGCAAGGAGGTCAGCGTCATTGTATTGAAGGATATATGCCAGAGAGTAAAGTGTAAGAAGACTAGAAAGGGGAAGGTGGGTTATGAAGCATGTTGAATACCAAACAGAGAACTTCCCATTTGATCCTGGAGGAGATTGGGGGACACTGAAGTTTATGGAGTAGTGGGGTAACATGGTCAGAACTTTAGGCTTTAGGAAAATGATTTTGGAAGCTCAATGGAGAATTGATTGGAATGGCGAGAGACTTGAGGCAGGTAAACTGAGCAGCAGATCATTGCTATAGCCCAAGCAAGAGGTGATGAAGGCCTGCATAAGGGTGGGAGCAATATCAGAGGAGAGAAAGGATGTATTTAAGAGATATTGCAAAAGTGAAATCAATAGGCCTTAGTAGCATATTGAATATGGGGGGGGGTGAGAAAAAGCAAGGAGCAGTCAAAGATGATACCTACGTTGTGAGCCTGAGGGACTGCAAAGATGATAATGCCCTCAACAGTAATAGGAAAGGTGGGAGGGGAGGAGGGTTGGAAGAAAAAATAATGAGTTCTATTATGGAAATATAAAATTTAAGATGTCTACTGGACAACTATGTTGAGATGTCTGAAAGGCAGTTGGAGAAGTGAGATTGGAGGTCATCAGAGAGATTAGGGCAAGACAGGTAGATTCAAGAATCATCAGCACAGAGAACCCTAATCCTGCTGCCTTGAACAAGATAATTAAACCATTTGTTCCCAGAGGTCCCATGCCACTATTCAGCTTGAAGGATCCTTAGGCAGCATCTTCCCCTCATGGTGGCACTACCCACAAGAGGAGATGCCCTTTGAAGTCCTCCGCCACCTGCTCATTGGCTGCCCCCCAGGGCTAGAGTCAAATCATAAGACTCCCCAAATAGCACCATGAGAAAGTCAAGAGATCTTCTTTCCATCTCAGAGACCTCTGGCTAGGCAACCAGAGGAATGGGAAATACATGGCACTGGGGTTTGGAGGAGCCCCATAGACTGGCATGCAGCCCAGTACAGGCAAATCCATCACCCAGGTATCCTGAGAACAGGACATGTCTCCTGTGCTTACGACCTTGGCACCATCTGCCCCACACCTGGCCTGGCATCCTGCACTTCTTTAATACCTACAAATCAACTGACAACCAATTCATCATCTAGCACACCTTCCATAACTAATGCCACCTGATTCACTACCTTCTCTTCCTCTCACACAAGTTTACACTTCTGTTCATATATACGTATTGAAGTGCTCTTCATTCATTAAAAACAATCAATTCCACTCATGGGAGCTGAGGAGATGACCGAGTAAAGCAGTGTAGAGAGAGGAGAGAAGAGACCCCAGGAAAGAACACTGTGGGACCTTACAGTTAGAGGGCATGACCCGGATGAGGATCCAGCAAAGGGGACTAAGGAGGAGTGGCCAGATGGGTATGAAGAGAACCAGGAGAGAATGGTACTTTGAAAACCTAGAGAGAAGAAAGGATTAAGAAGAACTGGGTGATCAGCAGTGGCAAAGGCTTCAGAGAGGTCAAGAAGAATGAGGATGAAGAAAAAAGCCTTTGCATTTGGCAAGTAGATCATTGGTGACCTTGGAGAGAGTGGACTTTGTGGATGCAGCTAGGTGGCACCGTGGTGAGGGTGCTGGGCCTGAGTTCAAATCCAGTCTCAGACACTTACTAGCTGTGTGACCCTGGGCAAGTCACTTAACCCTGTTTACCTCAGTCTTCTTATCTGTAAAAGAGCTAGAAAAGGAAATGGCAAGCCACTCCAGAATCTTTGCCAAGAAAATCCCAAATGGGGTCACAAAGCATCATATAGGACTGAACAGCAACACCCCTCTCACCTCTACTTACAGGTCTCCTAGCCAACCTTCGAGACTTGCCCCAAACCTCTCCATTTCCGTGAAGCCCTCTCCCAGTACTTCAGCCAACAGTGACCTCATCCTCTCATCTTCTATTATAACTCTGACCAGGATTGCTCAGTTCAGCACTTGCCAGTTGACTAACTGTTTCCTGCACAAGGTTAATTACTGATACATGCTTTAGAGAGAGTCTAACAGGATCAAATGAGAAGAGGTAAAGCTAATTTGCCAGCCTTAAAGAGCTGCATAGCCCCTAGCTGCTCCTGTTCTTGTTTGTGCTATTTGTCTCACCTCCTTTTATTAGCCATGTGTAACAGAAGGGAAAGGAGGCAAATGATAATTATTTGTGACCTCACCTCTGGGTTAAGTTGAATTCCACAGGTGGCCTAGTGCAAAGAACGCTGAGCTTTTCCTTGGGATCACTGGCTTTGAATCCTGACTCTGCCTATTACTACCTACATGACCTGGAGTAAGTCACTAAGCCTCTCTGTGCCTCAGTTTCCTCATCTATAAAATGAGGGGACTAGATGATGGCCAAGGTCCCTTCCAGATCCCAATCCATGAGTCTAAGATGGTGCTCTTCTTCCTCAGACCTTCTCCATTCCAACTTTTCTATTTCTGTTGAAGGACCTGAGTGTCTCGGCCACCCAAAGCTGGTAACCTAGGAGTCATTTCCTGTTCCCCCATGGCCCTCGACGGCCACCTCCAGTCAGCCACCAAGGCCTGTGGATTCTATCTCCAAAACAGCTTTTCCAGTTCTTGCTCTTCTCTTCATTCCCATGGCCACCACTCTTGCTTAGACCCTCCTGTTTCTTAATCTAGACTATCCTAATAGCCGTAGACCTACTCCTAGCCTGCCCTTTCTCTTATCTACCCATTATACTACTATCTGGCAGCCAATCGATCAAAAATCATTTATCTAGGGCCTACTATATGCTCGGTACAGATGGAGAAACAAAGAAAAAGAATGAATTCATCCTTACTTCCAAGTTAAGTACTCAAACAAGCAAACACATCTGCAGCACTTATGACATACCAAGCATCGACTTTGGATGTGGGGCTAACAAAGACGAAACCAAAACAGCCCCTTGCCTCAAAGAGCTTATACGCTACCTGGGGAGAACATCATCTCATGGGAGATAAGCTGTTCCATATCCACCACTTTGACCAAGTTACTACTCAATTAAAAATCCTCGAGGGACTCCCAATTCTTTAATAAAGTAACAACTCCTCATCCTGGCATGCAAGGCCCTACACAACCTGGTGCTGTAGCTCTGACCAATCTTTCTAGCCTTATTTCATTCTAATCCCCTTTTCCTGATGTATATTTCAACCAAATTGCACTTCTCTCCAACCCTTATTCTTGTTCAGTCCACTGCAGTCTGTGTTCATTTAATTATGCCATCCGTTAACTCTGAAAAAACACAGCTGGACTGAGAATATCAGACATCATGTTCAGCCTCCTCCAAACATTCATAGTAATTAGAACCTCTCAGCTCTTAAGTCTGTACCTCAGTGTAGAAAAGGTACCACTCTGAAGTGTGTAGAAGTCTTCTGAACATGTAGGGAGGTGAGAAAATTGGGGGATAGGTTGGGGAGAGACTTTTAGAGAAGTGTGTGGATTCGGATTGGGAGGGTGGGGGAGAGAGTAGGGAGGAGGGGTGGGTGGGATGAGTAGCGGAAGTGGTGTGGGGTGAAGATAAGGTAATATGGACAGGGTAAAAAGAGAGGCTGAGAAACAAAATAGTGAGTAAAAATGTGATGGAGAGAAAGTCACAAAAGTAATTATAACTTTGAATGTGAACACAACCTTTATAGCAGCTCTCTTTGCAATGGTAAAGAACCAGAAATTGCAGGGATAAAATCCTTTTATTTTTTCTGTGAAGCCTGGATTCAGTCAAAGGGCCACCCTTGAGGACCTAGAGGACTACATGTGGCCTTGAGGTCACAGATTCCTCACCCCTGGGTAGAGCATTAGACTTGGAGATAGAAGAGACTTTGGTCCAGTGACACCCCTGAAACAAGCTATGGGAACTGAGACACATCGCCTAGCCTCTCTGAGCCTGTTTCCTCCTCTGCAAAATGATGATAACATCCCAGAGTAGTTAAAAGAATCAAATTAAATGCTATCTGCAAATTGCTTTACAAACCTTCATATATAATTGATATCTATCATCATTTGCATTATTTTTATCATTATACTTTCCTTCTGATTATGATTATTATTTTTAGCCATCTTTTTTTCTTCACGTAACAGGATAGCTAACACAGTAGATAACAAAGTCAAGATCCAAAAAAACACTTGAACATTGCTAAAGCATTAGAGTGAAATCTAGTAGGATTAAGTGCAACAAAGATGAATTTAAAAACCTGCATTTTGGTACCAAAAAAAAAAACTTTACAAGTATAATGGGGAGAAGATAGGATAGAGAGAAGTCATTCTAAAAAAGACCTGAAGGTATTAGTGGGTTACAAGTTCCATGTAAGTGAGAAGGCTGATATAGCACTTTAAAAAGTTCAGTCTCGAGCTGCAATAAGAGAGGTGTCACTTTCAGGAATAGGGAAGAGATAGTCCAATTGCACTCGGCCCTTATCAGACTTCATGTAGAGTTTTGTGTTCAGTTCTAGGCACCATCATTTAAAAATGACACTGATAGGAGGAACAGCTAGGTGGTACAGTGGATAGAATACCAGCCCTGGAGTCAAGAGGACCTGAGTTCAAATCTAGCCTCAGAAACTTGACACTTACTAGCTGTGAAAGTCACTTAATTCCAGTTACCTCCAAAAAAAAAAAGATATCGATAAGCTTCAGAGTGGCCAGATGGTGGCAACCAGGATGATGAAGGACCTTGAGTGCTTGTCAAATGAAGCTTAAGTAAAGGATATAAGGAGAATGGTATGATAGGTATTCAGAAGCATTTCTGAGAGGATATCTTGTGGAAGAAGCACAAGACTTGTTCCATTTGGCCCCAGAAGGCAGAGTTGAGGGCAATATGTAGAAGTTGCAAGGAGGTAAATTTGGGCTCCAAGTGAGGAAAACTTTCCCTGAGTTGTCCAAAAGTCAAATGGAATGTCTAGAGAGGTGATGAGTCTCCGCCCCCCTTCCCCTTTGGGGGTCTTACAGCAAAGGCTGGAGTATAATTTGTTAGGTGTGTGATTGTGGGAATTCTTGTCATGTATAAGTTAGACAAGATGGCACTTGGCATCCCTCTCAATTCCCAAATGCTGTGATTCAATGATTCTCTAAATTGAACTGAAAATAAGGACATTTCCATACCTTTCTTTGAATCCCCAGAACCTAGAACAGCCTCTCATACATTTCTGAACACTTAACAGACATATGTTGAAATGAACTGAATTAAAAATGGCTGTTTGCCTGGAAATGTAGTCCCCAGATGAAGTGTGTGATATGATCTGCTTTTTAAATTTGAAAAAAAAAATGTCCTGCTGTTGGAATTCATCATCAACAAATTGAAATTGATGGGGAATGTTTGCAAAATAGTAAAATTCCAGGAAGCAAGGCAGCGACCACAAGCGACATGGAGCACCGGCATCTGTGAAACAAAAACCATGCGCTTTATTGGACTGGGATCAAAAATCTTGAACCATCCTGCGATGATGTAAATCTGTTAGAAGGCTACACAGAAAAGCAGTAATCATTCATCTAAACACCCATAATAATGACTTGTCTTGTAAAAAGCTCGATTTCTGAGAGGCGTCTGGTATTTATTTTTAAGAGAACCGAGTTGGTATTCCCATTTTACAGATAAGGAAACTGAGGATCAGAAAAGTTAAGTGACGTGCCCAGGGTCACACGACCCATACCTGAGGCTGATTTTGAATTCAGGTTTTTGCTGATTCCAAATCCAGTGTTGCAGTCACTACAGTCACCTTGCTGCTTAGTAACTGCTGGTAGTTCTATAGTGTTTTAAGGTTTTTAAGGCCACTGCAGGTGGTGGCCATGTTGGTGAGTTCACCATTAAAGGATCAAGTTATCATACAGCAGACAGACAAGCACTTCCAAATTTCTCCTTGATTTCTTAGAAAATATAGAAGACACTTAGCCAAAAAGCAGACTTTACAACAGGCATTTAAAAGAGAGAGAGAGAGAGAGAGAGAGAGAGAGAGAGAGAGAGAGAGAGAGAGAGGGCGCGCGATGCAGTTCTTTAATCTAATGTTTAACCACCCTGAAGGAATGTCAAAATTTGCATTCAATTTAACACAGGCTTCTACAAAACTTGGCACCTCTGGAACTGATAGTTAGAAATCCATTTTATTTGGGTGTTTGTTATTCTTGTCATTTTTCTTAACTTCTGACCCATTTAAGAAGAGCCACTGGGCTCTTTGTGGGTCTCCTCTCTTTCACATAACTTTTAAATTCTCAGATTCCCCATCCATTTCAGGAGGATGCCAATATGCATAAAGTTTGATTAAATTCTTTGTGAGAACCTAATTTATAGTAAAAACCCACTTCTGTGCTAATTAGAAATATTTAGGATTTCACTTATAAATTGTAGTTAAGGGAATTCACATGGATTTTTTTTAGGAGGTGAATCTTGTATTAAAGATCTCAGGGCTTAGAGGTGTAGCCCTTATAAAGAGATAATGATTTTTACAGCATGATCTCACCCTTCGAACTTTTAGCCAAAAAAAATGCTAATGGCATCGATCATCCCTAACCAATGTTTTCTTTATTTTCCCTTAATGTCAGTGCTGACCTAGGGCTCTCGTGGCTCCAGAAAACCTAAGTCGGTCCTATCAACACAAAGACAAGGAGCCATTTATAGTCATCATTGGAAAAATGTCTGACCTATCAAGGAAGTAGGTCAGTCCTGTAGCAAGAGTAGGGAGCAGAAGATGATGCATTGGACTCTACTAAATATTAAAATATAATTAAGCATGGATCCATAAAGAGAATGGAATTTACAAAAAACAATTTTAGTAAAGAGTCTGTTTATCTGCTTTAAGAATTGTTAGTGTAGTGTTCCAGTTACATCTTCAACCACCTATTGGACGTTTAGAACTAGATGGCCCCCCAAACATCTGAAATTCAACACATCCCAAACTAAACTCATTGTCAATCTCCCCAAACACTCCCCTTTTTCTAACTCCCCTACTATTTTCAAGAACACTATCATCCTCCTAGTCACCCAGGCTTATAACCTAGGTACCATCCTCAACACAGGGTCAATGTGACTGGGAAAGGGTGAGAGAAAGTGAAACCTCACCTATCAGAACTAGATATGGAGGTCAAGATGCTAGTGGGAGCCAGGCAGAGATGATGGCAAAAGTGGTGGCAGCATGTTATGGAGATGTCTTGGGAAACGGTATAGATTTTTTATGCTCCTCATCTCTAGCCTTCTCCAGCTCATAGTACAGATGAGGAAACTGAGGCAAACAGGATTAGGTGATTTGCCCAGGGTCACAAAGCTCATAAGTGTCTGAGGCCAGATTTGAATTCACAAGGACAAGTCTTCCTGACTCCAGGCCTTGCACTTTATCCACTGTACCACCTAGCTGGCCCATTCTACTTTTTTACCAAACACTTACACTTCGTTCGGATTTCCAAATATTATAGCAGTCTCTTTTTATGCAGGAATCCTTCTAGGTTTTTCTTACAGGGAATTTTTTTCCTTCAAGTGAATAATGAATGAATAAAACATTTGTTAAGTGCTTATTATGTACAAAGCTCTATTCTAATCACCAGAGGTATAAATAGAAAAGTCAGACTGTCCCTCAAGGAGCTCACATTTTAAAGGGGGAGACCCCTTTTCACCTGTGAGTCAGATGGAAAGAGACCACGGTCCTCAGGATGCAGTGGTAAAACAGATGGTAGTACCTCTTGTCTAGTATCATTTCCACTGAGAAAAAGAAATGTTTCTTCAGTTGATCTATCTGGCAGTGCTAAGGGCTGTAAGACTCGCAAGTGTTTCTTTTCTAGGTTGTCAGTAGCTGCATGTTTAGAACCTTCAAGAGCACTTGCCTGGCTGATCTCCACAAAAGTTGCTTCCCAAGATGCTGGCCAAAAGTACTGGGCTGAGAGCATTGCTCTTGGTTGCATTCAGGGACCTAAGCTATCTTTTTATGTGTGTCTGAGGAGAGTTGATGATCAGGGTGGTGCTAGTAGTAGTAGGATTTTGCTGGCACATACCACCTCCTTTCTCTCCTTCAGGACGCCCTGCTCCTTCACCTCGGCTGCCTGGTCTGCCCTTCATGCGGCAATCGTTTGGCATTTGGTGGGGGTGGTTGGTCCTCTCCCCATCAAGTCGAGATCATGATTTGTAACTGGCCTGGGCTAGAAGCAGGATTGGTCACCTTGGGGCTGTCACTCCCAGGGCTCTTGAACCTGTCTTGTCTCAGTAAGAAGACAATGCCTAAAAGTCTATTATATGAATAACAAGAGGTTTATTTTAGCATATCATTTCCCCAAATGTCTCAATTTATTGGAGGGAGCAAGTCCTCACTGCCCTCAGGAGAGAGACACACGGAAAGAGTTTTCCTCTGTTACTTTGCCTCCTTGTGAGACGTTTTTCAAGGGGAAGACTGTAAAAGAGATCTCTAGGATACTTCTTCAATCACTATGCTTGATACTTTAAGGTCTTCACTTAAACTTTGGTTATTTCCCACCCCCACCTCAATCCCACACCATCCCCCCAAAAAAACCCCAAGATGAAAGGGACAAATGGAACTTGAAAGAATAAAGCATCTGGAGTGAGGAGTTAGAAAGATCTTGCAGCTGAAAGACAGCAGATAAGCAGAGGAAAGAAGAGAGAGACTTTCTTCCTAAAGCCAGTTTCAATCTGGCTTTATGACCTTGATTATGGACCTCAGCTATCTCCACAGCTGTGAACTTAAATCCCCTGAACTTAAATAGGACAGTTTACACTGAGCCAGTTTGTTATAAAATAGGTTTTCCCAGCACTGGGGTTCTCACTGTTCATGATATGGGTCAGCAGGCAAATACAGGGAGACTGCAAAATGTTTCCATTATATGAGCATAGACAGGCCAATATCAGGGTTGGAAATCTCACCCCTGGCATGGTAGCATCATAGCAACTCCCTTAATTTATCAGAATACCGGTGATCACCCACCATTCTCAAGATGAGAGAAAGAGACAGAGACACATAGAGACAGAGACAGAGAGAGAGACAGAGAGAGAAAGAGCATTCTGAAGTGGACCTCAGAATAAGACTAAGGAAGTTGTGACAATGAACTTTCAACATGTGACACAATCATAATGGTATATTAGAAACCAGGACTATGAAGGTGTCTCTTTAATTCTTATGCTCAAAATTAATCATGGAGAGGAGCCTCATGTCATCACACCACTGCCAACATTCACCACCCCAAAAGAATCCTCTAAAATTACCTATCAGATAGTAAAACAGCTTGCCACTTTTTCAATTGGCTCTCCTATAGAAAGATTAAAGGAACCAAAAAAATAGAGCAGAAAGTTTGAAAATAGGAAGAAATCAAGAGATTTATCCCTCCTCCATGCTTAAAACATGTTTATTTCCATAATTATGCAATTTTCAAAAAGATGGGGTATCCTTAGGTGCTCCCCAAATCTTTTCATTTGGCATCCAAGGAAACTGTTATTTTAGGGGCCAGTCTCAGCATCCAGGAAATGAGCTTCTGTTCAGTTGATGAAGTTCCAAAAGAATTAGCAGAATTTTCCATGCTGACAATGGGGAAAGAACTAAAGATTTTGCCTCCAAAGCATCGTGTACAATGCCAAAAAGTTAATTAATTTGTGTTTAAAATAGTATTAAATGTGAATATTATCTAATGTGTGCCAATTCTTTACAGAAATGTTAATTATTTTCTACAAGCAAGTAAAGGTTCCTTTGATCATCCACTTAGCAAATTAAGCACTTGACTTCCTTTCAAAGTAAATAAAGTTGTAAAATTCCAAAGGGTTCAGGTTCAAGAAAAATTAAACTTTAAAATATTTATTTCATGCTAGCTTTTCTAATGGAAATCAAGCTGTTGAATAAATAGTACTGTAAAAATGATTTAAGGCCTGAAGTATTTTTGGTAATGAAAAAATATGTTTTATGAATTCCCAATGGAAACATAAATACAACTACAATTCAAGGCTGCAGTCTTGCTATCCCGTTGTTTTAAGTGGCGAAAGGAAAGCAATGGAATGAAGCAGATAATGTATCAATCAATAAATATACAAGCATTTATTATGCACTTACTATGTGCCAAGTATGAAGGAAAGAAGGAAACAATTTATTAAATATCCACTATATGTCAGACACTGTGCTAAACACTTTACAACATTATCATATTTGATCTTCACAACAGCGCTGGGAAGTAGGTGCTATTATTGTCTACGTCGTACAGTTAAAAAAACTGAGGCAGATAATGGTTAAGTGATTTGCCCAGTCTAAGCCACCAAGTCACACAGCTAGTAAGCATCTTGAGGCCAGATCTGAACTCAGGTCTTCCTAACTCAGGTTCCAGGGCTCTAGCCACCATGCCATCTAGCTGCATTAGACTATAAATTGGGTTCTAAGTGCTGATTCTATCGTTTACTATCTGTGTCAATTTAAACAAGTTAATAAGCATTTATTAAACACTTAGTCCTTTCTAGGGATGGTGCTAAATGCCCAAGATACAAAGAAAGGCAAACGCACCATGGCTACCACCAATGAACTCACACAGGAGATACCGTACAAACAACAATACAAGATACGTTCATTTGTAACTGGCCTTTGACACACGCCTGGATCACCTGATACTGTATATAGAAGCTAACCTCAGAGGACAGGCATTATTGGGAGAAGAGAGAGGGAACAGAAGGGCAGAGAAGCCTTCTGAGAAAGAGGGAATATGAGCTGAGCCTTGAAAGAAGTCAAGGAAGCTAGGTAATGAAAGAGAGAAAGGACAAAGTTCCAGGCATGGCGGGGAGGGAGGAGAAACAGGTAATGCAAAGGTAGAGTGGAAAAAGGAGAGTCACATAGGAAATGTTAAGTAAGTGAGCATAGCTAGATTATAGAGTGTGTGGAGGGAAGTGAAAAAAAGACTGGGATGGTAGGAATAGGCCAGTTTTGAAGGGCTTTCGATGATAGGAAATTGTAATAGGGAGCTGTTGCCACTGGAGTCTGGGGCAGGGGTGGGGGTGGGGGGAGGAAGAAGGGGAGAGATCAGGGATTTATCCAGACATACATTTAGGTGGTACCATATCTGGAAATGGGGGAAGAAGAAATAAGGCTGTTCTCAGTGGTAGTCATTTCTACATAGAGGTTGCCTGGACAGGCTTCTCTACCACATCCTCCCACTGAGCATCTGAAATCTCCTGGCCTCAAACAGGGACTCCTGGGGCAGGCTGACTTACTCTAGCCATTGTCCACTTCAGCAGCTCTACATGCTCTGGATTCATGGGTATGGAACTTCTGCTACTCATTGCTACAGCTCCCTTCTCTTCCTCATCTTCACTCTCATGGGAGGGTCAGGCAGCCCCAGGGCCTTGACATGTTCCTGAATGTCAGTGACAGCTTCAGTGCCTTCCACTTATGCCAGCTTTACCTCTTGCTCAGGGTCCTAGTTCAGACTCTGGTTGGAAAAGTCAATTGGGCCTGACCCCAAGTCTTCAGGCTTTTTCATAGGTTTATTATAATATTCCACATGAGAAGTGATGAAGTTATGTATGAGGGCAATGATTATGGGAGTGAAGAAAAGGGGATGTAAATGAGAGATGGTGTTGTGAATTAAAATTAACAAAAGGGCAAACTGAGGCAAGTCTTTGAGCAAGATAACATTTCTTAGCAGGTGTATGCTGCCTGTCAATAAATGGGTCAATGCTTTGCCTCTATTTATGCCAGACACTGAATAGATAAATAGCTCCCCTTTTACAGGTTTTGGGGAGTACAGAACAAAGAATAGAACAGGGTAGGTGACATCATGGAATTGTGGACAACATGACTGGTTACAGAACCGAGGCACAAAGAACAACCTGATTGGTTGGAAGTTTGGTAATGGGGGCTAGCAATGGCCCCTTTTCTTTTCTCATGAGACTAAGAAGTGCTCATGATTTGAGTACAGCTATAAGGTTTAGAGATAACAGGCCAGACCTTTTTGGACAGCAAACCAGACATCCTTGAAGGATAGCTTGGTAGTGTAAAGATATTAGGCCTGACTCCATCACGCTCATATGCATTCCCCAAGGTCAGTTTAAATCCTTGAGGCAAAAATAATCAGTGATTAGCAAGAGAGCTGGATTTTTAAATTTAATCCATTATAGACCAGCTGAATTCTGAACTAAGTTCAGAGACAGAGAACCATGACTTAAGCAGTTACAGGACAAAAGCAATTAATTATAAATAGTATTCATCAGTAGATGATCTTAATCTTCTCAGTATGAGGCTAGAGATTACAAGATTTGACAACAGATTATTAGGCGGGTTGAGTGTGAGAAAAGAGCTAAGCATACCACCTCAATAACAGAAATTTCTGAGCCTCTGTTTCCTCATCTATAAAATGAAGGGTGGGACTAGATTCTCTCTAAAATCTCTTCTCGTTAAATAAATAACCATGTAGTAAGTGCCTCCTGTGTGCCAGTCACTGTGCTAGGTACTGGGGCTTTACAGAGAAAGGTGGAAATGTCCTATCCTCCAGCAGCTTACATTCTATTGGAGAATACAACATATAGATAAGTCAACAGAAAATAATCTCTTAGAAGAGACAAAGCTCTAACTAGGGGGATTGGGAAAGTTTGATGTGAAGAAGGGGACATCTAAACTAAGACTTAATAGATGAAAAGGATTGTAAGAGGCAGACGTAATCCCTGTAGGCATGGAGGCAGGGATGGATTGCCATGTTGGGGGAGCAGTCTCTTCCAGTCCCAAACTTCCATTATTTTTTATGATTCCTGTAATTCAACTCTTACCCGTGGCTCCAAGAAATTGTAACGTGAGCAGAGGATACACCCAGTAAAATTGTCTTGGCAGGTGGGCTAAACCAAGCTGACGCTAACTGGCAGGCCTCAAACCTGTTGGTGAGTTGGGGGATGTCTGCCCCGAGCATGTGAAGACTTCCCCTGGTAGAACTGGCAGATGAGAACAATTTCTTCAAAAGCCACGAAGGCAGCTGAAGTGGGCACAATGGATTGCTTACAGCTTGGTCAGACATCGAAGAAACCAAGGTTATCCACTACATTCTGGGCCACTGCCAGTCATCTTGCCTTTTGTCTTACCACTGGACTTTGATGATTCTGGAAGAGAGATCCAGGCTGAAAACAGTGCAACTTTGCCTCACTTAAACCCAATTCATGGGAGCGTTAACACATCACCCTGTGACGTCATTGCTTTTCTTCAAAAATGAAGGATAAACAACAGCAGTTTAGCTAATTACTCTCACTAAATAGGCACTAAGCCCTGCTCTTTCTACATTTTTAAAATAAAGAAGTGTCCAGATTTGGTGCCCTCTAAATTCAGGGGCCTGGTGATAGGAGAAGGGAGCTAGATTTTGGGGGATAATTCCACAAAGCATATGACCTTGCAAAGATCAGATGTGGGGACAGTAGTCCAAAAGTCACTGTGGATAGGAAGGTTAACCTGCTTACCATTTTATTGAAGCCCTTAACATCTGATCTCTAGAAATCTAGGGCACATCTCAGACTGTGCCAGGTTTTTGGTTCCCTTTCTATTGCAAAATCTAAGATGAAGTAATCACACGCTCACACACACACACACACTCACATACACACACATGCTTCCCATTAGGCCCAGTAAGATATTAAATACTTGAGGGTAGAGAGTGTTTATCAGTTTTCATTCCCAGCACCCAGTGTAGTGCCTTTCACATAACAGATTTTGCATGAACATTTTAAATTGATTTTTTTCTTCAGCAAGTAGTTCTTCATTCTTAGTGAAAGTCAAGTCCAGAATAGTTTGCCATCTTTTGCACTACTTTTAAAAGGTGACATGCCCTTCTACATCAAGCACTCAGCTCAGTGGCTGGCATGTAGTAGGTACTTTAAAAATCCTGGTTCTTTTCTCTCTTACCCTTCCTTTATTGCAGAGATATGTCACCTACTCAGACCTCAGGGAACTGTTGCTCTATCATTTATGTAACCGAATCCTCACATCTTCCCCAGGTTATAAGCACACAGAGATTCTGAAAGGTGCGGTCTCAGATTATTCATGAAATAATATCTTGAACAACTTTTAGATGATTCATGTCATTAACAGAGGTCAGCTTTCATTCACACTTATAAACGAGGGCCTTGGACAACATGAACAGGAAAATCTATGAAGTCGCTTCTAGTATAGGGTTAGAATCATTACGGTCTTTTTAATCTCTAAAATTTTATGATTTGGAACATGCAGAAGTATAAAGAGTAAAGAAAAAAACTAGCCAATTTATAATGAACTAGACCCATAAATGACGAGGGGAGTTCCTGCTAAGTCCATTTTTAAAAGAGCCCTCCTCTAAATAGTAGAATGTAAGCTCCTTGAGGGCAGGGACTAGTTTATTTCTGCCCTTTTATCCCCACTGCCTAATCCAGTGGAAAAGGAAATAGATTGTCCTGTGACAATCACAAGGGATTCTCACTCTTGATCATTGCTGGCAAGATTCTTTTGTGGGGCAATTGGGGTTAAGTGACTTGCACAGAGTCACACGCTAGTGTCAAGTGTTTGAGGCTGGATTTGAACTCAGATCCTCCTAACTCCAGGGCCAGTACTCTGTCCACTGCACCACCTAGCTGCCCCTTGCTGGCAAGATTCTTGCCAGAGTCCTCCTGAATAGACTGATCCTTCTCCTAGAAGATGGACATCTACCTGAGAGCCAGTGTGGCTTGATACAGTGTTTGCTGCTCAAAATCTCCAGGAGAAATGCCAGGGAGCATAAGTCTGTATACAATGTTCATCAATCTGATCAAGGCCTTTGATACTGTCAGTCATGGGGGCTTGTGGAAGACCATGGCAAAATTTGGTTGCCCAGAGTTCACCAGTCTCATACACCAATTTCATGATGGCACACTTGCATGGATTCTGAATAATGGACGATGCTCTTGTTTTTTACCAGTTACCAATGGCATAAAGTAGGGCTATGTGCTTGATCCCATGAATTTTAGCACATTTCCAACAATATCGTTGGTTGCCTTCAATAAGGATGAAAACAGTATCAAGATCAGCTACCACATTGATTGTAAATTATTTAACTTGAAAAGGCTACAAGCCAAGACTAAAGTGGAAAGAGAGTTAGTGTTTGACTTTTTGTTTTCAGATGATTGTGCACTCAGTGCAGACTCTGAGGCTGAGATGCAACAGAGTATGAATTGATTCTCTCCCATCTGTGATAATTTTGGCTTGATAATTAATACCAAAAACACAGAGGTTCTCCACTACCCAGCACCATACCATCCATACATAGAACCATTGGTTACAGCAAACAGAGAAAATTTAAATTCACTTACCTTGGCAGTTACCTTGGCATTTTCCAGGGACATATACGTAGATCATGAGGTGCATGCATGCATTTGCCAGAGCTGGCAGTGTCTGGGAGGTTACAAGGGAAGTGTGGGAGAGAAGAGGAATAGGTTACCTACCAAACTGAAGGTCTACAGAGCTCTTGTGCTCACCTCACTGTTGTATGCCTGTGGAATTTTGATAATCTACCAGTGCATGCCAAGAAATTGAATCACTTCCATTTGAATTGTCTTAGGAAGATTCTGCGGATTAGCTGGCAAGATAAGATACTGCACACTGAGGTCCTTTCTCCAGCTGAGCTGCTAAGCATTCAAACCCTACTGGCAACCCTTGGACTGGCCACTTTTTCTGAATGCCAAATGGACATTTACCTAAAAGACTATTTTGCAGAGAACTCACAAGAGGTAAGTGCTCACATGGAGGTCAGAAGAAGTAATACAAGGACACTCTCAAGGTCTCTCTGAAGATCTTTAGAATAGATTGTAAGACATGGGAAATACTAGCACAGGACTGCACAGCATTGCACATCTGCATGTAAGAAGGCACTGTGCTCTATGAGCAAAGCAGAATTGCAGTAGCTCAAAATAAACATGAAATGTGCAAATTTAGAGATTCCATTCCAAATGTTCACATGGAGTATTTATGCCTGACTTGTAGTAGAGCCTTCAAAGCTCATATTTGTCTGATCAGCCATAATCAGGCAGACTATACATTGACCTCAACATAGTGGTGTCATTTTAATCCTCTTTGAGTATAAAGGACAACAATAAACTGGCCTAAACCAGTAATTAGCACATAGTAGGCACTTAAAAATATTTGGGTAATTGTGGGAATCTGTCAGAGTGAATCAATCAGCTACCATACTTCACTTAAAGCCACTAACAAGATACTCTTCACCCTTGCTAACTATAAGTGAGCATGCCTCTTTGAGTTACACAATCAATTGATTAAACAAACTACATATGAACAATTCTTAATCAGTTTGAAAGGAGCAAGATGTCTCTATCCACTGCATGAAAAGAGATGACATTAAACAGGAGGTACCTTGGGATGGATTGAAAAGTTGGTTATATACTATAGGGCTTGGATAAAAACAGCAAGAGGGTCAGAATCTGGCATTCAAATGGCAGACTTTCCTAGTGGTAGACCAATTCTAGTTAAGCCCCTGAGAGGAATTGCTGGAGAACAGAGGGGAGATTTTTCTTTTCCTTTTCCTCTTGACCAGAAGATGACCTTTAAAGACCTGTATTTCCTATCAGTTTCTGAGAGAAATTATTATTTTGCTATTTTGTTAACAAACAATTATTAAATAAGGATTAAGTTTTTATTTCTTTTATTTCTTCATTCAGGGACCAGCCCAAGTAGGTCAGCTAGTCATTCACGAAAGACATGGTTGATAGAGATTGCCTCAACCCTCAGAGTACATGCTCCTAGTTCTTCAGCAGGATCCCACCCAACTAGGAGCTCTTATTTCTGTTTAAAAGGTAAACAGAATCTAATTTAGGTGAATTCTTGTCCTGAGGGAATAATTAGGTCATGTCCTTGCACCATTCCATGTGAGTTTAGGGTGACCCATTCATGAAGGAGAAAACCAACCAGACTGATCTGGATGGAGATGGCTTCCTCTGTCCAGATTGCTGAAAGTAGCTGAGTCTCATGCTCATGCCCCATTCTCAGCAGGAGGAGCTGAAGACTTTTTTAGCCCACCCCCTTATCAATTGTTCACCAATCAGGGTTGATTTTCACCATCAGAGGCACCCACCTTTTCCAAAACTATGTTAAGGCTTCCAGTCTCTTCATGTCTTGGTCTTTAGTTACTGGTATTTAGTTATTTAGATTTTTAATTTATTGATTTTTAGCTAGTTTAATTAATATATCAATTATTAATTACCCAAAACTCTGTCTTTTGGAGTTTTTCATTGATCACAGTTTCTTAGAAGTGTTCTGGAACAATAGTAGCAGACAGCAGTGTCTGTGTTGAAAGTCAAAGTCAAACTAGACCCACTAAGGCAAGGCAGCAGAAAATGGCATCATCCCTAACGGTAACTTCATGAGGATCCTGTGAATGGAGAGAACCAGGAACTGAGATAGCCCTTTGCCATAGGGGTTCTATACTCAAGCCCCCATTCTCCTAGAATCTTCATGGACTTATGAGAGAGTTTGCCTCTACTACACTTGGGAGGGAGGGGTAGAAAATATGCTTCTTATGAACTACGCTTCCCAAACTACCTTAGTGAATACCTATTTCTAATTCCTAATTAAATCTAACTAGGTAATTAATATCAACTGATAAATTGATAAGAAGCTCACTGGTGGGGGCTTGTAGGTAAATTATTAGCAAATCTCCCTTAACCCCTCAGGGTTTCTCCTGTAACTAGAGAAAAGTAGCCAGCCACCATCTGGGGACCCAGCTGGCCAGTGTAAATGGGAGTGAGCTAGATTTATTTAATTGAATTCAACCCAATTCAGTTCAGTTCAGTTAAATTATCACCTGGTGCCTAATATGGGGTTATTTGTTTTCCAAATCTAAGATACAGAATTGAAGATCCCCCAGATATTTGTTAGTATCAAATTCTTAGAAGGCATCTCTGTGCCCTAAACTTATGTAAGGAAAAATTGTACTATATAAAATCCACAGAATCCACCATCAGGAGAGAGCCTAAACTTGTTCCCTGCTGCTTATTCTCCTAAGGTTTCCTTCTCTCTTGTTGCCTGGAGTAATGAGTTTTCAAGGCACTCAAAAGATGAATTCAAAACTCCCTAATAGAGCTCACCCTCCAGACATTGTTTTCCTCAAAGTCAGCATAAATTTGGCTACTTGTTTATTTCATCCCATTACTTTTATTTCTGGGGCCATCTGCTTATTGTTTATTCAAGATTTATGTCTGGAAAGGCACCCCATTGCCTTAATAAGAACTTTTGAAAAACGTACAGAGAAATGTACGGAATATGTTAAAAGTGAAGTGCCATGAGCTTGCATCAGCACTATTCTGGCAAATGAGTCCAAAGTCCTTATGACTTTGATAAACTAGTGCACTAATTGTGAATGATGCAAGACACTTGTTTCCTTCTAACTTAGACACATTAACTTTCTTTTAGTGAGAATCAAGTCAATCCAACAAATATTTATTAGATACCTACACTCTATAGGGTATATAACCAATAGACCCACTATGTGCTGTATTGGTATTCCCAGGATGTCAGAAAATCTCAAGGAAGGCCACCAGGATTTGGGCAAACCTCCTGAGTTGATTCTTAGGAAATTAATAAATATAGTTGATGTCTAGATAGGCTTCTACATATATAGGTAACAAGGTTTCCAAATCCTATATAATAATTCAAGGTAATAGAGACATATTGTTATAGGACAGCATTAAATTGACACATGGGCAAGCACAGATTGGTTGTGGCATGGGCGGAAATACCCACACTAATTCGACCACAGACCTATTGGAATATTGGATTCAGTGAGGTGCTAAGCTGGGTGGAGGGACACACAGCGGGAAAAAAATTGACTCATTCTCTGCCCTCAGGAAACTCACCTTTTACTGAGAGAACCCAACATGAATACAGATATAGTAATATGAGGAATGAGAGAGAAGTGGCAGCTGGGTTTGGAGGATGAGTTGCAGAGGTCCCAGAAAGCTTTGCACAGTAGAGTCCCTTGGCTAAGTCTTGAAGGAAGAAAAGGATTCCGAGAAGTGGAGATTAGGAAGAGTTATGTTCTAGGCCTGGGTGATGGAGTGTTAAATTCAGTCAACAGATAGTAGTCCAATTTGGCTAGAAAACAGTTTGTGCAGGAGAGTAAAATGAATAAGACTGTCAAAGTAAGTAGGCAAAGTTTTGAGGGGTTTGAGGAAAAGGAAGAGAGTAATGATAATATCAGGCTGAGAAATTAATAATTTATCCCAGAGTCACTGAAGGTTTTGGGGGTAAGATAGTGACATAGTCAGACCTTTCCTTCAGAGGATAATTTTGACAGTGGTCTAGAGAATGGACTTGAGAAGGCCAAGACTAGAACTGAGCCAATTAGGAGGTTATGGAATAGGTCAGGCAACAGGCAACCCCCCCCCGCCAAAAAAACAAAAAGCCACCTCACCCTGTAGTTGGTAGAAATAGTATTGAACCTGAAGTTGAGACCTAGGTTCAAATATTGGTTCAGTCACTTACTAGCTTTGTGACCTTGAGCCAACCTTGTCCTTTCTAAGCCTTGGTTTCCTTATTTAAACGACTTGTACCATTTTCCTCATTAGGTGTCATGGGGAAAGTCATTTGTAAATTTTTTAAAAAAGAGATGCAAACATGAGTTACAATTGCTAGCATTCATAAGTGCTGAAGATACAGAGCAATTTGGATTATGGTGAAGCTACAGGAGCTACGGTAGTCTTACGGTAACTCAAAGAGGGTCATCCCTGCTTCAGTGATCATTGTGCAACCTGGCTCGGTTTCAACACCAACCTGGAGACACTAGATCTGACCTAGGGACTTGGACCTCCATTCCCAAGTCTTCCTGAAACCATACTCCTGTGCCTGGGGAACTTAATTTACTCATCTTTGGAATTTTCCTCTTTCCTCTTCCCCTAGGACCCAACCCAGGTGATTGGTGACCAAGTGCATACAAATCCATCCATTTAATCCACTCTACCTACTGGCCATTTCTAGATACCAGAACATGCTTTACTTTCACATCTCATCCAGCTATCCAGCCATTAAGCTAGGACATCTCACCATCTTCCTCCTCCTCCTCAGTCATGTGCTAGTTATGAAATTACCTTTGAGGTTCCTTCAAATCTTGAGTGTTTGTGATCCTATGACTCCATTTCTAACAAGTTATCACCTTTTCTGATGAAGATGACAGCAGGGAAAATAACCATCCCTTCTCAAAACAGAGGTACCATTGTGTTGGGGATCCACCCAGAGACTTTAAACATTCTTGATGCCATAAGTTCACTGGCAAACCTTAAAATCTTTGTAGTAAAAATAAAGTCCTCCTTCATATACACACACACACGTGCGCGCGCACGTGCACACACACACACACACACACCACACACCACTGTGATCTCTTCCTATGGAGATTACAAATACCCAGAAAATGACAATTCAGGTTAATAATAATGCAAGACTAGATTGGCTGGTGCCTATACACTGAGCATGTAATCACTGAAAGTGAAAGCCCTGGGACTCAGGGTGCATTCTTAATGTTTCTAGGTAGCTGGAAAGTCAGGAAATGTCTACCTCTTACCTCACCTTCGCCTCCCAAACAACCATATTCCACAGCAGCCATACCCTCTCAAATTCAGTCACTCTTTCTCATACATGTATCTTAATGTACATGACTCTTGGGTACAGTTGTAATTAAGGAGGGCATCCAAGATTCTACCCCAAGGTAGTATGTGGCGGTGCCTGTGACTTCCAAATCCACTGATCTCAGCTTCTCTATACGCCACCATCCCTCAATCTCTAGCTACTGCCTCTATGGTCCCGATATTACTAATCAACTCTCCTAACCTACTTCCCAAAACATATAAATGCTATGTCCACCTCCTTAGGGATACTGAAGGTTGTCTATGCTATAGGGTCTACCTTCTGAGGAATGGGCTACTTCTTTTCTCAGTGTGACTCTTCTTCACTGTCTGTTTCCCAAGGTCATCCCTGTATCTCCTATACACACACACACACACACACACACACACACACACACACACACACACACACACTCATCTTCTTACCTTGCCCCTACCCTACCCATAGAACTACTCATGGATGCAAAAGTTAGTTGCAGTTTTACACCTGATTCACAGTGCTGTCATTGCACATATTAGCCCTGATTTAATAACAGTACAGAGAAGGGTCCATATCATTATTCTAAGCACGATCACTAGTGGCCAAGAGACATCTCAATGTACTTTTGTAATGAATGATTCCATACAGAGGTAGAACCCCATGTCTTCCACTAAGTCGCTATTGGCTTTCCCTGTGGTTCTCAAACTTAACACACTGTCAGGTGTTAAATACTACAAGCTTGTTTGGTAAAATAACCTAGTGTGACAGTTCTTAGCTTCATGAGTGTGACAAGGTAAACCAATGGTTATGTCAACTTACCATTGTCCAACATCCTTCTCCACTTCTAGTTTCACTAGATGTAAACAGTTCTTAATTAATTTGGAAAGAACAAAATGGCTCTACCCATTAATGAAATGAGATGTTATCAAACAGGAGGTACATTGGGATGGGTTGAAAAGTTTGTTATATCTTGTAGAGCTTGAATAAAAATAGCGAGGAGGTCGTGATACTCAAATTACAGCATATTTGCCTAGGATTTCCTACTCTACTCGTGGTGGAGTTGATCTAACCCTCTGGACACGGTGGGAATCAACTCACTGTGGTTCTAACTCAAGATAAAACCTTCTCTGCCAGTGTTCTCTCAAGTACATTCCAATAAGATAGACAACTCAAAGCAAAATCACTTCCAATGCCACAGATCAGATACACTGACCTCAGGTGAATTTAAGTAATTTATGGACAGGAAATTTCATGCTCAAGTAGATGGTTAGGCTAAAAGGGTAAGTCAGACCACTAAGGATGACCCAAAGATGCTCATCACTTAATTATCACTCTTTAGTCAACAGCCAGTCTCAATACTGCTTAACTGATCATTTAGGGTTATCTTTGACTATCACCATCCAGGCTGATTGAGAACATGTAAGACAAATAAGGGAATTCCCTAGATACTTTTTGTCTATAGCTGATCAACTCATTTTACAAGAGTTAGTGTTTTCAAGGAAACATGGGGCTGAATCTTAAGGTCTCTGGGTCAGTGCTCCATAAATTCTGAAGTGAAGATCAAAGATAACAGACCCCAGGGTTATGGCCAGATGCACTCCAGAACACTCCCGAGTGTGGCCTGAACCACATTAAAATGTAATTAGAAAATATTTAACACAATAAATAAAAATATAATAAAAATAGATAACATTGATTTGTGGTTTTCTAAATTAATATTCAGTAAACAGGATTTCTTTTGTATGGCTTAGTGGCCCCTGTTTCTATATGAATTTGACACTATTGGTGTAAATGACCAGTGCAGCATCACCACATTCATCACTTATAACTGCATTGCTCTTAGGGTCATTGCACAATAACATAACTATTGGACAAGACTCAATCACGGACCTTTGAGGAGAACTATTCCAACTTATTGCCTTTACGCTTTGAAGGCTTTTTTGTCTTTAAGTAGTTGTTTTTAGAGCCAAATACCCATAGAAAGAGATTGTTATACCTCCCAGAGGTGTTAAACTCAGAGCTTGAAGCAGCACGCAGCCCCTAATAATCCCAACACTGCCAGAAACACATTAATATATAATTGAGAAATGTTTAATAAAATAAATAAAAATACAACAAAACACAGATAATTAAGTAATTAGTAAATATGTGGTTTTCTAAGTCAATATGGGCCTACAGTGATCCATTTCTATTTTGGTTTGATACTGTGGCTTAAACCAATCTCAGTTAATAACAAAATGATTGATTAACACTTAGCAGCCACCTAAGAGAAAGAATGAAACACAGAGGTGTCCTCAAAGTGTAAAGAGAAAGTATCTAGGAGTGAGAAAGGCAGAAGAAGTAGAAAGAGATGTAGGTAGAATAAGCAAGAAGCTACCAAAGACCAGTATGGACTCCACACTTTTGTCAAAAGCTAGCCTTAGGTTACAACTTTCACGTGCCAATTTTGAAACAAATTTCCAGCATTCAATCTAGGTTTCCCTAAAACCCAGAATTTGAGCACCTTTTATGTAATAATATCGTTCTGAAATAAAAGGAAACCATGTTTTACAAACAGAGAAAACAAAGGCATTGAAAAGTTAAGGGACATTGACCAAATCCCTAGACATATATTAATAGAGTTTCAGCAGTGGAAGGGATCTCAGGGGACATCTAATCCAACTGATACCTGAAAAAGATATCTCTTATAGACAGATAGATACATCTTATAGAACCACTGGATTTAAGAGTTGGAAAGGACCTCAGCAATCATATAGTGCAAGCCATCCTTGATCCCCAGTGATTTCTTCAGTGGAAAGCTTCTGTTTTAAGACATCCAAGGAGAGGAAGGCCTTCCCTCTTGAGGAATCTTATTCCACTTCTAGACAGCTCTCCTTCAATGCTAAATCCACCTCTTTGAAATCTCCCCATTACTTCCTCTTCTGTAGAATCACTCATCACATACTCGTGAACTGTCATCTCACCCTGAGTCTTATTTTGGTTAGGCTAAACCTTAGCTATTCCTTCAACCAATCTTCCTGCCATAGTCCTTCAGCATTCTGTTTGACTTTCTCCAATCTTGTTGTACTTCTCCCATCTCACATACCCAATAAACGGCTGATCATTCAGCCACTTCTTGAAGACCATGGGAACCCATGACCTTCCAAGGCAACCCATTCTAGGTCTGGATAGCTCAGTCTGTCAAGACAATTCTTCCAGACATCAAACCTTTACCTCTTCCAAATTTCTGAGCATTACTCCCAGTTCCTTGCAGGGAGAATAAAGATTAAGCCTTCTTCCAGAAGACAGCCCTTCAAATACCCGCCGTGTTGCCTCTCTGTCTTCTCTTGTTCATTCCTATTCTTTCACCCATAACTGAAAGCAGAACTCTAGAAGGGGTTCTAATTGAAGAAGAACACAGAAAGACTAACATCTACTTCTTCTTGTAAGCTACCTCTCTTTAATTTAGCCGAAGATCAATTTGTTATTTCTGTTATGTCACAATGCTGATTCAAAGTGAGCTTGGGTTCCATTAAAATCCCCAGGTCTTTTTCAGATGGACTTTGCTTCCCCAATCTTAGACCTGTGAAGTTGTTTATCATTCTGCCCTTTGAGTCAATAATGTTCACCTGAAGCGCCCAATTCTTACCAAAGCTCTTTCTAGATGCTTAATAGGGAAAGACATCATGAGTGTAGAAAATAATTTCATGATGAAAAATAGGCATGTTCTTAATATCAGCATCATCCCTCAAGGAAGTGATAATCCTCATTCATGATGAGCCTTTGGGGCTGCTCCTAGGGTCATAGATATGAAAGGGATCTAGGAGGCCATACAGAACCCTCATTTTACAGAACAGGAAACTGAGACTGAGGAAAGTCAACTAACTTCCCTGGGTGAAAAAAACAGGTCTTCTGACTCAAGAGTCCGGTATACCACATTACTTCCAATCACAACCCCATTATGTCATCAAAATAATTCAGAAGATGCTTTCTGAAGACATGTGAAGGATATATCATAACTTTTCCAACATGACTGAAACTTGTGATTGTATCCTCTAGAACCCACTTTGCAAGGTTCATTCCCCAATTCAAAATAAGTGGCACGCATTTTGCCATTGAATTTTCCATTTTTATATTTTTAATTTACTGCATCTGATCCAGCAAAGTAATAGCTATATTTTACTAGGATTTAACGAATACAGAAAAAAAAGCCACCAGAGTCAACATTAAAAAGTATAGATTTGGGAGTTATGGAACTCTCTCTTCCCTGCATATAATTTATCATAATGCAGATCTACTCAGTCATCTATGAGCACCCACACATCTCACTGTGGCAGAATCTAGTACAAAAAGACTGTGCTCCAGTGGCTAGAATGTAATTTTCTTGGCCCTCCCCTTTGTGTCCTGGGTATACAGGGGAAGCGAATTGTCCCAAGCTCCCCCTCCCCACATTTTCCCCCTTCAGGAGAAGAAAGAATAAATAGTAACTTGAGACAGTTGCTTCTAACAGAGTTAGTGGAGTTACTGTACCTTAAAACAAAGTTAGCACATTTCTCATTCTGTTTGGGAGCACATGTTCACCTTAGGAAATTAAAAATCTGGTGTCCTTACATAAAGCCTGTAATTAATTCATGGTACTATCCTATTGTTACTAAGCAATCATGTGTACCCTATAGCTAAAGCACATGAAAATGAATTTTTTACCCAGTCCTTAGTCCCTCCATCTCTTTCACTGCCTCTTCCTTCTCCTTTTCTTTCTTTCCCCTTTCTTCTCCTTCCCCAAGTCCCTTACTATTATCTAGTGTTTTCTTTTTATTACTGTGTATCCTCCTATGGGAGGCAGTGTGGATTAATGGTTAGAGCACTAGATGTGGACTCAGGAAGACTGAGGTTCAAACCCCCAATACACTAACAAATATAATGCTTAAAACGTATTTGACTTTGGGCAAGTTACTTAACCTTCTTAAGCCCCAAATAACTCTCTAAGACTTATCTACCAATTGAAATCAGTAGAGGAAGTTCTTGTAGACACAAAATCATATCATTGTGATATTCTCCCATGATACCTAGGATACCAATCTTCTCAAAGCAAATATTCAAAAAATGTACAATGACCATCTTTCTCTCTGGCTTTTGCCTCTATAGCTAGAAGAGTATGAGGATGTAAGTTTCTTGGGACCAAGGACTATCACTTTTTCTGATCTCTGAAGTCCAAGTCAATGGTCAGATTGTAATAGGAGAGAAGGTGAGGCTGTTGCTGTTCATCTCTTTTTGAAGAGAACCAGTCACAATCTGTACAGCCTGTCTGCCACCATGCCACCACCACGCTATAGCTTCTCGGAGGGGTGGGGCAGGATGCTATTGGTGGCGCTGGTAGGAGAAGTAACTAACATTTATAACAACTCATTTTAGTCCTTTAGTCACTTCATCCTACAGGTATGTAAGGTAGGTGACACCATTATCCTCATTTGTAAAACGAGGAAACTGAGACCCAGATAATTGCACAACTAGAAAGTATCTGAGGCAGGATTTGAAACTAGGGCTTCCTGACTCCAAATCCAGCAATCTAGCTGGATCTGGTCAATCTAGCAGTCTGGTCATTATGGCAATGAAAACCATGATTGATTGCAATTGAGCTCAATATACACTACAGGGAAAATCAACCCTCCCCCCCCCATTCTCACATGAAGCATCCTGTTTATCCTGCTTCTTTCTACTGTCAGATCAAGGTAATGATAATGTTTCATGTAAATACATAGCCATGTAAGTTACACGGTGTCCTAGTTGGTCAGAACACACAATGGCTTGATCAGAAAAGACAACACGATCTGGAGAAACATTTAAGGTGGAATTTTAAAAGGCATGAAGGAGCAACAGGAGATAAACACCAATTGAACATAAGGGAGCACAGTTTGCTTTCCCAAGAAAGATTGTATCCTGCCAAGTTTTGCTGCATTTGGATATTTGAGGGAGTAGAGCTGCCATTCCAAGTAGCACATGAAGACTTATTGCATATAGTGTGCTGTTGACCCTGAAAATGTCTGTGGCCATTTCCAATCTGGATAGCAGTGGTATGGTAGAGCATCCAGACATTGATCAGCTAGAAAGAGTGTCCAGGACAGGACAACAAGGATGGTGATGGCCATCAAGATCATGCCATATGAGCATTAGGTGATGGAGCCAGAGTTGTTTAGCCTGGAGAAGGGAAGACATAGTCAGTGACTTGTAACTTTTGTTTTGCATCATGAACTTCCATGGCAGCTGGTAAAGCCAATGGATGCATTCTCTGAATGATGCTTTTAAATGAATAAAATAAAGTACATGAGATTACAAAGGAAACCAATTATAAAGGAATACACATATCAAAATATTTTCCCATCTAAATTCATGAACCCATTGAAATCTATCCACAGATCTCTTGGGGGCTCATTGACTGCTGACCCAGGGAACCAGAAAGCCACCTTCAAATATAAAGGGCTGTAATGTGAAGAAGAGATTAAAATTCTACTTGGCCCCAAATAATAAAAAACAGGAGCAATAAGTCTCAGTTGAAGAGAAGCAGATTTTGACTTGATTTTTTAAAAAATCTTCCTAAATACTGGCGGTGTCCCAGAGTAAGATAGGTGACCTCAAGAGGGAGTGGAAATATCTCCTTCACCAGAGATATTCAAGCACAGACTTGATGACCATTTTTAGGAATTTTTCAAAGGGGATTATTTTTTTATTTTTCAAGGACAGGCTGAACTAGATAGACACTTTCAACTTGAAGATTTTGTGATCATACAACTTAGTGTGTGGTAAAACAAAGTAAAGTTTAGACAAAATGCTGTGGGAGAGTTTGAAAACACAGAGACCAGTTTGAAAACTTGGAGGCCTCTAACAACTCTCATCAGGGAAGGTTCCATGAGAAAAGCTCACTTGAACAGAACCTTGAAAGAAGAAGGATTTTGAAAGGCAGAGATGAGAAGGCAGGTGTAAAGACCGGTAAGGAGGAGATAAAACTACCCCTATTTGCTGATATGATGGCTTATTTAGAAATCCTAGGGAATCAACAAAGATATTAATTGAGACAATAGCTTCAGTTAAGTTTCAGGATACAGAATAAACCCACAAAAATCATAAGCTTTTTTGAATTATAATAACAAAATTCAAGGGGCAATAATATAAAGGGAAATCCCATTCAAGACAACTACAAAATGCATAAAATAATTGATGAACAAACTACTGAGACACATAAAATATTTGTATAAACTCAATTACAAAGTGCTCCTTAAAGAAACAGACTTACTAACTGTATGACCCTGTGCAAGTCATTTAACTTTTGTTCGCCTGAACCAACTGGTGAAGGGAATGTCAAACCACTCCAGCATCTTTTCCAAGAAAACCCCATGGATCATATTGGCATGCTATGATTCATTGGGTAACAAAAAGTCAGACCCAACTGAACAAGTCAACAACAACAATAACCTTGAAGAAATAAAGAACTTACCTAGCTGGAGGAATATTCAGTGCTCATGAATAGGTCGTGCTCATGTAATAAAAATGACCATACTACCAAAGTTAATTTACAGTTTAAGGCTTTACTAATCAAACTTTCAAAGGGAAATAGTACAAAATTTGGTAAAACAATAAAATCCAGTTAGAGAAACAAAGGAACTAGAACATCAAGAGAAATAATGAAAAAGATAGGAACAGTGCCTACAAACTCCAAAGTATATTTAAAAGCAACAAATCATCAAAACCATTTGATACTAGTTAAAAAATAGAATAGACCATTGAAATAAGCTAGACAAGGGAGAATCAGAAACAATGGAACTTAGTAATCCACTGTCCAATAAACTAGAAAATATCAATTACTTGGAAAGAACTCCCCCCTTTGGAGAAAAACTGAAGGGAAAGCTGGAAAATAGCCTGGAAGAAATTATGTTTAAACTTTCAGCTTATGTCACATTCAACAATATTTCAAAATGGATACATGGTCTTAATGTTGAAGATTAAATCATTTAAAATTAGAAAAGAAGCCAATTATAATCCTTTCACATCAGTGAGTAGATATATTCTTTCAAAAAAAAAAGATAAACTAGATAGCTTTGATTACGTGAAACTGAAAAGTTCTACACAAATAAAATCAGTGTGTCTAGGATAAAAGGGGGATCAATTAAGTAAGAAAAAATCTTTGTATTAAATTTTTCTAATAAGGTTTTGGTATCCAAGACATGTAGAAAAATAGTAGATGAGAGAGAGATTGATAGATAGTGGGTATGTATGTGCATGTGTATGTATAACTAAAACCATTTTCCAACAAGCAAGTGGTCAAAGATATGAACAATTCTCAAAAGAACAGCAAACTATTAATGATATTAAAGAATGTTCCAAATCACCAAAAATAAGAAAAATACAAATCAAAACAACCCTGAGGTTTCATCTCATACCCTAAAAATTGGCAAAAAAAAATGACAAAAGATGGGAATAGTCAATGTTGGAGGGGTTATGAGAGATAAGCACCCTAGTGCATTATTGGTGGCACTGTGAATTACTACAGCCATTTTGGAAAACAATTTGGAATTGTACAAATAAAGTGACTAAAATGTCTAAATCTTTTGATACAGAGATTCCACTACTATACATATCCCAAGGAAGTCCTTGATAAGATTTGTAATATTAGTAATAGAACTTAATGCTATTGCAAAGAATTATAAACAAAGTAGTTACTTATTGATTGAAGAATGGCTAAACAAATTGGAATATATGAACCAAATAGAATATTACTTTGCTGAAAATGACAAATATAATGAATACAGAGAAGCATGAGAGAATACAGATTTCTACAATCTGATGCAGAGTGAAGTAAAGAGAACCAAGAAAACAATACACACTCTGACTACGACAATGTCAATTGGAAGAACAATAACAAAATAATGAAGAATTAGTGTTGCAAAACTGCAAAGAGCAAACATGGTCCCAAAGAAGAGAAATCAACATGCTCTCTGTCCTTTCCCCACTCCTTTGCAGAAGTAGGAGGCCCATTGCCACGGAAATCCCAACTATTTTCAGACTTTCTCAATGTATTGATCAATTTTGCTGATTTTGTTCCTTTTTTAAAATTTTTTTCTTTAAAAAAAATATTTGTTACATGAGATGGCTCTCTGGGAGGAAAGAATGTGAGGGAAACCAGGAGAAATTCTGCTGATGAAAACAAAATGTATTTATTAAATTGTGTGTGTGTGTGTGTGTGTGTGTGTGTGTGTGTGTTCTTTTAACAAATGGGGCTACTGTTAACAGTGACTGAATCTTGAGTAGACCACAGTCAATTTGACTGCTGGCTTTCTGAATGTAATTGTGATCTTTGCACCCAGTTCAACCAAAAATGACTTTTGGGGTGATTGTATATATGTAGACATATGTGTGTATGTGTGTGTGTATATATGTATGTGTGTAAGTATGTATATGCATATGCCTGTATATATGTACATATACATGTATATACATATACCACATATATGCATACTCCTATGCATCTACATATATACACATATGTGTGTATGGATTGAGGGAGGGAAAGAAAGAGAGAGAGAGAGAGAGAGAGAGAGAGAGAGAGAGAGAGAGAGAGAGAGAGAGAGAGAGATCTTTTTATCTTTTTTGATCAATCAATCAGCAAAGATTTATTAAATGCCAGACACTATGGGGCAACCAGGAGGCACAGTGGATTGAGTGCTGGGCCTGGAGTCAGGAAGATTCATCTTCCTGAGTTCAAATTTAGCCTCAGACACTTACTAACTGTATGATCCTTAACCTTGTTTGCCTCAGTTTCCTCATCATTTGCATGAAATGGCAAACCATTCCAGCATCTTTGCAAAAAAAAAAAAAACCTCAAATGGGATCACGGAGAGTTGGACAGAACTAATTAACTAAAACAACGACCACATGCTAAGCCCTAGACAAAACACCACGTATGTTTCCCCAAAGGTCATGGGATCATAGATTTGGAGCTACCAGGGGCATGGAATGGAGTTGATACTTAATTAATGCAACTTGATTTCAATTGAAACTAATCCTACCACATCATTTCAAAGTTGAGCAAACAGATCTGGCAAGGTGAAGCAATTTTCCCTAAGCCCAGGGCCTTGGAACACAGAACAAGAAAACTAGCAATAGAAGGAACCTTAGCATATGGAACATAGGCTGTCAGAGCCGGGAGTTAGTCACTGCCAGAGGCAGGATTTGAACCCACACCTTTTAGTTTTTGCTGTTGTGTGTTTGTCCTTTGTTCTCAAAGAGGACCATGACATCAGGGAGGTGATGATGCGACTTGCAATTGACTTTGACTTGAGGGAGGGAGGGCTGCGCAAGGTCACCAGCCTCACTTTCTACTCCGTAGCCATCTGGGTCTAGTGGCCAGACAGTCATCAGGATGATTGGAGATGGCCCAGCTTTAGTCCTTACTCCATTGCTAAGTCCAGTGCCATATCTCTCCATTGTCATGAATGGTGTTGGGGAGAGTACCAGACTTGCTGGGGTTTAATTCCACCTCGAACCCTCTTTAGCTGTGTCACCCTGGGAAAGTCATTTAACCTCTCTGGGCCTCAGTTCCCTTAGTAAAATGGGAGGATGAGACCCAACAGCTTCTAAATTTTTAGTCTCTAATCCTGTTATCCTGAAGACCTCTATTAATTTACTCGGAATTTTGTGGCTTGAATAAACTTGGAGATTCAGTGAGCTCACACACTTAACCAACTTAGTTCTCATGTTCTGAAATAAAAGGCAGCTTCTCAATATGCAGACAGCGAGCCTGAAGATGACAGAGGGGGGCAGAAAATAGATGCTTGTTTTATGAAAGAACAGAGACCGCAGGGCTACAATATTTCCCTTAATATGATTTTCTCTTGCTGCTCTGTATTTTATAACTATTCTTTTGCAGGAAAAAAAAAAAAATGAGCCCAAGTTGCTGAGGCAGTGGTTTTGGAGGCTCGAGTTAGCAAGTGGATTCTGGGAGCCGATTAGCGCAAGGCATTCCGTAAAACTTGAAGCCATGAATTAGATGAGGGCTGGGAGCCAGAGCTGCCCTTGACGCACATCTTCCATAATGGAAAAGTGACACATGTCTTCTTGGCCAGCATGGAAAGCAGAGCATACACGCAGATTAATAATGCGATCAGAATGAGCATGAGAGAAAACTGGGAAGGATCATGTCAAGTCGATGTCATCAGAAGCCCAAGCACCTATGTCTCTTGTGGCATAGAGTTTTCATGGCACAGATTCTTCACTATATGACTCTGCTGTGTGACCTCTAATGGCTTTCAGTCAGTCTCCTCTGTAGGATTCCTCCACAAAGATAAAAGAAACCATCCAGGAGACCCGAAGGGAAGAGAAGGAAGGGAACAAGAATTTGTTAAGCACCTACTGTGTGCCAGGCTCTTTACAAATACTATCTCTTCTGATCCTCACAACAACCCCTGGGAGGTAGGTGCTGTTATTATCCCCAGTTTACAGTTGAGGAAATTAAGGCAGACAGGGGTTATGATTTGACCAAGGTCACACAGCTCTTAACTGTCTGAAGCCAGATTTGAACTCAGGTCCTACTGACTCTAGGGCCAGTGCTCTATGCACCGCAGCACCTTGCTGACAGGACTGGACTCTCTAAAGTTTCACTACTGGTTTGTTGCTATTTAGTCATTTCTGATCCTTCGTGACCCCATTTGGGCCTTTCTTGGCAAAGATACTGGAGTGTTTCACCATTTCCTTCTCCAGCTCATTTTACAGATGAGGAAACTGAGGCACACAGGGTTAAGTGACTTGCCCAGGGTCACACAGTTAGCATGTGTCTGAGGCCAGATATGAACTCAGGAAGAAGTGTTTTCCTGACTTCAGGCCCAGCACTCTACTTGCCAAGCCACCCAGCTGCCTACTTCACTGCTGTTACGAGACTAATATTTGGTACTTTTGACCTACCCATGTGATACTTTGTTCTTTGGGACAGACATCATAAGTCAGCCATGCAGGCAACAAGTGGCGTATAATTCAAACTATGTTTTTGCATTAATAAAACCACATGCCTATAAACATATCAGAAGAAACCAGTAGGTATAATACACTGAATCTTATTGTCAGCCACGACATACAAGTAAATAGCTGAAGCTTAAATCCTCAGTCCTGGTTTGTAAAGTCCAAGAACATCTCCACACCTTTGGTTTTGTCATCATTAGCTGCGAATTCTTACTGCAGCTCTGGGCTTCTACTCCTTCTAACAAGTAGAGCCAGATTTCATGTAGCAGCCTCTGTATTACAGTGGGTCTGGGGGGATGACAGGATTTAATCCCATCCTTAGATCTGCTCCAGGATGAAAAGATCTCTTCCTCCTTCTTATGAATTCCCTCAAAGGAAAGTAAAACAGGAAAAATACCACTGATTTAGTCATACCCAACTCACCTTTTTTAAAAGCTTCAGTGGAGAGGGAAATTACTCATGAGCCGCCTCCACATTCTATCTCCTGTTCCAGGCACGTAGAAGCTTTTCTCTAGCCCATAAGATGGAAAAATCAATCAGCAAGCATTTATTAAGTGCTTACTATGTGCCAGGAACTATGCCAAGCTCTGAGGCTGCAAAGAAAGACAAAAACAATTCGTGCTCTCAAGCAGTTTACATTCTAATGATGGAGAGAGTTTGTAAATAACCCAGCATATTCTGATTTATACAGAGTAGGTGGTAGGAATTCTGAAAGGGGAAAGAACTAGAAGCTAATAGAGCCAGAAAAGTTCTGCTGCAGAAGGAGAGATTTGAGCTGAACATCTGCAAGGAACTTTATATAAACTTTGGGGAGCATTAGCCTAACGTGGCCTCTCCTTGATAAGTCAGGTATCCCAAGGCCAGCTGAGGCCATATTGGCCACACAGGACTCCAGTGGTAATCGTGAGTGGTCAGGGTGACTCTTCTCTAATGCTATTGGTCTGAGCCCCCATTCCAATATATTCTTCCCTATCTCAATTGCTCAGTACAATTGATATCTCCCTGATATCATTGATATTCTCCAATAATAAGCACCCTGTATCTTTTGACCATTTAACATCAAATAGCTTTTACAAAGGGATAGTTTCTGAGAAAATATAGCAAGAACAGATGTACAAACATTTCCCCCAATACACATAAACCCATTCTCTCTTACACCACCTTGGTCTCTAGGGAAAATGCATTCTGACTCAAAGTAACTTCTTTGAAGTATTCGGCTACACCAAGTTCTGTTCTTAATGGGGCAGGGGCCTTTTGTAGGACTCAGCACCTTGGCTAGGGGGTAAATCTACTTCTGAGCTAAGTCTGAATAGCTCTTTTGGGCTGGGCTGGTGGACCACTAAGTCTAGCATGGACTATCATCACTGGACCTCCAGAGGCTCACTCTCCCAACATTTCAAAAGTCTTATGGTTTCAGCCTCAGATCTAACAGGGACAGAAGCAGCAGCAGGTGGTTCCCCAGCCCAGTGTGCTAATATTTACTACTCAGTTCTGACGAGTCTGTGGGTAACCTTGGTGTGGAGTATATTCTTCTATTACTTGCTTTTATTCCCAAGCCCTGGCCAGTGTAAACAGAAAGCACAATTTATAGTCACAAAGACATCATTAGCTTTTAAACACAAAATATTGACTAAATAAGAAGACACAACTACAGAATAATCATATTTACTCAATACAAGGAAACATTAGGAATAATTGTAGGTATAGATGGAGTGAGTGAGCCAGCCCTAACCAAAGACAGAGGGAGAGGGGAGCAGGTTGGGGAGATCTGAGGTCAGGGCCACACCCACACTGTACAAAGGACCGGAGTGTGATGACATTGAATGACATACTGGAGTGTAGACAACCAAGGAACGGACCTAGCCAGTTGGGACCAAGATCAGGAAGTCATCTGGTAGATACTACAAGTTGAAGAAGGTAAGGGGTCAAATTTGAGAATGATAGCCCAAGATCAATGGAGAAGGTAGGTACTGTACATAGGTCCAGGAAGCAAGAAGGATCCACACACTTGGAAGTCAGAGAGTTCATAAAAATAGCACACGCATGTACACACACACACACACACACACACACACACACAAATGCACAAAGATTGATGAGCTCCCATTATAGGGCAGAAGCTGTTAGCCCTCTTCTCTGCATTATATTGCCTGCTGGCAGTCAAAGAGATGCAGCTTGATGCAGTAAAAAGAGTACTGTAGTGAATTAGAGCAAGAGTTCAGTGCAGTACAGAGTAGAGAACTCTGGCTCAGCAGTTGGAGCTGGATTTGAATCCTGGCTCTGCCACTTACTATCTGGATGACCTTGTGAAAGTCACTGAAACTCTCAAGGCTTCAGTTTTCCCATATGTAAAATGAGCAGTCTGGATTAAGTGACCTCTAACATGTGTCAGACCCCCATCATAAGGACATCATTGGAAGCCTGCAGATGAATTCTACCTTTGACTGAAGCACAGAAAGAAATTCTAGTTTTAACTCAGAGTGGAAAAGGTGAAGAATAGGGCCAAGGTTTTTGTACTTGGACATAATAGTTTTCCTGGTATGCTCACCGGCTCCATTATACTTTGTGAGAAGTGTTTGAGAGGTCTCTTTCTCAGAATGAAATCATGCTAAATGATCTCGTAGGGTCCCTTTCAAGTCTAAGACTCTGTAGGCTGAGTCAAAATGCTGTCTCTCTCAAGCTACTTGTCCAAAGCCAACGTTTTTTAATGTTTCTTTCCTTCTTTTCTCTTCCTATAGAGTCTCTGGTAAAAGCACTCATTTCCAACAGTAATGGGCAAATCACTTCTGTTTCTCAGTGATACACCGTCCTTCTCAGAAGACAGATAAAAGATGTTCTAAGCAGCAAGGGTAGAGAGGGAAAGTTCAGTTCAAAAAGTATCAGTTCAAAAAGAAAAAAAAGAAATTTCTTAGGTTGAAATCAACTCCCTTCTTATAAGATTTATAACTGAAATGGAGTTAAGTTCTCTACTCTAAACCCTCTTCTTACAGATAAGGAAACTGAGGCCTGGAGAGATCAGATTATGCCACTTACCAGTGTAGCAAGGGGTGTCATGTGTGGATCCCAAGGAAGCAAGAATAGACATTGTTAGTGTCTCCTCCCTCTACCCTCTTCCAATGGAAACTCTGATCCTACAAGGAAGGAAAGCAGGAAATTAGGGCCAGAGGCTAGCTGCTCTGCTCTCCTCAGAGAGAGTGGGTATTGGGCAAGAATAGTATCTAATCTTATCTTCCATATAATATCCTAAATCTAATCTCATCTTAAATACTATTAGTCTAGAGGATCTAATTTTTAAGTTCAAGCTACCATTCCTGATTACCATTTCTTAATGGGAAAGGAGGGCCCCTCTATAGCCAGGGCTTGACCCCTTTCCCATCAGATGCGAGTTCTACAATGAACACACATAACAAATAGCAAAGAAATACACTTATCCCAGTTGGTAGCAAAATACAAATCAAATAAAATATACATAGGAGAGCATAAACCAGACAGTATATATTGAAGGACATCTGCTTTGGGATGAGACAACTCGGCTTCACTGCCAGAGAGAGTTCTAGAGCTCACCTACAGGAAAGTTTTTCAAAGTCTCTAGTGCAGCAAGCTGGAAGTGGAGACGTGATTGAAGTTCTGCATATCGGCTTCTTTCTGGAGTCTTTTTCTCCCTTTAGAAACCTGAAGAGAGGTTGACATCATGGATCTTCTCTCTCAAATCTGGAAGCCAAGAACCCAAAGTGACTGACGAAACTGGATCTCTCTTCTCTTCTGCTCTTGACATCTCCACCTGTCCCTAACACAGGTGCTGGGCATGGAATAATCACTCTCCACCGGTGAGGAGTGAGTCACACACAACTGGCCTTTTGAGCCAAGGTTAAGCAAGTATATGTGGATTTCAAATACAACATGACTGAGTGGAAAGAGTGCTATATTTGTAGTCAGAGGTCCTGGTTCAAATCTTTGCTCTTTCACTTACTACTTATATGACCTTGGGCATTTAATTTTACTTTTCTAGAGCTCAGCTGGCCTTTCTATAAAATTAGGGGGTTAGCCTCTAGGAGACTTCTATGAGATCTTCCATCTCAAAATCTAGAATCAGTAGGAAAGGACCTAGGTTTGAATCTCAGATATTCCATTTGCTACTTACCTGACCTTGGGTAAATCTCAAACTACCTGGGCCTCCACTTCTTCACCCTTAACATAAGAGGGTTGAACTAGATACCTCTGAGGTCTTTTCTAGTTCTATATCCATGATGCAATGACTCTATAACCAACTTTCTGCCAGCTAGCATCATTTCACAGTGTGATCATTCAAAAAGTCAATCAGTGAACAAACATTTTTACTTACTATGTGCCAGGCCCTATACTAACTACTAAGGATGCACTGAAAGGCAAAAACACAAATGATAATTATAAAAACAGTCCTTGACTTAAAAAAATTTTATGTTTTCAATTATTTCAATATGCAGTTATTCCAAGAGTAAGACAGGTGATAGAAAGTTGGCTCACATTCCTGAACAATCAAAACGACAAATGAGGAACGACCCTGATTCCTGACATGAGAAGACCTGGGCTCAACTCAATACGAGTCAATTCGACAAGCTTTTGTTAAACTTCTAATGCTGTAGGGCCATGAAAAGACAAACCCAAAACAGCTGCCTTCAAGGAGCTTACATTCTAAGGAGGAGCTTAAAATCAACTGCTATGTTATTTATTGCCTTGGTAACTTTGATGAGTTATTTAATGTCTACGAACCTCAGTTTCTTCATCTGTAAAAGGGCAAGGGAGTATAAGATCACAAGATCTCATAAGATATAGGTGCCTGCCACAAATGACTTAAAACTGCAAACAACTCTTGGCTGCAATCAAGAAAAGACAATTCATTTTCATGAGCAGAAAAGGTAGGCATTTTGAAGAGCCAGAGGGCTAACAGGGAACGTCTTCAATTGCGAAAGAAATTGTTTATAGAAAAGAAATTAGGACATTAGGAAAATGTAAGGGCAGGAACTATCAGGGGTTTGTCTTTATTTGTGAGTACACAGAGGTACTTGATTAAATTTTATTGAACTAAATTTAATTGAATTTCTTTTCATCATAATTCCTAACATATCCCTGGTTCTCTTTAAATCAGCTTAGCGACTCCATAAAGTGAAACTAGCTAGGAGGTGGGTAAACAGGAAGAGAGGATCTTTGGAATCCCCATCCTACCTCTAGTTGCCATGCAAATCAACTTGAAAAACAAGTCTAAAAAAGCCAGGCAGATCTGGTGGAGATGAAGACCTTTGATCTGCTTTTAGTCCGAAACTAAGATCATTGTGCTCCCTACATGATCAACTGAATTAAATTGAAAATTATTGTTCTTTGAAATTTGAAGTCTGGCTCCATTTTGTGCATCTTCTATGGACTTCCGCAGGCTTGATACATTATTGTGCTTTGAATCTGTTTTTAGCTTTTCATCTTTATCTCTTTACTTAAGGGACAAAGTTCTCAAATCAAGAGTCCAACATTCCCAGAACCCCAAATGACTACTAGAACCAAACATTTGGTTTCTGTAAGGAACAGATATTTGATGTTAACTCTAATATCCACATCCTTTCAGACATAGACCTAATCACATTTACTCTCTGAAACAAGGCCCCTAGAGGAAATAATGTCCCACACCTCTTTCAACATATTGTGGGAAAGAGCATTGTAGGCTCTTTCCATGACTCATCACTGCCATGCATTCCAATGGAAGAGTTGAAGCTCTTTGAAATTCTGTACTCAACATTCTCTTGAAGTTGAGCATTAAATCTTACCCTTTCTACCTGGCCCCTAACCATGGGTAGTTGGCCTTTCAATCTTTCTGAATTCACCTTCAATGTCATTTTAACTAGCTACTCCAGTTTCATCTTATAAAGTGTGGAGAGGTCAGCATGCTTGAATATAATATCGTGGCCCATGCTGGTCTGTGCTCCATTGATGTGGGTAAGTGGTTCAGCCAAAGAGAGACAATATATCCTTCTATCTGATATTATTTCATCATCTAGGATCTGTGTTTGCAAAGCTCTGTTGGAGAGATTGGTGTCGATTATAAAGAGCAGTTGGAAAATTCCAACTCCTCAATGTTTCCTTTTGGTATTTACTCTTCATTCTAGTGTCTGGCCTCTGCCATCATGTAATTTGTTTGTTTGTTTGTCTGTTTGTTTGTTTTGATGGGGAGGATGTTTGGGTTTTTGTTTTGTTTTTTTTTTTTGCAATAAACAAGTAAAATATCATGAGAAGTGAAAAAGGAATGCCCTGCAATATTTGGATTAATCAAGAGCTGGTTCAGTCCAAATGGATATTTTGAGCTTTTTTCATTGAGAATCCTATCTTGTTTCTGGTTCTGTGATAACTTTTTTCCTCCCATTCTGCCTGCTATGTCTTCTTCTAATGCTCCATTGTGGTGATTCTCAAAGGCTATACCAGGAGAGAGCAAACTCTGGAAGGTCCTCCAAGCCTGTTATATGATGCATGGGAAAGAGTACTGTCTCTAGAGCTAGAGAACATGGGTTCAAATCCCACTTGCTGTTCACTAACTTTGTCATCTTAAGGAAATCTCTTAACCTCCATGGACCTCAGTTTCTTCATCTGTAAAATAAGGGGGTTAGACTAGATAATCTCAAAGAATCCTTCCCTAAATCTATGATCCTATAATCCTTAGAACTAATCTTCAATCAGACAAACATCTTTGCATCCTGAGAACATAAAAACCCCTCTGATGGTAGAGAACATTTTAACTTTGTCTTGAGATATTACCATGTGAGGAAACACTGAGTAAATTTCTCCCGCCAAACTCTTGCTTGTATGTGTTTTCTACTCCCCTTTGGCCAATCCTGATAAAATCCAGGTTCAAGAGAGGCCCCTTTCTCCTGCCCCTTCCTCCTTGTTTATAGAGTCTCTGCCTGCAAACCCAGAATATGTGAGAAAGACTCCTTTCCTCCCCTTTCTTGCCTTTTTCCTTCCCTTTCCTTTCTTCTTTCAAGATACTCAAAATATGACAAAAACACAACCAATGAATCAGGTGTAGAGGAGAAAACCAGATATGTCCCAATTATAAGAGGTTTTGTTTTTCCTAAACTAGTTGTATTATATGCGTTCAAAGCTCCAGAAGAGTAAACTTCTTCCCCTTATATAGCACCTGCTCTTCAACTTAGAGTGCTGGAGAGTTACCTAGGAGCTCAGAGAAGTTAAATGACTTGCCCAGGGTCATTTAACCAGTATGTGTCTGAGGCAGGATTTGAATCTAGCTCCTGCTGATGCAACAGCCAATTCCCTATCCTCTACTTAGGGGTGGAGAACTTGCACCCAGCATCCTCCAGGCCACATGGGGTGCAGCCCTTTGACTGAATCCAAACGTCACAGAACAAATCCCCTTAATAAAAGGATTTGTTCTATAAAACTTAGACTCCATCAAAAGGCTGCACCCAAGGACCCAGAAGGCCACATGTGGCCTCAAGGCTGCAGGTTCCTGACCCTTGCTCTGTATCTACACCATGTTGACTCTCATGGTAAGCTGGGGCTCCAAAAATCCTTCCTAACAGTTTCATCTATAATAGATAATGAGAAAATGAAGTCTAATCCTTATCTCCAAACAGAGAAAACGTTCTTTTTTTCCTTCTTACTACTTTGGGAAAGATTAAAACCATCTATTCAAGGCCATTTTAAATGCCTTTGATTAGGAAATTATGAAGTCTCTAACTTGATCCATTTGCCATTCACACTGATTAAAAGAATCCTCTCCTTTGGAATACAAGCCAATCTCACAATGAAAAGTCCTCACATCCTGAAAGCTGTTAGCAGCAGCAAAGGCTGATGCCCTTGGCCACAAAAGAAGTCCCACACTTTAGTCCTTTTGGGGGGCACCTATTCTAAGGTGTGTGCTTTCAAGCCAGAGCTAAGTTTTTATGCCTGCAGTTCTACCCATCATTTTAACATTCCCAGTGCATTGATTTCTAGTGATAACCTGAGACAATTGTGACCCCTATTGTCTACGTGTATTAAAGCATTTCAGATTGTTTCAGGAATGGTCGATAGTTTTTCCTTAGTTTCTTCTGTATCTACTGACATATGCCACTAAGTGGGAAGCTGTGGAAGGCCCAGCAAGGGTAAAGAAGGAAGCTGTCAATCCCAGATATAACAGTTCTGTTTGTTGTTATTGTTTGGTCATTTCAGTCATGTCCAAGGCTTTGTGACCCTATTTGGTGTTTCTTTTTTATTTTTACTTTTTTTTTTGGTAAATAGTATTTTTTCCAATTACATATAAAGGTAGTTTTTAACATTTTTATGAATCTTGAGTTACAAAATTTTTCTCCCTCCCTCTTTCCCATCCTCTCTCCCCAAGACGGCATCAATCTGATATGTTACCCATGTGTAACCATTGGGAGATCATGGGATCATAGCTGGAAGGGAATTCAGAGGCCATTTAGTCTAATTCCCTCATTATGCAAGTCATAAACTGAGGCCTGAGGAGGCAGGATGACTTGTCCTAGAAAACAAAGGAAATAAATGCCAGAGCTGAGATTTGAACCCAAGTCTTTTGACTGCATAGCCAATTTAGTCTTCATGCTCTTTTCTGTTCTTGTATGTCCAACTCAGAGTCTAGAACCATGTCTTACAATTCTGAAATCATCATCCAACATATTCAGAAAAAGATTATAAATTTGCATTAAATCTATGTCTTAAAAGGCTGCTGAGACAGCCATGCAAGTTTCAGTCCATTTCCTTGACCTTTTTTAATGGGCTAGGAGGGGCAGGCAAGCCAGCCCAGCTGAAACAGAAAGGTACCTGAGGAAGAGACTGGAGGCAGCAGGTGCAGGGAATCACAGCACATCCACTACATCTACCACTACCTCCCTTTGGCCCCCAACAGAGACAACCCTGAACCCTAAACTCAAGAGTACTGAGAATTCCAGGGTGCCCCCAGACCATCAGTTCTGCTTCTAACTTGAACCCAGGCATCACTGAGGGAAATAATGGTCTTCCCTTGGCACTATCACCAATACCAAATGCAGACCAATGTCCCACCAATGGCAGGCAAACCCATGAGCCCCAAGAATAGCAGCATCCCCCAGAGCACCAGACCTGCCTTAAGCACAGCCCCCACAGCCATCATCCATGGAAGCAACATCTACCTGGCAACTTTCTCTACCCATGTTGCATCAGTCACCACCCCACCTCTCTATCTGAACCTTTCCCTCTATTTTTAACTGGGTCTTCAAGTGAAGGAAATACAAACAATATAGAGAGACTTTTTGGTCTCCTGAGATCATAAAATCTAGACCTAGAAGCCTTAGGTGCCATGCTGTCAAACCCTCTAATTTGACAGATGAGAAAACTGAAACCCACAGAGCAGAAGTATTTGCCCAAAGTCACATACCTAAAAAGCAGAAAAGCTGAAATTTGAACCCAGGTCCTCAGATTCCAAATCCAATAACTTTCAACTGCCCTAGCACACTGTCCTAAAATCTATTTGTCCCTTTGAACACTCAGGATCAACTTATACATGTAGAGAAAAGATTACAGAATAAAACAAAGTCTGGCCCCAAATAGGAGATAAGAAATCCTTTTCATGAGTGAAAAGTTTATATTATTCAAACTTTCTCAAGAAATCCTTTCCTCCAGCTCATCCAAAATCATGAAACTCTAGAAGAAGCATCAGCCTCCAGAATTCCTGGAGGTCAGGTTCTGCAAGTGACAGAAATAGTTCATCTTGGGAGAAGATTATCAGTATCACTTCCCATGTAGTCTCAATTATGCCAATAAAAGTGGTATCCTGGATCATAGATCTGGATAGAGATGGAAGACGTTAATGATGCCATCTAGTCCAACCCTGTCATTTTACAGTTGAGGAAACTGAGGTCCAATACTCAAGGTATAATTTCTGGTTAACCTGAAACCCCATTCTGGAAATAGGGAAAATCCTCTACGTGGATTTCTTATGAAAACTGTCTAAGCTCATGAATATGATAACACCAATAAAAATAACAATAGTGAGATTCATCTAGTACTTTAAGGATTGCAACACATTTTAAAACATATTAATTCAAAATAGGTTTAACATGAATGTATATGTAGAGCCTATATCAAATGGCATACCATCTTTGGATGGGGAAAAATTTGGAACTCAAAATCTCATGGAAGTGAATGTTGAAAACTAAAAATAAATTCATTTTTAAAACATATTAATTCATTTGATCATTCCAATCCTCCTATGAATTTATTGCCATAGATATTATGCCCCATTTTCCAGATGAGGCTCAAAGAGATTGAGATATTTTCCCAAATCACACAGCTAATATGTTGTCATTCAATCCTTCAGTGCATTTGCATCTAAATTTGAGTTTAACATGGATTTCCGCAATCTAATCAAAAAACATCTTTTTCAACCTTCCAAAATATTCCTTTTTTATAAATATAAGAAGCTCCAATAAACATGAATATTTCAATAGGCAAAGGAGGAGAGAAAAGAGGGCTGTGTTTGAAATGGTAACTTTCCACTGGGTACATCATCCTTAAATCCCCATACTTCACAAGTGCCAGTGTAACTTTCCTATTCTAGCTGGACTTGTTTAATCACTGTCCCCTGGCTATGTGTACATCCAAGCATCCAGACCATTGTTCTTTTGAGGGTCCTTCTCACCCTTCTTCTACATTCATCTTATGACTTTGGGCAAGTCATCTCCTGGCCCTTGCATTGATTTTTCTAATCTAGAAAAGGATGGGGTTGGGTTCAATGATCTCTAAGGTCCCTTCCAACTCTATATCTAGGATCTAGACTTAAAACCTTCCTGAGCCTCAATTTCCTTTTCTATAAAATAAGAGGGTTGGTCCACCTGGACTCTAAGAGCCCTTCCAGCTCGAAGGCTAGCATCCTTTCTCTAAGTTCAGTTTCTGCATCTACAAAATAGGAAGGACACTGTTTCAAAAGGGTGGTTGGAAGGTCCAGGGTTGATGATGTGACAGCCATATTTTACATGCTGCAAATACCTCAAAGCTTCAATAACTGCAAACATTTAGAGAGCGCTTTAAGGTTTGTAAAACACTTTACCAATGTTGTATTGAAGGAGGGAGGGAAGGAGGGAAGGGGGGAAGGAGGAGAGAGGAAAAAAGGAAGCAAGAAAAAGAGGAAGAAGGGAAAGAAGGAAGGAAGGAGGGAGGGAAAGAAGAAAAGAAGGAGGGGGAAAAAAGGGGGACCGGGGGAGAGAAGGAAGGAAGGAAGGAAAGGAAGGAAGGAAAGAGGGAAGATGAAGGAGTTCACTTCAACAAACATCTTTTAAGTGCTCATAAAGTACCGTGCTGGCATCAGGATTACAATGATAAAAAGGACACCATTCTTGACCCATAGGAGTTTATGATCTATTGAGTGAATGAATCAGAGTAAATGGATGGAGTTAGGAAAATGATTCTGGCTATGTCTTTATGACTTATCTAAATCAACTCTTTTCCTATAGCTTCTATTTTGGTGTCATCGTGATCAGTGGCCACTTTGGTCTTTACATTGGTTTGTTTCATTAGATCACTAAGATCAAAATGCTGGGAGAGTACATAGTTAAACCTGCAGAGGAACCCCTCATGATATAGCACAGAAGCACAGCCCAGCGATGGTTGTTATCCAGAGCTTTCTGTTGCTCTACATGTTGGAGAAAAAAGAGCTCCAGCAGGTGCTTGCAGACCAGCCGGGCTTTTTGACACTATAGGTTTTCATGAGTTGACAAAGTCATTAAACCTGCAAAGAGCATTTCAGATTTATCAACTGACTGTCTACAAGAAAATGAACTTGCCCTTCTGTCAGAAACCTTCCACATGGGGACGTGTGATTAGACTTTAACTATCGAAGTAGAAATGGTATTTATGTTTCCAGGTCACTGACTCCCAGCCCCAAGGTTTAGTCCCTAGTTCCCAGTAATGCAAAGCTTTTATAAGTGAATTTTGGGTGTCTAAATGCTGTGACACAGTTGGGGAGGGGGTGGAATTCAAACTGATTACATGCTCTGAATGGGAATGGGCTACTGCATAAAAATAAGTATTAAGTAAAGTCCTAGCCTCAGACAGACATCCAAAGATGATTCAGTAGTCAGGAGCCAATGACGTGAGACTGTAAAGATCTAGCTGAATAAAATTGACAGACTTTTAATCCAGAGGGGTCCCACAGAAATTTCAAACCCCCTCATTATGCAAGTCATAAAACTGAGGCCTGAGGAGGCAGAATGACTTGTCCAAGAATACAAAGGAAATAAATGCCAGAGGTGAGATTTGAACCCAAGTCCTTTGACTGCATAGCCAATTTAGTACTCATGCTCTTTTCTGTTCTTGTATGTCAACTAAGAGTTGGTGTACCTCAGAAACTTCACTTAATGTGAAAGATTACCCAAGGCAAAATGACTCAATGAACAGTGTAAGCACTTCCTACTGATATAGCATTAAACATTTTGATCAGCTATTAGGAGGCACCAGCAAGCCCCAGGACAGCAAAGAGAAAGGGATAAGATGTCTGGGTATTTAAGAAAGATATAACCTGCCTGTTTTATTTCTCATTGTCATTCAGAGCTCACCGTGTCTAACCTGAGGTTATTATTTTCTCCTCCACATGGGTATTCTTTTCCTATCTGCCCACATTATCGTCACTGCCATTTCTTTCAGTACCCCAGAATAACTATCTTGAAGTTATCTATTAGGCCGCCCCTGGAATCCAACCCAAACCAAAAATCAGAGAAACCTTCCTAAAGAAGAATCCTCTCTCCAAATATCCCGGACAAGTGGGCATCCAGCCTTTACCTATAGACCTACTACCTTCTGGGGCAGCCCATTACCTATCTGGGCAGCTCTCATGGATAAGGCTTTTTTGGTTCTGTTTTCTTTTTTTTTCCATACATAAAACAGAAATTTGCCTTTTTGTGACTTTCCCCATTGCTCCTACTTCTGCGCTTTTGGTTCAAACAAAACAAGTATATTCTGTCTTCTAGATACAACCTTTCAAGTAAATGAAGACAGGTATTATATCGATCATATGTGCCATATTCAACAGAGTGTAAGGTATTTAGGATCTGGAACAATCTCAATTTTGTATTCAAATCTGCAGCTCTCTGCACAGTGCCTGACACATAATAGCTGTCTAATAAATGCCCTTCCTAAATCTACCTTTCTCCAAGTTAAACACTCCCCGTACTTTAAACCAAATCTTATATAATCATATGCTCATCATCTAATGAGCAAGATTTCTCAGTTGCTAACTCCAAATTGTTTTTAATTGATAATTTCTACTCTCTCATTTCTTATTGTCATAGCAGTATAGGAAAAGTATGCTGGAATTGAAGTCCAAACATTTGGGGTTAAAATCCTCCTCTAACATCTGGTAACTTGTGAATATTGCTAAATCACTTAATCTCTTTAACCTCAGTTTCCTCACCTGTAAAACAAGGGTAATAATTCTTGTATTACCTGCCTTATAAGGTTATGGTCGGACAAGTGCTTTGCAAACCTTACTACACTATTAAAAAGTAGCATAATTGACTTTCGGAGTTGAAGCCAAGATGGCAGAGTAGAAAAGCACTTAGTTGGGGCAGCTAGGTGGTGCAGTGGATAGAGCTCTGGCCTTGGAGTCAGGAGGACCTGAGTTCAAATCCAGCCTCAGATACATAACACTTACTAGTTGTGTGACCCTGGGAAAGTCACTTAACTCCATTGCCTAGCCACAAAAAAAAAACACTCAGCTGAAATCTCCCAACGATCACCTCTAAACCACTTTAAAATAACACCTCAAACCTATTTGTACAGAAATATTATAGGAGCTTTTTTTTTTATGGTGGCAAAGAATTGGACATTGAGGGAATGCCCATCAATTGGGGAATGGCTGAACAAGTTGTGGTATATGGTTGTGATGGAATACTACTGTGATATAAGAAATGATGTGCAGAAAGGTTTCAGAAAAACCCATAAAGACTTATATGAACTGATGCAGAGTGAAATGAGCAGAACCAGGAGAACGTTGTACACAGTAACAGCCACACTATGCAATGACTGACTCTTGTAGGCTTAGCTCTTCTCAGCAACAAAATGATCCAAGACAATCCCAAAGGACTCATGAGGAAGTACGCTATCTGCCTCGAGAGAAAGACCTGAGGTTGTCTGAATACAGACTGAATTATATTATTTTTTACTTTCTTTCTTTCTTTTGTTTTTTGTTCAAGTCATTTTGTACAAAATAACTAATTTCAAACTGTTTGACACGATTGCACATGTATAAACTATATCAGATTGCTTATAATCTCAGAGAGGGAGGAAGGGATAGAATTTGAAACTCAAACTTTAAAAATGTTAAAACTTGTTTTAACATGTAATCAGGGAAAAATAAAATATTATTTAAAAAGTAAAATAGCACCCCAAATCAAATTCTAGTGTGGCAGAGCCAACAGAACGTCAGAGTAAGATATCCTTCCAGCCCAAGACAACAGAGGAAGTCAGAAAAAGAGATCTGTGACATGGGGGAAGAGGTTGATCTGCAGCCCACATGGATGAAACATCAGTGGTGGGACTTGGCGGTGGTGACAGAAGCAGTAGCAGCTGCAGCAGCTCTCAAGTCAGAGATGGTAAGGGGACCTGGCAACTGGCCAGAAAGAGATTATAAGTTACCAATGCTCTAGCACTGGATGCAGGACCATATGCTGTTTGGAAATCCCACTGTCAATACCACCTTGGAGAGAAGTACTTTCAGTCAAAAGAGAGTGGAAGCCCTGAGGGGTTGTATGACTTCCAGCCTCAAGGGATCAGGGACTCAGAGAATCAGTATCACTTCCAGTCCCAAGGGAGGAAGGGCCCTGAAGAGCAGTACTGATTGCAGTCCCAAGAGATTTGGAGCCCTTCCTGGCTAAGGACCAGAGCGGACACCAAGAGAAGAATGAACACACTTCTCCCCAGATCACATCACCTTGGAGGCACTGAAAGCCTCCAAACTTCCAGAACTAGCTCTGAAAACAGCAATGGAAAAGTCTATAACTTGAGACAGAGCCCCTTCCTTCCCACTCCAGGAACAGAGCCCAACATTAACATAAAGTTCAAATAAATAAATAAAGTGGGAGAAAATGAGAAGAAAAAAAAAAGAACCAGACCATGAAAAGCTTGATGACAGGGAAGATCAAGACAGATTCAGAAGACAATGAAGTTAAAACAGCTACAAGCAAAGCCTCAAAGGGGGGAAAAAAAGGTGAATTTGACACAAACCCAACAAGAATTCCTGGAAGAGTTAAAAAATTTTTTTCAACATCAAGTAAGAGTGGTAAAGGAAAAATAAGGTAAAACATGAAAGAAAAGGAAGAAAATTATGAAAAAAGTAACAACTTGGTAAAAGACACACAAAAATTACTGAAGAAAGTAACACCTCAAAAACCAGAATTGGCCAAATGGAAAAAGAGGTACAAAAAGTCACTGAAGAAAACCATTCCTTAAATATTAGAATTGGGCAAGTGGAAGCTAATGATCCATGGGTCATCAAGAAACAATAAAATAAAGTCAAAAGAATGAAAAAACAAAACAGAAGAATATGTGAACTGTCTCACTGGGGAAACAGATCCAGGAGAGAGGATTTAAGCGTTATTGGATTACCTGAAAGCCATGATCAGAGAAAGAGCCTTGACATCGTCTTTCAGGAAATTATCAAGGAAAACTGCCCAAGGAAAATGAAAGAAGACACCAATTACCACATGAAGGAGATCCCAAAATCAAAACTCCCAGGAATATTATAGCCAGATTCTAGAGTTCCAAGACCAGAAAGAAATTGTTCAAGCAGTCAGAAAGAAACAATTCAAATACTGTCAACTACAGTCAGGATCACTAATCCAACCCTAACCACATCAAAGGGGCAGAGGGCTTGGAATATGATATTCAAAAAAATAAGAGAGCTGGGAATACAACCAAGAATAACATACCCAGAAAAACTGAGCATAATCTTTTAAGGGAAAAAATTATATTTAATGAAATAGAGGACTTCTAAGCGTTCCTGATGAAAAGACCGTAGCTGAATAGAAAATTTGACTTTCAAATACAAGATTCAAAAAGAGCATTAAAAAAAAGGTAAACATGAAAGAAACCATAAGAGACTCAATATGGTTAAACTGTTTACTTTTCTATATGAGAAGATGATACATGCATATTTTAAGTAGCTTATCATTATTAGGGAAGTTAAAAGGATTCTACAAAGAAAGTGGTATGGGAGTGAGTTAATTATATTGTGATGATGTTTAAAAAAAAGCATAGGCTAGAAGAAGGATTAGAGAGGAAGAATGGGTAAAATGATTTCATGCAAAAGAGAAGCACAGGGAAGACTTTTTAGAGTGGGTAGGAAAAGTTGGGGGGAGAGGTAATGCATAAACCTCATTCGCATCTAAATTTGTTCAAAAATATTGTATATACATACGTGCTCAACTGGTAATAGAAACAAATCTTATTCAACAGAGAAGTAGGAGAGGAAGGGGATAAGAGAAAGGGAAAAGAGATGCTAAAAGGAAGGGCAGATAAAAGAAGGCAGTTGGAAGCAAAACAGATTTTAGTGGAGGGACAGGATTGAAGGATAAACAGAAAAAAAATAGGATGGAGGGAAATGCAGAGCTAGTAATCATAACTATGACTGTGAATAGGATAGACTCACCCACAAAACAGAAATGGATTGTAGGATGCATTAGAAAACAGAATCCAACAATATATTATTTACAATAAATGCACTTGAAACAGAGATACACACAGAGTTAAAAAAAAGGGGGGGCTGGGACAGAATCTATTACACTTCAGCTGAAGTAAAAAAGGCAGGAGTAGCAATCATGATTTCGAACAAAGCAAAAGCAAAAATATCCCTTATTAAAGGAGACAAGAAGGGAAACTACATATTGCTAAAAGGAACCATAGACAATGAAGTAATATCAATACTAAATATATATACACCAAATGGTTTTCAAATTCAAACTCAAATGGTATACCAAATATATTCAAATTCTTAAAGAAAAAGTTAAATGAATTACAGGAAACAAACAATATTCTAAAATCTATGGGATGCTGCCAAAACATTTCTCAGGGAAATTTTTATATCTCTAAATGTGTACATCAATAAAAGAGAAACAGAGCAGATAAGTGAATTAGTCATGCAATTAAAAAAATTTGAAAAAAAATTTAAAATCCCCAAGTAAACACCAAAATGGAAATCTTGAAAATCAAAGGAAAGATTAAACTTGAAGGTTTAAAAAAATTGAACTAATCAATAAAACTAGATAAAACATTGGTTAATTTGAAGTTTCAAAAAAAAAATAGAAATCTAAATTAATAGTATTTAAAATTAAAAGAGTAAATGCACCACCAATGAAGATGAAATTAAAGCAATTATTAGGAGTTGTTTTGCCCAATTATATGCCAATAAAACAGACAATCTAAGTGAAATGGATGAATATTTACAAAAATAAACTGCCCAGATTAACAGAAGAGGAAATAGAATACATAAATAATCCTATTTAGAAAATAATGAAACAAACCATCCATGAGCTCTCTAATGGAAAAATTCCCAGTACCAGATGGATTCACAAGTTAACTCTACCAAACATTGAAGGAACAATTAATCCCAATACTATATAAACTATTTGAAAAAAAATAGGCAAAGGAGAAGTTTTACCCAATTCTTGTTATGAAAATGCAGTTTTGATATCTAAATGAGAGAGACAAAAACAGAGAAGGAAAATTATAAATCAATTGCCTTTAGGAATATCAATGCAAAAATTCGAAATAAAATACCAGCAAAGTGATTGCAGCAATATATCAGAATGATTGCACACTATAACCAGGTAGGATTTATACCAGGAATGCAGAGCTGGTTCAGTGTTAGGAAAACTATCAGCATAATTGACCATATCAATGCTAATAATAGCAGAAATCATATGATTACATGAATAGATAAAAAAAATGCCTTTAACAAAATACAACACCCATTTCTATTAAAAACGCTAAAAAGGCATAGGAATCAATGGAGCCTTCGTTAAAATGATGGCTAGTATCTATCTAAAACCAAGAGAAAGCATTGTCTGTAATGAGGATAAACTTGAAACTTTCCCAAAAGATCAGGAGTGAAGCCAAGATATCCAATTTGGAACTACTCTAAAAGGACTATGAAACTGTGCATGCCCTTTGACCCAGAAATGCCAGATCAGTGTTCCAAAAAGATCAAAGAAAAGGGAAGAGGGATCTATTCATACAAAAACATTCATAGCACCTCTTTTTTGTGGTGACAAAGACTTAGAAATTGAGGGGATTCTGATCAATTAGGGAATGGATGAACAAGTTGTAGTATATGGATTATGATGGAATACTATTGTGCTATAAGAAATGGCAAGCAGGATGATTTCAGAAAACCTGGACTTTTATAAACTCATACAAAGCTAAATAAGTAGAACCAGGAGAACATTGTACACAACGTGCATCAATATTGTAAGGAAGAAAAATTGTGAAAGACTTTACTACTCTTATCAAGACAATGATCCATTGAAATAATATTTATTGTTCATGGGTAGGTAAAGCCAATATAACTTTTTAAATGACAATTTTACCTAACTAATCTATTTCTTCAATGTCATGCCAATTAAATTACTAAAAATTATTTTACTTAGAAAAAATAACAAAGTTCGTTTGGAAGAGCAAAAGATCAGGAACTTCAAAGAAACGAGTAAAAAAATATGTAAAGGAGGTACATTCAGTGGTATCAGACCTTAAACTATATTATAAGGGAAAGCATTGTTGAAGTGTGAAAAGGATAATTCTGATTATTTTAAATTAAAAATTTCTTGTTTAAATAAAGTCTATATATCCAAGAGCAGAAGGAATGCAGAGGGGACAGCTAGGTGGTGCAGTGGATAGAGCACCAGCCCTGGATTCAGGAGGACTTGAGTTCAAATCCATCCTCAGACATATAACACTTGCTGGCTGTATGACCCTGGGCAAGTCACTTAATCCCATTGCCTACCCCACCCAACAAAAAAAGAAGGAATGCAGAAAATTGGGGGTGGGGGTGACTTTCATAGACAGATAGAATGTGATTTGGTTAGAATGCTGCTGTGGTGTAGGAAATGATGAGCTGGTTGATTTAGAAAAACATAGAAAGACTTGGACCTATGAAGGAAGATGCTGTCCATCTTCAGAGAAACAGATGACAAGTGGAAATAAGCATAGTATGATCTTACATATATGTGTATGAGTGTATATGTATAGATATGTGTATGTTTGTGAATATCTATGTATATATATATATATATATATATATATATATATATATATATATATATATATATATATCCACATTTAATTGTAGCCTTCTTTGGGATGGGGGAAGGGAGGGAGGGGAAAAAAATAAAGTTAAAAGTGTGTAGCAGAGAACAAAAGAAAACCAACAAGGAAACAAAGAAAAGCTGGGCAGCTTTGAAAATAATGTGTAGTATTTATTACATAGGTTTTCTTGAAGTGGAAATTTATTGTTTTATATTGAATCCTCTCTTATGGTCTGCTATGTACATAGTGATTTTTTTCTCTTTCATTTTGTATTTAAGTTTAAAATAAAAACAATTACCAAAAAAAGAGACAATGATACAAGACAATTCCAAAGGACCCATGTTGAAAAAGGCTACCCATCTCCAGAGAAAGAACTGATGAATACAGATTGAAGCAGACTTTCTTAACTTTATTTTAGTTTTATTTTGTTTGCATTTTCTTTTGCAGCATGGCTAGTATGAAAATATGTTTTACATGACCTCATACGTATAATCAAAAAATGTGCTTTATCATAAACCTTATTCCCTTTTTTAAAAGTTTCATTATTTTTATTTTATGCTGTTTTGGGGATCTGGTAAGGTGTTGTACAGCAGGAAAAAAAAATATATTACAAGGGATAAATGAAGAAGGTAGGCATGTTTAGCCTGGAGAATAGGCAGCTGAGGAGAAACATCAGAACTGTCCTCCGGCCATTAAAGGGTTATCTTTTTTTAAAGTTTTATTGATGTGTTTTGGGTTTTTTTTTCTCATTGCCGTGACAGACTACTCCCACCAGTGAGAACCCTCTTGTAAACCCATTAAGCAAAACTAATAATACAGTGACTTCATCTGAAAGTGCATTCCATACCTATAGTCCTCCTACCTCTGTTTAAAGTGTTATTACTGTTGTTTTAGTTAACAGAAATCTTTGTTTTTTCTCTGCTACCCCAAACCTCACAGGGGTGGGGAGAAGAGAAAAGAAAAAAAAATCTTGTAATAAATATTCATAGTCAAGCAAAACAAATTCCTTTGTTGCTTGTATACAAATATATACTATGAACTTGGTTCCATGGCTATCCTAACCAAAGGGACATGTCTCAGCTTTCCTTTCTCACAGAAGAGCCAGGCAATGGAGTAGCACAGTAACTAGCCAGTGAAGAGGATTTCTGAAGCCCAGGGCTGCTTGACATACAAGTGATCCTTTGCGAGTGAAATTTAGCTGAACTCAGAGATGCCTGCAACTGCCAAAACCAGTCTTGACTTGCTCAAACATCCTGTTTTCTGATTTATTGTGTTTATAAATATTTTCTCCCTTAACCCCCACTTTACATCTGACTTTCTGATCTGTTGTGTTTGTCACTTTACCCCCACTTAACCATAAAAACCTCAGATCTCTATAAATACCTCACCCTTTTCCACTTGCCTTTGAGCAGCTCAGAACTTTGTCTCTCTGCTCTGCTTGCAAGCTCTTCTCAAACAATAAATGCTTTTACAACCTTTGTAACCTGTAAGTGGACTCTGGATCATTACCGATCCTTTTTTTTAACCTGGGGTTTCTTTGTGTATGTGTATATGTGTGTGTATGCATGTATATGTATATGTGTATGTATGTGTATATCTATGTCTGTATATATGCATGTGTATGCATATGGGTATACATGGATGTGTGTATATGTACATACGTATGCATATATATACACATACACGTGTGTGTGTGTGTATGCATGTGTGTGTGTGTGTGTGTGTGTGTGTGATTCTGAGCCCTAAATCCATCACTTTTCTCTAATTGATAATATGTTTCATCATCAGCCCTCTGGAATCACACATGGTTGTTGCACTGATCATAGTTCTTATGGGTCTATAATGTCATTGTTATTGTATAAATGGAATGTCCTCCTATTTCTCCTCCTTTCATTCTTTACCAGTTTATAAAAAATCTATAATACTGTTCACTTTTTATGATATTGACATTACAGTACAAATTATTCTTCTTACTCCGCTCACTTTACTCTGCATCATTCCACGTGTCCTTCCATGTCTCTATGAAATCATCTATTTCCTCATTCTTACAGTACATTAATACTCCAGGCACACTGGGGTACTGTTGGTGTACCTATCGATGGATACAATCATTCTGAAAAGCAATGTGGAATTATACACAAAATATTACTATACAATAAAGAAATGGGGTTATCACTTAGAAAAGGACATGCCTTTTTGTTTGTTATTCTCAATGGCAAAACAGACTAATGAATTCTACTAGCAGGTGGGTTTTACCTATCAGAGAACTCTATAAGACCTAGAGCTACCCAACTAATAGTCCAGTCTGCCTTTCTAGAGAGTACGTTCCTCTCTCAGGAGTGTTTGAATAGAAGCTGAATAATTATCAATCTGAGATGAAACAGTCATCCCTACAGAGTACTGAAGGTTGGACTAGATACCCTCTATGGTCTTGTCCAATGCTGAGGTTCCATACATCTTTTGTGACCCAGTCTTATGGGATCAATGGCATGACTAGGCACAAAGTAGGTACTAGAGAACTATCAGCTAACTGAAAGAATCATAGTCGTCAGCCTCAACTAAGAGTTATGCCAAAAAGGCAGCCTCCAAAATCCGGTGATTCTGGATACGTGCAGCCGTGTTATCTGACTGCTGAAGCACAAGCTCTGAAACCTGCATCTTTAAGACATTCAGGCTAAAGGTCCAAAAGGAAGAAGCCTTCAATTATAGATCAAATAGTTTAGCTCCTTTCTAATTTCATGTCTTCATGTTAAGGACTTTTTAGCCTCCACTGAACAAGGATATGCCATCACATATTCAAATATTCAAAAACAGGCTTTACCCAATCAGAGCTTATAAAATGACAGTTTTCTTCCAAAGGAATCCTGTTCTGAGACTCTGCTCTGCATAATTCACTTTCCTTTCATCCTTTTCTTGGTGTAGAGGGAGGAGGGGTCAATGGTAATGATAATTCTGGCATTTTCCATCCTGAACTCTTACAAGTGATCCAGAGAGGCATTTGGCTTTTCCATGTTTTAGCTGAGACTCCATTGTTCCTGCTAAATTTTAATTGTGCCAGGAGCTCAGACAGGTGAAAGTATATGAAAAGGGTTATGATCTATTCATTCAAGGTAGGAAAAAAATCTTATGTCAATGAAATATTTGAATAACAGGTTTTACATCTTAACAATGACATCAATCTATTATAAGACTCTTTATGAAATCATTCTTTATTCCTTAGTCAATAACATCATTTCAATTTCAGGTTCCAGACAATTATTATTTAGTCTGGAATTGAAAATGCACAAAACACTTGGGCTGCTTAGTCAGACAATCACAGCCAAGAAACTCCACCAGCTCCCTCATGAAATCAGACAAAGGGGAACCTTAAACTGTCTTGCTCAGAGGGGTTAGATAAACCTGAAACAGACTCCCCTCTATACCATAGAACCAGAGAAGGAGCTCTTCAGCCTCTGTTGACCACTTCCCATGAAGGGAGCCCACTGTCTCCCCATAGACATGCCAGTTGCAGGTAGTATGAATTATCTGGAAGTTTTTTTCCCTAATTCAAGTCTAAATTTGCCTCTTTACAACCGAGATCATGAACTTAGAGCTGGAAGTCACCTCAGAGGCCAGCTAGACTAAACCCCTCATTTTGCAAATGAGATAGCCCTACCATAAACTCAACCCCATCTCCTTTTTTTTGGCTGTCTCTCTCTTATTTTTTTATCTACTGGATTTATCCTCTGAATTAAATTCAAACTTGCTAGGTGCTGGGGTTACAAAGACAAAACTAAGTAGACTTATCCTCAAGAAGCAGACAATCTATTGAGGTAAACTACATGTATGTTTATAAAATATATAAGCAGTAATTTCTAGGGAAAGAGTGTAATATGAGGCAAACAGGGTTAAGGAGCTTTCCCAGGGCCACACAGCTAGTAGGTGTCTGAGGCTAGATTTGAATTTAGGTCTTCCTGACCCCCATGTCCAGCGCTCTATCCATTCTGCCATCTAGTTGACTCTATGTGTGTATGTGTGCATATGTGTGTGTGTGTGTGTGTGTGTGTGTGTGTGTGTGTGTGTAATCTACCCTCCCTCTAGTTCCGCTTTCTCTTCTTTTGTGCCTATTTTCCTGTTGAATAAAGTGTATTTTCATATTCAACAATGTGTGTGTGTGTGTGCATGTGTGTAGTCTTCTCTTCTTTGACCATTTCAGAGTAGAGTGAGTTTCAAATATCAGCTGCTTCCCCCACCCCTTCCTTCTTCTTTATATAGATTTATATAAGGGGCACAGTGGAAAGAGTGCTGAGCCTGAAGTCAAGGAGACCTGAGTTCAAATCAGCCTCAGACACTTACTAACTGTGTGACTCTGGACAAATCACTTAACTTCTCTTTGTTTCAGTTTCCTCCTCTGTAAAATGAGGATAATAAGAGCATCTGCTTTGCAGAGTTGTTGTGAGGATCAAATGAAATAATAATTGTGAAGTACTTAACAGTGCCTGACACACAGTACGTACTACACAAATATTTGCTACTATTACTATTATTATTATTACTTCTTGTACTCTGATTATGAGATAATTTCCCCTGAGCCTTCCTTTTTCTTCTCTCTCTAGTATATTTCTCTTCCCCTTCCTTTCCATTCTTCTATTAAGATCATCAAGATACAATGGAACCTATCCCAGGCCTTGTCTAATTACAGGCCCTAGGAGGTAGAGACAAGAAGGCAGAGAGACATGAAGCAAGGCAATGAACTTCTCTCCCTGACCTTCGCCTAAGAGACCTTGAAAATTCTCCCAGCCAGATCCTGATGGAGAACTCGAAAGGAGGCACAGCTGAGTCCCTTATTCCCAGACTAGCGTAGAAGGCAGAGAGGTCTTCAGACACCAGGACTGGGCCAGAGAGGAGCAGGAAGCACTCCAGGATTCAGGGAGAGACCATGCATGAAGACAAGAGGAGGTCTCAGACCCCCACCTGGGCACTGCAATGCGAACTGGTGCCAAACAGCAGCTGTGCCACCCACCCAGGCCAGGGTCACAGGGCCAGGGTAGAGAGAGAAGTGGACCCCTCCCAGGGAGGAAAGCCCTGAGCGGTCTAGGGAAAAAAGAGGTAGTTCAGAAGTCACCAGCAACAACAGCAACAGGATGGGCTTCAGACCTCAGGGAAGAAGCAGGGTCTCACCTCCAACACCTAGCCCAGCCAACAGAGAAATGACCAGGGCAGGAATCCCCAACCAAGGGGGAGCTCACAATTCTGCCAATCTGAGCCAAGAGAGCTTTCCGATTGGCTGATGTGGTGGAGTCCAGCAGCAGTTTACTCTTGCTCAAACCCAGACCCAGGTCAGAAACTTGCAGAGCTCAGACCAGGGAGTGGTCAGAAATCAGACATTGCCTTCATCAGACTGCTTGGGGAAGATCTCTAGCTTAAGCTGTCCCTGAGATCCTGGAATGCAGCATTCAGTATCCCAAGAAAGTGGCAACAGGACTATCTCAGACGTTCCCTCCAGAAGGGCCACAGAGCCCAGTCCTAACAGCAGGTCCAAAGTCAGGAAGTAGGCTAGGAGAACGGGCGAGCAAAACAATTAGACTCCCTCTATGATCCTGGTGATTATTCAGAGGGGCACATACATCTCATACTGCATCTCATACAGTATCACATACAGCACAATACAGATTAGAATGTAAGAAGTTTGTCCTTGTTTAATCTCTTATGATTGCTCATTCAGGTTGACCTTTTGTGTTTCTCTTAATTCCAGTGTTATAACTAAGATTATGTTGACTGTCTGCATCAGTGCAGGGAGTTGCTACATCTGGAGTTCCTACAGTGATGAAATCCCAGGTTAGGGAAGACAAGGCAAGGCAAGACAAGGCAACAAGAAAAGGAAGGAAGGGAAGAGAATGGAAGGGAAAGGAAGGCAAGGCAAGGCAAGGCTAGGTAAGGGAATAGATCATCTGATCTTTCAAGGTTGCTCTGGGGAAAAAAATAAGCTTGCTCAATTCATGAACTTCTCAATTACATTAGATAGAATTCAAGCTACTTGAGGCCAGGTACTATATGATTCTTGGTTTTATATGCTTAAGTCCCAGCACAGTGCCTGCTTGACACATAATAGGCACTTAATAAATATTTGTTGGTTAATTCACTTTTTTTATTATAATATTCCAGTATCCAACATTATCCACATATTAAACTGTCAGTGCATTTTCCTCAATAGTCTCAGAGTCAACAGTAATCCCCTTGCTCTTAGTCAAAAAAACTAATCTTGGCACCGTCATTTTCTCTCCTGCCTCTATAATCTTTCCTCAGAAACCCACCTCTTTAAATCCTGCCAAAATTAAGACGTTTTACTCCAAGCCTGCCTCCTGCCCATGCTAAGTTTCTAAACTCAACGATGACACCTTGGGTCAAACCTCCCTGGAGTTCAGCTACAAAACACTCATCTTCACAGCATGTCCAAACGTCACTGAACGTTTTGATCACAATATCCTTTTGTTCAGAAATAACTCACTTTTGGTCTGCCATCATCTGGAGCTGCATGCAACATGAGCAATTCGTAAGCTGTACTCTTTGTAGAATAATTCTGAAACCTGATCTGGGGCTACCTTTCCATACATGCATTGGCATAATATCTCTCTAAAATGAGCTTCATTGTGATATTTACTTCCTTTTCTTAAAAATAAAAGAGACCTAGGAAAAAATCTCTTTTTTGAAGAGTGTGGAGATTCATCTCTGTGGGATTGCATGAGCCAGAGGAGTAACAATCCAAGGACATAAGTGCAGGGTGAGGAGGAGGAGGACAGCTGTACAGGAACATGTGCAGAGGTTAGGACACAACCTCCCAGAGCCTAAAAAAGAAGTTGGAGTCGGTGAGGAGGAATACATGCATAGAAGCTGGAAAAGTCTGGATACCCAGCGACCATCTATAATTAGAAAACACATTTATGGAGGCAATATGGTCATGGAAAAAGCACTGTCAGAAAGCACATTCAAATCCCATCTGTGATGCTGACTGCTGTGGACCTCAGTTTCTTCATCTGAGGGGACTGAACTTAATGACCTCTGAGTTCTTTTCCAGCCTGAAACCTCTCCTTCCATGGTACAAGCACCTTACATACATGAGTTCATTTGAGCCTCACCACAACCCTGTGAGGAAGGTTATATTAACATCTCCATTTTATAGATGAGGAACTTGGGGCTCAAAGCCAAGGTCATACAACTAGCATGATTTGAACCCAGGTCTTCCTGACTCCAAATCCAGTACTCCAGTCATGGCGCTGAACTGATCACTTAGCCTCTGAAGCCTTCTCCATCCCCCCAGCCCCCCACCACAATCACTTCTACACCAGCAGTTACTTTTTCTAGGATCCCCAGCCTCAGCAGAGCGAACCCCTTTGTCCTCAGTACCCCCGGCTCCAACGGTGGCCGACACTGCTGCGATCATCCCAGAGCCCTTTGTTTGTGTTGGCTCCTCTGAGATCTGCAAGGCACGTTTACAAAAGGCTGCCTCAGCTCCAGACGAGGGCCCTGGCTTCTCACAAGCACCTCCCCTCTGTTCTTCTGGAGTTTTCTGTCTGAAACACTCCATATTGGAGACTTCCCGCTGGATACTTCTAGAAGAGGACAGGTAGGAAACCAAACAGATGGTCCCTCTAGAACCCATTGGCCCACCCTCATCACTGAGCTGCCCTGGTCTCATCCATCCAATTAACAAGTATAATAAAACCTTGGTGTGACCTGTGTGAACCACTCCAAGGTCAGGTTCATTGCAGGACCATTGTCGATACCGTTTCTCTGAGAAGGTAGGCAAGTAATGACAGGAGACAGAGACAGAGACAGAGAGAGACAGAGAGACAGATAAAGAAAGAGAGAGAGAGAGAGAGAGAGAGAGAGAGAGAGAGAGAGAGAGAGAGAGAGAGCACAGCAGGGCAGGGCATGGGAGGAGATGAGATGAGACAAGACTGAAGACAAGAGAAGACAAGAAAGGAAAGGAAAAGAAGGGAGGGGAAGGGGAACAAGGGGAGAAAAGGGGAAGAGAAGAAAGGAGGGGAAAACAGGGAGTTAAGGGAGAAAGGGTGAAGGGAAGAGGGAAAGGAAGAAAAAAAGAGGAGGGGAGGAAATGGAAGGTGAGGGCGGAGGAGGGGAGGGAAGAAAAGGGAAGAGGAAGAAAGAGAAGGAGATGGAAGGAGAGGAGAGAAGAGGAAATGGATCGCATTTAATGCCTCTTGCTTTCCATATACACTAGCTGGTTTGACTCTTTTGCAAGAGCCTCTAAGTAGCTACAGTGAATCAGACAGCTAGATCCCCCACCGAGGCATCTATTGCCATAGGATTAGAAAGCCCATGGTGAGCTGTGGCACACTTGGAAGCTCACACCATCCCTAGCAGTCTACCTTGGCCCTTCTGCCCTTTATTCCTAAATTTGCTTTCCCCTCAAAGTAGGCAGTCTGCTTTTCCATTCTCCCTGACTAATGACATCTACAATATTGGAACAATATGCACAGACCTTATGTTGTCCACACTACTAGAACACATGCCCTGCATCAATTCACTTGGCATTTGAACACTGACTCAATAACCACTGTGTGATTGAGCAGAAATTAGTGGAGAATCTTATAACAGGTAGTATGAAAGATACTTGCTACATCCATGAACACAGCTGCTCATCAACACCTGTGCCCCAAAGGAGAATTCACTCTTGATCATATGTGAATTTTTAGCAACAACTCAGATAAAGGTATACATGGATTGAAGATCAGATTTACAAATTACAAAAATCTGGGAGAGAATGCTAATATTGCCTGACTCAGGATCCAAAAGGATTTGGAAAGCTGTAACTCTTGGCTAAACCTTATAAAATGAAGCTTAATAGGGATAAATGTAAAGTTCTACACTTGGGTTCAAAAAATCAACTTCACCAATATAGGATGAGGAGATGTGGCAAGACAGCTAGTTGTTCTTATGGGGGGAAAAATCTCAGGATTTTAGTGGAATGCAAGTCCAATGAAACAAGATTGTGATAGACAAACAAAAAGTGAATGTCATTCTAGGCTATATCAATAGAGATGTGATTGATGTCCAGGATGAGGGAGGTAGAAAGGCTATTGTACTCTGCCCTGCTCAGAATAAATCTGTTGGGTTCTAGGAACCATTATAGAAAAGATAGAGACAAGTGGGAATCTATTCATACAAGGACAGTGGAGATGGTGAGAGGCCTACAGAAAATGTCATGGGTCAATTGAAAAAACTGGGGATGTTTAGTCTGGAGAAAAGACTTAGAGGAGACCTGGTAGCTCTCTTCAAGTACATGAAGAGATGTAATTTGAAAAAGGGATCAGACTTTTCTTCTTGGTCAAAGAGAGCGAAACCAGGGGTGATGGATGGAAGAGGAAGACGTAGGTCTCCAGTGGCATACCCCAGTGCTCTCTGCTTGGACCTGCGCTGTTAACATTTTTATCAACCTCTCACTACTCTGACCAACTCTCTAGGATGATAAGTTGAAGAACACGTACTAACCAGCATTGGGAAAATAAATTTCTACTCCTGAGAGTTCCCTGAATCAATGAAATCATAGGTCTAGATGCTTTCCTGTATCAATGAATTCTTAATGAGATGCTTAACAAATTGCCAGATAACAAAAAGCTAGACACACTGGATGAAAAAAATTTGGAAACAAAAAAGATCTTTATAGTCAGGGACATCAGACAAAATCTAATAAATGGGCTTCAAACTCAACATTTCTGAGCCTCAGTTTCCTCATCTATTAAACTAAGATAATACCTTCACTACTTTGCTTTTGCAAGGTTGGCACGGCATACTGGATAGAATGTTGGATTTGGGCTGAAGAAGATCTGGGTTCAAAGCTTACCTCTGCATATTCATTCTCTCTCCCAATGCCTAACAGCAGTGGAAGGAGCCCCAGAACTGGAGTCATGAGACTTGGGTTGAAATCTCAGCACTGCTACTGCATGTGTGACCTTGAGTAAGTCATTTCACTTTTATAACTTCCACTTATATAATGGCAATAATGATACTGAGCCTCAGGCTATCTCTAAGACCAGTCTGCTAAGTTGTAGACACATCATGATCTGCCTTGGCAGAGGGAATTCCTACACCAAAGTATTAACCTACTTCCCAAGGCTGTGAGTCTCCAATGAGGTAATGTATGTAAAATACTATATATTGTGCTTTTTCTCAAACTGGCTTGGACTTTACTACTTTGCATTCAGTATCTTGACATTTATTCTTTAGAGACTCATACATGTCCTTGCTATGTCCTCCATTAGAAGATAAGATCTTCGCTGGTAGGGATTCCTTTGTATCCCCAACATCCAGCAGATTGGTCAATTGAGAAATGTTAGCTATTATTTTAACCTAACTATTTTGAGCAAGTAACAAACTCCCTGGGCCTTAATTTCCACTTCTGTAATATTCTTTCTTCCATGGCACTAAGGTCCCACCAAATCTAGTCTTCTAGCATTTCTCCCCTTCTTTCAGATTCTTCAAAAGATGACAGACAGTGGGTCCATGATTGCCTGGCACCTTCTTTAAAATATAATTCATCCAGTCCTGAATGTCAGAGCCATTCCTGCTATTTCTTACTGTCTCTAGTACACTCAATGCTTCTTCCATTCATTCCATAAGAGGGGCTTCTCATAAAAGTCAGGATGGAGAGACCATTTCTCATCCTCTCCTTGTGTTGTGAAACTCCTCCAAGGGCACAGCCATGTTTAAATTCAGTCAGAAGAGGGAATGAAGCCAGATGAAAAGGGGCCCTTCAATTAAGAGACAGGGAAAGCAGACTGCTAGCTATAACCAAGATGAAGTGCCAGCCTTTTTTCGTTTCCATGTCATCCCTATTCTTCACCAGAAAGCTCTATTTTTCTCCTCCTTGTTCCCAGCCCTTCAAGGATCCTGCCCCAGACTTGAAAGTGGTTATTTCTGAAGATACTGATGAAAGATGGTAATTTATTTTCACCCAGGAGAATCTGGAGGAACTCAGAGTTTCAGGGCACTGGGATAACAGCTATCATAAAGTCCTAGACAATGAAATGAGTGATTCGGGGGTTTGTCGTGAAAGGCTCATTTTCCCTAAATGGGAAGAAAAACCTTTGTGGGGGGAGGAGGGAAGTTTTTCAGCTCAGTGTCTGTTCCATTGCATGGATTCATGATCCAGCGTACTTAAAATTCTGAATAAACAATTTTCTCAGGACTCATTCTGCAAAGCTGGCAGACGTTGGATTGGCTGAAAATGTTGCTTTGCTTCCCTCCCATACCATATTTTTGGAAGGTATCATTCTCTCTAAGCATTCATATAATATCATGACTTATCTAATAATCAATCAACATGCATTAAGTGCCTATTATATATCAAGAACTGTTCAAGGAACTAGTGATAAAATAAAATGGGAAAAAGTCTCTATCTTTAAGGAGGCAGAAGGGAAAAATGGGAAGATGAGGGGGATGGCATGTATGCATATATGCACACACATGTTTGTAGTTCAGGTTAGATAGACAGACAGACAGATAGATAGATAAATATATGGATGAATGGATGGATGAAAAGTGATTTTGAATGAAAGGAACTAACCGTTGGAGAAGATAGATCAGGAAAAAAAAGATAGTTTTTGGAATAAAATAGGGAGAATTTAAACAAAGATGGTGGAATGAAATAAAGCAGTAAAGACAATCTTTCAAAGAACTACTCTAGAAAAGATAAAGGAATAGCACCAGACTAAATGATGACCTGGAAAACTAAGAAAAAAGTATAGTTTACTCCTTTTTCCAGCTCAGGGAGACAACTATGGTCCTGTTAACATTCCTGGATAAACAGGAAGGTCTACATAGAAGCCCTCTAGTAATTCTGTGCTGAAGCAGGGAGTGGGGACCACAGTCAAGCTGGCAGTTCTGCTACTCTGACATGTGAGTGGATTCAGATCTCAGAACCATACAGCACATAAACCAGGGATAAGGACTTCAGTTATGGGCAAGAAATGGGCATGTAACTAAAAAAAAGTGAAAGGAGCAATCACAAAAATAGAAAAATCTGAAAATAAAAGGATAGAAACAAATTTTAAAGTAAAAATTTAAATAAATTAAACAGGGAGTTTAGATTAGGGACAAACATGTCCAAGTCCTTCTGACTTTGGACCAGGATTGTGGAACCTCTAGTACCCTGGACCAAGGCTAAAGCCTGCAGGTATGTACTTGGGAAGGAAAAACAGACCAGAGAGCAATAAATAAAATTCATCAAAGAAAACAACGACCATAAGAAAACATGAAAAAATTAAGGGGATGTAGTAAAAACAGTACTTAAGATAAAAAATATATATATATATATATATATCTTTAAACAGTTTTTCACCAACAAAAGAGACACAGGCAAATGAAATGCGCATGCAACTAAAAAAAATCAAAAGCACTTTTTAAAATGCTAAGCATAAAAATAGAAATTCTGAAAATAAAAGGAGAGGAACAAAATTTAAAGAAAAATTTAAACTAATTGATGAAATTAGCAGCTTTTTTGTAAAATAAATAAATAAAATGAACCCTTAGCTAGTCTGATTTTCTTTAAATAGAAAAACCAAGTTGTCAGTATAAAAGATGGAGCCTGGGGAAAATGAACAAATAAAGAAAATCCACAGACATTATCTTGACAAATTATATGTCAATAAAACTGACAATTTAAATGAAACGGATGAATATTGGGGGGGGGGGGGGATGAAATACCCAGATGAACATAGCAAGAAAGAGGATTTTTAAAACTCAGTCTAAGGAAAAGAAAATGAACAAGCATAAATAAATTTCCAAAGGTGAAAAACTCAGGAGAAAAAGGAATAGGCAAATCCTAGTAATAATACCTCACATTAATATAGTGCAGAGTTGATAAAGCATTTTGTAGATAGCAGCTCATTTGACCTTCGAAACAATTCTGAGAAGGTGCTATTTTTTAAAATTTATTTATTTATCTATTTTTAGTTTTCAACATTCACTTCCACAGGATTTTGAGTTCAAAGTTTCTTGCCATCTCTCCCCTTCCCCCACCCCAAGACAGCCTGCATTCTGAATACTCCTTCTCCCAATCTGCCCTCCCTTCTATCACCACCCCCTTCTCTTATCCCCTTCCCCTTCTATTTTCCTGTAGGGCATGATAGATTTTTAAACCCCATTGCCTGTGTATTTTATCTCCCAGTTACATGTAAAAACAATTCTCAACATTTGTTTTTAAAACTTTGAGTTCCAAATTCTCTCCCTTCCTCCCTCCCCACACACCCTCATTGAGAAGGCAAGCAATTCAATATAGGCCATGCATGTGTAGTCATGAAAAACACTTCCATAATAGTTGTGTTGTGAAAGACTAACTATATTTCCCTCCATCCTTTCCTGCCCCCTGTTTATTCTATTCTCTCCTTTCACCCTCTCCCTCCTCAAAAGTGTTTGCTTCTGATTATCCTCTCCCCCAATCTTCCGTCCCTTCTATCTTTCCCCCCCCATCTCTTATCCCCTTCCCTGCTACTTCCTGTAGGGTAAGTTAGATTTCCATACCCAATTGAGTGTGTATGTTATTCCCTCCTTAAGCCAAATCCAATGAGAGTAAGGTTCACTCATTCCCTCTCACCTCCCTCCTCTTCCTCTCCACTGTAAAAGCTTTTTCTGTCTTTTTTTTTTTTTTTTTTGCTTTTTGGTGAGGCAATCAGGGTTAAGTGACTTGCCCAGGGTTACACATCTAGTTAAGTGTCAAGTGTCTGAGGTTGTATTTGAACTCAGGTCCTCCTGACTCCAAGGCCAGAGCTCAATCTACTGCACCACCTAGCTGTCCCCTTGCCTCTTTTATATGAGATAATTTGCCCCATTCTACCTCTCCTTTCTCTTTCTCCCAGTACATTCCTCTCTCACTACTTAATTTTATTTTTTTAGATATCATCCCTTCATATTCAACTCACACTTGTGCCTTCTGGGGGTGTGTGTGTGGGTGTGTGTGTGTATGTGTATGTGTGTGGTGTGTGTGTGTGTGTGTGTGTGTGTGTAGGTGTGGGTGTAGGTGGGTGTGGGTGTGTATGTATATATGCATGTATGTATGTACATATGCATGCATGTATATTCCCTCCAACAGCCCCACTAATGAGAAAGGTCTCATGAGTTACAAATATCATCTTTCCTCATAGGAATGTAAACAGTTCAATTTTAATAAGTTTGTTATGATTTCTCTTTCCTGTTTATCTTTTCATGCTTCTCTTGAGTCTTATATTTGAAAGTCAATTTTTCTATTTAGCTCTGTTTTTTTCTCAAGAATGCATTAAATTGGGGCAGCTAGGTGGCACAATGCATATAGTACCAGCCCTGACATCAGGAGGACCTGAGTTCAAATCCAGCCTCAGACCAACACTTAACACTTACTAGCTGCGTGACCCTGGGCAAGTCACTTAACCCCAATTGCCTAAAAATTAAAAAAAAAAGAATGCATTAAATTCCTCTGTCATGAATATCAATTTTTCCCCCTCATTGATTACACTCAGTTTGGCTGGATAGGCGATTCTTGGTTTTAATCCTAGCTTTTTTGACCTCTGGAATATCATATTCCAAGCCCTCTGATCCCTTAATGTAGAAGCTGCTAAATCTTGTATTATCCTAATTGTTTTTCCACAATACTTGAATTGTTTCTTTCTGGCTGCTTGCAATATTTTCTCCTTGACCTGGGAACTCTGGAACTTGGTTATAATATTGCTGGGAATTTTCCTTTTGGGTGCTCTTTCAGGAGGTGATTGGTGGATTCTGTCCATTTCTATTTTACCCTCTGGTTCTAGAACATCAGCGCAGTTTTCCTTGATAATTTCTTGAAAGATAATATCTAGGCTCTTTTCTTGATCATGGCTTTCAGGTAGTCCAATAACTTTTAAATTATCTGTCCTGGATCTATTTTCCAGGTCAGTTGTTTTTCCAATGAGGTATTTCACATTGTCTTCTATTTTTTTCATTCTTTTGGTTTTGTTTTATAATTTCTTGATTTCTCATAGAGTCATTAGCTTCCATTTGCTCAATTCTACTTTTTAAGGAATTATTTTCTTCAGGAGCTTTTGGACCTCCTTTTCTATGTGGCCAGTTCTGCTTTTTAAAGCCTTCTTCTCCTCTTTGGCTTTTTGGACTTCTTTTGCCATTTGGGTTAGTCTATTTTTTAAGGTATTATCTTCTTCAGCATTTTGGGGGTCTCCTTTACCAAGGTGTTGACTCGTTTTTTGTAATTTTCTTGCATCACTCTCATTTCTCTTCCCAATTTTTCCTCTACTTCTCTTGCTTAATTTTCAAAATCCTTGTTGAGCTCCTCCATGGCCTGAGACCAATTCATATTTTTCCTGTAGGCTTTGGACATAGGACCTTAGACTTTGTTGTCTTCTTCTGAGTGTATATTTTAAGCAATTTCTATAGTCTGTGTTTTTTTCTGTTGTTTTCTCATTTTCCCAGCCCAATTATTTGGCTTTTAACTCTTTGTTAAGGTAGGGTTCTGCTTCTAGGATGGAGAATATACTGTCCCAAGCTTCAGGGGCTTTGTGTAGCTGTTTTCAGAGATACTTGTAGGGACCTGAAAGTTTTCAGTTCTTCCAAGGTGGTATGATAAGGGATGAGGTGTTTACTCCTTTCCTGGCCTGTGCTCTGGTCTGTGAGTGACCACAAGCACTCTTTTTCTGCCCTGGAACTGTGAGAAGGGTTCTCTCTTCACTGCTGCCATAAGCTCTGCTGTTCTCTCTTCCTCGCTCCAGGACTGTGACCCAGATCCAAGTATAGACAAAGCAACAGAATCCTGCCTCAGTGCCAGCAAAGAGACCCCAGCAATCTCCTGCTAATCAGTTGCTCTATCCCCTTACCATCTGTGAACTGAGAGCTCCAGAACAGTCACTGCTGCTGGCACTGGAGCTAGACTATGCTCCTCTCTGACCCAGGTCCAACAGATTTTTCCTACTGACCTTCTAAGTTGTCCTTGGTATTTGTGAGTTGAGAAGTCTGGAAACTGCCACAGCTGCCAGGGATTCAGTCCCCTGAGGCCTGGTCTGTGCTGCTGTGACTTGTGCTGGACTGTGCTCCTCTCTCAGCCTGGTGAAACAGACCTTTCCTATGGATCTTGCAGGTTGTCTTGGGCTGGAAATTTGTGTCACTGTCTTTTTGTGGGTTCTGCTGCTCTAGAATCTGTTTAGAACCACTTTTTACAGGTATTTCGATGGGTTTGGGTGAGTGCTCAAGCAAGTCCCTGCTTTCACTCCACCATCTTGGTTCTGCCCAAAGAAGGTGCTATTATTACTCCCATTTTACAAAAAGGGAAGTTGAGACAAATACAAGTTAATGACTTTCCCAGGATCATATACCTAATAAATGTCTGAATCAGATTTCAAATTCAGATTTTTCTAACTCTAAGTCCAGCACTCTACTATTGTCTCACCTGGTTGCCTCTATTAAACTTTCAACAAACAAGTAATTACACTATTATATAAACGTGCAAAAAATTAGGAAAATAAGAGATCTTAAAAATATTATTTGGTGAGAAAAATATGTTCTTCATTCCTAAATCATAGAGAAACAAAACAGAAATATAAAACTATAAAACAATATCCCTAATTAGCATTAATCAAGAGGTTACAGCAACATTTCAAAAAGATCATACACTATGATCAGATTGGATACATTCCAGAAACACAGGATTGACTCAATATTGGAAAAACTATAAAGAAAATAGACTATCTTAACCAAAAAAAAATGCCCAATTTTTAAAAAATCAGTGTTGTAGGGGCAGCTAGGTGGTGCAGCGGATAGAGCTCCAGCCTTAAAATCAAGAAGATCTGAGTTCAAATCCAGCCTTAGACACTTGACACTGACTAGCTGTGTGACCTTGGGCAAGTCACCTAACTCCATTGCCTAGCCAAAAAAAAAAAATCAGTATTGTATCAATAGATGGAGAAAAGACTTTTAACAAAATTCAATACCCATCTCTGTTATAAAACACTAAAAATCATAGTGATGAATGTACCTGTCTGTAATGCAGTAAACAATACCTATCTAAAAACCAAGATCTGACATTATCTGTAGTAAAAATAAACAAGAAGTCTTTTTAATAAGATTAGGGATAAAGAATGCCTATTATCACCACTATTATTTGATATAGTGCTAGAAATTATAAGGTTAGTAATAAGACATGAAAAAATAATTGAGGGAAAAAACATAGGCAAGAAGGAAACAAAATTATCACTTTTTGCCAATGACAGGATAGTCTATTTAGAGAACCTTAAGAGACAACTAAAAATATTGAAAAAAATTAATAATTTCAGCAAAGTAGCAAGATAGAATATAAACCTTCACAAATCATCAGCTTTTCTATATTTTTTCTATATATTAACATGAAAATCTTGGAGGGAAAGTTAGAAAGAGAAATTCCATTCAGAATAGCTACAAACTAAATAAAACATTTGGTAGTTTGCCTACCAAGGCAAATTTTGACCATTAGGGAATGGTCAAAAATAACTATAGCTGTATGTGAATATAATGTGATATTACTGTGCATTATGAAATGATGAATATAAGGAATGCAGAGAAATATGAAAAGATTTACACAGTCCATATGCATCTATTAAACGCCTACTATGGTCAAGGCACTGTGCTAAGAGCTTGGGATACAAAGAAAGGCAAAAGATAATCCCATCTGTTGAAGAGCTCACAGTCTAATGGAAGAGACAACAGGAAAACGACTATGCACAAACAAGATAGAAACAGGACAAGCAGGAAGCAATCAACACAGGGAAAGCACTAGAACTAAGAGAGACTGGGAAAGGCTTCCTATAGAAGGCAGGGTTTTAGCTGGGACTCAAAACTAGAGAAGCCAGGAGGCAGAAATGAGGAGGGAGACCATTCGAGGCCTGGGGGACAGCCAGTGGCACCCAATGTCATAAGGAGATGGAATATTTTCTCTGAGGACCTTCAAGGAGGCCAGTGTTACTGGATCACAGGAGGGCGGTGGGGTTGTGTAATGTGCAAAAGACTGGAAAGGTGGTTGTAGGACTGGACCTATACTGGACCTACAAGAATACAACTACAAAATATAGACCTGAATTATTGAAAAGATGTTAATTGCTAATGTTGGGGTGGGCTCATATAATAAAAAAGTCAATATTGCCTAAATCAATTTACTTGTTCAGTGCCAAAACAATCAAGTTACCAAAGCATTACTCTGTAGACCTAGAAAAAAATAATGGTGAAATTCATCTGGAGGAACAGAAGACCAAGAACCTCAAGGGAAGTGAAGGGGGGGGATGGAAAAGAAGGTAGCATAGCAATATCTGATCTCAATCTATGCTACAAAGCAATACTTATTTAAATTATGTGATACAAAAGGCAACCAGCAGAACAAATCAGGTATATAACACACAGAAGGAAACGAACATAGTGGCATATAGTGTTCAATAAGCCCAAAGATTATAGTTACTAGATACATGACTCACCATTTGATAACAACTGCTGGGGAAAATGGAAAACAAAATCTGACAGAAATTAAGTTTAGACCAACATCTCATGCCAAAGACCAAAATAAATTTCAAATGGATACACACCTTGGATATAACAAGTCACATTATAAACAAATTAGAGGAGAAAGGAAGAGATTATATTTAATTGCAATTTTATATATATATATATATATATATATATATATATGTATATATATATATAATTGCAATTATATATATATATAATTGCAATTTTATATATATATATATATATATATATATATATATAATTGCAATTATAGATAGAAGAAGAGTTCATGTTCCAAGAAAGGATAGAGAACATACAACAAGGTGAAATGGACAGTTATAGTGACATATAATTGAAAAGTTATTTGCATTAGCAAAATTAATGCAGTGAAATTTAAAAGGGAAGCGGCTAACTAGGAAAAATCATTGTAAAAGGAAAGGTCTTAAATAAAAAACACATTCAAATATATGAACAAGAACCATTCTCCAACAGATATGCAGTCAAATAACATGAAAAGGTAATTCTCAATGGAAGAAAAGGAAGCTATAAAGCAGACATGTGGGAAAAAGCACTTTGAATCAATAATCAGAGAAATTACCATTAAAACCCCTGTGAGGTTTCATCTGACACCCATCAGATTGGCAAAAATGACAAAAAAGCAAAGTGACAATTATGGGAAGAGCTACCTGAAAATAGGCACACTAATATACTGTTGGTAGAGCTATAAATTGATTCAGCCATTCTGTATGTAATTTGAAAGTATATTCAAAAAGTCAATACACTGTGCATACTTCCCTTTGATCCAGAGATGCCTTTATGCCCCCCAAGAAGTCAAAGAAGAAAAACATCCACACATATAAAAATATTTGTAATAAGCAAGACTTAAGAACTCTGATCAAAGGACTAAGCATAATTCCAGAGGATAATTGATAAAATATGCCATCCACTTCCTGACAAAGATGTGATGTCTTCAAATCAGTCAATAAACATTTACCAATCATTTACAGTATACCAAATACTGCACTGAGAGCTGAGGATATAAAGAAATGCAAAAATACTGTCCCTGCTTTCAAGGAATTCATTCTAATTGGAGAGACCACATGCAAACAAGCGAGACATACATGTATATACACTTTATGTACTTACACTGTAAGTGGAAGACAATCTCAGAAGAAAGGCATGAGCAGTGAGAGTGGAAGAGGAGACTAGGAAAAGGCAAAAAAAAAAAAACCTGAAGCTGGGGAAAGTGTGTCCTCCACCTCAGGAGCCAAGTTTAATTTTAACACAAAGTTAAAAGTTAAGAAATAGGATGGAAAATGAGCAAACAAGCAAAAAAAAAAAAGAACCTCACCATAAAAAGTTACCATGGTGATGGAGGTGATCAAAATACAGACTCAGAAGACAACAAGGTCAAAACTGCTGCATCTGAAGCCTCAAAGAAAAATGTGATCTGATCTTGAAGATGCACAAAAATCTTCTGAAGTGAAGAACTCAAACAGCAGAATTTGCCAAATGGAAAAGGAGATTTTTTAAAAGCTCACTGAAGAAAATAATTCCTTATATATTAGAATTGGGCTAATGAGAGCTAATGACTCTATGAGACATCAAGAAAAAATAAAGCAATCAAAAATGAAAAATAAAAGAAAATGTGAAATATCTCATAAGGAAAAAAACAACTAACTGAAAAAAATAACTGGAAAACAGAATGAGGAGAGGTAATTTAAGAATTATTGGACTACATGAAAGCCATGATCAAAAAAAAGAGCCCAGACATCATATTGCAAGATATTATAAACCAAAACTGCCCTGATATTCTACAACCAGAGGGTGAAGCAGAAATTTGAAGAATACAACAACTACCTCCTGAAAGAAATCACAAAATGAAAACTCCCAGAAATATTATAGCCAACTTTGAGAACTCCCTGGTCAAGGAGAAAATACTCCAAGCAGCCAGAAAGAAACAATTCAAATATCATGGAGCCACAGGCATGATCACACAAAATTTAGCAGCTTCTACATTAAAAGAGTGGTGGGCTTAGAATAAGATATTCTGGAAGGCAAAGGAGCAGGATTACAACCAAGAATCACCTACCCAACAAAACTGAGTATAATTCTTTGGGGGTAAATGGATATTTAGTGAAACAGAGTATTTTCGATCATTCCTGATGAAAAGACCAGAGCTGAATAGAAAATCTGACATTCAAACAGAAGACTCAGTAGAAGCATAAAAAGGTAATCATGAAAGAGTAATCATAAAGGCCTCAGTGAGCTAAACTGTTTACATTCCTATATGGGAAGATGATACTCATACTCCTAAGAACATTATTATTGTTAGGGCAGTTAGGAGTCTGTTACAACAAAGGACAAGTGTGTGAGTTGGGTATGTTGGGATGATCTCCCAAAAAAGAATGCAGTGTGAGTACAAGGAATGCATTGGAAGGAGGAGGAAGGGAGAAGTAGAATGAGTCAATTTTCTCACATAAAATAGGTGCTTAAGGAAGAGCTTTTATAATGGAAAAGAATATGTGGGAGGGAGTCAATGCTTAACCCTAATTCTCATCAGAAATCATTCAAAGAGGAAGGCATATATATACACATTCAAATGGGCATAGAAATCCATCTTACATAATATGGAGATAGAAGGGGAATGGGATAAGAGATATAGGAGAGGGAGGATAAAGGGGAGGGCAAATCTGGGGAGGCAGTGGTTGGAAGCAAGGCAGACTTGAGAAGATACGGGATAAAAAGAAAGAGGAGAACAGGAAAGTGATATGGAGGGAAATGTGGTTAGTAATCATAAATGTGAATGTACATGGAATGAGCTAACCCAGAGAACAGAAGCAGATAGCAGAATGGATTGGAAACCAGAATCCAACAGTATACTCTGTACAAGAGACATTGGACAAAAATTCACATACAGAGTTGAACATGAAGGGCTAGAGCAGAGTCAATTATGCTTCAGCTTCAGTGAAAAGGGCAGGGGTGGTCATCATAATCTCAGACAAAGCAAAAGCAAAATTAGACCTGATTGAAAGAGATAATCAGGGAAACAACATTTTGTTAAAAGATACAGATAATGAAGTAATACTAAAACATTTTATAGTAAGCTTCTCTAATAAAGGCTTCATTTCTCAAATATATAGGAAACTCAGTCAAATTTATAAAAGTAAAACCCATTCCTCATTTGATAAATGGTCAAAGGATATTTCAGAAGAAATCAAAGCTATCTATCATCATTTGAAAAAATACTCTAAATCACTATTGATTAGAAAAAGGCAAACTAAAACAACTCTGAGGTACCACCTCATACTGTCAGAAATAGCAAATGCTGGAGGGGATGAGAGAAAATAGATGCACTAATGAATAGTTGGTGGAGTCGTGAACTGTGCAACCATTCTGGAGAACAATCTGGAACTATACCCAAAGGGCTATAAAACTGTGCATATTCTTTGATCCAGAAGTACCACTGCCAGATTGTACATCAAAGAGAGCAAAGAAAAAGGGAAAGGATCTATATATGCAAAAATATCTGTATTTTTGTACAGTAGCAAAGAATTGGAAATTGGGGGAATGCTAATCAATTAGAGAATGGCTGAACAAGTTGTAGCATGTGATTATGGTGGAGTACTATTATGATATAAGAAATGACACAAACAGAAATGAGAAAAACCAGGACATGATTGTGCATAGTAGCAGTGTTATAACAATGATCAAGAGTGAAAGATTTGGCTACTCTGATAAACAGAATGATCCAAGATAATTACAAAGGACTCATTATGAAAAAAACGCTGTTCCCCTACAGATAGCAAATTTGAATACAAATTTCTCTCTTTTTTGCTTTTTTTTGAAATATGTCTAGTATTAAAATGTTTTATATCATACTGTTTGCCTTCTCAGTAGGTGAGGGAGGGGTTGGAGGGATGAGGAGAATATAGAAATCAAAATTTGAAAAGAAAAGAATGTTTAAAATAAATAATATTTTAAAAAAGGAAATGCTCATCTTATTGGCTAAGGTCAGAATAAAAAATAAATAAACTGGGAAGCGTGAGGGATAAAGATAGCAGACATTCCAAGAGACAGAGGTTAGGAAGTAGTATATTCCATACATGGAAGACCATCAATGCAAAGACATAGAGGTGGGGTTGTGTGTTATTCCTTTACTAGACAATAAACTTCATGAGGGCAAGGACAGGACCTTATTAACATCTTTTCAACTTTTTAGCAGAATGCCCTCTGCATAGTAGGCCATGGTGACACTTGGTAGAAGAAATATGGACTTGTAGTCAGAAGACCTAGATTTGATCCTTTATCAGCACCCGGCTGGGTATCTTGTGCGAGTCACATATTTAAAGCTGGAAGGGATATTAGAGGCCATCTAGTCCAAACCTCTTCATTTTACAAATGAGGAAACTGAGGCCCAGAAAAGCTAAGCAACTTGGATCATAGAATCAGTCAAGAAGAAACCTTAGAGATCACCTAGGCCAACCCCTTCATTTAACAGATGAGCAAACTGAAGCCAAAAGAGGTTAGCTGATTGGCCAGTGGTCACACAGCTACAAAGTAGCAGAGCCAAGATTCCAGCTGAGGTGCTCTAATTCCTCTGACCACAAACCCATCTTCCCCTCTACTGCACCAGACAACTTCTCAGAGTCACTTCCTTTCTCTGATCCTCAGTGTTCACATCTGTATATTGGGGATACTAACATTAACACTACTTCAGAGAATTGTTATCAGGCTCAAGGATAACATTTTGAAATCCATGAAGATATGTACGTGCATATGTATGTATGTATATGTGTATGTACATGTGTGTGCACACACACACACAAAGAGTTCGGTGGTGCAGTGGATAGAGTGCTGGTCCTGGAGTCAGGAAGACTCATCTTCCTGAGCTCAAATCTGGCTTTAGACATTAAGTAGCTGTGTAACCTTGGGCAACTCAGTTAACCACTGCTTGTCTGTTTCCTCATCTGTAAAATGAGCTGGAGAAGAAAATGGCAAACCACTCTAGCATCTTTGCCAAGAAAACCCCAAATAGGCTCATGAAGAGTCAGACACAATTGAAATGACTAAACAACAGTTGTGTGTGTGTGTGTGTGTGTGTGTGTGTGTGTGTGTGATATTAGTAGCCTCCCTTCTCCTCAAAAGCACCTACTGTTCCTTCTTACCCAACACCACCACAGTGACACTGGAGGACTGGTTGGGTAATGAGCTCTTAGACACAAACTTCACAACAAAGTAGAGAATTGAGATAATTATCTGCATGGCTAAAGCAACAACCCAAAAAAGGAAGAGAAAATGGAACTGTCTTAATTATCTGAACATTGCAGAACAGAGCACATTTTTAACAGAAGCTTTATTTTTAAATTTTGCCTTTATATTCTACTTCATTCTCCTTAATAGGGTTTATTGTTATCTTTTGTTTTTACATCACCTGCATTCCTTCAGCATCTCTCTCCCAGAGACCCCTCCTTTAAAACAAAATATTTTTTAAAAAGAAAGACCAAAAGAAGAAGAGAAAAATTAAATATGTACATATTATATATATATATGTATATGTATATGTGTATATATATATTATATATATATGTCTCTTCCTTGGGGCCAGTCTTACTCTTTAAAATTGTAGAACATTCATTTTGATGGTTTTATTACTGTTTTTCCTTCCATTAAATTTCTGTAATTGTCAGGTATGTTGTCTACTTCGTTCTCAATATACAAAAACACAAGATGAGAGAAGGTCTTCTCAGTTACAAACCATAATACCATAACAGAACCCTGAAATCCTAGGATATCAGAGTTGGAGAAAAGGACCCTATAAGAAATCATCATATTTGAACTACAGTCATAAATAGAAATTCTGTCACCTGGAGGGTTGAGAACACACCCCTGGAAGAGAAGAACCATAACATTGGGATCCTGAAAGTAGAGCCAGGTGAGGGGGTTGCCCTACACTGGTCATGCTGCATGGAAGGGAGCTTGAAGGTGGGAACGAGAGAGGGAGGACACCAAAATGTCTAGGATGGTGATCTCCCAACCTGGACAAGTCAAGTATAATTGCCCAGGCCATTCTAGATACAATTCTGATTATAGTTGCCCTCATTTGACAGATAAGGAAACAGAACATTTAAGTGACTTCTCTAAGATATCTAGATTTGGAATTCCAGTCTCTGATTCAAAATCTACTGTCCTTTACCTATACCAGGGGTGGGGAACCACATGTGGCCTTCTAGGTCCTCCAGTGCAGTCCTTTGACTGAATCCAAACAAATTCCCTTAATCAAAGGATTTGTTCCGTAAAACTTGGACTCTGTCAAAAGGCTGCACTGGAGGACCTAGAAGGGCACATGTGGCCTCCAGGCCACAGTTGCCCCAATCCTGCTCTACACCACGCTTCACAGAGGAAGGCTTTCTTTAAAAATGTACATGTACTTCTATGGATATGGAACTAATATGTTCTTCTATGGATAGAGATAAGGACAGGGACTTGTCATTTTACTAGACGGAGATAGGAACAGGAGTCTGCAATTGCACTCTTGGAGGGGACTCCCAGATGAGAAAACTTCCCCTATCAATGCAAGTCAGCACCTTCTCTTCAATTTGTGTTCTTAGTTGCCTGGAACAGAGAGGTGAAATGATTTGTCCCAGGTCTACACACCTGTAGGTATCAGAGGAGGGAACCCAAGTCTTCTTGGTTCCTGGGTCAGTTCTCTACCTGTTATGTGCCATGTGATACTGCCTTTCTTTCGTCAATCATTCTAATTTTAGTAACTGAGCTGCTTGCCAGAGGGAAGTAAAAATGGCACAGGGTATTCCAAGAAAAGAGTTTTCCATGTGAACTCAACAAATGCCACTCCCCCGAGTCTCAACTAGAGTCTTCATCTCCACAATTCATTCATTCCTTCAAGAAGCATTTATTGTTCATATCGTACAAAAGAACTTCATAGCCAGTGTTTGATAAACCCAAACATTCTGGTTACTGGAGTAAGGACTCACTTTTTGAGAAAAAAAAAACTTTCTGGAAGTGTAACAGAAATTGGATTTATACCAACATCTCACACCATATACCAAGATGTCCTCCAAATGGATACATGACCTATATATAAAAGATCACATCATAAACAAATAAAAGAAACAGAATAAATTATCTTTCAGATCTACAGATAAGAAGTTCATAAGCAAAGAAATGAAAGGATCACAGAAGACAAAATGGACAATTTTATCATATAAAATTAAAGTTTTTGCACAAACATATTAAATGTAGCTAAGATAAGAAAGAAAACAATTGGGGAGGAAAGAATTAAATCTTTGTAGCAAGTTTCTTTGATAAAGGTCTCAAGTTCCTTTCATAAAGGTCTCATATTACAAAATATGTAAGGAACTGATTCCAATTTATAAGAATAATGGCCAATTGATAAATTGTCAAAGGAGCTGAGCAGGCTGTTCTCAAAGGAAGAAATTCAAGCTATCTTCAATCAAATAAAAAATGCTCCAAATCATTAATAATTAGAGAAATGCAAATTAAAGTAACTCTGAGATTCTACTTCATACCCACCAGACTGGCAAAATTAACAAAAAAGGAAAGTTATAACAGATCTGCAGGAAAACAGGTACAGTGATGCACTGGTGGTAGAGCTCTGAGTGGATCTTGCCCTTCTGGAAAACTGTTTGGAACTACGCCCAGAAAGTTACTGAACTGTGCCTACTCTTTAACCCAGCAACACCACTAATGAGCCTATGCCTCAAAGAGATTGAAGAAAAAAGAAATGGTCCTATATGTAAAATACTATATATATATATATATATATATATATATATATATATATATTTGTAGCAACTCTTTTTGTAGTGTAAAGAACTAGAAACTAAAAGGGAACACATCAACTAGGAAATGGATAGATAAATTATATGTAGATACAGATGTGAAATTATGAGAGAAATTGGTTTCAGAGAAACCAGTTGTATGGGCTGTGAGTAAAATCAGAAGAATAATTTATACTTCAATATCAATACTGTAAAAACAAGCAATTCTGAAAGATTTAACTCTAATCATGGCAATGATTAACCATGACTCTGGAGGACTGAAGATGAAGCACACTTCCCACCCCTTGACAGAGAAGGGACAGATTAATATGTAGAATGAGATACACATTTGGGGGCATGGACAACAGGGAGACTTGCTTTGCTTGACTATGCTTATTTATTACAAAAGTTTTGGGTTTTTTTCTTTTTTGAGGGAAAAGGAAAGGTGAGAGAGAGAAAAAACAGATGCTTGAAAGTTGATAAAATATTATTTTAAAAACTGATAAAAATAATAATTTAAATTAAAAAATAAAATAATTTAAAAGAAACATTCATAGTCAATGGGCAGACTGTGACATTTCCATGGCACGTGTAGACTCTGGAGTTGCTCTCTAAACCTCAATGTTTACTGGGAGGCAGGGAACCGGAAGTGTAGCCACCATATCCCTTCAGGGCTCAAGGGTTAGCACTGAGGCATTGGGAGGTTGTTGTTTTAATACTCTAGCTCTTGAGGATCCCATTTGTGTGTTTCCCATAATGATTAGTTGTTGATATCAATAAATCAGCCAGACAATTAGTTTTTCAGAACAGGTGGTTATGAAAGTAGAAAAGTTCCTTTCTCAGGGAAAGCATGGTCCCTTACAGAGTTCCCTGAACATATGGGGCTCTCCCCATAGGAATTATGGCCTGGACGTCATTCTACTCACCCTTCGGTGAGAAACTAGACCAATGTGACTAGTTACTTGGGTAGCCACACTGGGCCACTGGCCCCAGAAGGATGGGATCCTTACTCTCTTCCTCTCTCAGAGATGAGCCTCTCTACTCCAGGCTCAGTCCAATACCAAGTTTTACTACAAAAGTAGTAGACGCTACTTTTAGTTTGGAGGGTCCTAGAATATTTTGCCCTCTCCCTTCCTCTCTAAAGGGGTTCCTTTACCCTTGACCCACACACAGAGCTTAGGTTTAATTATTGATTATCTTAAAAAGGAAAAGAAAATTAAGTTTCCATTATCCAAGAGAAAGTTTGGGCCCTACAGAGATCTCACGGCATTTGAGCCTCTCTCCAAAGAGATCAGGGACTGGAGATTGCACTGATAAGTTGGGACCCATGAACATAGCTCCTACATCTCTTAAGAGGGCTAGGGTTAACCCTTAAGAGTTGGGGAGTTGCTTTTCCAATGCTATTGCTCCCCAGACGTATTAGTGTGCTTCCTCCCATGATTATCTTTTGATGGCAATTGATCAGCCAGACTTATCCAGCTTTAGAAATGATTATTTGCTAAGATGGTATCATAAACAGAGTTGGTACAAACATTTCCCCACCCACCCAAAGTCAGAGACATATGCTCCCACAAATGCTGACAAAGTTCAAGGGAGAATCGGGCTCCAGCTCAGATCGTACATGTGGCCAAGAGTGCCTGGGAGTTCTTTTGTAGGACTTCTCAAGACCCTGAAAGCATGGTAGCATCTTCTGCAGTTGTTGTTTTTCCCTGTTAGGCTCTTTGCAGCATCTTGGGTCTTTCTCCAGTATGTCCTTGTTTACTGATACAGACGCTGCCATCATCTGCTCTGAGGACATTGCTAGGATATCGATGGGAAGTTTGAAATCCTCCAGATACTTCAAGGTTCACAAGGTCCTCCATTAACCACTGGGAAAGGAGGAAGTCTCAGTGTTCTCCTCTCCCTGCAGGATTCCTTATAAGAAGTATAGCTGGAGTGCTCTCTCCTCTCCACTGCCAAACATTTAAATCTCTCAGGCTCAAACTGGTTGAAGAGTGTATTTTATGCATGACCCACAAGATACGAACAAGTTTACTCAGGCCATCCAAACATACTTCTTGAATAATGTCATTCCAGTTGGCCAAAGACTTTTGGGGACTTAGCCTTAAGCCTGAGTTGAGCAATTCAATAGAGAAGTGTCCTTGCTTGGTTAAGGTATCAAGACTAAGGACCATGACACTTCCTTTAAATGGCATGACTCTTTCTATTTGATTATTCATTCAATTGACATTCCCTACCCTCAAACACAAATAGGAATGTTGCTATTCTGGAAGAAACAGTGACTATGAAGTAGAGGGAGTCACAGGTAGATTTATATGAACTAATACAAAGTAAGTGAAACTAGGGAAAAATACACAATGACTACTATTAGTAATACTAGCCAGCATCTCTATAACTCTTTAAGGCTTTCAAAGTACTTTATAAATATCATCTCATTTGAGCCTTACAACAATCTTGGGAGACAGGTGTTATTATTAATTTATTGGTATTATAATATCATTATTATTAATTATCCCCATTTTACAGATGAAGAAACTGAGGCTGAGAGAGGGTAAGTGACTTGCCCACGGTCGCATAGGTAGTAAGTGTCTGAGGCAGGATTTGAACTCAGGCCTTTCCAACATCAGATACAGTATAAATGAAAAAAAAAATACAACAAAGAAACTAAATGTTCTACAGTGATAATGCCCAAGACTGATCTTGAAGAGCTATGAGACCACACCTCCCTCTCTCTCTCTTCTTTGAGGAGAGGACAGGGGGTGACCATGCATATGGAACAACACGTCCACTGTCATACTTTATTGCTGATTCATTTTGCTGAACCACTTTTTACTCCTCTTCCTTTTCAGATTTAATTGAACTTTATTTTATCTTTTTACTCTAAGGGATGGCTTTCTGAGCAGGAATGAGAGGGAAATACTGGGAAATGAGGCTGATATAAAAACAAAGGATGTTAACAAAAATGAAAAAGAATTTTAATGATCTTTATTCCATTCATCAGCTTTGTAGGACGGAGTCCGAGCTCATGCTCTGCTGGAATAGTTTTCCAGGAACCAAGGACACCTGAATGGCACACTGAGACTAGAAAGGAGTATTTTCATAGAGTTTCTTTCAGAAAAAAATGGTGTAATTTCTGTTCCTGTCACTAATAATAAACTTCATTTTGCTCATGGTAATTTATATATTTTAACTTCAAAAAGAGAAGCGGTGAGATATGATGAATGATGAGGCCAATCCTCCTCCCAATGCATCCCTTACAGTGTCATTGGGAGGGAGATCTTAGAAAAATGTGAACTATTATTATTAATAAGACATAACATGCTCACTTTGGAATCTTGCTCAAGCCCGTCTTTCCACACTGATTTCAAATCCTTCCTCCTTTTTGCACTTTCCATTCCAGCTAAATGTGTCAACTTGCTAGGCTCCATATTCCCCATATCCCACTTCCAGACTTTTACAAAGGCTGTGCTGACTGCCTAGAATGCCCTCCTTCCTCACCTTTAACTCCTGGAATCCCTAGCTGCCTTCCAAGCACAGTTCAGGATGCACCTTCCACACAGATGTCCCCACATTGACCTCCCTACACACACACACACACACACACACAACTTTATAATTACTTTATCTAGGCAGCTAGATGGTATGATGGATAGAATATGGATCCTGAAGTCAGGAAGACGTTCTCTCAACTCCAGCTTCAGACATTTACTAGCCGTGTGACCTTGGGCAAGTCATTTACCCTCTATCTAACTCACTTTCCTCCTCAGTAAAATAGGAATTATAATAGCACTTGCTTCTGGAGACTGTCGTGCTGATCAAATAAGATAAGAAGTGTAAAGCACTTAGCATATAGTGTTACGTAAATGTTAACTCTCGTTATTCTGTATTTGCTTCTATATCTGCATGGTATATATATGCTGGCAGACTTCACTCATTCATTTGGCAAGCGTTTATGACTACAGTAATAAGTGCCAGGACTGCTGTGCTAAGTGCTGGCAGCACAAAGGTAAACATGAAACAGATCCTGCTTTCAAGGCATTTATATGGGGGGGGGCAGGAAATGGGAAAGATACAAAATGTACACAGATAAATAAAACCAAATGTCTACAAAGAAGATACAAATATACAAATTTCAGGGAGCACCCACCACTAGGGAAGACATAGAATGGAAGCTCCTTGAGGGCAGAAATTGTTTGCTTTCTTTCCTTTGAACTCCATCACCTAGAACAGTGCCTGGCACGCAGCAGGTGTCGCATTCATAAATGCTTGTGGAACGGTATTGTTTCCTTTGCTGGGCTGTCTCACCGGAGAAGCTACTTTCAATCATTAGCCTCTTCTGCAAAACATTCTCTCCCTCCAACAATGCACACCAGAAATGTAAAAAGTTGCATGTTATGAATATGTCACTGTCTTGCAAGGTGAAGAGAGCCTGGTGTGTTCCATCTCCTATCATAATAGCCCCTAAACTTAATCTGAAAGTGCCCACATTTTTGTGAAGGAAGGGCAACTGGCCACATCTGTATCATACATTCTGCCGTCCCCACTCCCCACCCCCACCATGAAAGCTGGCTCATTGTTCTCATTAACCTTCCCTTCCTATAAAAGGACAAAATCAATAACAAATTTATTCAGCAGCTCAAAGGCAATATCAAGCAATTTCATGTGGGATTTTATTTTCATAGGGTTTCTTTTCCTCCCACAAAGTCTAATAAAAAATAATGTGATGTGTCCAAATGCAAGACAAAGAGAAAACCGAAAATGGCCACAGCAACCCTCCAAAGACACTGGGTAAAGTTCCCTTCCTACAGGTGGATCATTGTCTGGCTAAAAATATTGTTTCCTTCCAGTTCAAAGGCAGTGGCCACTTAATGTCCCCATCTCCTGCACGAAATGTGTGGGCCATCATCTTTGCATAACTGCACGGGCTGATCCACGTCTGACGCCATCATCAGAGGGATACAGAGGCAAGGACACAACATATACAGTCTGCATTTACTACTGGTCATACTGGTTAGGTCAACCCATCTCCCATGCTCCCAGAGGTGAAAAAAAAAAAAGGAACTACAAATTGTCTGTCAGTCAGAAGTTTGGTCTGTTCTATGCTTCACTTAATAATACCTGGATCTCAGGAAACATCTGGAAGTGTTAGCACCTTTTGGGAAGGGTGTCACACTTGAAATCAAGGTCATAGTACCACCCTGTGAAATCATAGCTTTAGAGTCAGATGGCCCTCTATTCAATCCAATTCAGTCAATGTCTCTGAAGTGTCTACTATGTGCCAGCACTGTACTCAGTGCTGGGGATACAAATGAGTACCAGACAGACAGTCCCTGCCCTCAAGGAGCTTACAATCTCATTGGGAGAGACAACACACAAAAGGAATTTGGAAGCAGGAGGACAACAGGAGTATCTTGTTCCATGGAGTTGAAACCAGGCAGAGCAACAAATGTAAAATAACATGATCTGAAACTCCGGGTTCTACCCTCTATAAAGGAAGGCATTGGGAGGAGTTGGGTACTCTTCCCTCCACCCGTCCAATCAGAGCAAAGAGGAGGCTGAGGGAGGGGAAGTGGACCAAGACTCGAGGTGCCAGCAAGGTGGTGAGTTTAGGAGCGATGAGCTTATCCTGGGACAGGCACCTTCATCTATAGAGTTGAAACCAGGCAAGGCAGCAGATGCAAAGTATAGTCTAGGCCAGTCCTTTTATTTTATGAGATGTTAGAAGAAACCAAGCTTCAGAGAGGTTAAGCAATTAACCCAATTCACACAGCTAGTAAGTGTCAGAGGCACCGTTTGAGCCCTGCCTCTGCTATTTCACTACAGGATCATAGATTTAGCTTATCAATGTCCTCCCTAAAATGCAGTGCCTAGACTTGAACTTAGTTCTTCAGATTTGTTATCAATACAGAATGACTCTCCCCTACTTGTTCCTGGCAGCCTCTTTAAGTAGCCAAGATCACATTAGCTTTCCCGGGCTGACACATTATCCCACTGTTGACTCACGTTGAGACCGCTAAAGCCTCCCCCAGATCTTTTTCAGAAAAAGTGCCTTCCAATCATGGCACCTCCATGGTGACCATTTCTCTGTCATTTTCCCTGAACAAAGAGTGGTCTCATGGCTTGGCTGAGTCAGGAGCTTTAGTGACTAGGGTAAACTACTGAAGAGAGAGGTGAGAGTCTCTGGTCAGGGAAGTAGGCATCATGGAGTAGTAGAGTCAAGAAGACGTGGATTCCAATTCCATTCTAAATATTTCCTAGCTGTGTGCCCCTCGGCAAGTTGATTAACCCTTCTGTGTCTCAGTCTCCTGATCTGTGTGATGAGGAGCTGAACTAGATCTCTTCTAGCTAAGACCTCTTCCATCTCTAAATACATGACCACATGAGTCAATGTAAACATGTCCACAGAGAACCCAGGCCAATGGCAGACATAGCTGTCTTAGATACTTGAAAGACTGCTTTGTGGAAGAAAAGGATTAGCCAGGTTTGTTCTTCTTTACACCAGAAGGCAGATTTAGGAGGAACATATGGAAATTACAGAGGGACCAATTTCAGCTTGATATGTGAAAAGACTTTGTAACCATCAGAGCTTTCCCCAAGAGAAATGGACTGTCTCAGGAGGAGTGGGCTCCTAGTCACCAGAGGTCTTCAGGCAAAAGCCGGATGATTATTTGTTGGGGGGTGTTGTTGAGGGACTCATCCATTGTATGTCAGATCAGAAGACCCTGGCAGTTTGCCTCTAACTCTCAGCCAACGAGCCTATGATGGTAACCAGTGTGACAAGTGGAACAGGTTGATTCCCTGACCAACCCATAAGGTCCCTTTAAAATATTGTCAAATAGATCAAGGATCTGTCATTTTATTAACATTGGTCCTCCCTCTTGACACAAGCCACAGCCTTCTCTGACTTGGGGGCTGCTATGGCTGAGAAATCTGTCAGAATCAGAGCGTAAGGGGTCAAAAGTTGAGAGTCCAAAGAGACCTTAGAGGCCAATGAGTCTAACTCCCTCATTTTTACAAATAAAGAAAGTGAGACCCAGAGGGGTCATAGGATCATAGCTCTAGAAGGAAAAAGGACCTGAAAGGTCATCCAATCCAAGTCTCTTATTTTAGGGGAATCTTGGGCGAAACCGAAACTCAGATAAGTTAAGGAACTTCCTCAATTCACCCAGCTAATGCTAAAGGTAAACAGCTAGGCTAGAGCTTGGGCCGGCATCCAGATGACCTGAGCTCAAATCTGCCATGAGACACTTGCTAGCTGTGTGATGCTGGGGAAGTCATTTAACCTGACTGCTCACTTTCCTGAATTGTAAAATTGGAATAATAAAAGTACCTACCTCCTAAGGCTGCTGTGAGAAACAGATGAGATAGTATTTGTAAAGGGCTTGACATAGTGCCCAGCACATAGCATGTGCTATGTAAATTCTAGTTATCATTAGGTAAGATTTGAATTCACACCTTCCTGACAACCAGGCCAGTGCTCCATCTACTGCATCATGCTACACCTCGCAATGGCGATGAGCCTATGCATATTTCACGACACTGAACCTTGGACCACAGATGTATGTTTCATCTTGAAAGCCTTCTCAGCTTGGAAGACCCTTCCAAAGGATGTATTCCACTGACCAAGCCCCAGGACCTAAGGATCACCTCCATGCCATCCTGCACTATCTTCAGAGTAAATGACTTAACCCATAATGGAGCTAAGGTAGCATGGGCTATGGCTGGGAAAGAGGCAATCATGCACATCCCCCAGTGGGAACAAGAGCACAGTATAGGTGCCAAGGAAAACTAGCAGAAAAACATGAGGAGACTCAACCTGTGAGAAAATCAGGCTCTCTGACCCCTCAGCATTAATCTATTAAATGGAAGGGCCCTTTCAGGCTCCACCATTCTACCTCAGGGACAGCCCGCATGGCAAAGCAGGGAAGTAACAAGGACAGACTGCCTCTATTCTTCCTGCCTCTCCTTCCAGAAAGGAAGAATAAAGTCCATCAAGGATCAAAGGTTAGAAACGTAAGTTGAAATTTGAGGCAGCCATGTTGTAATAGATAGACTTGGAGTCAGGAAGATCTGAGTTCAAATCCTACCTTAGACACTGGATGTGTGACCCTGGGAAAGTCATTGAAGTTCTATAGGATTCAGTTGCCTTCTGAGGTTCTTTCCAGTTCTCAGTCAAACCTGTAACCCTCTGAGACCTTGTCTAAATTCCAAAACTTACTAGCCATGAACGGTGGGTGTGTGAAATAAACATCTGAGCCTTGCCTCTAACATTTCACTATAGAATTATAGATTTAGCTTATCAATGTACTGTTTTCTCATCTACATAATGAGAATGAGGTGGTGGATTACCTCTATGCTCCTGATCAAACTCAATGATCCAGTGACCTAGGAACATTGCTTCAAAAGGCAAATACAGAAGGAATTCCATCACATGTAATTTCCTGACCAGTAAATGTTGAGTTTGCCCACTCAGTGGCTGAGTGATTATGAGTTGTTTCTATGTCACAGAAGATTTTCCAAATACACATGGACATGCTCCTGAATAAAACAAGCAGTGACATTTCTACCTGACCCATAGGGGTCATAACTTTCTCAGTTTGCATGATAAATGAACAAGTGGTCAAAGAGCACATACAAAATAAACACAACAGATGCCATGTTAATAACAAAAGCTGACATTTCTATAGCCTCTTTTTTGTTTCCAGTCCTGCAGACTCTTTCCACTGCTGTATGTCAGCAACTCATCTGTGATTTCTAGTCTCTGCTATGATGCTGTCTTTGCCACATGTCAGCCATGTGATTCTAGGCAAACTCCTTAGCCTTTCAGTGTTCCAGGGAACTCTCTAAAACTCTAAGTCACAGATGGATTCCTGATCTGTGTTGAGTGATGGAGCTTCCATACTGGAATTCCCTTACATGAATGAAATCACAAGTTCAAGCCAAAAAATAAAAATGACTAACAGCGACTGGAAACCCATGAAACATCACCTTATGTCATCAGTCAGCATGACGGCATGGTCAAATTAAATACACTGGTAAAAAAAAATCCCTGGGAAATGAGGCAGTGTAGTACTCTGGATAGGGTTGTGAAGACATAGTTTTGCACCCCAACTCAGATACTTGTGACCTGTGTGACCCTGAGCAAGTCACTTCATGGTGTCTGGTTCTCACTTTCCTCATCTATAAAGTGAGGGGGGGTTGAAATCAATTACCTCTAAGATAGCAAGAGAACAGGACAAGCATTAACTACGTACTGTGTGCCAGACACTGTGCAAAGTGCTTTACAAATATTATCCCATCTGATCTTTACAACCCCGGGAGGTAGGTCCTATTATTATCCCATATTACAGTTGAGGAAACTGAGGTAGGCAGAGGTTAAATGACTTGCCCAGGGTCACACAGCTGAGAAGTATCTGAAGCTCAAGTCTTCCTGACTCCAGGTTCAGTGCTCTATCCACTGCACCACCAAGCCGCCCTTAAAATCTTTTCCAGCTTTAAATCTGCAACTCTATGATCTTCCTCCAAACTAACCCAACAGCATTTATGACATTTTGGATTGGGATTTCAACAGGTCAGAAGGCAGCAAGCACTCTCAAACTTCGCCATTCCTCAAGACTGTGAAATTCTCCCTAACACCTGTCTCAAAGCCATTAAATGGCATCAGTGCTGGCACGCATGACACCACAGTCTGAAATTCTCCTTTTTGAAAATAATGCTATTGAAGCTTCTCCCATGCTTAGGAGCTCAGCTCCAAGGAGAAGTCCAGGAATCCAAGACAAACACACCAAGGAAGCATCGGTGAACTGATCATAGGCTCTAGACCTGGAAGGAATCTTAACACTTTCATCCCGTTCAATTCCCTCCTCCCTTGTTCTGTAAAAGAATAAGTGGATACCCAGAGAGGAGTTGTGACCTTCTAAAGGTCAAACTGATAGTATGTGACTGGGCTGGGGTTCAAACCCAGGCTCTCTAATTGCAGATCTGGGATCCTTTCCACAATACCACATGATCTCATTCTTTTTCTTTAGGATTAATACTTTAATCAGATCTGTGATTTCAAAGGCATAGGGAACTCCCTATATCAATGCAAGTCAGCCCCTGATCTGGATCTTGGAATATGAGAGATGTCACTCATCTTCCAAGCCTGGAGTGTTCTGTGTGCTGCTACTCAGATGTGACTCCAGAACAGCAAAGAGGATGTTGACACAAAGCTCCGGACAGATGTGAGGGGTGGAGTTGGTGTGGGAGCTTTAGAGAAGAGAGAAATATTCTCAGAGATGGAAGGAAAGAGCACCCAACTTTGTGGTCCTTCTCTTGCTCCTCTCAAGGTAGGAATGGAAGAATGTGTCTCCTCTCCAAAGTTCCTGCACCAATCCATTCCTATCACAGGTCTGAAGCCTTATGTTAGAATTCTTACTGCCAGCTTGAAGTCACATCTAAACAGCAGTACTTGAACACCCAAAATACCCCGGGTCCAATAACAGAGTGGTCCAAAATGCTAAAAGTGACCTGCCCAGGGTCATACAGTCAGTATGTATCAAAGGCAGGACTTTAAACCAGGCCTTCTTAACTCTGAGGCCAGCTCCCTACCTACTATATCACACTATCTCTCCCATGCATTTGCTAGCAGAAGCCAATTCTAAATCAAGGGGATGGGGAGTGGAGTGCTAATTAGGGATAAGTGTATGATATAGTAACCAAAAGAACCATGTGGAGCTGCATTAAGAGAGGGCAACGATGTCCAGAACTAGGGAGGTGATGGCCCAGATACACTATGACAGCAATCAGACCTAGAATACTGTGTTCATTTATGGAGATCACACTTTATGAACAACACAGACAAGGTGGGGAGAAACCAGAGCCCGGTGATGAGGATGGAGAAGTAACTGATGGCTAAGACATCCAAGGGTAATGCTGTAATACACAGCCTCTATGTAAATGACACTAAGCCAATTTAAACCAGGCCAATCATATTCATTATGCTGTTCTGGCATCCTGTGTATAAACTGAGCCAGGCTAGGTCTTCTGCACAAACAAATATACATTTGAAGAAACATTTTAACTGCTCTTAATCATAATTATTTCTATTATAAGTTAAATTATTTACAGTTGCTCTAGAGACTTAAGGATATGGGCTGATCAATAAAACAAATGGATTTTTTTGCCAATAATGAAGAAATAGAAAAATATTTATTGCTCTTGTGAAACAGGATGTTGTAAGAGGCAGGATCCACTTGGTCTGTCTAATTGAACCTTGATAAAGTACAATTGGCCCAGCTGATAATAATAATAATAATAATACCAATACTTCCCATTTATGTGGCATTTGAAAGTTTATGCTTTATTCACAACAACGCCATGAGCCACCATTAGGACTATTAATTTCTACAAATGAAGCCACTGAGGCTCAGTGACTGCCTATTCACAGACTCTCTCATCTTGAATGACAGCCCCAAGGCCATCCCTGGTCCAAAACCACCTAAACGAAAGTCCTTCTATCTCATTCCAAACTAATGTTGATCCAGCCTCTGCCTGAAGATTCCCAGTAAGAGGGAAGCTTCTCCCTCCTTTGGCAGCCCACCCATTCCACTTTGGACAGCTCCCATTTGTAGGAAGTTTCTTCTTGCCCTGAAGCTTCAATTTTCCTCTTTCAAATCCCAATCGCTGCTCTAAGTTTTGTGCTCTGGAGTCAAGCAGAATAAGCTCTGTCTCTCATCCTTGTGACATCCTCTCAAAGTCTTAAAGAATGCTCTCATTACCCTCCCCAATACCTGAGTCTTCTCTTCTCCATTAAATACCCCTAGTATCTTACTCTGCTCCTCCCACAGCATGATCTCAAGGCTTTCCATCATCCTGTCTCCCCTTGATCAATTTCCCCAGCCTATCAATGCTCTTCATAAAATCTGGTATCTGAAAATGAACACAATACTGTAGGCATGGTGCACTCAGGGCAGAAGGTAGCATAACAATCACCTCCCTAGCCCTGGACCCTCTGCCTCCCTTCATGCAGTTTAAGATTGCATTAAGGGTCTGTTTTTGGAGGGAGGTATCCTCATCACACTCATGACTCCGCTGGTTCATTGGAATCTCAGGTCTTTTTCAGAGAGATTGCTGTCTATGTCTCCCACATCTTGTACTAGCAAAATTAGGGTCTTTTTCTTTCAGCCAATCACTTTATTTAGCTAGCTTACTAGGTGGTATAGTGGATATAGAACTCTGCATGGAGTCAGAAAAACCTGAGTCTGAATCCTACCTCAGATACTCTGGGCAGCTAGGTGGTGCAGTGGATAGAGTACTGGAGTCAGAAAAACTCCCCTTTCTGAGTTCAAATCTGATTTCAGATCAAATTCTAAGTTCAAATCCAGCCTTAGACATTTACTAGCTATGTGATTCTGGGCAAGTCACTTCACCCTGTCTGCCTCAGTTTCCTCATCTGTAAAATGAGCTGGAAGAGGAAATGCCAAACCACTCCAGTATTTCTGCCAAGAAAACCCCAGATGAGGTCATGAAGAGTGAGACACACCTGAAAATGACTAAATATCAGCAGCATCACACAATAGCTGTTCGATGCTGAGTCAGTTGTGCCTCAATTTCCCATAAAATGAGGGTGATTGGACTTGATTACCTCACCGCTAAATCTAGATGACTGAGCTAAACATGAAAAAAAAAAACCAATATCCTACCCCTCTCCCTTGTGGGATTGGAACTTTCACAGGGGCCTTTAAAAGGTCAAAAATGTCTTTCAATATCCAAAGGAGTAGATCTTGAATTGACAAATCATAGACACCTCAACACGAGGGAGGCACCTTGTTTGGGGTCATCCATATCCCTTCATGTAAACTGACACCCATTCTGAATGGCCAGCAAGGCTTGCCCAGGAAAGAAGGAGCTTGGAGAAAACGGGGAAGAAATGCAGTTGGCTCTTATGATTAAGTGCAATGAGTAGAGAGAAAGAACTTGACCAAAAGTCACAGGACAATCCGTCTGCCATTGCTGCCTCCAAGCAGTCAACGCCCTTAGAACAGCTCTGCTGCAGAATGTCCTGAATGCATTTAGAACATTTAGAGGCTTCTGAAGCAACAACCTCTGGATTCTGTTCATCCTCTAGTAATGAGTCTGGTGACAAGGCAGAGAGAACATTTTGAGATGAAGGCAGGGAAAGCATGCAACCTTTTAAATAGTGGAAGTCCTAACACTTACTAGCTGTGTGACTCTGGGCAAGTCACTTAACCCCAATTGCCTCACCAAAAAAAAAAAAAAGGTGAAGTCCTATGTGGATAGCTCACACTCCTTTCCAAGGAAAACTGTTTCCACCAAGCTCCAGGATTGGGTGAACCGCCTTCGCTCAGTCAGATAGCAAGAGGCTTGGGGCATAAAATCCTTGGCCTCTTTCTTATACAGTCTGACTACTGCCTTATGACTGATATTGCCTGATCTAATCAAGGCTGGGGGAGGCTGAGCAGGAAGAATTTAACTCGGCATGTAATTATCTTTGAACAACAGGACAGCTTTATTCAATGAATTAATAAACCCTGGATAATTCTTCACATATAGATTACATAACTACCTTCAGATCTGTCTCTGATAGACTGATATTGATGACTACCCTCACAATCCATAAAAGGGACTCTTATTTGTAAGCTTGTTGAGAGACTGGCTGCATGTTTGTGTTCATGTGTCCTTGTGCCTATGCATATGCATGAGACGATTTTTGACAAACCCAAGGACAACACATTAATTCAGATCCAAGTAAGTGAATAAGTGGTTCTGTGGGTTAATTTCTGTGAGTCTATTTCCACTGTGTCTTTCTTTAAAAGGCAATTAACTGCTAATTAGTAAGAGACTGGTGAGCCAATTATTATGGATTATTCAGGACCCTAGGCTCTTTTCTTTCACCTGACTACACCTCCATGCCCTGGGTACAATCAGCAGTTCCTCCACCTGAGTTGGTGAGGGGGGAACTTAAAGAAGTGGACAGGGAAAAGAGATTGTCTAATTTTGGAGCTTTCTTATGTAATGATTGACAAACATATGTAAATGACCAAAGACTGAGAGTTTAAAGGACCATGGAGATTATGTAGGCCAGCGCCCTCATTTGGCAGATGAGTAAAGTGAGGCCCAGGAAGGTTATGTGACCTAATGACGATGATGTAACTGGTAGCAAAGGTATTTAAGCCCAGGCCCTCTTGACTCAGGAGGCCATGACCTTGGCACTCTATCACACTGTACAGTGAAGTCCAGATCAGAAGCAAAGTCACCAATGAGATTACAACAATAGAGTCCTAGAGGAGAGCCTAAACTCCAGAACCTCATTTACAGTCCCAGAGTTGGAATCAGCCTTAGAAGCCACTTAGTCTAACTTCAAGCTGAACAGGACTCCAGCCGGGTGTGGCAACGTGAAACTATAATCCCTGGCAGATTGCTTGAGTTTGGGAGTTCTGAGCTGCTATGGACTAAAGCTGATAGGATGTCCACACAAGTGCAGCACTAATAGGGTGAACCCCACCAAGAGCTGAGGCTGGGGGAGAACCAGGGTGCATTAAGGAGGAGCAAATGGGCCCAGATTAGAAATGGAGCTGGTCAAAGCTTCCATGCTGATCAGCAGTGTGCATGTCCACTGCATATCCAACCTGGCTGTGATGGGAGCACCCAGTCTCAAAAAAACAAAACAAAGCAAAAACAAAAGGAATTTGTAGGATCATAAAGTGAAATCTGGAAGGGACCTTAGAGGACATCAAGCCCAACCTGCTCATTTTACAGATGAGGAAACTGAGGCTGAAACAGGTGAGTGACTTGCTCTGAGTCACACAGCTAATGCGTGTGCGAGGCAGGATTTGAACTCAGGTCTCCAATCCCAACTCCAATTCCAGCTCTCTACCCACTCCAACAACTAGCTATGAGTAAACAGGTCCTGAGGCAAAGCACCAGAATTGTTTTATGTGGATAGATCTCGTGTTCTCAACTAAAGTATGCTCATTCAGGACAGGGACAATTATCAGTGGAGGACAAACCCCAAACCTAAAAGGGTTTTTAAAAATAATTTTTTAAGTCACTTGACAGAGAAAAGGGCCAGAAAAAGGTGGGAGTCCCTCCCAACTCTCTGTTAAGGCTCACGTTACATAGAATTCCAACGAGTTATACATCAGTCATGCCTGACTCTATGTGATCCCATTTGGGGTTTTCTTGGCAAATATACTGGAGTGGTTTGCCATTTCCTTCTCATTTTATAGATGAGGAAACTGAGGTACACAGGATTAAGTGACTTGCCCAGGGTCATAGAGCTAGTTAGTGTCTGAGACCAGATTTGAACTTAGGGAGATGAGTCTGCCTGACTCTAGGCCCGGTACTCTATGCATTGCACCACCTAGCTGCCCCTCAAAAAAAGAGTACAGGACACAAACGGCTGATGTAAACAGTTTGCTTGGAATGTACATACATCAGCAGGTAAGTAAAAACATTTGATAAAACTTAGATGAAATTAAAACACAAGCTTTTGGATGGACTCAAGACAGACACTGTAAGTATTCCTTACAGTGATCACCAGCTTCCCTAGAAGGTCTCTGAGGTCAGTAAGACCTATAGTAAGTTTTTGGTTAGACAACTTCTAGCCACACAAGGCTAGGTTCAAACAATATAATAATTAATAAGGTTTTCCGAACTATAATAAAGTTTTCCCCATGCTATATTCCTTACATTGTTGCAACATCTCCATCTCCCCGTAAATACCCCCATCCTTCACCATACCAACCACTTAGCACATGTGCTTGCCACATAAGAGAAGTGGCTTTCAAAAGCCTGTGTTGCAGGGTGGCAATTCGCAGAGAATGTATGACGTAATCAAAATAACTGCAAGTATTGTGCAGCAAATTTAAAGTTTACAACATACTTTGTGCATGGTATCTCATTTGGTGTGGTTAGGTGGTATAGTGGATAGACTAGCAGGTCTAGAGTTAAGAAGAAATGAGTTCAAATCTGGCCTCAGATGCTTACTAGCTGTGTGACCCTGAACAAGTCATTTAAGCTCTATTGGCCTCAGTTCCTCCTCTGAAAAATAGGGATAGATTGGAGAAGGGAACAGCAAACCACTCTAGTATTTTTGCCAGGAAAACCCCATAGACAAGTCTATCAGGTCACAAAGAGTCAGACTCGACTGAACAACCTTGGGGATGCTGTTATGATCCCCAATTTTACAGATGAGGAAACTGAGGCTCAGAGAGGTTCAAATACTTGTTCAGAGTCACACAGCTTGGAAGTGTCAGAGGGAGAATTTGAACTCATATCTACCTGAGGTCCAGAACTTTATCCACTGGGCCACCAAGCCCAGTATGTAGTGAATACAATGCTGGGCTTGGTATCAGAAATTTGTTTAGAAATCCATTAGAAAATGGATTCATTCATTAGTACATGCGTATGTAGGTCCAACTCCCTTTCTGATACTTACTCACAGTATGGCCCTGGCCAAGTCACCTAACATCTCCCAGGCTCAAGCTCCTCGTATGGAGAATAGGGAGAAGAACAGTACATATAGTATCTGCCTCCCTATGTTATTACAAGGCTCAAATGAGAGAATATCTAAAAAAATGCTTTGCAAATTTTACAGGGCTTCATAATTAGCTATGATGTGGATGTCAGCTGGCTGCCTCCACGCAGGGAAAAATCCGTTTTTATCTTCCCTTTACCTCCTTTGGGATGATTCACAGCCAGCTCCTCTGAGGCTCAGCTCAATGTCCTCCATGGGGCACCCAGCCCAGTCTCTGGCCTCCCCTCCCCTGAAAGAGACTGTGTGAATCCCAAAGCACTAGGTCTGTATCTCTCTTGCAACACGTCTCTTTCAGTCTTGTGGTACATAGAGTTACCACCAGGCTCTTTGGAAGCCCAGATTCTCCCCTGTGGTACAGGGCACACGACTAGGAATCAGACATCCTGGGTCCACAGCCCAGCTCTGACTTGTGTGAGCCGTGTGACCCTGGGTAAGTCACTTCAAATCACTTTTCCTTAGTTGCTGGTCTCTAAGATGGGGGTGTTGATACTTGTACTGCTGATCTCATAGGGTCTCTGGGACAAAAAGGCTTTGTCGGCCTCAACAGAGATAGGAACCAGAACCGACGATTTCATTGATGTCAGTAGAGCTGGGCTGGCTGTTGTCATTTTTTCTTAAAGAGGACCAAAATGACCTCACTAGGCTGATGTCAAGGTCCGGCGTGTCTGACTGTGGCTGATCAGACCAGTATGGGCTTGAAAGGCTCTACCACAGCTCGGGCACAGATAGTCCACATGAACATTTGGAGCGGAGAGAGCTCTCAATTTGTGCTTTTCACGTTTCTTTTGCTGCTGCGATTCTGCCTCCCTCATAGAGCCAGGCACATTCTTTGACATGGACACGCCATGCCGGCCGGTTGGTCCAGTGCCAATGTCTCCCATGTCACGCATCTGATTTCAAAGTTCTTCAGAGAGAAGTTAGTAGAGAACTCTCCCTCAACTAACACAAGTCAGGAGCAACTTGTAGCCTCAGCGCAGGGGTTCTTAACCTTGCATGTGTCACGGCCCCTGTTGACAGTCTGCTTCATCCTAGAGACTTAACCAGAAATGAAGGAAATGCTAACACTCAGTTAGAGGTGAGTGAAAATAAAGATGTAATTTTGTATTGCCTCCAAATTCACAGACTGCCCCCTCCACTGCAACCTCCCATGGACCCCAGACTAATAATCCCGGATTTGCAGAGCTACCTAGAGCACTCACTAAGAGTGAGTTAGGGTCTCACAGCCAGTCAGGACTTGAACACAGAGCTTTCGAGTTTTAAAGTTGGAACTCTGGCCATTATGCCACGGGAGCTTTTAATTTTGCAATTGAACTATTAAGGCTAAAACCGTACTGAGACTTTGGGACACTTGGGATACTCTGTGTTTGTTGAGTGAATAAGCTTAAAAATACAGTTCTGGCTTTTCTTCTCTGTTAGCAACATGGAGCCCCTCCACTGAAGTCCTCCAATGGATGCTCCATCATGGTAACCCGAGATTCTCAAGGTGGGGCCAGCAGAACCCAAGGTTTGGGCAATTTGAACAAGCTGATAAGGTTTCTATATACATCTGTCATCCAAAGACCATCCTAGCTAAGCACAGGCAGGTTCATCACTACAAAGTTGGCTGGAGGCAGATGAAGGGCTTTGGCCTCTAATTTGATAAAGGCAGTTGACACAAACAAGGTTAGGAACCCCTACTCGGAGACTATAAGCTGTTGCAACTGGTGTGGGTGAAAGGTATGATTTGTGTAGGCTTACATGTATACATCCCAGCTATATTGCTCAACTGTGTGACTTTAAATAAGTCACCTATGCTCTCTGAGCCTCATTTTCCCTATCTGTAAAAATGAGGGAGTCAAACCAGATAGCTCCTAAGGAACCTTCCAAACAAAATCTACAATCTTGTAATACAATTTCTTCCAACAGAATGTAAGCTCCTTGAGAATAGGAGCTATGTATGTCAAAAAGGTTAGTTCTATCTTTGTATTCCCAGTGAAAGCACTATGCCTAATTTAACTTAACATGGTATCTAGCACTGAACGGTGTTGGACATTTAACAGTGTCTGGAACATAGCAGGCATACAAGAAAAGCCTGTTCGATTCAGTGAAAGGTGGTCCACTACTTCTTCCTTGCCCCAGTGCCCACCAGGTAAAAGAGAGAAAGATTTACTAACATTCAAAACTCATAAACGTTAAAGCAAAGTGTTCACTTCATATGCCAAAAAAAAAGCTCCTTGGAAGGTAAATGGTATAGAATTGAGAAAGGACAGCTTTAAGCTGCAGATGACAAATTCCCCACTAATGAAGGCTATCAGCTTCTGGTCAGTTTCCCAAGGGAAGTTAACATTCTAGCACATCATATCCATAATGGAACTGACAGATCATAAAAGGTGTCTGGTGCCATCATGATTGCATTATATACTGCACTTAGGCAGAGGATGAGTCAACCCATATATTTTTTAAAATAAGGAACTTTCCTGATGCCTCTGCTCAAGCCAATTTTAAAAGGTTCACATTTCATTATTTTGCATAAATTATTAATGGAAATCACTGGGGGTTTTTTATAGACTAATTCTGCATTGCATTTTTCTGAAATTAAAGTTATCTCATTGGAGAGTTATGATATGAGAGTTTGGCTTTTTCAACTTCTATTCTCATACTTTAGTAATTTGAAAAATAAGATTGCCCTTTAATTTAGTTTAAACATACTTTGAATGCCTAAGATACATTAAATTCTGGAACTGACTTAGCTAGAAATTCATCAAAATAAGAGATGCTTGTAAAGACCCATACCCACCCAAGATTACGACAGATTTCCATGACCTGTATTGTAATACTTTGGTGTAGGTAATCTTTCATAGAATGTACCAGCATTTAGCACCGTGCCTGGCACATAGTAGATGCTTAATAAGTGTTTATTGATTGGTTGATTTTTTTCAAAAGCAATCTTTCATTTTGTCAGCATGAGGAATTCTCTCTCCCAATGCAGATCACCATCCATCTGTGACTTAGTTTATAATTCTAAGAGAGTTGCCTAAAGCAATAAGGTTAAACTCTCATAGCTTGTAAGTATCAAAGATGAATTTTTATCCTAAGTTTTCTGACTCTGAACCTAGAACCCTAGCCACCACACCACAGTGCATATTGGCTTCTCAGGATAGCAATGTGAGAAACTGTTTAGGCTAAAACAGTCATAACCAGTTCTAGTTACCTAAGAGCTATCCAAGTGTTCTCCTTGCAACAAGCCTGTGATTGTTATGCCAGTTTTACAGATGAGGAAACTGAGATTTAAAAGGGATAGGTGACATGCCTATGACCACTTAGTTCATAAATGAGCTGGGATTTTTTGTTGCTGTCGTTCAGTATCTCGCATTCTTTGTGACCCCATTTGGGGTTTTCTTGGCAGAGACACTGGAGTGATTCGCCATTTTTTCTCTAGCTTATTTTACAGATGAGTAAACTGAGGCAAACAGGGTTAAAAGTGAGTTGCCCAAAATCACACAGCTGGTGAGTGTCTGAGGCTGGATTTGAATTCAGTTCCTCCTGACTCCACACTCAGTGCTCTATCCACTGGACCACTAAACCTAGAACTCTCTCAACTCTAAGATCAGCACACTTTCCACTGCCTGCATTCAGTTGCACGAACTAATGGGCTGTTGGTTATTCATCCTCACATAATGTATTATCTTACTTATCCATGGACCGCACTGAATAGGAAAGTCAAATGCTGTCTCTCAAACACAACAGTGATGGGTCACGGCACTGCCGATGAGCTGGCTTTCATTTAAAACAGCCTAGAGTTTGCTTTTTATCTAATTCTTCCAAAAGATGAAACCATTTTTGTCCATCTAACTGTTCCCCTTTTCTGGCATGGGCTCTGGATATGTTCTAAAAATATGTTCTTTGTTCTGACAATGTCTCTTCTATGAGTCAACTGAAGAACAAAGAAAGTTAGAGAAAATCAAACGGTGCCATTTCCCCCCTCCTTTGGGATTTCTCCTGGACGTTCCAAGGGCAAAAAAATTAAATAGAAACCAACAATTCACCCAAGGCCATCCTAATGACCTATAAGATGCCTGAGCTTGATACTCTATCTCCCACATCTGTGACTTTGCACGAACTGGAATATGTTCTCTCCTCACTTTTACTTCTCAAAATCTTTGTCCTCCTTCAAAGTATGACACAGATGTCACCTCTTCCAATAATCATGCCTGTAATGCTCATAATAATAATTAGCACTTAAATAGTGCTTTAAGGTTTGAAAAGCACTTTGCAAATATTATCTCATTTGATTCTCACGACAACCCTGGGAGATGGGGGCTGTTATTATCCCCATTTTACAGATGAGGAAACTGAGGCTGAGAATGGTTCAATGTCTTGCACAGGATCACAGAGCTCGAATGAGTCAGAGGCAGTATTTGAATTCGGATCTTCTTGAATACAAGGCCACCACTCTTAGCCCATGAAGCCTTCCCTTATTTCCTTCATCTCCACTCATTAATAAATTTTCCCTCAATTTGCCTCCCACTACATTGATTTATGTGCATGTTGTACACTATGCCCATCTCAATGGAATCCAAACATTTCAAGGACAGAAACCGTCATGTTTCTATCTTTGTCCACCAGGGCAAAGCCTCATCCCTGGCACGTAATAAACACTTGATTTATTTTGATTGAAATGAATTGAAAGAGCAGTGGGAACTGAATCTTCTGATCCCTAAATCATAGTACAATTTTAGGCAAGATTCGAGATGAACCAAGCAGGCTGAACACCCTACCAAAAAGTAAGATGGTGCTATTGAGTCATTGCAGTCACGTCTGACTCTTTGTGACCCCATTTGGGACTTTCTTAGCAAAGGTACTGGAGCGGTTTGCCATTTCTTTCTCCAGCTCATTTGACAGATAAGAAAACTGAGGCAAACAGGGTTAAGTGACTTGCCCAGAGTTACATAGCTAGTAAGTACCTAAAGCTAGATTTGAACTCAGGAAGATGAGTATTCCTAACTCCAAACCTAGCCCTTTATCCACTGAACCACCTAGGGGTTCAGAATAATTTAAAGTCAGAAAGAGAAGGTAAAGGTAATAAGCTTTCTTTGGGGTATATTAAATTTGATGTACCAGTGGGACATCTGGGAAGAGATGCCATGTGGGCAGGTACGGATATAAATCTGGAGCACAAGAGAAAGGTTAAGACACTGGGGGTACAAGGACAAAGATGGAAACAATCCTTCCCCTCAAGGAGCTTCCATTCTACTGGGGGGGGCAAGAGGGCAAGGGGGACAACACATAAGCAGATGAGTAAATAAATGTGTGCGTGTGAATATATGTATGTATAGATACACACAATAAATGCAAGTAGCAAAATACAAAGAGACTAAGAGAAGATGCAGATTTTTGAATCATGCACATGATGGTGGTGATGGGTAAGACCATGAGAGAGAGTGAGGGGCGGGGGGGCGGGTAGTGGGGAGAGAGGAGAAGAGGAGGGAGGGGGGGGAGGGGAGGGGAGGGAGGGAGGGAGGGAGGGGAGGGGAGGGGAGGGGAGGGGAGGAAGGAAGGAAGGGGAGGGAAGGAAGGGAAGGGGAAGGGGAGGGAAGGGGAGGGAAGGGAAGGGAGGGAAGGGAAGGGGAGGGGAGGAAGGGGAGGGAAGGAAGGGAAGGGAGGGAAGGAAGGGAAGGGAGGGAAGGGAGGAAGGAAGGGAAGGGAGGGAAGGAAGGGAAGGGGAGGGAAGGGAGGGGAGGGAGAAGGGAGGGAGGGAGGGAGGGGAGGGAAGGGAAGGGGAGGGAGGGAAGGGAAGGGAGGGGAGGGAAGGGAAGGGGAGGGGAGGGAGGGGAGGGAGGGGAGGGAGGAAGGGAGGGGAGGAAGGGGAGGGAGGGGAGGGGAGGGAAGGGAGGGAGGGAAGGGGAGGGGAGGGGAGGGAGGGAGGAAGGGAAGGGGAGGGAGGAAGGAAGGGAGGAGGGAAGGGAAGGGAGGGGAGGGAAGGGAAGGGAGGGGAGGGGAGGGAAGGGAGGGAAGGGACGGGAGGGAAGGGAAGGGAAGGGGAGGGAAGGGAAGGGGAGGGAAGGGAAGGAAGGGAGGGAAGGGGAAGGGAAGGGGAAGGGAAGGGAAGGAGGAAGGAAGGGAAGGAAGGGAAGGGAAGGAAGGGAAGGGGAGGGAAGAAGGGAAGGGAAGGGGAGGGAAGGAAGGAAGGGAAGGGAAGGGAAGGGAAGGAAGGGAAGGAAGGAAGGGAAGGGAAGGGAAGGAAGGGAAGGGAAGGGAAGGAAGGGAAGGGAAGGGAAGGGAAGGGAAGGGAAGGGAAGGGAAGGGAAGGGAAGGGAAGGGAAGGGAAGGGAAGGGAAGGGAAGGGAAGGGAGGGAAGGGAAGGGAAGGGAAGGGAAGGGAAGGGAAGGGAAGGGAAGGGAAGGGAAAGAAGAGACACAGAAACAGAGAAAGAAGCAGGCAGGCTTGGGGCTCCTCTCCAAACTGTCCTGCAATCTCATCTTCACTGGATTTCCTCTACCATGACTCAGGATCAGAGGTGTTCACCCTCACCCTTTTCATCTCCCATCGATGTGTTGTCTTCCCTTTTAGAGTGTAAGCTTGGGGCAGCTAGGTGGAACAGTGGATAGAGCCTTGGCCCTAGAGTCAGAAGGACCTGAGCTCAAATCTGGCCTCAGACACTTACTAACTGTGTGACTCTGGGCAAGACATTTAACCCCAATTGCCTCCAAAAAAGAAAACGATAATGGCTAGGCAATGTGCCTAGCACATAATAAGAGCTTAAATACTTGCTGCCTATTGACTAAAATTATTTCCTCCTTCAAGGAGTTTACCTTCTGAAGGAGAAGATAAGAGCCACTGAGTAAACTGCAGTAACGACCAGGAGGTCAGTAGATGACAACAAGGATGAGGAGGGGGTAATAGAAAAGAAGAAGAACCTTTTAATGGAAAATTGGGTGAAGGAGCAAATGGAATTTGGAATCCACTTGGGAGACGTGGGACAATTTAAAAATCCAGGAATTTAAACAGTGTTGGACGGTTTAGAATTAAATGCTGTTTAAATTCAAACAATTAGTAAGTCTTAGGAAGGTTTGTTCAGTAGTATGACAAGCTTTCAGAAGAGGGGCCAGGCTTTGGAAGGCTGGAAGGAGCTTAAAAGGATATTATCTCATCTATCCCCCTTCCTCCAGGGAGAATTATCTCTAAACCATTCTGGACCATCTGTCCTGTTTTTAAAGTCTCCACATGGTGCTGTGTAAAGCCATTTAGAGGGAGATTGTAGCAGCCCCAAACTCTGATGTTGCTAGGGAAGGAACAATCTAATATAATATTCCTTCTCAAAACAACCCCCTGAGATACTATAAATACACCCTCAGGTGTGTCTTCTCTGAATCAACTAATATGCCCATCTTGTCCAGGTCCTAGAAGTTCCATTTTCCAACTCTTGATTCAGAAATAGCATGTTAGAGCTGGAAGGGCTGTGAGAAATTATCTCGTTGAGCTCCCTCAGTTTTTCTAAAGGCGAACTAAGGGAGGCCTAGAGAGATTTCATGACTTTCCTGAGGTGTACAACTGGTTAGTAGCAATTTAAGACTAGACCCTAGATCTAGACCCTAGCAAATGTCCTTCCCACTACCCCTACCCAGAGATTGACTTTGACGTTCTCTTCGAGACTCCACCATGTATTTATTAAGTTGTAGAGTTTAGACCAGAATGGTTACCATCTGTCTCTTCAAGATATACATACATGATGAACTGAAAACTTTGGGTATAACTGGTGGGGGAGGGCAGGGAAATAATAGGGGGAAAATACTGACCATCTCACAAGGCAATTATGGAGAAAGCATTTTGTAAAACCTCAAAGCCCTATGGAAATGTGAAATATTATTATCAATATCGAGTATCTGCTCTCCCAACATGAATATGCCACAATGGCATTTCTTGGAAAGCCAAGAAGCATCAGTAGGTAAATACAATTGAATTCATTGAATATTTGTTAAATGCCTGTAGGTTGGACCATCTGTTGTTCTCTGCTACCATCTGCCGTGGTTTAGTGGCTGGTAAGCCTCTCCCTCAAGCTCTTTTACTCCACAGCCTAAAGCTACAATGCACCACATCTAGCCAGGCAAACAGCAAAAACTAGCAGAAGAATCAAGGTAATACCATCTATTCTTTTGACTGCCCTTCTCCTGGTGCCAGCTCTGTGCTTGGTCCCAGCCAACCATCTGACTTAGAGTTACAAAATTACTTTTTAACTCCTGTCAGATTTCTGATTGTCAGGATCCGTCCCCTCAATTCATGTTTAGGACACATATTAATAACTTTAAACCTAATAGTCTAACCTTCATTGATACCTATAACCCTTATACAAAACTGTCACTCTCTTTCCTTCACATTACACTTTGCCTGGACCTCCCCTTTGCACTTCTTTCGCTCTCTCTTGTGCAATGATCGCTTGTATATGGGCTTTATCTTCATTAGCTTGTAAGCTCCTTGAGAATAAGACCTGCACTCACTGTTTCAAAGCTTATCAAATGTTTGTTGAAAATGGAATTGAATTAAATTAGGGATGAAAACCTTTTAACCTGCCCTGTACCTGCTCTGATACCAGTGTTCTCACAAGTGCAACTAACAACATAGTGTATAACGGGAAAACACCAGCTTTGGAGTCAAAATGCAGGGATGCACATCTTGTTTCCATTACTTACTCTGTGGGCCTTTGAGCATATCAGTTACCTTCTCTGGTCCTCATTTTCTTCATCTCTAAAATGATGGGGCTGTACTAGATGGTCATTAAGATACTCCACAGCTTGATTCCTGTTTTGAATTACCCAGTCTCATGACTATGAAAGGCCATTATCATAAGTCATCCTCTTAGCTCCAGAATCTAGCCCATCCCTTTAACCTTCACCTCCCTTTTCTAGTATAATTTCATAAGAACTTCATAGTTCAGAAGATAAATGGGAGGAGTCATTTTCTTTCTTACAATAACAACATAAAGCATTCCAGTTTTAAGCTGTTGTCATGGTTCATAGTCTCTGCGCTTATGAATGTAAGAGTATTTAGGTTAATACAAAGTCAAAAGCATAGTGACCTATGTGACACTACCCAAAGTGACCTTAGAGGAAGCTGGAGGGAAATTCAGAAAAGGCTATTACCCTGGTGAAGGAATTGGAACTGAAAGGTCCATGCTCAGCATTTAGTATTAATGAGTTCTTCATGACTCCATTCTTTCCTTTGGAAAAGAGTAGAGAAGTTATGCCCTAGGCTAGACTCTGAGAGTTGCCTAGAACTCCTATCTGGACAGCTCCCCAAACACTTTGATCTGATAACCATCATCCTAGCTCATAAATGGGCAAACAAACATTAAATCCTTATCCCCTCAAAGCCCAGTAAAAAGTATCCCTGGCACTGATCTCTGCTTTGAGGTCTAGAGTTTAACCTAGAAAGGATCCCAGAAATCATACCATCCAAGTTCTTCATCTTACAGAAAAGGAAACTGAATGCCACAGAAATTAAGCATCAAGGTCACCCAGGTACTAAGTAGGAGAGCTGGAATTCAACTGCAGGACACAAAATTACAGGCTCTCTGAATTGTAAAGGGCCTCTGAGCTCACCTCATCCAATTAGTACCCAAGTGACAATCACCTCAGTGATAGGCACTAAAAGCAGACATCCAGACCTCACTGGATGACCTCTGGGAAGTGGGGAGGGTAGGTGAGACACTCCCTCTCAAAGCATCCCATTCTCTTCGATACAGCTATCAGTGTTCATTCTTTCCTTGTAGCTTTGTCTAAGGGCAGCCACATGGAGCAGTGCCAAGCCTGGAGTTAGGAAGACTCATCTTCCTGAGTTCAAATCTGGCCTCGGACACTTACCAGCAGTGTGTCCCTGGGCAAGTCACTTCACCCTGTTGGCCTCAGTTTCCTCATCTGTAAAATGATCTGGAGAAGGAAATGGCAAACACTCCAGTATCTTTGTCAAGAGAACCCCAAATGGGGACACAAGGAGTTAGAGACAACTGAAAAATGACTGAACAGCAACTGAAATCTTGGTCCGATGCAAAGAGCCCTGCATCTAGTGCCAGAGACCTGGATTCAAATCCTGTCTCAGTCACTTACTAACCACATGATTTTGGACCTCTTCAGACCTCTGTTTTCTTATCTGGGAAATGAGGCAATTGGAGTAGAAGGCCTTTTAGTCCCTCCAGATTCTTTGGCTATGATTCCACGATACTTTGATCTATCAAATCTGCCTCAGCGATGTCCACCCTTTGCTCCCATTTCCACCCTCTAGGGCCAAGGGGAATATGTCCGGAATGTTCTCCTTCCCCACCTCTGAGCTCCCCTGACTTCCTTCTCGACTCAGCTCAAACACCATTTTGTGCAGGAGGCCCCTTCCCCACCCCCATGGGTCCCTTCCATGATTCCCTTCCGTCTGCTCTATCTGAATCATGTGTGTGCCTGTTTATGGACATATTGTCTCCCTCATTAGAACACGAGCTCCCGGAGGGTAAGGCCTTCTTTTGCCTTTCTTTTAGCCTCGGTGCTTAGCACAGTGCCTAGCACAGAGTGAGTGCTTGATAAATGCTTATTGACTAGCTGGCCAACTGACAAGTATGTCATAACGAGCAATTCTCTCAGGAGGCTGAGATGTGGTTCGTTCTGACTCAGGGACCCAAAGTCATAGAAAGCCTTGCTCACTATCTTCTTACTTATTTTGGCTCTGAACTTTCTATTGGCCACCAGGGCGCCATCTTGAATTATCCAAACAAGTTTCTCTTTGACTGAGAAAATGGCAGCAAAATGAGATTTGTCTATCTCTACCTTCCCTCCCCCATCTACCCTCACCATTCCTGCCCACATCCTCTGACTTTCTGTGTCAGCAGGTAGCCTTCTTCTCCACTCTGCCTCCACTGGGAACCTGATTCTCTTACCATCAACATGTTGTATTGTTAGGGACACTCACACACACACACACACACACACACACACACACACACACACACACACACACTTCCAGCATTCTCCAAATTCTGGAGCACCCAGCTACTCCTGTTTTCTCCTCTCTATATAGGCAGCTAGATGGTGCAATGGTTAGAGAGTTATATTTACCTTCAGTGAGGTCTGCGTTCAGATGCTTACTAGCTGTGTAATCCTTGGCAAATCATTTAACCTCCCTCAGTTTTTTTTTCTTCTGCTGTAAAATTGGGATCATAATAGCGCCTACTTCACAGGGTTCTTTGAGGATTAAATGAGACGCTGTACATAAAGCACTTTGTAAACCTTAGAGCACCATATACGTGTTTGCTATTATTACTATCTGGGATCAGAAATTCCAACTCACATGATCAAATGTGACTCATTAGAACTGATTCCTGGATCACCTGGTAGGAATTAAACATTAGCCCCTGGAGGGGGAGAGGGGAGACATGACTTAGGAACAACTTGTTCCTAGAGAAGGGTGTCTGCCATGGCCCAGCAGAGATCCCATTTTCCAGGTATTCTGCATAGACTCACCTCCAAGGATCTCCACACAGAATCACACCGTCTGCTCCCAGACACCAAAGTGACCCTACGGCTATATTCAATGACAGATCCACTGTGAACAATCTAATCACAATTCTCCTTGAATCAGTCAAAAGAGCAGTTATCCAAGCCCACTAAACTCTCCATAATCAATGACCAGACCTCTGGCTGCCCCTCTTCGTATGAAACCCTAGTGGGATATCACATGTAAACAGATGAGTAAATGGAAGACAATCACTTTTCCCCTCTGGGCCTCAGTTTCCTTCTCTGTGAAATAAGGTGGTTAAATTCAATGACCTCTAAGCTTCCCTCCAGGCCTAAATCTAGGATTCAAAGGACTGGATGAATACCTGTGAACTAGCTGGACTATTAGACCAGGCTGCTGTGTTGTAGAAAAGGTTCAAATTGGACCACCACAAAGCCAAAGAGAATAATTCACATTCCTAAAGCACTTTGAGACTGGCAAAATGCCTTCTTCCCCAACAACCCTATGATGGAGTGGTTATAAATATTAGTATCTCTATTCTACATTTCAGAAAACTGAGGCTGAGAGAAGTTTAGAGTGATTTATATAAGATCACGTAGCTACTAAGTCTCAAAATCAGAATTTGAACTCAGATCTCACTATTTCCAAGGCCAATGCCCAATCCACTGTATCACACAGTTTCCCATAAGACTGAGAAAAGAATTAGCCATGGAACCAGGGTCCCTTGTTAGCAACAGCCCACACCTCACCTTTGTGCCTCTATGGTGTTCTTGATTCAGAAGAAAGAGAAGTTGCAGGGGACTACCTCATTTCACGCCAATTCCCCATGCCACACAGCCCCTTTCCATCCTCTCAGTAAGATGTTTCTGAAGGCTGCCTACCTATGATACTAGTTTTACTTTTGACACTTTTGTCATGGCTTCAAGCCCAGACTTGTCCAAGAAAAAGCAAGAATTTCAAGTTTTCTTATTGCAAAATGAAGAAAATTGCTCTTTCTAAACCAAGAAAAGAAAATATAATTTATCTCCCCCCCTCAAATGTCTCCACTCCCAGAAACTGTGGGAGCAGAAATGTCTATAGTGGGGTTTCTTGCTGAATACCCAAGAGATAAAAAGCAGCTCTATAATTCAGGAGTTTTTTTCCCTGATTTTATTTCCAGACACTGTCCTTCAGTGTCCATTGCTGCAGCAAACAGACTGCTAAATTGCTTTTCTAAAGAGGTAAGCTGGAGGTAACCCTCAATTAACTTGTCAGATTTCTCAGAACATTAGCCACGGCAGTAAGCAATGTTTCCTGGTGAATAACCCCAGGTAAATCGGGTGCCGGGCAATCTGTCCAGTCTGGCATGGCAGATACAAGCACTCAAAGCAGCATGGAGTTTTGGGCTGCTGCCCAATACCTCATCACCTTCACTGAAGGCAGAAAGTTTGATTCCATGTAGCCAATGAGACTGGAGACAGGGTACCACAAATCACCTCTCAGGGGTCCTCAATGGACCCAGCTTGAATCAGATAATAATAATTACTATTATTGTTCTATTAGAGCTAACACTTATATAGTGCTTACTATGTGCCAGGCACTGTACTAATTATCTCATTTATCCTGACAACAACTACAGGAGAGAGGTGCTATTATTATCCCCATTGAGGAAACTGGGACTGCTAGAGGTAAAGTGACTTGCCCAGAGTCACACACAGCTAGTAAGTGTCTAAGGCTGCACTTGAACTCAGGTCTTCCTGACTCCAGGCCCAACACTGCACTATGGCACCACCTAGCTGCATCAGTTCAAATCTCAGCTCCACTACTTACTCCTCAGGTGACTAAGAAAGTCCTGCTTAGACACTTGTAGAATAGAGTGTTTATTCTGAGTGAGGCTGTTGAGCTTGGACATTGAGAAGCTCAGAGCAACCAGAAGAGGGCCACCAGGATGGTGAATGGCCTTGCATCCATGACATAGGAGAAATACTTGAAGGAACTAAGGAGGGTTAGCTTATAGAAGGGAAGGCTCCGGAAGGACATGATGAATGGGACCTGAAGAGCTATCATTAGGAAGAGGGATTAGGCTAATTTTTGGTTTGCACCAAAAAACAGTACCCAGAAAAATATTGTGAAGTGAATGAGATAAAGAGACAAACTGAGGCTAGCAGTACAGGAAAATATCCAAAGAACTGGAGCCACCCTGCAGAGGAATGGGATGCCTAGGGCATGAAAGGTGAGAAGCCATAGGAGGTTCTCCCAGGAGAAGCTGGGTGACCACTGCCACTTAGCTCACACTGACCATTCTTTTTCAGGTTGAACTAGCTGCTGTTTCCCTCTCTGCTCTAAAATTTAGTGATTCTGAAGTCATTTAGCCCTTCGGGGCCTCTGTTTCCTCCTCTGTCTAATAAGGGAGCCAGATCGGATGACCTCAATGGCCCCTAGCTCTAAATCTTTGACTGTAAGAACTTTATGTCAGTTTACTTGAATTCCATAAGACAGGCCCAACTAGGCCTATTTTCCATTTGCCAAAAGGGAATTTACCCCCCCACCCAGCCTCTGGGAGATTGTAGAACTTATTTCCTTTAATTAATAGGCAAGGGTGAACATTCTAGGTCTAAATCCTCTGACCTTGGTATGACCTCTATTCCATCTATGCCCATCTATTCCAATGCCCTCATTTCCCAAAGAATGAAATGGTGGCCCAAGAAGCTTAAACTACTTACCCAAGGTCACACAAATAATAAGTGTCAGAGGTGGAATTCAAAGACAGGTCTTCCTCCACCCCTAAAGCCAGTATTAAGTCCAACACAGCAGCCTTCCTTCTGGTGCACTCCATTCCTCATAAGGTTGTTCTCAGGTTTTACCCTCCAGAACCTTGGCCATTGCCATCTGCACTGAATCTGAGCCCTCTAGACCTGTAGTTGGCTAGACCTAGGGTTGGCTCACCCTGCAGCTGAACCCTCTACACTAACACTTATTCTGTGTGTCTGCTACTAAAGCAATGGGACTTCTTGTTTTTCTGTTTGTAAGCCCAGCACCCAACACGATGCTTGGCACTTAACACGGGCTTAATAAATTGCCTTTTCATTCATCCATAATCAGATGGATATGAAACTGTTCTGAAAGTCAGGAACTGCTGCTATCCAGCTGTAAAGGGCATTATGTTGTTATTAGGACTTTTCCGGCACCAAGCTGGAGACAGTTATCCCTGAGAAAATGCACCAAATGGGCCCTAGAGAGCCATTGCGAGGTGTCTTCTGAGTTGCTTCCTGACATGAAGCTATTATGTAAATCACATGCAAAATAACTGTGTACAAAGCAGTAATATTTGCCTTTCTTGGGCAACAGGAATGATCTATTTTCAGCATCTCCATGATCCATAACTATCTCCATGCCTAAATAAATCCAATAATGGCTTCACCATTAAAGCAATCCACCATGCCCCTAGATGTGCTCTCACTTTGGCAATGCACCTGTTTCTACTCCCAAAAGGACACTGCCATAAAATCAGTATATTTCCTTTCTCGAGGTCAGTTCTTCTAAAATCAGACATTCACGTATTTGAAGGACCATCATATAGAAAAGGGATCAGCTTTGTTCTGTTTGGCTCCATAGGACAGACCTTGGAACAATGGGAAGATGGTAAAAAGAAGCAAATTTGAGCTGGATGCCAAGGAAAACTTTGTAACAATCAGAGCTATCTCCAAGTACAGTGGGTCCCCCCCCCACTCAAAGGCCTCATAATGAGGCTGGGTGACCACCCATTGGGTATTATACAGAGGATCTATATTCCCGGCAGATTGTCCAAAGTGGCCACTGAGACACCTTCCAACTCTGAGATTCTGGGAATCTGTGATTCTCCAAACAAGCCTTCAGATGGGAATACCAGGAGCATTGCCATGACTTCTCAGCTGGCTGCATGACTGCTGTCAGCTCCTTGGAAGCATGTGGAAAAGTCAGCTTTGAGAGATCTGCAGTGTAAACAGAACTGTATCATTGCCCCAAGAGATAAGAAACCTTGCGCTACAGACATGGAATAAAGTCACTGGCAATATCAGCAAGGAACACGATGTCATTTTTGTGGTGGCTGTAATTTTGTGTGACAACCTCTGAGGACATTCAGTCTATGTCATATTTCAAGACAGCAAATAATTCCTTAACCTTTAATCGAGAATGCTGAGGAGTGCTCCCTCCTCCTCTTCCAATCCCTGGCCTCTTCTTCCATCAAAAATAAAAAGGCTTTGCTTCAAGTTTGTTTTGTTTGAAGCTCAAATTATTCATTCTGAAATAACATTGAAATTTATAGCATATTAAAAGTATTCCCAGTAGGATTTTTCTCATCAAAACACTGACAATACAGCATTATAGCTGACTCGGTGGAAATAAGTAATTCAGTGCCATGTTGCAACGGCCCTTTCCTAATTTACTTGCCTGGTTTCCATCTAAAAGAAAACAGCTCCCTACGAGGCAAAAGTGACTCTGAGGTGCTAAAGGCCAATCTTGGTGACAGAAAAGAAACACGGGCCCTTCTTTCTCATTACACAGAGCAATGCTGGTAAGACATTTACAAATGTGATCATTTACATCCCTGTGTGTTAAGACCACTGGCTGATGTTAATGATGATTCATGTGATCCCACGCATTGTAATCTGGGTAAAAAATAAATTAGTAAGGATTCATGCTAGGATCTGAGTCGACTGAAGCAACATATGTGAATTTTAAAGAACTACTCAAGAGAAAATCCTAGTGTGAGACCCCAAGGGACATAAATAAGCGTATTCTATGTTCATCTAAGGGAGCTAGGTGGTACAGCGAACAGAGCACTGGGTTTGGAATCAGGAAGACTCATCTTCATGAGTTCAAATCCACCCTCAGGTGCTTACTAGCTGCACGACCCTGGCCAAGTCATTTAGCCTTGCTGGCCTCAGTTTCTTCATAGGTAAAATGAGTTGGAGAGAGAAACGGCAAACCATTCCAGTATCTCTGCCAAGAAACCCCAAATGGGTCACAAACAGTCAGACATAACTGAAATGACTCTACAATAACAAATGTTCCTCTAACCACGATGCTTAGAATAATAAGTAAAAATTAATTAAAATTAAATGGGTAAGCGAACCAATTTGGTGAATTCATTCACTCATATGAGATGGCCACAAGATGTACACATCAACATCACCGTCACCAATTGGCGCGGGGAAATGAAATCGCCCACAGGTAACTGCTGCCAGAAGCCTTGATCAGTGTAGATCAAAAGCCAACCTCAGGCGGAACACAGAAAGGGAGAGAAAGGCAGAGGGCAAGCATTTAGTTAGCATCTACCAGGTGCCAGGTACTGTGCTAAGTACTATATCAATATGATTATATTTGAGTGCACTATCTCTTTAGCCCCACTGAGGGACCAAGAAGCTTTTCGGTAAGGCAGAGAAAGGATCAAAATCAACTGTGTTAGGGTAAGCAAATCCCCGAATACTTTTGAATACACCATTCGTGAGGAAGTCAGAAGAATTCCTTTGGAGGCAAGGCCTACACTCAGGCATGCTCATTAATCGCTCTATCTGTTTATAGTCTGATCTTTTCTGAGCGAAGGCTCTTAACAAACTTCTGCATCAGGTGTGAAGATGCTTTGGAAATGGATTCAGAAGAAACAGGAGCCCAATTCAAGGCTGCATGATGAATTAGTGTGAGACAATAGTTCTAGGGATCTTTACCTACCTAAACCATAGGTTCTTGATCTGGGGGCCTAGGCAATTTTTTTTTTGTATTTTGATAACTTAATTTCAATATAATTGGTTTCCTTTGTCATCCTACATAAGTTATTTTATGTGTTAAGAATCATTATTCTTGGGCATCTATTTGCTTCACCAGACTGACAAAGGGGTCCATGACACAAAATAGATTTAGAACCCATGAGCTAGATTTGGGATGAAGGGGAAATATAGAAATGTAAAATGTGGCATGATGCATGGCTAAATATTCTCTAAACAAAAGGTTCAGATTTTGAACATTTGCTTTCTTAAATTAGAAGATACAAAAATAGCCTTTTTCGTGACAAATAAACGTTAATTATTCAACTTTGGATATTTTTTTCCCCAAACTCCCTCCATCTTCTCTTTAAGATTATATCTTTCTTCTAAAACGGTTTCCACAATTAGTCTCAGTTCAACTTACTTCCTAGAAATACAGAGTCACAGAATCCCAGTATCGAAAAAGGCCTCAACGTCATCGGATCCAATTAATTCCCAAAAACCAATTCCCACTAAAACATGCCTGATGTGATGATTATCCAGGCTCTGCTTGAAGACCTCCCTGGCGAGGTAACCCCACTGGTTTGGAGGCAGGCCTTTTGCAAAGCTCTAATCATTTGGCAAAGTGTGTGTCAGCATCAAGCCTTCTTCCATGCACTTATCCCAGTTCTGTTCCCTAAGGCCAAACAGTGCAAGCCTAATCCCTCTTCCATATAACAGCCTTTCAAATACCTGAAAAAAGAGCTAATGCACTTCGCACCAAGTCTTCCCTTTTCCAGGCAAAGCATCCCCTATTCCCTACATTAATGCTCACTCTCCTTGGTCAGTTATTTTTCTTCAAAGTCATTCCTGCAACGTGGCACACAAAGCTGAATGCAATACTGCAGATGTAGTCTGACCAAGGTACGGTGTAGAGGAACTGTCGACTCCTCATTTCTCCAAGCTGTTCCTCTTTCAATGAAACCCAAGATCACAACTTTTCTTGCCTTCCATATCAAACTATTGGCCCATATTGAGCTTGCAGCCCACTCAAATCACCAGATCTTTTCCAAACAAACTGCTATGATTTAGTAGAAAGAAATATTAAGCACTAATGTTGGAACACCTGGGTTCAAACCCTGCATTCATAACCTCGGTCAAGTCACTGAACCCTTCTTGTTTTCAGTTTCCCCACCTGTAAAATGAAGGGACTTCAGTGACCACTGAGACCCCTCTGCCTCCCAATCTTTGTGCCTATAAGCCACACTTCCCCCATATTAAACCAGTGAAGTCAAAAAACATTTTAACCCAAGTGTAAAACATTATCATTATCCCTATAAAAATTCATCTTCTTCAATTAAGCCCAGTGTTTTAGCCTATTGGTATCTTTTTAATTCCACATTAGCTCTCCTTTTCAGCTTTGCTTTATGGTGAAATGTGATGAGCATGTTATCTGTGCCCTTATCCAAGTCACTGATAAACTCAATGACTAGGATCCCCGCGACACCCCCACTGCTCACCTCCTTCCAAGCTGATATCAAATAAATCATGACTAAGCTTTGATTCCAGTCATTCAACCAGACGGGAATTCATCTAATTATCCACTCATCTAGCTCATTTCTCTCTGTGTTTTTTCCTAAGAACAGCATGAAATAGGTTAACAAGTCCTTTGTTTAAATATTGGCAAACTATCTTCACAACCTTGCCCGATCTATGAATTCAATAACCACATAAAAATAAAGGAAATTAGATGATTCTGTCATAGCCTATTCTTGTAAGAGCTTTGTTGGTCCTTTATGCACACTGACTCCTTTCACCTAGGATTTATTAAGCAATGATGTGCAAGTCTCTTTGAATCAAAGACAAAGATAAAACAGACCCTGCCTGCCCTTGATGAACTTACATTCTGTTTGAGAAGTGAGGCAGGGTAAACATAGACAGAAGTGACTAAATACAAGGTACACATAAAATAAAGTAATTTCGAGAGAGGGCTTTTGTTGTCTGTCCTTTGTCCTCAAAGAGGACCAGGACACCAGGGAGGTGGTACCACGACTTGCAAGTGAATTGGATTTCAGTGAGGTAAGGCTGTGCAAAGTCACCAGCCTCACTTTCTCCTCCGGAGCCATCTGGGTCCAGTGGCATGATATAGATCAGAATGACTAGAGATGGTCCCCAGGTAGCATCTTGGCTGCACTTTGAAGGAAGTGAGAGATGCTATGAGGCAGAGCCGAGGTGAGGAGAGAGTGTGATCCAGGCATGGGAGAACCTGGGGCAAAAGGGAATATTGTCTATGGGGAATAGACAGCGAGCTAGTTTGACAGGAACACAGAATATAAGAAGGGAATAAAATCGCAAAGTCAACTGGGAGCTACATTATGCAAGCCTTTAAATACCAGGCTGAGGATTCTGTATTTGAAATATCTAATCATTAGCTCACAGCAGGCAACCCAACCTTTCAGACTAATAAGAAAAAGACAGTTTTTGCCACAGCTCTGATGCACTAGCAAATGACATTTTGCCTGTACGTTGCTGGGTAAATGGGAGAATTGTGTACCAAAGACAGTGACTGTAAATGTATGTAAAGGAAGACATTGTGCCACCTGGTTTTACACCCTAAAAATCTTCCCAAGCTCTTGGCATCCCTTCACTTCCCCCTTTCTCGCCTCCCGTCCAATAAATTGCTGGTCCTATCAATTCTCTACAGCATTTCTCATATTCATTCCCTTCTCTTGACTCAACTCATCATAATTTCTCACTCAGATTATTGCTGAAGCCTCCTAATTGGTTTGTCTTTTTTAGTCTCTGCTCTCTCCCATCCATCCCTGTGGCAGTCTGGGGAAGCCTATGGACCCCCTCCTTCTCAGAATCATGTATTGTATGCATCAAACAAAACAGGAGTAAGAGGGAAAGTAATTGCATTGAAATACAGTTACATTGTGTGAAAAGTTCAGAACCCCAACTTAAAAAACTAAAATCAACAATCTTCCACAGTAAGAGCAACAATCTTCCACTTGGCCCCTAAAGTCCCTCAGCCCGGCTGCAGCCGACTTTCCTCATTTCTTTCACTTTCGTCTCCTGCATTGACTCTCACATCCAACTAAATCGGCTGCCTCGCTGTTCCCCCTTCCCGGTAGCGTTCTTTCTCCTCCCTTCAGCCCCTCAGTCTGCAATGCTCTCCTTCCTCACTGCCACTACCGCCTTGGAGAAGCCTGCCCAGATCCCTGGAGCTCTTGGTGTTCTTCCTCGTCTCAGATTTTCTTACATTAATTTATTTATTTACATATCGTGGCCCCCTGCAGAACATGAGCTGCTTGAGGACAGGGGACCATTCCCTGCTTTGTGTATGTCTGCTCAGTGTCTGGGAAGCAGCTTGGATTGAGAGCACACCTGTGAGCCAGAAAGATCTGGGTCAGCACCTGCCTCTGAAACATGCCTGTTTCAGCCCTGCCTGGGGTGTGTCCGAGTCATCTCAACCTGGCCTGTTGTTAAATAAAGGCTTATTGTTAAATTTTCGGTGTGAGCATTTATGCCTCAGAAATCAACAGCCTACATGTAAAAAGGGGCTTCATTTATTGTTTTGTAGATTGTCTCTAGACATAAGAAAGAGATGGCAAAAGTGTGAATTATGCAGGTTAAATGTCAGAGGTGTCACGCCACACTTTCCAGAGGGCCAGGGGTAAAAGTCTTCTGGCGCATCACTGCCCCAAGTTCAGCCTGTGCAGAAAACGTGACCACATATCTGGGAATTTCCAGTACAGGGAAAGCCCCAGTCCAATCCGTATCTCTCCCCTATTCTGAGTGCCTAGCACAGTCTCAAAGATTCTTGTTGTTTGGTCATTTTCAAACATATCTGACTCCCTGTGACCCCATTTGGGGTTTTCTTGGCAAAAATACTGGAGTGGTTTGCCATTTACTTCTCCAGCTCATTTTACAGATGAGGAAACTGAGGCAAACAGGGTGAAGTGACTTGCCCAGGGTCACACAGCTAGTAAGTGTCTGAGGCCAGATTTGAACTAAGGAAGATGAGTCTTTCTGACTCCAGACTCACTTCTCTGTGCACTAGGGTGCCCTCTAGCTGCCCATAAAGATCCCATTGCCGGGCATATTTCTTAAGGAGGCCAGTGAAAATAAATAAGTAAGTAAGTAAGTAAGTAAGTAAGTAAGTAAGTAAGTAAGTAAGTAACTAAATAGATAGATAGATAGATAGATAGATAGATAGATAGATAGACAGATAGATAGATAGATAGATAGATAGATAGATAGATAGATAGATAAATAGATAGATAGATAGATAGATAAATAGATGAATGAATGAATAAATAAATAAATAAATGAATAAATAAATAGATAGATAGATAAATAAATAGATAAATAAATAAATAAATAAATGAATGAATGAATAAATAAATGAATGAATAAATAAATGAATGAATGAATAAATAAATAAATGAATGAATAAATAAATGAATAAATAAATAAATAAATAAATGGATAAATAAATAGGTAAATAAGTAAATAAATAAGTAAATAGAAAAATAAATGAATGAATGAATGAATAAATGAATGAATGAATGAATGAATAAAAATAAATAAATAAATGTGCATATATGCATCAAAATATTTATATTCTTTGTGGGAGCAAAGAATTGGAAACAAAGCATATGCCCATCAATTGGGGAATAGCTAAACAAGTTTCAATATGTGAATGCAATACAATATTGCTGTTGTAATAAACAATGACTATGGTGATAATAATAATAGTTAATATTTATATAAGGCTTTAAGGTTTGCAAAGTGTTTTTCAAATATTATCTCCTTTGATCCTCACAACAACCCTGGAAGGCATTGCTATAACTATTTAACATTTAACAGACAGGTAAACTGAGGCAGAAAGCGGTTAAGAGACTTGAACAGGATCACATAGTAAGTGTCTGAGGCTGCGTTTGAACTCAGGTCTTCCCAATTCCAGGTTCAGTGCTCTATCCACTGAGCCACCTAGTTGTCCCACATAATAAAATAAGGGGAGGGGAGAGGAAGGGAAAAGGGAAAAGGAATAAAAAGAATATATGAACCAATTCAGAGCGAAGTAAGCAGAATCAAGCAATAATAGCCATAATGGCTACTGTGATGTAACTGGAAAGAAGAGTAATCAATCATTTGAAGTTGAACCCTATGAAAGTCTACTGCCCAAGCTTGGCCTCAAAGCAGAGCCCTGAGGAGGCACTTCCCCCACCTTTTTTAGTGGTGAAGAACTATGAGTATCACACGCTGAATTACAATGCCAGATGTTTTTCAATACGTTGGTTAGTTTTACTAAAAATATTTTTCCTTCATTTTAAAGCTCTGTTATAAGAAACAGCTAATATATTCAGAAATCCAGATGACGTCTAAAGCAAAAAGTATCAATGAAATTGTATTTTTAAAGAAAGAAAGAAGGGAAAGGGCTAGAGGCTTATCAGATACACATTATATATCTTTTCAATGCCAAGTTTGCTAAGTGAGCTACTAAAAATGCCAACTTGCAAAAGCTCCTAGTACAAATTTTAAATCAATTGAACTGTCAGTTTCTTCAAGAGAGCCAAGAAATATGCACCAGAAATTTTTCAGAAATATTGAATCTGGGCATACCATCTGGTGGTATTATTGTTTCATCTTACTTTAGGCTTTCATTTTTTAGCAGAATGTGGAGCCAATTTAAAGGAGCGGGCATTTGTGTGATGGGAGTACCTAAGACTTCTGATTGAAGTCTGGGAGAGTTGCGAGTTGATATTAACTGAGAGAGGAACATTACTCGACATGTTATAGGAAAGTAAGCCACTGGATAAGTTGGAGGCGACAGTCAAAATTGAGCTTTTTCAGAACTTTTCTGAGTGCTGGGCTCGGTGAGATCGTTTCTTCCTCTGCAAAAGCAGAACGGCGGTCTTGTCCCATCTGATCTCAGCAGTTCCTTTTGCTGAGCATCGGCACATGTAACTGTCAATTCCTCAAAGACAGTTTTTTTTCCTATAAATTTAAAATATTTGGGGACAACTTCACGGATACATATATAGAAGTTTATGTAGGGAATCAAAATTCAGAGTTTCATGACCTAAATAAACATCCTTAGAGTTTAAGAGATTAAAAAGAAAACAGCAATGACATTATTGATGGTACAGCTTTATGAAGCAAATGGAGTACTGTATATAGATATAAATATATAATATAGTGTATAATATATGAATAATATATTAAACACGGCATTATACATAATAATATGTGTAAAATATATTATAGCATGTAATACATGTTGTATAATATGTAAGTAAATATAAGTTATATATGTATAGACATATATGTCTATATACATATGTAATAACACATATGCTATGTGTTTATATATAACACACAACACATATATGCTCCACATATATAACCCATATTGTGTTATTGCATATATGTTGTATGTTTTACATATATGTATATACATGTTTATACACATATATAACATGTTTAGTTACTTGGAAGAAGCTGTCATAGAAACTAGACTAGAAGTCAGAGGGCCCTGGGTTCAAACCCTGCCTCAGATATAAAATGAGGAGATTGTCCTCCAAGGAGCACCCAGGTTCTAAATCTACTTCTTATTATTACTTCTGTCCATGTATCTCTAATAGAATATTAAGTTCTTTGAGGTCAAAGGTTGTTTTATCTTTTCCTTTTGTATCTCCAGCGCCTCATACAGTCGCCGGACACATAGTCGATTCTTAATAATTATTTGTTAGAAGAGAAGCAGGGATCTTTGAATCAGTATGTCTCAGAATCTAGCTGTCTGTCCAGAGAAGAGGAAATCCTTGGGCAGCACACAGTATGGGGGTTGCCTCACAAGTAACCTCTAGTGATGAATTGAGTAATGAGAAAGTACTACATGGGAGCATGCAACATGGGAAAGAAAATGATCTAGACATTGCCCTTTCTTGTTAGTGTGAGCTACGTGGATGGTGTAGATCTAATAGGAAGGGAGATTAACCTTTTATGTATCAGCCTCAAGTGTGTGCCTCTTCAAGGGAGAGTCCAAGCCACCAGAGTAGTGCATAAAGCTTATTGGGTGGTAAAAGGGGGAATCACTGAAATGTTCGATATTGTCTCCCCAGCAGGCCTAAGCTCAGTTCTGTTCTGGGAAAGATTCAAATCATGTCATGGCTGTGACAATGAAGCACTTTAGAACCCTGGTGGCAGAAGAACCAGAGAGAGGCTAGAATTGGTTTTTATGGTTTACTGTGAGTTCTGATTGTGTTTTCTATGCTTGTTTATAGTGCTTGTAAGTCTTTTATGGCTGGGCATTTGGGGAGGGGATTGGAGGGGGTGAACTAAAGCCTGCCTTGCACCTGCTGTAGATGCTTTGTTATTCTGAGTGCTTACATCGGACCTAGGAAACTCTTTTGCTAACCTCTGTAGAGCCCTAGACATGAGCTAAATGTGGACATTTTCCTAGAGTAAACTCTGGGTGGGAATACAATGAGCTCAACGCATAGTGACCTTTTAGGGAGTACTCCCAAGACTGGACCTCGTCTGTATAGACTTAGAGCTTGGGGAATCTGGGTCAAACAGTGTTTCAGTTACATTAAATTAAACAGATATTTGTTCCCCATGATGACTATGGCCACCCTTCTTAAATCGCTGGTCTCCTTCCAGACGCATCTCAAGCACCACTGGCAACTGAGGGTCTTTCCGGGTGTCCTCAAATGTTAGCACCTTCCACTCCAAGGTTACCTAGTATTTTATTTTTATATATCGTCTATATATTTACATATGTAAATGTTGTGCCACTAATTGGAATGTAAGTTCCCTGAGAGTAGGGACTGTTCAAATTTTACTCTTATATTCCCAACACTTAGCAAAGTGCCTTGCACATTTTTGGCAGAGATACTGGAGTGGTTTGCCATTTCCTTCTCCAGCTCATTTTACAGATAAGGAAACTGAGGCAAACAGGGTAAGTGACTTGCCCGGGGTTACACAGCTAGTGTACACAGCTGAGGCCTGATTTAAACTTATGAAGATGACTCTTCTTAACTCCAGGCCTCACACTATATCTAGCTGCATGGCACATAGTAGGTGCTTAATAAATGCTTATTGAGTGATACTTATTAATTTCTATAAACAAAGACCATAGGAACATAGACTGAGAACTTAAAGGAAAGGTAAAGGTCAGCTAGTCTACTTCCTTCATTTTACAGAAGAGAAAACAGTTTCTAACCCCACAATCAGAGGGAGTGATGAGGAGAGAAATGTATCACATCATTTACTCCTTTTATCTCATCTTCTTGTAGGCCTCATCTTTTGGGAGCCTTAGGCTGACCCCCACAAAACAAAGATACAGTTTTGCTCAAGAGAAATAACCATAATTTTAATCACTAGCATTCCTATAGTATTTTTAAAGTTGTGAAGCATTTTACATATTATTTTATTTGATTCTCACAGGTGCTATTATTAAACCCATTTCACAGATAAGGAAACAGGTTAAGAAAGGTTAAGTGACTTACCTTGGGTCACACAGCTAGGAGTGTGATGTGATATTTGAATTCGGGTCTTCTTGGCTCTAGAGAAAAAGAAAGACAGAGGCATAAGATTGTTAATGGAATTATCAGCCACACAACAACTTCCTCTCAAGCACATGGATTATCTGGGGAAATTATTAGCTAAATAACAAAGCTACGAATTTACTATAAATTGAATTGTCAAATATAGGGATTACCTATGAAGCTATTTTCTCAAGAATAAATATAAAATTATCAAAAATGACTCTTACATAATAAAAACAGCATTCTGAACAATGATCTTAAAAATATGTAGCACACAATTATTCCTAGGAAGAGGATTGCAATGGATTACAAAACCTTTCATTGATCCTATGGGGCTGGTCTAGACACAAGGCCACAAGGACTTCCGGACCCCTGGAAAAGGAAAAGAAAAGGGAAAGAGACAGGACACTGGTTGCCCCTTGGCCCACAAGATGAGTGGCTTTGCATCTTTGCCCACAAATAAATTGGCGAGTCCTTGGGATTCCTAACATTCCATCCTTTCAGAAGAGGACAGAGCAAGGAAAAAGTAGTCTCAGGCTACTGCTCCTTCATACAGACTAAAAGGGTGAGAGGAAGAAAGAACAAGGTTGCTAGGCTGTGGGGAGGCCACCAGACTAGCTAAGCTGGCTGGAACTATGGATAATTTGCTTCGAAAGGACCCCTCGAAGGTAATTGAGAGTTGACGATCAGTTGTGAGAATTTGGATACTTATATTTGAATGCTGTTGTAAACGGATTAAGCAACCTTGTCTCTTCCAACCGGGCACGAAGCCAGGATGCAGAGTGGGATTTATAAGTACCCCTCCTCCACTCTAGACTTCTATTTCACACACACACACACACACACACACACACACACACACACACACACACTAGCAAGTTCCTTGACAGATGGTCATGCTTTGTTTCTGTCTCTGCAACACCTAGAACAGTTCCTCACACCCAATATGGGGTTATTAAATATTTGTGGAAATGAAATCATATCCCTAGGGAAAGTGTGCAGTATTCTCTCACCTGAGAGAAGGCAAAAAAAATTCATTGTGCTTCTCTGATACTCCTTGAGACAACAGACTGACTCCTGAAGCCTGCCACCACCAACCAGGAAATGCCACAGAAGAAGCTCCTGGACGGGATAGCATTCATCGATGCATTCCATAAATATTTATGGAATGTGTCCATGGTAAATGCTCCCAGGGCTGTGAAGTGCATAGAGTGTTAGACTGGGAGTCAAGAAGCTCCGAATGTGAGTCCTGCCTTACTAGCTGTGTGGCCTAGGCAAATCATTTAACCTCTCTGTGCCTCAATTTCCTCATCTATTCAAAGGGGATAATAAGAGCTCACAGGGTTATTGTGAGAATTGAATGATGTAACCTGTGTGAAGCACTTGGCAAATCTTAGAGTGCTATACAAATGCTAGATATATTATCTGTTGCTGTTGAGGGCATCACCATCCATCCTTCCAGCATCCACTTTAACAACCTCAGAGACCCCTCCTCATCCCCATAGTTAATAAGCAACCAAGCATCTTCTAGCCTACATCCATGTCTCTTGTTTTGCTTCTCTTCTCCCTCCTGAGGCAGCTTCTGCCTTAGTCCAGGCCCCCTTCACCTCACCCAGAATATTGCAATCTTCTCTTAATCAGTCTCTCTCTTCCCCAGCCCATCTTCCACACTACCGCCAAAGTGATATTCCTAAAACTCAGATCTGACCATATAATTCCCATACTCAAAAAGTATGGGGGTGGCTTCCCATTGCCTCTGAAATAAAATAAAATTTACTCTATTTGCCATTTAAAGTCTTTCACAATCTGAATCTAATCTTTCTTCCTAGAATGATCCATGTTACCACTGCCACCACCCCTACACACTGTGTTCTAGCCAAACAGGTCATTTGTTGTACCTTGTACACAACATTCCTCTCCCGGCTACCCACATCTTTGCCCTCCTGCCTGGAATGTGCCCCTTTCTCATCTCTATCCATTAGAATCCCTAGCTTCCATAAAGCTTACCAGAAATGCAACTTCCCATACATGGTTTTTCTTTGCGCATCTTCCATCCTGCCCAGCCCTGCCACCCCCAGAATTACTTTGGATTGACCATGTGTATTTCATCTTGACCTAGCTGCACAGTATAAAACTCAAAGCTGCAGAGGGCATGGAGGGTTTCATTTTCATCCTGGTATCCTCAGCATCTGGCACACAGCAGGCACTAAATAAAATCTTGCTGAATGAATAAATGAATTGATTCAAAGCCCTATTCTAGGCACTTTACCAGATAAAAAGGCATATTGGACAAGGTCTCTGCCACCATATACCATTCAATGCATGTTTTCATCTCACCAATGCATGTTAGAGACCTTTCATGCCCTCTCGTCTATAATTTGTGTTCATACCTTTAGTTTCAAAATTTATTAAGTATTCTATAAATAGTCTACTCAATGCACTGGAGACCTTCCTTCAGTTCTTTTCACCTATTTTGGTCATCAGGAAACCATTTAAGATGTTGACCAGCTGCAAACCTCCCTGTACCCCAATTTTATAATCTGTAAAATTAGGAAGTTGAACTAAATCACCTCTAAGGTCTCTCTCCCAGCTCAAGATCTATGATCCCACGAGCATTGTGCTCTTCTCCATGAACTGCTGGCCTCTTGTTCCCTCATACCTGTCCTAGAACCACACAGAGCTAAGCCAAATGAGTGGGAACTTGCATCCCCTGAAGAGACAGCATCTATTTAAATTCCCACTGTTCAAAGTTATAATTCTGTGAAATGTGGCGATTGGAAACATGAAGTGTGTATTTAATAATGCAACCACTTCACGGTTTCATTATACATAGGATGCATTATTCACACTAATAAGATACAAATAACCATAAGACAGTCTGTGACAACAACACATGATTATTGATCTAGAGTTGGAAGGCAGTCTCAGAAATCATTGAGTCTAATTTCTTCATTTTGCAGGCAAGAAAACCAAGGCCCAGAGGAGGAATGTCTTGCCTCTGTTCATGAGCTTATGAGTGGCAGAGATGGGATTTGAAAAGAAGTCTTTAGCTCCAAACCCAGAACTCTTTCAAGCAGGCCGTGCTGCCTCCCAAATAGGTGCCAGGGGGAATAAAAGTTATAAGGCATTAGAAGCAAGAGGTCACTATAGCCTAGATTGATCAGAAAGGAGGTGGCATTTGAGCTAGGGCTTAGAGGCTGTTCCAAGCCAACCCTGCAAGGAATAGCTCTCAGATAATGTTTGAGATCTGTAGCCTAAAAACCCTAGGTACAGGGCAGCTATGTGGTGCAGTGGATAGAGCACCAGCCCTGGAGTCAGGAGGACCTGAGTTCAAATCCAGCCTCAGACACATAACACTCACTAGCTGTGTGACTCTGGGCAAGTCACCTAACCTCAATTACCTCACCAAAAAAAAAGGATCAAAAATAAATATTACATTTGAAAAAAACCCTAGGTACAAAAAATCACTCTACTCATCCAAGCCTTTTCCAGAAAAACAGAAGTCATTGGTCAAATAGCATTATTTTTTTTTAGGCAACTGGAGTTAAGTGACTTGCCCAGGGTCACACAGCTACCAAGTGTCAAGTGTTTGGTCTGAGGCCATATTTGAACTCAGGTCCTCCTGACTTCAGGGCCAGTGCTCTATCTACTGCACCACCTAGCTGCCCCCCCTGTCAAATAGCATTATTAAGTTCCTATTATGTGCCAGGAACAATCAGTCAACTAACATTCTTGAGCTCCTACTATGTTCCAGGAACAATCAATTAACATGTTAAGTTCCTACTATACACCAGGAACAGTTAGTCAACTAATATTATTAAGTTTAAAAAAAAAAAAGCAGACCCTTCCCAGAAGGAGCTCGCAGTCTAATTGGAGGAGACAACACGCAAACTACGTACAGGCAAGACATACACAGAATAAATTAAGAGTAGTCTCAGAGCAGAGGCACTCAGACTAAGAAGGCCTGGGAAAGGCTTCTTGGCAAAGGCAAGACTTCTGCTGAGACCTGAAGGAGGTCAGAAAAGCTAAAAGAGGAGAAGGAGGAAGAATGTCTCAGGGTAGGGGAAGGGCCAATGAGTGTGTCAGGTGTGAGTAACAGCAAGGCGGTCGACGTCCCTGGATCCCACGGGACAGGGAGGAGGAGATGGTGTGAGATTGGGAAGGGGAAAGGGGCCACATTAGGAAGGGCCCTAAAAGTCAGACAGAGAGGAAATAGGGAATTTACTGAATAGGACGCTGATATGACGAGATCTGTACTTCAGGAAGATCAAGCTGGCAGTTAACTGGAGGATAAGGGATGAGCTCAAGAGGTCAAGTGGCAGGCTATCTCAATAATCTAGGCACAAGGCACCAGGGCAGTGAAAGTGACAAGGAGAGAAGGGGCACACAGGAGAGACGTTACAAAAGTAGAAATGGCAGGATGTGACCCCTGATTGGATCTGGAAAATAAGAGAGAGAGGAGTCCAGGATGACACCTAAGATGTGAGCTGTGGTGACGAGGAGGATCGTGGTGTCTTGTACAATAATAGGGAAGTTAAGAAGACGCAAGGGTCAGGGGTAGGGAGAAAGAAAACAAGTTCATTTGGGGGCAAGTTGAGTTTCAGATATCTACACAACATCTAATTTGAGGTGTCCAACAGGCAGTTAGAGAAGTAATACTTGAGAGAGAACTTAAGGCTGGACAAGTAGATCTGAGAGTTGTCTGCCTAGAGATGGTAATTAACCTCAAGGGAGCTGATGACATCACCAAGTCAAACAATGCAGAGGGAGAAGAGAAGAGGGCCCAAGGCAGAGCTTGGAGGGCCAGCCACAGTCATTGGGCATGGCAAAGAATATTGCTCACCCCAACCCCAATGAACAGAACTCTAGAATTTACTTAGAGAAAGTGTATTAGAATCTAATCCAATCCAATCCAGCACGCATTTATGAAGCAACACACTATGGTTAGCACAGAGGTTGCAGACAGAAAGGCTTTTTTTATTTTTAAAAAGGTCTTGCCCTCAAGGAACTTACCTTCCACCTAGTGAGAAATAAGTGATCTGTCTCTAGGTCCATATTCATATCTTTTCTCATCAGAGTAAAACAGCACTTAATATCGGTATATTTTGTATCAGTGGTTGACAGCCATTTTCAAGTAGTAAAAAAATTAATTCAAAAAGCATTTATTGAGTACCTACTATGTGCTAGGCTCTATACTGGGCACTAGGGTTACAAAGGTAAATGTAAAATAGACCCTGACCTCAAGAACCTCACATTCTACTAGGAAGTAATAACGCTAATTTACAGAATTTTTTAGGGGAAGTGATTTTATTATTTTCCAAGAGACACAATAGCTGGAACCAGACTGACTAAGAGGTTGCTAAGGGAACTGTTTAATGATAAATAAAAATGATTTATAATTAACACATCAGGTCTTTGTATGTAAATGGTCCTTCCAGCATGCTCGGTAATTTTTTTTCTTTTCCTCTTAAGTAGCTTGAAACACTTCCCCTGAGATCTTTCTTTACAGAACTGAGGTATTTACCATATTCTTTCCTCATAGAAAGTACAGGGGTAATCCAGTCCAGACCTTTGCCTGGAAAAGCACAAATTCTGAATAAGGAGAACCAAAATTAATGAGATTTTACTGTATACAAGGGTTTCTTCTATCAGAGCATATTCATAGATAATGAGAAAAAATGATTGTGGAGAAAATATTCTAATTTAACATGACACTTTCATCAGAAATGATCTTTTTTTCTTCCAAAATTGCCTAGATCATTTTCAGATGAGACAGAGAAACTTACAAAGAGGCTATGATGGCAGAGGGGATTTGAGAGATCTCTGTCGATTGGCATTCTTCAGAAATAAGCATGCCCTTTGAGACAGATCAACTCAGTAAGTCCTAGTGAATCACTTTGAGTCACTGGTGTCAAGCACCTGGGCACTCCAATCTTCCCAGTAAATATCCTTGGCCCAAGTTTATAAAATTGAACTTGAAGAGATTTCAGGCTAAGGAAGCTATTACCAATTCGATTCTGGGAAAAATGGTCTCCTCATTAACCATCATGCTGGTGCCTTTCAGAAATGATAACAGATTATTACTACCTGGGGACTCATCTAATGCCTTCTGATGACCCTCTCACATGGATAAAGGATCCAAGAAATAAGATCTAACAATGGAGTCGGTTTAATTGGGAGGCTTGGATTTATTTATTCCTTTCTATTTCAGATCTCAGGAATAGCACACTCAATCTCAACTCTCCTGGTTAGTCAGACACTGAATCTGCAGATTTATCACTCTGCTCATACATTGTGGTTTTATTATTTTACCATTTACTTTTCATTTAAATGAAGGGCACCATTACCTCCTTGGCTGAACAACTTCAAGATTCAAGTTTTTTCATATGAGCTCCCAAATCAAAATGCTAGGACAGAGACTTTAAGGTTTGATGGCTATTCATAAAATCACTCATTATTGCTACCACCCCAACTCCAACAGCCCTTGAGATAAGTTTAATTATAAAAATAAAAGAGTTTGGGGATATGATCTATTTTTCAGGACAAGCAAGGGCTCCTGGGAAAAAGAAATGTGATCACCTCAAACCTATTCACTTTGTCTTGACTTATTTGTCATTTGCTTATCATCTTATCCAGGGCTAGCGCTATAATATTGTCTTACATTCTATGCAAGGTTGTTTTGGTTTAAATTCAGTCTTTTGAAGGCATCTCAAAACCACATCAGTGGGAAGACCTCATTTTGAATCCACTGCCCTGTCCTTCTTAAAGAAGGACATTAACAAATGGGCATAGCTGTGACTGTGCAACTTCCCTGCTCAAAAATGTTTGGTGGCTCCCTGCTGCCATGATGCTAAAATCCATATTCTTTAAGCCCTTCCGTGTCTGGCTGCAATCTACCTTTCTAATCTTATTTCTTGTGAACCCCTCTCCCCACTTCAGGCTTTTCCCTTTCCAGCCAAACTAGAATACTAACTATTCAACAGGGCATTTCTCACATCCATGCATCTGGGCAGCCTGTCTTCCATGTCCAGAATACACTCACTCTTCATCTCCACTTTCTCCTCCTCAGTGTTTTCTCTGCTCCCATTCCCCCAGTTGTTGGTATGCGATGAGGTGGTTCAGTGGATAGAGTACTGGGCTTGGAGCCAGAAAGTCGTGAGTTCAAATCCAGCCTCAGATACTTACTTGCTGTGTGATCCTAGGCAAGTTACTTAGCAGCCGTCTTGGTTCCCTCAACTATAAAAATGAGGCCCATAGCATCATGTACCTCCCAGGGTTGCTGTGAGGATCAAAAGGGATAATATTTGTAAAGTGCTCAGAATGGTACCTGACACATAGTAGGTACTTGATAAGTGCTTATTTCCTTCTTTCCTTTCTCCCTCAAGTAATTACCTTATATTCATTTAATTTGTATACCTCTTATCTCCCCACCCCCAGGGGAACATAAGCTACTTAAGGGCAGGACTGATTTCATTTTTCTTCTTGTATTCTCAGTACTCAACACAAACCTAGCACATCCTCAAATACCAAATGGTTCTATGATCGCACCAATGTATACCCACTCTCCTTCAATGCAAATAGCAACCCTTCCATGCTTATGCCTGTTCTTCAACTCTTGCCCATGTTCTACAAATTTCCCACAAGGGGTCCACCTGACATGATAAGAGACTCTCTCACTTTCTCTTGATGTCATGAGGTTATCTGTGAATACTTGCACAAAGTAAACTCTTAATATGTATTTGTTGAATTGAGTTATTCACGTTTTCAAGTGTGTTCTCAGCTGTAAAGTGGGTATCTAAGGTTATATGCCTAACTTCAACAAACATTCTCAATATGGCAAGCTCTCTCCCTGTTGTAGTTCCTTTGTAGCCCTAACTATCCAGTGGGCACAGAGGCTTTAATTTCTAAAATATTCAGCTAATTCCAAATATTTTATGGTTGCCCTGAGTCATGGCTGCTATTCTTTTGGGCAAGCTTTTCATTCTCCATCTCTGTGATGCTTTATGAGGTACAGCAGCAAGCAAAAACATAACTGTGCCCAAAATTGTCCAGGAGGGACACGGAGACGTGCTTCATCTGCTTACCAGTATGATGAGTGATTTGGTCCCCTTGTTGGAAGGCTGATTACCATGATGATCTAGCCATTCCGGGTGCCATTACTGGGGCTTTGGTTCCAAACTCAGGCTGCCAGTGTCACCGTTAATGAATCTGCATTCCATATCTTCATATTACGGAAGATGCTAATCTGTCACAGCTGAATAAAACTGACACCAGCTGGCGGCCTCCTTCATTAATGGGATGCCAGCCGAACTGGGGAGGTCATGGAGAATCACACCACCCCACTGTTCACATCACCATCTATTTATCCAGTCCCTTTATATTAGTCCAGGAGTCTGACTCAGCTCTCTCAGAACAGAAGCCAAAAAAAGGCTGTTCTCACAGATCGCAGGGTTAGTTAGACAACAGTCATTGACATCAATTGTGCGTCACCAGAAAAGCTAATTACTGCCCAGCATTTGGTTGAATTGGTTCAGGTATATGCAAAACAGCTGACACAAAACCGGAGCTGTCCAGCCCTGCCCTCCTCAGGATGACTATTGACACAAATCAGAAAAGGATATGGCCATCTATGCTCCCTGAGACTGGCAGCATTGCTCTTAGAACACCTTTTGTTTTTCTTAAGTCTGGTGGTCAACAAACATCTGTTAAGTGTCTACAAAGGGGCTGGCACCCTGCTAACTGCAGAGGATGCAAAGGACGGGGCAAGACCATTTCTAATCTCAAGATGCTCACTTTCAAATGGTTGCTTTCTCCTATTCTCAAGGTGAAAGCAGCACCTGCTCCATTCCCTGATTTGTTCTGTCTCCACACCAAATCACACCATACAGCAGAGGTCCACACCGTCAGGGAAATTGATCTCTGAGCCCCAGCAGGAACTGCAAGGGACCTGCAAGTCCTTTAGAATAGAGGCACTTTGAAGGAAGGGACTTTTCTTAGCTTTTTTTTTTTGCATTTCTAACTCTTACATCAGTGGCTAACACATAGCAAGCACCTAATAAATGATTTTTGACCAAGATGTGGTCATTAAATAGTGTCATTTTTACCTTTGACCACCATATCACCTGATTAAAGGTAACAAAAGGGAATAAGCATTTCTATGGCAGCTGATGCATGCCAGACCCCTTGCTAAGCATTTGATGTTCACAATAACCCCATGTGGTAGGTGCCATTATACCCATTTTACAGCTGAAGTAACTGAGTCAAATAGAGGTTAAATGACTTGCCCAGGGTCTCACAGCTAGTAAGCGTCTGAGGCGGGATTTGAACTCAGGTCTTCATAACTCCAAACCCACTTCACTATCCACTGAGCCACCTAGCTGTCTCTTAAAAAAGAAACATGAGGGGGCAGCTAGGCAGTGCTGTGAATAAAGCACCAGCCATGAAGTCAGGAAGACCTGAGTTCAAATCTGGCCTCAGACATATAACAGTCACTAGCTGTGTGACCCTGGGCAAGTCACTTAACCCCAATTGCCAGAAAGAGAGAGAGAGAGAGAGAGAGAGAGAGAGAGAGAGAGAGAGAGAGAGAGACAGAGACAGAGAGGAAGGAAGGAAGGAAGGAAGGAAGGAAGGAAGGAAGGAAGGAAGGAAGGAAGGAAGGAAGGAAGGAAGGAAGGAGGAAGGAAGGAAGGAAGGAAGGAAGAAGGAAGGAAGGAAGGAAGAGAAGAAAGAAGAAGAAAGAAAGAAAGAAAGAAAGAAAGAAAGAAAGAAAGAAAGAAAGAAAGAAAGAAAGAAAGAAAGAAAGAAAGAAAGAAAGAAAGAAAGAAAGAAAGAAAGAAAGAAAGAAAGAAAGAAAGAAAGAAAGAAAGAAATATTTGGGAAGCAATCCGGAAAAATAAAAGTATTGCAGAAATCCTGGATGCCCCTAATTAATTATTAAAAGTGAAAGAGAAAGTAAAAGGAGGCCTCAAAGCAGGATAAAAAAACCAAAATAATTCAAAACTAACTTTTAAGATATTACCCACAAAGACTTATTAAAAGAGAAGCCCTAAGAAGGAGGAATGGGGAAATTCCTGGTCATTGATATGGATAAAAGAATTCTAACACAACAAAAATACAAGTTGGATCAAATGCTCAATAGCGAGCTTGTGTACTGTTCACAAAAGGTACAAGAGAATGGTGAGTCACTGGGGGTGATAAAGCTCCCAGCTTCTCTGCCAAACTGGAATGTGGTAGGGCCAGGTAAGAGCCATCATTATTGAGTGAAATGTCTCACTACAGTGCAGGAATAATAGCAAAGCTGCCCTTTCAATACAAGCTGGTTCCCATCTTTCTTAACAGAAAGATCACAGGACTTAGAGCTGGAAGGAGCATTAAAGCCATCCAGACTAACACCGTACAGGTGAGGAAACTGAGGCCCAGAAAGGGTAAATGATTTGCCCAAGATAGCTCAGGTAGCGACAGAGTCAGAATTGGGACCTGGGTCCCCTGACTCCAAAACCGGGGCTCTGAGATGAGAACCCCAGAGACCCTTCCAAATATAAGCTAGTTAGATAGTAAGGTACTTTATGCAAAGCATTCACAGCCCATTTTGCTCCAAAAAAAATCTATAAGCTCTTAGAAAAAAATAATTTACTGGTTGAGGAGCAAAAAGCATGTGCCAAACAATTCCCAGCAGGGAAAAGAGCAACTTCTTCTTCTTGATTCAGCAGTTACTGAACAAACTCCTCAGAACTGCCATTAACATTTGAGCAGTTTTATTGATTACTGTGAAGGCATAGTCATGTACTGCAAATGTTTTTAAATGGCCTCGATGCTAGTGAGAATGCTGGACTATTTTGATAGCCACACAGAAACTCATTCTCTGTTGAAAATATGACACTAAAAAATAAATAACATTTAAAAATCAAATAAAATATGACACTAGCAAGGTCAATGTCCAAATAATTGATCTAAAACATAGACCACTCCAGGGAGGCAGTTTGAGACCACTTTGGTTTTGCCATCAGCCCCACGGAATCACATTAAACAACTGCTCCTTCTTTGACAATACCAAAATGTCCTTTGGACGCAATAAATATAAAGTAGCCAACGTGCACCAAGGAACAACAGATCCTGAAGGCATAGATTGACTCTGGAGGTCAAAGTGAACCAGTGGAGGAGGTTAGACCAGATGACTTCTGGTGACCCTTCCAGCACTAGGTCTGTGACCTCATGATGCCACTCTAACAGGGGTTCTTAACTTTTTTTGTGTCCTGATCCTTGTAGTCTAATGAGGTCTATGGACTTCTCAGAATTGTGTTTCTACATGCATAAAATAAAGTATATAGGATTACAAAAGAAAGTAATTAATTGAAATAAAGATGCAATCTTTTCCCAATCCAAGTTCATGTACCCTTTTAGGATCCATAGACTCCAGGTTTAGAGCCCCTGCTTTACAACATTACCCAAAAGTTGTTATGATGTCCAGGAGTAGGGAAGTCACTGGCAGACTGCCACACTGCCATACTTCTGCCTGGCTCTTGGGAAGTTTTTCATGACATCAAACTAAAATCTCCCACTCTAATATACACCCGTTCCTTCTAGTTCTGCACTCAGAGACCAAGCAGAATAGGTCCAATCCCTCATCCACATGGAAAGCTTTTAAATACTTGAAGATAATGGTGGTATTCCTCAGTCCCTTACTCACTGGACTATAAGCTTCTTGAGGACAGGGTCTGTCTTTTGCCCCTTTTTGTATACCCCATACTTAGCAAAGTGCCTGGCCACTTAATAAATGTTTACAGATGGATGGGTGCATGGATGGATGGATGGATGGATGGATGGATGGATGGATGGATGGATGGATGGATGGAAGGCTAAATATCCCCAAGTTCTTTTGATGGATTTCCCCATAGTCATTGTCCTCTGAACCTACTCTGATTTGTCAATATACATTCTAAAATCTGGAACATGAAGCCACACATAAGTGTATCAGAACAGAGCAGAAAAGTAACACAGTCATCACCTCCTTCAGTTTTCCCCACTCTGGACAGATGAGGAAACTAAGAGGGTAAGTGATTTGCCCAAGGTCACGTGGTTAAGTGGCAATTCCATCATGTTTTACTTTGTACTTGGTGGCATTTCTTTATCTGTGCACATGTTTGTTTCCTCTAGTAGAATATAAGTTACTTGAGAGAAGGAAATGTTTCATCTTTGTCTTTGTACCTCTAGTGCCTAGCACAGTGTCTAACAGGTAGTGGGTACTTAATAATGAATGAACCAAAGGTAGAATTAGAACCTAGGTCTCTGGTTACTGGTGAGTGTTCTTTCTTCTGCAGCCCTCTGCTTAAGGTCACCTGGTAAACTCAATCAAAAGCCACCAAAGGGTAAGGTATGATGAACTGACCACCCTAACCTCTCACAGTTCAAGAATGTTTCTCATATATTCCGCTACTCCAAACCCATGCCTTCCCATGCTGCTACAAAATCGGATGTATGCAAGCACAAGTGTGTAGGCACACACACATGCATTCATTCTCGCATACACACACACACACACACACACACACACACACACACACACTACAATTTCTTGTCAGTCCCATAAATTTAAGAAATAAGTGATCTGGCTTCATCACCTGGATCATATAGAAAGAGCTGGGACAGACCTTAGAAGTCATACAGACCAACTCTTTTTTTTACACATGAGGAAACTGAGGCCCAGAGAAGGGAAATGACTTGTCCAAGATCACACAAATAGTAAGTAGTAGCAATTACGTCTGAACTCCTACAACACTCAGAACTTACAAAACATCATTTAGAATTCAATTAAGCAGGCCAGTCAGAAAGACCTGGGTTCAAATCCCACCTTTGATGCAAACTGGCTGTGTGACCTTGGACAAGTCACTTGACTTTTCAGTGCATGTGGACAGCTCTCTAAGACCATGAGTTACAGGCAAGCAGTTGATTTGAAGCAGATGGTGGCATTTCCCCACTCATTACTCTCCATTCAGATGAAATTAAAGGTCTGGACCAAAAAAAAAAAGTTTCACGTATCTACCACTCTCCCCCAATTTAATTGGCTATGAACATTCTCCAGTGATTTCAAATCCAATTTTACTTCATTTCCCACAAACACACCCTGTAAGAACTCCCTCATTATTATTCTTCCCATTTAGTGACAAGCAGTACATCACTTCAGTTGCCAAAGCTTTTTCAAGCTCTCTGTCTCCACTCATCAACAGGAGACGGTGTTGGCCTTCTGTTGTTACTCTGACAATATCACTTCTTGAAATGCACAAAGTGATAAATATGGGCCAGGGCAGCCACCCTCCTGGAAAACGGTCCTTGACCTCACTTCTCAAGAAGGGATCTATGTGCCATCATAGCTTGGATGGCAGGAGTCCATTGGGCACCGGCAAATGGAGCTGAAACCCCAGCAATACCTCATTAGAATCTCCCCAAGATCCATCTCCTGCTGACGGGGACGTCCAACAGCCTCCTGGTCCAACTTGTGCCTGAGCAGGAAAGCTCTCTTAAGATCCCCAAGAGGTGGTCATCCAGGCCAGGCCTGATGACCTCCGTGAGGGCAAGCCCACTGTTCACGAGGCCACATTCATGCCTTCGGGGATACTGCTGATCTCCAAGATTTTTCTTACTTCCAGTTTAAATCTCCCATTCTGACCAGGGTTACTATATGGAATCTCAGAAGGAGTGCTACAGTCCTGAGAATAACTGGTCAAACCTTCCATCTTGGATGTTTAACAAGCCCCCTCCTACCGGAGGCCAAATGATGAATTATTCAATGCTGAAAATTAACCCAAGCCTTTCTACGTATTAAGTGTTTCATAGGTGACTATTGAATTGGATTGACAAAGGTGTCAGTAAAAAGACAAAACACACACATACACACATATACACACACACAAAATGGCCCACTGTAACTTAAGGCAGCTAAGTGACACCGTGGGTGGAGCACCAGGCCTAGAGTCAAGAAGACTCATCTTCCTGAGTTCAAACCTGGCATTAGACACTTTACTAGCCGTGTGACCCTGGGCAAGTCACTTCACCCTGTTTGCCTCAATTTCCTCATCTGTAAAATGAGTTAGAGAAGGAAATGCCAAACCACTGCAGGACATCTACCAAGAGAACCTCAATGGGGTCATGAAGAGTGGGACACGACTGAAACAGCATGGACAACAGCAACAACTTGGGGGGGAAAGGGAGTCCAGAAACATTGGAGAAAAGCCAGCCATGGTCAGACAGGCGGCTAAGCCCCGGCCCTTCAGCTGCGAGGGAAGCAGTGCTGGAAAGCTTTGGGGACTCCAATGGTCCTGAGAAACCCCATTCCTAGAGAGGGTCTCAGCTAGAACCAGACTCTAAATCTAGAGATTGGAACCCCCAGGGTCGTGGGGGAAGGGGGTGAGGCAGGGGAGCAAATAGCCAGAGTCCCAATTCTGCCCTGGTCTTGCTCCACTTTCTGGATTGTAGTCGAGTTGGCCTCGGATGGCTTATTTTTGTGAAAGTTCAGCTCAAGCATCACTTCCTACAAAATATCTATCCTGACACCCCCCACACACACACACACAGTTGCTAATGTCCTCCCCTACCCTGAAATTACTTGGCTTTTTCTTTGTATGTAGTTCGTACTTTCTCATCTGGGTACATTTTCTTGTCTAACGATAGAGTGCAAGGTCCCTGAAGGCAAGAACTACTTCCCACACAGTAGAGAATAGTTCTGACATCCCAGCAAACACACACCAGTTTCTAAGGCCCTCCCCCCACATGTAACTTCGTTTTTTCTTCATTTGTACTCTGTATTTCTCTAGCTGTATATACACTGTTACCCCGCAGTGAACTGCAAACTCCCTAGTAACAAGGCTTTACTTTCCTAGTACCCAGTTCAGGGCCTAATGAGTAGTAAGCCTTAATAAAGGTTTGAATCAATTAATTAATTAATCTACAGGAAATAATTATTGTTCAATCATGTCTGGCTCTTTTCTTGGCAAAGACACTGCAGTGGTTTGCCATTTCCTTCTCCAGTTCATTTTACAGATGAGGAAACTGAGGCAAATAGGGTTAAGGGATCTGCCATAGATCACACAGCTAGTAAGTGTCTGAGGACAGATTTGAACTCAGAAAGATGAGTCTTCCTGGCTCTAGTTCCGGCACTCTATCCACTGTGCCACCTAGCTGCCCACCGGAAGTCACAGAGTGAGAGAAAAGCTGGTGCCTTCCCTTACTGGGATTGTTAACAGCTGCTGCCTCCTTTCCTCACAGATCAATTGCCCTGCCTTCCCTGAGTGTGGTAACACTCAAAGTGATTTCCTACATACACAAAAATAAAATGACAAAGACATACCCAGTTCATTAGGGATGCCAAGGAGGAAAGCCAAAATATTCTCACTGGCTCACGTTGGCCCAGCCCTGGCCTGGGTCTTTGCTGGCCCATCTCAAAAACCACGGCTAAAACACTGCCAAGCGCTTTAGAACACAGGCTTTTCATTGGCTCACCAATCTCTTCGAACAGCTGCCCCACAGGGACCAGGTTCTGTCTGCAGGATAAAATGTTCTCTTAGCCTAATCCTCTAAACAAGGAGAGAATCCTCAGAAGCTTTCCTGGAACTCCTTTTTCTCCACGGGAGCACTGACCCTTCTGTCCTGGCCCCACTGTCTGGCCCCACAGGCCCTCTGAATCCGTAAAAGTTGCTCTAACAAATGAGTAGCCTATGCTGAACGCAGGTGACAGTCTATATCACTCACACACACACACACACACACACACACACACACACACACACCCCAGAAGAAACAATGACTTGGAGAATGTCTAGGGAAACCATGTGACCATGATCAGCCCCTTTTCAGATGACCAGTCAGGGACAGCAGTGATCTCTGGCCCAGGCTTGTCAGCAGATCCCAGCTGTGGCTGGACAGACATAGAATGGCTTTACATCTGAATGAACATTATGATACGAAGGTAAGCACACGCCTGCTCACTTGGGCCCCTCCTTGCAGAGGTAACCATCTGGCAACTGGATGCTTCCAGGTCTGCCAAAAGCAAGGGCGCCCAGATGCATTTCCTTCCTTTCAAAAGCACCTTGAGCTCCAAAGCCTTCCCAAATGGCCAAGCTCCTGAAGGCAAAACCTCTAACTGGCCTTGGAAAACAAAAAAAGATGTCAGTTGTTGAATTGAAGAGCACCAGTACTCATCTCTGGCCTTGCCAACCATGCCCTTGGTCATAGATATGAACCAATAGACAGTCCAAAGCCACGTCCCTTGCTGGACGCTGGAATCCTACTTCCCCAAATTCTTAAGCCGATGGGCACAAGGCTGTTGGAGGCCAATGTTTTATCAGAGCCCACACCAGCCAACAACCAGTGAATCAAGAGAAGGAAAATGTCGTGTGCTGGAAGTGAGTAGAAGAGTATCGCCCCCTCCTCATTGCCCTCTTCATCCGAAAGCTCTCATTTCCAATCCTATTTTTCTGAAACCAATAGCAGTAAACATAGCATCCCTGAACAGTTGGAGTCAGCAGGAAACAACCTACGATGTCTCTGCACTCAAATTGATTATTTAACTAGGGGCTTTATGCTGGGTTGTCATTTCGTTCCTATAATGAAGTGACATGGTTGTTATTCATTCTTTACTTAAAGCTATTTGTTGTTGCTGTTTTCGTTTTAATATGTTTTTTCTTAATTTATTTATTTTTAGTTTTCAATATTCACTTCCATAAGATTTTGAGTTCTAAATTTTCTCTCCCTCCCTCTACTCCCCCCTCCCCAAGACAGTGTGCAATCTGATATAGGCTCTACATATACATTCACATTGTTTGTTTTAATATCTTTTGGAAAATAGTGTGGTATAGTGGAAAGCATGTTGGATTAAGGATGTTTAGATTCTATTCAATCCCATCCACACCCAAACAAGATTCCCATCTATATCATATCCAACAAATAGTCATCTAGTCTTTGCTTGAAGATTTCCAATGAGGGGGAATTCTCCCTCACCAAAAGCAGCCTATTTTGCTTTGAATAATTCTAATTGCCAAAACTAAATTAATTGAATATAATGCTAACTGTGAAAAAAAAAAGGAAATAACTAATCATTAGGATGTTTTTCTCACATAAAACATAAATCTGGTGGCACAGTGGATAGAATTCCAGCCTTGGAGTCAGGAGGACCCGAGTTCAAATCCAGCCTCAGACACCTGACACTCACTAGCTGTGTGACCCTGGGCAAGTCACTTAACCCTGATTGCCTCATGAAAAAACAAGAAAAAAAAACCATAAATCTGCTTCTCTGCAATTTCTACTCATTCTACTGTCCTTAGGAAACAAATAAAAGTAGTCAAACCTCTTAGAGATGACCACCCTTAAAACACTTGAAGACAGCCATCCTGCCCCGCCAAATCTTCTCTTCTCCAGGCCCCCTACGCCCATTTCCTCCCATCCATCCTCACTGGCATGGCTTCAAGGCCCTTCATCATCCTTATTGCCTTTCTTGAACATCTGCTCACCTTCATATCATAATGTTCATTCAGATGTAAAGCCATTCAATGTTGAGCCGTGGCTGGGATCTGCTGACTTGAAGCTGGGCCAGAGGTCACTGCTCTCCCTGACTCATCATCTGAAAAGGGGTATTCTGCACCTTGATAATGGCCTTTATAAAAGGTGGCACTCAGAACAGAACAGAATACTCCCATGATGTCTAACCAGAGAGGACCAAAGCTTTCCTAACCCTGCACATTCTACCCCTCTCTTGATGCAATTCAATATCGCTTTCATTTCTTTTTTTCCCATTTCATACAGTTGACATGCTTCACAGTAGAATGTAAACTCCTTGAGGACAGAGGCTATATGTTCCCAGTGCTTTGGGTGTGGCATGCCCTTAATGAATGCTTGTGGATTGGATTGGATTGGATTTAGCTTGTGGTCTGATAAAACTCTCTTCAAACAAACTGTTGCCTACACATATTTACACCCCCATGTCATCCTTGGGAAATTGATTGTTTGAACCTAAATATAGAACTTAACATTTAGGTTTAAGTTTTTCTGTCTCAAACCCAAGATGTTAACTCCGATAAGGCAAGTTTATAGTACAGCTACACTCTCTTGTTGTAATTCCTAAGTGAAAGTTAGACTTGTATATAAAGCAAATCTCTGCCTATAATTGCTCAGGAATATCACGCATTGTGCTGGTGGCTTCAGGAAATAGGCATGAAACTGAAAGTTTTACAGCACAGAGGAAACCACAGGAGAGGTGCCCTGTTTCCAGAGTGCCTCCATTATTTCCCCCTCTGGATGCTACTCATGTTCTTGGACCATGTTTTGCAAATGGAGCTCTTACAGTTCCCAAACTATAATGGCTTTTCAATGGACGGAAATCATTTTTGATTGAATTTCCTTTGGAGTAAAACTGATCACTGGTTTATGGATGAGATTATATTTCAGTTAATTCTGTATTGTGACTGGTGCTTAGTTTCTGAGCCTCGTCATCAAGGACAAATGCCAAAGCTGATTGATTTCTAATAGGACTATATGACATTAATTACTCCGTTCCACCAGATTATGGTATTGATGCATAAACCATTATTTTAAATAGATACTCAGGGAATGAAAGAAATCGATGCCTTAACAGTCTGTCCATCTAAAGATTAATGACACACTTTGTATAAGTACCGTAGTGATCTCAAAGTTGTGCTCCTTAACTGAAGGAGCAAGGTTGATTGAGCTCTTTATCCAGATGACTTTTTTTTTAATGTCATTCAACTCAGTTACAATCATTCGTTGGGTGCCGGTACATCCATTCATGGCTATGAAAATTCAAGAAGAAAGGGAAACAATCCCTGCCCTCATGGAGCTTACATTTTAGTGGGAGAATAAAGGATATAACAAGATAAGCATATAAACAATAATTTAAGGAGGGAGAGATTTCTAACATCTGAAGGGATCAGGAAAGGACTCCTGCAGGAAAGAAGCAGCCCATGAGCCTAAAAGAAAGTAGGGGGTCTCCAGAGGCAGAGAGGAGGAGGAAGTACTTTCCAGGAATGCAGGACAGACAATGCAAAAGCACAGAGGCCAGAGACGGAGTGCTGAGTTTGGAGAACAGCAAGTAGGCCGCTCTGTCTGGAAGGTAAAGTCAATCAATAATCAATCAGCAAATGTGTTACATGCTGTTTTCTAGGCACTGGGGTGTGCACTGGGATTACAAATACAAAAGCAAGCTGATCTTAGCCTTCAAGGAAAATGCACAAAAGGCAGAAATGTACAATAAACCTGGAAAGGCATGATGTGGAGGGCTGTAAATGCCAAGATGAGGAATTTCTATTTGATTCTGGAGGAATAAGAAACCTGTGGAGTTTCAATAGCAAGAGAGTGGCCTGGGAAGACGTGTGCTTTAGGAAGATGATTTTGACAGCTGTGTGAAAGACGGATTGGAGAAAGGAGAGATTGGAAGCCAAGAGTCCGAAGGAGGTTGTTACAGTAGTCCAGGAGTGGTCTCAATGTCAATCGATCAATAAGCATTGAGTGCCTACTATGCGCCAGGCACTGTGCTGGATGCTGAGGATATACAGACAAAATGAAACAGATCCTGCCCTTGAGAAGCTTATATTTGATTGCAAACTCTTCTTCGATGAGGTGTTGAGGCACAGAGGTCAGCTGGAGGTCTCGGAAGCATAGCCTGAGGGACAGCTGGGTGGCACAGTGCATAGAGCTCCAGCCTTGGAGCCAGGAGGACCTGAGTTCAAAGCCGGCCTCAGACACATAACACTCACTAGCTGTGTGACCCTGGGCAAGTCACTTAACCCTGATTGCCTCACCAAAAAAAAAAAAAAGCATAGCCTGGGCTCTTGAAATTCTTACCTAGCCTAAGACTGTTGACAAGAGCCCTTTCCTCTCTCCCCCAATAATTTTGGAGTCCCTCCCTCCCCCTTCTTTGAAATCACTTTGCATTTATTTTATTCTTATTTAATAGTGACCTATCTATCTATATGCTCTACCTCCCAATAGAATGTAAGAGCCAGAGGCTGTTTTATCTTTATTTCTATATGCTCATCACCTAATACAATACCCGGCACAAACTAGATGTTTAATAAATACTTTCCAATCATTAAATTGAATTAAATTGCAAGCCTAGAAAAAAGATCTGGGATTTACCATCTAAGGACCAGCTTTGCTAAGTTCAAAGACACAGCCTCGCTTAGGCCACAAGAAGAATTTTTATACCGCAGTAACCCTCAACCATTGAACAAGACAGAGCAGGAGGGATTGCAACTTGCCTCAGTGCAGTGAAAGCCCACTCTGAGAGAATTCTGGACCATCTTCTTTCAGGTTGCTCACAGAGGAGTCTGATTTCTGCTAGAACGCTGAGGAATACGTCTATAGATTGCTAAGGAAAGGAAGATATGCTTCTGAACCTGCTGCTGAAGTAGCTGTAATCAATACCTACTGGAAAGACATGTGAAGAGCCCATCTACGGCTCTCTCTTTTCTGTACTCCAGTGCAATATTAAAGCTCTTATTTGCTTAGTGATCCTCTCTCACATTCTCTTTGCCTTGTCTACCTGTGGAGGCCTCAAAAACATGAATTGCTTGCAGCCGCATCTCCAGCACAAATAAAAGCACCCTTGTTCAATCCGACTAGCAATATTTTCATTTCAATATGTGCCTCAAATATGTGACTCATGAAGGGTTGGCATTTGGCAACCCCAGATCTGCCTTCTGAGGACCAGCCTAGAAAACAAGCATGTATTTTTTAAGTGCCTGCTATATGCTGGGCACTGTGGAAGGTTAAGGACACAAATATTGGAGTAAAGGAGAGGAACACAAAATAACATTCTTGCAGACTGAAGCATTGATGACTGGATGGACCTTTGTCCATTTCACATAATGCTGTTGTCAAAAACAACATGCCCCAAGGAGATAGGACGGCCAAAAGACAAGATGGAGAGTCAAGCCTTCAGGAAGCAATGAAAAGCGATCGCATGTCTGAAACTATCAGCTTCTCCCCAAGGCTGAAAATGATGAAGGGTGTCTCCCTTGAGCCCTGCCTGAGCTAAGCCAAAAACAGCCTTCAAAAGACAAACAGCTGATCCGTTTTCAGGGAGTCCCCTGGGTCGCCCAGTGTGGCTCCAAGAAGTCTTTCTTTCTTTTTTTTTTCTTTCTTTCTTACTTTTTTTCTTTCAGGATTTTCATAATCTTTACTCAGATCATTAAAGAGATCAATTAAAACACGTTAGCAAGATCTAGAAGCAACTTTTTTTAAAATTTCAGGTAAGAGCCACATTAAAAAAAATGCACTTTGTTGTTTAGTTGTGTTTGACTCACGACCCCATTTGTGGTTTTCTTGGCAAAGATACTGGAGTGATTTGCCATTTCCTTCTCCAGCTCATTTTACAGATGAGGAAACTGAGGCAAACAGGGTAAAGTGACTTGCCCAGGGTCACACAGCTAGTAAAGTATCTGAGGCCAGATTTGAACTCAGGTCTGTCTGACTCAAGGCCTGGTGCTCTATCCACTGAACCACCTAGCTGCCCCAAATATGTATTCACTTCAGTTCAGTTTAACAACCTTTGAGCATCTACTGCGTGCATGGAACTGTGCTGGAAGCCAGGAATGCAAAGACAGGAAAAACCAAATTCTCTATCCCCACGAAGCTTACCATCTGCTAGGATGGATGCCACATACGTGCAAATTAGAATTATACACACTAGGATACAAAAAGAGCAGCTAGGTGGCTCCACAGTGGATAGAGTGTTGGACCTGGTGGCAGGAACACCTGAGTTCAAATCTTGCCTCAGCCATTTACTGGCAATGGGACCCTAGACAAGTCACTTACCTTCTCATCCTCAGTTTTCTCATATCTAAAATGGGAATGATGATAGCAGCTACCTCACAAAGTTGTTATGAAGGTCAAATGCGGTAATGCATTTAAAGTGCCTTGCAAATCTTAAAGTAATACACACACAAACACACACACACACAAACATATGTTGTTATTATTATATGAGAGAGTTGAGGTGGGAAAACTTCAGAGGGATGGAGGTAAGACCATAGTGACTTTCTGAAAGTTGAGCTGTTTCTGATTTGGAACTGGAAGGAAGGGAGAGCCTTCAAGGGAGTTGAAGGCATTCCAAAAGTGGGGGGGAGCGGTACAGAGAAAAGAGAAGAGAGAGCAGGGGTCAAAGAGGAGACTATTTTGCTTTGGGAAGATAATCAAATTGCTACAGCCTTATTTACCACCCTCATGGCTCAGTGGCTCTTCATACCAACCACCATTCCATCAATGTGTTACCTTCTCCCACCCCCATCCTTCATTAAGGGCACAGACTGTCTTGCTTTTCTACTCATATCCCCAACACTAGGCACAGTGCTTAGGATTTTGTTGCTGAGTCATTTTTTCAGTCACGTCCAAGTCTCTATGACTCCACTTGGAGTTTTCTTGGCAAAGACGCTGGAGTGGTTTGCCATTGCCTTCTCCAGTGGATTAAGGCCAACCGATGCTGTGACTTGTTCAGGGTCATACAGCTAGTAAGTGTCTGAGGCTGGATATGAACACAAGAAGATGAGTCTTCCTGACTATAGACCTGGTGTTCTATCTACTGTACCACCTAGCTGCCCCTGCTTGGGAAATATTGAACGCTTAATAAATGCTTTTCATTCATTCATTCACTTTATCTAAGATATAGAATAGTGGAAAGGGAGTAGTGTGAGATATGACTGAACAGATAGATTGAAGCAGGATTATTGGGGTCCTTGAATGTCAGGAATTTAAACTTCATCAAAAGGTAATGGGATGTTTAATTCATGAGCAGTATTTACAAGGAAAGGTAGTAAGCAGCACCTGGAAAGAACAAAAATGGTTGGGGGACAAGGAGAAGAGATATCAGTCAATCTTCCAGACTCCAAAAGTACCAAGAACCAGATATGTGAATTAAACAAAAAGCCCAGTCCTTTCCTCTGCTTACAAGTCTTAGGAAAGGTAGTTAAACTGGACTCACAGCTTACATCTCATTTTCCACCTGAGTGCCTTTATATAGGCTAACCTGGAAGGTCTTCCTCCCTCACATCCAACTCTTAAAATCCTTAGCTTCCCCCAAGGCTCAGCTCAAGCATCACTTTTGCCTGCCCTGGGTAGCCTTACTCTCTACCTCCTCAGGTATTCCTAGAGCACTTTTGGAGATCTCTCACAATGCCTGGTAAGTAATAGGCACTTAATAAATTCCTGTAGATTAGTGGCTTAATCATCTCTTCTTTTCCCCCCATTGGTATTATATTTCTCATGCACATTCTCCCCTATTGGCTCCATAGCAGAATGTAAGCTCCTCAAAGGATTATCATATCATCTATTATTTTACTGATAATAACTATTCATAGTATATACCTCACTGACAAATCTTCACTACAACTGATAGAATTTTTACTGTATGTTAAAAAGAAAATCAAGACACACTTTTACTTCTTGTCTATTTGAAGGCATTACCTTTAATCTTGAGTTTTTTGTTATAATATTACACCCTGGTAACTTTGAGAATCTCTCCTTTTTTAATGTGCCCTCAAAAGGCTTCTCTGCTATCTATCTCGCCTTATCTCATGCTATTCCTCCCACCCTATCCTGGCTATAGTCTAATAATACTGGACAACCCTCTGCCTTTTACTCTACCACCTCTGTATTTTAGTGCCATGATTCATCTGCTTTCTCATCCTGAAATATCTCTGACATTCTGGCCCCCTTTGTTCCCTTGGCGAGTTCCTTCTGAGGACTCTATTTTGAGGACGGACCCAGGCCAGCCATGTTCTGTTGGCTGTGCTTTTGACTCTGTGGACTTTTGACTCTGTGAAACTTTGTCCAGTGTAAGTCCCTTCCCTTCAAACTTTTCCCTTCCCTTTTGTGTACTACTTTCGCCCGTTCGAATATAAGCTCCTTGAGGGCAGGAGTTATCTTTCTTTTTCGTTTGTATTTATATCCGTATTGATTATCATAGTGCCTGACACATAGTAAGCACTTAATAAATGATTATTGTGGGCAAAGCCTTTGTTCACACTGTTGTGTATAAAGAAGGCATTGGACTTCATGACCTCTAAGGTCCCTTCCAGGTCAAAATCTATGACCTACAATCCCACATGCCACAATGTCTTCAGCCATTCCTCAACTGAAGGCCAGTCATTTTGCTTCCAGTTTTTTTCACCATAAAAAGTGCTGCCATAAAGATTTTATTAGACATGGGCCCTTTCCCTCTATCTTTGATCTCTTTTTGGTATATGCCCAGTACTGGGATCACTGGATCAAAGGATATGAACAATGCAGTCGCTTCTCTAACAGAATTCTAAGTTGTTTTCCAGAACATCTGGAGCAATTCAACACTTCACCAAATGTATGTTCTTGTGTCTGCCTTCTCACAACCCCTTCAACATTGACTCTTTTCATTTTTTGTCATCATCACCCATTTTCAGAAACTGAAGTAAAACTCCTTCTGGCTTTCTTTAGCAAATAATAGTGGTAGAATAGAAAGAGTAGGCTAGAGGCACATGAAGAATTAGGAACTCTTGTAACTGGAGCATGTAACACAAACCACCATAATTTCAAGCAGCACGAATATATCGGTTGTGGGAGGCAGGATAGTGAGGCAATAAAAGACAGGCTGAAGGTGACCTGGGAAAATTAAGTCAAGGAAAAGGAGGAGTTTGCCCAAGATTTCCACTTGGGAATTTCTTATTTTCACTAATCTATCATAATTAGGCACTAAACGTAATTGTTTCTAAGCTACAAAAGGAAGTAGATGAGGCCAGAACTTTCTAAATTTTGTTTGCTTGGATGAAGCCCTGACTGCCCTATCCTATCTACAGCTTTGGGTAAAGGAATTCATGCAGTAGATTTATCACTGGATGTGGACTCAGGAAGACCTGTATTGAAATATTGTCTCCAATGCTAACTGCTTTATGACTTTGGGCTTCAGTCTCCTCATCTGTAAAATAGGGAGGGGGCTAGGGTTTGAAATCAATGACTTCCAAGATCTCTCCCAGGTCTAAATCTATGCTACTATGATACTGTCAGAAACCACAGACATGTACAAATTAATCATGACACTGGTGAGAAAAATGACCCTGGAGTAGGAACCAAAAACTTAAATTTATCAAAAACAAAGGATTTGTTTTCAATCCTACTTAGCCAAGTCTGTACACCCCACAATCAGAGAAAGTACTTGACCTGTCTCCTTATTTTCACCTATAGCACACTCAAAGCAGTGCATTATCAAAGACTCTGGTTTCAAAATATCCTCAGAACACACATCCCCTCTTTCTAGGCCTATGTCTTTGCAACAGTGCCAATTTCCATTAGCAAAATAGTCCATGCCCTTCAACAGGATGAGGAAAAGGTCATCTAGCTCATTGTCAACCCAGAGAAAAGCAATCCCTCCAGTTCTCTGTCCTGGTAGAAAGCACTTCTTTGACTGTTATTGACATGGAGGCAGAGTTTGATCTTCTGACTTTCTTTTTCTTAATTAAATACTCTGGTACATTCGGGCACATTTTTGAAGAAATGCAGAATCCTATGGGATGAGGGAAGGGGAGCTTGTAAGAGTGAAAGAATGTGACAGGAAGAATTCTCTTTCTAGTGCTGTTCTGGGCAGGACACACACACACACACACACACACACCCATATGTGATTACCAAAAAAGGTATAACTAGCATGGGACAAACAGGGTTTTATACTTATTCTCCCAAATGTGTTTCCATCCCATGGTGACTTTCATCTCTGGAACTCAGCTCACAGTCCTCCAAAGTATATTCTCTGGGGAACAGAACATCCCCTCTTCTACCCAATCATAACCTGTCATGCTACCCTCTGTGATATAACAATGATCCCTTTTCCTCAACTGTTTTTGCTCAGATTTTTAAAAAGCCTTCTTTATTGTCCTGATTGTCAAGAAACTATGATACAATTGTCATTGAATATGAAACTAACCCTAGGGACTTAGGTCAATCTCCAAAATATCAGAGCATCCAAAGAAAAGTGAACATTTCAATGAACCAGATAGATGGTTGATAGAGTTGTTGTTCAGTTTTCAGTCATGTTTGACTCTTTGGGACCCTATTTGGGGTTTTCTTGGCAGAGATACTGGAGTGGTTTGCCATTGCCTTCTCCAGCTCATTTGACAGATGAGGAAACTGAGGCAAACAGGGTGAAGTGATTGCCCAGCATCACACAGCTAGTAAAGTGTCTGAGGCCAGATTTGAACTCACAAAGATGAGTCTTCCTGACTTCTTGACTTCGGGCCCAGGACTGTGCCACCTAGCTGCTCTAGATGGTTGATGAGGCATTACAAAATCCGAAGTTCTTTAGGGATTCATAAGATCATAGAATCATAGATTTAGAGATAGAAGGGGCCTTGGAAACTATGTAGACTAATTTGGCCCTCTAGCAGAGACCATTGTTGTGCATTTCATTCCATTAATCAGGATTGTACACAGTTTTTTGCATGTTGTCTTCCTCATTACAGCTTGAGAGCATGGACTGGTTTTGCCTTTTTTTTAATCCTCAGCACTTGGATTGGGGAAAGGGAGAAAGCAAGCATTTACTGAACACCTAGTATGTGCTAGGCACTGGCCTAAGCATTTAACAAATAACTTCTCAGTCACTGACACACAGTAGGTACTTAATAAATGATTATGGACTTGTTGACTACTGGAGTCCTTCCATCCAGGAGGAAGGCAACCACACTATGGTAAAGAGTCTCTGAGAATTGCTGAGCTGAAAATTTCATCCTCCTCCAGCCTACCTACCCATGAGGCTCTCCTTAGCTAAGCTCGTCCTTTGAAAACAAACATATAGCCCATTTCCAGGCCCATCCTCAAAGATTTCCCAACTTGATGGAAGCCGTCCAACAAGGAAAATCAATTCACTGGCCATGTCTGCAAACACGTTTTGGGTTCTGTACCGCCAGTCCTCTGCAAAGGGGAGAACACAGTCTGAGTCTCCTGACACTGCACAATGAGACATCTGAGAAGAGTCATTTTCCTATTTATCTTAAAAATCATTGGCCTTATGAAATTATCTTATTCCAAGAAATTGGGATGTAATTCCAATATTGGTGAAAAATTAATTCCATTTTAAATGTTTGTGGAGAATTATCCCACTAGATCACAGGGAGTGGCCACATTGATGGGTTTGCAAATCCCCTGAAACATTTAAGGACACAAATGCTTTTATTTGCACAATCCATGCCAAATTATAAGAACAAAAGAAGCCAAATGGCAATGGAAGAAATTGATGTGCAATTTGAATGGGCTAGAGAGTTAATATGTGGTGACCCAAGAAACATTGACTTAACTGAAGAATGATTCAAATCAAAATAGAAATGCATTTTAGGTCACCATCAATGTGAACAGTTAGTCTATTAAATTCTAGTCATATAAGTAAATAAATGAATTAAATTCCAGCTAAAATTAAATTTCCTGGTAATATAGAACTTTCATTGGAGGAGAGAAAAATCATGAGAGGAAGTAAGTTTGACCTGATATTCACCTAGCCCACTTCTCTCCCTCAGAAAAGTTCAAATTGTTTCTGCCTCAGGACTTCTGAGTTTGTTAATTTTCAATAAAAGTCCTGCAAAGAAATCCATACCCACATATCCATTATTGCAATTTATGAAATTGTTGCTTTTGGGTATCAAAGGTGCAAACAATTCATAATGTAATTTTTACTTAATTAACAACTTGGAAAATTAAAAATATACAATGTACTTGCCCAAAAATCATCAATTAGCAAAGCACAGAGCTAAGCATTGTGGCTTTGGGAAGATTCCTCAAGATACTTATGTTTAATTAATTAGGGGCAGAATTTTAAATGTGTTAAGTCATTTGGGGCATTCACTTAGCTAATAAGATAGAGGATAATGGAATTTCATTCTCAGTCAACTTGGTTTTAATTCAGGAAGCAACAGAGGGTTGATTTGATCAGCCCTGAAGAAGGAGTCAGCTACATTCTCAGAAACAATAGAATTGCAATGTCTACCTTTGCCTTGAAGCTCTTGAAAACACTGATGTTTGATGAGAGTTTTAATTATGAATTTATTGAAGATAGTCATTTGATGAAATTGTCTGGGATGAGCTCACTTCGATGGTTCAAATACCATTCCAATAAAGACAAGTTCATAGGTGTAAGGACTATGGTATAACAGAATAGACACTGGATTTGTTATCAAAATGCCCTGAATCAAATTGTAGGCTGATACTGTCAGTCAACTAGCATTTACTAAGTGCCTGCTATGTGCCAGGCACCGTGCTAAATGCTGTGGATACAAATAAAGACAAAAAAAATATTTAAGTCCCTGGTTTCGAACTGCTCACAACCTAATGAAGAAAACATCACACAAATAATAATGTAGAAGCAAAATATACACAAGATAAATTAGAGATAATCTCAGAAGAAAAGCACTAAATTTGAGGACTAGGAAAGGCTTCTTGCAGAAAGTAGGATTTTAGGGGGCAGAGCCAAGATGGAGGAGTAAAAGCAGTGACTTGCTTGAGCTCTCCCCCAAATCCCTCCAAATACCTGTAAAAACTGGCTCTAAACAAATTCTAGAGCAGCAGAACCCACAAAAAGCCAGAGTGAAACAAATTTCCAGCCCCAGACAACCTAAATGCCTGATTAGAAAGGTCTATCCCACTAGGCAGGGAGAGAAATGCAGTTCAGCTTGCATGCACAGGCAAAACAGGCCTCCATGAACCTGAAACAGGCCTCACGGGACTGAATCATGGGCAGCTGTGGCAGTTTCCAGACTTCTCAACCCACAAACACCAAAGACAACTTAAAAGGTCAGTAGGAAAAGCCTGTGACTGCAGTAAGAGAGAAGGTAGGTCCCAGCCCCAGTCCTGGCACAGCCCTGGGCAGTGGCTGCTTCTGAGCTTTCGACCCATAGACTGAGGGGGAATTGAGTAGCTGATCAGAGGGGGATTGCAGGGATGTCTTTGCTGGTGCAGGATTTTCTTGCTTTGCCAGTGTTTAGATATGGGTCACAGTTTCAGGTGGCAGTCCTGGGGCGAGGAGGAGTGCTGGCATGGTGGAGCTTGTAATGGTGGTACAGAGAAAATCCTTCTCACAGTTCCAAGGCAGAAAAGAGTGCTTGTGGTCACTCATAGACTAGAGCACAGGCCAGGAAAGGAGTAAACACTTCGCCTTTGATCATACCAACTTGGAAGAACTGAAAACTTACAGGTCCCTAGAAATAACTGAAAACAGCTGCATAAAACCCCCAAAGCTTGGGACAGTACATTCTCCACACTGGAAGCAGACCTCTAACAAGGAGTTTAAAACTCAAGTAATTGGCTGGGATTATGAGCAAACTGCACAAAAAGAGACCACAGAATCTTTCTTTGGTAACAAAAAAGATCAAAACATACAACCAGAAGAAGACAACAAAGGCAAAGCTCCTACGTCCAAAGCCTCCAAGAAAAATACGAATCAGTGTCAGGCCATGTTAGAGCTCAAAAAGGATTTTGAGAAGCAAGTAAGAGAAGCACAGGAAAAACTGGGAAGAGAAATGAGAGTGATGCAAGAAAACCATGAAAAACTAGTCAATGGTTTGTTAAAGGAGCCAAAAAAATACTGAAGAAAATAACACCTTAAAAAATAGCCTAATTCGCCTGAGGCTCTAATCCCATCAACTGGCCTTTCATTGTGGGCTACACCCAGTCTCCCAATTCTGTTAATTTAGCCTGGCCTTCCTTTGTCTTACCTCCCTGTGCATGGCCCCTGGCCATTTCCCACCCTTAATTGTAGCTAGGCTCCATTCTCCCTTGGCCACCAGGTCCAGGTCCCAGGAGTTCAATTTACCCCAGTTTACTGGTCACTCCTAGGTCCCTCCCACAGTCTTTCTCTATATAAGGTCCACCTTGTCTCCATTAAGATGCTTAGATTCTTATAATCTAGCCACTGCTTACCCATATTCAGACTCCTTAAGAGTCTACCCAATATGATGGATGTTCTAATAAACCTTGTCTTTGGCAGAAAAAAAAAAAACAGCCTAACCCAAATGGCAAAAGAGGTCCAAAAAGCCAATGAGGAGAAGAATGCCTTAAGAAGCAGAAATGGCCAAACGGTAAAAGAAGTCCAAAAGCTCACTAAAGAAAATATTTCCTTAAAAATTAGAATGGGAGACACAATCTAAACTTCTTGTTGGGATTCACAGAATCATTGGATATTTCAATTGGAAGGGATCTTGGTGATTTAAATGCATTCATTCATTCATTCAGTCCCCAAACATTTCTTACATGTAAGACATATTTTGGAGATGATACTTGAAAACATGAGTAGTTTTCCAAGGAAGAGTATAAATAAAGCATAGTGGTGTTCCAAGGAAAAAAAAATAGAATGGAGCAATTGGAAGCTAGTGACTTGATGAGAAATCAAGACATTGTAAAACAAAACCAAAAGAATGAAAAAATAGAAGACAATGTGAAATATCTCATCGGAAAAACAACTGACCTGGAAAATAGATCCAGGAGAGAGAAATTTAAAATTAGACTATCTGAAAGCCTTGATCAAAAAAAAAAAAGCCTAGAAAGTAAGGTTTTAGTGATTAGAGTGCTTGAATTGGAATCAAAAGATTGGGGTTCAAATCCCAACTTAGCTTCTTACTCCCTGTGTATTTTTAGGTGAGCCCCTTAGACCACATGAGCCTCTATTTCATCATTTATAAAAGGAAAGGGATAGTCTGTGTGATCTCTGGCTTGTCTGCCAGTTCTAAATACCAGTAAGGTCAGGGGGACATAAAGAAGAGCATCAGGAGAGCTCGACTCTAATCCTGATTCTGCTGCTGATTTGCAGTTTGTTTCTTCTTTCTGGATTTTATCTACCTATCTCAAAAGAAAGTTATGAAAAACAAAAGAATTAGCCAGCAAAGAAGTGCTTTGGACAGTGTTGGATCTGGAATCAGAGGAGCCCAAAGCCTGAACCTGTCATCCACAGTCTGCTTGTCCTTGAGCAATCTACTTCAGCTGTCTACCATTCAATTTCCTCATCCATAAAACAAAATGTGTTCTAAGGTCCCTTTTTGTTCTGAGTGACCATTCTATTAAATATGAGGTGCTATTTTCAATCACTTAACTCAACATGCATTTTTAAGTGCTTACTGTGTTTGAGGTACTGTACTAAGCCCTGGGGATACAAAAATGAAAACAGTGTCTGCCCTCAAGGAACTTACATTCTACTATTGGGAAACATGTGCACATATAAGTAAATATACCAAGAAAATGCAAAGTAATGCAGGGCACAGGTGGTAGGAAAATCCCTGACAAGTGGAGAGATATGGAAAAGCCTTGTATAAGAGATGGGACCTGAACCAAGCCAAGATGGGAATTAGAGTTTTCATCAAAGACTACGTGGGTCATGGACAAAGACTGAATCCAGCACCCTGGTCAGAGGTCTAACAAATGCATTGGTTTTGGTCCCAAGGAATATCAGGGAAGAATTGTAAAGTGTGTAAAGGAACACACCCAAATCTGTCCTCATCACCGAGTAGACAGCACAAAGTAGCTGTCCAATGCAGAGTCAGTCTATGGCATCAGAGGACGAAGACAATAAAATGCTAGAATTAGAGCTGGGCCCCACAGATCCTCCCTTCAAATCCCTTATTTTATAGCTGAAGCAACTAAGTCCCCCAATAGTAAAATAGGATTTGCCTATAGTCATACAGATAGTTAAGTAGCAGGTATAATAATAATAATAACAATAATTATTATTATTACATTTGCATAGCACTTTAAGGTTTACAAAACACTTTATCACATTTGAGCCTCACAACTGCTAGGAAATGACCATTATTATGATTCCAATTTTACAGATGAGAAAACTGAGGCTGAGAGAACCCAGGGGACTTGAGGTAATGGCTAAGGAGGGATCTGAACTCAGATTTTCCTGACTCCAAGTCTAGCATTCTGTCTATGACATTACCCAGGTAACATCGTACCACAAATATGCCAAGTTCTCATCCTCCATGGATATTTGATATTCATTTAGAAAAAAAGAATAAATTCAAATGAGAACATTAAAAGATACTCACATTATAAACCAATTTCCCTGATAATTATGAACTGAGATGGAAACATCATTCATGCACTGACCTTATAGAGTAAATCCCATACTAAGAGTTTTATGATATCTTTATGATTCTTTTATTTTAACATACACATTTTAGGTCGATTAAAATCTTCCCATGACACGATTGTTCCAGGAATGCAGCCTGGAACCATTTATCAAAATACTCCAAACTTCAGTGACAATGAGATCATGGAGAAATAGTTGGGCAGGGAGTCATAAACAAGTGGGTTTGACTAGCACATCTGACAATTACTGTGTGACCCTAGACAAGTCACATTAACCCCACCCTGATATTCAGTTGGTAACCTAGAACAAGGGGAGAATAACAGGGTTGTTATGGGAATCAAATGAGATAGTATACACAAAGGATGTTGCAATCCTCAAAGTGGTATGACAACATCAGCTATTATTACACAACCAGATGACCAATTTTTCCTTCACATTTATTTATCACATATCTAGGCAAATCATTTTACCTCTTAGGGCCTCAGTTTCCTCATCTATAAAAGACAGGGTTGTACTAGACCTCTGGATCATGGAGCTATACATTTAAGAGACCTCAGAGATCATCTCATCCATCACCACCATCCCCATACATTCATTACAGGTGAGGAAACTGAAGCCCAGCTCTATTGACTTGCCCAAGGTCATACAAGTAGAAAGCATCAGAGATAAGATTGGAATCCAGGTCCTCAAGTTGAGGAGCCCATGTTCTTTCAGCCCTGATAACCTTTGAGTATATGCTTCTAGCTCTAAACCTTTGATCCTTTGTCCCTGTTTTGTTGGGAGGAGGGGGGTGCGAATTCCCTAAGGATATGATTTCACGGATGTAGAGAAATCCGAATTAGGAAATCACCTATAGCAATGCATATCAGGACCTTATAGTATTAGGAAGTTGCCTCAGTCATGGAGATGTTAAGTGACTTGTCCAGGATCATACAAGCAGCATAAATCTTAAGCTTAGTAAAGCTTAAAAATGCACTTGGACTTTTGGGACACTCTGTCTATGTCAGAGATAGGACAAGGACAATGGTCTTCATAACCCTGAAGTTCACCCTCTATCTCTTATAACATGCTGCCTCTCCTCTCTTCCTATGATCTCAAAATGTATATGATCTCAGGAATGGAGTCTTGACTATTAAAACAGCTTCTTATAACTTTTCAGAGTTTCCCCCTTGAAGCAGGAGAGGTCACAAACAGCAAAACTGGGCCAAATGCATTTTTAACAAGTTCAAGTTGTTGTCATTTGTGAGACAGGGGGATTTTGAGAAGAAACGGCTCCATCATTCGGTCCTAACTCCACACTGACTTGCATATATTAAAGCAAATGGGTCTGTGATACTTGGACCAGGGAATACATCAGCTCCCTAGGCTGAGGAAGAGACAGTGAGAAAGCAATCTCTCTGCAAATGAGGCTTACTAGGGTATGAATAAAATGCATAAACAGCCTCTCCGAGGAGATCATGGATTTCCACGTTGTCTGGATGTAAATCTTTTATAGCTATTGAAATTCACTTAAGCTAGAAACCAGGAGTCTGCAGTCTCGGGCAGAATCCGTCTCGCTTTCCATTTACAACAGAGTTGAAGTCTCTTCCAATAATGTTATTGCCAGGAATAGGAAATAAGGAAGACAGCCAAGAAGCCAAGGCAAATCTGCCTCAGATCAAAGTGAGTGGCAGGTTCTCCATATGATGTGGGGAAGGATGGGAACTGGCTGGAAATTTCTTAATTGGATTCCACCCAAAGGGGGGAAGAACGATTCATCTTGTCTGCCCAGAACGTCTCTACTATTCAAGGCAACACTGTCATCAGCACTCAAGTAATAGTCCTAGGTATAGACATAGAGACGCTCCCTCCCGTGACTTGCCAAAGGTGCTGCTTCCTGTCTAAGAAATCACACAACGGTGTCACAAAAGGCAAGTCTTGTCTATTACTAATGGCTTATGGGTCATTTCTTCATCAGGACCAGCAACAGGTTGACCTGATAATCACAGGACCATATATTTGGAGCTGGAAAACTCAGAGGGAAAACCTCTTGTTTTTATAGCTGAGGAAGCTGAGGCCCAGGGAGGTTAAGGGACTTGCCCAAGGTCATGGGGATTGTACCTGACAAAGCCAAGATATGAAACCAAGTCCTCTGACTTCAAAGCTAGTATGGGTTTGGGGTTTTGTGGGGATTTTTTCTCACTGTAACATCATGTCTTTTGTTCAGAGTAATTTCTCTCATCAAACATGCTGAAGTATTCTCCAGTTACCCTTCCAAGGTTGAATGAGAGCCCAGTCATCTACTAAGCATTAGAGGGGATGGCGATCTCAATCAATGGACAGAATAGCCACACTGATGCAAACGCAGGTCAGAGGCAGTTAGGTAACTGTGCAGATAGAGAACTGGACTGACCTCAGGAAGACCTGAGTTTGAATCTTTCAGACACTCCCTGGGTGACCTCGAGTGATCTCTCAGCTCCAGTTCCCACATCAATAAAATGGAGATAATATAACATAATAATAGCAGCAACCCCACAGAGTTTTTGTGAGAATCAAATGAAATCATATATGTCCAGTACTTTGCCAGCCTTAAAGCACTATGGACATGTTAACTATCTTTGAAATATTGAAGAGTAAAGAATTTAGAATGTTTTGATGAGGAAAAAGAGCAAGTTTTCCTTCAAAGAAGCCATGATCCTCAATAATCCACTTATGGGCAGCACCAGTATATAGTACACTACATCAGGCTTTATGTGGGGCCAACACACACTGAGTGCTATACACACAGGCACAGACTAAAAACAACGAGGCCCGAAAAACAAATTCTTTCTCGGCAAGAAAAACCGGTAATGGATTTTTGAAAGGAAATGATGATAAGTTTGTTTCAGTTTTTTAAGTTTTGTTTGGTTTCAATGAGAAAATTGCAAAAAAGATACATTAACGCCTATTCCCCAGAAGACCATCAATTTCTAAGCTGTAATATTTGGTGCAGCTGAAAACTTGCAGCTTCTCTAAATGAAGTGTAACAGCCATAATTGCGTTTCTTGGAGTGAACTTGGTGGCAAATGGTGCATGAATTGATACACGATGATACTTGTACACCATTTATCTCTTTGCAGGATCCTCAAGAAATACAGTGATATAATTATGATATAATTACATTATCCACAGCCTGTGAAGAGAAACGAGTAAGGGGCACTTGTTTACTTAGAGCCATAGATGAGGAAATGTGATTGCTACCTGCCAAGGAGTAAGGGGTGGGACTGAATTTGTAGTGAAGTGGAAGAGATGGCTGCACCCACAAAATGGAGCCCTTCCTTCTTAAGGAAAGGTGGATTTCAATCTAATTCAATTCAACAAGCATTTATTAAGATTGGGGCGCTGTGCTGGGCTTAGCGGACACTCAAATACTCAAACATGCCAATGGATCTAGGATCTCAACATTTGGCTATTCACTCCAAATCATGTGGATTCAAAGTCATCCATTCAGGCCAATCAGAGGAAACATTTGTCCATTTCTTCCCATAAATTCATAGGTTCCTAGATTCAAAGATAGGATGGTCCTCAAAGGTCATCTAGTTCAACCCCCTCATTTTTCAGATAAGGAAACTGAGGCCTGAAGAGGGTAAGAGACTTGGCAAAGATCACACAGGTAATAAGTAGCAGAAGTAGGATCATCCTACTTCAATTGATTTTTTCCACCGTACCACACTGCCTCTTGGGATATATAGCCAATATGTTGGGGCCTTCCTCAGGTTTTTATGACATTTTGAGCCTACCAATGAAGCGTTATGCTACCCACCTGTGACCCTGAGCTCTTGCCATGTGATCAGCCCACATTCTTTGTTTCTCATTTCTTTGATGAAATCTTTTATGTGGCTTCTCTTTCATAATTCCCTGTCTGTAATGTGCCGCAACCTTTTTGCATCCACCATATGCCTATGCATTGTCCTCTGGTGGCATTCATGTCCATTTCTTTCAGGACTGCATGATTTCATGCCTCCCAGTTACATAGTGCCTGAAAAATGAATGAACCCATGAGACAAAGATGGTGAGGACAAAAAAAACTAAATAGTCCCTGCCCACAAGGAGATTATAGTCTAATTTGGGGATAGAAGATATACATATGTAAGTATGTAAATTATTTCCCCCAAGGAGAAAAGATTTAACATAGAAGAAGCAAAAACACACAGAGTATTTTAATCATAGAGCTTGCATAGTCCAAAGCCTTCATACTATAAATGAGGGAGACCTTGGAATGTTTGACATCACTTTGGACATAAAATAACTCTCAGAGTCATGCCAAAATTAATTTGGTCAACTTAACCACTGTACTGGATGTATTTTTATCTTACTCCATCAAACTAAGACATTGGATTTTTTAATAGATTGATGAAAACAATGCCTTAACACAAAAGAGTGACATATGGAACCCATGATGAAAGGAAAGGAGTATGGTGTAATAGAAAGACCATCACAAAAAGAATAAAATCCTACCTCTGAAGATGACTGCTTATGTGACTCTGGGCAAGTTACTTAATTTTTCATTTCAGTTTCTTCATTTATAAAATGATGGGGTGGTATTGGTAGGTCCTCAGATCCTTTCCAGCTCTTGAACTATGTTCCTATGGAAACCATAACGTGGAACCTTATTTAATCTCTTGCAAATGGATACATGTTTGAAATTCTTCTTTAGATCACAATGAGTTTGATTCTCTAATAGATTGAATATCAATTGTGAACAAGAACTTTCCATAGGTGGTTTTTTCCACCTTATTTAATTTTTTTCTTATACATTTGTACCTATACATAGACATGGATATTTTATTTTCTCCCAATTACATGTTAAAACAATTTTCTAACATTTGCTTTAAGTTTTGAGCTCCAAATTCTATCTCTCCCTCTCTCTCTCCTCTCCTGCCTCCCTGAGATGGTAAGCAATCAGAAATAGGTTATGCATGTGCAATCATGTAAAACACTTCCATATAGTAGTCATTTTGTACAGGAAAACTCAAAAGAAAAAGAATGAAAAAAATGAAAAATAGCATGCTTCAGTCTGTTCAAACAATATCAGTTCTTTTTCTGGAGGCAGATAGTATACTTCATCATTACTCCTTTGGGATTGTCTTGGGTCATAGTTGAGAACAGCTAAATCATTCACAATTCTTCATTGAGTAATGTTGCTATTACTGTGTACGAACATTCTCCTGGTTCTATTTATTTCACTTTGCATCAGTTCATGTAAGTCTTTCCAGGTTTTTCTAAAGTCATCTTATTTGTCATTTCTTATACCACAATAATATTCCATTAAAATCATATACCACCAGTTGTTTAAATTGATAAAAGGTCAAAAGATATGAATAGGCAGTTTTCAGACAAAGAAATCAAAGCTATCTATAGTTATGAAAAATGCTCTAAATCACTATTGATTAGAGAAATTCAAATTAAAACAACTCTGAGGTACACCTCATACCTGTCAGATTGGCTAATATGACAAAAAAGGGAAAATGATGGATGATGGAGAGGATGCAGGAAAACTTGGATCTAACGCACTATTGGTGGAGTTGTAAACTGATCCAACCATTTTGGAGAGCAATTTGGAACTATGGCCAAAGGGCTATAAAACTGTACATACCCTTTGGTCCAGCAATACCATGGCCAGGCCTATATTCCAAAGATATCCCAAAAAAAGGGGGGAAATGACCTAGTTGTATGAAAATATTTATAGCAGCTCTTTCTATGGTGGCAAATAATTAGAAATCAAAGAAATGTCCACAGGTGTTTCTTGGCATGGCTTTGGCATTATAGAATTTTAGCATATCAAATGTACATAGACTAATTTGTTGTTTACTGCTTTTTGGTTGTATCTGACTCTTCATGACCCCATGGGGGTTTCTTGGCAAAGATACTATAGTGGCTTGCCATTTCCTTCTCCAGCTCATTTTACAGATAACGAAACTGAGGCAAACAGAGTCAAGTGACTTGTCCAGGGTCACGCAGCTAGTAAGTGTCTGAGGTTAGATTTGAATTTCGGAACATGAGCCTTTCTGATTCTAAGTCCAGTGCTCTAGCTTCTGTGCCATCTCGCTGCCCTCTTAGACCAACAGTGTCATATAATGTTTGACTCAATTCATCAGGAAACATTTATTAAGCATCTACTATATGCTAGAAGATGAGGTGAAAAGGACAAAAATTGAGCCAAAAATCGTCACCAATTAGGACTTCATACTCTACTGCGGGTTTACCACATATGCACAAATAAGATGAATATGAGTCAAAATAAGGAAGGAGAGCATACTAACAACAAAGGGGCTGGGGAAGGCTTCATGGAAAAGGGAGTGCTGAGCTGAGCTTAGAAGGAAGGTGAGGATTCCAAGAGGCATGGTTAGGGACATATTGAATCTGTGACACAAAGAAATACCAACAGATGGGAGTAGATGAAGTATTGAGTTTGGGGAATCATTAGGAAGTAGATAATATGAAATAAGGGCTTCTATTTGTTATACAGATACTAAAAGGTTGGAGGTCATCTTGAGTTCTTCAGCCTTCTTGAGTTCAGATGGTATCCTCGGGAAGAAGAGAAGGAATTTGGAGTAATGTTCCTACAGCTGCTATCTATTAGCCCGGAAGGCCTTGATAGATTGATTTCACCGGTGAAAAATCAGTTACCAGCAGTCCATGCCACTTTCTTATGGATATTGGCCTCCCTTTATCCGTTCCCTGCCAACCCAAAGTCTGGCCTAGTACCTAAAATGGAGTGTCTCTCTCCTGGCCAGAGAAGACCAGATGATGAGGAAGGAGTAGTTTGATGAATTTTTCTTGCCAAGTCTTTATATTTTAGCAGCTTACACATAATAACTTATCTCTGATCATCTCCGTGGAAGTGAGGCTTCTAAACTAAGCAATTTTTGCTAGGCACATGACTTCCTAGAGACCTCTTCACAGGGAAGCTTAGAAATCATCCAAATGGATCTTTTCACCACCTCTACCTCTATTCAACAGATGAGGACACTGAGGCCCAGACAGGTTAAGGTATATAGCCGGAGTGATACAACCCATCTGTCAGAGAAGCAACCTTCAAATTTACTTCCTTTGTTTCTCTTGACTTATTCTCATAGCATAGAATGTCAGATTTAGAAGGAAATTTAACAGTCACTTAAGACAATCCCACAATTTTTGAACACCAAGAGATGAAGCCAAGAAGGGAAGCGACTCACCCAAGGTCATCAAGCTAGTAAGTTCATTTTAAAGCTTCTATACTTTCTTTTATCCCTTACCCAAAGCTTAGGACATAGTAGCTTCTGGATAAGCGGGTTAAATGTCTCTTTTAAGGGCAGCCTTTATTTCTGGTTTGGATACGAGGTAACCTTTTACAACTTCTCATTTCTCTGATGATAAACTGTGAGAAATATTCTCAGGATTATTACCCGAATACATAAGTGGCTAAAGGAGACAGACAAATAGCTTTCAAAAGAATTATAAACTACCGAAAACCGTGTGAAAAAATGTTTCAAAGAACTCACAATTATATAAATGTAGATTTTTAAAATCTAAGGTTTCATCTCACATCAACTGAATTGTCGACAGTGATAAAATGCAAAAATGGTCAATGCTGGAGGAGCTGTGGAAAGATAGTCACACTAACAAAAACAGTTGAACTATTGTTCAAGGTATGAATTGATCTACACTTCTGGAAAACAAATTGGAATTATCCAAGACAGTTACTAAGCTTCTCCAAAGTGATCCCACTGATGGACATTTGCCCCTAAGATGTCAACAATGGAAGGGCCCAAAATATTCCCAGCAGCATTTTTTATAGTAGCAAAAAGCTGGAAACAAATCATGTGCCCTACCACTGAAGAATGGCTGAATAGTGACACACAAATGTAAGGAAATATTTTTGCATTCTATGAAACAATAAGGAATGCTGTGAGTAGTGAGAAAGGGGATACTTTGGAGTTAGGAAGATCTGAAATCCAGTGTCTCCTCTGACACATACTGTGTGATCCTGGGCAAGTCACTGAAACTCTCAGTGCCCCCAGGGAAATTTCTAAAACTGTGACTTGTAGAACAGTTGCTAATGTTCATAATAGGAAGGGATTTCCACATCCAGAGTAACTTCATACTAAAGAATTCACAGGCCCAAGACAAAAAAAAATAGGTTAAAAATGACAAATACAGGGTCACCTAGATGGCACAGTGGATAGAGCTCTGAATTTAGAGTCAGAAGGACCTGAGTTCAAATCTGGCCTCAGATACTTGACACTTACTAGCTGTGTGACCCTGGGCAAGTCACTTAACCCCAATGGCCTCACCAAAAATAGATAGATAGATAGATACATAGATAGATAGATAGATAGATAGATGAATGAATGAATGAATGAATGAATGAATGAATGAATAAATATTAAAAACAAATAAAAACAAATACAAGGAATTCAGGAAAATTCTGGAAGACTTCCATGAACTGATAAAGAATGTTGAAAACAGAATCAAAGGACAATTTAGACAATCGTGCCAATGAAAACAACACTAAAAGACCTCAGAATTCAGATTAAATTCAATGAAAGAGCTCTTTATCTGGAGTCAGAGGACCTGGTTTGAAACTTTCTCACCATGAGCCTTTACATAAGTCACTCTCTGGGTCTCCATATTCTAATCTGTAAAACCAGGAAGCTAAATTAGATGACCTCTAAGGTTCCTTTCGACTCTAAATCAATGATCCATATGATATATGCATCCAGTCTTGATTCCAGAGGACCAATGATGGAAATACACTTCTCTCGGGTGTGGGATATCATATTCATCATCAGATAGGGTCATTATGAAGATCCATTTTATTTAACTGGTTTTCCCTCTTATAAGAAAAGACATTATACTAGGGAGAAGAAAAGCATCAATAAATCATTTTTAGAAAGAGAATGCTCTCAGTCAGGAAGGTTAGTGTCTATGGAACACTTTCCCTGTCCTGTTCCCCACAGGAAACTTGGAATCTTGCATTTTGATTCTCAAAGCGCAGAGAGAGTTCCAACCCAGCTTTTTGTTGTGATTACATTTCTTCCATCTCCACTAACAAAATCTTTCTAATCCTCCACCTGCCACCACCTCCCCCCTAAAAAGCCTGCACATCATTCTAGCACCAACAATCTTGCTTTGTTAGCTAACAGCAGTCCTTCCAAAGAGGCAGCCCTTGTCATTCCACAATAAAAGGTCTCCTGCAGCCATAAACATTTAGATTCCAGACTTCTGTGTTTATGAGAGCCAGAGGAACTGATTGCCTCCTTCATTCTCAGCAGTGATTGTGGGATTATCAGTTAAAGAGCTGACCCGCTCCAAAATAATACTGTGGCTTTTCAGACGCGCAGGTGGTATCTGCTCTCAACAAGACTGAAAGGAGTCACACAACACAAAAGGTGGGCAAGAGTTTTATGCTAAGACATTTGCTTGGTTTATTACCAACCCCAAAGGAAGTATGGCTTATTAAACATTCAAATCAGCCCTGAAAGAGAGAAAGCAGGAAAAATTCACTTGAATGTGTAAGGGAAGGAAAAGTTTGTAAAGGCTTCCAAAGAATCCTTTGTAAACCCTCCCCACCAACCCCCCCCCCACTGCTGTCCATGGTATGCGGGCTTACAAACTTCTCTATTTTAGATATGACTTCTAAGCATAGCCATGCCTTGCTTGCCTCTCACATGGTCATGAGCACCCCTAGGAGACAGGTGTTGAGCTAGCTGGCCTCTGTCTCTGCGGACCTGATGGCAGGTAGAGCCAGTTTAAGCAAATAACTCTGACACTGCCGGTTGTGATTGACATGCTGTGAGTCTCTGGGGTTCCCAAAGACGGATGGCCTTCACGCAAACGACTCTGAGATGGATTAGGCACCAAACACAGAAGATTCTAGCTCCTATCCCATGCTATTGTCAGTAATCTGGGAGTTCTCAGCACTTGTAAATAAGACAGTTTCCACAATACAGATGGAGCTATCATTTACTGTAATTAGACTGCTGGCTAGAGGTGGCATTGAAAGGCAACTCCTATAGCCTACAGCAGGGCTGGGGAAGCTGTGGCCTCAAGGTCACATGTAGCCCTCTAGGTCCTCAAGGGCGGCCCTTTGACTGAATCCAAACATCACAGAACAAATCCTTTTAATAAAAGGATTTGTTTTGTAAAACTTGGACTCAGTCAAAAGGACCTAGAAGGCCATGTGTGGCCCTGAGGCCCCAGGTTCCTCACCCCTGGCCTGGAGCGTCACCACCAGAATGATAGCTTGTAAGGAAGGTCATACCTACAAGCAGACATGAGGCGCCTCCTGACCTCCATCACCTTCTAGGGCCTCCTTTCCCCACTCTCACTAAAGGATGACGGTGTATCCATTTTATATATCTATATAAGGACAAGCATTCTCTTCCCACCCCCACCCCAGGTAGGATTCAAACTCCTGCAGGGCAGGAATGATTTGACGTTTGTCACTGAGTCCCCAGTTTGGGGCTTGGAATAAACTAGCTGTTTAATGTTTGTTGGTTGTCATAAGTCACTTTAAGTCACTTTAACTCAAAGAACATTCATAAAACACCTACTGTGTACAGACCATTGAGCTAGGCTACAGAGGTTAGATATGAATCAGTGCCTGCCCTCCAGGAGGTCAGAGTTTAGAGCGCCAACTTGGCCTAGTAGATAGAGTCAGTATCACCTGTGTTCAAATCCTACCTCAGACACTGGTTATGTGACCCTTTGGGTGAATCACCTAACCTAAGACTATTTCCCATTTGCAAAATGAACATAAAAATACCCAGCTCATAGGGTTTTTTGTAAGTTCTACTGAGATGACATTAAACCACTTCAGAAACTGTGAAGTCCAATGTAGAATAAGAACCGGTAACATTTATATAAGTCTTTAATGTTTGCAAGGCACTTTACAAGGATCTCATTTGATCCTCACAACAGTCTTGTGAGTTAGGCACTATTATTATTCCCATTTTACAGATGAGGAAACCAGAGGCTGAAAGAGGTAAAGTGACTACCCTAGGATCATAGTGTCTGAGCCAAGTTTTGAATTCAGGTCTTCCTGCTTCCAAGGCTAACACTCTATCCACCTCCTCCCCTCTACTTATCTGTCTGTTGGGTCATAGAGCTAGAAGGGACCTCTGATGCCATCTAGTCTAACACCTTTATTTTACAGATGAGGAAACTGAGGCCCAGGGAGGTTAAGAGACTTGCCCAAGATCATATAATAGTGAGTGGAAGTAGGAGAGATCTATTCAGCAAATACTCATTTGTAATCATACAGTCTAATGAGAACCCTAAAATACTGGCTGTATGACCCTGAGCAAGTAACTTAACCTTTCACTGCCTAGTCAAATTTCTGAAATTATGTGTTGTAGAGAAGGTGCCAACTTGCATCGATCTAGTCAACAAACATTTATGAAGAGTCTATTATATTCCAGGCACTGTTCTAGATGCTGGGAATACAAAGAAAGGCACAAACAGTCCCTGCCCTCAAGGGGCTCATAATCTAATGGAGGCGACAATATGCAAACAATATATGAAGAAGATGTGTACAGGACCCACAGGAGATATTATAGAGGAAAGGCGCTAGCCTTATCGGGGTCAGGAAAGCCTTCCTGCAGAAGATGGGATGTTAGCTGGGACTTTAAGGGAGCCAGGGATATCAGGAAGCAGAGATGAGGAAAGAGAGAATTTCAGGTAAGGGGAATAGCCAGTGAAAAGTTCTAGTCAGTTTGTAGAAAGAAAGAGTGCTCAGCCTGGAAACTGTGTACATCTTAGAAATCATAGGTCCTTGGCAACTAAGTGGCATGGCATCTAGAGGGTAAGAGTTGGCATCAGGAAAATCTGAGTTCAAATCCTGCTTCAGACACACTTATACCTGTGTATAAGTAATTCTGGACAAGTCGCTTCCCCTCTCCTTGCTTTAGTTTCCTCATCTGTAAAATGGGGATAATAAGAGCACCTACCTCCCAGAGACATGGTGAGGATGGAATGAGCTCACATATGCAAAGTGCTTTGCAAACCTTAAAAATGCTATATAAATGCTAGCTATTATGAAGTGATTGATTGATATGTGGGAAGGCCCCGTGATTTCTTTGGAGGAACGAAGTGATTAGAGTAAGATGTGGAACTGGGGAGTGGCACATGAGATGCAGTGTGCTGTAGTGGATAGAGAGTAGGATTTGGGGTCAGAAGACCCAGGTTCAAATCCCCACTCTGCTAATTGCGCGACCATATGCACATAATTTACGAGCAGCTAGTGGCATCATAGTGCCTAGAGTCAGGAAGACTCATCTTCCTGAGTTCAAATCCAGACTCAGACACTTACTAGTTTTATAACCTTGGGCAAGTCACTTAACCCTCTTAGCCTCAGCTGCTTCATTTGTAAAATGGGGATAATAATAGTACCTCACAGGGATGTTTTGACAATCAATCCAACCCAATAAACATTTATTAAGCACCTGTTAGCTGTATGACCCTGGCAAGTCACTTAACCCTGTTTGCCTCAGTTTCTTCATCTGTAAAATGAGCTGGAGAATAAAGTGGCAAACCACTCCAGCATCTTTGACAAGAAAACCCCAAATAGGGTCGAGAATAGTCAGACGTGACTGACTGAACAACAACAAATATACACAACTTCCCTACTCTAAGATTCAGTTCCCTTATCTGTAAAAGTACAGACTTATACTAGGTGCTCTTCAAGGGCCCTTACAGCTTACTGTCTTCCAATCTAGCATGGTTAATGTCACAGCCACCTTCCTGTGTTTGAGTTATTCCAACTCAGTGCTCTTTTTGCCGGGCAATGCTGATGACAAGCATACAGTCTGGTTTCTGTTCTATTGAAGAGGTCTTAGCAGCCAGGCTGCCAGCCTGTTAGCTTTTCACTTTCCCTCCGTGGGACTGGTTAACAGTAAGATAATGTGTTGGCAGGGAGCCATTAGCCAGCTCTGACTCAACAATAGAACACTGATAACTTAATAAACTGCCAGTGCAAGCTGGGTAGATGTATTCCTGCTCTTCAAAGCCCAATATGAAGTCATAGCCATTGAATGACCTACTAGCCCATGGACCTTTTCATTACAAAGAAGGGCAGAAAATTATTAAGATTGATTTCTTTATTCAGGGGAAAGGATCATGGGATTTTTAAAGCTGGAAAGGACCCTAGAGCACATCTAGTCCAAACCTCTAATTTTACAGATGAGGAAACAAAGGCTCTAAGAGGGAAGATGACATTCCCCTTCTCCCCCAGCCCAGCTCCAGGTCTGCCGTAGTTTCAGCCAGGCACCTCCCTCAGCACCTACAACCTTCCCATTCTGGAAAATCCATCTAGCATGCCATTGGTAAGTTTCTCCTGGAGGGACCCAGGCCAGCCAAACTTCATACTCCTCCTAGCTGGCCCTCTGACTTTCTGGGCTTCAGTACCGTGCCCTCATTCAGAAACATTAGCCCCTTTCCTTCCGTTGCTCCCCACTTTTTAGCTCCCTCCTGTTTTATCTTCCCTTGAGGAAAGGAGAATGTACGCCCCTTGAACAGGAACTCTCTTTTTGCTTGTATTTTCATCCATAGTGCTTGGTGCAATGTCTGGCACGCAGTAAACGCTGAATAACACCTGTTAACTTTACCTTGCCTTGCACGAGGTCACACACAAAAATAATCAGCAGAATCAGAATTTAAACTCGGATCTCCTAAGACCTTTCCCACTGAACCATGCAAATGAACCTTAAAAGCTATCTAGTCCACTCGTCCCACTTCACAGATGAGGAAAGTGAGGCACAGAGGGTAAGTGATTTGTCCAAAGTCAATAAGTATCAGAGCCGCCCAGACCAGCAGAGGAGGCATCCGAAGCAGCCCGATCAGCTGCAGCGCGTGTCGTCTACCCACCCGCCCACCCCACCCCACCCCCACGCCCCGCCTCCACCCGCCCCGGGTGTCTCTCTTTCGCACCTTCCTCCCCCCACTCCTCTCCTCCTCCGCCCGAAGGTGTCCTCTCGTCTTCTCGACTTCCCCTATTGTTCCGCCCCAGCCTCCCACCCTTCCGTTTCCCGCCCGCTCCCCCTTTTCCCTTCACCCGCCGGGCGCCAGAAGTTGTTGGCTTCCACTCCCACCAGTGACCGAAGACTTGACCACTTTACAAAGTCCAAATCCCCAGAACCCCAGCTCGACATGGACACCGGTGTGATTGAAGGTGGATTAAATGTCACTCTCACCATCCGGCTACTTAGGCATGGAAAGGCCGTGGGAAGCAATGCCATCTTTAAAGCTTTTGCTATGATCGTTGACAAACTGGAAGAGGACCTCAGCAGCTGTATGACCAATAGTACAGCTGTCAGCAGACCCCCAGTTACCCTCAGCCTTGTGGTCCCCGCTAGCCAGTGTGGCTCTCTCACAGGAAAAGGGGGATAGGGGCAGCTAGGTGGCGCAGTGAATAGAGCCCCGGCCCTGAAGTCAGGCGGACCTGAGTTCAAATTCAGCCTCAGACCAAAACACTTGACACTTACTAGCTGTGTGACTCCGGGCAAGTCACTTAACCCCAACTGCCTAAAGAAAAAAAAAAAGATAAGAAAAGAAAAGGAGGATGCAAGATCAAGGAAATAAGAGAGAGTACAGGGGTTGAGGTCCAGGTGGCAGGGGATAGGCTACCAAACTCAACTGAGCAGGCCATCTCTATTGCAGGTATCCCACAATCCATCACTGAGTATGTCAGACAGATCTGCGTGGCCATGTGGGCGGCTCCCCCAAGGGCGTGACCATCCCGCAGCAGCCCAAGCCGTTCAGCTCTCCAGGCGTCGTTGCAGGTGGTCAGGCCTATACCATTCAAGGACAGCATGCCATTCCAGAGCCAGACTTGACCAAGCTGCACCAGTTGGCAATGCACCAGTCTCACTTTCCCGTGACTCATGGCAACACTGGATTCAGTGTAGGTTGGGATGCATCTACTCAGACTACTTCTGGACTCACCATTCCAAACCATTTAACTGGCTACATAATCGGGCGTCAAGGCGCCAAAATCAGCGAGATTCGTCAGATGTCTGGGGCTCAGATCAAAATTGCCGAACCAGTGGAAGGATCTACTGATAGGCAAGTTACCATCACTGGACCTGCTGCCAGCATTAGCCTGGCCCAGTATCTAATCAATGTCAGTTTAGAAAACGCTAAACCCTCCTCCCAGGCAGCCTCCCTCACGATCCCTGATCACCTCATTATCAACCTCTCTCAACCCTCCATCCTTCTTCTTCTTCCTCCTCCTCCACCACCACCACCCGCTTGCTCGCCACAGCGGGGACCTCCGACCCACCTTCCAGCCTCCCCAACCCTCCTCCGACCTCTGCTTACATCTCCAGTCTGCTTGGCACGAAACCCATCCCTGTCCTGGCTCTAAAGGTTGTGTCTGCTGCTAAGGGTCTCGGGGCTTCGGCTGCCACCGCCACCACTTCTTGCAGAACCCCGCTTAACTAACAAACTAAAAGCTGAGAAACAGAGATTTGCTCTCTACTGATGGCAGATTTCTGGGACATCCCTTCAAAAGTGTTTCTGGGCTTTATTTTTTCCTTTGTGAAACATTGGTGAAAACCAAATAATTGTGAGCTTGTGACCTTCCTTGGTGCTTCTGTGGGGGAGAGGGGTGGGGGGAGATCTTTGCTTAGGTCCAGGCCAGTTGAGCTGAGTGTTTGCAGGTTTCTGAGTCTGAGATTTGTTGAATTCCTTATCTAGAGCCATGGCTGTTGACTCCTCCTTCCCTCCCCCTCCCCCAACTCTTCTCTCTCTCTCTCTCTCTCTCTCTCTCTCTCTCTCTCTCTCTCTCTCTCTCTCTCTCTCTCTCTCTCTCTCTGTCTCCCTCCTTCCCTTTTTCCATCGCCCTTTCTGTAGCTTTGTGTGTGTGTGTGTGTGTGTGTGTGTGTGTGTGTGTGTGTGTGTGTGCCTTGCAATATGATAATGTGTTAGGGTCTGTGTTTAATGAATAAAAGCTACTCTGTTAAATAAGAATAAGAATAATAAGTAAATAATAATAATAATAATAAGTATCAGAGCCCAGGCCTTCTGATTCCAAATCAAACACCCTTTCTTTGGCACTGTTCAGCTCTTCTAGGTAATGATGATTTTTAGTAAATAGGCATATTTCAAAGACTTGCTTGCCCTGCCTAGGAAAGATAAAAGACATAACATTCTTCCCAAGGAAGGCTCCTAGATGAGTTGAACAATAGAACATGAATTCCATGCTCTCCCTCTTCTTTGTGGAAACATTCAGTTAATCAATGGGCAAAGATTGCTTGCATGTCTGCCATTCACCCAGATCACTGGCCTTAGATGGTGCCCAAAATACAAGGTGCTGGAAGTTCCACTCAGGAGACATACAAATGCAAAGATCTTTATTGAAGGATCCACAGTATCAGATAGAAATAAGTAACCCTGATCTCCTTCCCTATTTGTTTTCATATTATAATACTATTTAGCATCACCAACTCCAAACCTTAGCTTCCCATCCTCTGAAGCATGCTGTGGACTCCACTGATGGCAAATATACATGGCAACAGGCAAGAGCCTGGCATCAGGTCCAAAGGAGGGGTCAGTCTTACTTATCTCTGGGATCAGGCTCATGTAAGGTGCCCTATGAGGAGGCAGAAAACTGAGAGATATTTGTGGCCTAAAAGAGGCAACTTCTCTGGGAGGGGTCTGCAGGAGGTGAGGATGAACAGTACTTGTTTGCCACATTAGAGTGTGACTTGGGTTTGGAAAGAGAGTTCATGGTCTAGTAAGCTTCTGTAGCCCTCTACAGGTGCAAAGGTGTAACTAGAAAAGGAGAACTTTTCATCATTTCAGTCTCTGTCATGAATTAGATTTTACTGCCCCCAGAAAATTCAACATCCCCAAATGTTGCATTGTATTTTTACTTTTTCAGGATCAGGAAAAGCAACAGTGCCAGAGCAGCAGTCACTTGGCTATTCCAAAATCACTCCTAGTGCCATGTTCTTTCTCCCTTCAATTGAGAATATCAGCTTTAATTTTGAGGAGACAGCAATGAAAAATATGCTGGGAAGAGGGAAGAAAAATCTTCAGCATACATTTTTAAAGTGGGAAAGTTGAATTTGTTGGGTTATATATAAAAACTTGATCGATTTAGTTAAATTGAATTGTTTACCAAATTGGATCAAATTATGTGTGTCTAGTTATAAAGTTTTGAGCAAGATAGATAAGTAGATAATAGATTGACAGATAGATAGATAGATAGATAGATAGATAGATAGATAGATAGATAGATAGATAGATAGATAGACAACTACTTTTTAAGTGCTGACTACAGGTTAGGCACTGTGCTAAGCACTCTGGGGTTACAAAAAAAAAGCAACCAATACAGATCCTACCCTCAAGGAACTTTCATTCCAATGGTGGACGACAAGACATATGGGAGCTGGAATGGGGTGGAGTGGAAGGGAAGCCCACCAGTGCAGAGAGCAAAGCATTTGCCTAGGAAGAGGAGGAGAACTCTAGAGAGGAAGTCAAAACATAGAAGCATGACTGGGGCCCTTAACGAAAGAGTGGTCCTCACAAGGAAGGCAGAAATCAGGAAAATGGGGCCTCATGGACAAGGTTCCCCCAAAAGGGGAAGGGAGCTTTTGATGACGGAATGAAGTAAAAGTGGGTTTTCTGAGTCAAGTAAAGCATGAAGCACGTCTGGGGCCCTTTCTGAAATAGTGATCTGGGTCAAGTAGACACTTGTCAGGAGAACAGGGCCTCAGGGCAGAAGCATCTCCAAGGTGGCTGATTCCCAGGGCAGAGGCCCCAGTTGCTAGAACTTAAGAAATGGAGATTCTCTGATTTCACAGAGACCCAGACTGTGAAGTATCAGAGCCAAAGGCCAAGAAGAGGCAGAAAGGACAGTGTGGGTACAGAGACGACAGATCTGAAGGTGCAGAAGCAAAGACCCCTCCAATCATCAAGAGTAAGAGCTGCCCGCTCCAGGGACCCAGCAAGAAGACATAGTGCTAGAAGAACTTGACACAGCAGCGGGGTGAGAAGGAATGGGAGGGCCTTCAAAGTACAGAGCATCCCCTTCCCCTTGGGAGAAAGAACAGAGGCCGCTTTGCTCTGATCTCTCTCAAGCTCTCTTCCTCCTCATGGACACAGAATGGAAGGGCCCCTTCCTCTCCTTCCTGGTGAGCACAAAGCAATTTGTGGCTATCTTGTTTTTCTCAGCTGGCTCCATATGGAAACCCACTAGATCTACGATGACTTTTGATTGGTAACCATTTCTATCCTCCTTTCAGGAATTTGTGCATCTCATGTTTAGGGTCATTTTTAAAGGTAAAAGGGCCCTACATTTGATAAGCTTATAGGGTGGCAAGCATTTGTTTGGGACCATGAGAATATCACCCTATGGAGGAACAGGGTGTATCTATTGGCCTGGAGGAGGTAGGGTCAATGGTGGTTGTCCTGGGGGGCAGGATGATATAGGCTAGTAAAGAATGACAGGCTGAGGTGCAGAGTCTCTCCCAGTCCCCAGATGTGGTGCCCTGAGGCAAAGTCTCATTCACCCTGTGCTAGTTACAGCTGTAATCTCTGTTACCTTCTAACCCTGCCCCTCTATGGGATACAGTAGAAAAAAGGCTGAGCCCGGAACTGGTGCAAAGGTGAGGTACAAATGAAAATCAGTGTGGCTTTGTACACTTCAAGCAACTTATTAATATCAAGTTGTTATTAGGAATCTGAACTCTTACATTTCTGCAGGGGTTATCTGTCACTCTGGGAAATCATAATGAGAATTCCATCACTGATATCCCCCATTAGGGTGGACATAACTCCAAATTCTTAAAGGTTATGCCAACAAAGTATAAGGTCTGTTGGGTTTTTCCATGTCTGTTTTAGGTATGGACCCAGGGATGGACTAGTGGTGGTGCACCGTGTGGAGGACTGGACTGCGTTGGGAAGATCTGAGTTCAAATCCAGCCTCAGATACTTAATAGCTATGTGACCATGAGCAAGTCACTTGACTATGTTTAACTCAGTTTCCTCATCTGTAAAAATGAGCTGGAGAAGGAAATGGCAAACCACTCCAGTACCTCTGCCAAGAAAACCCCAGATGGGATCACTAAAAGTCAGACACAACAAAATCTTGAAGCATCACATAAATACCAGCTCCTATTAAGATTCACTAGTTATCATGATAATTACTATTTTCTTTCTAGTCAAGCTAGGTTTGGAAAGGTTCATCACTGTAGGGTGATGAATTTTTCAGGCATAGAAACCCAAGTGGAAGTGACAGCCAGGATGCAGTTTGCATCACTGGAAGAAGGACCAGCACAGACAAAATCACTGATCCTTACACGACTGACGTATTTTTAAATTAAATGATTTATTTAAAATGTAATAGTGATGAAACTAACTAAATTTGCTTTGTAACTATTTATATTTCAGTGAATTCATTGCAGTGCATAAACTATCCCCACAACTTTTCAGACCCTCCAAGTGCTCCTCAGGATTTTTGTTTGTTTGTTTGTCTATTCATTCTCATTCATTTGGGGTATTTGGGGATCTGGGATCCCAAATAAAGAGATATTACATCTAACCTCTAGAAAGAAGAGCCAGCCAGTTCGTAGCCCTAGCAAGAAGGAATGAGAACCCTGTGCTATGACCAGGTGGGAACTGGTGGGCAGGGTATTCAAAAACAGGACTCAGAACGAGCCCCACTATTTCAATGATCATATGTGTTTTTCATTCTCCTGGTTTTTCTTTTTTATTTTGTGTTATTTCATGAAAGCCTTTCCACATTTCTTCATATTTCTTATTTATCTACCATAACATCACCCAGAGTTCCCCTCTGCTGGTTGACGAATCTCAGACTGAAATTTCTATTTGATGAGAAGATCCACTCATGCCATTCAGGTCACCTCTAGCTTATCTTACTCTCCAGACTGCTACTTCCCACCCCATTTCCGCCACCTGCTTTGCCCACCAAGGCATGGCTCCTCCCTGAGACCTGCTTACTGATTGGTAAGACCTTTATCCATTTGTTTTTCCATATAAATTTTGTTATGATTACAACACAAGTCGGCTGTGTGACCCTGGGCAAGGCGCATACCTCCCCTACCCAAAGCAACTCCCTAGGACTATAAATTTCAGAACAATCATTGATCTCCTTAAGGATCTCCTTAACAGGAGTTCCCCACCTCCAGGTGTGGAGGAAAGGTTATTTTGTCTAATTCTATAAAGAAACCTCTGATACTTTGATCAGTATCATATTAAATATATGAATTAATTTTACCATCATTTTTACTATATCAGTCTGCTCCATCCATGAATGTTAGATGTCTCCCCATCCCCAACAAAACTTATTTAGGTCTTTCTTTATTTCAGCTGCCATGGTTCATACTGGTACTTCTATTCTTTCTGCATATTCCTAGAGAGGTTAATTTATAAATGTAACAGTTTTTTTGTTATAGTAAACTGAGTTTCACTTATAATGTCTATTGATTTTTATTGCTAGTAAATAAGGATACAAATTGTTTTCTTGGTTAATTTTGTATCTTCCCACTTCATTAGATTTAGTTATTGTTTCTGTTATTTTTTAAAGTTAAGATGTCTGGATTCTCTAGAGACACTAACATAGCATGTGCAATAATGATATTGACCTCCTCATTTCTAGTGTTAATCCCTTTAAAATATTTTCCTGTTATCAGAATTGTAAAATTTCCAATTCTATGCAAATAAAAACAGTTAGAGAAGTTGCTTTTTGCCTATTCTTAGTGGGAATATTTCCAATACCATAGATTATATTGGTTTCTAGATTAAAGGACATGTTTCTTATTTATGTCGAGGAAGAATATTCCTATATATGTTTTTAAACATTTTTATCATGAGTGAATTTTGGATTCTTTCAATTTTTTTCTGCCTCTATCGATCTGAGCATGTAGGATTCTTTGAGTTTGTTGATTTATGTTTTATTATATTGACAGTTTTTCTGATGTTGAATCAACCCTGAATTCTTGGCACATGCCACATGTGGTTGTGAGAAATAACTTTTATAATGTAGTTCTATATCCCACTGGCTAATATTTGTTTAGCATTTTAATCTATATTTGTTATTAAAACTGTGCTATAATTTACTTCTTTAGAGTTGTAAGGTTTTAGTTTTAAAACCAATACTAAATCGGCCTGATACAATGCATTGCATAATGTTCCATTCTTCTCCACAGTTATAAATACTCTGTGTAACATATAGATTTATTAGTTCTTAGAAAATCTGAAAAAAATTCCATTGTAAATCTAGGATGGCCAGATCTGGGGGGACTTATTCTTTGATGACTTCAAAATTAGTCTATTTAAACTATTAATTTCCTCTTATATCAGTTTGAATAATTTATGTTTGGGGAAATAATGAACTGTTTATTTTAAATTCTGTAATTTGTTATAATACAACTATGTATAGAATTCTCTGATAATAGTCTTAATTTATTTTGATTTTATCATGATGTCTCCTTTTGAAGCAAGGTGGCTCAGTGGATAGTCAGGAAGACCTGAGTTCAAATCTAGCGTCAGATACTTACTAGCTATGAGACCCTGGGCAAGTCACTTAACCTCTGTTTGCCTTTATCCACTGGAGAAGGAAATGCACTCCAGTATCTTGACAAGAAAACCCCCTGGGTAGTAGATTCACAAAGACTCAGATATAACTTAATGACTGAATAAACATATACATCCTACATTCATGGGGGCAGCTGGGGGGTTCAGTGGATAGAACACCGGGCTTGGAATCAGGAAGACTCATCTTTCTGAGTTCAACTTTGGCCTCACACACTTACTAGCTATGAGCCTGGGCAAATCACTTAACCCTGTTTGCCTCAGTTTCCTCATCTGTAAAATGAGCTGGAGAAGGAAATGGCAAACCATTCCAGGCTGGGCAGTCAGTCCTATTTATTAAAGGCCTCCTATGAGCAGGGCACTATGCTAAGTGACCCTGAAGCCCTGAGCTTCACTTTCCTCATCTGCAAAATGGGTATAAGGATAGCATCTACCTCACAGGACTTTTGTAAGGATCAAATGGGATTATGCACGTAAAAGTGATTTGCAAACCTTAATGACCTCTATAAAGCTAGTTATTAGTATCATTCTACAAAAGTGGTAAAGTAGAAAAAGTTGCCGATTTTCTTTCTGTCAGAGGATTATAGATTTAGAGCTGTGATGATCTTAGCAATCATCTAATCCAAGTGCATCATTTAACAAATGAGGAAACTGAGGCCCAGGGAGGGGAAGGGATTTGTCCATGCACACAGATAGTGTCAATAAGTGGAATTTGAACCCAGGTCCTCTGACTCCATACCAGTTTCTCTTTAAGAAGCCAATAAAATATCTATTTCTCCTTTTTCCTTCCTGTCATGGCAGCAGCCTGGCGCCCTGGGAGGACTAGGTCTTCTGGTATGAGGGCTTGCCAAGCTCTTTGCAGGGCTGCTTATCCACCTTTGCTGTCCACCTGGCACCAGCTCTCACCTGGGACTCCAGGAAGCTGTAGCACGCACGGCAGCTATACCCTGGTAAACTGTCTCAGCAGACGAGCTTAGCCAGGTTGAAGGTAACTAACAGGGCTCAAACCCACTGATGAGTTAGGGGGATGTATGTCCCCAGTCTGTGAAGACTTCGCCCGCTGGAATGGGCAGATGGGAACAACGTGTTCCAATGGCCATGAAGGCAGCCAAAGCAGGTGTTGCAGGACGCTTAGAGCTTGGTCAGACACAGAAGACGCCAAGGTCATCCGCTGCAGCCTGGCCACTGCCAGTCGTCCTGACTTTTCTCCTGTCACTGGACTCTGATGACTCAGGAAGAGAGACTGAGGCTGACACCCTTGTGCCACTCTGCCTCACTTAAATCCAATTCATGAAAGAGTCGGGACATCATGCCGGGTCATTGGTCCTCTTTGAAAATGAAGGACAAACGAGAGCAAAAACCACGGCAGCCTTGTCTACTCAAAGGAGATCATCATTACAAATCATGCCTCAGATACTTACTAGCTGAATGACCCTGGATAAATCACTTAATGTGCCTCAGTTTCCTCATCTATAAAATGAACAGTTTGAATTTGATGACCTCGGATGTCCTTTCTGGCTCTAAATCTATCACCCTACGATCTCTGAAATCTTTTCCAGCTTAGTATTCCATTATCTATGAAGATACAGTCCCTTTCCCTAAGGGGTTTTCATTTGCAAATGTTTAAAATGCTATACAAATGTCAAGTTGACTGTGTAAGAATTCAAAAGAAAAAGGGAAGAGGGACCTTTAATGTCTGTAATCTCTTCGATCTCAAAATTCAGGCTGGTTTCTAATTAGTAAATAAAGTTTGGTCTGCAAATCTAAACACTTAGAGCAACATTCATTTGTTCTCCAAACTCCAGAAGATTTGCCTAGGGAAGGGCACAAAAACTGCCTCTACTGCTGCACTGAACAAGACCAAAATTCAGGGTGCAGCCCAGGCTCCTGAGGATGGAGGAGAGATGACGTTCATCTGGTCAATGGCCCACGCTCTTCTCTGGGTCCACCGGCGCTCATTTCACTCAGTGAGGCCTGACCTGAAATGAACAGAATGAAAGCAACCATCTTGTCACATCAACCTGTCCTTGTTCTGCCCAGCCCTTCAGTCTCTTCCAAACAATACCTGATGACTGGTCCAAGACCTCGTGGGAAATGGAGGCCATGCTCTCTGCCGATCAGTGCCTGCACTCTGGGTTCACAATTTCAAGGAAATTGTCAGGCATTCCTGAGCCACGAGTGAGCACCCAAAATTTCTCCATGGCCTCTGCCCATTTGACTTTGATTTCCAACAACTATAGCCTCACTACGTTTGCAGTAACATTATTTTCTAAACAACAACGACAAAAAAAGACTTGAACACTCATTGCCTAGAAACAATACAACTGACCTTTCAAACTGCCTTTTCTGTCCTCTTTAGAGGAACTCATCTCATTCCTGATGACAGCAGACTTTTGTGAGTATAAACTACAGCCCATACCAGCCCGCACTTCCACAATTCAGGTTTATATTTTGGGGGTTTATCCATAATTAATACTCTCAATTGACTCATGGCTTGCACCCAAACAAAGGCCCCTTTGGGAAGCTCTGAATTTAGCTTCCTTCCCAGGCATTTGAGGATGTAAGTGGAATTTGGATCCGAGCCTTGAAGAAAGGCGGGGGCGGCAGGGGGAGGAGAAGGGGGATCACATCAAAGAGGTTCCTGGAGCTGGAGGTTCTTCAGTGAAGACTGTATCTGCTTTGACTTAGGGGTTCACCCTGCTTCCTCTACCCCAAAGAGTGCTTAGCCTGAAAGACACGGACCCCCAAGGGTCTGTGGATAGATTTCAGGATCTCATGAACTGGTTTTAATATGTTGATAGCGACTTTAATATCATTTGTTTCCTTTGTAATTATTTAATTTTATACACTTAGAAACATGGCCGAAAGGGAGTCCACAGGCTGCACCATGTGACCAGAGGGGTCCGTGACGCACAAAAGGTTAAGAGCCACTGCTCTACACAGCCCAACTAGGGGTTGTCCAAAGAGCGCTGGACTTGGAGTCAGGAAGACCCGAATCCAAACCTTGCCTCAGATGCTTACTAGTTGTATGACCCTGGGCAAGTCACTTAACCTCTGTCAGTCTCTTTCCCCTCTATAAAATGGGGATAATGATAGCACCTACTTCATGGGGTTGCTGTGAGGATCAAATGAGACAGTATTTAGAAAGCATTTTGGAAACGTTAAAGGATAAACCCTAGTTATTATCACTGTCGTAGATCCTGCCTTAGCTCAAGAAGCCTCAGGCTAACAGCCAATGAAAACCTCCACAATTGCTGCTGTTGCTATCACTCACCATCTCTCTCTCTCTCTCTCTCTCTCTCTCTCTCTCTCTCTCTCTCTCTCTCTCTAATATATATATATATATATATATATATATATATATATACATATATACATATATATATACATATGTATATATGTATATATATGTATATATGTATATATGTATATATATATATACATATATACATATATATATACATATGTATATATGTATATATATGTATATATATGTATATATGTATATATATGTATATATGTATATATGTATATATGTATATATATATGTATATATGTATATATATACACACACACACACACACACACACACACATATACACACACACACACACACACACACACACACATATATATATCTTCCTCTCACCCTCTCTCCTTCCTCCCGTCCTCCCATCTTCTCTTCCTCCCTTCTCTCTCTCTTCTCACTCTCTGTCTCTCTCCCCCTTTCTCTCTCTTTCCTCTGTCTATCTCTGTCTCTTCCTCTTTCTCTCCCCCTCTGTCTCTGTCTCTCTCATTCTGTCTCTCCCTCCCTCTCTCTCTCTTTTCTCTCTGTGTCTCTTCCCCTCTGTCTATGTCTGTCTCTCTGTCTCTGTCTCCCTCACTCCTCCTCTATCTCTGTCTCTCTCTATCTTTCTGTCTTTCCTGTCTTTCAGTCTCTCTCTCCTTCATTCTCTCCCTTTCTTCTCTCTTTCTCTCCCCCTCTCTCTGTATCTGTCTCCCTCTCCCCTCTGTCCTCCTTTCTCTGTCTCTCTCTGTCTCTCCTGTCTCTCAGTCTCTCCTTCTTTCTCTCCCTCCATTTCTTTTCTCTCTCCCTCTTTCTTTCCCACTCTGTATATCTCTGTCTCTCTGTCTCTCTCTCCCTCTCTCTCTCCTCCCTCCCTTCCCTTTCTCCCATCCTCCCTCCTTTTCTCCCTCCTTTTCTCTCTCTCTCCCTTTTCCCTGTCTTCTCTCTCTTGTTCTCTCTCCCCTCCCCCATCTCCCTGTCCTATCTCAGAATCTGAACTCTCCTCCCACCAACAACAACACCTTGTGTTCACGACCTCAAGAGAACAACGAAGCCAAGTTGGTTAGCTGATTTGTCCAGGGTCACACAGGCATTTAGAATCAAAGGTGAGATTGTAACCCTGGCTCAGACTCCAGAGTCAGTGGGTTTTTCCCCACTCTAACACACTGCTCCTTTAAATCAACATGAAACAGTAAGGGGCAGGGGGCAATGCACTCATTTTATGTTTTAAGCTTCTTTTCTATCTATGTGCCTTGGGATGTGCTGCCTGAATAACAAGAAATAGAAGCCCAGGATGTCAAATCCCCAATGTTGATCGAAGGAGCAAGCTATCATTTATTAATGGCCATAGAGGGAGCCTACAAGAAAACAAAGCCGTTTGTTTTTTTCAGCGAACTGATTCATCACTCACAAACTCCAAGATCCAGCTGGAACTGTGTACATTCTTGAAACCATGAACTGACACAGCCCAGGATGAGCATTTGCCCCCAAACGCTTGTGTGAACCTATTCGCTTGACCCCTTGCCTTCCCCATCCTCAGAGAGAGGTTGAGTTCATTCCAGCCTGGGCAGATTCCTGGCTACAGTCCTCAGAGGCTGGTTAGCCACCAGAACCAGAGAAGCCATGTCACTCTTCTCTCTGGCACCTGTGTGGTGATTCAAAAGTTCAAGCATCCTCAGTTTGACCTGTGCGAGCCCTTCTCCCACCCTGCTTCCAACTAAGATCACCACCCTCTAAAGTTTAGGGAGTTGCCATGACACAATAAGTCATCACCCTGCAATCAACCTAGTAATGAGCATCTCTAAATTTAACTAGGCTGTTCTTCATTCATTCAACAAGCATTTATGGACCATTTATGATATGTCAGTCACAGAACCAGATGCTGGATATACGAAGACAAAAAGCTCCTATCCTCACATAGCTCACATCTAATTGCAGGAAAACAGCATGACAAGGGACTCTCGGATAATGGACTGTTGCAGGTACCATACTTTCCAGCTTGGTGGGACCTGTCAGAGCCTGGGCTCTGCTGGCATTGTCTTTGAGAGCCTCGAAGAACCAATGAATCATTGTAGGAGGTTTTGAGTGGAGTGTGTTTTGGAATTAAAACTCTCAAAACCACAGATCAATTAGAAGTAAAATTTCATGGGTATTGGGTGATTATCATTAGTCAAGAATTCTCATCCAGCAAGCATTTCATTCCTTGAAGCTATAGACACATAATTCAAGGATCCACAACTTAATGGGTTTCTCCATCTGTCAAGTGATGGGAGTGATCTCTAAAGTTTCTTCCAGATTTCAATCCTACAAAACTCAGATGTTGAGGCTTGGTTTGCTATGAGGCTCCCAAAGTGCACCTGGCCTCCTAGCACATATGAAAACAAAATAGCATTGAATGAAAAGCCCTCCATTGCATCCAGATGACAGGAGAGCTCTTGAAGTAATATATGTCCTGAGGCATGGTATAACTGAGAGTCTTCTGGGGTGTAAATAATCTTATGAGGTGAAGGGCCAGCACAGAGGGAAGTAAGACCAGGTGGAAAGAAGATATCAGTTAGAAGAAAGTCCAAGTTCACAAAGGGCCTGAAGCAGGTTATATAGGTGGCAAATGAGATCAGAATACCAGGATGTAAAACACAGTCCTTGGAAAAGTCCCACAGCCAAGAGGTCTGTCTCAGTATCACAGCATATAGGTCAAAAATAATGAGCCAAAGGATTCAGAAAGAGGAGGCAGGATCACCAACACCAGCCTTCTCAGTGAAAGAAATTTGCCCAGTCCTTTCAAACGAAGGCAGCCATGAATCATCAAAAGATTATAGATTTGGAGCTAGAAACGGCACCAGATGTCATGTTATCCAAGTCTCTTATTTCACAGATGAGGAAACTGAGGTCCACAGAGGCTGATTGATGTGCCCAAAATCTCAGTTATGAAGGATCAGAGTCAGGATGCAAAGCTAGGTCAGCTTAGGAGGTGGCTTGGTACAATGGAAAGAGCACTGACTCAGGAGTCAGAGGATCAGAGTTCAAATCTAACCTTTAACAGTTCTATATGTGACCTTGGGAAAGATACTTAGCCTTCATGAAGCCCCGCCTGTAAAATGAGGGGCTTGAATTAGATGATGTCTAAAGTCCCTTCCCCTCTAGACCTACCATCTTGACCACTCGTGGTCCTCTCATGGCACATCTGACCCCTGGCGCCTCCTCTGAGTATGTTCCATTACAATTGGGACACCATCATAACCAGTTCAAAGCAGGCAATAGGATGCCAAACATCTGCATGGAACCTCAGAAACAGTCAGTTATCAAGACAGTTTGTTTACATGAATCTGTCAGCATGCAGGGAAAACATCCAAGACATAAGATTGCAGTTTTCATATGGGTCATTTTGGAATCAGATAGATACATCTGTCTAGGCAGCCCTCACTAACTGACCTTGGGCAAGTTTCAAACCCTTTCTAGGACTCAGTGTCCTCATCTGCATAAGGAAGGACTGGACCCAGTGGTCTCCAAGGTCCCTTCCTGCTCACACACCCTGGGATCCTGTGATCTCTGAAGTTTCGGTTGTTGGAAACACACTAGAAGGAAAGGGCTGCAAAGGGGCTGCTTTATCAGAGGGAAGGAGCAGGCTGCAAATTGCTACTTTGGGTTACCTGGACACAAGGTATAATGTGATTCCTATTTGAGCCTGAGTAGAATATTGATATAAAATCTGTGACCTTGCCTGCCTCCTCATTCTTGAGTAAGAAAACCCTAGGGAGAGAGAAAGAAAAGCATCTGCCGCATACATGCCGTTTCAAGGAAGCAATAAGCATTTTGAGCCTGTACTGCCCTTCCCTGAATACCAACAGGAGCACCTAATATTGAGTTCACTTTTGCAGGCAGGGATGGTTTAAAATTCAAAACAAACAGGCAGCAGGCATCACCATCCATATCTCTGAGGATGTACTGTGAGCTTGAAGCCCTGCAAAATGAGACTCCCACCTCCCTTACAGCCTTGCTTCATCTTAGAACTTGTTCCAGACAAACTGTTGTAGTAACTGCCCTTTATACACTCTGTGCCTTTGTATAGACTGTCCCCCCTTCTGGGAATGCATTCTCTCTTCATCTTAGCCTCTTAGGACCTAGATTCGAGGATTGGCTTAGATGCCACCTTGCACTGAAGACCATTCAGTTGTTAGCATTCTCTCCCTCCTGAAATTTCTTGCTATTTTGTATTTATGTATCTATTTATATGGTGTATTCCCCACCTCACCCGCGGGATGTGATTGTTTCATTTTTGGTTTTGTATCTTCTGTGCTTAGGCATAACAGCTGGCAATCAGTCAATTAATAAACATTTCTTGAGCACCTACTACGTGCCAGGCACTGTGCTAAGTGCTGATGATACAAAAAGAGGCGAATGACAGTCCCTGCCTTCAAACATAGTAGGTACTTAGTAAATATTCGTTGCTTGATTGATTAGAAGTGTATCGTTAGTCACTGTCACCCGAATGTCCATCTTATCTCCCTCACTGGAGTGTAAAGTGGCCGGTATGATGTGGTGATGGATGGAGCTCCGGCCTTGGAGTTAGGATTCTGCCTCAGGCATTTACTTACACCAAGTGACCCTGGATAAGTAATTTAATTTCTCTGGGTCTCAGTTTCTCCATTTGTAAAATGAGGGGTTAGACTAGCTGGTCTCTAAAGTCCCTTCCAGCTCTAACCCCATCATTCTACAATCCTTAAAGGGGGGATATCAGCTCTCATGATCTTCCGTGGTCCCTGTCATGTCTTTGGAGTATAATGATGTGATAAACACTAAAATCCATTTTTATTTAAATTGTTAATTCTACTCTCATCTCAACACTCTCTATGATGAGCTATGAAAACTCCTCACGATCACTCTTTATGTGTCCCTGGGCAAGTCACTCAAGTGGGCCTCAGTTTCCTCACCTGTAAAATAGAGATAATTATACTCATAGCCCCTACCTCTCAATGCTGTTGAGAAGTGGGTGCTTTTGGACACCTTCACGTATTATAGAAATATGGATCTAGTAGCCAAAGATCATCTAGAAATGAAGTTGACCACCTAACCCCACCCCTCCTAAGGCCTTGGTACTGACCATGGAGTATGTTCACATGCAACATGTGACCACAGAATCATTGTGATCCTTGATCTAAAACTGGGATGGATCTCAGCAGCCATCTAGTCCATATTTACAGATAAAGAAACTGAGATACAAAGAGTGACTTGAATGACTTGTCCAAGGTTAGAAAATTAGTAAAGGAGACAGGAGGAATGTGAACCCACTTTGGAGCAGGTTCCAAGGGACATCATTCATGAGGCCCCATTAGAAATACGGCTTTTACATTTCAATAATTGTTTCAGTTCATTCTAAAAACAGGCTGAATACCAGAAATTATCAAGGAAAAGTGATAGACAAAAAAAAAAGTGAAAGACAAGTGACTTCATTTTCACTATGGCTATAGATAGAACAAGTAAGAAGAAATCATACATTTCACTTAATAATTCTGTTCTTTTGTAACAGAAGGCATTTTATCCAACCTCCCAACTTCTTTGCAGAAGTGGAGAAAGGAAAAGGGAAGAGAAGAGAATAAGCATTTATGTAACTCCTCCTGTGTGCCAAGCACTATACAAATATTATGTCATTCAGTTTTCACAACACCCTAGTGAAGCAAGCACTGTTATTATTCCCATTTTACATTTAATGAAACTGAGGCAAACAGAGGTTAAGTAACTTGCTCAGAGTCACAGAGCTAGTCAAGTGTCTGAGGCTGGATTTAAACTCCAGCCTTCTTGACACCAATTGCAGTGTTCTATTCACTGCAGCACATGGCTGCCTCCTGGCCAGTGGGGAATTGTGGGTCTAGAGCATTACATATAATGTCAGTGTTTTAGAATATATTGGATGATTTTTCTGAATTGTTTTTTCTCCTTGTTTTTATTCTTCATTATAAGGCTAGGCTCTCTGGGAAGGAGGAGGAAGAAATAAATTGAGAAATGTAAGTGATTTGAAGCATTTTTATTTTTTAAAATTTTCTCCTTCCTGAGAAAATCATCAGAGTATAGTGGAAAGAGCACTGTTTGGGGACATCAGGAGAGATGTCTTAGTATTAGCTGCATCACTCTGAGGAAGCCACCTCATCTGTCAGAGACTAAGTTTTCCTATCTACAAAATAGAGATAATAACACTAGTACCTCTGACCTTTGGAGGTAGTGGTGAGAAAAGCAAAAATTGGCACACTCTAGAAACTTCAGTTATTAGCCTCCTTTCTGCAGCTAGTCTTATAAGGTCTGGCCTATTTCTTTATCCAAATACATAGAAGTGACTCTCATGATAAAATGCCTCTCGTTCACTGCACTGCACTTTCTGGAAACTAAAAATAGTAGAATGGTAAAACTCCCAGAGGGCTTCCATGGAGAACAAGATCCCCAAAGGGAGAAGTTTCTAGTTGAAACTATGAAATTTTTCCATTTCAATATTCTTCTTTTAAAGGGGGGGGATGAATGAAAGAGGGGCTGTGAGAGAAGTGAACATTACTTCTTTTTCAAGCATTAACATCTCCTTGTTCTGTTCTTGTAACTATCTCCCATTGATTTTTCTACAAATAACCTTCATGAGTACAATTAAAAAGGTTGTCAAGCCTTCAAGCATCTCTTTCTGTTTAAGTTTTATGGGCTTGCCTAGAAAAATGATACTTCTTCAGGAATGAGTGCAACTGGACAGCTCCAGATGCTGAGGGTTTTTTTCTCTTTTTCCAAAGAAGTTAAAAACAGCATTCCAGGAGCTCTTTCATATTTGTAGAATCTTTCTAGGTGGAGAGGAGGGGGGGCTGCCTGCTTAGAAACAATTGCTCTTCTTTTTCTTCTTTTATCTTTTTTTTTTTAGTAAACAGAGACCCACAAAAATCACACAACCCAACAGATTCCATTTGGGAAGGAAAGCCTCCCATCCTGGCCTTCCATGTCAGTATTTCACATCTAAGAAACAAATATTTGATGGGAAAATGTAATGACTGGAGACTGGTTTTTCTTCTTGTCATATCACTTCAGAGAACAGCTGTTCAAACAATCTAAGCCCATCTAACTAGGCAACTTGATGGAAAAGTTTCTGTTTAAGAAGTCAGTGCTAAAACTGGGCATTATCTCTGGCTTCCTTGTTATTCTGTGTGTAAAGTGCTTTGTAAACCTTAAAGAACTATATAAATGCCGGATATCATTATTATTATTGTTGTTGTTGTTGTTAGCAGCAGCAACATTATTCTGTATCAGTACAAAGTAGGGGGTGTTCACTATAGGTGTATGGGGTGTTCAGGAAAGACTAGCATCCCTTGTCTGAGGGCTTGCAGAGCCCTTTTCAGGGCTACTTATCCACCTTTGGTGTCCACCTTCCACCCAGCTCTCACCTGTGGCTCCAAGAAGTTGTAGCATGTGCAACAGCCACACACTGGTAAGACATTCTCCGAAGATGGGATAAATCAAGTTGAGGGTAAATGATGGGCCTCAAAAATGTCAGTCAGTTAGGGGGATGTCTACCCAAGCATGTGAAGACATTTTCTGGTAGAATTGGCAAATGAGAACAATATATTCCAACATGAATGAGAACAATATATTCCAGCCATGAAGATAGCTGAAGCAGGTATTGTGGAATGCTTAGTATTTGGTCAGACATTGAAGATGCCAGTCACCCACTGCATCCCAAGCCATTGCCAGTCTTCTTGACTTTTGTCTTTCTCCCAGACTTTGATGACTCAGGAAGAGACAGTGAGTCTCACAACTTTATGCAACTCTGTCTCACTTGAATCCAATTCAAGGGGAAGTCAGAGCATCACCCATGATGTCAACAGTCCTCTTCAAAAATGAAGTATTAACAACAATAACAAAGAAGGGACAGTGGGTCTCTCCTGCCTTCAGGATGAGTGGTTCTGTTTAATTGCAGTAGAAATGTTGCCTTCAAGTTTTCATTCCAAGTCCACCATAATTCAGCTGCACTGAAGGTTGTATAACTCCTTGGAGTCCATCACAACTGGCATCAGCCTGGCTTTACAGACTGGCTATCCATTACTGCCTCCTCACACATTCCACCTCTCAGCCAAAAGGGTTTCCTTATAGTTTGCTAACAAAATGTGAGTTTTTCAAGAATAGGAATTATTGAGGGAGGGGGAGAAACATTTAAAACTCAAAAGCTTACGGAAGTGATTGTTGATAATTCAAAATAAATTAATTTTTAAAAGAATAGGAATTACTTCATTTGTGTCTTTGTATTGCTAGCACCTCTCACATAGTAGGCATTTAGCAGGTGCCTGGAGTGCATTCCCTCTTTACCTCAGTTCATGTAATGACTTTTCTGCACCCTGTGATCAGAACATGAATCCTACTCAGCCTGTCCATCAAGCTAACACAGTGCCAGTGGGGAAAGCATGCTTAGTTTAGAATTGGAAGACCTGAATTTGAATCCCAGGCCTATTCTTTACTATTGGTGGGACATTGGGCAAGAAGTAAATAGGGTGGGGAATTTGGAGTGAGAAAAACCCGAGTTTGAATCTTCCCTCAGTCATTTCATAGATGTGTGACTGACCTCGAGTAAGTCACTTAATTTCTCACTACCTCAGTTTCCTCAGCTTGAAAATAAGGATAATAATAGCTCCTACCTCTAAAATGTATTGTGAAGATCAAAAGAGATACTATATGTAAAGTGTTTTTAAAACCTTAAAGTACTATATAAATGCTCAATATAAAGATAATGGTGGTGGTGATGATGTCACTTCTCCATCCTGAGTTGAAATTTCCCCATCTGTAAAAGGGGAAATTTGGAGTAGATGATTTCTAAGATCTCATGTAACTTTAACCCCTCTGAGCCATGAATTTCATCCCATCAAGTCTAAGTGATGACTATAAGACCCTATTTAATGTCTTGTAGACATTACTGTGGTATCAGTTTTTGTTATGGTTGTTGTTTGGTCATTTTCAATTATGTCCAACTCTTCAACAACGACAAGAAGATATTACTGTGTTATCAGTTTAAGCTCGCCTTATTACTCATAACATGAGTTGGCATAAACATCTTAAGGTATAAATATCATTCTCAAGGTTAACCTTCTGAGAATCAATGGGAATCTCCATCTCTGCTAAACCAACATTTAAAGAAGCCCCCATGACAATCCTAGTCACTGTAAATCAAGCCAGTCCATGATTTCCCAGAAAATTCCTCCACTTTCCCCCATACGCTACCCCCTGGTTTTTCAGCTCTCTTTTGTGTGTGGGACAGCGGATAGAGAATGGGACTTGGAGACAGAAAACCTGAGTTTAAATCCTGCCTCAGATACTTGTTAGCTATGTGACCCTCCCTAGGCAAATCACTTAGCTTTTCTGTGCCTCCATCACTTCATCTATAAAATGGGAAGAAGAAGAAGAATGCCTACTTCATAGGGTTTTGTGAGGATCAAAATAGTTAGTCTACATAAAATGCTTTGCAAACCTTAAAGAACTACATCAACATTAGCTATCATTATTATTGCCATTGTTTTCCTCCCTTAGAATATAAGCTCCTTGAGGGGAAGGACTAGCTTTCTATTTGCTTATATTTGTATTCCTAGGATTAAGCGGTATTCTTAGCACATCATAAACAATAAAAGCTCTTTCTATCTGTCTTTCTATCTTTCTATCTATCAGTTTGTCCATCTGGCACCTACTCAAGACTCAGAAGAATTTCCAGGAATAATTGAAATAAACTGAACAATTTCATTCCTTTTCCTAGATGCCTTTGTCTTCTCCTCCTGATGTCCTCTGCGCATCTGAAGACATAAAGTAGAGGGAGAGGATCCTCTTCTCCCTTCTCTCAGCTATAAGAAACTATCAAATACGGGGAGGGGATGGCAGAGAGACAGAAAGGGTAGGAGTTGTCTGCCCCACCAAGAACTACCAGAGAAGAATATCAGTACTTGCAGACTCACAGAATAGAGTTGGATGAAACCAGAGAGATGATCTAGGCAACTGCTTCTTTTTGCAGATGAGGTAACTAACATGGAGAGAGGGAAAGTGACTTGCTCAATGTCAAATATGGAATAAATAGCAACCAAGATTTGAATCCAGATCTTTGAGCGTTAAATCTGACTTTTTCTATCACACCTTCCTGCTATTTTTTTTAACTGGAAATCCAAAATTACAAGTGTATAGAAATTATAATGGTTTTCTGTGCTTTCCTCCTGATTTAAGAGAGATTAAAATAATAAACCAAGCAGAATGCTGGGATGTTGCATGGAATAATGGATAGAGTGCCAATTCTGGAGTCAGAAAGGCCTGGATTCAAATCCTGGCTGACACACACTGGTAATATAGCCTTGGGGAGATCATTCAACCTCTCAGTGCCCCAGGCAGCTCTAAGACCATAATAATAATGTGAATATAGATAGTGCTTTAAGGTTTGCAATTTTCTTTACATATATTACCTCATTTAATCATCACAACCTCATGAGGTAGACGTTATTATTGTGCCCATTTCACAGATGAGAAAACTGATGCTAAGAAAGGTTAATTGACTTACCTAGTACAGCACAGCTAAGTGTGCAATATTCAGACACATCTTCCTGACTTGAACTCCATTACCCTAAACACTCTACCACCTAGTTACCTGTAAGCTAGAAGATTTGCCAGTCTGCATCTGTGAATTGCATTTCCTCACCAAGAGTTCCCTAAACTGATAAAATCACAGGCCCAGAACAAAATGCATACATACATATGTACATACACACACACACACACACACACACACACACACACACACACACAAGACCTTTCATTTCCTTCCATCTCTACCCACTTATTCTCATTAGTAGCCAAGGCATTCTAGATCAATGGTACAACCAGGTGACTAGTCAATGTGGTTAGCCTCTTCCCCATCACCACATCCTTTCTTCTCCCCTTCTAGTGTTTGTTCAGTTACTCTAGGAATATTCTTTTCCATATTCCCACCCCCATTTTATTTATTAGCCAAAAAAATAATCCCAAGATTGCTGCAAAGTTTAAGAGTAGTGCTAACGATGCTCCTTTATCAAGGAAAAAAACCTTTACTTTCAAAGTGAAATCAGACTTAATTACAAGCCAGTGTCATTACCCTCTAAAGTCCTTGAAAGTAACCAGAAGAACCCTTCAAATCTCCACAAAAGTCCCCTCCTATCTCTCCAGCCTTCTCTGATTAAGCCTGCTTTCTTTCAAGTATCTGCATTCAAGATCAATTTTTAAACCATCTTATTAAACTGTATTATTTTCTGTTTTGTTTAATTACGGCAACAACATTTCCTAAAAGTTTTCATTGCAACTCTACGGTATTTCAGCAACAGTAAGAGTTAAGTCAGGGCTTTTAGACTAGCCTGAGAACCTAAGCTCCCCTTTTACATCTTCTCTGACAATTAGGTCTCGGGTTTTGAACAACAGACTTATGAAGGCCTCCCTAAGGCTCTGCCCAAAATGGTCAAGCACTGGAAACTCTCCCCTCCACCACCAAATCGCTTTGTACCCACTTTGTTTATCATGTTGTCTTTGCCTATGCATGTTTGTGTGCTGGTGGAATACAGTGAAAAGATCACAAAACATGGAATTTGAATCCTGGCTCTGCTACCCTGTGTGACCTTGGGCAAGCAACCAAACCTCCCTGGGCCTCAGTTTCCTCACCTGAAAAATCAAGGCATTGGACTAGATTGCCTCAGAGGCCCCTTCTGGCTCCAAAGCAAAATTCCTGTGTGATTTTCTCTGATAGAATGTGCACTCCTACTGTGCAGGAGGCATCTTGTGTTTGCCTTTGCATCCTCAAAGTCTAGCATGGTGTCTAGTGCATTGTAAATGATTAATAAATGCTTATGGAGTGATTAATTTTTACTAACAAACTTTTGGAACACAGAACTTTTTTAAGTTGAGGACTGCTTACAATTCAGTGACTCAAATATCTCAAATGCTACCATCTTTCTAACTGTCCCTTAATAATAGCTGACACACGGGGGACTTTATTGGGCAGCTAGGTGGCGCTGCAGTGGATAGAGCACTGAGCCTGGAGTCAGGAAGATTCATCTTCCTGAGTTCAAATCTGGCCTCAGACACTAATTAATAATTATGTGACCCTGGGCAAGTCCTTTAACCCTGTTTGCCTCCATTTCTTCATCTATAAAATGAGCTAGACAAGGAAATGGCAAACTGCTCCACTATCTTTGCCAAGACAACCCCAAGTGGGGACACAAAGAGTCAGATATGACTATAACGACTGAACAACAACAATAAGGCTTTCTCTTATGTACAAAATGCTGTCATTTGAGCCTCACCACAGTCTTATGCTATTATTAGCTCCAAGTCTAGTCCTTTTGCCATATTATATGGAAGAATATTCTAGAGGTTGCCTTGGAAAACCGGTTGGCCAAGCCATTACTCTACCTCTATGTAAATTCCTGCTATTATTTTTCCATTATTGTACTGTAATGTGTTAATGACAAATGGGTGGTAATTATTATTATTATTAGGGTAATATAGGTGGTGATATAGGCAGATTTGAACCCAGATCTTCCAAACTCCAGGTCTAGAACCTGATCTGTTAAAAAAAAAAAAATGCTGTCTGATTCTCCTCCTCTTCTCTTTTCCTCCATTTGAAGCCCTAATTCCTTTCCTAAAGGCCCACAAAATTTTTTGAAGCCCTTAATAAAATGCCTTTGAAAAGGCTGCAAATTCTTTGCTTCTAAATCTAAGCCCCAGAAGGACATCCATAAATCCTCCTCCTATCAAAATTGCACTATTAAAAATGAGACAGTATATAGCCTTTTAAAGACATCCTATTGTAAGACATCTTTGCAGAAGCCCTGGTACCATTTTGACACATAATACCTGAACTATCTTAAAAATAATTTTTGGTGTAGCTCTATGTTAATTAGCAGCTGCACCAAAGTCAAATGATTCTTCATGGCCCTATTGAGGAGAAAATTATATTCCTGAGAATTACATAAGAGCCATCGAGCCCAGTGATAATGCCCCACACATCAGAAGTGACAGCCCCATTTTCCTTCCACTATTGTGGAAAGGTAAAATGGCTTTTCAAAACCATTGCATTTGCCAAGTGAATAGCACACACTTGAGCAAAGCTGTCTTCTGCCTTGTCCATTTTCCTCAACAAAAACATAGCCTTTAGCTGTCCCTGGCTCATGCAGATAACAGCTCCTGAGTGTTCTCTGCATTTGATCTCCAGGATATAGTCATCTTCAGGCAACATGGATTTCATGACTGTCACTACTTATTATGTGGCCCTGCCTTGTTCCCCAGTAGTCCTCTGGGCTGCCAGGGGACTTTGGAAGGCAACCACTGTCACAAAGGACTCTGCCAGAATAGTAGGCCTTGGGGAATCAGCTGACAGGGCCATGCCCCAGGCCAGTACATAAAACAAGAAATTTGGACTTAAGTCTTCTGTGTGGGGCTATGGCATCAGCTCTCAAACTGGAGTCAGGAGATGTCTGGGTTCACATGATGCCTCTGCTGTTCAGTAGCTCTCTGACCATGAATGGGCAAGTTGCTTAATCTCTCAGAGCCTCCTTCTCTTCATTTGTAAAAGGAAGGTACTCAACTACCTTGCAGGGCCACTATCAAGACATTGGGGGAATGTGATACAGTAGAAAAACATACCGGATTTGAATTCAGATCCTGACTCTGAAACATTCTACCTATATGACTTTAGACATGTCCCTAACTTCTCTAGGCTTCAACTTCTTCATCTATAAAAGGGGAAAAAAAGGACTCAGTGACCTCTGAAGCCCCTACCAGCTCTAACTCCTAAACTCCAAGCCCTGTAGAATCCCTTTCTGAGCATCAATTTCCTCATGCCCAAAATGAAGAGGCTAGTTGATTTCTAAGGGGCTTTCCAGCTCTAAATCTATATTCCTAGCAATAGATAATATACATTTGACCTTAAGGAACCATTGCTGAGATCATAGGCACTGGATAGTGTACCATTTCCTGTTCTGGACCCAAGCATGTGGTTCATTCCTGGGGATCCTGATTGTAATTAAGGAAATTAACCTTCCCTTTCTCACACTTATTGGCTCATTAAATCCTCAACTGTAGCACTCAGAGGGAAAATTGCTTCTGCCTTCAGTGATGGCTCATATTTGGAGCCTCCCAAAAAAGGTAGAGGTGAAATATTAAGGGTACTTGTGTCCAGGGAGGGACATTTCTGTCTGGAAAGCTATAGGAATTGTGAGTAAAACCAGAGGGGAATAGATTAATACACCTTATAAGGAGACATGACAGAGTTGATTTGATAATGGTTCCAATATAAAAAAGGGGAAAATGAGGAACATGTGTGGCAGAAAACAAGAAGTGAAGTGAAGCATACCATGGATGGAGCCAGTCCTAGATGTAGTGGGCAAATGAGACAATCAATCACCATCTATTTCAGCAGAAGCCCTAGGGCAGGAGTTCCAGGGGTGAAAGGGTTATGTCCTCAGAGCTTGGAGTATGATTTGGAGACCGAGCAGAAATAAGAATATACCATTTTGTCCCTTGCCCACAAGTAGCTTGCTTTGTCCATCTAAGACATTGTACTAGCTTGCCCACCATGCTAGAGTTAATGAGACATGATCTAGCAGAGAGAGAGTGGAATCATTAATCAAGAAATGGAATCTCTCTAAGGGAAAGATGCTGGCATGGATGTGGATCTCCCAGGGCATGGAATAAGAAGACCTCAGAATTATAAAGTATCTCAGAAGCCATGCAGTCCCACCATGCCTGAGCAAGCAGCCCCTTTTGAGCATCCCTAACAAGGAATCCCAGCCTTTCCCCTACAAGGAGATCCCATTGCTTCCCAAGGCAGCCCAATCCACTCACCAATGGCTTTGTTAGAACATGTTTCCTAATACAAATTTCAATCAGCCTCTCTGTAACCCATTTGTTTGTGGTTCTGTGTTCTAAGGCCAAGCTGAACACATCCAATCTTGTTTCTCCATGATGGTCCTTCAAATACTTGAAGGCAGCTATCTATCTCCCCACCAAATCTCCTTTTGGAGGGTCTCCAGTTCATCAGCGGATCATCACATGGCATGGACTTGAGTCTACTCACCATGCTGCCCTCCCTCCCCTGGATCTTCTCCCACTTATGAATGTGTTTCCTGAAGTGTTGTACCCAGTTGTTGCAAGACAAATGAAGTTACCAAATTTTATTATAATAAACTTCATCACAAGCAGGAAAGAGATAGTGTGAGTATCTAAATGTAGTAGGGGACTGGTCAATGAGAGCTCAGACCTGGTAGTATGAGCAGAGGACTCAGCTGTCTGTCTGGGGAGGGGGCTTCTGGAAGCCGCCTCCCCAGACATATAGAATGGTGGGCCTACTCTCAACCTTGGAGCACTCACACGCATTCTATGATTATTTCCTATTCTTTTACTGTTGTGTCCTTTAACAACAGAGGGATCGTCTATAGAATATGGAATCATTGTAGTACTGAACTTTAAGCATCAATTGTCATGAAAAGCCCCACTACTGGGCAATTTACCCCAGGGGTGGGGGAATTGAATTCAGGCATGAATAGACAAATGACATTTTAAGGCCAAATTTTCTAGACAAATCATCGTGGTTCAGAACTCTTCCCAAGCAGTCCAGTTCCTCACCATGCACCGTGAAATTTCTTTAAGGAAACCCAGAAGCCATGTGAGCTCCTGGCTTCCCCTCAGTGGTTTAGCTATCAAGACAACAACAATGCCAGAAAAGACAGGGAGAGGGCAAGAGGGATCCCAAATTATAGCCATCACTACAAATTTGTTTAGAGCCTTACTTGCCTACCACTTCCAGACTTTCTCATAGATCACACTGAGATTCTCACACAGACTAGACTGGTCTAACCAGGAGTTAGATGGAAAGTAAGGCAGTAAATTAAGGTCATAAAAGCTGATTTCAATTGTTTATGGATCTGGGTTAAGTCCCCAATGCTCATCAGTCAATCTACCAGCTTTGATTAAGCAATTTACTATGTATAAGGCACTATGCATTAAGTGATAGAAACAAGGACAAAAATTAAATAGTCCTTGCCCTCAACCCAATTCCATTCTACCTGGGGAGAAAACATGGACATAGATAACTACATAAAGAATGCATACAAAATAAAGTTGAGGGAGTTTGGGAGGGGCCACTGGCAGTTGAGGGAATCAGGAAAGATTTCATGTAGAAGGTGGTGTTTGAGATAAATCTTGAAGGAAACTAGGAATTCCAAGAGTCTAAAGTAAGAAGAGATCTATAGATTAGCAAGTCATCTGTGTAGCTAGGATAACTGAACCCGCAGAAGCTGATAATATCACTTGGTGAAAGTGTACAGAAAGGAAAAGAGAGGAAAGGAGAGGAGAAAAGAGGTGTCAGGCCAGAACCTTAAGGGATACCCCCAGTAAAGGAGTGTGACATGGGTGATGAGCTCTCAAAGGAGACAGAGAGGGCTAGCTCATCTCCAATGCACAGCCCCAGATACATATCTCTACCACCACCACCACCACCATCCATTTGTCATTAACATATTGCAGTACAATGATGGAAAACAGTAATAGGAATTTACATAGACAGAGTAATGGCTTTCCAAGGTAACCTCTAGAATATCTCTCCATATAATATGGCAAGAGAAGGACTAGATGAGAAAATTACCCAGAGTCTCCAGTTTCTTCTCAGAGAAGCTGCCTTAAGCACCCCCAGATCCCAACTGTTACATATTACTGCAGATAAAATGCATCAAACACAAACCTGCAGGTTTGTGTCCCTTTCCAGAAAAAGTCGGAGCTTTAAATTTGTCCACTCAAAGAAGAAAAAGTCCTTTAAAACCTGTCTATTTGTGGAGGGCAGCTGTGTTTCTCCACGCAGAGCAACCCCCTCATGATGACAGGAAGAATGTCAGAAAGTGAAGGAGATAATTTTCACATAAACCTCAACAACTCAACATCATGAAAAAAAAATCTGCCTTCAGTGCTCCAGGTCATTGAGGGCTGTGGCCAAAAGTGCCAGGAGGAACTGGGTCTAATTAACAGGGAGAGCCACAGCAACAAGACTCTGAAAAAGTCGAAGGACCCTTCAGGCGCCAATCAATGGCTCCTTCTGGGTGTCAGGTTGAGAAGACAAATTGTCCTTTGATTGACAGCAGCCCTCCCTTGTGGCCTTTCTGGATGAATGGAGGGAACCAGTAGGGCTGAGGAAGGGGCAGAGAAAATGACTCAGAAAAGTCCATTCATCTCACTTGCACAGATGTTTTACAAAAAAGGGTTATACAAACACCTGAAAATCCCAGGCTCTAGAATCCCCAGGCTGTTTAATTTCAGAACCATGGACCAGTTCCTAGGACTTACCTGCCAGGGTCACAGCAGCCCTAATTCCCAATTTTTCCTCCCCCAAGGACTCCTTTGGCAGCTGATTAAGGGCTTTAAACCCTCTAACTCTCCCACCCCGATCCATATCTCTCTCTCTCTCTCTCTCTCTCTCTCTCTCTCTCTCTCTCTCTCTCTCTCTCTCTCTCTCTCTCTCTCTCTCTCTCTCTCTCTCTCTCTCTCTCTCTCTCTCTCTCTCTCTCTCACATACACATTCCCCCCTTTACACTTAAAATTAAGTTAATCATCTCTCAGGCAGCTTTCTCTGGGCTGTTTCACCACTTCCATAAGGAGGTATGCTCATAGGCCTGACCAAGATGGTGAAGGGAAAATGGTCCTAGTGCCAGCTCTACTGCTCCCTAACTTTATGGGGCCCCAGTTTCCTTGCCAGTAAAAATGAGAGATGAGAGAGTTGGCCTAGAATCAGCATGCTGTAAGTGAAAGTGTGTTGGATTTGAAGTCAAAGGCCCTAGGTTTATACACTGGCTTTGCAACTTACCCCTTGCCTGAGCTTGGCTAAGTCACTTCCCCTCTGTGGGAGTCCACATTTCTCCTATGTCAAAAGAGGGGGTCAGACTAGATGATCTCTGAGGGCCTTTCCAGCTCCATTTAGCATACTGAAAAGATGTCACAGAGTTCCTGAAATGTCTCCTCCTAACTTCTTCTCTTCCATTGTCTGTGTGCCTGGGGCAGGGACCTGGGAAGCTACAGACACACAGAGCACCAAATACATCTTTTCTCTCCTGGGCCATACGCGATCATGGAGGTTTAACAATGGTTGGATCATGATGACAGTCAATGATATTAATCATGTCTATTCCTATATCACTTGAGGTCAGGAGTATGAATATGATTGCTCCCCTTTTGCGAATGAGTTGTCTGAGAGAAAGATGAAATATTCCAACAGTATTACAGCTGCCATGTCTGCCTCCTGCTCCTGCTTCTGGGAGGCCCTTCTCTCTCATTGTTAAGTTCTTCCCAGAACCTCCATGGTGGGGAAGGGCCTCAGACCACCCATCTTTGATTCTCCAAACTTAGCCGCCATATTCCTGCCCTGGTATCTCCTTCCTCACCCCGCCCCCATTCTCAGCCTTCTTTTTAATGTGTTATCTTGCCACATTAAAACGTGAGCTCCTTAAGGGGAGGAGTTGTTTTTGCTTATACTTATAACCCCGGTACTTAGTACCTGGCACATAGTCAGCACTTAATAAATGCTTATTGTTCACTGTGACAATAGGCAAGTCACTTAACTCATTTGAACCTCAATTTTCTTATCCATAAAAAGGGAGATGGTCATTCTGGTAGTACTTAATTCATATACATATATATATATATATATATATATATATATATATATATATATATATATATACACATATATATATATATATATATATATATATATATATATATACATATATATATATATACATACACACACATACACACACACACACACACACACACACACACACACACACACACACACACATATATACATATATATATATAATAGGTATATATAATGTATATAATGTAACCCTTTTAAAAGTTTTATACAAATTTCAGTGATCACTATTATAATCCCTGCTCAGCAAAATGAGAAGGCTGAAGCTAGTTAAATTTACTCCGAGTCAAGTGACCTGGGAATTTCCAACCAAGCTTCAATAAACCATGATTGAAAAGTTTTTCAAGTCATATGGAAAAACACTAACAGAAGTGAACTAATCTTACCCTCCTAACTACTCTAGGGCCAATAGTCTTCTCCCTTAGATCACAGCTTTCCATACATGGTATGGAATAAGGGTTCTCCATATGTCTCCTTTTATTGGGCTCCTAGAGGGATTGGGGTGTATGAGGTGTTCAAGGAAGACTAGCACCTCTGGTGTGAGGGCTGCCAACCTCTCTTCAGGACTGCTTTCTACCTTTGGTGTCCAACCAGCCATCTAATTCTCACCCATGGCTCCAATAAACTGTAGCATGCACAGCAGCCACACCCCTACCTATAAATCATTTTGGCAGGCAGGCTAAAGCAGGATAAAGGTAAAAAAATGAGCCTCAAACCCATTGGTGCATTAGTGGAGTGTCTACCCTAAGCATAAAAGGCTTCCCCCAACAGAATAGACAGATGAAACAATTTGCTCCAATAGCCATGAAGGCAGCTGAAGCAGGCATGGAATACTTAGAACTTGGTTAGACATGGGAGACATTAAGGTCATTCACGGCATCCCAGGCCATCACAAGTTGTCTTGACTTTTGTCGTGCCACTGAACTCTGTTAACTCTGGAAGAGAAAGTGAGGCCAACAACTTCACACAACTCTACCTCACTTAAATCCAATATATGCACGAGTCAAAAGACATCACTCATACCATTCTATCATTTTTGCCTACCTCAAAGTCCTGAGGCAATGGGCAAGTGATGAAGCAGCAGGTGCAAATCCAGTGAGAGCTGTAGTCATAACCCTGCACACAGGAGGGTCATCTTCTCACTGCACTGAAGCAGCAGTGGGATTTGGCAGCCACTTAGGTATCTTAGCGCCTTTTTGAGGACTGCACTGCTTACCTCCTGGTACGAGGAAGGAGCTAGAAAAGGTGCCCTAAAAACTGTCTGCTTCACCCAACTTAATCCTGGCCTGCTTACCACACCAGGGAGGGTTCCCACCCTGTAATCAAAACACAAAAAAATGTACAAAAACTTCTATAAAGATACTTCCACTAGCCATGGCACATGGATGTGAGCACACTTATGAACAACACAAAATCTAGGAGACCTAAAAGACAAACAGCTCATTGTGACGGAACTCAGCAGACATCACATCCAAATAGCAGCCCCAAGTGAAACAAGTCTGGCAAATAAAGGCCAGTTTATTGAAGTTGGAGCTAGATACATGGTTGGTTTTTTTTTTCTGGAGTGGCTGCAGTGATGGAAAGCACCATGAAGCTGGTGTAAGTTTTGCCATCAAAACCAATCTAGTCAACAAGTTTATATGTCTCCCAAAAGGAGTGAATGACAGGCTCATGACAACGTGATTGTCATTTGCAGGAAAGCACTACACCACCATCATCAGTACATATGCTTTCATATTGATAAATGCTGATGAAGTCAAAGAAAAAACTTCATAAATATCTGGAGACCCTCATCATCAATGTGATGAAAGAGAACATACTTGTAATTCTGAGTGACTTTAACGCCAAAGTAGGCTCAGGTTACCAGACATGGCAGGGAGTCCTTGGGAGGAATGGTGTCAGAAACAGCAACAGCAATGATCACTTCCTATTGAAAACTTATGTGTCTTATGGCCTTTTCATCACCAACAACTGTCTTCCGTTTACCTAAATGCAATAAAACTTCATGGATGCACCCTCATGGCAAACTCTGGCATTTATAGACTATGTCATTGTAAGGAGAAGAGACAGGATGTGAGTGGCTCAGAGTACTGGACCAATCATAGACTTATCTTCTCCAAGCTAAATATTCACATTCAACAAAAGCAGTGGTCCGAAGGCAAGATGACTATCAGAAGACTTAATGTCAATGGATTAAAGCACTTCTCCATGAATAAACAATTTATTGTTGACTTAGAGGGAAAACTGAGCCAACACACAGTTGGTAACAGTGGAGCAGAAAAGGAGCGGGCAGCTTTCAGACATTTGGTGTACAGCAGTACGTTTTTCTGGATCAGAACACTCACACAAACGGCAAGATTGGTTTTATGAAAATGATGGCAAGAGGACGGCCAAGAGTTCAAGAATGTTTTCCATTGTCCATCTCTACAAAGGAAAAGGAAATAGGTGGTCCTGTGACAATCACAGAAAGGGGGAGGGGGAGTCTCTCTCTTAGTTATTGCTGGCAAGATTCTTCACAGCATCCTCCTCAACAGACTGATCCTTCACCTCGAAGATGGTCATCTACCCAAGAGCCAGTGTGGCTTCAGAAAGGGCCAAGAAATGGAAAGCTAGGAGCAGACACATTTGTCAATCTGACCAAGACCTTTGATACTGTCAGTCATCCAGCTTGTGGAAGACCATGGCAAAATTTGGTTGCCTGGAGAAGTTCGTCAATATTTCACACCAATTCCACGTCAGCCTGCCTGCACAGATTCTGGATAATGGATGATGCTCTCATTCTTTCCCAGTCACCAACAAAGTGGAGCAGGGCTGTGTGCCTGCTCCCATGCTTTTCAGCATGATATTTTCAGCTATGTTGTCAGATGCCTTCAAAGAGGACCAAAATGGCATCAGGGTTAGCTACCACCCTAATGGTAAATTACTTAACTTGAAAAGGCTATAAGCTAAAACTAAGTTGGAGGGAGAGTTGGTGTGTGACTTTTAGTTTGCGCAGCCTTTGAGGCTGCAATGCAACAGCGTATGAAGCGAATTTCTGCTGCTCGTGCTCATTTTGGCCTAATAATCCCAAGAAAACAGAGGTTCTTCACCAGCCAGCACCACACCATCTATACATGGAATCACTGGTTACAGAAAATGGAGAAATTTTGAAAGCTCTGGATAAATTCACTTACCTTGGCAGTACACTTTCTGGGGATGTACATATAGATAATAAGGTTGATACATGCATGACCAGAGCTAGCTTGGTGTTTGGGAGGCTCCAAAGGAAAGTGTAGAAGAAAAGAGATATTGGACTGACTGTCAAACTGAAGGTCTACAGAGCCATTGTGCTGACCTCATTGTTGTATGCTTCTGAGACCTGGACAGTATACCAGTGCCATGCCAGGAAATTGAATTGCTTCCATTTGAATTATGTTGGGAAGATTCTGAAGATCACCTGGCAAGATAAAGTATCAGACATTGAGGTCATTTCTGGAGCTAAACTGCCAAGCATTAAAACTCTGCTGCAAAGAGTGCAACTCTGATGGGCTGGCCATGCTGTTTGAATGCCAAATGTGCATTTTACAGAAAACTCACACAAGGCAAGCGCTCACATGGAGGTCAGAAGAAGTGATACAGGGATACTCTCGAGGTCTCTCTGAAGAACTTTGGAACTGATTGGGAGACTGGCACAGGGCTACCCAGCATGGCATGCCCACATCAATGAATGCACTGTGCTCTACGGGTGAAGCAGAATTGCAATAGTTCAGAAATGCGAGATGCACAAATTTAGACACATCTCCCCTCCAAACATTCACATGGACTATTTGTGCCCAACCTGTGGTAGAGTCTTCCATAGTCATATTGGTCTGATCAGCCACAGCCAGACATGCTGTAACTTGACCCCAACATAATGATGTCATTTTGGTCCTCTTCAAGCACGAAGGACAACAATCAACCAACCAGAGAGCTTGACACTACTGCAAAGGCTTATGGGTAGGAGAAGCCTCTTTCCCAGGGGAAATCTTGCTATGTCTAAACACAACAATGGAAAAGCACCTGAACAACTTGCTGTAACCAATTTTGCATTAATATTTGACCTTTCTCAGACTATTCCAAAATCCACAATTGTCTATAGAACCTCAGTGCAGGTCTCCCTCTCCTAGCTAACTTTGTACAAATCTCATCTGTGTTTTTGCCCAAAGATTAGAACAATAATCTGCCTTGCTCAGCCATTTGGAAGAGCTCTTTAATGGAACTGAGGCTCCTTGTCTGTGTTTGATTGTCTCTCCCCTTACAATTGCAAGCAATACAGAACAATGTTTTGGCTACGTCAGAAATGCAGAGCACTGAATCAGTTCTTTGACAACTCTTTCCTCCTTGAAATCAAGCATGTATCATATGAAAGGCATTGTGATAGGCCCTGCAGATGCAAAGACAAAAATGGCATTGTTTTGTTGATTGTCTAGACTTCAGAGAGTGATGAGGGAAATGTTAATAATGCAGATTAAACTTACAAGTATGTTTCGGTTCTTTTTTTTTTTTTCTGAGTGCACCTCTCAGAAGAGGGCACTACTCACTAAAGCAGTGCTTCTAATCATTTTTTTCTGTGAATATCTTTCAACAAAAAAAGAAATGGGTTGTGAGCCTCCAGGGCGAAGGCTTCTAAATATACAAAAATATGTTTGTAATATAATTCAGCAGTTATTTACTGCTTAAGGAGCCATTCCAAGAATTGTTAGCACAAACCTCTTAGACCACCATCACAAATCCCCAAGGAGTGGAAGACCACTAAATGGGAACCATTAAACTAACGGACTCATTATCAGGGCTCACGGAGAAGGTCACACGAGCTGAGCCTAGAACAAAGCTAGGGATTCTACAAGGTAGAGATGAGGTAAGAGGTCCAGATGTGAGACCCAGCCAGTGCAAAGACACTAAGGCAAAAGATAGAAAGTTATGCATGGGGAACAAGGAAGCTGGTTTGGCTGGAAGGTAGCAAGCATAAAGGAGAGTGATGTGCAATAAAGCAGGAAAGACAGGCTACTATTCCGTTATGAAGGACTTAAAATGCCAAAACAGAAGAATTTACCATTTATCCTAAAGGCAAAAAGGAAAGTTTCCACTCAAATGGTATTGCAGATGGCTGCTAAATCCCTTTTCTAGACATTCCAAGACTATTTCATAAAAGCAAAAAGCCGAATCAGTCCCAGGTAAACAGGACAGAGTTTTAGAGCACAGTCAACATGGCCTAGAAGGTAGAATGGATTTGGGCCCAAAGCCTCATGTGGCACAGAGGCAGCCCAGGCCTAATTCCATGAAAAGCATGGAAGCATTGAGAGTCAACATGTCCCTAAGCCACAGGTACCTGCCTCCATGATAAGTGTTAGGGCCCACAAGTTACAAAGAGCCCACTTCCAAGCCCATAACCCCTTGGCTTTGCCTTATGATAGCCCTGCACCTTGCCAGTCCCTCCATGGCTTCCTGCAATCGCTAGTTACAGATTGGTCTGAATCTCATGCAGAAATGACCAAAGAAGCCCATGGAGTACATGCATGAGGCCACACCAGCCCCTATTAGTTGCATCTCACAGGCTACATCTCTTAGAGGCCAGAGCTTACAAGTTATCCTTTTGGCAAGGTTTTTTTTTTCTTTCACAGTAAAAGTTCCATAAAAACAAATATACAGGTAGCTGGCCCACAGAATTCTGCTGCCCTGTGAGCTGGTTTGATAACAGCTGTCTCAGATGCTTTAGAGGGAGGGTGTCTTCTGTCAGGGGCTAGCTGTTATTTCATGGGAAAAGCCAGCTCAAACCAAGGGTCCTTCTATTTCCCAAAAGAAGACTAATGAAGGCTAATCCATCTCTGATCCCATGAGAATCCACTGAACGCCTACTCTGCACACAACATTTTGCTAGATTTGTGCTGGGTACCACCAGAAACCTAGCTAGCAGTTTTTGTACTGGAGTAAAAGGTAAAGAGGGAGGGGTTTCAATTGAGATGTGGCCCAGAGCAAGGGAGGCCAAAGCCTCCCCAGGACAAAAGGAAGGTTAGCCGCCGGAAGAGGGAGGAGGGGCAACCAGGAAGCAAGAGCAAAGAGGGGTGGTTATAGGGGGAGGGGGGCATTGTTCAAAACACCTGCAGTTTCTATCCTGCGGAAGGGAGCAGAATCGCAGCCGAGGATGGGCCCACAGCCACTCCTGCTGGGGATGGAATCAGATAAGGGAGGGGAGTTCAGGGCGAGCGTTCTCAGCACCCCTGTGTACTTTGACTAAGTCATCGTGTCCAAGAACATGTTATCTTGGTTTTGTGAAGGGCCCAGGTCAAGTTGCCTGGATGCCAGTAAAGCTACATCTCTGAAAAGGGAAGTTTCACCACCAGGGGGCACCATTCTCCAGGCTACTTGACCACTTCCATGACATGGATGAAAAGGGAGTCACCAACTCTATTACTTACAGTGAGATGAAGGACTAGAACCCTTATTGTCTGGCCTGCCCCTCCCTTCCAAGCTCCTCCAGGCTTTACCATCTGCCGAGCCCATCCTCCCCTGCAGCAACCTTGCTCCATCATCCGACCTACTGACATCACTTAAGAATCAGTGCCTTGCCATCTGCCCTGTGATGGTGCCCTTAGGACTCTGGGGCTTTCCATCCACCCTGCAGCTAAACGGTCTTTCAGCCCCTTCCCAGTTAGCCTGGCAGCTCCTTCAGAGCAGGGACCATCGGACCTTTTGTACTTGTATCCTCAGAGCCTAGCGCAGGACTTGGCACATGGGAGGTGCTTAATAAGTGCTCATTTATTTAATCATTCATTCATCAAGTGCTGCTACATTTGAGGACATGATATCAGAGAAATGCCTCTTTCTGATGACTATGAGTATGCCCCCAAGCAGGGCCCCGTAGAAAAGGGACTGGAGGGGCAGCTAGGTGGCACAGTGGCTAGAGCTCTGGCCTTGGAGTCAGGAGGACTTGAGTTCAAATCTGGCCTCAGACACGTGACATTTACTAGCTGTTGTGACCCTGCGCAAGGCACTTAACCCCAGTAGCCTTACCAAAAAGCAAAAAAAAAAAGTGACTGGGAATCCACTCATGGTGGGGGAGCAGGTCAGCCTTGACATTTGCCCTTTGCAGGCACAAAGGAAACTTTATATTAAAATAAAAACATTGGGACTAAACCCCAGTAGCCTCACCCTATACAGTTTGGTATAATACTAAAATTAACTACATGAACCATAGAATCTCAGAGTTCATCAGATCAGAGCTTCAGAGGTACAAGGAACTTTAGGGACCATCTACCTGAACTCTTGGAAGAAGCTAGGTGGCTCAGGTGACTTGCCCAGAGTCACACAGCTAGTAAGTGTCTGAGGCTGGATTTGAATTCAGGTCTTCAAAGTGAACTCCAGTCTTCCTAACCCCAGGCCCAGCACTCTATCCTAGCCTATCCTAAAATGTGCCCTAGCCACATTTTATAGGTGAAGAAACTGAAGCTAAGAAAGGTTAAATGACTTGTCTAAGATCATATAGCTAGGACATATCTGAGGCAGAATTCAAACTCCCATCTTCCTGACCCCAAGTTGAACTCCACAAACTGTACCACTTCCCCTGCCTATATTTTCTCTTCCCTTTTTTCATAAATACAGATGTACCAATGATACAGTACTGTGGACTCAAAAGACCTTTGTTCTGATTCTGAATCAGAACAATCCACTTCTCCTCTCTGGGCCCCAATTTGCTCATCTTTTTCATGAAAGTCACTATGGTATAGTGGAAAGATCATTGATTTTGGAGTTAGAGATCCTGGGTTCAAATCTGGCCTCTAATTCTTATTACTTGCATGACCTTGGGCAAGTTCATTTACCTCTCTGGGTCTCAGTTCCTTCATCTGTAAAAAGAGTTTGAGCCAGGCAAGCATGGTGATACATACCTGTAATGTCAGCTACAGGGAAGGCTGGGGCTAGACTTAAGCTCAGGAGTTCTAAGCTGCAGAGGGCTAAACCAATAGGGTATCTCACTAAGCTCAACATTAATGTGTGAAGCCCCAGGAAGGGAAGGAAATACCAGGTTGTCTAAAGGGTAAACCAGTCAGAAATGAAGTAGATAAAATCCCATAAACCAATCAGGTCTGTAAGTAGCTCCTGAATTCCCATCCTAAGAGAAGGAGGAGGAGGAGGAGGAAGAGGAAGAGGAGAGAGAGGAGGAGAAGCAAGAGGAGGAGGAGAAAGAATGGAAGATCCCTAGAAAGAGTTAGACTAACCAATATACATGAATTCTCCTATAAATGCAAATTACAGTTTTAAGAAATACAGTTGTGGTTTTAAAGACAAAAATCAGAAGGGCCCAACACAAAGAGCCTTACTAAAAAGAATTGCAAGCTGAACAAATCGTGGTATTTGAATGTGATGGAATATCATTGTGCCATTAAGAATTATGAATAGGACAGATTCAGAGAAACCTGGGAAGACTGATATGAACTACTGCAGAATGAAATGACTAGAGCTAGGAAAACAATTTGCATGATGACCATAGTATAGATATTGAAATGTTCATGTTGGTTGATGATTGTAAGGCTCATAATAAAAAAGAAAACACTTTTAAAAATTTAAAAGAACTCCACTATGTTCAGTACATGCCCAGAGAAGAGGTGACTCTGCCTATACGCGTCATCTCAAAAAAAAATTTCTAGAACAATGAATTTCTTTAGGGTCAAACATGATATCTAACCTAGTATCTTTGACCCTTAACCTGAATGTCTCTGTAATGCCATTAACAATATTTCTACAGTCAATTTAGTGCAGAAAAACATCTGTGTTGTCGTTCAGTTGTTTCAGTCATGTCCAACTCTCCATGACCCCATTTGGAATTTCCTTGGCAAAGATATTGGAGTGGTTTGTTTGTTTGTTTGTTTTTTGTTTTTAGGCAATTGGGATTAAGTGACTTGCCCAGGGTCACACAGCTAGTAAGTGTCAAGTGTTTGGTCTGAGGCCAGATTTGAACTCAGGTCCTCCTGATTTCAGGGCCAGTGCTCTATCCACTGCACCACCTAGCTGCCCCGGAGTGGTTTGTTATTTCCTTCTCCAGCTCATTTTACAGATGAGGAAACTGAGGCAAACAGGGTTAAGTGACTTGCCCAGACACTTGCTAAGTGTCTGAAGCCAGATTAGAACTCAGGAAGATGAGTATTCCTGACTTCAGGCCCAGCATTCTATCCACTGAGCCACCCAGCTGCCCCCACTACTATTATATGGCCATAGAAACATTGAGTCCCAGGGCTGGAAGAGACTTAAAGAGAAGAACCACAGAACATCAGTTGGAAGGGATCCATTAGAATGTAAGCTCCTTGAAGGTAGGAATTATTTTCTTTTAACTTTTATCCCCATAGCCTAGCACAGTATGTGGAACAGAGTAGGAACTTAATAAATACTTATTGGCTGAGTGATTGACCCCAGTAGCTCTCTAGCTCACTCTATACCTAAAAACAATCTCTTCTACCTTACAACCCACAAATGATTATTCAGCCTTTTCTTGAAGACATCTAGACAAAAGAGTGTCTAATCCCTCTCCTATATGGTGGTCTATAAGTAGTTGGAGAATTCTCTAACTGACCAAAGTCTTATTTTTCTTTAGTCTGAATATGCATAGCTCCTTCTGCCATTTCTCATACGATATGGTTTCAAGCCTCTTCACCAGTTTAGCTGATCTCCTCTGACTCACAGAATCAGAAAGAATGGTGTGTTCCATCTAGTGCACCCGGTCTCTAACTGAGAAGCCCTTCCACAACAAATCCAACAGTTGTTTGTGCTTGAAGATCTCAAACAAGGTGGTACCTGCCATGGCAGCCCATTCCACTTTGGGACAGCTCTCATTGGTAGGCAATCTTCCCCGACATCCAATCAGAACTTGTTTCTTGACAACTCCTCCCATCATTCTTGGTTCTGCCCTCTAGAGTCAAGCAGAACAAACTTAATTCCTCTCCCACATAGCAGCCCTTCAGCACATATTTAAAATAGTTTTGACTTTTCCCCATAAACAGATAGGCACTGAATCTTTTCTTCTCCAAGTTAAGTATCTCCACTTCTTTAAATCTATCCTTCTATCACATGGGCTGAAACTCCTTCACCAATCTAGGGGCCCTCCTTTGTTTGCTGTCTAGTTTATCAATGATTTTCTTCACTATGAAGCCCAGAACTGAACACCATACTGCAGAAAAGGGACCGGGGAAGTGACCAGAAAAGAGTACAATGGAACTCTCACATCCTTATTCCTGGAACTCGTGCCTCTCTCTGCAACTTACTGCTTTTGGATCTTGGGCAAGTCACATAGCTTGCCTGAGCCTCAGTTTCCTCAACTATAAATAGTTGAGCTAGGGATCCTCTGGGGTCCCTTCCAGGCCTCAATTTATGATCTTATGAGCATAACCAAGCCCAGAATTGTTCTTGTTCTTTGTTCCTGCCACATCGGATTTTTTATTTGTGTTGAGACTGCAGTCACTGAGACCTTTTGCAAACAAATTGCTGCCTAACTATGCCATCCTATCTAATCATTATATACAAATGAGAGGGGATAGCTTGCCCAAGGTAACACAACAATAAGAAGCAGAGATAGAATTACAATCTGGGCCTTCTAACTCAGAATCCAAGGCTCTTCAATATTCAAGTCAATTGACAATCCATGGAATATAATTACCATAAGTCCAATATAGGTTCAGTTAATCTATAAGGGCAGGAATTAGCCAAAGCCTCTGGTCAAAGTTCCATTAATTGATTCATGAGATGATTATTGACTAAGTAGTTGTTATATGGAAGGCTGTTTCTTAGGAAGAGCATTATTTGGGGAGCCAGTAAAGGACTAGTATTGGACGTGTTTATTGACCTGAACCTAAAATGTGTGCCACTTCTTGCAGGGACCATCTTTAGAATAACATGCATTGAAGCAATAAACTAAGCCAGCAGAATGTTCCTTAGTACTAAAAATAAGCTTCTCAATGTCTTCCTTCCTCCTTGAAACCAGGAGCCAAAGGAAGCCCAGAAGCAGAGAAAAAGGAGCAGCTGTCCTCTGTAGAAAATCTCTGAAACTGGATTTTCCTCAAGCCCTTCCGTGGAATACAGGCTGCTCTAGCAGCAATCACTGAAATAATTAAGAATCGGAATGAAAGTGGAATTAAATGGCTTCTGACTTTTCTGACTCTTCCAATCTGCTGCACTGAGTCAGTAGCACAAGCACAGGGGGAACCAGTGTATAAGTTAATTGTTCTGCGCTGTCCATTGTTCTGGTGCTGACACAAATCAGCTCTCTTCCTCAGTCTTAGCTGCTGGCTAAGGTGCTGACTTTGCGTGCATTACACAATTCTGCCTGAAGCTAAACTTACCTGTATTTGCCTTTTACAGGTATCCCCCCACCACTATTGATTCACCACTATTATTTTTAATGTTGCTATACTCAAAGAAATGCAATACTTTCTCTGTCCTCTTTTTTGCCAGGTTATGACAACTGCTTTGGAGAACTATTTCATGTTTTGACTCATGGAAAATTGTCAGGTGAATAATCCTTCAGATGAAAGCAAGGTTCCCAATATGTTCCTCCACCTTACCTTAATTTTTTGGTACAGAGCAGTCTGGGTTATAGGATCATGGAATTTAGAGCTCCAAGGAACCTTGGAGATCATCTAATGCAACCCCTTCTTTTTACTCAGGGGGAAGTTGAGGGGCAGGGAGGTCATACTGTAGCCTGTGGCCCAGGTCACTTAGTTAGTAAGCAGATGTGTGAAGATTCAAGCCCAGATCTTACTCTAAGCTCCAAGTACTTTCCATTACAACTGGAAAGTGATGCTTCTCAATCTCCATAAAAAAAGAAAGTGTGCTAGATTTTGAGTTAGAGTACCTAGAGTAAAATCTCAGCTGTACTGTTTACTACTTGTATGACTTTGGGCAAATCACTTCATATTTCTTGGCCTCAGTGTCCCATATGTAAAATATGGGAGTGGGATGAGATAATGATACCTGACATTTACAAATTGTACAAAGGGCTTTATAGACATTATCTCGGTTGAGCCTCTATTAAAAATGCACTTTACAGAGAAAGACACTGAGACCATAGTTAGGACTCTAACCTAGATCTTATTTTAACTATGCTACTCTAGTTTTTATCAATGACTAAATTCTGACAGCGTATTTTATTTATTTATATACAACTCAGTGCCTCCTAAGTGCAGAAAAAGAGGTTTCAAAAATGCAATAAAATCTTGCCTGACATTCAAGTTTCTGGCATTTCAGAGGAGAAAATTTACAAGCAATTGAGCCATTCCTCAGGTCTTGTCCCTGATCTTCACCATTGTGGGGGGCCTTAGAATGCAGACACCAAACAGTGAGTGACTCAAGAAGATAACATTCAGGAGAGACAAAAATGGCTCCCATAGCATGTGCTAATGAAGACCTGGAATTTCTATAGTATACGTAGATGTAAGAAAGCTTTACATCACTCGGCATCACTACAGCAAAGAAGGAAAGAATCACTGCTCCTTCTTCCTTCCCCACAAGCATTCAGTAATGCTAATGAATTATTCTGCTGCTCAATGCTGCCAAAAGCGTTCAATCCGTATTGCTTCTTCCTGCAATATTGCAAGGATCTATGAGGTCACTAGCTCCTATAGACCCTCCACGAGTCATGCTCACAACTCTCCTACCCCTTCAGGAGTTGATATAGCAAAAAAAAAAAATTTGAAATTATAGTCCCAGAAGTGGCTGGGGGACATTAGGAAGCACATATGACAAAGTCAAGTTTCGTTTTCATTCCCATGAACCCACCTGATATTTCTCATGCCATCAAACCGGAACTTGAACCTTTTCAAGTGCTTAGGGTTAGAACATAATACACAGTGTGGCGTAGTGAATACCAAGCTGAACTCTAACCTAGACGTCCTTGCATTAAATTCCTGTTGTGTGACCCTGGGCAAGTCACTTACTCTCTAAGGGTTCCAAGCAGCTCACTAATACTACATGGGATTCCTAAAAGTCTTTTGTGGGATACCATGTATGTTATAGAGAAAATAGTAACCTGCATTGGTGAAGGTATTTTCTGAGATATCTGGGAACTCCCTACCCATAAAATAATAGGTCAAATATAGGTTCACATACTTTAATATTTCAGTAGACTTGTGATTTCTTCAACTTGGGATATGAAGAATGGGTGAAGGAGCTGGAGCTGTTTACAATGATGCAGAAAAAGCTTGGGGATAGAACAAGATAATGATCTCTAAATACCTGAATGGCAGTCAAAAAAAGAAGAAGAAGAAGAAGAAACATTAGACCTGTCCTGCTTTGTCCCAAATACCAAACTGAGAGCACTATGTGGAAGGGGGAAAAAAGGTAGATTTAGGATTAATATTCTTACCAGCTGTGTGATCCTGGGCAAGTCACTTAACCCCTATTTGCCTCAGCTTCTCATCTGTAAAATAGGGACACAATAGAAGGAAATGGTAAGCCACTCCAGTCATCTTTGCCAAGAAAACCACATAGACAAAATCCATGGGGTGACATAGAGTTAAATGCAATTGAACAACTGAACAATGAAAGGGTTAACATGACCTGTCCAAAAGTAAAATTTCCACCTCCAGAACTAATGAGCTCCCTCCCTCTCACTAGACATCTTCAAAAGAAGCTAGATGACTATTTCTCAGGGATGTTGTAAAGAGAATTTTCACGGGCCAGTGACCCCTGGTAAGCTATTATGTCCTATTTACATTCACCATCCCTCCACTGTCCTTGAGGTCACCTGAAGTTTTTATTTTTCCTGAGAAATACATGCACAGAGTGAACTCCTGCTTAACAATCTATCTTTGATTATGACTGCAGTGGTTGACAGTGTGAAAGCATTTTAAACAAGAGATTCCATTAAGCATTCAGACCACCTCTATATCTTATATTTTACTAGACAGAAAAAAAAATATACATCTCTTATTTGTAAATGAGATGCCTACGGAATCCTTTTCTATCAACACAGCTACATGGAGAGGACTCCTACCAAGAGCCATATTAAAAACTATCAACATTTTAGAATCCATATCACAGAGAGAATTTGCCACTGTGTTTTATGCAGGTGACAGAATTTATGTATAACAAACTACCTCTTATGGCATTTAAATTTCTCTAGATTTTGATCATCTGTAATAACAGATTAAGGGAAAAATAAATTTTAACTTGCAAATAAAATCTAAGTGAAACTGTTTAGAGAGTGGCCATGAATTACAAATCTCTGGTAAGTTGCTGATAAATTTCAGCAAAATCTCAAAAACCCAAGTCTATGAGTTTCTTCTTTGATGTATCATTAATTCATCAAAATTAAGATCCATTCATCAAAACTCAAACTGTTTTGACCTTGACTTGAGCTGACATTAGATTCCCAAATGATTTTTCTTGTTCTAGACTATGCAGACTTCATATCTTCTCATAAAAGGCCATTTATCAAAGAGATGAAGCAAACTAGCTCCCACTCCTAAGAGGTTTCCATCATCAAAGAAAAAGCAAATGAAGATACAAAAGCCTATGGGAATATGCCCACTCCAGAAGTTTTCTCTGGCTTCATGTAGGGCACTAGGAGAGCTAGAAAGGAAAACAAATTCCCAGATGATAAAGATAGAGAAGAAGGTGCCAGGTTGTCATGACTCACCATCCATCTAACTGCATTGAACTTCATTTGCTTCAAGCTTCTCCACAAAGTAAAAAGGGCAACTCAAATTCATCACCAGATTTACCACGTAGGTTTCTTCCCTGGAAATATTTTAAAGAAAGCTTTCTGAAGTGTTTTCTTCCCCAAGGCAGAGACAATGATTACAAGATCTCTAGAGATCATTTCTCAATGTTCAAGTCTTTCTTGAGTGCCCACTACGTTTCTAGGAATTTGAGCTAGGTGTCATGGGAGAAGAAAATAAATAGTGGGCATTGGCCTGATTATTGGGTTACTATAGGGGAATATTAGGATCTGCCTTCCTTTTCTCTCTGTCATAGGACCATAGACCTAGAAGGGGCCCTAAATAACATCTAGCCCAATTTACAGTCGGAAAAACCAAGGCCCAGGAAAGTGAAGTGAGCCACTCATGGTCACATAGTAAGTGTCAGAAGTGAGATTTGAACCCAGGTCTTCTGATTCTGCAGCCAACACACCTTCCACTGTACCACCTAACTTCCTCAGGTTCTCCTCCCTTTGTAGTTGCTTAGCCAGATGCACACAGCACTGGCCCCAAGGACCTGAGGGACCCTAAGCTAAGATGACAGCAATGGGAACAGAGGAGGGAGAATGAGTCTGAGGTGTGTATGTTAAAGGGGCAAAGGATTCACGGGCTATGGAGAATGAAAGAGAAGAAACAATCAAAGAAAATCCCAACATTCCTAGCCAAGGACACTGGAGAAAATGGTGGTGCCACTCAAAGAAATGGGAGATCTGGGGAGGAGAATATGTTGAGGAAGAAGAACAGTAGCACCATTTAACTTTGTAAATTCAAATTAATGTAAATTTGATATCATTAGAAGCAGAAGTATACCGGATTTTGAGTCAGAGGACCCCCCTTTAAATCCTGACTCTGCCACTGTGTGAATTTGAGCAAATGACTTAACCTTTCCAGGACTGGTTTTTCTCATTTGTAAAATGAGGGAAGGGGGTTGGACTAACTAATGTTTAGAGGAGCTTCTAGCTCTAAATCTATAATCTATAAAATTAAAATACAAGCAGGTAGCACATACGGCTGGTCTTGGAGTCAGAAAGTTGGAATCCAAATCCTTCCAGGTACTTGCTACCCATGTTATGCTGAGCATATCACTTAACCTCAATCTGCCTCAGTTTTCTCATCTGTAAAATGACAATCTAAATCTGTCATGGTTGTTGGGAGAGCAAATGAAATAACATGTATTGTGATGATGATTATGATGATAGCATTTATGTAATACTTTAAGGCTTGAATAAAGTTTTACAAATGTTATCTCATTTGGTGCTCACCATGACCCTGAGTGCTATAATTATGCCCATTTTAAAGATGAGAAAACTGAGGTAGACAGAGGTTAAGTGACTTGCCATTTCCTTCTCCATCTCATTTTACAGATGAGGAAACTGAAGCAAACTGGGTTAAGTGACTTGCCCAGGGTCACACGGCTAGTGAGTGTCTGAGGCCAGATGTGAATTCCAGTCCTCCTGACTCCAGGCCCAGTGCTCTATCCACTGTGCCATCCAGCCTGCAATTTTGCAGATGAGGAAACTGAGGCACAGAGTATTTAAGCGACCTGCCCAAAGTCCCTTGGGTAGTAAGCAGCAAAGCTGGAATTAAAAGTCAGATCCTCCAACTCAAAGCTCAGCTCTCTTTGCACTGAACTTCTCACTACACCATTGTATCCCCAAAACTTCCTCTTGCACAAAGCAAGGGCTTAATCGGGGTTTGCTGGTTTGAACTGCCCAATTACCAGAGATGTTCATGACATGGGACAGTTTCATAAGAGAAAGGAGGCATGTCCAGTGCAGCCTCTGAGTGGAGGCAGGGAGCGAGGCAGCTTGGGGACACTTGAAGAAGATGCTAGAACATAGGAGTGAATATTGAAAGGAAAAGCCCAGGGAGTTCAAGACCAAGTGAACAGAACACAATTTTGTGTGGGACCTATTTGACCTTGATTAGAGCTGACCCCTCACATCCATGAGACTTGCAAAAAAAAATTCCATATACCTTGAATCCTGCAAGGGAAGAAATCAACCGAAAACCCTGACTCAAGCAAGACTTCATGGTGTGAAATAACCCTGCAGCATCACAGTGACTGAATAACCCAAAGAATTATCACCAGGGAGGGAAGGGGGGAGAGATGCAAATTCTAATTTTTAGGGGATGGGGAACAAAACCGTCCCTCTCTCTCATCTGATTTAAGGCTATTGCGTGAGTTAAAATAATTCCATGCAGAGCTAGGTGAATGAATCATATACATTTCAGAAACTATTTGTCCTAATGAATATGACCACAGAGATCTGCCAAACAAAATAACCTTCTAGAACCTTGAGATATTTGCTTTGGCAGAGGACAGATTCCATATCGCTAGTGGAGAGGCAACATGGTAGAGTCAGGAGGCCTGGATTCAAACTCTGCCACTGGAACTTCCTTTCTATGTGACCTTAAGCAAGTCACTTAACCTCCCAGGGCCTCAAAAATGAGGAGTTTACACTTGATAAACTATGCGGACCCCTCCAGCCCTAGCTCTAGGATTCTTTGATCCTTGGGGCCATCTCACCCCAATGTAGTTATAGATGAGATTTTTTTTTTAATTTAAGCTAGGCAGTGAGGTTAAGTGACTTGCCCAGGGTCACACAGCTAGTAAGTGCTATGTGTCTGAGGCCGGATTTGAACTCAGGGCCTATGCTCTATCCACTGTGCCACCTAGCTGCCCCCCTCAATGTAGTTATAGGATTGAGGCAGCCTCTTATTCCTTTCAGATATTCAAGAGCTAGTCATTAGTAATAACAACTAAAATAGCTATTATTAAGAGCATTGGATATGAAGTCAGAGGACACAGGTTCAAATCTCCATTCCGCCACTTCCTACCTATGTGACCTTTGGTAAGTCATTTGATCAGTTTAGGCCTCAGTTTTCTCACTTGTAAAATGTGGCGATTAGGCTAGATCAGATATTCTTGAGCTTTTTTTGTCTTTACGCTCAAAAATTATTGAGGACCCCAAAGAGCTTTCATTTGTGTGGGTAATATCTATCAAGGTTCACCATGTTAGAAATTAAAACTGATCATTTAATTTATGTATTTATATTTCTTTCAAAATAACTAATAAATTCAGATGTTAACACATAACATTTTAATGAAAATAGCTCTATTTTCCAAAAAAATCAAGGAGTGGCATTGTTTTATATATTTTTGTGAATCTGTTTAATGTCTAGCTTAATAAAAGAGAGTTGGGTTCTTATGTCTACTTTTGAATTCAAGCTGTTGTGACATGTTATTTGGGTTGAATTAAACTAAGAAAATCCAACCTCACATATTGAAAGGGTCTCAGAGAACGTCCAGGACTCCTTAGACCACTGGAGACTTTGAGAAGTGATGTGCTAGATGACCTCAAAGGTCCCTTTCAGCTCCAACTCTGTAATCCTAATGGGTTAGTTAGTATATGTGGATTTGCAAAGAGCCTCATAATTGATCCTCACAACAACGTGAAATGCTATTACACCGCTCACTTTACAGATGAAGAAACTGAGGTAAGAGAGGCTCCTGGACTTGGCCAAGATCATGGCCAGTCAATGTCATACACAAGATTGGAACCCAGCTGTTCCTGACTCCAAGTCCCTCTCTCCAACTAGACCATCCAGATGCAATGACAGCCAGAGTCCCCTCCCCTTATCTCAAACTGGGAAACTGTCATGTCAGTTTCATCTGCCCTTGACAAAATGGATGGCCCCATCGCCACTAATATTCTGATGTATTAGTCTTCTTGGAGGTGAGGAGAGAGGTAAGGAGAAAGAATAAGAGTTCATTTCCCCCATGTGTTCTTGTGTCTGGGACTGCTATTATCACTCCTAAGTGATCATTTCAGATTCAATAAAACATGAGTTGAAATCCAGCCTGAAGCTGACCCTGTCCGTTCCTCTCAATTTCATTTGATTTGAAGCTAAATAAGAAACGATAGGTGTTAAGCAGACGAGGCAGTTTATTAATGGGCTCTCGGAGGGAAACACATAGGTTTCTTCAATGCAGGAAGTCAGCAATAAACTTCTCAGGGCTATTCCTGTCTTATTCTCCCATTTTATTTTTTATCCATGTCAGCCTCTTATCTTACCCAAACAGAAACAATCAGACCCAACTGGGCTGAATTACACAATGTAAAATGTTTAATATTCCTTGTCAGGCAGCTCCAAAGGACCTGTGGGCTTAGAGAGAAGCTCATCTGCAGCTACTGGCATATTAATCACCAAGACAGTGGTAAAAATTTCCAAGGGATTGGTAGGAGCTACTGCAAAATAGCCACTTGTTCCAGATTAAACTCAAAATGGGGTTGAAATCAACCCTTGGCTGTTTATGAGTAACAAAAGCCCAGAATGATAGTCGTGCCCGTTGTCTGCAACGTGTGATTTCCCATGGTTTCTCAGGGGTATGGGATGAAAGCATTGGAAGGGTAGAGAGGAGAGTTTTCAGAAGAGCAGCTGGTTGAAATCACCTTCTCTGAAACGAATCTCAGCCTCAATCATATTTGAAGCAAGCATTAGGGACTCTTACTTTGACTTCTTTTCTTCCAAAGAAAGAGATTCGGCCTACACACACGGCAATCAGCTAAATTGTGATAATGAACCATACTCCCCTGGATCCATCCATGATACTCTCAGGAGCAAGAACTTCTGGGGGAAATGAAAGCATCTCATTTCTCTGCTTCCTTCCCCAAAGAGAAAGTCCACTGAATAATCATTAAAATGCAAAGTAACTGTTAATCATATGAAATCCAAGATACATAAGCAATAAATAATATAAGACTACTAGCCATTCCCCAATAGATTAGTAGTCAAAGGATATGGACAAATTGTTCTCAAGAGAATTCCAAAATATTTATAGACACATGAAAGAATGCTCCAAATGAATACTAATAAGAGAAATGCAAATCAAAACAACTCAGAGTTTTCACCTCACATCCTGAAAACTGGCATTGACAAAAAAAGAAATGTCATCAATATTAGAGGGATTGGGAGGTGATAGGCACACAAATGCATTGTTGGTGAAGTTGCACTACTGTTTTTGGAAAGCAGTTTGGAATTATGCAAATAATATAATAAAATGTCCAAAAAAAATTAACGTAAGCAGATGCTAGCCTCCTGGAGACAGCAAGGAGTGGTAGCTAGAGTGAAGGATGAGAGTCCACATGCTCTCCTCTCTAGGTTCTCTGCGACATTGTTTTCTCCTAGTTCTCTTTTGATCTAACCATGCCTTTCCAGTCCCCTTTGCTGGTTCTTCATCCATGTCATACTCACGAAACATAAAAGTCACCCCAACGTCTGTCCTGCTTCTCATTCTATCCCATCTCACTTGGTGATCTTATCAGCCCCCATGGGTTGAATTGTCATTTCTATAAAGATAGTTCTCAGGTTTCCATATCCATCTCTAGTGTCTCTGCTGTGCTATAGTCACCCAGTATCACTTGCCTTTTAGACATGGAAAACTAGATGTCCCATAAACCTCTAAAACTCAACATGTCCACAATGGAACTTATCTTTCCCTCCAAATGTTCCCCTCCCCAAAACATCCCTCTTGCTGTCAAGGGCACCACCATCCTCACAGAATTACTACCTTGATCTCATCCTTGACTCAGTCAGTCAACAAACATTTATTAAGTGCCGACTATATACCAGATACTTTGTTAAACATTGGGACTTGACTCCTTGACTCCCCTCTTTCACTCATTCCACATACCCAAAATGTCGCCAAATCTTGTCATTTCTCCCTTCCCAGCATCCCTAATATATGTCTCCTCTCCATTCACCTAATCACAACCCTCATTTAGCTCTTCATCAGATCTTACCAAGACTACTGCAATAGCCTTCTAATTGGTCTCCTTGCTTCAAGTCTCTCTCCACTGCAATCTGTCCTCCACTAAGCTGTCAATTGATTTTTTAAGAATAATTCATCTTCCTATTCAATAAGCTCCAAAAGCCCCTTATTACAGGCATACCTTGGAGAGATTGTGGGTTCAGGTCCAGAGTACCACAATAAAGAGTCACATGAACTTTGGCTTCCTAATGCATATAAAAGTTATCTTTAAACTATACTGTAGTCTATTACATATGCAATAGTATTATGTCTTTTAAAAGTACATACCTTAATTTAAAAATACTTTATTGCTAAAAAAAAAAAGTGCTACCCATCCTCTGCACCTTCAGCAAGTTGTAATCTTTTTGCTGGTAGAGGGTCTTGCCTCAGTGTTGACAGCTCCCAACTGATCAGGGTGGTGGTTGCTGAAGGTTGGGGGGCCATAGCAATTTGCAAAAATAAGACAATAATGAAATTTGCCTTGACTGACTATTCCTTTCACTTGAATACTTACAAGCCATTGTAGGGTTATTAATTGGCCTCATTTCAATATTGTTGTGTCTCAAGGAATAGGGAGGCCCAAGGTGAGGGAGAGAGACTGGGACAGTTGTGGGGTTGAGCAGTCAGAACATACACAACATTTATCGATTGGCTGCCTTATACGCATGAAGTTTGTGGTACCCCAAAAAAAATGACCATAGTAACACCAAAGATCACTGATCACAAATCACCACACCAGATATAATCTTAATGAAAAAGTTTGAAATACTGTGAGAATTACCAAAATGTGACACAGAGACACAAAGTGAACACATATTGTTGGGAAAATGGCACCAATAGACTCATTCAATGCAGGATTGCCATAAACCTTCAATTTGTAAAATAATTTAAAAAAAAAAAGCAGTATCTTCCAAGTGCAATAAAGCAAAGCACAATAAAACAAAGCATGTCTTCCATCTAGGATCAAATATAAATTCCTGTTTGGCATTTAAAGCTCATGACCTTGCTCCTTCCCTCCTCCCCAGTCTCTTTCCTTCCATGAACTCCTCATTCCAATGACACTGGGCAACTTGCAATTCCTCCAGATAACACTCATTTTTCTCTATGCCATTGCATTAGCTGCCCCCCCCCATGCCTAGAATGTGCTGCCCCCTCACCACCACCTCTCAGTTTACTTGGCTTCCTGCAAAGCTCAACTCAAAGCCCACTTTCCTCAAGAGGCCTTTCCCAATGATCCTGACTGCTGTCTCCCCGTGCCATATTAACTGTCATCTATTTTGCATAAATATCATTTTTCTATAAATAGAAATTTGTATTAATTTAAGTTCTGTATCTATCTGGTTACCTACATGTTGGCTCCTGAATTAGAATGTAAGCTCCCTGAGAGCAGGAGCTGTTTGCCTTTATGTCTCCAATGTTTAGAACAGTACTTGGCACATAGTGAACTCTTAAGAAATGCTTGTTAACTGTTTGGCTAACTGACTTGGAATCAGGAAGACCACTTCAGACATTTACTACATGTGGAACCAGGCAAGTCACTAAACTCGGCCATTGTGGACATGTTGAGTTTTAGAGGTTTATGGGGCATCTATTTTTCCTCATCTGTAAAAATGAAAGTGTTGGGGCAGCTAGGTGGCACAGTGTGGATAGAGCACCAGCCCTGGATTCAGGAGGACCAGAGTTCAAATCTGGCCTCAGACATTTGACACTTACTAGCTGTGTGACCCTGGGCAAGTCACTTAACCCCACTGCCTAGCCACCCCCCCAAAAAAAAGAAAGTGTTAGACTCAGTGGTCTTCATGCTCCCTTCTAGCTGTAAATCTATGATCCTATGATTATCACCCCCCCACCCCCGCCCATACACACAACATCCATACTCAGTTTGCATGAGAACGACTTTGAAATTCAGCTGTCAAGACTATGGCCAAGCTAAAATGACAAGAGTCTCTAATGGCATCTATACAGCAAATTTTGTCGTTTCCTTACTGCTTTTTGCCTCTGGGCCACCTCAGTTTAGGGGCCATAACAAAGAAAGCCTGGGTGGTCCATGTGTTTATTGTTCTCTTCCTTCCTTTTCTGTGGTGACAAGAACTTTGCAGGGATAGCCACCCTCATGCCAATGGAAAGGAGACTGCCTGGGCTGTAAGCCCTTCTACACACTGGTCACTGCAAAGAGTTACCCCTCTTGGCTGCAAACAAACAAGCCTGGGCCCAGTAGATGACTGGCCAAGTTGCCATTCCAGTCCTGGAACACACATGGTCAGTTCTCCCATACAATGACAGGAAGTTAGCATAGCTTCTTCAGGATCAATTCATTCCAGACAAACCTCATTTCTTTTTTTTTGGCAAAGCTGCCAGATTGGTAAATTGAAATGACATAGAGTTTATCTAGATTTCAGCAAAGTGTTTGGCAAAGTCCTTTATGCTATCCTTGTGGACAATATGGAGAGATGTGGGCCAGACAAAAGCACGGTTATGTGGATTCAAAACTCGCTAAATGACTGGACTCAGAGAGTTGTCATCAACACGATCATGTTGACTTGGAATGAGTTCCCTAGTGGAGTGCCACAGGGATCTATGTATTCTATAGTATGTTCAAGACACTGTTCAAAAAACTGGGGGTGAAAAGTTGTTGTGTTTTTTTTTAATGGCACCATCCCTGCTTACAAGGAGCTTACATTTTACTGGCAACACGACATGTCCAGAGACAGAAATAAGAAAATAGAGCATGATAGGGGCAAAGGAGAGATCACACAGCTCTCTGCAGAAATTTGAGGAGGAGTGAGCTAACATCTTGGTGGGGGAGGAGGGTGTCAGTGAAGACTTCCACAATAATAGCTAACAAATAATGATAGCTAACATTTACATAGAACTTTACGGTTTGCAGAGCACTTTGCGTATGTTACATTATTTGATCCCGTTGTTGTTATTCAGTCATTTCAGTTACGTCCAACTCTTTGTGACCCCATTTGGTGTTTTCTTGGCAAAGATACTGGCGTGGTTTGCCATTTCCTTTTCCAACTCATTTTACAGATAAGGAAACTGAGGCAAACAGAGTTAAATGACTTGCCCAGGGCCACACAGTTAATGTGTCTGAGGCCAGATTTGAACTCAAGAAGATGAGTCTTCCTGATTCCAGGCCCAGTATTTTATGTACTGGGCCACCTAGCTGCCCACAATCCTGTGAGGTAGGTATGATTTTATCGCTATTTTACAGATAAAGAAACTGAGGCAGAGGTTACAAAACTTGCTCAGAGTCACACAGCTAATGAGTATCTGAAGATGAATTTTATCTCAGATCTTTCTCCCTCTAGGTCCAGTGTTCTACCCATTATACCACCTAACATCAACAGAACTTGGCAACTGTTTGCATAGTCAAATGGGGCGGGAGTATTATCACAAAAGTAAGAGTTAAAGATGGTTCTGTTGCAGTCTGGAGGTGCTGGGAACCCCAAAATGCAAACATACAGAACGGAGGTGTGCCTTGAAAGAATTCAGCCACTCGAGGCTTCTTTCAGTCCAAGTAGTGAGTTTATTGTAATGCCAAAAGAAGTGGGTCAGACTTCTAGTGAGTCTGTGCTATTTGTGATGCCAATCCAAGCCAAGTGGGTCAGATTTTAAGAATCTGAGCAATTTAATGGGGATGAGATTGATATTTTATACAGAGATTGTGGGAAGATCTGAACTGGATTAAGGAGTGGCCTGGGGTGGACCAGGTGCAGACAATGAGACCTGCAATGACAGGGCAGTTAAAAGGATTATCCTGGGATGGGCCAGATGCCTCAAGCAAATGCCAGGAACTGGGCTGTGTGGGAAAGTCCAGCGCCTTTTAGTGGTCCATCATTAGCACCTCATCAGTTACAATGTCACAAGCCTGGATAACTGGAAGAATGTTGGAGCCCTCATCCATAATAAGGAAGTCTAGAGGAGGGACAAGTTTAGAAGGTAGATGATGAGGTCCATTTTAGGTACAGTGTATTTAAAATATATCAGGATGTCCAGGTAGAAAGGTCAAGCAACCAGTTGGAGATGAGGGCTGTATTAAAAAATGACCCTCTCTAGAAGTGATTGTTGAGAACATGGGAGTAGATGGCATCACTGAGAGAGAAAGAAGAGAAGGCTGCCTAGAACAGACCCAGGGATAGCACACCCATTCTTGGGGGGGTAAGATATGGATGGTGATCCAGTAAATAATAATGTGAAGGGACAAAACCCAATGAAGGGCATTCACAAAAGAACAGTGTCACAGAAGCCAAGGGAGAAGATGATCCAGGAAGATGAGGCTGTCAGTGGGGTCCACAGTGGCAGAGAGAAAAGAGATCATGGGGTGATAGCAAGAGCACCGGGCTAGGGGTCAGCGGATTCCCATTCCAATCATGACTGCTGCTTATTTGTTGTGTTATTCAACAAGCATTTATTAAGTGCTTAATATATGCCATGAACTATGCTAAGACCTAGAGGGGGAAAAAGCAAAAATAGTCCCTGCCCTCAAGGAACTTACATTCTAGTAAAAGAAGACAAAAATGGAAAAAAAAAGTATATGCCAGTTACATAAAGAGCAGAATAATAACCTTAAAAATGGGAGCACTCACAGGTGAGGGGGGGGAGGGTGTCCTAGAAAGGCTTCCTGCAGAAGATGGTATTTTAAGTGAGTCTTGAAAAAAGTCAGGAATTCTAAGAAACAGAAGTGAGAAGGAAGAGCATTCCAGATACAGGGGGCAGGAACTAGAATTAGCTATAAGTAGAAAGCTCTTTTTTTGTAGGGCAGTGTGGTCCCCCTTTCCTGGAGAATGCCATGAAGATGCTTTCTCATTTTTCTGGGATCTTGCAGAAGAGATTCTTTTTAGACCTGATTCTGGCCTGTAACATTCACAGATTTCTCTTTCCCAGGCATCCTCATCTAAGTTAGATTTTTTTTAATGGACATCATCACAAGTAGGAGAAAGATCTTTGTAACTTAATGCCCTGAAACTTAGGATCTTGGTAAATCACACATGACTATCTCATAATAGCATGGGGTGGGGGGGGGGGGGTAGAAAAGGCAGATATGTTGTTTCATCAGTGTAAAGAACTTCTAGTGCCAAAATTCCGTCCACTGATGCAGGTTAACTACTCTTCTGTTCCTTACAGTATTAAAAAGTTGCCTGGGGCAATTGAAAGGTTAAATGACTTACCCAGTGCACAGAGGCAGTATGCATCAGGGTAAGACTTGAACCCAAAGCTTTCTGACTCCAAGGACAATTCTATCCCACTACGACAATCTGCCCCTAATGATGATAATAGCTCACATTTTTAGCACATCATTACAGATGTTGCTATAGTGCTTTGAAGCCTGCAGGGCACTTTACTCACATCATCTCATTGGAGCATCCCAACAATACAGTGAGATGGGCAATAGAGGTGTTTTTATCCACCTTTCAAAAAAGAGGAAACAGAAGCTCCAGAGCTGAAGCTTGCCTATGGTCACACAGCTCACTAAGCACCAGAGACAGGAGTTAAACCCAGCTCTCCCTTTCCAACATGGTGCCCACCCTCCCCCACTGACTCTCATTTCATTGATGCTCAAGCAACTTTGTGTTGGTGGGTAGTATGGTATCCCCATTTTACCTGTGAAGACATGGAGGCTCCAAGACTCGTTGAAACACAGCCAGCATCAGAGACAGGACATGAATCTTGGACTAGGGATCCTCTTCATTGTGCTGTACAGCCTGCCCCTTAGTTCTGTACGGCAGAGCTAACACTAATCATCAGTATGGCCCAGGACACTAGCCTAGGGCCAGAGAATGCAATACATGAAGGTACCTATTCCTTCACAATTTCCTTTCTCCCATTTCTCTTGAAAGGTTGCCTTCAGCACCTAAATGCTCCCCTGATGCAGCCCTTAAAGCAGGCCCTCAGTCTTCCCCAGTCCACGGTTGGCTAGCCTTTCCCCATGCCAAAACAGCCCCATTGACCCTTCTTGGGTCCCGCTGCTCCTGTCCTTGGCTTGATGAGCCTCCTTGCCGGCAGCTGGGTTCCAAGGCTCCTTCTCCATCTGGCTCGTTGGCTCATCCTACAGATTTTGCTTCAGGGGCTCTGGCTCCTGACTGTTGGCTCGGCCCCTCTGACAGCCGCTCTTTTCCTGGTTACAGGATTTCTTCCAGTGAAGACTGCCGGCATGAGTCAACAAGCGTTCCTTCTCAGTTAGGAATCATTATCAATGGACTGTAACGAGGAATAACTTACACAGAATAGTAGGAAGATAACATCTAGAAAGGGTCAGGGGAGGGAGGGATTTATACCTCTTATTGGAGACACGTGGAAGGAATCATCCTCGTTCACTAATCTTCCCAAAATTTAACCCAGGTGATGAGGTCAAAGCAAACAACCTTGAACATTCCTCATCACTGACACTCCATCTCCCGCCTTGCACAAGCTGTACCCCACGCATCGATAGCTCGGAATCCCACGTTTCTTTCCAAAGTCACAAATGTCCCCCACTACGTGAGGTTTTCCTTCTCCTCCCAACTGTTAAACTCGCCCTCCAAAACGCTCACGTAATACTGACGTGCACATCTGCCATCTCCATCAGTTCACTGAGGAGCGGCACATGTTCTCTTCTTACTCCCAGCACCTAGCACAGGGCTTGGTCCATAGCAGGTACTTAATGCATGCTTGTCGGTTGATTAATTTCCTTAGGATTAAAAACCTAGGGACTGAAATCCTTAAATCCTAAGGAGTTGCTTCTGCTATTTCAAAAGCATAGGACTTGTATTGCCCCTCTGCTCCAGAAGTTTCAATGGCTCCCTTTTGCCCCTAGGATGACATGCAAACTTGTCAGTCTGGTCTTGTCCATCCTAACAAGTCAATCGATGATGCTTCAATCAGAAGAGTCTCCGAGCTCAGGGATGCCAGTTCTGGGAGCTAAATATATCAGTCACAAATGCTTGAGACAAGCTGAACTGGCCCCGTATCGGACAGGCCAGGCGGATGGAAGAGAACACTTCCCACCTGACGGCCTCCCCAACATCCCCAGTCATCTGCCCGTCAGCTGCAAGACCCTTTTCAAGTCTTGTGGAGGCTTCTCATTTCTATGCCACCGTTTTTACTGTTGTAACCCATCATGCTGCCCTTTCCCCATAAAACTCTCTCTTCAACTCATTCAATTGGATTCTCCAAGCACTTAAGCCCTTGTGCATGCCAGGCAGTGTGCGAGGGACTGGGAACAAAAAGAAACAAACCAGCTCCTGCCCTCAAGGAGTTTACATTCCATTGGGGAGGATGGCACATACATAGACAAGTAAATAGAAAATAGCTACAAAGTCCAGAGAGATAGGACCTGGGATGTCAGTGGTATAGGGAAGTGAGGAAATGCCCTCTACCAACGTAGGTTGGTGCCTGCTCTGTGACTTGGAGTCTTAGAGAGTTGACTGGGATACTGAAAGGTGAAATGACTTCACCAGTATCATAGAGTCAGGATGTGTGAGAGGCAGGACCGGAACCCAGGTCCTACTGGCTCCAAAGCTGCCTCTCTATCCCCTATACCACATTTCCTCCCATGCAGTGAATACAAAGCAATTGGGGGTGGGAGAGATGAAGACAAACAGCTTGTAAGTAAATCTGACTCAGAACACAACACTCTGCTCTTCTCATCCTTGACTTCTCTCCCATGAGAAGAGGATGTTTCAACGTCTCTCCTCCTGGATCTAGGGAAATATCATCTTTTAAATTATTTTTTTTCCAATTAACAAACATGTTTTTTTTCCCACTTGTGCCCTCACTGAAAACAGAAAAAGAAAAACAAAACCCTTTTTAGTAATTGTGCCTAGTGAAGCAGAACAATTTTCTACCATGCTGGCCATAAATGGATGTTGTATTTGGCATATTTAGCCTCTGACCTCTCCGTCAGCAGGTGGGTAGCATTACTGGTTATTGATTCTCTGAAACCTTAGCTGGTCATTGTGCTCATCAAAGTTAACTCTTACAAAGTTGTTTGTCTTTAGGTTACTGTATAAATTACGTTATTGTACAAATCATTTTCCTGGTTCTTGCTCCCCTCTACATGAGTTCATCACACAATTCTTCACACAGAATATTTAGGGAAGGGAATAAGCATTTATTAAGTGTGTGCTATGTGCCTGGCTCTGTGCTAAGTACTTTACAAATATTACTGCATTCAATCCTCACAACACCCCTCACAACATCGGTGCTACCATAATCTCTAGTTGAAGTTTGAGGACACCGAGGCAGACACAGGTTGTATGAGTTGCACAGGCTCACACAACCAGTATGTGTCTGAGGGCAGATTTGAACTCAGATCTTCCTGTCTCCAGGAATAAATACAGAACATTTATAGGAAATTAACTTTAAAGGAGAAGGCTCTAACAGTTGGCCAGGAGAGGTGAACCAGCTCAAAGGGACAAGTTGGAACACTTTCTCAAGTGTCAGAGGTACAGCCAATATTCCCCAGTCCCCAAGGCTTTGATCCAATAGGACAAATACTAAACTTAGAGCCTGAAATCCTGGGTTCAAATCCTATCACTACTATTCCCTGCAAATCACTTCCATTCTCTGGGGCTGTTTTTTTTTGTTCTATTAAATCAGGAAGTTGGACTAGATGATCTAAGGCCCCTTCCAGCTCTGACTCCTATGACTTGACCCGAGGAGGAATGGGGGCTATTTCATACACATCCCCACACCAGGGCTCAGTTTCCTCTTTTGTAGAATGAAGCAACAGCCAGATGACCCCCAAAGTCTCATACAAAGCTAGTTCTGTGATTCTGTAAATGAACTGCTCAAATACATAAAACATGGCTGTACTTACTACAATGGATATTTCAATACTTTATTGATGCTGGAGAAGAGAATTTTAAAATTGTGATAAGTGTTCAAATATTAAAATCTTCATTGAAAACCACTAAATAAATAGAATTCTTTTCTGCATTTGCCCCCAATCCCCTCCATCAAAATTTAATGCCTTCTGTCCAGTTTCTATGAAGTTCTTCATTCTAAGCCCATGCTCACATAGGATGAAAGGCCATGGATTGTGTTCTGAATTATTAGAGAGTGCCCACATTGGTGAGAACACAGTAAAGTATCAAAGTCTGGGTTCATAGCAATCTGTCCTGGTGATAATAGATAACCACATTACCTCTCCCTGGTAGCAGTGCTCATTTTAATGGCAGCTTTCTGGTGGCAATGCCCCAAGCAAAGAAGACATCTATTTTTAGGTCTTTCCAAGACAGAATGGAATGGTGACCTCCCAGCTTCCTTTAAGTCCCAACTACAGTCCCATCCATACTGGGAGACTTCTGCAACCCCTCTTAATTCCAGTGCCTTCCCTCTAGTAATTATTTGCTATTTATTCTGTCTGCTAATTGTTTCTGCCTGGTTTGCCTAATTGCTTTGTATATATTTGCTTACATCTTGTCTCCTCCGTTAGATTGTAGGTCCCTTGAAGGCACTGCTGTCCCTGGACTCTTTTTGTATTCCCAGTGATTACCACAGTGGCTGGCACACCGTAGGTACTTAATTAATGTTTATTGATTGATTGATGGGCAGGTGGAAAAAATGCTGAATTTGGATTCAGAAGATCAGGTTCAAATTTTGCCTCTGCTATTTACTAACATGTATTTATATAACATTTAATAGTCAACATTTATATAGCACTTAAGGTTTGCAAAGCACTTTCCATACATTATACAGGGCATCCCAAAAGTCTTAGGGCAATTTCAAGCTTTAGTAGCTTCAAACACCCTGTATTATTTGATCTTTACAACAACCCAGTGAGGTAGGTACTCTTATGATCCCCATTTTACAAATGACAGAGGTCAAATGACTTATTCAAGGTCCGTTTCAGAATCTTGAATAAGTCCCTTTACTCTCTGGGCTTCAGTTTCCTCCTGTGGGAGATGAATGGCTTGGATTTAATTATGACTAAGGTCCCTTTCAACTCTCCATCCTATGATCTTAATAGGAGGCCAGTGCAAGAAACATGTGGCTGTAAGCAAATCTTCAAGCCCTGCCCTGTGGGTCAGCCTCCATTCTAACCACCAAGAGGAACAGCCCTGAAGCTTATTGTGAGCCAGTGTTGAGTGTTTGTCATTAGGCCTCATATATTAGAGAAAAGTCCCAAAATGTGTGCTCTCCTTTGACAAGAAATGAATTTCAAAATAAATGCCCCTCTGCCAACCAGAGTCATTGGCACCTTTCAAAAGACTCTTGAAAATCAAAGCACTGGAACCTTTTCACGCTCAACCCTACAGGTGCCCTGACGCTCATGCAAGCAAAACAAAGGAACCAACCGAAGAAACAGCCAAGTTGGGTCTTCTCAGACATTGGAGAGGAGAGAGTTTCACTCGTTCTGGAGCTAAATGTGCAAGACTCAGCTGCAAAAACATAAGGAGAGTTTGTGCATATACGTGTGTGTGTGCACAGAAGGACCTTCCTTCACTGTTCATTTTCAAAAGTCTTTAGGCAATCCCATCCTCATAAAGGGAATGGTAACAAAAGCTCCTAGAAAACAAAAGCTCCCAGAAAAGAGCCTCCAGCTCTGAGCAGGAAAGGAATTGTTAGCTCTGGTGTCTTTAGAAATACCAGCCAGGAGTCCTTCTTCCCACATGCGGGGAGCCAACATCTTGGAATCAACAAAGCCTTTGGCTTCCACAAAATCAAGAAGGTTGTCTTGGCATCCAAAGCCAGCTGCCGTGCCAAGCAGCTCAGCCGTGGTGTTCAACAAACAGCCCCAACCTGCAAAGACCCAGACGTCCATCCGGCAGGCCACGTGAAACGCCCACGAAAAGTGAGAGCCACAAAGGCGTCAGCTAACAGAGGGAAGAGGCTTTCAAAGAGAAACGTCACCAGCCTTTTCAGGTCACGGTTGTTTTTTGAAAGGATGTTGGATCTCATTGAGGAAGGAAAGTGATAGTCCCCAGACATTTTCTATTCCTGAGGCACTTTCAGTCATTTCACATCTATAGGGAGCCCTATCAGACTCCCGTAAATCTTCTAATTTAGAGGAATTCTGCCCAAGCAGTCCATTTAAAGGATAAGACCCATAAGCTAAAGGAAACTTCAAGTCTCAAAAGAGGAACTCAATTAGTCACTGGCCAGGGAAGGAGAAAGGAGTGAGGCACATGTGTACAATAGCAAAGGAGAGTACATCTTAAGGAGCTTAATAAAGGTGTTGAATGGGGAGAAAAGGTCATAAACTAATTCACAATAAGGTGTTATTATGGTAACCCCACCCAAACTCAACACACCTAAGTACAGTTTAAAGCTGGACAGGAACTTATGGGTCATTTAGCCCTACAACCTCATTTTACAGATGAGGAAACTGAGGCCCAGAGACATTAAGTAACCTGTCCAAGGTCACATGGGTGATAAATAGGAAAGAGGATTTCAATCCAGGTCTTTTGATTGCAAACCCTCTACTTTTTCTTCTATACTATATTGTCTCTGCAACAGACAATGACTGTCAGGGCAATGTTTAACCCAAATGAACTGTCATCTAATAGAAGAATTTTAGACATTATGGCACCTAGGTTAAGTTAAAATTTAGAAGCAACACCATCTTCCTGACACTCCTTGCATCACACAAACACCCAGCATGCTTTAATACATGTTGCTGGGATCAGGAAGTCCGGGTAATGGAAATGTGGGAGCAGGAAGGCAGCATCTGCTGCTAATAGACAATGAGTGTGCCCACCTCTTCCCACGCTGAAGCTGGGAGCATCCCAAACACAAGTTGGGAGAAGCAGGATTTCTTCAGTCACGTTAAAGATGACTCATTTTTCTCCCCCTGGTTTCCTTGAAGGAGGAAGAATCAGAAAGTCAGGCGACAGCCCACCGCAGCAGAAGAGGCAGCTCCAGGGGGTACTCCTTGGCATGCTTCCTTGGCACCTTGGTCTGCTTTCTCCTGTGCTGAGGGTGTGTCTGGGAGAAAGCTCTGGTTCCAGGTTGTGCTGTCAAGCTCCCAAGGGTCCTGGCTCCATCATCGATTGCTGGCAATTAGATACTCACCTTATTGAGAGTCAACTGGTATGGTGTGAGAACTCCACAAACAATTCTTGGTCGATTGATTATCTGTGTTAATCTTGGGAGGAAGGAGAGGAAGGAAGAAAACCCAACCGAGGGGAAGACAGACCATCAAGGAAAATCAGATGGTTCCTTATACCCATCCCTGAGGTGGAACACGAGGTCCAAGAGCGGGACACAGCTGAATGACTCAGCAGCAAGAATGACAAGGCCTGTTTCCTTCTTCATCCTTTGTAGGTGAGAACAGTCCTTGGTTTTCAGACGGCCCCAGAAAACGGGGCAACCTGTCTATGGGAGAGCTGCTCAGCTTAGAGCTAATATTAGCTCCCTTTTAAAGAAGCAGCACATGGCACCTTTCCATCTGGCAGATGGAACCTTCCGTGTGCGCTGTCTCCTCCATTCAACTGTAAGCTCTTTGCTATAGGAACTACCCTGCTTTTCTGTTTGCATCACCGATGCTCAGCAAGTATTCAGTAAGCACTTAATAACTTTTCATTTCTTCATCTTTATGGAATGCTTTAAGGTTTACAAAATGCTTTACACTGATTTCATCTGATTCAATAAACCAATTGAGATAAATGTTTTATCCCCATTTTACATATGAGGAAACTGAGGGCTCAGGGTCACACAGCTCACAAATACCAGATGCAGGATTTGAACCCAAGTCTTTGCAGAACTCTACCTATGAGGCCCTTCTACTTTAACTTCAACTTTCTGTGCCTCAGTTTTCTCCTTTGTAAAATGAAGATTCTCAACTCACCATGTTGTCACCATTGGTTATCCTTAGGACAGATTTCCTCTCCCACTGTGTTCTAATGAAAGGTACATTCCTTGAGTTCAGAGACTCTTTCACTTTTACCTTTGTATTTTCAGTACCTAACAATACCTGGCATATAGTAGGTGCTTCATAAATGCTTGTTGCTTGAGTGATTGAGTTCCATGGAGGTTGCTGGTACAATGGAAAGAATCCTAGATGTCATTACAGAGTACCTGAGTTCAAGTACCACCATGGGCACTTACTAGTTGTATCATCTTGTACAAGTCACTTGGCCTCTCTAAGACTCAGTTTCCCTCTCTGTAAAAAAGAACTAGATGAGTTCCATTCTGAGTTCTTCTTCTGAAAAACTTCTGGGTTCCCTTCCAGCTGTAGATCTATTTTTAGTGGGGTGAGGCAATTAGGGGTTAAGTGACTTGCCCAGGGTCACACAGTTAAAACAACATTTTGGGGGGCATTTGGGGTTAAGTGACTTGCCCAGGGTCATACAGCTAATAAATGTCAAGTGTCTGGTCTGAGACCAAATTTGAACTCATGTCCTCCTGACTCCAGGGCCCATGCTCTATCCACTGCACCACCTAGCTGCCTCACAGCTGTAGATCTTTAACCCTATAATTCTATCTTGCCAAATTAAATGTGACCATAGGCATAGAAATGCCAGTCTTCTCACCAAATGGATTTTTTTTTATTTTAGCACTAACAACACCAAGAACCTTGGCCTAACCTAAATTTGGCCAAACCTCCTTGAGTGTTAAATGTGTGAGACACAGCCTGATAATTCTATTTTTACAGATTCTCCTCCCCAAAGGTAAAGGTTATTTCATCTCAAGTACTGAAGATTTAAATATCAGTATGAAAAAAATCATTGAAGATGAGAAACTATTTTGTCTTCCTTACCAGAGGACAGAGGTGCTGACTCATTTCCATTCTATTAACACAAGTATTCATAAAATACTCTGCCTTGAAGGGGAAGAAAAGGGGAGGGATTTCAACTAAGCTTTGAAAAAGCTCCCCCTTCCTTCTACACATCTCCCAACTAAATCAGTTCCACTCCCAGCAAGCTCTGAGCCCTCACCCAATGGACAGTTGCTTTCCCATCATTTAAAGGATCCAGAGCTATGCTTCTGACACTTGAGTCCCCTCATGATCCCACAGGTGAGAAAACAGGGTTCAAAGATGAAGAGGTAACTCCCCCCCCAACCCCCGAGCCATGACTCAGCAAAGGCTCTGACTGGTGACGAGGTGAAATGTGTTGGCCATTCCAATGAGCTGGGGTAAATTTTCTGGCCTGATGGAGGCAAAGGAAGGCTGGGACATGAATGCTGAAACAAACTGCTTTCTGGGAAACAGCCCCTTGCTGCTTCCCCTGCCAGCTATGAGCTTTTGGGTGGCAGAGGTCAGCAGAGTCATGGAATCCTCAAGGGAGCTGTCCAGATGTACAGTCCTGTTCTCAGCCTCCTGGCCTCTGAGACTGGGGATGTAGAAAAGGCAGAATTGGGGGGGGGGGGTGGAGGAAGGGAAGTTTCACCCCTTTGGAATCATGAGTGGACTCAGGAATAGGGGAACCAGGCTTGCTCCATGGCTCCCAGGAAAAGAAGGGGAAGCAGAGAGGATAAACAGCCTGGTTCTGCCAACCTTAGATTTCTCACTCAGAACTGGGAAAGTATTTTCAAAGCTGAATTACCTCTTTCTACCTACAAGAGAATTCTGGTATCATTGAAACTTGGCCTACTTGGGTATACAACAATCTTCCTCTATGACTTTGCTCTGGCTGTGCCCCATGTCTGGAATGCTCTCCCTCCTGACCTCCACCCCTTAGAATCCTTAGACTTGAAAGTCTAGCTCAAGTACTGCCATCTATAAGAAGCCTTTCCCTCTTCCCGCCACTATTGGTGCTCCCTGTGCCCTAAAATTATGCAACGTTTTCTTTTAAGGTGATGTTTAAGGCAGTGTTTAAAGAGTGGGCCTAAGAACGAGAATGACTTGGGTTCAAATCCCTCCTTTGACGCAGACTGGTTGTGTGACCCTGGGCAAGTCCCTTAAGTTCTCAGTAGCCCCAGAGAATTCTCTAAATTACAGAAGAGGTGTTGATCTGCCCTCAGGGAGCTCCCTATACCAATCAAAACACAGGTCTGGCAAAAGATGGGGGAAAAAAACTTTGTACCTATTTTTATCAACTTAATAAAATCAGAGATTAGATCTAGAAGGGGCTTCAAAGGCCACCTAAACCCTTTCACTTTACTGAGGAGGAATACTGAGGCTCAGGGGGGTCAATGATTTGCCCAGGGACTCAGGTGGTATCAGAGGTGACATTTGACCCTACCTCCTCTCACCCCAAAATCTATGTTTTTAACACTGTACCAAAGAATGTCAGCATCCCTCTCATAAAATATAAGCTCCCTGAGGACAGGGACTCTTTTCTTTGTATCCTCACAATACCTGACACATAGCAGACACATAATATATGCTTGTTAAAATGAGCTGAAATGCACTGAACCTGCTGTCATCCTGATGAGGCATGGAGAGAGAAGGCATTACAGTGTTCATCCCATAGCTGCTTCCACTGAGACTTCTCTAGGTCAACCTAAGGAAGAATAGAATTCTGCTTTCCCAATCTGTAGTCCTTTGATCTATTCAGCCTCCAGGGAAGAAATGGCCTATTTTCAAGATTTGCCCACCCAGCAAGCCATGTGGGAAAGCAACACTCACTTATCCATTAAAAGGTTATTCCTACCAAGATACATGGAATCTTAGACTGAGTCTAGCTCAAGCATTCAGCTAGAAAATGTGCTTAATAAGGACCAAGTAGGTGGTTGAATTAAACCAGGAGATAAATGTACTGATGATAAGAGATTCAATTTAAAAAAAAAATTGGAAGACACCCTCAGAACACATAACTAAGTGCAAGATAAGCTTGACAGATAACGTCACAGACCAGAGACATGTTATTTAATCAGTGTAGCGGTAAGAGCACAAGTCAAGAGACCTGGATGCATTCAGGTTCTCAGAGCTACTAGCTCTGCGCTCATGAGCCAGTCACTGGGGCTCTCTAAGCCTCAGTTTCCTCATCTATGAGATCGTGGTGACATTAGAGTTATGTTTCCACCCTCCACACAGTATTATTATGAAGATATTTACAACATGTCTATACAAAGCACTATATAACGTGAAGTTCTTAATATGTGAGGATAGTGGATTGCAAAACTACTCAACTATTCATTTGTTTCTGTTTACTCTGAGGTGAATGCTCTTGAAATTGGGAATGATAGAACAAAAATACTTAAAAGGGAGATGAAACCCAAAACAAGAGAGGAGATGTTAAGAGGCTACCTCGCTACCCTCAATGAGTTCACAATTTGTAAGAACTACAACTTCAATATGGGTCAACAATGCACCGTGGCAGTAGTAGTAGTAGTAGTAGTAGTAGTAGTAGTAGTAGTAGTAGTAGTAGTAGTAGTAGTAGTAGTGGTAGTAGTAATGCCATCCTCAGCCTCAGGAAGAGAAATACACTGTCCAGGAGCAGGCGTGTGTTGATCCAGATCAAACTGGTTCAAAAGAGCCAACTACTAAAGTTTCAATATGAGCAAATGCTCACCTTGGAAATCAGCAAATACTACAATTCAGGGAGCATACTCTTTTGTCAATTGGCTAGATGTAAGGGATAGAGAAAATGTTAATACTACAAATTAAAAAATGTGTCGTCTGTACATTTTCTTTCCAGTGACTGGTTATTAAATATTTATCAGCACACCCCTTCTAGAATGAGGATAATTGTCCTGAGGGATGCTACCTTAGTCAGACCTCACCTGAAATACGGTACCTAGTTCTGGGAACCACATTTTAGGAAAGATATCGACAAGCTAGGGGTTGGCTAAGGTAGCAAGGGATTAAGACTATGCCATCTGAGGGTGAACTGAATAAACTGGGGAAAGTCTAAATAACAGACAATATAATAGCTGTCTGCAGGTATTTGTAGGGTTATTCTGTAGAAGACAAATTAAGTTTGTTCTGTTTCAACCCAAAGGGCACACCTGAGGAGCAAAGAAGCAAATTTAGTCTTTTGGTAAGGAAAAACATAATTACAATGAGAGGTTTACAAAAATCAACCAACAAGCCTTTATTAAATGACTACAACATGTCACATGTCACTACCCTAGGGGCCATGGATACAAAAAATAATTCACCCCAGTTCAAAGGGATTACATTTTGTCAGGGAGACCATATCTGTATCTATCTATCTTTAGATATAGAAATCTATATAGATATAGATATATATACATACACACACATACATATATACATATATTTAACATATAATTGTATACATGTGTACTATGCATGTATGTATATGTATGACATAGTGGATAGAAAATCAATCCCAAAGCCAAGGAAACCTGAATTCAAGCCCTACCTCTGCCGCATACTGGTTATGTGACCCTGGACAAGTCACTTCACTTCTCAGTGCTCTAAGCATTGCAAGAAGGTGCCAACCTACATTGTGAGAGGGAGTGTCCTCACCTGGACATTCCTTTTACTGATGAAATCACAGATCCACTGCCTGTGCCTGTTCTTTTACAAGACAAATACGATGTAATTACAGGGAAAGAGATAGGAGCCATAAGAAGGAGGAACTAACAGGGAAATAAAAATTGGATTAGAGAAATTAGAGAAAGGAAAATTTAGGTAATGAATATTAGTAAAGATTACTAAAGTTGAAGAAAAAGGCAAATGACACTGTAAAGTATTCTATCCCTTCCATTTTGAAAAGCAATTTGGAATCATGCCTCAAAAGCTACTGTACTTTGCCTACCCTCTGACCCAGCAATATGACTACTAGGTCTATACTCCCAAATGGACCAGAGAAAGAGGCAAAGAACCCACAGTTACAAAAAAAAAAATTTATAGCAGTTCTTTCAAAGAACTGGAAACTAAGGAAGTGCTCATAAATTGGAGAATGGCTGAACAAATGACGGTATATTAATCTGATGGAATACTGCTATGCTATAAAAAATTATAAAAGAGATAGTTTCAGAGAAGGCTGGGAAACCTTATATGAACTGATGCAGGGGATGTGAGCAGAACCAGGAGAACAATGTATATAAAACAGCATCATAAAGACAAACAGCTTGGCAAGACTTAAGAACTCTGATCAATGCAATGACCATCCATGATTCCAGTGGTCCCATAATGAAACATACTACTCATCTCCTGACTGAGAAGTGAGAAGTTCAAAATATAGAATATGATATATGTGTGTGTGTTTGGACATGATCAATATGGGAATTTTTTTCCTAGCCATGCATATTCGTAACAAGAGCTTTGTTCTTTTTTAATTGAGGAAGAGGAGAGAGAGAAGATAGATTTCTGCTCATTTAAAAAAAAAAAGTAAGATTTTTAGTAAGATTTTTTAAATTCATGAAATTGAGTATTTCAGTAGCCCTATTTATATACTTCCAGAATGCTTTAATTACAAAGAAATAAGTAATTGTATTTGGGCTAAAATTGAAATTCAATCAACTAACAAATATGTAAGAGCTCTCTAAGGGAGAATACCCATGGGGATGTATGGAAGAATAATATATATTTCGTACTCTCAAGATTATGATCTAGCTGAAGAGATGAAATAGACATATAAAAATGTAGAGCTAAAGACAATAATCATCACCGTCATTTGCATGGTCCAGTAGAATGAGTATGAGAGACATTCAAAGGATTCTTACGATGAGAACGGTCCAAGAACTCAGCCCTGAAGAATAAGTTGAAGAAGGCATTCCAGATGAGAGGACTGGGGAAGGGCAAAAAGAAACACTGTAGGCAAATGAAAAATAACACAAAAATTGTCAAGGATAATGCAAATGGATCAGTGTGGTTAGAACTGAGGCTCAGAAACATGAGCCTACAATGGGGGTAGAGCCTGGATCGCTACTTTAATTGTTGTAGAGAATTCCCAGTGAGGAAATCTCTTTCTACCCGTTCAGGTCAGCATCTTCTCTAAAACAGTCTTATATAACTGTCTAGAGCACTGAAGGGTTAAGTGACTCTCCCAGGGCCACACAGCCAGTACACATACACCAAACATACAGTGCCCCCAAAGTCTTGGTGAAATTTTAAGCCATTAAAGCAATACTCTCTGTTTAGAGAGTAAATGCAAGGTAATTTGAGAGTGACGGAGGTCAAACAAAAGGACTCACATAGGATGTATTATTGGAGCTGAGCTCTCAAAGGATCACAGATCTAGACCCAGAAGAGACCTCAGAGGCTATCTAGCTCTATCCCCTCAATCTTACAAATGAGGAAGCCAAGTCCCAGGGAAGTTAGGTGACTTACCACATACATTCTAGTCATACATTCTAGTGAGGGAGACAACATGCATATAACTACATATATGTAAGATATATACACTGTCAACCGGAGGTAATCTCGGAGGAAAGACACTAGAAGTAAAGGGGGTAGGGAATGGATAGAGGGATGAAGAAGATAGCATTTAAGCCGAGTCTTGAAGGAAGCCAGGAAAACTAAGAGACAGAGGTGGGAGAGAGAGCATCACATGCACTGGGGACAGTTAATGCAAAGATACACAGATAGAAAATGGAGTGTTGCGTTCTAGGAGAGGCAAGCAGGCTGGTGTTGCTGGAACCATGAAGGAGAATAAAGTGTAAGACCAGAAAGATAGGAAGGGGCCAGGTTATAAAGAGCTTTAAATGCTAAAGGCTTTTTTTTATGCCTACAGGTAATAGGAAGCCAGTGGAGCTTAGGAAGATGGACTGGAGAAAAGGAACACTGGAAACAGGGAAGAACATTGAGTCATGGAGTTTTGGAGACATTAGAGAAGCTAGAAGGGACCTGATCCCTTAACTGGGCTCTGACCCACTGGTTCCAACATACTGGTCAATCATCCTGAAGCAGCCTTGGGTATTGCATCTTCTGTTTCAGTCCACATGTAAAAGATAATCACCTGATTGGCAAAATCAAAGATTGTCTCCCTAGTCTTGCAATTAATCAGGCAGATGTGGATCTCAGAGGTGCCAACATTTCATAACAACACGAAGATGAAAAGTTTCAAACCTAGAAAACTCCCTACCTTTTTTAACTTGGCTGTGACCATAGAGAAGTTAAAGTACAAGCTCTGGGGCAGATAAATAGCCAGGAACTGAAATTTTTAACCAACTAAGTCATAGAGATAAGGAATAAGGGCTTATCTTTCCAAGGCTGACTTCATTTCCTGCATTTCACTTCACTGATTGCTAGAAATCAGACATTTATGGGCTTTTATGGATTCTGTGATAAGACTCTTTATGGGAACGTGGTACAATATGCATCTGACTTAATAATAGCAGTGCTTTTTTATCAAGGGAGAGGGGCATAAGTCACTACCATTGTTTCCTTCTTTCTCCAAACTTTTCTGATGAGTTTCTCTTTGGAGGTCATTTTCTAAGTGTGCCTGGACTATTTGGGGGGGGAAAAGTTTGCTAATGGTGCCACTCCTGGGAACTGAAATTGAATGGCCACAATTCAATTTGATAAGCATTTATTAAGTACCTCATACATACAAAGCTCTGTGCTACCTGATGGGATTGCAAAAGTAAAATAGAAAAAAGGCACTGCCTCCAAGAGAGAAGGAAGGATCTAACACACATACATATGAACAAATCCAAATTCTACATAAAGTAACTCAGAGCAATTTCAAGAAGTAGAGAAGTTTCATCACCGGGAAGAGAAGCAAAGGCTTCATGTATAAGGTGGCTCCTGAGTAATGCTTGAAAGACAGCTAGGAGTTCTAAGGGGCAGAGATGAGGTCTAAGAATATTGCAGATGTGACAGATATCTTTGTAAAGGCATGGAGATGAGAGATAGAATTTAATGTACAAGATGCATCAAAGAGGTCAATGTGAATAGAATGGTGAGTGTATGAGCAGGAGTAACTAAGTAAAACTGGAATACTTTCCAGACTGTGGGAGTCAGGCTGTGGAAGGCTTAAAGCTTCCAGGCAAAGGATTTTGTACTTTAGCCACGGGGAGGAGGGAATCACTGAAGGCTTTTAAGCAATAGAGCGACATCAATGTTTTAAGAATTTCAATTTGGCAGCTATGTTATTAAACAAGGGAGAGACTGGAAGCAGAGGCCAATCAGGAAACTCTTATGATGGGTGAGATCCTGAACTGGAATGGTAATGAGGTGAGGGGAGGGAAGGGATCATTCAGTCCATAAATATCTCCAAGTGCCTACTGTGTGCCATGTACCACGCTAAGCACTTTATCATAGAAACATAGAGTTGGAAGAAATCTTAGAAGCCTTCTACTCCACTCCCCTCCTTTTCTAGACAAGACCAAGAGAAGTTAAGGAACTTACCCAGAGTCACACAGCTACTAAGTGTCAGTGACAGGATTTGAACTCGGGTCCCTCTAACTCCAAGTCCAACACTCTATCCACTATACCACCTTGCCTTAAATTTCATGAAGACCTTGAATTTTAACCTCTCCTGTTGACCACAGAAGCTTTCCATAGGACCAATGTCATGGTGGATGTTGCCAAAGCTTCAATGTCCTGAATATATTTGTATATTTCCCTGATAATTATCAAAACCAAGGCCTAAAACAGAATTAACTCCTGAATACTCACATGAGAATGAACTGTAGCCAATGGTGTCCCCTGCCAGCCAGCACACTTACAAACCCCATTTCCAACTGATGTGAGTCAAGAGTCAGTTGATTTTGGTTTTAATCTCTGAATCTTTGCCAATCACTGCCCTACATATATAAGTCACAATGTTTTCGGTGACCCTAGTGTTTTTCGAAACAATTCTGTGGCCACTGGATCTTACTGCCATATTGGCAGAGGGTGGGGGGGGGTGGAGTCAAAGACAACTCTAATTAAGTTTTTCCTGACCCCAATCCTCCATTGGCCTCTTTGTGCTTTTGCTCATTGTCCCTAGCTCCGGAGCCAAGCAGAAGTCACACACGACAGCCTTTCTCATTCCCAAGCCCTGCCCCCCAGAGTTTTCTCTCCTCCAGGCAAACACTCCAAATTCTCTCCATTGATTCTCATGTGAAATGGACTCAAAGCCTTTCCCCATCCTAGCTGCCCACCTCTGGATGCTCCCCAGCCTAGCAATGTCCTTCCCAAACACAAGATACATTTAGCAGCCTCCTTAGGCTCTCTACTCAGCTCTCCATTGCCTTTGGCTAATCCAGATTTTAATTATTCACAAATGAGAGCTAGCACAATAATTATACAGCACTTTAAGACTTGCAAAGAGTTTTACAAATATCCCATTTTATCCTTACAGGATAAAAGGAGGTAGGTGCTATCATTGTCCCCATTTTACAGAAGAATAAACTGAGGTACGCATCGGTTAATTGACTTACCCAGGGTCACACAACTGGTAAATGTCTAAGGGTGGATTTAAACTCAGATTTTTGAACTCCAGAGCCAGCAGGCTCTCCATGGCATCATCTAGTTGCATCATAGTATCTCATGAGTTGTAACCATCATTAATGAGTCCCCCGGACTACTTACTGCTCCCTCATACCCCCACTTCCTTCTATAGGGTCTTAGTGAGTTGGGGTTAGCAACCCTTTCCCCAACTGAATATTTGCCCCAGGAGCAAGAGCTCCTGGATAGAGCTCTCCAAAAGCCTGCCATATCTAGGAACTTAAATGTTTCTTGACTTGAATTGTTTCTATGGCATGTTTCTGTCCTTCTCTACCATAACATTATCATTCTTTATACAACTGAATTCTGTGATTCTTAAAATCTACCCTCTTTTCATGCTCCGAATACCTTGGCTTTGAATCTGCTCTGTAGGTTTTTCTAACAATTGATGAAGCATCAAGTCATTTGTCTAAATGTAAGCAATGAAACCCTGAAAGAGCCAATAGGCTTACGCTGTGGTCCACGCTGCGTCAGGGTCAAAGGCAAGGTGTGATTTTCCAGTATCTGCCATGACACAGCAACTGCTTCTTATTTATAACATGGGAACAGAGCATTTCCTAGGCCTGAGGGCCTTCCCCAAAGGATCAATAGGCTTCCCAGAACATTGTTTTTCATTCAGTGTTTGACTAATTCTCAAAAGGAAACACATCCCAGATTTCTGGCGAGAACCCACACTTTTTTTTAATATACTTTAAAACAGCCACCAATGTAACCTCGAAATGATTGTTATATTAGAAATAAATTGTTATATGAATTCATCAGCATGGGGAATTCCCAGTATGAAAATCCCTCCACATACGCTGGTGGAGAACTCACATATAACTTGGTCTTAGAAATTTGCCTGGGACACTAAGACATGAAGTGACTTGCCCACGAACACAAAGTCAGTATGTGTCAAAGACAGGACTGGAAGCCAAGCCCTCTTGACTTCAAGCCAGTCCTCTATACCACACACACACACACACCCCCCAAAGAAAACTCTTACATCCAGAGACATCTTGATAGCTGGATATTATAAGCCCCTAACACCGAGGTCTCTTGTGCACTCCAGTCCATTCATTCATTTTCCTACTCAAGCAACCCTGAAGAACCTACCCCCAAACCCAGAGAGGTCTTTCTGCCCAGTGGTACAGAAGGACCATTTTCTTTGTCTTCTGTTATTCACTAAAACCCTCAGGAATATGTCAATAAACAACAGAGACTCATGCTATACATATAGTTAGAATATGAGTCAGAAGATCTGAGTTCAAATATTGCTTCAGATACTCACCAGCTATGTGATTCTGGGCAAGTCACTTAACTGCTATCTGCCTCAGGTTCCTCCTAGATAAAAGGAGGGGGTTTGACTCAATGCCCTCTAGATTCCCTTCCAGGTCGGGATCTATGATCCTAGCAGAGGCCCATTACTGGGTCTCCCTTTCAAGGCTCTTCAAAAAAGCTCAGAAATTTACTGAGAGAGTAAACTCTTAGTTTACTTATGAGTCAAACTCATGAGTTTGTTTTATTTTCTACTAAATACCAAGTTAGAGTGGAAATAATGCAAAATGAAATATCTGTGGTTTGTTTGTTTTTAGCAGGGGCTGGGGGGGGGGCCTCCTGGCATGGTAACAATCTCTGCCATGGCAAGTTGCAACTCATCAATGGTTTAGTCATCATTCAATAATTAGTAAGCACCTACTATGTACCATATATTGTACTAAGTGCTAAGATAGTCCCTGTTCTGAAGGAGAGTGTAGTATCATAGATGTAGAGTTGGAAGGGACCCCTGGGGTCATCTATTTCAAACTACATCCAAAAAAGAAACCTTCTACAACAAACCCAAGAAGTCATCCAGCCTTTGCTTAATCAATTTTAAATTTCAAGCACTTTTGAAAAAAAAAAGTCTAGAGCTCAGCACAATGCCTGGCACATAGTAGATGCTTAATAAATGTTTAGTGACTAATTGTTTATTGATTGATTGGTTCCTTTTTCTAAAGCACTTTAAGGTTTGCAAAGTACTTTCTATGTAATAAGGATGAATAAGGATGCAGCCCAGTACAATGGAATTCTTTCTCAGGGCTTCCATGGTCGGAAGACAGGGGTTCAAGTCCAACTTCTGATGGTTACTATCTGTATGACCTTGGGCAAGCCACTTCACCTCCTTGAGGAATGAGGAGGCTAACAAGATGGCTTCTGAGGTCTCCTCCAGCTTGAAATCTGTGATCTTGTGATCCAGTTTAACTATCGATACTCTCATTGCACCATCTTTGTCAGCAAACAATAAGCCAACATACTACCAAGAACTGGACCCCATTCATACACCCAATAAATGAAAAGTCCCATGATGCACATCTCCAAAATTTCATTATTATCCACCAGAGTTGGGAGATGCTGACTAGAGAGAGACCCAAACATGACAGGAAGATCAAACTTAGATAAATTTTAATGGAAAAGAAATAACTCATTACTGAGACAAATATCATGTCAGAAGACTGTGTGTGTATGTGTACAATCACATTGACTGGTTAGAGCAAAGGCCAAAATCAACATGAAATTAGAAAGATGAAGATGAGGAAAAGGTCTTTCATGTAATTACAGAAACTCTGGCCAGACCTAACTTCCAAAGCTGTCAACTCCAAGAATAAAAGAGTCAGGGGTGGGGAGCATCCATTAAAAGTAAAGATGTTGGCTCTACCACCAATTCTTCAAGACTTAAAACTGATATAAAACAATTACCATCACAAGAGGTCCAAAGAGCACTGAAATGGCTTCAACTAGGAAAACATTTGAGATCATAAAGTTTAAAAGTACAAAGGGAATTTATTTCAATCTCATTTTACATATGAAGAAACTGAGGCTTGGAGATCTGTTCCAACATATGCAGGTAGTAAATGGTGGAGCCATTTAAACTCATGTCTTTTGATTATAAATCCAAGAGGCTTTGCATTACATCATAACTGGATCTTCTTGCCAGGCAAAGAGATAGAGCAACCAAGAGAGTAATACTACTTACCAGACCAGTTTGTTCACAAAATATTGTATAGAAAGAGAATGGCAATTATAAGCCACATTGCTTCACAAAAGAGCAAAAAGCTAGAAAAGGGAGAAAAAGCATCCCGAGGTCTTTACCTAAGACCCAGATAATCTATCATATCAAGTATAATTATAAAAAGAAATAGAATAACAAATAGACATGGAACAAAGCAGATTTGGCAACACTACTGTAGTACACTAGAGTTATCAGCCACATGAGCATCCCCATCAGATTTTTGTTTCTGAGGAAGTGGCAATAGATTTCAGAGACAAGGTTGGGAACACTGTATGGACCCAATCCAATACATAAAAAAGAAATCTCTGCTGGAAACAATAGGAGTTTAAACATATCCAGCAACCAGTTTTCATGATATCTTAGTGAAAGGAATAACGCCAGAAGAATGGAAATGATCACATTTAGTATCTTTAGGAAAGAAAAAAAAGTATTCAAAAAGACTTCAGCAACTCCCAACCCATACGCCCAATTTCTCATCTACAAAATGTGTTTTATGAAGTAAATACTTGTTGATTGAAAATAGCAAATTTAATTAGAAAGTCTTTATGAAAATTGTCTATTGAAAGTATCCTTGATGAAAACATGAAAGCATAATAGACATTTTCTCAGCAAATTTTCTACAACAGGGGCAGGTAGGTGTAGCAGTGGATAGAGCACCAGCCCTGGAGTCAGGAGGATCTGAGTTCAAATCTGGACTCAAACACATGATACTCACTAGCTGTGTGACCCTGGGCCAGTCACTTAACCCTGATTGTCTCACAAAAAAAAAGAGAGAGGAAAAATTTTCTACAACAGACCACATATTCACTGTGACACAAATAATTGAAAAGTATAGGTAATATTCATTTCTTTTGTATGTGTTTGTTGATTTCAAAAAAAAAAAAACCACTGCTAGCCAACCAGTCGATAAGCATTTGTTAATCTCTTACCACGTATCAGGCTCTGGGCTAGGCACTGGAGGTATAAAGGAAAGCAAAACTAGCCCCTCAAGTAGCTGACATTTTAATGGGGAAAGATAAAATAAAATAACTCAGTATATGAAATAGGCAGCAAGGTGATGTGGTGGATGGTCAGAAAGTTGGAAAGACCTGGAGTCAGGAAGTTCTGTGCTCAAATCCAGTCTCAGACACTTACTAGCTGTGTGACCTCGGGCAAGTCACTTAACTTCTGTTCACCTCAGCTTCCATACTCATAAAATGGAGATGATAAATAGTACTTCCCAAGGTTATTGTGAGGAAAAAATGAGATATTTCTACAGCACTTTGTGAATTTTAAAGAGCTGTATAAATGCAAATCATTATTATTATTATTATATTACATACAGAAGGAAGGTAATCTCAGAGAGGGAAGCATTAGCAGCTGAAAGACCAGGAAATGCCTCTTGCAGAAGGTGGGATTTGAGGAAGCCAGGGAAAGTGGTAAAAAGAAGATCATTCCATGCCTGGTGGACAAATTCACTAGAACAAATTCTAACCTTACTAGCTCACCTGCAACAAAGTTTCAACCACACATGTAAAAATGCTATGCAATGTCATGGTAGATCTGACCATGGAAATAATGCCATTCATTGATCTGCTCACTTGATATGGGGAAGATGTATATTCATCTAAGGTGCCCCTCTCTGTCATGTCTAAACATGACAAACCACAGTATCTTGGGCAGAGTCCAAATAGAAGGATTCTCTATCAATGGGGAAGTTCTTCAGCATCCCTATTTGTTAATGACATTTTATTAATTGAATCGACTCATGACTCTGCAAAATTTCCTCAGTGAAATTCACAGTCATTCCAAAAATATAGATCTAGCCACAATGGGGGGGGTGGGGGAACCATGGGAACTCAAAATTAATATTACCTTGATGAAGATATAGCATCTCACTGAATTAATCAATCTATCCACATAGAACAATGAGCTAGGCAGAGAATTGAAGAGAAAAACACTGAGCTGAATCACATTTGGGAAATTGCACAGTATCTCAGAGGACCCCAAGCTGCTCCTTGGCCTGAGATCATGGAAAACAACAGAATGTTGAGAGCCAAAATTATAAGTGATTCAAAGGGCGATTAAGAGATAATCAGTAGGCATAAGCCTTCTGCAGCACATGACTGATGAAGACTTGTATCCAAGAAATAGTATTTTAAAAACCAACATAAAAAAATACATACAGGCAGAAAAGAAGGTGGGACTATGGTGTGTGAGAGTGAAAGATGATCCGCTCAACCCAACCATTGGATTGCCACATGCAAATAGTAAAAGGATACTTCCAAATCTCTGGGTGGATGCTCTATGGCAGATTGGTGGAAAATCAAGGCAAAAAAATTGTACAAAATAGTAAAGCTTGGAAGTGGTGCAATCATGGTGATGCAGACAAAATCCATGCCAATGAGATCATGGCTCCCAAAGTATCAAGTTAAGGAAATTAGGCTGCAAGAATATCAAGAATGAATTAAAATTTGAGAGTAAATAATTCCTCCCATTTACTATAGAATTGTTAAGGAAATCCAAGAAATCTGATGACAGGCAAAAAAAAATAGTGCAAATTTGGATTACATTAAGTATTAAGAGATAGTACCCAGGACAAGGGATGTGATGTCCCAACACATTCTGCCCTGGTCAGGTCACATCTGGGATAGTGTGTTCAGTTCTAAAGGGCCATGTTTTAACAAGGACATTGATAGTATGGAGAGTGTATAGAGAGAGAAATAAGCATAGTGACAGACCTTGAGCTTGTGGCACATAAGAATCCAATAAAGAAACTGGGGGCATTTTTTGAGAAGCATTTGAAGGACCATCATTTGGAAAAAATTTTAGACTTGTCCTTCTTGGCCCCAGGGGGAAAACCAAAGGGCAGAATCTGGGACATCTCTAGTCATTGAGAAATGTTTCCTTCCTTTCTAATCGAAAGGAAGGAAAGAGAATACATAAAAGGACCTGTTGACCATTAAAGGAAAGAGACCATTGGTAGAAGTTGTCAAAAGGCAAATTTGAACAATAAAAGAAAAAACTCCCTTATGACCAGAGATGTCCCAGAGTGTGATGGACCTCCTCAGGAGGCTGTGGCTCCCCCTTCCCTGGAGATCTTCAAGCAAAGGCTAGTCGACCACATGTTGAAGTATGAAGTGTTTTTCAGGCATGGGTTGGCCTACCTGACATCTGAGGCTCATTCCACCCCTGAAATACTGTGATTCTATGATGTGTTCTTTTAAAAAGTTTAAGAAAATTTCTCAAAATGAAAACTTAAATTAATGGAAATTCCTGTTTTATTCAACATAGAACCTAAGATCACTTTTCTTTCTTGGTTAGATCATATCTAGCACAAAATTTAATAAAATGTAAACAAATAACTGTTTAACCACATTGATTAGTCTTTTAACAGCATAGTTCAGCTCCTCCTAAGTAGCATTCACTTTCAGGAAGATTGGGACATTCATTGAACATAGTGAGATTTTTATTTTAATTTTTTTCAATGAGCATTTGTATTCTCTCCCTCTCATCGCCCCCACCAAGAAAAAAAGAACAAAAATCCTTTCAAGAAATATGCATAGTCAAACAAAGCAAATTCCCACATTGACTTGTCCCAAAAAAAGTCTCATTTTTCATCTTGAGTATACCAGCAGTCTGTCAGGAGGTAGATAGCATCAGTCACCTGGAATTACAATTGGTCATTGCACTGAACAGAGTTCTTAAGTCTTTCACAGTTGTTTGTCTTTACAATGCTGTTACTGTGTAAACTGTTCTCCTGTATCCATTCACTTAATTCTAAATCAGTTCGTACAAATCTTCCCAAGTCTCTCTGAAACTACCTCTTCATTTCTTGTAGCATATTATTCCATTACATTCACAAACATCATTTATTCAACCATTCCCCCAATTGATGGGCACCACCTTAGCTCCCAGTCCTTTCCTATCACAAAAAGAGGATCTATAAATAGTTTTTATAAATATGGGTCCAATTCCTTTTCCCCTGATCTCTTTGGGGTATAAGGTGAGGTTTTAAAAAACATTCCAAGTCCCCAGATCAGGAAGTTCATTTTCCTTTGCAAATCTGATACAGGCCTTGCTATGGGCCCAAGGCACGTAGTCATGGGATGCAATTCAGTCCCGATGGATATCACATCCCCCAGGGCATGGGGATCATCGCTAACTGATTTGTGCCCTGGGACTAAGACTCCTGCATTACAGGGGATTTGCCCAGTCCTGTGGTCCTTTGTGACTAATTAAAACATCATAACAAACTCACCATGTCAGTATGCTCTTACTATCTCACACCCGGATTCTGTCACTGGTTTTTCCCTTTCCTCGTTTTCCTCTTCCACCACCCTGTCTGACTGGACAATGTCTCCTTGAGGTCACAAGCATCCTCTAAAGAGGAACTACCCAACATCCTGAAGCATGCGCCTTAGCAGCACAGCCAGAAATGTTTTATTGGACATCAAAACAGCTGACATCATGGTCAGAAACAACACAGAAATTAGAGGTAAAGGACCAGTAGGCAAGGTGTGGGGATGGTGAATACCATGAAGAAACAATGTCCTTGGGGGCAGCTAGGTGGCGCAGTGGATAGAGCACTGGCCCTGAAGTCAGGAGGACCTGAATTCAAATCTGACCTCAGACCAAATACTTGACACTTACTAGCTGTGTGACCCTGGGCAAGTCATTTAACCCCAATTGCCAAAAAAAAAAAAGAATCAATGTCACACACACACACACACACACACACACATCAGTGCCTTGGAGCAAAGGCCCCTTTGCCTGGAGCTGGTTACCACTATAATTCCTCTAGAATTATATTCCTCTGATCTTTTCATTTTTCATGTGTAACCAGGTTTCAGAGCATGGCTGCATAGACTTATGGGAATTAAAGCCCACAGGACACATGTTCTTCCATCAGCCTATAATTCACATAGTCTATGCAGCCATGTTCCAAGGATCTAAGGCCCTCTATTCTCTTACCACCCAACTGGTCCTTCTCCAGATTTATGTGTCCTCAATGTTATCTTTTATTCTGCTTTTTTTCAGAACTGGATAGAAATAAAGGTCTAGACATCACTTTTCAACTTACCCAAGGGGCAAAAAGGGGAAGACTTCCTGTGACCCCAAGCCACTCACTTTCACCAAAGTCTATCTTTTTTACACAAATATTCTCTCAGGAAAGCTATATGACCGTGAAGCATGGAATATCGTGAACTTAGGAGAACCAAAATTGCAGATGACCCAAATGATAAAAGAATAACATCTATATGGTGGGTCTAAGAAGGCTGCTTAATGCTACCTGGCTCTATACTGTCCGTAAGACCTTAAGAGCTAGAGCAAGAAGGGACCTGCAAAGTCATCTAACCCAACCCCTCCCCCCATTTTGTAATGAGGAACCTGAGAAACAATGAGCCAAAGTGACTTACCCAAGGCCACACAGGTTATGAATAACCAGGTCAGGATTTGAACTCGTCTCATAACTCAACGTTCAGTGCCCTTTCCTTTGCACCACACTGGTCCCAATGCATCCCCTGCATTTTCAATATCAACAGTCTCTCTCTTGCTCAAAGATCACTCTTTGTTCCCTTGAACTGTTTCCATCTTTCTCCACTTCTTTTCCTCACTGCTCTCCAAATACTCCTAGTCTCCAATCTATCCCTTCTCACTTACTAAACAGCTAAAAAATGGCCCTATTTCATTCAAATACCATCTTCCAAACTACGGCCCTGCAAATACACATCCATCCATGGAACACTCCCTTCAGGTGACCAATACTCAATTGCTTATGTCATTGGTCACTTCAGCTCTCCATCATTCCACTGCAGGAATGTCACCAAGAGGGATTCCTCTGACCCATTGTATCTAGTTGCTGGGCTCAGCAGTAGTAGGCTGACACAATGTTAGAAAGAAAATTAAATTGAGATATGATGATATAACACTTCATCCCCAAAGGAGAAAGGAAGTCTTTCCAGTGACTGTGATGAGAGAGTAATCTTTCACAAGGCACATTTTTTTAGTTGCCTGGATGCCTTTTGGAGAATTGTTTTAATTATGAGAATGGGGTTGGCAAGCCCAGCTATCTCTCTTCAAAATTACAAGCCAAAATGCATCTGGTAATATATGAATGTTCCATAAATCCCATTATACTGACGCAAGTGAAGAACTACCCAAGGGATATTGGCTCCCTCTTCCCCCACATTTAGAAAGGGCCCATTTTCCATTACAGGCTCTTAATGAAGTTTAAAGCAAAGTGGTTCCCAAACAGGAAGATTTGTCAGGGCAATTTATAATTAAAATGGGAGTATCTGGTCATTTTATAAATCTCAAGAAAAACACTACCAAAGAATCTTCCCTGCTAACATCTGCTGAGCAGGAATAGCACAAGAGCAATTCTTACATAAATGTGATCCCTCAATGCCTTGCACATAGTAGGTGCTTAATGAAGATGTTTTGAATTGACCTCCCAGGAGGATCTATGGTACAGCAACTTAAAGAACAGGATTTCTAAATTTGTTCCACTTACTACCTGGGGGGGGGGGGGTCTGAGAAATGAAAAAAATATTAACTCACATCACTAGAACTCCCATCTTCTTAGCTCCACGGAGGAATCATCCTACACTACTAGCCTTCATGCTCAAGCCTTGCCCCTTTGCAAGAATCTACATTCATAGAAACACAGAATTTGGGATTAGAAAAGGCCTTATCAGCCATCTCATCTAACCTATGGCCAAAAGGAATCCCCTCCACACCATACCCTACTTGAAGACAGTCCCAGGTAAGGAACCTGCCACCTCTTGAGAAGGTCCGTTTTGCCTTTGGACAATTCGACGAGTCCTCCCTTCAGCCCCATGGCTGTTAGCGTTCACTCCCTTCCCAAATTCTGGCTATGTATATACTTGTCTGTTAAATATGGTATTCACCCACCACACTCTTCTACCCCAGTAGAATGCAAATTCCTCAAAGGCCAGGGCTGGTTTTCTTTCTTGTTTGGTTCTGTTTTATCGTTGTATTCCCAGCACTAGGACAGTGTCATGTACATGGTAGGTATTTAATAAATGCTTTTGTTTTGGTTGATAAGCCCCTACTAACAAGCTTTCAAATATTCCCTGTATCTTTCATTGACCACATGACCCCTGCAGAAACAGGCTTTTAAGATGTGCCACGACGCATTCATTTGTATCCCATTTCTTAGCACCAGAAGGGCTGCACAGAATTCCTCAAAAAGCAAAGAAGTGAAAGCAAAAGTTCAAACACGGGCTCAGCTTTGGGATTCTCCCATCAGTCCACATAAGCAGAATGTGGACTTTTAAATGACTCTGCATTAACATTCTCCAGTCAGTCAGCAACATAACATGGCTTTTTCTTGGCTCTAGTCACAGCTCCCTTCTAATCAGACTACAATTTTGCTTAAAATTTCCTTCCTTTTCCATCATATCCAGCATTTGAATTTTGAAATGAAGAGTAATAGAATCTTAGTTAGAAGAGACCTCTAGCATCATTTAGTTCAACGTAAACCTGATCAAGAATCCATTATACATTGTAATAATATTAATAGCTAGAATTTATATAGAAAGTGCTTTACAGATATTTTATTTTATCCTCACAACCACTCTGGGAGTTAGGAGCTATCATCCCCATTTTTGGGGGGAGGAAACTGAGGAGCAGAAAGTTTAAGTGACTTTTCCAGGGTTACACAACTAATAAGTGTCTGAGACTGGATTTGAACCCAGCTCTTCCTCGATCCAAGTCTGACATTCTATCCACTGAGCCACTGCCTGCCTAGGTGTACTAGACAAGTGTTCATTAGTCTCCACTTGAAGGCTTCTAATGAAAGATAGTACACCATCTCCTGCCTAGGTGTACTAGACAAGTGTTCATTAGTCTCCACTTGAAGGCTTCTAATGAAAGATAGTACACCATCTCCTGAACTCAACTCTTCCTTCAGATACTTCTTATTCTTAGGGAGTTTTCACTGGTTATTCATCCTTCCTTCTCAAAGAGGACTGATGGTGTCAGCAAGGTGATGCCCTGACCTGCAAGTGAATTGGATTGAAGTGAGGCAGGGCTGTGCAAAGTCATCAGCCTCACTGTCTCTTCCAGAGTCATCAGAGTCCACTGGCAAGACATAGGTCAAGACCACTGGCAAGGGCCCCAGATGCAGTGGGAGACCTTGGCCTTTTTAAGGCAGGATCTTTCCCAGGTCTCCGTTTGTCTGAGGCAATGCCCAATGCCAGTAGTTAAAGGCTAGGTAAGAGCTAAGTTTTCCCTTATGTTATAGTGAAACACATCTTTCTGTGACTCCTCACCCCAACCCCACGCCCACACTTCTAGTTCTGCCTTCTAAGGCCAAATACAAGCATGAATACTCTCTCAGTCATAAAATGTTACAACTATCATAAAAATTCTATGTCATCATGATTAAGTCTGTCATTCATAGATTGGGAAACTAAGTCTCATATGCCATCCCTTCAAATACTTGGGTGGCAACCCTATCCTCACCAAGTCTTCTTTTTTCCAAACTAAGAATTCCCAACTCCTTCAGCAAATTCTTATGTGACAGTTTTGATTCAACTCACCATCTGGGTCACCCTCTGTGCCCCTTCCTAAAATAAGGCATCTCAAACCAACAAGAATACTTCAGAGGTGTTCTGACCAGGCTGGCATACAATAGGGCTGCCATCATTCTGGACTTCATGCTCCTTTTTATGCAGCCTGAAATCTCCTGAAAGCTACTTAAGTAGCTGATGAGGATGCTAAGAGGGTCAGTGACTTGCCTAGCTCACACCACCAGTATTTGTCAAGGGAAACACCTCTCAACAATTTTGAGTGGTGGAGCTGGTGTCAATCCATATAGGGGGAGAGAGTATCCAATAAGAACAGCCCGAAGATCCCTTTAGCTTCTTTGGCCACCATGTCACACTGTTGACTCGGGCTGAGCTTATGGGCCTCTTAAAAACCAGATCAGCCAATAGGCATCTGGAATTCATTCATTCATTCATCCATTCAACTATCAGTAATCCATCATATCCTGAAATGTCTTCAATTATGGAACAAGGGAATTAGACAAGATGATCTCTACAGTTTCTTGTCACTCTGTGACAGTCTATTTATCAAATAACAGACAGAATTGAATTAGGGGCAGAGTTTACAAAGTGACCTCCTTTTAATCAAGTTAAAATATTCCTTCCTATTCAGTCTGAAATGACAAACTTCGCCCTTTCCTCTGACTATTATTTTGTGGTCCAGACTTCTGATTTCTTCAGTTAAAAGACCTCTTACTGGCACCTCCTCTACCCATGCATTTGGATGCAACCAATCGGCAAATGCTTTGTAGCTGAGTCCTAGAAAGATGCCAGAGACATTGAGGGGTTAAGTAGCTCCTATGGGGTCATCCACCAAGGAGGTGAAATTGAGCTCTACTCTATCTGCTGCCTTTCTCTACAACCATAGATATAACAGTAGTAGCTCACATTTCTATATCACCTTAAGGTTTGCAAAGGTAGGAAGCACAAAAAGGAAATCAAGGCTGGGGATGTGCCCAAGGTCAGCCACCGGGTGGATGTCAGAGCATTCAGGATTTGAAAACAAATATGTCCCTCACTCCAAGTGCTTTCTAGTCTAAGTTCCTTCAACTATGCATCAAAGAGCCTAACTCCAGGCATGTCACCATCCTGTATACACTCCCTTTTCAGGATATTAAAAAGAAGTCCACAGTAAGATGAAAGAGCTAGCGTGTAGATAAAAGAGTATGAAACTGTTAACAGACAATAAAAACTGATAATAAATGAATGGGACTAGATCAGATTGGAGTTTTCTCCATAACTGCAGGTTTATAAGGGTGGTGATAAGAGATGGGGAGAGGAGCGATAAAATCCTACCATACAAATAAAGATAGCAGATGAGGCACGCAGGGCTTGCCTCAGGGATCTCCCTCTGGGACTGACGGATGTTGATGAATCCAGCCTCCATTTATACAGATTCCAAAAGAATTGCCTGAGAGTTTTGATTTATCTTCTCTCTGCCCCCAGGTTGCCTCCAGATGCCCCAGAAGGGGTTAATGGAATAGGGGCTCTCCTTTCATGCTAGAATTAAAAATGGAATCGATAAAGACAGCAATGCTTATTCCTGGCAGTCATCACAATGGACGGATGGATTCCAGCTGGATGACTGAAATGGAGAGTTAACATAGGATGAGTGGACATGGTTTAGTGGAGCCTTGTGACTGGGTTGCTGTTCTAGGTCATGTGTTATGGTGAGCAGTCAACAAATTAATCAATCCACAAGCATTTTCAAGTTCCTACTATGTGCCAGGTACTGTCTTAGACGACGGAAATAGAAATTTAAAAGTAAGCCCATCCCTGACTTTGAAAGAATTTCAGTGAAGACAGTTAGTATCATAAAAGCTTAGTGCTAGACCTGGATGAAGTGGGGAAGACTTGAATTCAAATCCTGACTGTGTGACCCTGGACAAGTCACCTAATCTCTCTCAGCCTCAGCTTCCTCATCTCTAAAATGGAGACATTGTTACAGGACCTACTGCCCACAGTTGTGAGAAGCAGATAAGATTTTTAATATGTATGTACTTGTCTATACATCTGTATGAATATGTGTGGGTATATCTGTGTGGATATATGGATTATTATTGTGTGTGTATGAATGTATGCATAAATTAATTTGCAGACCTTAAAATGTTAGGTAAAAGTTAGCCATTGTTATCATCATATTCTAGTACAGCTCTTGCATTCAGGAAGCCCTGGGCTGATCCTGCCTCAGGAGCCTATGAGCTGTCTATGGCTCATTCTCTAAGATGGAGGGCTCTATCTTTGGTATTGGGGGTAATAAGGAACAAGTGGAGTTTTTGAGTGGAGGGGGGTGACATGGTCAATCTACGCTTTAGGAAAATCACTTTGACAGCCATGTGACGGATGGACTGGAGGTGGAAGAGATTAGAGGCAGGGAGACCAGTGGTAAGACCACATCAATAGTCCAGATATCAGGACATCAGTCAGCACAAAGATGGCAGCTGTGTGAATGGAGAGAGGGCAACATAGAGGAGAAATGTTGTGAAGATTGAAATGACAGGATTTGGCAACAGATGCAAAATAGATGCAAAGTGCTTGGGTGAGGGTACAAGGAAGGGAGAGAGGAGGGATCAGGAAAGGCCTGGCTTTGGTTCTGTTGATCCGAAGGGGCTTCCTTTGACCTAAAGTGGTAACAGAATGTGCTTCTTATAATCCACCCCCCACACCAGGATCAACTATAAATTCCTTTGTTTGAAGAGACAGAGGCTCAGAGAGTTTAGTGGTTTGGCCCAGCTTGTAAGGGATGCTAGGTGGTAGACAGAGCACTGAGTCTGGGGGCAGGAGAACCTGGGGTCAAATCTTGCTTCAGACACATACTGGCTGTGTGACCCTGGGCAAGTCACTTAACCCTGTCTTACATTGCTGTTTTTATCGATTCAGTTTTTAATTCTAGCAAGAAAGGAGAGCGTCTATTCCACTAACTCCTTCTGGGGCATCTGCAGGCAGCCTCTCATGCAATTAAGGGGTTTTTTTAATAATACATTTTAATAATTTTTATAATTAATGATCAAATCACACAAACATGAGAATGTGCATACTGTGTATAAACATACATTTACCTGTGAAATTATTCTTCAGAAATAGATGTTTGAATAACCTTCCAGAGGATAATATAAAGTCAACTACATTTAGCATATCCATTTTAATAGCAGTAAGAAGAGGAGCCTGTCAATACCTCCAACATTCAAAGACAATTCTGATGGAAGCTCCCCTTTGGGGGTCATCAAAGTTATTCTCACTGTAACAGAAATATCTTTTAAGAGTCAGGTCAGCAAATATTGTTTCAATGAAGTGTTCAGTCAAAGGTGACTGAGGGAAGCTGTTGATAGAATCAATTAGCCCTTTGCTTCATTGGGGTTTCCTCTCCTCCCTCTCTTGGAAATTGGAGAGGATTAATCAACAACAGAATTGGTAGGCTTATTTTTACCCAGACCAAAGGAAGGAGGCATTGCCCTAACACAGATTTTCATGAGGATCATCCACCTTTAAGTCAGGGAGAGGGGCAGAGGAGATGGGGCTTGTGGTTGGGGAAATGGACCAGAGAGCACATTTCTCTATAAAGTCAGGAGTCTGATGAATCAGCTCAAACACTCCTGACTCTCAAAGGACAATTCAGTCCAAATTTAAGGCAGATCAACATGATGGATCTCCTCTACATTTCAGCCGAGACCTCAGTCCTGCTTCTGCAGTTGGATATGGAGGGTTGAGGTGAGTCCAAGGTGATTCTACAGTGTGATGTGGAAAACAAGAATTCTAACCATCTCAAACTGCATTGGGAGAGTTGCGGCACACAAGACCAGGCAGGCAATAGTCCTACTCCATTGACCTGATCAGACCACAACCAGAGTAGTCATATTTTAGGAAGTCAACAGGCATTTATTAAGTGCCAACTGTATGCCAGGCACTGTGCTGAGGATTCAAAAAAGGGCAAGAAACAGTCTCTGCTATCAAAGACCTCACAATCTAATGGGGGAGACAATATGCAAACTATATATAAACAAGATATATACAGAATAAATGAGAGATGAACTCAGGGGATGGAACCAGAATTAAGGGGGATCCAGAAAGACTTCTTGTAGAAATCAGGATTTTAGCTGATACTTGAAGGAAACCAGGTGATGGATACAAGAAAAGCAAGCATTCCAGGAATTGGGGACAACCAGTGAAAACAGTGGATAGATCTCTGGGCATGGAATCAGGAAGACTCATCTCTCTGAGTTCAAATCTGGCCTCAGATACTTACCAGCTGTGTGACCCTGGGCAAGTCACTTCACCCCGTTTGCCTCAGTATCCTCATCTGTAAAATGAGCTGAAGCAGGAAATGGCAAACCACTCCAGTATCTCTGCCAAGTAAACCCCAAATGGGGTGACAGAAAAATGGATATTACTAAAGACAACTGAACAAAAGTGAAAATACAGAGAATTTGGAGATGGAATGTCTTGTCCTAGAAACAGCAAGGAGGACAGTGTCATTGGCTTACAGAATATGTGGAAAGGTGTAAAGTGTAAGAAGCTAGATTATAAAGAGCTATAAAAATCAGAGGATTTTATATTTGATTCTGGAGGTAATAGGGGGCCACTGGAGTTTGCAGATTATGGGTTGATATGGTCATGTCTGTGCTTTAGGGAGATCACTGATAGCTGAGTAGAGAATAGACGAGTGGGGATAGAAGTGAGAAAGGAGATCAATGTCTGATTATTGCAGTAGTCTAGGTATAAGGAGATGAGGACCTGTGCCAGGGTGGTGGAAGTATCAGAGGAAAGAAGAGGAAAGAAATGCCATAAAAAAGGCATTTATGAGAGATGTTACAAATTAAAATCAACAGGATCTGGCAACTAATTGGCTGTTGGGATTGAGAGAGTGGGAGGAATTGAGGATGACCTAAATTGTAAGCCCCGGTGTCTGGAAGGATGATGGTACCTTGGACAGTAATGGGGAAATGGCAGGGAGGAGGGTAGACAATGAGTTTGTTTTTGGGCATGTTAAATTTGCAGTGTGTACAACATATACAGTCTAAGATGTCCAATAAACATTTGGAGATGCTAGTCTGGAAGTCAGGAGAGAGATTCCAGCTGAATGGATTTGAGAATCATCTGCTTAGAGATGATCATTGAATAGTAAAAGCTGATGAGATCACTGAGCAGATTGGTGTAGGGAGAGAAGAGGAAATGGCCCAGAACAGAGCCTTTGGGGGACACCAAGGCTTAGTGAGCATGACCTGGATGAAAAAATCAGCAAAGCCAGTCAGAGAGGTAGGAGAGAACCTGGAGAGAGCACTCACAAAATCTAGAGAGAAAAGAGTGTTGAGGGAAAGAAGGTGATCAATAGAGTTAAAGGCTGTAGAAGGGTTAAGAAGGAGGAGGACTGCAAAAATGCCATTGGGTTTGGTGATTGAGATCTAAGGAGCAGAAGGAGGATGGCAACAAAGACAATGAAAAGTCTTGAATTCCTTTAGAAGGGGGGTCAACTGAAAAACCTGGGAAACTTACACTGGAGAAAAGAAGACTTGGGTGCCATGACAACCATCTTCAAGAAGGGCTGTCACATGCAGGAGGGACTAAGCTTGTCCTGTTGGCCCAGAGGACAGAACTGGGAAAACTTCCTAAAATTAGAGCCAATCCAATGGGACACTTCAGGGGATGCCTTGTCCCCCTCCCTTGAAGTCTTCCAGCCAATGCGAGATAACTATTTGATTCATACATTACATCAGGATTCTTATTCGGGTGGGATAAAGTAGATAGCCTCGGAGAACCCTTCTAACTCAAATTTTGTTAATAAAGTTAAAAACAAATAAAATGCAGAGGGGATGCAATAGGACAGATTCTTGAGAGAAAGTACTGGAACCAGAATTTGAACCCAAGACCCCTGTTCCCAGTTCAGCACTTTTTACATTACAGTACCTAGATTTTCGAGTCAATGAAAAAATCACTCACTATGCAAAATATTCATTTGATTTATGAATAAATATGCCCTTGAAACTTACAAGGGGAAGAAAGGGTTCGTTATATTACTGCATGTGTTAGAAATTCTTTCTTTGCCAAGAAGTTTCTTTCATTTGGAGGAGGGGAAGGATTCCATCCAGTTATTAAAGTTGGCCTCTCTCCCTGACGGTCAGTGGTGAGTCTCTCCGATTTATCTCACAGGTACTGGACTTGTCAGGCAGTTTCCTTCTCCCTTATGAAAGCAATCTGTGCTTATTACTCAAGGAATGGAAGACATCCATCTTGCTCTGGTTCATTTATAAACTAAATGGATGTTTGAGGTTGTTGGTCTGGCTGGGAAAAAGCTTTCTGACCATTTCACAGCAATTAAGAGTGGTCATTGCTCCCGACCTGTTCTTCCCCACCTCATTTTCCGCAGCCTGTGACCGCAGTGACCCATCTGTCGGTGTCCTCCAGAGTCTCACATGGCATGGCTCCTGAACAGCCCTTCCGAGACAGCTGCAGCAAGACCTTTCTGAGTCTCTCCACTCCCGCTGAAGGGAGTTTCATCAACAGTGCTTCCTGTCTCAAGGCTAAATGACCCAACAGATAAATAACCTCCAAGTAATAGCTTATCTCAGCTCTGTCAAAGGAATCCTGCCAGGGACTCAGTGGGGTCTTGTACATCGAGCCCTGGACCGAGGCTGGGGGATAAGGGTTCTATTTTCAGGTTTGGCAAGGACTTTCTGTGTGACCTTGAGCAAATTATTTAAAATCTCTGTGTCACTGCATTCTAACCTAATGGAAGGAAGGAAGGAAAGAAGGGAGAGAGGGAGGAAGGGAGGAAAGAAGGAGAAAGAGAGAGAGAGAGAGAGAGAGAGAGAGAGAGAGAGAGAGAGAGAGAGAGAAGAGAGAATCTGCTCCTCCAATGTAGGTGTTAGGAACCTTGTCAGAAACAATGAGATCTAGCTATACCATATGCTTTTTTCTCAAATAATGAATGGAAAATAGTTGCAGCAAAAACATATATTGGTAAAGCACTTAGCACAATGCCTGGCATGTAGTATGTACTTAACAAATACCTATTCTCTTTCCCTTCCCCTTCCCCTAGCCCTCTGCAAATCTTAAAAGCGACAACTTTGTTGTATCTATTGTATCTATTCCCATAGAATTCCTCAACTCATGCCTAAAGTGAAAGGACCTGACCTTCCACCCAAAAATGAAGCTTCTGAGAATCTACAGATCAGAAAAGATTCTAGGAACCCTACAACCCAAATGCCATTTTACAGACAATGAAACTGAGACCAAAAAGGTCAGGAAGCTCATTAGCAGCACAGCGGGGAAAACAATCCAAGTAGCCTGACTTTAGCCTGGGGTCTTCAAACCAAGTGGAAACATGGAGGATTAGTGATTTCTTTTAGTTGAAACACTTCCTGGTGAGGGAACTGAACCTTCCAAACAGATCACTTTTGTCGTTGTTGAATCATTTCAGTTGTGTCCAACTCCTCGTGACCCCACTTGGGGGTTTCTTGGCAGAGATACTGGAGTGGTTTGCCATTTCCTTCTCCAGCTCATTTTACAGATGAGGAAACTGAGGCAAACAGGGTGAAGTGACTTGCCCAGGGTCACACAGCTAGTAAATTTTCCTGACTCCAGGCCCTATGCTCTATGCTCTATGGCACTGCCTAGTTGCCCCTAAAAGCAGATCATAGCATATCTACTATTAGATCTTAGCTTCAGAGCTTGGAAGGACTTCAGAGACATAAGTCCAGTCCCCTCATTTTACATTTGAGGAATTTGAGTCCCAGAAATACTAAGTGACTTGCCCATAGTCACATAGTAGATGAAAGACAGAATTTGAACCCGAGCCTTCCTGACTCCATCCAATGTCAAATAGCCTCAGCCTTTCCACTACATTGCAATTATTTGCAGAAAGATAATGTGCTGACCATCTCTTGCCTGGAAATTGCTTTAAGGGAGATATAAAAGTGAAAGAAGATGCCTTCTCTGCTTGAAGCTCTCAGGGAGGGGGGTGAGCAGAGTGATGCCCAGATGATGCAATGATCCCAGCCAGGCCACTTGGCATTGAGCCAGCTACAAGTATATCCTCCTGCCTCTGGCTAATCAGAGATCAAATTCTAATGTAACTGCAGAAAGAAATTCCCAGTAAATGCTAACTCCTTTTCTATAGATCTTCATAAATGGAGGGGCTTTTCTCTCCCTCGAGGCCATTGATTTTCTCTGAGATCAGGTTATCCCCACTTGGATTGGGGTTCTGGCACCAGCTGAAATGATGGCCAGTTACATGCAAAATAGACTCTGGGGCATCGAGCTGAAGGAGATTGCTGCTGAGGTTCAAGAGGAGAGACACCCCAAGCAGAGCACTCAGCAGTCCCTGGGGCCAAGAATCCATCATTCACCGGCATTATTTACTGAGCAGGGCTATGTGCGAGGCAAAGGACCGGAAGCAGACTAAAATAAAATGGAGTGACCTCTGCCTGTCCCACCCCCTCATCCATTCTCAGGATCTGGTGTTCATGGATGAGCTCACCGAATTTGCCCATACCCCCCCGCCCAGTCCAAAATGACAACCATTTATTAAACACCAACTGTGTACAAGAAGAGAGACAGTGTGGTAGAGTAAATAGAGAACCAATATGAGCTAAATCCTCCCTCAGACACATCCTGGTTTTGTGATCCTGGGAGGGAGGAAAAGAGGAAGACACTAAGAGAGGGAGGAAGGAAGGAAGGAAGGAAGGAAGGAAGGAAGGAAGGAAGGAAGGAAGGAAGGAAGGAAGGAAGGAAGGAAGGAAGGAAGGAAGGAAGAAGGAGGAAGGAAGGAAGGAAGGAAGGAAAGAAGGAAGGAAGGAAGGAAGGAAGGAAGGAAGGAAGGAAGAAAGAAAGGAAGGAGGGAAGGAAGGGAAGGAAGGAAGGAAGGGAGAGGGAGGGAAGGAAGGAAGGAGGGAGGGAGAAAGGAAGGGGAGGGGAGAGGAGAGAGAGAAAGAGAGAACCTGCTCCCTTATTGTAGGTGTTGAGAAACTTATCAGGAATAATGAGATCTTAGCTGTATCATATGTTTTTTCTTTATTAAATGGATCTTCTGGTGCCAAGATGGCAGAGTGAGGAAGAAACCCACTGAAGCCCTCCCAAACTACCCTCCAAACAACTAGAAAATAACCTCAGAATTGGTCTAGGTTCAGGGAAGCAGCTCTCTAGCATGACAAGAAAAGTCTGTCTCACTGGGGAGGGGGAAGGGAGCAAGGTCCAAGAGCCACAGCAGCAGCAGCCAGCCTCACAGCAGGGGGCCTGCAGCAAGGCTTCCAAGTCCCGGGCAATCCTCCAGTGAGTCCCGACCTTCCTGCAAACCAGCAGCCCCCTAGACAAGTGAGCAGTCTGTGCCTCACAGCAAGGCCCCACCCCAGCAACCCCACCCCTAGCACAAGCCACCCGGGGCCTGCCAACAGAGAACCCTGTTTCCATAGCAACCCAGCAGCAAGGCTTCACCCCCGGGGCAGGCCAGCAGCTAAACCTCACAACTAGAGGAGGCCAACAGGAAGGCCCCACCCTGCCCCCAGCACAAGTCAGAAGGGAGGCCTACCCTCTACTGAAAGCAAGTAGCTAAGCCCTGAAGCCCAGTGAACAGTAATACCCTGAGCCCCAGCACAAAAAGCCTGGGACAGTGCAGGACCAGAGCCCAGCTCTCACATAAAAACACCAAGTCAACAAAAAAGGCAGAAAAAAAAATGAACAAAAAAGAAAAAGAACTTGACTATAGAAAGTCACTATGGTGACAATGAGGAGCAAGGCATAAACTTAGAAAAGGACAATAGTATCAAAATGGCTACATGTGAAGCCTCAAAGAAAAATGTAATTTGGTCTCAGGCCCAAAAAGAATTCCTAGAAGACCTTAAAAAGGATTTGAAAAAGTAAATCAGAGAAGTAGAAGAAAAATTAGGAAAAGAAATGAGAGAAATACAAGAGAATCATGAAAAAAGAGCTAATAGCATGGGAAAAGATATACAAAAACTTACAAAGGAAAATAACTGTAAAAAATTAAATTGATCAAACAGAAAAGGAAGTACAAAGGCTCACTGAAGAGAATAATTCTTAAAAACTAGAATTGAGCAAATGGAAGCTAATGACTCTATGAGACATCAAGATATAATAAAAACAAAATCATAAAAGTGAAAAAAAGAAAAAAGGAAATGTGGAATTTCTCATCAGAAAAACAACTGACCTAGAAAATAGATCCAGGAAAGATAATAAAAGAATTATTGGACTATCTGAAAGCCATGATCAAAACAAAAATTTTTTTTAGAACCTGGACAACATCTTTCAAGAAATTATGAAAGAAAACTGCCCTGATATATTAGAACCAGAGTGAAAAATAGAAATTGAAAGAATCCACTGGTCCACCACCTGAAAGAGATCCCAGAATGAAAACTTCCGGGAACAACAGTCAAATTCCAGAGCTCACAGATCAAGAAGTACTGCAATCAGTCAAAAAGAAACAATTCAAATATCATGCAGCTACAGTCAGGATTACACAGGATTTGGCAGCTTCTACATTAAAGAACCAGAGGGCTTAGAATTTGATATACTGGAAGGCAAAAGAGTTAGGATTACAACCAAGAGTCCCCTATCCAGTAAAAATGAATATAATCTGCCCCAGAAAAAAAATAGACATTTAACAAAAAGAGGACTTTCAAGCATTCCTAATTGACAGACCAGAGCTGAATAAAAAATTTGACCTCCAAATACAAAACTCAAGAGAAACATAAAAAGGTAGAAAAGAAACAAGAAGGAGAAAACATAAGAAATGCAATAAGATTCAACTGTTGATATTACTATATGGTAAGATAATATTTGTAACTCTTAAGAACTTTATTACTGTAAGAGCAATTAGAAGGAGTATATGCAGACAGAGGGTATGGAAATAAGGTGACTTTGATGGGATGATACCTCCCAAAAAAAAATAATAAGTAAAGCAGTGAGAAAAAATATTCTTCTGTAAGAAGAAGGAGGAGGGAATTTGAATGGAGTAAATTATCCCACATGAAAGAGGCATGAAAGAGATATTATAATGGAAGGGAAGTTGGGAGGGGGCAAGCAAAGCTTAAACCTTACTGTCATCAAAATTGGCTCAAAGAAAGAATAACATACACATTCAATTTGATACAGAAATCTACCTTACCCTATAAGGAAGTAAAAAGTTGGGGGGGGAGGAATAATAGAACAGAGAGAGGGACTGGTAAAAAGGAGGGCAGATTGAAGAAGGGGGTGATCAGAAGTAAAACATTTGTGAGGAGTGAAAGGGTGGGAGGTAAGAGAGAGAAGGGGATAAACAAAAGGAAAATAGCATGGAGGAAAATACACCGGTAGTAATCATAACTATAAATGTAAATTGGATGAACTTACCCATAAAACAGAAGCAGACAGAAGAATGGATTAAAAACCAGAATCCTATACAACATAGTTTACAAGAAACACATTTGAAACACAGATACACACAGGGTAAAGGTAAGGGGCTGGAGCAGAATCTATTATGCTTCAGCTGAAGCAGAGAAAGCAAGGGTAACAATCATGATCTCAGACAAAGCAAAAATAAATCTAATTAAAAGAGAAGGAAACTGTATCTTGCTGAAAGGTACAATAGATATTAAAGTCATATGAATACTAAATATATATATATGTATATATATATATATATATATATATATATATATATATATGCACCAAATGGTATACAGCATCTAAATTTTTGGAGGACAAGTTGAATGAATTACAAGAGGAAATAGATAATAAAACTATATTAGTGGGGGACCTCAACTTTCCCCCCTCAGAACTAGATAAATCTAACCAAAGAATGAACAAGAAAGAAGTTGAGGAGGGGAATAAAATTCTGGAAAAGTTATGTATGATAGATCTCTGAATAAAACTGAATGGGAATAGAAAGTAATATACCTTTTTCTCAACAGTACATGGCACCTACACAAAAATTGGCCATACATTGGGACATAAAAACCTCACAATGAAATGCAGAAAAGCAGAAATAGTAAATGCATCTTTTTCAGATTTACATTCAGTGAAGGACAATGGAAAGAGAGATTAAAAATTAATTAGAAAATAAATAATCTAATCCTAAAAAATAAGTGGGTCAAAGAACAAATTACAAAAACCATCAATAATTTCATTAAAGAAAATTACAATAATGAGACAACATACCAAAATTTTGCAGATGCAGCCAAATCAGTAAGTAGGAGAAATTTTATATCTCTAATTGCTTATATCAATAAAACAAAGAAAAAGCAGATCAATGAATTGGGCACATAACTAAAAAAAACTAGAAAAACAACAAATTAAAAATCCCCAATTAAACACAAAATTAGAAATCTTGAAAATCAAAAGAGAGATTAATAAAATTGAAAGTAAGAAAACCATTGAACTAATTAATAAAACTAGAAGCTGGTCTTATGAAAAACCCAATAAAATAGATAAACCATTGGTTAATTTGATTTAAAAAAAAGAAAAAACAAATTACTTGTATCAAAAATGAAAGGGGTGAATTTAAGATCAGTGAAGAGGCAATTAAGACAATTTTAGGAGCTATTTTTCCAAATTATATGCCAATAAATTTGACAATCTAAATGAAATGGATGTATATATATAGAAAAATATAAATTACTCAGATTAACAGAGGAAGAAATAAAATACTTAAATAACTCAGTCTTAGAAAAGGAAATTCAACAAGCCATCAGTGAACTTCTTAAGAAAAAATCCCCAAGACCACATAGATTCACAAGTGAATTTTACCAAATATTTAAAGAACAATTAATCCCAATACTATACAAACTATTTGAAAAAATAGGCAAAGAAGGGTGTTGATACCTAAACCAGGAAGAGCCAAAACAGAGAAAGTTATAGACCAATTTCTCTAATGAATATTGATGCAAATTTTTTGAATAAAATAGTAGCAAAGAGATTACAGCAATATATTACAAGAATCATACACTATGACAAGGTGGGATTTATACCAGGAATGTAGGGCTGATTCAATATTAGGAAAACTATCAACATAATTGACTATATCAGTAACAAAGCCAAGAGAAATTATGATTATCTCAATAGATGCAGGAAAAGCCTTTGACAAAATGCAACACCCATTCCTATTAAAAAAAACACCAGAGAGAATAGGAATAGATGGAGCTTACCTTAAAATGATAAGTGATACTTACCTAAAACCATCAGCTAGGATTATTTGTCATGGGGATAAGCTAGAAGCCTTGTCAGTACAATCAGGGGTGAAGTAAGGATGCCCATTATCACCTCTATTATTTATTGTACTAGAAATGTTAGCTATAGCAATAAGAGAAGAACAAGAAATTAGAATAGGCAATGAGGAAACAAAACTATCATTCTTTGCAGATGAGATGATGTTAGAAAATACTAGAGTATCCACTAAAAACTATTTTAAATCATTAACAACTAGCAAAGTTGCAGGATACAAAATAAATCCACATAAATCATCAGCATTTCTATGTTACCAACAAAGTCCGGCAGCAAGAGATGAAAGTGAAATTCCATTTAAAATAACTGTAGCCAATACAAAATACTTGGGAGTCTACATGCCAAGACAAACCCAGGAACTACCCATGAACACAGCTACAAAACATTTTTCACACAAATAAATTCAGATCTAAACAACTGGGAAAATATTAATTGCTCATGGGTAGGCCAAGCCAATATAATAAAAATGACAATTCTACCTAACTTAATTTATTAATTTATTCAGTGCTATACCAATCAAACTATAAAAAAAATTTATAGAACTAGAAAAAAATGATAATAAAATTCATCTGGAAGAAGAAAAACTCAAGGATATCAAGGGAATCAATGAAAAAAAATATGAAAGGTGGTCTAGTCATACCAGATCTCAAACTGTTTTAGAGAGTGGTAATTATCGAGACAATGTAGTACTGGCTAAGAAACAGAGGGGTGGATCAATGGAACAGATTGAGTACAAATTACCTTATGGTAAGTGACCATAGTAATCTGTTATATCACAAACCTGAAGATCTAAGGTTTTGGAACAAAAACTCATTATTTGACAAAAACTGCTGGAAAAACTGGAAAACAGTATGGCAGAAACTAGGTTTAGGCCAACATCTCATACCACATACCAAGATAAAGTCAAAATGGCTATATGATTTACATATAAAGGGTGATACCATAAGCAAATTAAGAGAGCATGGAATAGTTTTATCTGTCAGATTTATGGATAAGGAAAGAATTTAGGGCCCAAGAAAACATAGAGAGCATTACAAAATGCAAAATAGATAATTTTGATTGTATAAAATTAAAAAGGTTTTGCACATACAAAACCAATGCAACAAAAATTATAAGGAAATCAGAAAACTGGGAGGAAATTTTTGTAACAAGTATCTCTGATAAAGGCTTCATTTCTCAAATATATAGAGAACTGTGTCAAATTTATAAAAATGCAAGTCATTCCCCAATTGATAAGTGGTCAAAGAACATGAACAGGCAGTTTTCTTTTTTTTTTTTTTTGGCTAGGCAATGGGGTTTAAGTGACTTGCCCAGGGTCACACAGCTAGTAAGTGTTATGTGTCTGAAACCAGATTTGAACTCAGGTCCCCCTGACTTCAGGGCCGGTGCTCTATCCATTATGCCACCTAGCTGCCCCCCAGGCAGTTTTCAGACAAAGAAATCAAAGCTATCTGTAGTTATATGAAAAAAATATCCTAAATCACTATTGATTAGAGAAATGCAAATTAAAACAACTCTGAGGTACCACCTCACACCTATCAGATTTGCTAATATGACAAAAAAGGAAAATGTTAGATGTTGGAGGGCATGTGGGAAAACTGGGACACTAATGCACTGTTGGTGGAGTTGTGAACTGATCCAACCATTCTGGAGAGCAATTTGGAACTATGCCCAAAGTGCTATAAAACTGTGCATACCTTTTGACCCAGCAATACCATGCTGCTAGGTCTATATCTCAAAGCAACCCAAAAAAAATGAAAGGGACCTATTTGTACAAAGATATTTATAGCAGTTCTTTTTTTTGTAATGGCTAAGAATTGGAAATCAAAAGTATGTCCATCAATTGGGGAATGGCTAAATAAGTTGTGGTATATGGTTGTCATGGAATATTATTGTGCTATAAGAAATGACAAGCAGAATGATTTCAGAAAAACCTGGAAAGACTTAACATGAACTAATTGTACACAGTAACAGCAATATTGTTCAGTGAAGAACTGTGAATGACTTGGCTATTCTCAGCAATGCAATGATCCAAGACAATCCCAAGGGACTAATGATGGAGCATGCTATCCATCTCCAGAGAAAGGCTGATATTGTTTGAATACAGGCTGAAGCATACTATTTTTAACTTTCTTTCTTTCATTTCTTTTATTTGAACCTTTTTGTAATACCTAATATAGAAATGTTTTACATAAGCACATGTGTATAGCCTATATCTGATTGCTTACCATGGGAGAGGGTAGGCAGGAAGCAATAGAATTTGGAACTCAAAACTTTAAATTAAAAAAAAAATTTAAGCTTTTTAAAATAATAATAAATGGAAAGTTATTGGAGTTCCCTATGCCAATGAAATTCTAAGTCTAGTCCAAGAAAAAAAAAAGAGGTAAGGCACTAGGCTAAGTGCCAGGGATACAAAGACAGAAAACAAAACAAAACAAACAAACAAAAAATCCTCCCTGTCCTTACATTCTAGATAGAGGATTCAGAACACAAACAGATAATTATATAAATGGTGATATGAGGATGAAGTATTAATAGCTAAAGGAATCAGAAAAGGTAGCCAATAAAATGTTCTGGATTTGAAGTCAGAAGACCTGGGTTCAAATCCCAGCTCAGTTACTTACTACCTATGTGACCTTGGGAAAGTCAGAGTCTCAGTTCACTCTTTTAGAAAAAGAGGGTTAGACTTACAATTCTCAAGTTTCTTCCTATTCTGAATCAATGTTAATGATGCAGCTAGCTGATGACATGGGACAGAGTGCTAGATTTAAAGGAACCCAAGTTCAAATCCTAACTCTGCAACTGATGTGGTTTAAGGGTTCAGGGGTGCTGGGACCTCAAAATCACAACACACGGGTCCTCTCTGAAAGAATTCGACCCAAGCCTTCTTTCAGCCAAAGATAAGGTTTATTAGAACGTTGCCATATTGGGCAGACTCTTAAGGAGTCTGAATAGAGTAAGCAGTGGCTAGATTATAAGAATCTGAGCATCTTAATGGAGACAAGATGGACCTTATATACAGAAAGGCTGTGGGAGGGATCTAGGAGTGGCCAAGTAGTCCATGAGGTGAACAGAATAACCAAGGGTGGGAAGTGGCTTGGGGCCATAGGGAGGCAAGACAATGGAGGGGAGATTGGGTGTAGCCACAATGAAAGGCCAGTTGATGGGATTATAGCCTCAGGCTAACACCAGAGATTTGGCCATGTGGGAAAGTCCAGAGTTTTTCCTTTCTGGGGGTCCAGGTCCCAACCCCATCAGCACCTATCTCCCAGGGTCATTGTGAGGATAAACTGAGATAACTTTTAAGTGTTTTGTAAATCTTAAGCCCCTAACCCTAGCCCTAATTTCACTATTATTCCATTATGCAATGTAACATAAAGACTTCTAAGCCCTCTGCAGCTCCAATAGTCTCTGTTTTAATAAACATTTATGAACATGAGGGATTTTGAGGGAAATAGCAGTGTTGCATAGTAGATAGTGAATTGGCTTTAGGCCAGGAAGATCTGGATTCAAGCTTAATATTCTGCAAGAAGGTGGGAGGCAGAGTAAAGGGTTTATAGTTACAATGGTAAAAACCAGCATAGGTAACCAGGATAGCCATTTAATTTTTCCCAAGGGTCAAAGAATTGTACTGTCTTCTCTTTGAGACAGGCCTGGCCTATTACACAGTGACAGGTTGTTTGGAAGAGGAATAGTTATGAATCAGTTTAAAAGATCCCTGTCATCTTGTGTTAAACTATATCCCTGCCTGGGAATTAGGGAAGGGAAGAGATAGCTGACTAATAAAGCCTTCTTTGCCAATAGACAGACTAGGCATCCACCCACTAGTGAGGATATGAAGTCTCTGCACTTATTCCAAAATCTCTCTCCCACCCACATGTCACTAGCAATTGAAATTCCACTATTAGTGATAAATTCTTTTGGGATGTCAAAAATCTCTTAAATTTCAAATACTCCTGGGAAAAGTACAAATTAAAAACCTTATGAGCTGACACTTTGTAGGAATATTCAGCCTGACACGGAGACCTAAGAGTATAAGACAGGGGGAGGGAAGTGGGAGGAAAAGGGGAGAGGGAAAGGAGGTGGGAGGGAGCCAAGAGAGACTTTGCCGACTGCACAATTTTGCCTGGGGCCGCTTCTCCTCACTGTGCACTCTATCAATTACCATTAGCATTTGGATGGAAGTCTAATTTTGTTGGTTCCTTTGCAATTATAATTAGCCCTGCCCCGCCCCATAAGAAAAGCCCTTCCCAGCATCCTTTGTTTCCTTTTCTCAATCGCCATTCAATTCAATTTTATAAACATATATGAGATGTTTCTTTGTGCAAGGCCCAGTTCTGGTCAAACTATATCAGTCAAAAAGTATTAACTGCATGCCAAGCAATGAGGGTACAGAGACAAAGGGAAAGTCCCTACCACCAAGGAGCTTGCATACCCTCAGGGCAGACATGGATATATTGAAGTGGCTACAAAACAAATACATAAATACAAGAGTCTTTGGGGGCAGGTCAGAAAAAGAGGAAGGACGGCACAGTGGATATAGAGCTAGCTTTCAAGCCAGGAACACCTGGGTTCGAGTCTCACTTCAGATGTACACGGCTATGTGACCTTGGGCAGATGGCTTAACATCTCTGTGCTCTGCTCAAACTGATGAGGATGGGATCTAGACCCCAAAAAGGAAAAACCCTGGACTTTCCCACATGGCCAAATCTCTGGCATTCTCCTGAAACTATAATTCCATACCTCCCTATGGCCCCAGGCCACTTCCTACCTTTAATCCTATCTAGGCTCTGTTCTCCCTTGGTCATCCCAGGAGTTCTATTACCCCATAGACTATTTGACCACTCCTAGATGCCTCCCACAGTCTTTCTGTATATAAGGTCCATCTTGCCTCCATTAAGATGCTCAGATTCCTAAAATCTAGCCACTAGTAGGATTCTTACAATCTAGCCAATAAGCCAATAGTTTACTAATGTACAGACTCCTTAAGAGTCTGCCCAATATGATGGATGTTCTAATAAACCTTGCCTTTGGCTGAAAGAAGGCTTGGGTTGAATTCTTTCAGACAGGACCCATGTGTTGAATTTTGGGTCCTAGGACCCCTGAACTCCTAAACTGCATCAAAACTTCTAGGATTAGAAAGTTCCAGAGAAGATTCCAAACCTGCAGTAATGGGAGTTCCCTTGTCTGAGAGCTCCCTACATATGAATGGCATATCTAGTCTCTATGCTTAATTTGGGGGAAAAGGATTAAGGAGCTGGGGGAACAGAGAAAAGGTTCATATATAAAGGCTACAAAGACAACAATGTCACAGTCCCTGCCCTCCAGGAGTTTGCAATCTAGTAGAATGCATAAATAAATCTGTTACAAGGTAGGTATGATAAACCCCAAATGGGGTTGTTGAAGTCTAGAGGAGAGGGGTCCTGGAATCCCAAAATCATGACATACGGTCCATCCGGAAGAATTCGACCCAAGTCTTCTTTCAGCCAAAAACAAGGTTTATTGAAGATTCAACCATATTAGCTAGACTCTTAAGTAATCTGAGCATCTGTGGGCTATTGGCTAGACGGTGAAAATCAGAGCAATGGCTAGATTATAAGAATCCCAGCATCTTAATGGAGGTAAGATGGATCTTATATACAGAAAGACTATGGGAGGATCTAGGAATGGCCAAGTAGTCTATCAGGTAATAGAACTCCAGGGATGGCCAAGAGAGAAAGGAGCCTAGATAGGATTAAGGGTGGGAAGTGGCCCCGGGTGGACACAGAGGTCTAGGCTAGGTTAAAGGTAACAGATTGGGCATAGCCACAATGAAAGGCCGGTAGATTATAGCCTCAGGGGAACGCCAGAGATCTGGCCATTGGGAAAGCTCAGGGTTTTTCCTTTTTGAGGTCTAGATTCCATCCTCATCATGAAGAGTCAGGCGTGACTCAACAACAACAAACAATAATAATAGCTAACATTTAAATCTTGCTATAAAAATTAAAATAATTATTATAATAATTAACTTACTACGTGCCAGACTCTGTGCTAAGCACTTTCTGATTATTTATCTCACTTGATAATAGGAGGTCAGTACTACAGGTGCTTATTCCCATTTTACAAGTAAAGAAACTGAGACTCTAAAATGTGACTCTCCTATGATTGGAAGTAAGTGTTGGAAGTAAGATTTGAACCCTGGTCCCTCTGACTCTCCATCCAACTCTCTTTACAATATGCCACATTACTCTACACCTCCTCCATAGAAAAAGAAGTAAGTTACTCTGTCTTCTTATTCATCCTTCCTCAGTCTTGTTCTTTCTTTAACGGTGTTTTGCTGGCCCTGGTTCCCTAAGGCACTTTGAGGGGACGGAGGGAGAAAGCAAGGGGAGAGAAAATCTATACCTTTAGCTGTTGAACCTAACAGCCCTGAACGGATGCTTTCATCTCAATTCCTTTTTAGTTAGAGCCTATGTTGGAGCTGTCGACACACAGATCAGCCTTTCTGATGGACAATGCAGGCAGGATGGGTCCAAACAAGCTGGCTACTGTCATAGACTCCAGGCCCGTGGGGCTAATTATGCTGCGAGCCTCAGTATAGGTCGAGGCAAGCACTAACCACCAACTCTCCTCTCCCATTTTAGCAAAAGATTGGGAAGTCTAAGCTCAGAGATGCAAAGTGATTTTTGCCGGGCTACACAGCTAGACAGGTAGTATTACATGACCAGGACAGGGCTACACTAGGAGCCAGGAAGAGCCCAGTCGGAAGCCAGCCTCTGACACTATTATTAGCAATGGCTATTTACGTGACCCTAGGCAGATCATTTCCCCTCTCTGAGTCTTAGCTTATGCATCTATAAAATGGGAACAATAAACCTTCATCACCAGCCTCTCAGGGTTACCATGAGGCTCACACAAGAAAATGGATGTAGAGCACGTTAATGCCCCAAAATGAGAGTCTGCATTGCATCATGGCTGGAAAAAAAGGATTTGGAGTAAAGGAGTTCAAATCCCACATCAGTCACTTACTGTCTGTGCAACTTGGATACAAGTCACTTCTTAGCTTTTCCTCATCCTTATAGTACCCTGAGAGTCAAGTCTGGCTAAGACTCCTTGTTGATGGAGAGAATGATCACTCAGTGTGCAGTGCAAAAGGGAGGGGCTGAGGGGCAACTATGTGGCGCAGTGGATAAAGCACCAGCCCTGAAGTCAGGAGGACCTGAGTTCAAATCTGATTCAGACCAAACACTTGATACTTACTAGCTGTGTGACCCTGGGCAAGTCACTTAACCCCAACTGCCTAAAAAATAAATAAAAAATAGAAGTGAGGGGCTGAATGAGATCACTTCCAAGATCCCTCCTCCATTCCAAATTTATGGTTTTAAGTGGTATAAAAAGCCACCTGTTACCACAGGCCAGTAAAATGTAAGCTCCTTGAGGGCAGAGACCATCCCAGATTTGTCTTTGCATCCCCAGCAATCTGTAAATGCCAGCTATTATTATGACTATGAAGAAGTGCAGCATTTGGCTCAGAGAAGGCCCCTGAAGTAGGGGATTAATAAACAGTGGTTGGATTTGACTGATTTGAATTGCCTACATGTATGCGCGCGCGCGCGCACACACACACACACACACGCACACACACACACACATCCCTGCATTCATTAGACTACAAACTTCATGGGGATAGGGATTCTTTATGTCTCATCCTCACATCCCTAGCACTTTGCATATAGTAAGTGCCTTTTATACAATTTTATTAAGCTGATTGAGTTGATAGAATTGAATTGAATTGAACTGAATCAAATCTCTCCGAACTGAATTCCTTGCTCTAGCACAGACTGCCCTGAACAGTAGATTACCATGTGCTGACAGACCCTAAGGTCTACCTGATCCATTTTGGTTTTTGCTACCATCAGAGCCAATTTTCCACAAGTCTCGAGAATTCCTAAACATGAGGGTCTGGAGGGTAAACGTGGGCCAATAAGAGGAGTCTGGCCGACAGCCACTCCATTGGTGCTGACTTTCACTCTTGGGCCTTCTTTTCCTTCAGCCCCTCAATTTTACATCAATCATAAAAAGTCAGGGAAACAACAGTAACTCTTCCCCAAAGGTTGGGACCCCAACTCTGGCTCCAGCCCCAGTAACTTACTCCTCATTGCCATATCCATTCTGAGCAGTCCCTCTCACCTTTTACTCTGCATCTATACCTCCTCCCCTTCCTTCTTCCCCCCACCCCTCCCTAAAACAAGGACAGGGCCCTCCCCTTTGACAATCTGAGAGACCCAGAGTTAAGGGAGACTTAATTTCAAATCACCCCCTAAATCCTTTCTCCTCCACATCAACTGCCTTGACAATTTCAAGAAAACAGTTTCTGTGGAAAATGTTTTCTACTTTGGGCAAAATTATCCACACTCCTCAGCCACAAAGTGAATTTTATGACATTCCTGGTAATGGAAACTTTGTGAGGTTAATGCTGGCATCCCCACTGCTTGAGAGAAATGTATCCGACAAGACCATTGTTCGGGGCCTTCTCCAAACTCTTAGTTACCAACTCCGTTCAGGCCAGTTACAGGCGTCCAACTCACGGATGTTTTCATGGGAAGGGTTAGCCTTTTCCTCTTCTGTCCAGCTTTCCAAAAGAGCCTCACTGTCACCTTGGCATCTTCCAAACAAATTGCAGTTATCTTAGTGTGTATGGGGTATACTGGGTGTTCCAGGAGAACTAGCACCTCTGGTGTGAGGACTTGCCAGGCCCTTTTCAGAGTTGCTCATCCACCTTTGGTGTCCACCTTTCACCTCTCACCTGTGGCTCCAAGAAGCATGTACAGTGTCCACACCCCAGTTAAACTATCGGGGCAGATGGGTTAAACTAGGTTGAGAATCACCGATAAAGTGAGTTATGGGGGTGTTTACACCAAGCATGTGAAGACCTCCCCCTGGCAGAATGGGCAGATGAGAACAATTTGTTCCAAGGGCCATGAAGGCGGCTGAAGCAAGCCCTGTGGAGCACTGAGAGCTTGGTCAGACACTGAAGACAGCAGGATCATCCAATACACCCCCGGCCATTGCCAATCATCCTGACTTTTGCCCTGCCACTGGACTTCCATGACTCTGGAAGAGGAAGTAAGACTGATGGCACTGTACAGCTCTGCCTCACTTAAATCCAATTCACTCGTGAGTCGCAACCTCACCTGTGAAGTCACTGGTGCTCTTCAAAAATGAAGGACAGACAACAGCCCTAAGTTGATCTTAGTCGCTAAGGGTCCCCATTTTCCAGGGCACTCTTGGAAAGCCGCCATTTTCTATTCTGAATGGGAGTCCCACTCTTGCCCATCCATTAATCCTAATTCCAGTTACCTTTCCTCCATCTCCTTCTTGCTTCTTAACACCTCCAGCCCACTTTGAGCACAACCTGATGGGAGAGGGGAGAGCATCATTAAGATTCAGACCTAGCTCCTAGACACTGCTAAGCCAGCAGCGAGTCCAAAGCGAATGCCTGCTGTTTCCATTATTTCCCAAAATGATCTGATGGAGATTATTAGTATTTGCACATTTTCAAAAGGCAAGTAGAAGTTGGTGGAGGGCTGGTTTAAGGGACTGCACTCGCATAGCAGATGTGATAACTGTGGAGATGAGCATACCTCCGGCACCAGCCACAGCATTGTTCCGGAGCTTAAATGAGATGCTACAATCCATATGCTTTGCAAACTTTAAAGAAATCTGCAAATGTCAGCTATTGTTAATACTCTGAAGTAGTCCTCAGGTTGAATGTGCCCCCTGGGGAACGACGACTCATTCAACTCACAAAAGAATAGCAATAACATACATTTATCTCTATGGCTTGCAAAGCATTCGCCTTAACAATCACCCTTTGAGGTGGGCAATACAAATGGTATTAGCTCTGTTTTACAGATGAGGAAACTGAGGCTTGACAGGCTAAAGCACTTGCCCAGAGTCACATGGCTAGTGTCTGAGGCATGATTCAAACCCAAGTGCTGTGATTCCAAGACCAGTGCTCAATACATAGCACCAAGCTAATAAATGGATTGGAAATTCCTTGTTGCTTGTAAATATCTTTCAAGGCATCAGTTCCACCCTCCTTCTCAGGGTATGACAGCTGGAAACTGGCAGCTTTAAGCAACTTGAATGGGGAAGAAACAATATAATTGCCTGCCCCTCTCCTCCTACCACGTAATTATTCTCCAAATATTTCCCGAGAAGTTAGAGATTAAAGGGGAAGAAGGGATTTTCTGTCACAAATAGAACAGGACCTACTCAAGCCCTAGATCTAGAGTTGGAAGGGGCCTTAGCCCATCTAGTCCAATCCCCTGCTTTTACAGATAAGCGTCTTGTCCAATCTCCCACAGATAGTCAGGAGCAGAGCTGGAACCGGAGACACATTGAGTACTTTTCCACTGTCCCTATCGTCTCATCAGAACCAGTGCCCAAAGGAGGGAGCTTTCCATTGGGAATAGAGTTTGATCTTTTCCACTCATATATGATTCTATGGGCAGAGCCAGAATATTATTTAACCCTTGCAGGAAGTATTGAGCTACATCCTTGTGTGTTAGCAGGAACATCTTTGACTACAAGCACCGGAATTAGTCTGACCAAAAGGAGTAGGCAGGGTTTCAGCCTGGTCCTCTGGAATGCTTGCTCATGACCTTTGGTGCTACTTCCACCTTTCTTCTCGCTGCCATTAGATTGTAAGCTTCTTGAGGACAGGGACTGCCTTGTGCCTCTTTTTGTACCTCCAACATTTAGCACAGTGCCTGGCACATAGCAGGTGCTAAATAAATGTTTGTTGATTGATTGATCTTCCTTCCTGACAGCCTTGAGGTAGCAGTTGATGCTTGAGGCTCTACTCTCTTTGACCTTCTCTTTTCCCTACGGTTCAATAGAGACATGATTTGTCTCTTCTTACACACTTCCTCTTTCCCCTCTCTCTAGTAGGAGTTGGAGAATCCAAGTAATGTTATGTTTAGGGAAGCCATCTTGGGCCTAGAACAATTATTAATAAACATTTTTAATCTATTGGTACAATCATTAGTGAACTAAAAGGTCCCCCTAAAAGACCACATGCTTAATCATTTAAATTATGTTTAATTTGTATATGTATTCTGTCTCTAATTTCCTTTATAATACAGTTGCTGACTGCTCTAATTAAACTTCCTTCTCAAACAAAAGTGTGCGTTGACTTGCAGGTGTCACCTTCCAGGTGCTCTAAGCCCAAGACCCCATAACAAATATTGGGTGTAGCAAACTGTGACCACTGGTAGAAGTTGGGATTTAGCCCTTTTATAGCAGGCTTATCGATAACCTTTGCATGTTCATTAGCTCCAGGTGCTCAGCATACGTGTAGGTGTCAGTTGTCTATTATCTTGGAGACTCATAGGCCAATAGAGCTGGAAGACATCCCACAGGGATGCCATTAGACTGAGGGGAACAATCACAGACCGACCTCCCATGAGTTTACCTCCCCATCTCCTGCCATTGCAAGGACACTCGAAAGAGACGACGTGATCACAGCCCACTGGGAAGCAGACAGAGTGCTGGTTTATGTTGTTTTAAGGGCTTGGAAGCCAGCCAGGTTGTGATGAGCCCATTAGCAGCGTGAAAGAAAAGGCAGTGGTTGTAGCTGGAGTGTTTCCCCAGTGTGCTTTCATGTGTAATTGAAGGTGAGTAATTGAGTCCATGCAGGTGAGTCCGAAGGCTACGGGCTTCTGTCTGAAGATCCACATGGAAAGTGCCTAACAGGGGCAATTGAAAGGGTGGGAGTACAAAGGCCGATTAGCCCTTGGGGCTGGACGTGGAACACCTTCCCTTCAACGGGCCTCATACCAGGCCAGGGGGGCTCGCACACACAGCACCTACCAGTACGAAGCGAAGAGTAATGAAAGGCTAAAAGATTGGCTTTTGTCTAATATAATTTATCTGATTCATGGGCACCTACGATTACTGTTTCAGGAGGGGATGAGGGGAGGGCCCCAAACCTTCCAACCAAAGAAACTTTAGAGTTATCTAGCTAGCACAACCTTTTCATTTTACAGATGGTAAACTGAGGCCCAGAAAGGGCTCTTTTTACCTGACAAGGTATTATCTATAGGACAGGTTTTATTTAATCCAACAAGAAAATACAACCTAGGAGGGGTAGCTAGGTAGTGCAGTGGATAGAGCTCCAGCCTTGAAGTCAGGAGGACCTGAGTTCACATCCAGCCTCAGACACTTGACACTTATTAGCTGTGTGACCCTGGGCAAGTCACTTAATTCCAATTGCCTCACCAAAAAAAAAAAAAAAGAAAATGCAACCTAGAAGGGGCTGATATCTGAGCCTCTCAAGAATCATGAAACCTCTCCTTCCCTTTCCAGAGGACATCAAACATAGATGTCGAACTCTAAATCTGTGTGCCATATGAGTCACAGTACCAATGAAGGGATGTCTTCCACGCACCCGGTTGCAGTCTATGCCAACACTTCTTCCCCTGTCAGATCCCACAGACGATGTGGTCGGAGGAGTGAGGTTGGCCTCTGCATCTCCTCCCCCATCTCCTCTCACTGAGGGCCCAAATCTCTTTGCTCAGCACTACAATGAGGTTCCATCTTTGTTTCTTCCCTGTCTCTACTTGGCATTGAGCTCCAAGTCCATGTGGGTCACTGTTGAAACAACATGAATCTGCAGCCCTCTTCCCAAATCCCAGCAGCACCGTGTCTACACATATCCCTTCTGCCTCTTTCCTCTCCCTTGGACTCCCCTGGACCTTCTGGTGGGCTCTCCCTCAGAGATACACCTTTGACCACCTTCTTTGGTCTCTGTCCCACAGCAAGTCTGAACTCCCCTCAGTATGGGTCAGCTCAAAGACCCACATTGTAGCTGACCTCTGAGGACACAGACTGGGGCATGCCTGCTACATAACTGGACCACTCGGCCTTCGTTTGGGTACAAAAGGAAGCATGAATAAATTCCTCACTGATGTTCGGGGCCAGCACTGGGCTCTCTAGAGAGACTACAAGCTGTTTCCAGAAAAAGCACAGGTTAATCATTGTTGCTGCCTTCCCACCTCTCCTCATCTGGCCTGGCACAAAGTTTCCCTTGTCAAGGTAAAAATAATCTCTCTCTAAGGGGAGTTGTACATACCAGGTAGGAGTCTGGCATTTAGCAAGCAGTTGAAAAGATGCTTATTTGCCAGTCTACCTTTAAGGGAAACAATTCTTACAAGCCTTCACCTGGGGAGCTTCAGGTTCCCTGGGTCCCCCTGAATGGAAACTGGAAAAATATGCTACAAGTCAATCAAAAGGAATATCTGTGAGCAAAATCAGCCAGCATCAAGAATCAACTGAGAACCTAATGTTGCCTTGAAAGAATTTGAGGCAGCATGTCACAGTGGTTAGCATGCTAGAAGTGGAGGCTACAAGATCTGGATTCAAATCCTGTCTCAGATACTTAACAGATGTGTGATCTGGGGTAAGTCACCTCACCTTTATCTGCCTCAGTTTCCTCATCCATCAAATTAGGGTGTTGAACTAGATCCTCCAACCCTAAGTCCACTCTAAAGCTGATAACTCTGCTGAAGCTATTGAAGTCTACCAGCAGCTACTAAAAGAAGCTTTGGAAAAGGCTTTGAGTGTCTGGTCATGGTTGTCATATCTATTGACTGGAATATGCAGCTGGAGGCAAGAGCCTCCTCATGGGCCTCTGGCCTCAAATGTCTCTCCAGTGCTATCCATCCTCCACACAGCTACCAACTGAGATTCCTGATACACTGATCTGACCAAGTCACCCACTCTTCCAAAAGTTCCAGTGGTTCCCTACTGTGTCTAGGATAAGATATAAAAGCCTCCCCCCTCCCTCTAGAGCCCTCCACACTCAGGCTCCCACTTACCCGTCCAGTCTGATTTCACCTCACTCCCTGTCATCATTGTACTCTCCAGCCATATTGGCCCACCAGCTATTTCCCAAACACCCCACTGCAGCTCCCACCTCTAAGCCTTTCCTGATCCCCTAGGTTGGTAGCACTTTCTCTCTCACAATTATTTCTCATTATTTTGTATATAATTTTACCAACTTACTCATGTACACGTTGAATCTCCTCCACTAGAGTGGAAGCTTCCAGAGGACAGGAACTGCTTGCTTTTGTCTTTCTATCCCTAACGCCACCTCACTGACTGGTCACCTTAGGGGAGACTGAGAAGCCAAAAAAGAGGAAGTAAATCTGGGCGGGAAGGTCTAGCTTTGTAATTTCATCTATGTCAGAACTCTCGGTAGAGAAATTCCCCTCCCATCCCAGCCAGCCATCAAAATGGTATAACTTTTGAGGGTTACCTGAGGTTATGTGACACTCATGGTCACATAACTAGTTTGTTCCAGAGGTAAAACTTGAACCCAGATCTTCCTCATCCTAAGGCCAGCTCTCTATTCACTAGACTAGGCTTGCTATTCTATGTGCCCAAGCAATCAGTCAGTAAGCAACTACTATGTGCCAGGCAGTATGCTAAGCAATTGAGAATGTTTGTTGAACTGAGTTGCCCAAGGTCAAGCCTAGCTGTGTTCAGAAGCCAATCACAAGACAATTGGAGAACGCATTGTTCATCTCCACACCATGACGAGACATCATAGAACACCTTCCTTGGGTCTTTGTCCTTCACTGAGAAGACCAGCACTGCTGACTCCATTTTCAAACACACAACAACCTTTTCTGTAGGACCTGAAGGAGAAGGCAGAGGCTGGGTCTCAGGCCTGCTTTCAGTCTTCAAATAAGCCATTAGATTGTGAGCTCCCTGACAGCAGGGACTGTCTTTTACCTTTGTATCCCTAGACCTCAGCACAGTGCCTGGCACATAGCAGGTGCTTCATAAATGCTTATTAACTGACTGAGCTCAGGTTTCTGGTCTATAAGTGAACTTCCTTTCTATACAGCACAAGTCAGCATCCAACCCAACATTGACTGTCTCTGTTTGAATGAAAGCAAGGTGGGATTCCTTCCAGAGGATGCAGAATTGGTCTCAGCTGCCACGACGTAATAGTGTTAGTTTAATTTAAAAAAAAAGCAGCAAGTACTATCCTTAACACACCCAAGCCCATTCCCAGAGCAGCAAAGCTGGCTGCTAACACTTTCTGTCTAATAAATGCTCTCCCTGGTACTTCAGAGACTTCCTGCTGCTGCACATAATCGAGATTATTAGATCCCTTGTACTTGGGGACTGCCTGGCACCCGCAGGAGGCAATTGGAAATACGAGCTGACATGGGGTGGGGTTAGTTCTTTATCAGTTTTATCTGAAAAATCTTTGGAGGCTTTGGCACTTTATGCTACACAAAGAACTTTTCAAAAAGTATCTCATCTGCCCTGTGACATAGGCAGGGAGACACTGTGATCATTTTATGCATTATTAAAATAAGGGTCAAAGTGGTTAACCAACTTACCTAGTAAGGTGTCACATCATGATTCTAACTCAGGTACATAGGATCACAAATCATAGGCTCACAATTTAGAGTTGGAAGTTAGCTTAGGTCATTGAGCCCAACCCTCTCATTTTACAGATGAGGAAACTGAGGATCAACAAGATGAGGTGTCTTGTTCAAGGTCACACAGATGAGCATCAAAGACGGAATTTGAACCCAGTTCCTCCAATACCAGCATCACTGCTTTCCCACTTACCATAGTCTTAGACGGTTCCCTGGGGCACTAAGAGGTTAAGTGACTTGCCCAAGGTCATACAAACATACGTCAGGGGAAAAACTTGAACTTGGGTCTTCCGGACCAGAAGCCCAGTGGTCAGTCCACTGTGCCATACTGCCCTTCTCTATTTATATAGCTAGAACCTAAGATAACACCTTCCCTTCCCCCGACATTTTTAGAGCATTTGTTTTACAACATACTTTTGAGACGCCCAACGTTACATACTAGAGATTGCAGGTTCTCTTGTATCCACCGCCCATTAGTTCTGCCCATACGCAGAGAATGATACCTGAAATTGACAAATACCATAAGCAAGCATCCTTATCTAAACCATCACGCCAGCAATTTTTTGGCAATAAGAGACATCTACATTTTCTTGTGAGCCATGAAAATAGACCCGGACAGCACTGAGACAGATGAAGACGATGTTGACGCTCACAGAGTAATGATAAATAAATATGTCTCAATTTAAACTCAGTAATGTGGAGGAGATGAGAGTTGCCTAGGAAGTATGATTTTTAACATTCTGGTGTTTGAGAAAATACTTCAGAAAACAAATCTTCATGTACAGGTGAGAATCTGTAAGGAACCACAGCCTTGTTGATAAAAGAAAAAGGAAGATAATTTCACAATAGAAAGGTTAACAAAAAAATAAAACCTCTGATGTTATGACTTATGTAGGAATTACATACAAACATGGGAAAATTCAGTTAGATGGGATCACTTATTGGTCTTGGTCTGGTAGATGTACATATGTATATATACACATGTGATGTTTGCCAACATGTGAATTAAGCATACTATTACATTTTCCATTCACGATACATATAGTAACATCTCATTAATTTGTATTCTACTAATGAGGAATTTGCAATAATTCAGAGCAGCCCAGGACTAGTCTGTCTTTATAATGTTGATGCTGCTCAGTCATTTCTGTCATGTCCTACTCTTTGTGACCCCATCTGAGGTTTTCTTGGCAAAAATACCGGAATGGCTTGCCATGTCCTTCTCCGGCTTATTTTACAGATGAGGAAACTGAGGCAAAGAGGGTTAAGTGACTTGCCCAGGATCATGCAGCTAGTAAGTGTCTAAGACTGGATTTGAACTCATGAAGATGAGTCTTCCTAACTTCAGGCCCAGTATTCTATCCACTGTACCACCATGTCTTTATAATATCTAAACAAACATGGGTTAATAGCGTAAACAAGACAAAAATGAGAATAAATAAAAGAGATTTCAAACACTTTAGAAGTATCATTTACTATAGAAACAATCAAGCCACAGTGCAAGACAGAACCGTTCAGGCTGGTTAGCTGATACATTCATTATAAGCCGTACTTATCAATTTATGAAAGCCAGACTTGATGACTTTGTTTACCAAGAACTTGAAAATGATGAAATTGCATTTCCTTGAAAAATATCAATACAATCCTTTTCATAAATGTGGGCTGTATTATCTCTGCTCATCTGAATTTGTGAGATTATATGGCAAGAAGGAGCATAGTACATTAGAAAGAGCCCTGGATTTGGAATAAGAGTAAGTGGGTTAGAATCCTGACTCTGATATTTACTACCTATATAGCACCTGTGAACTCTCTGGTTCTTCATTCCCCATTTATAAAATGAGGGGTTATATTAGATTGTCTCCCAGGTCCGATGCAGATCAAAGTCCATGATCCTATGCTATCACAGCACTCCATATTAGACACTCTGCTGATGACAACACAAAGAGAGTGTACAGTGGAACGTCTGCTGGATTTGGAGGCAGAGAATGAGTTCAAATCCAAGATCTATCTGACCACCTGTGTAAAAAGAGCACTGGTTCTGGAGAGTCGGATGACCTGGGTTCAAATCCTCTTTCAGACAATTTACTATGTATGACCTTGGTCAAGTCATTCAAACTTTCTGGGTCTCAGTTCTTCCTCTGTAAAATGAGGGGCTTGGCTTAGATGGCCATCGAGCTCTAAATCAAAGAATCAGTTTAAGAAGCGCTGAAGGGGGTGTGAGTGGAAAAACTTTAAAAAGCCCTGCACTACATCACACTACCACCACTCATGATTCAGTCACAGGACTAGGGACTGCAGTCAGTCAGTCAAACAGGAAGCATCTATTAAGTGTTTAGTATACACTTTAAGCACTGGAAATGCAAAGAAAGGTAAAAACAGGGTCCCTGCCCTCAAGGATTTTTATGGAAGAGAAAATATACAAATAGCTATGTACATGCAAGATAGATAGACTGACAGACAGACAGACAGATAGATGGATGGATAGACTGATAGATGGATAGACTGATAGAATACAAATGAAAGGCAGGTGAGAGAGCAGAACATTCCAGCAATGGCAGAAAGGACAGCATACACAAATTTTTCTGCTTTTGTGTTATGAGAGGTTGAGTGTGGAGCCATGGGAACCATAGTTCATAGCCACAGACTAGGTTTGTCCTTATCCTAGGGACACCATCTCAGTCACTGTCATTATGAGGAAAGAGTAGAGGGTGAGAAAGAAGATGAAAAATACGAGCAGTAACTGTCACTTCTTAAGATGTTTCTTTTTTTTTCCCTGAGCCGAGGTCCTTCCATACAAAGAGACACTATTGCAGGTTCAAGGGGTCCCCTGTGCCCTTCTAAGGAAAAGAACATGACATGCCTCTCATTTAAGAGTTAGCCCTGCTCCAACCTCTTGAGCAGAGTGTATTTCCTGGGACCTCCCATTTTAAAACTAGCGATCAATTTGGTTTGAAGTCTGCTCTCAAATATGCCCAAGTGCACTTTATTTATCACTTTGGACCAACAAAGATATTACGGTTATAGAATTGTTCTCTCTGATGCAGTCCACACATGTTGTTGGGTTTTTCCCCTCTTCTAATGATTAATAGCTTTGGGCGCCTGAGGCAGCCAGCAGTAAGGCAGGGCGTTAAACCATCTTGGCTGGTGCGTAGCTATTGCAAGGAAACATAGTGTGGGGAAGGCAGCAGGTTGGCCTCAATTCAGAAATGATATATAACAGTGAGTGAACCATGCCCTGTGAGATGGACCCAAAGGCAGAGACCCCATCCTCAGCCAACTTGCCCTCATCAGAGTGAGAGAGAAGCTGTGGATGATTCATGATAGCAGAGATAAAAAATGAGATGTGAAAGATGAGGGTTATTGAAAACTATTCACTTCACTACATCAATAGCCTTTAAAAAAATATTGGACTTGTGGTAGGCAGTAACAGTGAGAAATGCCTGGATGGGCTTGTTTCCTTGAGATTATTCTACGTGTACATTATGGAAGGTCATTAATAAGCATCTCAGAGACAGAATTGCATACTGATAGGTTGGGGGTGCACTCACAAATCATGGCAATATCATTATTAAACAATCTGCATCTCTATCCCTCATTGCCAAATGATGACAAGGGAATTGCTAAAAAGTTCAATGTGGAAAGAAAGCAAAAGGTGAGCCAAAGAACTGCCTTGTATCTCATTGCCTCCAGGTATTTCCTACTCCTGTCCTTCTTACATTCAGTCAGTCAGTCAACAAACACTTATTGAGCTCTTACACTGTTCCAGGCATTGGGCTGAGCTGGGGATATGAAGGCAAAAACGGTCCTGACCTTCAAGGAGCTGACATGATAACGGAAGAGACAGCACATAGACGGCAGAGGAGATGCTCTGCCCTTTTCTTTCAGCAATGTCCTCAGAAGAAAGAACTACAATTACCAAGACCTCCATAGTTTCTCAAATCTAATGACAAAAATCACACAATTTCAGAATTGGAAGGAGCCTCCGAGACCATCTACTATCCTTTACAACACACCAGACTAGTGGTCACCAGTCTCTATTGTTACAGACCTGCAAAGAGAGGCTTCATAAAACCATGAGACCAAAGCCTGGGACCTTAGAGGGCTCCTCATCTAACCGATACCTGAAAAGGAATCCCTCTTTACAACACACCAGACTAGTGGTCACCAGTCTCTATTGTTACAGACCTGCAAAGAGGGGCTTCATAAAACCATGAGACCAAAGCCTGGGACCTTAGAGGGCTCCTTATCTAACTGATACCTGAAACGGAATCCCTCTTTACAACATACCAGACAAATGGTCATTCTGAAGGTCTGTCTGAAGACCTCCAATGAAAAGGATCACGAGTTCACAGCATCATAGACATGGAGTCGGAAGGGACCTTGGAGGCCATCTGGACCATTGCACTTATTTTACAGGTATGGAAACTGAGGCCCAAGAAAATTTAAGTGACTTGTCCAAGCTCACAGAGGCAATGTGTCAAAAGTGTCCTCTAAACCACGCTCCTCTGAGCCAGTGCATTTTCCACTGGACTTTATGTTGCTTTCCACTATCTGCAGTCTACTTTCAGATGGCTCTAATTAATAGAAAATTTTAAAACAAAGCCCACCACTAATTGTGCCCTCTCATTTCCTACCACAAAGCATCTCTTATCATTTATTTTCATCTCCACTAGTTCCTAGTTTCCTTAAGAAAGGACAGTGATTTGAGAAAGGAGCATGGTATCATAATAGTAATTAATAATTATAATAATAATTGCATTTATATAGGACTTTAAGGCTTGCAAAGTTCTTTACAAATATTATCTCATTTTATTCTCATAATAACTTTGGGAGGTAGGTACTATTATTATCCCCATTTACAGATGAAGAAACTGAGGATGAAGAAGGCTAAGTAAATTGCCCAGGGTCAATTTAGTAAATATCTGAGGCCTGTTTTGAACTCAGGTCTTCCTAACCCCAGGCCCAGCTTTCTATCTGTAGTGCACCTCACTAGTATAATGGATAAAATTCCAGACTTGAAATCAAGAAAACCAGTTCAAATATCTCCTTGAACACTTACTAGCTGTGTGACTCTGGGACTTGGTTTCCTCTTCTGTAATATGAGGCAACTGAACCTGAGGACCTCTAAGGTCCCTTTCAACTCCAAATCTATGATCCTATGCTAACACCTACTAGGACTATTCCCTTAACTCCCACACATATTAGCTGTCTAGGTCTCCAGAGAGTGGCTTACCACTTCTCCCAGAATTCTAAATCCAGACTCCAATGAGCCCCCATCAGTTTGCTTCCCACTAGCAATCAGCCATAATTCATTAACCTTTTAGCAAAGGTATTTACTAAAAGAAAATCAAAAGAGCATAGTAAGAAATTTTCCCCAAAAGTCTGAGGCCCGCTCTCCAACAAAGACACACAGAGTCCATGTGTAAAGTGGGCACAAAGAATATGCAAAGATAGTGAGGTCCGCAGGTGGAGAACACATGTAGCAAAGGGGCAACACAATTCATGATTTCTAGAACATTTTTCTCCCTTTGTAGAGAACTTTCCCCTTAGGGAAGTCCCCTTAGTGAAGCTATCTGATGGGTTCTGGAGGTCAGTGCCTTTGTAGACTTCATAGCTGCCTTCCCTCCACTATTAAGGTCACACTCCCTGAAACTGACTGTTCTCAGGAGGCTCACAGCTGTATATATTATCGCCTACTGGTTTTTTTCTCTCTGATCTCAGCAGCTCCTATTGGTCCAGTCACTCTAATGACGTGATCAATTGAAGATGGGGGAAATTACTATGTGAGCACACACACACACACACACACACACACACACGTACACATGTGTGTGAGGGGCGTGGCTCTGACTCTAGTGGGGATCCTCTGAAATGGCATTCTTCCACCACTTAACTGGCCAGCTTTGAACTAGCTTGATGTTTACGTGGAAGTCCAAGAGGTAAAAGTTGATATTTTCAACCAATTGCAAAGTATTTTCTTTGTGGTAATATCTAGTTTTCATCCAATGGCCAAAGCCCTATGATCCTCGCCAATTAATTAAGGATCAATACTCAATTTACTCTCTTGATGGATTGATTAAGTTGAGTGCCTAAGTCTTCTGTGATGGCATTCACTGAGGGAGCGGCAAAAGTCCCCCCTTACACTATGACGAGCATCCAGAGAAGGGTGATGGGAGTGAGATCATGAATATTCAGTCTGGAGAGGAGATGTATGAGGGCTATAACAGATACTTTCAAGACTCTCAAAGGCTGCCATGTGGAAGAGGGACTTCACCATGTTCTGCTTGGTCCCAGAGGGCAGCACTAGAAATAAGAAGTAAGAAATCGCAAAGATAGAGATGTTGGTTTGACATAAGGAAAAACTTGCTAATAATTAGGGCTGTCCAAAAGTAGAACAGGTGCCTCAAGAGACACTAGAGATCTGGGATCAAAGTCAGCTATGTTGCAGAAAGGATTCTCTTTCACAAGTGTGGGCTGCACCAGACATCCTTTAAGGTCCCTCTCAAATCTGAGATTATCCTGATAGTATTCTTATCTAAACATTAGAAGTATTATTACTTATTATTAATAGTATTATTATGTTAATAGTATTACCTAAACATTAAAACTATGATTCTATAGTTTCAAAGTCATGTCATTACAATTCAAGACGCTAGTGCCATAGTGCCATAGTGCAGAGCACTGCAAAGGAGTCGGGAACAACAGAGTTAAACTATGACCTCAGATACTTACTGTGTGACCCTAGGCAAGTCACTTAACCCCTATTTGCCTCAGTTCCTCCTCTGTAAAACGGGAACATGCTGGAGAAGGATATGTCAAACCACTCCAGTATCTTTGCCGAAAAAAGCCTATGGACAAGTCCATGAGGTCACAAAGAGTCGAACATAACTGAACAATTGAACAACATCAATTACAACTCCCCCCCTCCCAACCCTAGGCTATCATACATAACACTGCCTCACCAAGAAAACCTATCTCACTCCTTCCTCCTAAATCACGTTTTTTCTAACCTTTGAAATGCTATTCAACATAGAAGGAAATAAGCTAAGCGAGGCAAGCAATGCATACAATGACTATAATCATTTAAGTGAAAAGAAATAAAAGGTGCAAGTGTGATAACCAATCTTGGTTCCAAGTCAAGTAAGCAAGTCCATATAACAACGTACCAGGAATTATGTTAGCACTGGACATGCAAAGGGAAGCAGAATGAAATAGTCCCTGCCCTCAAGGAACTTACATTCTAATGGGAGGAAACAACACATTAAAGGGAGCTGAAAAGCAGGAGAGAGATAGTAGAGAAAGTCCAGAGCGTAAGGAGTGGAGCCTAGAGAGAAAGAAGACAGGGATGGCCTGGTCACTTTCCCAAAAATAAAGGTTCCGGGAGGAACCAGCCAATCAGAGGAAGGGGATACAGTGGCAGGGTGTACTTCCAGTGTGAGAAATCCAAGGTGGTGTGAACTTCCAGGGTGAGGAGGTTTCTGTGGCATAGGAGAGAAAGGCCAGAAAGTCAGTAATGGAACCTGGGGAGGAATAAAGACCACTGATGATAAAACATACCTCCCTCTTCTTGGCTTTGAGGGGAGGGCTATGGACAGCAGAATTATGTCAATTGGTTTCACTTATTATGAGAGAGGGTTTCACTGGGGAGGGAGGTGCACTTCTGGAAACGATTGTGATATCGCCATGCTTCTTCCCACTTTTTGTCCTTTCACTGGCTGTCCCCCATGCCTGGAATGCTGCCCCTCCCCCCTCTGCCTCCCTGGCTTCCTGCAAATGTCAACTAAAAGCCCACCTTCTGTAAGAAACCGAGGCGATGAGGGCTTGCCCTGGTCTGTAGCGTTTTTCCAATTTCTGAGGTATAAACACTCACACTGAAAATCAAACTGGTCCTCACCAGCCAGTACCGGCTGCTTCTAGCATATAACACAAAGGTTACAAAGCTGAGAGACTAGAAGAAGGGTGCTATCTTCGAAGGGAAGGTAATAATTTTTCCTCTGGACATGTTGAGTTTGACATGTCTATGGGTTATCCAAGTTGAAATGTCCATTTAGCAATTGGTGATGCTGGACTGAAGCTCAGAGTGGGACTTAGTATATAGATCTCTAAGTCATCTGCGTAGGGATAATGAGTAAGCCCAGGGAAGCTGACGAGGACACCAAGAGAGAGTGCAGAAGAAGAGAAGAGGGAGAGCCCAAGACAAAAAGTCTTAGGGAACATCCCCACGTTAGGGGTGGATACTGAACCAGCAAGAAAAATTGAGGAGTAGTCAGACAGGGGAACCACAAGAGAGGAGTGTCATGAAATCACAAAGAGTAGATTATCCAGGATAAGATTATAAATAGTGTCAAATGCCTTAGAGAGCTTAAATAGGAGAAAGACTAAGAAAAAATCATCAGATTTGGCAATTAAAAGATCACTGATGGGCAGTTAGGTGGTGCAGTGGATAGAGCACCGGCTCCGGAGTCAGGAGGACCTGAGTTCAAATCCAGCCTCAGACACATACTCAGACACTCACTAGCTGTGTGACTCTGGGCAAATCACTGAACCCCAATCACCTCACAAGAAGTAAAAAAAAAAGATCACTGATGACTTTGGAGAAAGCAATTTCTGTTGAGTAATGAGGTCAGAAGCCAGACTGAAAAGGGTTGAGGAATGAGCAAGAGAAGAAGAGAAGGCAGAAAGTGTAGACAATTTTGAGAAGCAGTACCTAGATTCGAACGCAGGACCCCCACACTACACTCCTATAAGAAATTAGAGAGAGTTGAGTAAACGATTATCATATCTCATATTAAAGGGTAGGGGATGCCCCAAACTACTTTGAAACTTGGAGCTGATACTTCTGATTCCCAATACTGGGCAGGCTGGGTGATGGAACCAGAACCTTATGGCCCAAGATTAGAAGGAAATGTATTCCAGGCATGGGCGACAACTCATACAACGGCACAGAGCAAGAAGAAGGCCAGTGAGGCTGGACCACAGTGCAGATGAAGGAAAGTTTCATGGTTTGTTTTTCAACTTGGGCTGTCTTTGTAAAGGTCTAAGTAGTGCCTTTCTTCTGTGTTTGCTTACCACAAGTTCCCAGCAGTGTTTCTTCCTCTTATCCTGTTCCCACAATACCACGGTATGGTATAGTGATGAGGGAACTGGGCTTGGAGTCAAGAAAAGCTGGATTTGAATCTTGACTCGGACACAGACTGGAGGCAGCTAGATGGTATAGCAGATAGAGGACTGGACCTGGAGTCAGGAAGGTCTGAGCTCAAATCTGGCCTTAGATACTTACTAACTGCTTGACCTTGGGCAAGTCACTTAACCTCTAGCTGCCTCAGTTTCCTCAACCATAAAATGGAGATGATAATAATAGCACCTACCTTCCAAGGCTGTTTTGAAGATAATGAGATAATATTTGTAAAGCACTTTGCAAACCCTAAAGTAAATACTATTACTATAATATGTAATATATATTACATATACATTACTATGTGTAATGTATAGTCATATATGTTTGTATAATGTGTAATATATTACATATATTGTGTAAGTACTATTACTATAGTTATTTTATATAACACTAGGCAAGAAAGTCACCAAACCCCTCCTAGCCTCAGTTTCTTCATTTGCAAAATGGTAACAATAATGCTGGTAACACCACACAGAGTCATTTGGAGGATTCAATGAGATAAAAGGTTTGGTCAATTTAAAGTGCTATGCCACTGTCAATTATTCTAATCAAAGAAGTTTGCAGACTGGACCCAGGTGACCTCAGGTCAACCTCTGAGTATGGACAGTATGGAGCCATGATGACAAGCAAAGCTCCCTCAAGCAGAGACAGCAGAATTGTTTGACACCATCTTTTGCCAACATGAAAGAACTGGCCAAGAGCAAAAGATGTCCTTCCTTGGCCTGGCTTTGTCATCAATGAAATTACTACATTCTAATTAGGAATGCAGTGAGGGGCTTGACGGTCAGGAGCTAGGTGCTTATCAAACTCCTTTGGTTTCAGCCTCTGACTGTGATAATCCAGGATAAAAATCTGACTCAGATGCTAATGAGAATCCATTGGCGCTCAGAACTTTGATGCTACATCTGCACAGTGGAGATGAGATCCTCATTTAATGCATAATTAACAGGCGGCTGAGGGTGCACAAGTGTGTGTTTAAGAACTAGGTGGAAACTTCAGATTTTTTTCTTGTCTCACTCCTGGTACCCATTTCCAAGCATGAGGGACTCACGGCCTTCTACCTGGGCACCCTCTTTTTTTTCCCCTCTAGGCGGATAAGCCTGCAGATGGCTCAGAAAATTCCAGTGTTTCAGTGGATTGATCAAAATACTGAGAACATGAGAAGGCAAGAAGAAAGCAAGAAGAAAGCAGCCTGGGAAGACCAAGGATGGGCAGATTGAATGAAGAATGCGAGAAGATGGCACTTACGGAAATCACAGCAAAGGAGAGCGAAGCTTCGAGCAGATAAACCAAAACGTGGCTCTCCAAAGGGTAGCTTGCTGTAGTGGGCGAAGCTCAGAACCTGATGTCCCGGCTCAAAGCCTCCCCCTGATGCTGATTTAACTGCTGGACCCCGAATGAGCTATTTATTTCTGTGAGCCTCAGTTACCTAATCACTGAAATGGGTGTGATGATACTTCCTCACAAGAGTCCCAGGAGGCTCAAAGGAGACAGTGGTATGAGACGAGCAATGAATGGACAGGCTGTGATCTGCCAGAGTGCAAGAAAGGCCATCATCAACTAGATCTAGAAAACAATGGAATAAGAAGGCACTCAGGTTGTCAAGTGATTTGCAAACTTTCAAACAAAACATATTGCATATGTGTGCTGTGTATGCATATATGTATATATGTGTATATGCATAGATATTTATAGTGCATATGTATATGTATGTATATAGTGAATGTACATATGTACGTGTGTCTGTTGTATACTGTGTGTATGTGTGTGGACGTTTAAGTGTGTGTGTATCAGTTATGACTGCTCTATAACTTGTAGTCTTACTGGCCTGGGATTCGGAGAAGTTTCTGTGTGACTTACCCAGGATCTCACAGGTCTTCCCATCTCTATAGCCAGCCCATCAGGCATTGAGCCATGCTGCCTTTCAACACTCCTAGCCATCGATATGAACAAATGTACTTTTCTACACTTATCCCCTGCCCCTGGCCAGTTGCCATAGAGGCATGAAATAGCGACTTTCCAGCCCTGCTGAGGATAAGCAGCCTGGAAGCTCTGAAAAGTGATTCCTTTCACTCTAGTCCCCAGCAGCAAGGCCAGCCAGTGCTGATGTCCTAAGGCAGCTTCATAAACACCATCAGTGCACAAATACTCTTTTTAACATGGAGTAGCACAGAGCTGAGGTCAGATCCTGACTCTGCTACTTACTGAGTGACCTTGGGTAAGTGACTTCCTCTCTCTGAGACTCAGTTTCTACATCAGTAACATGATGGGCCTGAACTCTAAGGTCCCTTACAGTCCTATATCCCTTGAGCCTGTGAAAATTTTCAGCCACATCTTTGAATGATTCAAAAAGTTTGTTGATCGATGGCTAGGTGGACATCTCTCCAATTTTATGACAGCAGCATCATGGTAGAATGGATACATGGCAGCCCTGGAAGGCAGAAAGCCATGTTCCAAGCCCTGCCTCTGTAGGGCACTGGCTGTTGGACCACAAGCAAATCACTCACCCTCTCCTGCCCCAGACAATTAAGACTGCAATTATTGATGAATTGCCAGTCTGGATTAGTGGAGACGGGTTCTGTATATACAGAAAACTCCCTATACCAATGAAATCCCAAGTTTAGACACTCACTCCCCAAAACAACCTTGAGAGATCCTTAGCAATATTTCTGAATGCTCTGAAACTTTGTTACTTATGTTTTCATTTAATATAAAATGATGAAAGTTCTGTCCAAATCATTTCATAAAAAGAAATGCATTTTATTTCTGTATTCATCCACTCCAATTGTAGGCCTTGTGGAATAGGCCCTCTAAAGGGAAAGACTCTTGATGAGTAAGATTTACAATGTAAGAGAAAATGAAGCTGACGTGGTAAGTTTTCCGGATGAGTAGCTTGGGAGTAATTGGGTTCTCAGTAAGAAATTCCCTCCCCCCTCCCTACCAATGCAGATCAGCAGCTATTCTCTGCGAGTTAGAGCCTGGGAGAGTTTCCCAAGGCATTGCCGGGAGAAGAGGCTTGCCCAGGGTCACAGAACCAAGATGTGTCAGAGGGAGGACTGGAACCCAGGTGCTAGAGGCATGCCTTTCTGATGCTTAAAGCAATCATGATATGGTCAAATATACTTCATGACACCCCCAAGTGCAAAGGGTCCCCTTGATCATGTTCTGGTGGGTCCCTGACATACCATTTATCTCCGACTAGCAGGTCTGCCAGGCCTGGACAAGGAGAAGCTCTCAGTGTGTTACCTGCACAAGGGAGGTGGTGTACCCAAGTGTATAGAACTACTCAGTCTCGTACCAGGGCTTGTTGCATTAGGAACCTAGATTTAGGGCCAGACGGATGTCAGGAGCTATCTAGTCCACGGGTCCTTAGCTTCTTTTGTGTCCTGGAGCCCTTCAGTCATCTGGGGAAGCCTCAGGACCCCTTCTCAAAATCATGTTTTTAAATGCATAAAATAAAACATGTAGGAGTTTAAAAGAAAACTATCACATTGAAATATAGTTGTCAAAACGTTTTAAAAATCAGATCATACATCCCAGGTTAAGAGCTCACGATCCAGTCCAATCTCATCATGTTATAGAGGAGGAAATTAAATCCCAGAGAGAGCAGGTTACTTGCCCAGGGTCACACAGAATGGTAGGCAGCAAAACAGGACTTGTGACTCCCATTCAATGCTCCCTGCTGCCTCTAAATGTTAGGGTGGGGAGATTCACATCTGGGTCTGCTGACTCCCAGTTAGTGTTTTGCATTACAACGGATTTTTTTTTAAAGTCTTCTGATTCCAAAATGCAAGAACTTAGAAATAAAGCCCAATTTTCCAGACAAAATAGAACTTCAGGGACAGAGCATAGAAAGGTACAAATAATGTTGTTTTCCAATTACATTTTAACTCCAGGCATGTCTTTGCTAATCTGCTTCCTGTGCAGGTTTGTTCTGGATAAACCATCAATCCCCAAAAGAGATGCCTTCAAATGAAAACCTGTTCACTCAAAAGACGGTTTTGTTTTTGCATTTCACTGATCATTATTCCTACCTCCCTTGGCCTACGAACGGTGTCTGTTTTTACGTGTGAACAGGGAAAAATCCTTTAAAATGAGCCTCCATGCAACAATTACTCGAACAATTGTAGCAATGGACCATTAGTGACTCTGATGGTAGGTCCCGTGTCCTTTTTTTCCCGAGAGATCATTAACAAAATTAATTTTACATTTATGCCAAGGAGTAATGGAATCAACAGCTCCACATTAAGGTGGTAACGAGATTTTAATCATCAGTAAAAACTTATTAGAGGAATATCTGCCTCATCAACTTCAGTCCCAAACTAACGAGTTACCGCTTATGATCATTAAGAATAAATAAGCATATCGTGTAAAATTGGATTATCTTACAACTTCAATTGATTGAGTTCTTTAATCAATAAATTAAACGTGGGAAACATGATTCTTAGTCCAATCAGACAGGAGTCTAAATTAATAGTCTACTATCTCAGAAGTGGCCACATGGCTATGGATCAGTTGGGGTAAATGGATGGCTCTTGATTTCAAACACCACTGCAAGTCATTGTGATTTATCATCTCCAGATGTTAATGACGAGGAAATTTTTTTTTCATAGGGAAATTTGTTCCTCACAGAGTTCAGTATGTGTGTGTGTGTCTTTCCTTTGGAGGGGATTTGGCAGGGGGTGGGAGGAATGGAGAACCAGAGATACTAATATAAGGTTTATTTTTACATCACTATGTGCCAAGGTCCCCTATTAGTGAGGATATTGGTTCTGAGATGGCTTGGGCAGAATGGTCCACCAAGGCAAAGAATGGAGTAGACTGAGCTATTGTTGATGTCTCTATGAATGGAGCTATCACCAGGGATGCTCTTTTCTATGTAAGGCCGCTGACGTCACACTAATTCTGCTAGCAGTACCACATCTACTGTTTACCCTTCCTTCTCACCAGAATTAATGATATTAATAATAATAATAATAGTCAATGGGTAGAATGCTTTAAGAATTATAAGGAATTTAACATTGCTATCTCATTTGATCCAAACAACTGGTTTGTACAACTGAAAAATATATGACTGTGGCATGGTCAGTAAGATGGAGGTGCTCTTAGTAGATAACTTGTGGTCAATCAATTACTTGTGTGCTGTAATAATAATAATAATAATAATAATAATAATAATAGCATTTATATAGCTCTTACTAGGTGCCAGGCCTATGCTAAATGTTTTAAAAGTACTATCTCATTTGGTCCTCATAGCAACCTTGGGAGGTAGGTGCTATGTTATCTTTATTTTACAGATGAGGAAACTGAGGCAAACAACTTAAGTAACTTGCCCAAAGTCACACAGGTATTAGATATCTGAAGGTACATTTGCAGTCAGGTCTTCCTCACTCCAGGTTGAGAGAGAAGAGGGAGGGAGGGAAGGAGAAAGACAGAAAGAGAGACAGAGAGAGATCAGACATAGAACACAGAGTAGTTATTGAGTGAATGTAGAAAGTGGGAGTAGAACATTAGGACATGAGAAGAAACAAATATACAATCAGAAGGGTACTAGCTCTGGAATCAGAGAACACGGATTTCAATTCCACCTCTGGTGTCCATTACCTATATGACTATGGACAAGTTATTCATCTTAACCACTATGGGTCTCAGTTTCTTCCTCTACAAAATAAGGGTTGGACTGGACAGCCTCTAAGATCTATTCAAGCTCTAAATTAATGACGCAATGAGTGTGAGGCAGAGAGTGCACCCTTTGTAGACACCCACATGATTGTTATGCAGGATGGAGGCAGAGGCAGGCATGCTTTGCTGGGTTGGTGTCTGGCCATTGTGCACCTGGCTCCTGAGGCCCCTTCAGTCTGCAACATCAACATTCTAGGTACTGGGAGGACAGACACCAGGAGACAGGAGATACCTGAATGGTTCGCATGTGATATCCAGTAACCTCTATGTGGGAAAAGAAGGCAATGGCAGAGGCCCTCACAAATCCAGATCTCAGATTGTTGCCAAGTGGTGAGGTGCCTGTGAGCACATGGGAGGTGGGCACATAACACGTTGCTCCTTAGAGACCAGATGCTACATAAACAAAACGTCTCTTTAAATCTTTAAAACGTAAAGAGTTCTAAAAGACTCCAAGACCCATTGTCTTAGCTCTATCATTGCAGGGTCTACCCATCCATGCAATAAATAATGCAAAGGCTCAACCCTGAATTCTTTACTATAATAATGGTTTAAAATGATTATCCGATAAGCCCTCTCTGTGCGGCTGTTTTTCTAAACTTTGGTACATAATACAAGTCGCCACTGATATGTGATTAAACTTACAAGTAAGATGTGGTACTTTAAAAAAAAACAGATGAAGGAGAAAAAAATAATACCTTGCTATCTGATTTATTATTAATTCTCAATAGTACTACATTAAATAATCATATAAATAAATGTTCTTAATTAAATAAAATGCCTTTCAGCCTTCTTCCTGAACTCTCACTTAGCTTTTTCCTCGTGGCAATCACTTTATCTTATTTGAAAGTGGGTCGTAAGTACAGATGAAAGTCAGCAACCAGGAAGAATTATTGTAGCAAGCTTCTAACTAAGCTAGAAAATGAATCACTCCAGCTCACCCAGTCACCCCCACAAAGCCCTTTCCCCCGAGTCCCAGTGGCTTCTTCTTAAGGGAGTACCATCCTTCACTCTGCCCTTTATGGCTCTTGGTCTGAAACTTGGAACATTGGACAGGGGCAGCAGCACAGCCCAGTACATAGTGGGTGCTTAATAGGTGTTTGATGAATTTAATTGAGGAGGTAGAATTTGATTCAAAGGATTAAATCCCATTTCTATTATGTGCTAGCACTATGTTTCATGCTATTAAGGATACAGAAATGTACAGATTATTTCAATAAATCTCTTTAATGTAGATGTTGCCTCTAATGGTGCTTATTGCCACCCAAGCATACCTTCCCCTCTTATCATCATTACCATCACAAAGCATATATTAAGTATATATTTATGTTGGAAACACAAAGGCAAAAGCACAGTTTCTGCCCTGAAGTAACTTACATTCTAATGGGAGAGACAAGAGGCAAATAACTATATATGACTCTTTTCTATGTCCTCCCATAACTCTCCCATAGGGTCAACCTACTATGGTGGGGACCGTCTTTTGGGTGCCTTTACATGCTGTGAATGATTTACATTACTCCAGTCATATGTCTAGTCACTGATCTTTGAGTAAGGCACCATCAGTTAAATTAACATTCTAAAGTCTGGGCAATCTTTAGGACCATCTGCTCCCTTCTTCTGCCTCTATCACTATTGAATCAACAGGAGACCAGGCAAGGCTGAGGGTGATTACATTTTTTGTTATGTCATGGATGATCATGGCCAAAGAATTAATCTCCCGGTGGCCAGGCTACAAGTAAGTGATGAACAAACACTCCATACTTACCTCGAATGGTCTTTGGAAAGAAGCTATGGTCTGATATCATCCATTCACAAACCCTTTCCAGGATGACACAAGGAGCAGGGACTTGCTCCAGTGGCCTAACTTTGAAAATCTATAGCCATCTCCACCCCACAATGGAGAGTCACAGGAGGATTACATTAAAGACAAGACTATGGAGAATTTTCAAAGTCAGCCAAAGGAAGATAAATGTTATGAAAATCAAATGTGATAAAAGCACTTAGCACTGTGCCAGGCCATAGAAAGCACCCAATCAATGTTTGTTGCCTTCCGTCCCTCCCCCCCATCACAGGATCAGGCCTGTGTCGGCCTTTTCCTTCCCCTGCCTCAACGACACTTAGCTTATTGAAAGAATCCAACAAGAAGTGACTGAATTGTGCTTACTCAAAGAAATCACTGGAACAATGAGAATTTACCCCCACTCTCTGTCTCATTGTTTCTCTGCATGCTTGTTATTGGTATTTTTAACAATACTTTTCTAGATAAAGATCATTTAATTATGCCACAAGTTGGTGTTTTTGCTATAAAAAGTACATGGGGAAGAAGCCACAGGAGATGGACAGGGCCCTTGCTCCCCCCACCCTGGCTGGAGCCTCGACTGTCCTCAGCGCCTTGTCCTTGTCCTCTGGTGAGGTTCCATCCCCCTGCCTTGTCTCTGGTTCCCTCAACCCACCCACCCACAGTGTGCAGGTCCCACAGGCTGGCAGGTAGGCTGATGAGGAGGTGGAGGAAGGTGGTCTTAATGGTGTCTGTCTCATGACGCTGGAAGAAAAGCCAACCTGACCCTACATCTCCACAGCCTGGCAGCCTCAAGGCTCTATCACGGCAGGCATCCTGTTATCTTCAGGCATCCCCAACCCTCACAACTTTTGCATCACAAGATTTCTGAGATTCAGAGGAGCCCACAGAGAAGTAAACATAACCTCCTCACCCCAGAAGACTCCTTCCCCAGTTTTCTTACCACAGGACCAGGCTGAACAATGGATCCAGAAGGAGCTTCCTGGATTTGATCTGCTTCATATCCCTCCACTGTCTGGCAGGAAAACTGCCTCAGAAATTCTGACGTTGCTTGGCCACCACTAGTTTTAGTGGCCAGGCCCTATAAAAGATTCCTTGCCCTCTTTCCCATCCTCTTTTGGGGTGGGATGGGGTGGGGGAGAAGGAAGAAGGTCAAGGCCTCAGATTGCTACTGGATCTAAAAGAAGCTTTCTTAATTCAATCTGGTTGAGATAAATCCCTACTTTTCCTTGAGAAAGGCCACAGGAGGACATTCCTAGTGACCAGGCATTAAAGTCCTTGCCTCAATAATGAAAAGATGTAAAAAAAAAGTTTTCAAACTATTCATGAAAACGTAAAAATGAGGGAAAAAATAGTTGTGCTCCGATTGGCCTTGTAAATATAACTCTAACTTCCTACCACCCCCACAACAAAAAATAGTAAAATCTAGTCCACTGTGGAGTGGGGGAGTATATGGGGTGGGGTGGAACTAATGGATAATTGATATGAATCAAGTTCAACTGCCTAGAAATGTCCTTTCTGGCCTGGAGACAAAAGAATCAGGTGGGGGCTCAGAGCAAATTTCATTAGTAACCTATATCCAATACATAACCAATATCCAATAACACCAGTGGATTTCATTAGTGACCTATATCCACTACACAACCAGTATCCAATAACACCAGCGGATTTCATTAGTAACCTATATCCAATACACAACCAGTATCCAATAACACCAGCGGATTTCAGTAGTGACCTATATCCAATATATAACCAGTATCCAATAACACCAGCGGATTTCAGTAGTAACCTATATCGTTCAACTTTCTAAGTTTACAGACAAGAAAAGCAACATGAAGCTGGGACTTCTGCCCTGTTCTAAGCTCATCTTTCTATCCCCTGGATGACAGGCCACTTTGAACAAGTGGGCTTTCAGGAAATCACCTCCCAGAGGAAAGAGGAGAAAGGGAAGTAGAGCCCCAAGTGGGTAGAGTGAACCTGAGCACAATTACACTTCTCCAGAGAGGTGAGGGAATTGTTTCTTATCCAAACTGGCCTCCACGGCAATGTTGTCTCGGATAGGAATAGGTATGTATAAATACATATGTATAAATGTACTCATGATGTGATTAAAATTATCTTATCCTTAAAAGCCCATTGTTAAAGTATCAATAACAACTACATATATAAGTACATACGTACATATATTTTAATATACTATACATGTACACGTTAGTTATCTCCCTGATAGATTATCAGCAGCTTGAGGGGAGGAAAGGTTTCATTTTTGGTCTTTTATCCCCAGTATCTGGCCCATAATAGACATTTTATAAAAGCTTACTCGTTAAGTGATTGATCAATTAATATCGGAAAAAACATTGAGCTTTGAGAGAGAAGTTTCACTGAAAGGCATCAAAAAAACTGTTCATGAGGGGCTGAAAAATATATAGATGGTGAGAAAGTGGATGCAAAGAGAGGAAACAATTCTGTCTAGGAGGGTGGGACAGAGAGGGCAGACATAGGATAGTGGTTCAAGGACACCGCAAGGGAAGGGGGGTAGAGATGACCAATTTTTTTCTTATATTTATTTCTTTACTCATTCAACATTTATATTCTTATAGTTCTTTCTTCTTATGGCCTCTGTGCTTACTGAATAACTGAAGAGCTCACATGATCACCTTTTCAGGAAGGAAGGAATATAATTACTGAACCTGAAACAAAAAATAGCATAAAAACTGCGATTGAGTTGGGAGGGCTGGAAAGATAACCTATGCTGATTGTCAGAAGGAAGGAAGGAAGGAAGGAAGGAAGGAAGGAAGGAAGGAAGGAAGGAAGGAAGGAAGGAAGGAAGGAAGGAAGGAGGAAGGAAGGAATCATATACATTTGGTTCTGCTGTTAAACAGTAGCGTTCTAGCCACCAGCAGTGTGGTGCTGTGAAAAGAGGGCTGGATCTGGAGTCAGAGGTCCTGAATTCACATCCCAGCTCTGCCATTTTCTGCCCGGTGCCTTTGGGCAAGCTGCTTAAGTCCTCTTCAGGAAGGACACGTGCGTGCTTTGAAGACCTACAACGTTCCAGGCGCTGTGCCAAGTGCTTCACAGATGTCCCATTTGTTCCTCACAACAACCTGGGAGGCGGGGGCTATTATTATCCCCATTTCACAGTTGAGGAAACTGAGGCAAACAGTGGTGAAGTGACTTGTCCAGCGTCACGGAGCTAGTCAGTGTGTGAAGCGAATTTGCACTCATCTCCCTGACTCCCTATCATCTGACTCCCTGTGATCAGCTCTCTATCCATTGTATCCGAGGTGCCAAGAAGTGAAGGCTAAACCAGATTAAAACAGAATTGAGAAATGTTTAAGAAACTAAATAAAAATACAGGAGGCTAGCGATATTGTCCATTTTCCAGCTACAGGGATTGTTTCTGTTTGAATTCACTATCACTGCATTACTCCGCGGACCCCATTCCCAGCCCCCGCCCCACACCCCAGCACACCCAGGCCTTGCTGAGTGATTCGGAAAATGTTCACTTGGAGACCAAGGCTAGAAATCTACCCAATTACATAATAACAACAGCAACAATTACGGTGATGAGAATGGCTAGGATTTATGTGGCGATTTAAGGTTTTCAAAGTGTGTTTCTCACTTGATCCTCACAACAGCCCTGTGGGGTACACGCTATTTTTGTCCATATTTTACATACAAGGAAACTGAGGCTCAGAGATGTTAAGTAATTTTCCCAGGGTCTCACAGCTAGTATCTAAGAACTTGACCTTAGGGCTCCCTGACTCCCAATCTGAAACTGAGCCCATTACGCCACCTAGTGGTCCAATGTGTGTTCCAAAGATCTTCTCCCCCGTGGAGCCACTTGGAAAACAGATGTTCAGAAGTCTGGGGGGCAGCTAGGTGGTGCACTGGATAGAGCACCGGCCCTGGATTCAGGAGGACCTGAGTTCAAATCCGACCTCAGACACATAACACTTACTAGCTGTGTGACCCTAGGCAAGTCACTTAACTCCATTGCCTAGCCAAAAAAAATAATAATAATAATAATAATAATTTTAAAAAAAGTCTGGACTCTGGGCAAAGAAAAAGTCTTCCTTCAAATCCAGCCTCAGACACTCAACACTTAACTAGCAGTGTGATTCTAGGCAAGTCACTTAACCCTGATCGCCTCACCAAAAAAAAAAAGAAAAGAAAAGAAAAAGCCTTCCCAGCCCTCACCACGGGCAGGGTGCCTGGGAAGGCGTAAGCTCTATGACGATTCCGCACCGTGAATTTAAAGGGATCTCAGAAAGCTGGTCTATGGCAGCGTAGCAGATGGATGACGGAGCAGTCAGGGCACCAGAACCGGGAAGGAGAGTCAGTGGGGAGCGGCTGTTTCAGCAGGAGGAGGCTGCAAAGACGCGAAGGCTTCTTGCCTGTCCTGGCCCTCTCTGGCCACCAGGCTGTATTTCCAGGCATCTGTCTCATGAAGGCTTTGTGGCAAAACTACTACTGCCACCCACACGGCAATTCTCAGTGGGAAATGAGGAATGACGAGAGCTCTAACATCAGCTCCTCTGAATCATGGGCACAGCCAAGCTTGCTCTAGGCTCTGTTCCCAGAGGAAAGTCCCGGGCAGACACAAGGCATCCTCACAGGAGAAGGGGTGAGGCAGCAAAAAGCTGGCGAGGCTCGGATGCTTCCCCCAGCGACCGTTTACTGACGGCCAAAACATTAAACCTCATATTCTGTTTACTTCATTCAATTCAACAAACGTTAATTATATGCTAGACACTTCATTTAGATGCCAGGGATACAAAGTAGACAATGAGCTTCAGCCCTCAAGCAGCTGGCGTGGAGCCATGGGGAAACAGCATGTAAGATAAGTAAATACAAAAGATATGCAGGTAACCCACAGAGCAGCACCCAGAAGCTCAGGGCTTAGAAAAACCTGGGTCCAATCTCAGATCAGTATCTCTCTGGCTCATTATTGCCCTCACTTAGTCTACTCCTGGAAAATCTCCAAATATCGTTCATGTCTACGTGCCCACTGATAGGGCAACAGAGTCTGTAGCTCCCAGACAAGCATTCAAGTTAACAAATGCATCTCAGTACAAGGTAGCCTTTATTTTATCCCATATAAAATGCACAAAATGCAAAGTACTCACAGGAGCCCATCGCTGAATGTAGCAGACACACGAAGAGAAGTGAATAAGGCATTCATGTGATTTGTGGTTTGCACAGGTGAAATTCTATGAAATCCTCCATCAACACAGATAACAACCCCTTTGGGAGTAAGTTGATTGCTTCCAGAGCTGCTGTGGCCAAATAGCTACTCTGTGCCTGACGGCTCTGCTTAAGAAGGGTCTGTCTTTTGCTGGACAATCACAGGGCAAGATGATCCAGAGCCTGAAGCCAGATGGTCTGTTATAGAAGGATAAATGAGAGGCAAGTGAAGAAAGCCAACAGTAACCATCCTTTGCCAATCATTCCACGTACTAAGGTGAAGCTGGAGGGCTTTGTAGAAAGTCATGGTGGGGGCAGCTAGGTGGCACAGTGGATAGAGCACCACCGTGCTGGTACTCAGGAGGATGTGAGTTCCAATCTGGCCTCAGACACTTGACACGTACTAGCCATGTGACCCTCAGCAAGTCACTCAACTCCACTGCCTAGCCAAAAAAAAAAAAAAAATGAAAGAAAAAGAAAGGAAGGAAGAAAAAAGTCATAGTGGAAATGCCAGTACGATTTGGGTTGGAACCAAGGGCGGTTGTTTTCAGCAGCTTTGGAGATCCTTCATAAGAAGTTGGATAAGCATCATCAGAAGAAAGGATGGAAACTTCACTGGCCTTAGGCTTAGAACATCACGACCTAGAATTGAAGCTCACAGCTGAGATAAAGGAGGAATAAGAAATCAAACAGTAGAACGATGCACTGGTCCACCTGGAAGGATTGAACAGTGAAGAGTAATGGAATTAGTCTTCATTTCTTTTCATAGTAGAAGCCTGGAAGAAGTCTCCCTTCACCACTAGGACCTATCTGGGAATCATAGCATAAAGTTAGACAGCCTGATAAAGGAAAATACTGAGGTAGGCACACAGAATTTCATGCCTCAAGGAACATCGTCTAACCAAGAACTGAACAGTGAGTCCCTCTGGATGGCCAAGGCCGTCCTCTGAAACCTTAACTAAGTCGAGTCACTGCATCTGGGAAGGACACAGAGAGGACGGGAATGAGAAGGTTTTGTTGTTTATCATGCTCATGATGAGTTTACCAGAGAGGGAGATGGGCCTTGAACTGCCAAGAGATCACGAGCCAGCCTGGAGAAAGATCCCCGCTGAGCTCCAAGCTGTAGGGAGCATAACTGTTATGGCACTATGTTGTGGTGGCTGGCCAAGAACATTGGACTTGGAGCCAGGAGAACCAGGTTCCAGTCCCCGATCTGCCACCAACTTGCTGAGCAACACTGGCTTCTACACCACTTCTCTGGGCCTCAGCCTTCTCAACTGTAAAATGGATGAACTGAACCAGACCATTTCTAAGGCCTCTTTCAGTTCAAATAATAAATGGCATTTATATATCCCTTTAAAATGAAGAAACCCTTCTTATGCATCATCTCATTTGATCTCGTGATCCTATGAGGTAGGTGCTATTTTCCTCATTATACAGATAAAAGAGCTGAGGCTCAGAGATGTCAAAAGACTTGCCCAGAGTCTCATGACTGGAAAGGAATACAAGCAGGATTTGGACCCGCGTCTTCCTGTCCCCAAGTCTAACATGCTACCATGATGCTACGATGCCTCTCAACATTTGGTGATTCCACAAATCTCGAAACCTCTCCACTATACCCCACGCCTCTCACAACTAAACCAAGTGATCTGGTAGGACTGATTTCACCATTCTGAAGCCCCAGCCAGACTCTCAAGATAGGGCCCTTTCCCATCCTCTTGCTGATATCTGATGCTGACTTGACAAATCAATGTGTGGCTGGACCAGACTGGCCCCTGAGATTGCTGACCCCCATTCTCATCTCAGCCCAGTGTAGAAATGTTTTCTAAAAACTGAACCACAGTAACTAACCTCATCCCAGACACATCCTGTGAGGCTCTGAGAGGTCAATGAAATATGGAAGAGGGTGACAGCTGAGAAGAAGCCTTTCACATCCTACTAACCTCCTAAGAAAAACTGGGGAAACTCCAGAAATGGCTCCCGATCCATTTCAGTTCTGCTGACTTTGACGACTCCACGCCAGCCAACAGCACTAGAGGCCTGTCCAAAACATCCTCTCTGTCACTGTGCTTAGTAAATGTTATTCAGCTTGCATGATTTAAAAGCCCCTGTTAAGCCTCACATTTGCCATTTATGCTACATCCGACCATGGAGACTGAACGGCTGTTTTCACTTCTGTTTGAGCTATTCTCACATAAATCATAGGTTGCTCCCAATTCTGTAGCATTCATGCTGACACGATAGTGGATAATGAAAGACAAGGCAGCATCGGCTACGTGGTTGGTCGCGCGGAGCACATTTTCTGACAGGGACAGTGTGTGGGCTCTGAGGCTCAGTCCTCCTCCCTTACAGAGGAGTCAGAAGGCAGAGGCCCTATGCCCCCTTGGCAAACATAACCATCATTTACAATGTGTACATTAAACACTGCTGAGTATTACCACAACTCCAATTCAGGAGAGCAGGGATTAAGTCTCTGTCAAGTGTACTTACAGCTTAGGCAAGGCGCCTACCCCAAGTCTGATATCTGCAATGAGGTGGCTGATTTTAATAAGTGATTCAGAGCCGTTCCTGTCTCTCTGACTAAGCCGCCTTGTAATTCTTCCACACATGAAAAAGAGCTGCTATAGGGAGAGCAATGTAGTCAGCATGGCCCAGTCCTTTGCCTCTCCTGAGAAAACCCTTGGAATACTGACCCCTGTCCAGTGCAATCGAACTTGGTGCTATCAAGTCACTTTATCCCTGTCACCAAAGACTGTCGGGGAAAATGATTCAAAAACCTGGACACAAAAGCCAGATTCCCAACAGAACCACAGAGTAAAAGGTCTAATTCACTGCCAACAACTTTCAACCTCTGTACTCATTCCTCCAATTTTTCAACACAATAAACCACTGAATTCCCCCTCTCTCCATAGCTTTAAAGCTGAACAGGGCCATAAAGATCATCTGGCCCAATGCTTTCATTTTACAAATGAGGAAACTGAAGCCTAGAAAGGGGAAGGTGTTTCCCCCGAGTCACACAAGAAGTGAGTATCAAAGCTGGGATTAGACCAGCAGGCAGCTCTCTAAGGCATACTCATTGTCAGTAAGCATTAATTAAGTACCTACTATGTGCCGGGCGCTGTACTAAGCACTGGGGATACAGATAAGAAAAAGAAAGACCATCCCAGCCCCCAAGAAGCTTACAATCTCTTGAGGGAAGATAAGACACAGAAGGAAGCTGAAAGGGGAGCATGAAGGGCTCCCTGGTTGCAGTGGGGGGGGGGGATGATCGCCACAAACTGGACAAGCAGAGCAGCTGATGGGAAATGTTGGCTTTAGAGTTCAGAGCCCTCTACAAAGGAAGACTTGGATATGTTTAATAGGAATGTATATGTATAGCCCATCAGACTGCGCACCATCTTGGGGAAGAAGGGGGGCAGGCAGGGGAAGAAAAATTTAAAACTCAAAAGCTTATAGAAGTGATTGTTGATAAATCAAAATAATTTTTTTAAAAAGAAGGAAAAATTTGAAAAAAAAGAAAAAGAAGACTTGGGGGAAGCTTATTGCCCCCCCCCTCCAGGCCTCAATCTGTGTAGGAGAGGCAACTAAGGGTGGTGAGATGCTAAGCATCAAAAACTGAGTCAGTCTGCGTGACAATGAGATGGGGGAGGCAGCATGTCTCCTGCAGTCCCTAGGACGATTGCAGAACAGTTGGCAATCTGCATTGGGGAAAGAGTTCCTTCCCTAAGAGTGCTCCCTAAAGAGATGACATCACCCCTTACCCTCCCCCACAAAAAATCCCTAGTCCCCAGCACACCGCCTGGAACATCGTAGGCAATAAATAGATGTTTATTAACTAAATTGTATTGTACAGCACCCCTGAAAAGAATACCAGCCCCACAGACTTCACACATGGAGGAAAGTCAGGGACTCTGACATTACAGTCGTCTTGTGGACAAGGTTAGACATCACACCTTCCCTCCAATCTCTTATGAATCTTGATTCTCTTAACACCATCCTATATTTCTCACAAATGCTATCTATTCAATCAACAACTACAGAGTAGGCATAATAGATGGAAAGCCAGACTGATAGTTAGGATGACCTTTGTTTGAATTCTACTTCCATTACTTACTAGCCATGTGAACCCTGGGCAAGTCACTTTAAAAAAAAAAAAAACCTCTGCCTCAGTTTCCTCATCTGTAAAATGAAGGAGTTGGACTCAGTAACCTCTAAGGAGGTCCCTTCTACTTCTAAGCCTATGATTCTGTAATCACTTTAGACAAATACAAAAATGTGTTACTCATTCCTGAATCTGACAGGCCTTTTCTCAGTACAAGAATCTGTCTGGGAAAAGTAAGTCTCCTCCTTATGGGCCCCTTCAGAGTCAAGAAGCCCAGCAAGGAGCTGCCCCTCCCCCGATGAATGGGCTGCTCCTCTTCCCAACTCTGACTCAGTCAAGTTCCAAGGCTGCCTCCCCCAGGCAGCCGGGGAACCCTTTGTGTTAGTCCTCTGCTAAGAACTCGGTTCGTCCATATTCCATTTCTGTTTCATTTTCCTAACTTACAATTTTCCCCCTAAAAATATGAGAGAGGGGAGGGAGGAAAGGAATGGAGAGGGGAAGGGAGAGAGAGAGAGAGAGAGAGAGAGAGAGAGAGAGAGAGAAGGAAGAGGAGGAGGAGGAGGAGGAAGAAAGAAAGAAAGAAAGAAAGAAAGAAAGAAAGAAAGAAAGAAAGAAAGAAAGAAAGAAAGAAAGAAAGAAAGAAAGAAAGAAAGAAAGAAAGAAAGAAAGAAAGGAAGGAAGGAAGAAAGGAAGGAAGGAAGGAAGGAAGGAAGGAAGGAAGGAAGGAAGGAAGGAAGGAAGAAGAGAAAAGAAAAAGAAGAGGAAGATGAAAGAAAGATGAAAGAAGAAAAAGAAGAGGAAGAAGAAAGGAAGAGAAGAAAAAGGAGAGAAAGAAGAGGAGGAGGAAGAAGAAGAAGGGAGGAGGAGGAGGAAGGGAGAGAGTACAGATTTTACTCTAGCCTGCTTAAAGAAAGAACTAAGCCTGAAATAGCTCAGCTGTACAGGGAACGGAGCATGAGCAGCATGGGAAATTCACTGTCCCAGAGCGCCATCTAGTGGCGGCAAGCTGTCCCAGCTGGCTATTACAAGCCTTTTCCCATTCAGCAGGAGTTGGCCACGAAAGTTCGTGTCTCACAAAATCAGTGAGGTCCCCGTTCCCAAAGGCGAATACCAAGAAAGCGAAAGGAAAAAAGCTAAGCCTGTGAGACTAAGTTACTAAGGAAGCCAGGTAGCTTTCCACAGAGAAAAAGTCTGGTCCAATTCCATCTCATTCCAGAGCATTTTAAAGCACCTACTCTGCACCAGGCACTCTGAGAGGTGAGGGAGAGACACAGAGAAAACGAAGATGAGACAGCACCTGCCCTCCAGGAGCATACACTCTACTGGGGGAGGGGGGAGTAGAGACAACCTGTATGTATACAATTAGCAGAGATTTAGAACTAGGAGGGGCCTCAGAACCCTGCTTGTCCAAGCTCCTCATCTACAGGTGAGAAAACTGAGGCCCAGAGATTTAAAGGGACTTTTCCAAGGTCATACAAGTAATAATGATCAGAGGCAGAATTCAAACCCAGATCCTCTGACTTCAGAGACTCCACTCAACGGCAAAAGTTCTTAACCCGGAGTCTGGACCTATCGTGGTTCATTTGTTTTTAATATTTGATACCTGTATTTCAATATAATTTCTTTCCTTTGTAATCTCAGGCATTTTATTTTGTGCATTTAAAAACATTTCTAAGAAGGGGTGCATAGGCTTCACCAGACTGCTAAAGGAGCACACACACACACACACACACACACACACACACACACACACACACTCGTTAAGGCCTACCATAAAGTATATACAGAATAAAGAGTAATGGGAGGTGAGGCAGGGTAAAGAGTCCTGACAGCAGAAAGAATCAGAAAGTCTTCTAGTAGGAGGTGACACTTAAACTAAGCCTTGAAGAAAGTTAGGGATTCTGAGAGATAGATTGAGGGGTGGGGCATGTCAGGAAGGGGGTACCGCCTGTGAAAAGACATGGAGGGGGGAGATGCAATGCCAACTTCAAGTTCAGTTTGGCTGGAACACAAACTACATGAAGGCTGGGAATGCATCATCATTATGTGCAGCTAGGTCAGAGACAGACTAGGAAGGTCTCTAAATGCCAAACAGGAATTTGTGTTTTTATCGTGGAGGCTTCTGGGAGCGCCTGCTTGCTCAGGAGAGTGGTGTGATGAGTTATAGCCTCATCACCATTAACCCTGCATGGACACCTTATTGGACAAGGGCCGTTGCCCACAGCAGGCTGTGGAGGTGTGAGTCCAAGAACAACACATTCCCAGAATTTCGAAGCTGGAAGGACAGAGCTCAGAGGCCACCCCATCCAGCACAAGCCTGAGGAGGGGTGCCAGCTTGATTGTTAAGCATTTAATATGCTCCTACCATGCACTAGGAATAGGGATGGGTCTTAACCTACAATTTTGTGGGTATGAGGAACTCCCAGGAAACTCTCTGCAAATTCAGGTTGATACTTTCTCTGACACTTTGTCTTTGAGAGCTGCCTAGGGCACTGAAGCTAAGTGACTTGTCCAAGGTCACACAGCCACTGTGTGTCAGAGGGCAACTTGAACCCAGATCTTCCTGGCTGCCAGATCAGCTCTCTATCTGCTAGTCCAACCTGCCTCTCAATGCACTAAGGATACAAAACAGCAGTAAAACTATAAACAAAGCAGTGCTACCCCTGAGAAGTTTAGTGTCTGCTGAAATGTTTACAATAGGTAAACAGAGGCAGCACAGGAGAAAGGGTCCTAGTTTGGAGCCTTGCAGACCTCCTTTCAAACAGGCTCAGTAGCTTACAAGCTCTGTGACCATGGTCAGATCATTTAACCTTTCCAAATGGTTTTTCTTTAGAATATTGTTGTCACTGAATAGATTGGCCTCGTTCTGCTCATTTCATTTTGCCTCAGTTAAAGCAACCAAGTGGTACAGTTGATAGAGCCTGGGGCCTGGAGTCAGGAAGACTTGAGTTCACCAGACACTTACTAGCTGGGTGACTCAGGACAAGTCACCTGACTTCTATCTGCCTTAGTTTCTTCAGCTATAAGATGGGGATAATATCACCTGTCTCCTAGGGTTCTTGCAATGATTAGATGAGATAAGATTTGTTAAATGTTTGGCACATACAACATGACAAAACAGGAAAATGATAAATGTTGGAGAAGATGTGGGAAAACTGGAGCACTAATGCATTGTTGGTGGAGTTGTGAAATGATCCAACCATTTTGGAAACAATTTGGAACTATGCCCAAAGGGCTATAAAACTGTGCATACCCTTTGACCCTGCTATATCCCAAAGTGATCATACAAATGGGAAAAGGACCCACATGTACAAAAATATTCATAGCAGCTCTTTTTGTGGTGACAAAGAATTGGATATTGAGGGGATGCCCATCAATTGGGGAATGGCTGAGCAAGTTGTGGTATATGAATGTAATGGAATACTGTTGTGCTATAAGAAATGATGAACAGGCTGACCAGAAAAACCTGGAAAGACTTGTATGGTCTGATGCTGAGTGAAGTGAGCAGAATCAAGAGAACTTTGTACACAATAACAGACATGTTGTGTGATGACTAATGTTGATAAACTTAACCCTTCCCAGCAATACAAGGATCTAAGACATCTCCAGAGGCCTCATGATGGAAAATGCCATCCACATCCAAAGAAAGAACTATGAAAGTTGAATCGCTATCATTTTTTTTCTCTTCTGTTGAGTTTTGTTTCCTCTTTCTAATGGTTCCTCCTATTAGTTTTAATTTTTACTTACAACTTCACTAATGTGAAAATATGTTTAATAGGAATGTAAACATATAGCCTATATGAGATTGTGTACCATCTTGGGGAAGGTGGTGGGGAGGAAGGGGGAGAAAAATCTTAAACTCAAAAGCATATGGAAGTGATTGTTTACAAATCAAAACAAATTAATAAAAAAATTTTTAAAAAAGCAAAAAAAACCTGTTTGGCACATAGTAGGTGCTTAATGGTGATTGTTTCCTCCCTTCCTTTTTTCCTGTTCTTTGTAATCCCTTTTTGGTACCTCTCCTATCCACCACATTCCTCTGTATTGCTCTCTGTGGGATACTCGTTTTTAATTCTTCAGAGACTCTAGAGTCCATGACTTGTAATTATGCAACAATCAATAAATGCACATAATATAGCAAAAGAAAGGCAATTTGTCAGAGTGAAGAAAACAGGCCTTGAAGCCAGGAAGACCAGTGTTCTAACGCACACTGGCTGTGTGACCACAGACAGCCGACTCCACCTCTTTCCCTCCTAGCCACTTGTCCTGGACGACTCTCTAGGATCCGCCTCAATGGAAAGGATACACATATTGGGAGGTCCCACACTGATGAAATGACAGGTCTGCCCACCCACCCTACTCCCAAGCCCCTTCCTAAAAATAAGTAAATAATTTTTAAAAACAGAAAAAAATGTATGAAGACACGTATAAACATGGCCCATAAAATACAAAAGGTTACCTCAAAAAGTAGTGGGTTCTCTCTCACTGGATATCAACTCCACTGACCATGGTTGTATGGATTTGTATCTAGATAAGATACAAGAAGACAATAAGAATTAACATTTGATCTTCACAACCTTTTGAGATAAGTGCTCCTCTTTTTCCCCTTATACAAATGATAAAATTGAGGCTGAGAAAGGTAAATCATTTGCCCAGAATCCAATGACTAGTAAGTGTCTGAGGTAGAATTTAAACTCGGGTCTTGATGATTCCTCCTAACTTCCTCTTGCAATAAGCTAGTGTATAAACTATAAAGACTCTTTGACTCAAAGATACCACCCCCAGGCATATACCCTAAAAGATCAAAGAAAGAGGAAAAGGGCCAACATGTACAAAATTTGTAGTAACAAAAAGGAAAAAAAACTAGCAGTTAAGAAAATTTCCACTAATTGGAGAGTAACTAAACAAATTATGGTATATGAAGGTAAAAGAATATTATTGTGCCACAAGAAATTATGAAACAGACAGTTTCAGAGAGAAATAGGAAGAATTCTCTAATAGTTAGCATTTGTAGAGTTCTATAAGGTTTACAAAGCACTCTACAAATATTATCTTATTTTATCCTCCCAATAATCCTGAAAGGTAAGTGCTATTATTATCTCAATATTTCAGTTGAGGAAACTGAGACAAACAGTTTAAGTGCCTTTCCTAGGGTCACACAGGTAGTAAATGTTTAAGGCCGCATTTGAACTCTGGCCTTCCTGACTCCAGGCTCCACACTCTATCAATCATCATTGGTGGTTGTTTAACCAAGACAAAAGGAATGAGCAAAAGTAAACCAAACTATACAATGGCAACCACTTTATAAAGAAAAGCCACTTGGAAAGCCTTCAGAAGTCTAATGAATACATCTACAAACCATGATTCCAGAGCACTGGAAATGAAACATGCTTCCCATCCGTTACAGTAGAAGTGATAGGTTGGTCATCCCACTTCTGCTGTCCAAGGTACCAAGCATACCACTTCTTGGTTTCCATGGCATTTGAATGGGTTCCAAACAAATAACAGAAAAGGAAGAGGAAGTCAAAGAATGGGATTTTTAATTTCTCAGCTACCCAAACTTCCTAGGAATCCTGAGTCCTCCACCCATCACCCGTGTCCAAATTAAATGTCCAGACCCAACTACAAATAAAATACCCATGAATCTATTCCTGGCTCTTCCAAGATGCTGCTTCTCTTTCAGATTTGTCTCTTTTGCACCTGCCAGCTGAATTATTGAATTTATGAGAGTTAAGCTAAGCCAGAGCTACTGATCAGTGAAATTGGGTGCGACTGGGTGGAAGTCGTGTGCCGCTGAGAATTCAGGCAAGCAGCAAGCATCACTCAAAGAGCAGCGAATCTATCTGTGAAAATATTACTAAACAGCAGGTGCATGAATGTCCAAGACTGCAGGGGCAGACTATTTTGGGAACCAGGTGAAATTTCTCCAGGATCCTGAGCCTGTCACTCCTCAACATGACATAATTCACATTCATAGCAACTCTGGGCCAACTCTTGAAACGGCCACGGATTTGAGAGAATTGGCTCCAGGACAATTGGTCATGATCATAGCTCTAGAGTTGGAAGGGACGAAAAGGACCATCTAATCCAATCCTGGGTTTGTAAGTGAGGACTTCCCAACACCAAATCCCATTCTCTATTTGCCACACCAACCCTGAACTCACCACAATGCCACAAACAAGTCACTTCACTTCCTCATCTGAAAACTGCAATAAAATGGGAGTTTGAACCACCCCTTCAGGGATGTTTCCAGACAAAAGAATCATGTTTATAAAATGCTTTGCAATCACCAGCTGCTACTGTTATAACTACCTAAATATTTACACTGTAGCCCCTCTATAGATGTAAGCTGACTATAGGAAAGAAATGTTTCAATTTCTTTTTTTTGGGGGGGGAGGGTTAATACCCAGCACCTAACAGAGTGTCTGGCACATAGTAGGGGCTTGCTATTACTGTTGAACCCTCTTCCATTTAACTAGTAGCATGAGAGGCCTAAAGAGGCAAAACAGAGGTCAAAGACCAGAGGGCAATTTAGTCCCCAATGTCAAATCAGGTTGTAATACGGAAGCAGCAGGGTGGGATGGAACAAACACGCAGCTTGGAGTCAAAGGATTTGAATTCGAATCTGGCCTCCGTTCCTTCATCCATCTTTAAGCTTAGACAAGTCTAAGCCCTCTCTGGGCCACAGTTCCACAGGAGCTTAGGTTTATGGCTGGAAGGGACTTTTTTTGTTGTTCAGTAGTTTTTCAGTCATTCCCAACTCCTCATGACCCCATTTGGGGTTTTCTTGGCAAAGATCCTGGAATGGTTTGCCATTTTCTCCTTCAGCTCATTTTACAGATGAGGAAACTGAGGTAAACAAGGTGAAGTGACTTGCCCAGGGTCACACAGCTAGTAAGTGTCTGAGGCCAGATTTGAACTCAGAGAAATAAGTCTTCCTCACTACAGGCCTGGCACTCTATCCAATGAAGCAACACCCAGCCGCCCAGAAGGGGCCTTAGCATTCATCTACTCCAACCTCTTCATTTTTCAGATAGAGAAACTGAGGTCCACAGAAGTTAAATGGGAGAGCCAGCTCCTCTGACTGCAAAGTAAACTCTTTCCCCCACATAACACTAGGAGGCACAGTAGATAGAGCTCCAAGCATGCAGTCAGGAAGCTCTGAGTTCAAATCCAAATTTTAGCACTTAACCAACTGTGTGACTAGGGAAAGTCACTTTAACCTCTGTTTGCCCCAATTTCCTCATCTATAAAATGGGGATAATAGTAGTACCTACCTCACAGGATTGTTGTGAGGATGAAATGAGATAATAATTGGAAAGGGCTTAGCTCAGTGACTGGCACACAGTAACTGTCATATAAAGGTCAGATATTATTGTTATTATTCATCATCATCATCATCATCATTTATTATCCTATAAAATGAGAAGGTTGAATTAAGTGCTTTCTGAGGTCTCATTTCTAGCTCTATAATCTCACACTACTGCTTTTGGTTTGATGAAGCTTTCTGTACATAGTCTTACTCTATAGCTGGCTCTTCCTTTACATTTAGTTATACAGTAAGTAATTATTAAGCACCTACTATGTGCTAATCACTGGGAAACAAAAATAATTAAATGGGCATTGGCCTTAAGGAACTTACATCCTATGGGGAATCAAACACACTTACCCACAAATAAATATCCACCAAGTTAGTGCAGGTTAATCTAAGCGGGGAAGGAGGGACGGGAGAGCAACAAAGAACTTGGTGGGGGAGGGAGAAGGAGAGATCAGGAAACATTTTGCATAGGAGAGAGCACTTAAATTCAGTCTTAAAGGGAACTGGGGATTCTAAGAGGCAAAGGTGAGGGTAGAGCACATTCCAGGCATGGGAAACGGCCTGTGCAAAGGCTCGAAGGCAGGAGATGAAATAGCATGTACAGGGAACCAAAAACAGGCCAGCCTGGCTGGAATGCATGAGAAGAACAAGGGGCGGTCAGTCTGCAAAGGTAGAGTGGAGGCTTTCCAACAAAGATCATAGGGCTAGAGGTGGAAAAGACTTCCAAGGTCATTGGGTCCAGTTCCCTCATCTTACAGATGGGGAAACTGAGTGCCAGGGAGGTGAAGACCAGCAGTCCACAAGCTGTGAGAGTCACCAGCAACTAGGATACAGTTTATGTTGTTCAGCCATCACAGGTAAGATGAAGACTCCATCATTATCAACATAAGTGACATTTACATCAGACATTTAGAGTTGTAAAGGGTTTCGATATATTATCCCATTTGATTATTTCAGCTGTTAGTTTCTCCCCCTCTAAAGCTATATTCTGTCTACTCTTTATCTTGCATAGGCTCTTCCCATCTCCTCGTTTATCTGGATTTCGAGTTCCTATTAATCATTTTTGTTCCCCCTTTCCAACTCCGAAGACCATTCTCCATGGTAGAGAAAGCAGAAACTAAACAGGACAGCCTAGTGGACAGCTCCTTGGTCCCTTTCGCTCCCCATCTTCTCTGCCACTGTGGCATCAGAGGCCAGAAAGTCTTCCTCCCACTGACTACTAAATCTGGGGAAATGGAAGAGAAGAAACATTCCAAAATATAGACCTCAAAGCTAAAGTTTACCTCTCAGACAGAGTGAAAGTAAAATGCCATTCCTCTCCATTGACTCAGCTCTGAGGTTTTCCTTTTCCACTAAGAGCGCACTCCTTGATATTCTGAGTGCTCTCCCCAGCCATAAGAGAGGCCTGGAACACAGATTTTGCATATGTTTTCTACTCCACAAATCATAGAACTGATCACTTCGAGGAACCACTCAAAGAACTGAGCATCTTGTTTGTCTGATGCCAAGCAGAAACCAATCTATTGAAGCCGCACAAATGGGGCACTGCTCATCACTTCCATGTTCCACACCTGGCTCTTTGGCACTTAATACCAGAATCAGATGAAACAGGAATCAGACCATTTGTCAGAAATAAGATCTGCTAATCCAGGTCACAGTTCAAAGGATTATCACTGCTTGAAACTAAGTTGTTTGTCTTTGGGAAATTACCGAGCTGAGGCTTCCCTACCCCCTCCCAACTCTGTAATGACTCATTCAGTGCTAGAATCTATAACCAAGAACATGGTCAATGTCTGAGTTCAAACCCCAGGCTTGGATTCGGTTTCAACACAGACTGGCAAACCAAAATGGGGAAAGATATGCCTGAGTAGTTATAAAGCCAAGCAAAAATGTATGCTGTCAGACAACACGATATAGCATTCAGTCACAGAAGTTAAAGCTAGAAGGGACCTGGCAATCAGAAAATCGTAGCATTGGGAGGTCTGTGAGGCCACTTAGTACAGCCTCTTATCCTTCTGCAACAACCCTGGAAAGTGCCCCCAACACTATTCAAATGCAGCGGAGGATGGGGAACAATGGAGAGAGGTAAGTGATAGGAGATAATGAAGCCAGCTCTGGAGCAGGAGTCAGGGGACCCAAATGCCAACTCTTCCAGTTACTCCTGACTTTGTGAATTTAGGCAAATCACATAACTTCTCTCAGCCTCAGGTCCTCTCTGTCAAATAAAGAGGTTGGACCCAATGACCTCTCAAACCTTTCCCAATGTTGAAATGAAATGAAATCTGCCTCTCACAGAATCGATGATCCAGTTTGTGCTTGAACACTTCTGATGAGGAGGAACTCATTCCATCCCACAGAGCCTGGATTAGGCATATGTAGATAAGGTGAGGATTCACTGAGGGTGTCCCTAACAATGGATGAAGGGGATAAAGTGGGACTTTAAATAACACTACTTATGGTGGCTTTTTAAAATAAATGCACTCCTTCTGAATGTCAGAAAATCCCCCTCTGTGGCACAGGGGTATTTAGCTTGTGATAAAGCAGGTCACAAGTGTTATAGTGAATGTGTTGTTACACATTCAAGCTCCAGGCTGACTTAGCCATCAAGGAGCCTTTTCATTTTTGGGACAGGTCTCATTGCAGAACGTTCTTCCTTATACTGAAATGAAATCAGCCTCTCTTTAACTTCCCCTCCTTGTACCTAGTTAAGCACTCTAGAGCCACACAAAACAAATTTAATCTTCTCTCTTCCACTTTATTGCCATCACCATTGTTCAGTCATTTTCAATCATGTCATACTCTTCGTGACCCCTTTTTGGGTTTTCTTTAGTAAAGATCCTGGAGTGGTTTGCCATTGTCTTCTCCAGCTCATTTTACAGATGAAGAAACTAAGGTAAACAGGGTGAAGTGACTTGCCCAGGATCACACAGCTAGTAAGTGTCTGAGGCCAGATTTGAACTCAAGAAGATGAGTCTTCCAGACTCTAGCTGTGCCCTCTTCCACTTGACAGATCTTGAAATGTTTGAAAATCTCTCTCATATCCACTGTCTTATCTTCTCTAGAATAAATAGTAATTCACATTTCTTTGAAACTCTAAGGTCTGTAAATTGCTTTCATCACAGGAATCTAAGAGTATAAGTATTATTCTCCCCATTTTAGGCATGAGGAAACTGAGCACCATAAAGGTTAAGTGACCTGACCAAGGCCACACAGCCAGTGTCAGCGGTGGGATGTGAACAAGTGTCCTTATTCCAAGTCAAGTGCTCTATCTACTGCCCCATGCTCACATGCCATACCCCACTACCCTTCTACATCATCACAGCCAAACTTTTCTCATTTTTTTCTGTTCTAACGCCTAAAGTCCTATCAGCATCCTCTGAACCTGTTCAAGCTTCTAAATACAGCCCATTAGATGGTACATGAAATTGTTAATCTTTATCATCTATAGCTTGTTTTTCTTTTTCAATATATAAAAAATTCAACGCAAAACTTTCCCCCACAAAAAAAAGTGTGTGTGTGTGTGTGTGTGTGTGTGTGTGTGTGTGTGTGTATCCCGTTAAAACCCAACACTCATAACTGAATTTTGCATTATAGGTATGATTTTAGGATTTGGAGCTGGGAGACACCTGGAAAGAGAAAATGATTTGGGGTCAGGTGATCTGGGTTCAAATCCCAGCTCTCTCTCCTCTACCTGTTAAAGGGTGCAACTGGGGCAGCTAGTGGCACAGTGGATAGAGCTCTGGCCTTGCAGTCAGGAGAACCTGAGTTCAAATCAGGTTTCAGACACATAACACTTACCGGCTGTGTGACCCTGGGCAAGTTAACCCCAATTACCCATCAAAAAAAAGGGTGCAACTAGCACTAAGGCAAGTTGAGAAGTCATTGGCTACATTACTTTTGGCAAAGAAAGTACCAGAAATGAACAAAATTTTCCTCAAGGTATCTGACCAAGATGGGAGCCCAGTGGGACAATCATCACTCTCATTCTAGATGCCATGCCTTTGAACTCAATCTAAGACCGTTCTTTTGGATGCTAAGTTAGGCTCTTGACTCATATTAAGTATGCAGTCCCTAAAGCTTCCCGAAGTATTTCACACTAATTACTATCTAGCCACACCTTCTGACTCCTTTAGTTCTTTGTTGATTTTTCACATCCAAGAGTAGGTCTTTATATTTGCACACATTATGTTCTATTTCATAATAGCTAGCATTGATATGACACTTTAACATTTGGAAAGCACTTTTCGAATATTATCTTATTTGATCCTCCTGACTACCCTGGGAGGTAAGTGCTATTATTATCCCCATTTTACAGATTAGGAAACTGAGGCAGACAGAGGTTAAGTGACTTGCTCAGGGTCACATAGCTAGTAAATATCTGAGGCTCGATTTGAACTGAGTTCTTCCTGATCCCTCCCCCACTGCCCCCATCCAGCGCTCTGTCTCTAGCTGTCTTGTTATTGGATTCAATCCAGTTCTATAACCTGCCAAGGTCTTTTTTAATCCTAAATCTATCAGTGTGTTAGCTAGCCTTCGGAGATTTGTATCCTTTGGAAACTTGACAAACATGCCATCTATGCCTTTATCTGAGTCATTGATAAAAATGTTAAATAGCCCAGTAACAAGCCCAGATCCCTAGGGTTCTCTGCTAGATACCTCAAGCCAGGTTGACACTGATCTTATTTCTGCATCTAAGCCATCAAAAAAATGCTAAACAGAAAATGAGTAGTGACTGAAACCCGTGACAAACCTCTAGAGACTTCCCTCCATATTGCCATAGTTCTGTTCATCAACAGTCTTTGGGCACTGTCATTGAGCACGGTACAAATAAATGAATGAAGACGTTTGGCAGGGGAGGGTTACAAATACATCTTATGGTGTGATCACCTAACTCATGTTTCTTCAACTCATCCTTAAGGAAATAGTTTGAGAAACCTTGTTAAATGCTTTCCTGAAATCCAAATATGTAATAATTTCTAGCATTTATATGGTATTTAAGATTTGAAAAGAAGTTCACACAGGTTACCTCATGCTCACAGCTTTCTCCTGATCTGCCCAGCCTAGTGAGCGTATCAAAAAAGCCTCAGAGACTGGTTTGGCTTCACTTTGTCTCAGGGAGGCCAGGTTGACCTTTTCCTTTCCTCAGTGTTCACAGACCATCCAAAGAATAATCCAGTCTAGAATTTTGCAGAGATAAGCCTGAAGTTGATCATGCCACATCCCTCCTCCAACTTTGGCTCTGATGCTTTGACCAGGTGAGAACACTTTTTGATTGAATCAAACAATCAAAACTGAGTGTGAACAGAGCCTGCATCTCCTTGAAATTTATCAAAGCCCTAGTGGGACAGGCTAGGTCCCACCTTACACAATTTGTGTAACTTCTCAGAAGCATCTATCTCAGGAGTGATTCTGAGAACCTAGAGATTGGAGGCAGCATGGCATCTGAGACACAGCTTTGAGTAGCAAAGGGAGTCAAAGAATCAAGATATTGAAGAAAATTATTGGCTCTCTGGCATCTCCTAGCAGACGATCCAGGCCAAGAAAAGGTTCATCCTTTCCCAATTTCCTCTCCTGATTCTATCTACCCACAGATGCTACAATGTCATCTGCTGTTTTGTTACCCAGATGTTTCCAGTCAACTGACTCAATGAACAAGAGCCTGAGATTTAACTAGAGATAGATATAAATTTAAGATTGGACAGACCGCCCAACATGTGCCCAGAATGTTGGGGATTTTCCTAACTAGAGAACTGAGTGTGACTGAACTGAGAACTTTTCATCCAAAATAAACTCCTTGAGGCCAAAGTATCGGGAACCCTGCAAATCTCAAGTGCCATTATCTGGGCCCCAAGGTTTACAAACAAGATAATAATTGTAATTGGGTGTCTCACTAGAATTCACCTGAAGATCTTCTGAAAATCAGGCTCCAACTAGTGGGGCCCAGTGGGTAAAGGAGAGGGCTTAATGTCAAGAAAACCTGTTTTCAAATCCTGCCTCAGACTCTTGGAAGCTGTGTGACTCTAGACAAGCGACTTAAGCTTTCTGAGCCTTGGTTTCCTCATCTGTAAAATGGGGACAACAATAGCACCTACTTCACAGGGCTTTTGTGAAGATCAAAGAAAATGGTTGGGTATAGCACTTTGCAAACCTTAAAGCCAATAAATTCCAGCTGTGGTTATTATTTGGCAGCTAGGGGTGCAGTGGATAGAGCACTGGGCCTGGAGTCAGGAAGACCCAAGTTCAAATCCAGTCTCAGACACTTACTAACTATGTGACCCTCGGCAAGTCACTTAACTCTGCCTCAGTTTCCCCATCTGTAAAATGAGCTGAAGAAGAAAATGGCAAACCACTCCAGTGTCTCTGCCAAGAAAATCCAAAAAAGAGGTCATGAAGAGTCTGAAACAACTGAACATCTATCAAAAGCTTTAATTCTCTCTTAGTTATGTTCCTTCTTCCCTTTTCCAGTCTGAAGAGCATTCTCTTTGATAGGAAAATAGAAATGAAAAAGAAATGGGATAGACTTGCTTTGTCTCTGTCTTCTGTTAACATTTCACCAAGCAGTGGGCCATTCTTTCACTGTCCTTTTTGCCCCCAAATAGAACTTTTTTAAAAATTCTTTATAATTGTTTTTAGTACTTTTCACAAGCCTCATCTCTTTCTAGCTCTCAAAGCTCTCTGTCACTCACTCGTATTTTTTGTTTGAGATCCCCTTTCTATTTGTCCTTGCAAAATCTGAGCTTCCTGGAGAGCTTACTATGAAGTCTATGAAGTCAAATTATTCTCTTTTGATACTGAGTTTAAATGTGAATTTCATAGAATCATAGAAGGGTTTGGGGTTTTTTTTCCAGACCTGGAATGGACCTTAGAGATTATCTAGTTCAAGAGTTCTTAACCTGGGGTCCATGAACTTTTTAAAAGTAATTTGATAACTTAATTCAATACAGTTGGTTTTATTTGCAATCCTACATATTTTATGTTATATATGTAAAAACATTATTCTAAGAATGGATCCTTAGGCTTCACTCTGTTGCCAAAGTGGTCCATTATACCAAAAGAAAGAGGATAAGAACCCCTGGTCTAGTCTAACTCTGATTTTGCAGATGAAAAACAAAAATGAAACCCAAAAAAACAAATTGATCAAAGGTTATATATAGCTAGTTAGTGGCAAAGTTAAGACTAGAACCCAGATCTCTTAACTCAGATCTTTGCCCATTCTAAAGATGGTACACATTAAGACATTACTATGAACTGATATTTAACATGCAACACACACTTGTTAAGCACCTACTGCTCAAAAAGGTCTGTACTAGGTGCTGGAAAAGAAAGAACCAACTGTGCAAACAAAATCATTAGCAGAAAAGAAACAGAACCAATTACCCAAAGTTAGACATCCAAGTCAAAGTTCTTGATTCATCTTCATCCTAAACATTATCACTTTTTCCATGAAAAATCCATTATGTGAGAGCCAGGAGTGTGGACCTCTCTTACCAAGTTTTTTTTTCAATCCATTTACCATTTTAATACAACTAATTTCATTACCAAATAGGTCATTTCCAGCATAATTTCCAATTTGCACTCTGCAAATTGGGTTACACTGCCTAATTACACCTGCTGAACCATTAGTTGCTGAAACCATTTTAAAATTCATGCCAACATTATGCAGCCTCCCTTCACCTTGTGTGGTAGCCTGTAGGGGGGTCTAGGTTGGACAAAATGGAATTTGAAGTCCTTCCCTATCTTCATTTCTGGTTGATCCAGACATGCCTTACTTCAAAGCATAGCCCTGGTGCCATTGCCTACCATCAGGCCCTTTCCTGATCCCTCCCCCACCTACCCACTTGTAGGTGTTCCCTCTCTCTCACTGTGTATTATTATATATTTGCTTTGTACTTAGCTGTATACAAGTGGCAGAATGTAAGCCAATCAGACATTTATTAAGTGCCCATTCTGTTCCAGGAACAACATTAGGGGCTGGGAATAAAAAGGCAAAACACAGTCCCTGCCCATAAGTGACCTGCTAGCCTAGTGTCTGGTACAGGTAGATACTTAATAATAAATTGACTGATCCATCTTTGAGTACAACCCTCTCTATCACTAAAGAGATTTCACTCATCCCAATGTTCATGTTTTTCTTATTTATTCATAACAGTATGTTTGAAAAGTGCCTGGGATCTGAGGGTTCATTTCAAAAAGGTTCCAGCTAACTATACCCAAAGGGCGATAAAACTGTGCATATCCTTTGATCCAGCAATACCACAACTAGGTCTGTATCCCAAAGAGATCATAAGAAAGGGAAAAAGACCTACATATACAAAAATATTTATAGCAGCTCTTTTCATGGTGGCAAAGAATTGGAAATTGAGAGGATGCCCATCAATCGGTGAATGGCTGAGCAAGTTGTGGTATATGGATGTGATGAAATACTATTGTGCTGTGAGAAATGATGAGCAGGCAGACTTCAGAAAAACCTGGAAAGACTTACATGAACTGATGCTGAGTGAAGTGAGCAGAACCAGGAGAACACTGTACACAGCACATCAACTATAAAAGACTAAGTTCTCCTAAGCAATACAAGGATCCAAAACAATTCCAAAAGACTTCTGATGGAAAATGCCATCCATATCCACAGAAAGACCTGCTGGAGTCTGAATGCAGATCGAGCTGTACTATTTTTACTTTCTGCATTTTTTTTATGGTTCTTTTCCCTTGGCCTGCTTCTGTCACAACATCACTAACATAGAAATATGTTACCTATACATAACCTATGTCAAATTGCTCGCCATCTTAGGGAAGGAGTGGTGAAGAAGGGAAGGAGAAAATGTGGAACTAAAACATTTTTAAATGAACATTCAAAACTGCCTTTACGTGTAATTGGGAAAAAATAAAATGCTGTTTTTAAAAAATGTTCCAGTTAAGTGTTTGTTTTCATTGGTGTTTGTTAGAGCAGGAGGGGCCAGCAATAGAGGAGCTACCTGAAGATGGACATTGAAAACCAGACACCTGAGAACGGCAGCAGCTTCATGGCCCCTTCTGACAGTGAGGACTGCCAGCTGCGGAGTCACCAGCCCAGAGAGAGCTACACCTACAGGGACTTTTATGAGGGCTCTGCCGTGGGAGGAAAAGGCTTCCAACAACCAGGAGTTGTGCAGTATCTCCTTGCAACACTTGTTCTCTACATGTGTGCCTCACGATCATCTTATCATGAGTTGGAGCCCACTCTGCCCAGGAACCTTGAGTGTGCAAGGAAAAAATGTGCCCTAATTGGAGGGTGAAGTTCTATAACTACTGTTTCTGTTAGGCCCGCTTTTTAAATGTCCTTTGCTATAAGACCATGTTTCGACATGAACTTTGTATCGCACTCACTGCCTAACACAGTCTCCTGGCCATAGAATGTTGAATGAACGAGTGAGTGAATGAGTGAATGAAGTCGGTAGGCTTTAAGCTTCTGGAAGACAAGGATGCTCTTATTTTGGTGCCTGAGAAGTGCCTGAGAAGCAGCCATTGCAGAATATATGGAAATTGGTCCTTGGACTCAGGAAGACCTGAGTTCAAGTCTGTCCTCCCACCCCTGTCCTGTCACATATTGGTTGTGTGACCCTAGGGAACACCTTCACTTCTCACTGCTCTGAGCTAGGAGTTTCAAAGAAGTCACTGATCTGCCTTGGTAGAAGGACAACCCCCCCCATCCCACAAGGGTATGTTCCCTATGCAAATGAAATGACTGATGTATTTTTCGAATAAACCTCAGCACCTAGCACACTACCTGGAACATAGCAGACATTTCATAAATGCTTGTTCAATTGAATTGTACAGCACCCCTGAAAAGAATACCAGACTCACAGACCTCACACTTGGAGGGAAGACAGCAACTCGGACATTATAGCTATCCTGTGGACTAACCAGTTTTCTCAATCCCTTATATCGATCTCCATCTCCTGGACACCAGGCAAGATCTCCTACAAATTCCATTTATTTAATTGACAGCCACAAACTAGGTATCATAGATAGAGTGCTAGATGAGGAATCAGGGAGACCTCAACCACCTGTGTGACCCCAGGCAAATCACTTAACCTCTCTGAACCTCAGTTTCCTCCTCTTTAAAATGAGGAGGCTGGCACTTGATCACCTCTCAGGCTCCTTCCACTCTAAATCTGTGCTCTTATGATCTAAAACATGAGAAACAATGAGAGATAAGATGATATGGTAGGCAGGGACTTGATCCAGCCCTATATGTGGCCCCTATGATCTGGATGACCGAGAGGTAGCTCTCTACAGCAGTCACAGTTGGTCAGGAGATCTATATTGCCAATCAGTTGCATCAGTAGAGGCAATACCTACACTCAGAGCTCCGTAAATGGATAACGTTACAGGACCAGGCATAGAGACTGACTGACAGAATCGCAGAATTGCAGAATCACAGAGGTGGATCTGGAGACAGAAAGCTTGAACATAATGCTTTAAGACTTGCAAAACGCTTCCTGGATGTTAGCTCACTTTAAGGCTGTCATGTGTTAGTGCTGGTGACTAAAATCAAATTTTAAACTGTGAAACTTCTTGTCTTTTTTTTTTTACTGTGACTGTTCTCAGAACATAAATAGATTCACAAGCTAGCAGCCAAAATCATTCTTCTATTGTCCTACCCCCATCTGGCAGCTCAAGTTAGGGGTTTTCCAAGGTCCTCTCCATCCTTGAGTGTTCTTCTCCAGAGGGCCAATTCTCAGCCTTCAAAAGCTGTTCATCTGTAAATGAGTGGGTTGAACCAGATGGTCTTCATGGTCCTTGCCATCTCTATATCTCTAAAGAAGGATTTGAACCCAGATCTTCCTGACTCCAAGTCTAGCCCTCTATCCACTCCACCATATTGCCTGGGAACAGAAAGAATTCAAATATACTCTCCGTCTTGCCCTTTGGTTGAACAAAATTCTGCAATCTTACGGTAAGTATTCTGAGAAGCAGAATCATAGACTTGAAAGAGTATTGGCTCTAGAATCTAAGGTCCTGGGCTTAATTCCCACTTGGGACCCCTGCTGCCTGGGTAACCTTTGTCAAGTCACTCCGCTTGGGACTCAATTTCCTCCTCTTCCACTGAAGTCTCTTGAATTTAGCAAATTTTTCCCCAGTGAGTTGATAGTCTTGTCTCATGAATAGATAGTATTGACTTTTTGTGTAAAGAACCATCTTGCATGCTATGTAGAAATGCAAATCCTGATAGAATGTAAACTTCTTGAGGGCTAGTTTTATCCCCAGTGCCTGGCTGAATGCCTGGCATATTGCAGAGACTTTTTAAAAATGCTTGGTGATTAATTAAAAAGGAAATAAAAGCTCAGAGTCGTACATACAGAAACTCAAGTCATTCAAAACACAGATTCAGATGAGAATCCAAACAAAGAGTCAGAGAAAATAATAGCCCACGGCCCCAGGGAAAGCACAGCAAAGCATCCTGTCCTCATTTTCTTGATAAAGAGATGAGACTAGAAAAAAAGTAAAGCTTTCAGTGCAGAGCACTGATTCCTCATAATCTTCATGAGACTTCTTTGAGAGACAGATCTAGTTTTTCCTTTGCAATGTCCCTCCCCTCCAAAAGGGGCAGCATGGCTTAGACCTATACCTCTGTAACGCTGGCACGGAGGATCTCACCAACCAAGGAGGCAAATCATAACCTGGCCTCCCTTAGAGTGGTTCAATCTAAACACAACACAAGGACCTGCAAGAACTGATCAGACAAAATTCCTCCCCTCCCAGGAGGCCCTTATACCTGCCCCACAGACGATCTTGTGGCTGCTGCAGGCTCTGTGCTTGGGGTAGTGACCGAGGAGTAGGAGCCCTCCCCCCATCTTCTTTTGGAGTAAGACAGTAATAATAGCCAGGGATGAGAAAGTATGGATAGATAGGTGTTGATCTTCATTGCAGATCTCATTACATTCTCTTTGCCTTTCAAGCCTCTTCTGAGTTTCCCTACTTCCCTTGAATCCCTACCATTCTTCCAGTCTCCTAGCTGCTCATCTTCATCATCATCCTTGGTTCCTCTCTCATCTGAAATTGCTTTCTTAGAACATAAACCTCTTGTGGGTAGGGATGGCTTCTGTGTTTGTATACTTAGTACAGTACCTAGCACATAGTAGGTGTTTAATAAATGCTCACTGATGGATTTTCAAAATTGCCAATGATCCCTTAAGTTCTGAATTTGATGGCTTTTTCTCAGTCCTCATCCTTTTGACCTCTCTTCAACATCTGACACTATTGACCACCCTCTCCTCCTGGATACTTCCTGTCTCCTCTCTAGGTGGCTGAAAGTAATGTGTGTCCTCCGTTAAAAAACACACACACGCAGTCATATCTACACACTTTAGAAACTTGGAAACGTAATTTTCTAACAGCTTTCAAAATCTTCCAAATGAAGAGGTTTAGTGAGCTTTGAATCCATTTGTTAAAAATATAAAAATGTAACACCTTCTGATAAGTTGCAAAAACAATTGATTGATATCTGGGAAGGTGGAAATTTGCTAGCTGAATCTCAATAAAAACCAGTGTGTACTGGCAGAGAAGATTGAAGAATGATATCATGATTAAGCAAGCACAATCAATAATGTCTTTCTTCCACTTGAATCTACATATCTTTGGGAGGTATTCTTGTCAATTGTGACAACCAATAAAATCAAAAATGAAAACAAACTGAAATTGGAGCCAAATCTTTTAATCCCTGTATATCAAAAAGTGTTAAGCCAAGATTTTTTTTAAATAATGAAGCATATTCAGTCACATTGTTCTCACTAAAAACCATCATTATTTATCTTTTAATGATAGCAAAAAAGGGTTTTGAACCATTCATAAATAAAAGTTATTCACAAAATATTATTTCATCTTTATTTCACCCTTTTAAAATGTCTATTTTGTCTTATAATGTATGTAATTATTAGTACAGTCGCAAATGTATAAAGTTTATAAACAAGTAAATAAGAAGAGTCAGCACAGTGTAGTCAATAAGAAGGAAGGCCTGGGTTCAAGTGTCTCCTCTGATTCATACTGGCTATGTGACCCTGGACAATTCCCTTAACTTCTCAGTGCTCTGGTCCAATAGTGTCAAACTCAAATAGAAATGGGGCCACCAAATCTTACATAAGGATCCTGGTAGGTCTGTACTGACTTAGAAAACCACAGATTCACATTATCTATGTTCTGTTGTATTTTTATTTATTTTGTCAAACATTTCCCAATTATGTTTTAATCTGGTTCAGGTCCTGCATGTTTGAGGTTCCAGGCAACACTCTCAGACTGCTTCAGAGAAGGCATGGCCTTACAATGTCCCTCCATTGAGGGAGTGGGTTGAACCCCAGAATTTCCCATACCAACAAAATCATAGTCCCCATCTCATAAGCAAATATACAAAGAAGAGGAAAGTTATGCTCAAATGTTTTTTATGATGTGGTACATGATCAAATCATTTGTTCTGAAGGTTTCCTTTACATGACTTCCCTTACACAGCTCCTCAGTGGTCATATAGCCTTCTCTCATCCACCATGGGCCTCTCCATTGTCATTTGGGTGACCTCGACTTTAATTCTTCAGAGATTGGTATTCCATGACTCATAGTCACACAGAATCACTGGAGCGCTAGTGCTGTTAAAAAGATGAGCCTTTGTTTCAAGTGAGAGGTTGGGATCATTAAAAGTACCACATTCACTCTCCTCAAAGCAACTAGCATTCTCATCTTGCAGTTTCAGCCTATTGTCTCTTTATGGCTACCATCCAAGCTACCTGTAGTCAAGGAACAATTTTATGAGTTGCCATAATCTGGATAACAGTCATTTTTTATCCATTTGGTTTTTCCTGTGTGGATTGTTAGGCCAAATTCTTTTATAGCACTTTTTAAAATTAAGGTGAGCTAAAACTTCACAATACCTTTTGAGATAACTGAAGACATCCTTTGGTCCCACAAAATCAAAGTTGGGGATCCCTATTTGAAAAGCACATGGAAGGTTTGCAGTAAGTCTGATATGAGAGCTAAGTCTATAAGAAGGAGAAAATTAAATCCAGGCTCTTCCAAAAAAATTTAAAACATCAACAAGGCTGGCTTATGTAACAGCCTAGATCATGATGGCAGAGTAGACCAATGCAATCCTCCCACTTGCCAATGGATTATTTCCACTGGTCCTAAGAGCAGCAGAGCCATGAACCAGTGACAACAACTGGCTGACAATGCTGAAGGGTTGGCTTGGTACAACTTATATGATGAGCCAAATTCCTGATTGCAAACCCTACAGACCTCTTAGCTGGGCTTCCTGCAGGGGAAGGGGGATTCTTCTTCACTAGTCAACATAGAGAAAGATTCTATGCCTCTAAGTCTCCGTGAAAAACTCAGTTCCTTTGCAAAGGAATACAGCTGAGAAGGTAAATTAGATATTCCCGAAGAATCTAATTAAACAAGCATTTGTCAGATACCTGCTGTATATAAGACAACTTTGCCAGGTCCTAACAATGCCAAAACAGCAGATATATATTTAGCACTGACTGTTTATATAGAACTGTTTTAGGCACTTGGGCACAGACAAGATACAATTTCTACCCTCTTGGGAAAAAAACATTGGATTTGGGGTCACAGAACATGGGTTCAAAACCTGCCTCTATCATTTAATACTTGAGTGACTGAGGATAAATTTAACATATCTGGGCCTTAGTATCACATGTGTAAAATAAGGGGACCTGCCTATATGACCCTTAAGGTTACTTCCTGCTCTAAATCTGAGATCCTATGAAATAAATACTAATAAAATGAAAAGATCACAGGTGTAAAAAATGCTCATTGACATCAGAGACCTGCCTGAGATTGACCAGGTCCATGTTTGAGTCCAGCTCACCTGCTCAGGGTGTTCTAGGGCTGCCCCAATCTACCCCCAGCCTCCTCTTCCAGCCTCCTCTCCCACTAATGCCCTTCTTTCACTACTTCCATCCAAGCTGTACTTTCCAATGATGAATGAGTGAATGAAAAAGTATTTGTGAAGCGCTTACTATGTGCCAGGAATTGTGGTAAGTGCTGGGGATACAAAAACAAAAAATCAAGATAATTCTTGCCCTCAAAGGAGCTTCCATTCTAATCAGAAAAGACAACACAAATAGGGGAATGGGGGCCAGGGAGGGGTGTTTGGTCGCAGGAATGGTGAGTGGAGCCATAGGGCACATGTCCTCCCTGGGAATGGTCATGTTGGTTGTTTTCACTATTTCCCAAGCTAAAAGAAAAGAGGGCAAGGGCAGAGGTAGAGGGGATAGGGGGAGGAAAGGGTATGGGACATGACTTGAAGATGGCCAGGGAGCAGTGTGGTGGAGGTGGGTCAAGTCAGAATCCAGGGCCCCAGGGCAGAGAGCTGAAGGGCAAGGTCTGGAGATGGAGGCTGAAGCACAGAAATATAAGGAGAGAGTTACACACACGTAAACACACACACATACATGCACACGCACATGCACACATACACATATGCACATACACAGACCAGGCCAATGAATGTAATTACAGAAGACCTCAACACCTCTGTTGAATCAACCAATCAGAACTGCAAACTAGATGTGATCAAGCCTTTACTTAACTTGAGAGGAGGAAATTTTTTCATCATCAGATGAAATCAGATGTGGTCATATAGGAAAAGTGACAGGATGAGTTGAAAGAATCAGACACATTTCTGGTCCTATGTGTGTCATAGCAAGCCAGTTTGGAACTGGAAATCCCAGCACAAGATTCCAAATGCAGAATATTCTAGTGGGGATACAGCCCTATAGGGAGGGGATAAAATTCTCTCTTCTCTCCCTTTCACCATTGATCAAAAGTGACCTTGTGAAGGAGAGAAGATTTGGACTTCCCACTAGCTCTGGTAGCAGAGACCCCAGAGCAGCAGTCCCTGACAACAGCATTTACAGCTATGCACTATGACATTGCCACATATACACTCTGAGCTCAAGCCCACTTCCCCCACAGACACTTCTGTCATTGTGGAAGACTATGTCTCAGACTTTTGCGGGGACTGTTTGGTACCAACTTTTCTTATTATACTACCTTACTAAATACCCTTTTCCTAAAAGCTAATTGAGTATGGTTGATAATCAATGAGAAGCCCACCAGATGGGGGCTTATAAGTGACAGCATTAGAGCGCTGCACCTAACCTGCTAGCTCAGCACAAGGTAAGAGGAGGAGCTGCACCACCATGAAGACATCCAGTGGTCGGAGTTGGGCTAGATGTGGTGAATACCCCACCTCTGTGCTTTTCCTCAAACTTCCTTCCACCCAGAATGTCCTCATTATCCCCACCTCTGCTTATTAGAATTCTCCTTATTCTTCGAGTCCCAGATCAAATGCCAAGGAAGTCCAACAAGCATTTATTAAGCACTTACTGTGTGCCAGGTCCTGTGCTAAGTGCTGAGAATACAAATACAAGCTTGAAGAAAGATGAACCCTAGTTCCAAAGAGCTTATATTCAACAGAGGGGGCGGGGGGAGAGAACACATAAAAGCAATCTGAAAAGTGGCTGGGGAGGGGACCCAGTGGGCACAGGGAAGGTTCTGATCCCTCTAGCCAGAAGTCACTTCTCTCCCCTCCACACTCCCATATTACTTCATTTGTATGTCCCTGGCAATACTTAACACACTGTCTTATTTTTATTCATGCCCATCCCGGGATGAATGGGAAACGGGACACGCTGCTAGCTACAGAGGTCTCCAAGCAGAGTGACCAGAGAGCACTAGCCAGAGAAGCCAGGGTTTCTGTAAATGGGATAGTACTGAAAACAATTCCTGTTCTATAGCCCTCCCATGCACACACTTTCCACGTGGGGCCCACAGGTCCTGACTGGAGCCCTTGCCTGTTCATCTGCCCCACGCAAGCCCTGGGCCTGACTCAGTGTTCACCGGGATAATTTTTTCTTCCATTTCTTTGATTTCCTATTCGCCTTGGGTGATTTCATTTGGTTTATTCAATGTTTGCCTGCTTTGGAAGGCGGCTGCTGCTGGGTAAAATTGACCTGGGCAAGAGAATAGAAAGATCCTGAGGACCAGGTGAGGAGAGAAAAACTCACAGAGGGAGGTGAGGTTGCCAGTCTGCTTCAATTCAGGCTCCACAACAGGACTACAAGAATGGCTATTGTGAGCTTGGTGGGGGACTGGGAGGGAGGTGCCAAGAAACTCCAATTCACAAAGCTTTGATGCCAGCTGGACCCCTTTCTAGCCCCATAGAACATTACTTACTCCCCATCCCACTCGCTGCAATCCCGCCAAGTTGGCCTTCTCTCTGTTGCACACATACACACACACACACACAAAACACTCAATCTGCCATTTCCACACCTTTGCACTGGCCATTCCCCTTGCCTGGTTTGCATTCCTTCCTTACCTCCACCCTATAGCATCCCTGTCCTTACCATGCAGCTCCAGCCTTTCCTGATCCTCCCCTGAGTTGTTAATGCCCTTCCTCCCAAACTATCTTACACGAATCCACTTTGTATGTATGCGTATCTATTCCCTGCAGATCTATGCCATGCATATTTTGATATGTACTCATCTCCTGCCCTCTCCTCCACCCCCACTAAGCTCCTTGCCACTCAAGACTGTTGTTTCTCCAACACGGTGCCAGACACATAAGTGCTTAATACAAGCTTGTTTAATTGATCAGTTCTTTGAAGAAGGTAGTCAACCTTGTCACAGTGTAAAAAGCTATGGATTTGGATTCAAGTCTAGGCTCTGCCACTTACTACATGTATGACCTTGGGCCAATCACTTGACCTCTGTGGGCCTCAGTTTCTTCGTCTGTAAAATGAGGAGGTTGCTAAGGACTCTTCCAGGGCTCAACCTATGATCCTTCTGTCCTACCATCTTCTGAAATGGCAGTTACCCAGGTTTCAGAACCCCACATAGGCCAAGCGTTTCAAGTAAGCCAAAGCTTGATTTAGAGCAAAGCTCCCTGCACCTTCCTAGGCACTGGGGACACTTGGGGGAGAGGACAGCTATGGGTGCTCTGTGACACTGTGGATAAAGTTACAAAGACTCCATCCTAGGTCACATGCTACAGTGGTTGACTTGCATCCTCCAAAGGATTCCAGGAAATGTTCCCATAATGAAAGAGCAGGGGAAGGAGTACTTCAATATAGCCAGAGTAGAGGGAATCCAATACCCAGAGGGTCCCAACAAGGCATCGAGAGGGATGCTCCATCAATGTGGAACAGCATCCACAGTTACAGCTATCTAAGGATGCCCGGTAATATCCTTTTTTAGAATTGTGTTATTTCTTTCCTGTCACATTTGCTCTTGTTTATGACTCACCCTTTTTTGTCTGTTTGTTTTTATATTTTAACAACTCTTCCCTTAGCTTAGGAGACACATAGACCATTGACTTTTAGAGGGAGGCTACTCTTTAAGGATATTTACAAGCTGACTTTATGCTTCTTAGGGCAAAATGGGGAGAGGTAGGGGGTCTCTCTCCATATGCAAACACCTCTGAATAATCAATTCTATTCTAATATCATGCCAGCCACAGACTTTCAGCTTCTCAGCCATCTAATTCACTTCCCGTTAGTGCCTGTGGTGCCCATGCTCAGCAACAATGATGGGATGAAGGGAGCAGAGAAAATTAAATTTATTCCAGGAGGCAAAAGACAGCAAAAACAAGGCCAGCTGGAGTCCTTACCAACCAGCTTCCCCTGCCGTCTTATCCTTCACCGACTTGTCCTTCTTGCCCTGAAGCCAAGTGGAGGATGATCCTCTCAAACTCTGCACCATCAGACTCTACATGTAGAGATCGACCAGACCCCAGAAGCCATTAATCCAACCCTCTCATTTTACAGATGATGAAACTGAATCCTTCTGAGGTTAAAAGACTTGCCCAGGGTCACAAAGGCAGTATTATCCAACAAAGGATTTGAACCCAAGTCTTCCAACTCCCCAGATCTTTCCCCTAAACCATACCAAACATAACCCCCCACCCATTAATTAAATTTAATTGAAAACTATAATAAGTTTATGGATTTAGAGCTAGAAGGGGCATCAGGGGTGATAGTCCAGCAGTAAATGTCAGAAATAGACTTTGAATCCATGTCTTCCTGGTTACCAATGTGAAACCATTTCAGAATTAGCTTCCACATGGAGTTACAACATTGACAAGCTAGATCAAAAGTCAAAATCAGCATCAAATTAGGAGAGAGAGAGAGAGAGTGAAAATGACAATGGACTGGGTCCCATTTAAGAAATCTCATTTTCCATTATTCTAAACTGTCCTCAACCCAAAAGCCCATTTTTCCAACCCCAATTTTCTCCTGATACATGGCTGAGACTAAAGAGAAATCATATCTTCCAAGAAAGAAGTAGCTTAAACAACAGCTAGACTGACAGTCAGGATAAGTCAAGTGGAACAAATTACCAACACTGATCTGCGTGCAAGATACTTCTGAGAGATACTGTAAAGATTAAGAAAGACAAGCTGAGGAAATGGGATGGTCATAGTGGAAGAGTTGTGTATGATAAACTGAAAGTCGTCAAATATTAAGACCTAGAAGCAGGCCACACTGGGTGGCCCCTCTATGGGGGCTTAATGGAAGCACATGGACAAGAATCAGAGGATAAGAAAGCATGGGTTAGTTGGGACCCATGACACCAGGGCAATGCACATGTGGATGAGATCATGAGGCCATCAAAATATTTTTTGGAGATTTTTCATAACATACCTTGGAGTCATTGGAGACAGTCCCCTAGTGCAGCTGGAAGCCATGGCTTGGCATCACTCGCTTATGAAGAGAAGCGCAGTACAGGAGTCAATAAGCAGTATGTGATTTTGTTGGTTTAGGGAGTGCTGGGTGACAAAACTCCCTCCGCCGATGCAGATCAGCACTTGCTTTGCAATTTATATTCTTATGGAATTGCTTGGGACACAGAGAAGTTAAGAGCCTTGTTCATGGTCCTACATCCTGGCACCATAAAAGTCAAGCCTTCAGTGGGTCTACCTGTTTCCAGGGCCAGCTATCTCACCATTGCATAGCATTGGCTCCTCTCCATGAAGAGTTAAGGTCATCATATAAGTGATGATGGAAGAGTTCTCCATCACCTCTGACACAGACTAGGAAAAAAACTGATATAATTAGAGAAATTCTGATTTAACTTAACAAGAACTTTCCTGCCAAGCTCTCAAGGGAGGCTTCGAAATCTTCATCAGAGAACTTTAATAAAAGGCAGATTCTCATTCACCTGAAAACATAGGTATAGTTACCACCCAAGTGTTAATATCTACTTTGTTTGCTGCTTCTGCGTCCCTGTCATTTATACCCTTTGCCCCCAAACCCAGTAGGATGTAACCTCTTTAAGAGTAAGGACTGTTTGATCTTTCCCAGAACCCCAGAATTTCAGAGTTGGAAGTAACCTCAGCATCAAGTAGTTCAAACCACCACCAAGACATTCCCTCCAGAGCAGAGCAGATACAAGATTATCCAACTTCTGTTTGGAACCTGCAGGGATGGGAACCCAATACCTTCTGGGGCAGCCCATTTCAGCTGGTTCTAATTGGTAGAAAGGGTTTTTTTTTCTGACTTCAAGCCTAAATGTGCCTCTTTGCAGCTTCCATACTCATTTTTGTACCCCTAGTGCCTAACACAGTGGTTTATGCTTTTTTTTTTTTCAACCAGACCTGTTGCCTGATTTCCATGTTGTAGAGATGAGGAGGTTCTGTATATTAATGCACTTATTTTGCAAATATTTTGCATGATGTATAAGTATTTGGAAACTTTTAGTCTTAGAGTAGTGCCTGGGGCATGGAAAGGATAAGTGATTAACCCAAAATCATCTAGCTAGTAGTTGTCAAAAGCAGGACTAGAACCCAGATTTTCCTGAATCTGAGTCCGTCTCTCTCTCTCTCTCTCTCTCTCTCTCTCTCTCTCTCTCTCTCTCTCTCTTTCTAGTATCCTACCCTGCTCCCCAACTTGCACAATGTAAATGCTTAATAGATGCTTGTTGAATCCTATGTAATCTAAGGATAAACTTCTTACAGTACGCATTAAAAGTGTCCAAAAATGGAATGGGCTGCCTCAGAAGGCCATAGGTCCCTTCTCATTGGAGGTCTTTAAGCAAAGGTTGGAAAGCCATTTCTTTGGTATGTTGAAGTAAGGATACTTTTAGGGGAATGAGTTGAGCTACATGCCACTGAGATCCCTTCCAACTCTGAAATTCTGCAGTTCTGTGAACACAATTGAATTGAACTGAGCATGTGAAGGCTTTAATTAATCAACCAGCATTTATGAAATTCTTACTATGAGCACTGTGCTAAGTGTTGGGGATACAAATGTGCATCTTTTCTGATCAAGAATGCAGAAGATGCTGCTAAGAAAATACAGAAGGCAAACAGGCAAAGATGGGAGATGGGAAATTATCATTTATGCCTTAAGGAAATATTTACAGTGTTATTATAACAAAAGCAGGTTGGCTTTTTTTTCTAGGCAGAAGGCAAGATTTGACTACATATTCCATTTTTTTCCTCAAAACACATTTTGTGTTTAAATTCCCACAAGGGCTTAAAATAATTATTGGGTTTCTTCTCTTACCTTCACAGAATTTAAAGAGCTGATAAGTAGAAAGATAAATTTATCATCTTAAAGAAAATGGTACCAAGAGTCTGCATTTCCATGGCACAAGCCCAAGTGAGGGTACAAAGGAAGAAAAGAACTGTTTTTCTTAATGAGGGAGGTGCTAGCATGGAAATTTGCAATTCACAGACAATCCGAATACTTTATTATAACCAGCAGTTTCAGTTTCATTTATCTGTAAACCTTTCCACAGATCTGCATACTAAAAACTAAAAATTGGCTGACTCAATTTCTCCTTCCTTTTCAAGTCTCTCTCTACCTTTGGGGGGGGGGGGAAGAGAGAAGTCTTTGGGCCAGAAGTCTCAAAGGTTATGCATTATGAATGGAACCCAAAACTCAGAATATCTTTATCCCAACCCACTAGAACTGACGAGTCTAAGCTACATCTCCTTCTCAGATTTCTAGTGGTACCTCTGAAAGATTTCAGTGTCTTTCTCAAATGTTATGGGTTGACTCTCCATTCTGGTGAGTTCTCCCCAATATTAACCACCTGGGACACCAGTATCATTTAATCAAATAACATCAATTAGCTTTTACAAAGAAATGTTTACTGACTACAAACATTTCCCCCAACATCTGAGGGTACACTCTTCCCTATATCACTGTGGTCCCAGGAAGAGCGGCTTCAAGCTTAAAGCAGTTTCTATGAAGCATTTGCCCCACCTGGTTCACTTCCTCATTGGCACAACCATCAGATGAGAAGGCATCTCAGTAGAGTGATATGATCCAGCGGAAAGATCACCAGGTGTAGAGTTAGAGCACCTGGGTTCGAATCCCACTTCAGCTCTTTTACAGCCAATGTAATAGTTAATAATAACAAAAGTAATAGAAATAGTGATGATAATAGCTAGTACTTTATATGTATCATCTCATCAGAACCTCACAACAACCCTGTGAGAAAGGGGCAGTGCTAGGATTTTATCAACGGAAATGACATTCAAAAAGAGGAGTCACTGTCCACTTTTGCCGATGCATCCCAAGGACCGTGAGACTTTTTCATCTGACTTGCAGCTGAATCCTTCCATCTGTGCTGTGAGCTCCTTGGAGCATGGCCTGTCTGCCTTTTGTCTTTGTATCCTCAGGACTTAGCCCAGTTCTGCACATAGAATAAGTGTTTTATTCATTTATTCACTATTATTCCCCATTTTACAAATATGTTGTATGACCTTAGGCAAGTCACTTAACTTCTGAGTCTTCATTCCTCATCTATACACTGAAGTGTTTGAATTAGATAACTTTTGAGGAGCCTTTCAGGTTTAAATCTAGGACCTTATGAGAATCAGAGTGAGTAACCTACTTGCCCAAGGTCACACAGCTGGCCGGCTCTTCTGCATTTTTTTCACTAACACCTGTCATTCTGCTGTGGCACATGGCTAGACAAGAGAGCACACCACCCTGGTAGAAGGAAACAGCCAGGAGAAAGGAGACATCTATCCTTCCTGCCCATCAAAGCTCCCCCGTGGAATGCATCTTAAATCATTTTTCCCCAGGATGGCTGAAGGCTGAAACTTCCATAAGCCATTCTGCTCATCACTCTGACTCTGAAGGCTGATAAAGTGCTTCATTCAGCCCAGTGTATGAACTGAGTAACGGCTCTGCATGCAGGGATTCAAATGGGACACAATATCCTGTGTCAGGACATAGATCAATTGCTGGAGAGAAGGCGGCATTCAGCACTCTGATACGGCTGTTAAGAGGGTCAGATTTATGACAAAGACCGAGTGGGATGGAAAGACCAATGGTGAATCTATCAAGGGCCCAGCAATATAATTTGGGAATGAGCGATTTCTCTCCATATCCAACCGGAGGCTTGTATTAGCCTCAAAAGGAGCGAAGATAAAATGTCAGAAGCCCCGAACATGAAGAATTTATAAGTATAATTAACTGACGTCACTAGCTGGCAAAGATATCCTTCCAGTCAAGGTGCCCTCCCAAGGGGATGGCGTGGGTGCCCTAGATGTGTCACCAAACCAACCCAGTATCTCATCAGCTGTCGAAACCTCCATTTGGTTTTCATCTGGCAGTAGAGAGCATAAGTAAAAAGAACAACATTTTCTCCTGCTTTTTAGTCACATGAAAAAAGGTCCCAGAAAATCCATGTCATCCCTTGGTATTGCCAGAGGAAGTATCTCATGGTTTCCCCTTAGGAAGAAAGGAAGGACACCTCAAGGTGCCCTAAAAAGATGAGGATAATTTTGCTCAAATTCAGTTACAAATAAGTTAGCATAAACTAAAAAAGAGAGAGGCTGCCAAGAGGCAGTGGGACGTAATGGATATGGAGCAAGAACTGGGTTTGCGTCCTGCCTCTGACACGTACTGGCAAGTCACAGCTTCTCAGAGGAGGTACAGACTTGCATTGGTGGAGGGAGTGGCCCCACCTGGGAGTTCCCTATGCCAATGAAATCACAGGCCCAGCCTCTGTCCTAAGCAAAAAAAAAAAAAAAGAAACAAAAACATATATATTATGTTTATTCATGGAACCAGTCCCAGGCACAAATAGTAGTAAGCCACATTTGGAACAGGATTTAAAGGGTGCCCTGACCCCAAATATCTTTGCATAATTTCTGAAATACCCATTATTATAGTTACTTCTTTGGATAAAAATATTGTTTCCACATGGTCCCTGAAAAGTGCAAATGCTTTACCTGGAAGATGTATTCACATTCATTAATATTTCAGGGAAAAGGAATTGGACAGGTCAGCTGAGTAGGACCTTCAGGAATGGTGCTCAGGACAGAAGTTTGAAGCAAGGAGTCCTGAACTGGGTGTCTGGAGAGCAGCTGGGACAAGTGAACAAGCATTTGTTAAGTGCTCCCATGTGCCAAGCACTGTGCTAAGGCTTTACAAATATCTCATTTGATCCTTACAACAAACCTGTGAAGCAGGTATTATTATTATTATCCGCATTTTTCAAATGGGAAAACTGAGGCAGAGAGAGGTATCTGGACAATAGGAGAGGAGAGAAACTCTAAAAGAGGGGAAGGGGGATCAAAGGAGAAAGGGACACTAAAAAGATATTGAGAGCAAACAGTAACTAGAACACAATTTTACCAAGGTGCGAGGCGTTCATGTGACTTGGAAAGTATCCACACATTCAGTTCAATCAATCAATGGTTTTTTAAGCACCTACCACACACAAAGCCAGGGCTTGTCCTTGGTACTGAGAACACAAGAATTATGACATGCTTCCCTTCCTCAAGGAATTTACTTTCTAACAGGAAAAGGGGGTATATGGTATGGACACAAGTAATAAGGACACAAGGTCTTATGGCTTAGAATGAGCCTTCCCACCAACCCCCAGAGAAGGAGATGGAGTCAAAAGCCACTCAATGATATTAGTGCTAACTTTGATAGCTTTATTTTTAAGACTTTTCTGTTGCAAGGACACAGGGAAGTGAACATAATCTCAGCTAATGCAGAAACTTGCTGATTGAATAGAAAAAAGCAAGAGGGACCTTGAAATAAGAGACATAGGAGAAGAAAACCAGACAGAGTCTTATCAGAACACTTTGTAAAGATCATTGTTATTCAGTTGTGTACAACTATTCATGACGTGTATGGGGTTTTCTTGGCAAAGATACAGGAGTGGTTTGCCATTCCCTTCTCCAGTGGATTAAGGCACACAGAAGTTAAGTGACTTGTCCAGGGTCACAGAGCTAGTGAGTATCTAAATGTGGATTTGAACCCAGTTCTTCCTGACTCCAGGCTCAGTGTTCTATTCACTGAGCTGCCAAGCTATCTCCTTATAAAGACTGCACTACTGAATATTCTTCACAGACTTACTCCTTCTGTATTCTCTGATAGGGATTCCTATTTCCTTTGATCAAAAACAACTTCATAATAATTTGAGCTTTCTAAAAGTGGTAGGAGCTGCCTCGGGGTAGTTTGCTCTTCCTTGGAGGTCTTCAAGCAGAGGCTGGCCAACTAGAGGGCATTCCTTTTGCACATGGGTTGAGCCAGCTGGTCACCGACATTACTTCCAACTCCCAAATTCTATGATTCTATGGTTCACAGCATGGACTATTCCAAGTGGGTAGAACAGACTGTCTGTATTTTAATATGGGCAGAAATGGACCCAAAAAGTCTACACAGCCTCCCTCTACATCCTTTTGTGGAGAATACCAGGCTCTCTGGAAGGTTATCTTTATATTAAATCGGATCCTCTTTCAGTTTGCCTCCTTTTCCCTGAGTCTGTGCTCAGAGGTGATGGTGCCCTTGAATAAAAGATGGATTCTCATTCACCTGAGGACACGTGTGTAACTGCTGCCCACATGATATAGACAACCTTGTAGTCTACATGACTACAGAGAAGTACTCTGGGTTTGTGTCATTCATGTCCCCCTGCTCCCAATCCCAATAGAATGGAGGCTCCTTTGAGGGCAGGGTCTATGTAGCTTTTCACAGAGTCACAGAATTTGAGAGTCTCCTAGAGGGAAAGTCAAAAGTGTCAATAATCTACATCCTCAGTGATCTCAGCCACAAAAGGAAATGTGGCTGTTCAGCCAAGAAAAGAATGGATTCATGTTTGTGACTTAGGACTGGTGTTGGAAGCAGAGGGGAGAGACAAGAGCGATGGGAATTACAAAGAGAGAAATTGGGGCTCATAGAAAAAAAAAACATCCTCCTGAGGACAGCCATCCATAAATAGAGTGTACCGGTGCAGAAGGTGGAGGGTTTCTCCTCATCGGAGTTGTTCAGGCAAAGCCTGGATGATGACCCCTTGGTCATCTGGCACAGTTGGGATCCTTCTTCAGGCATGACTTGAACTGGATGGCCTCCAAGGTCCCTTTCCAATTCTAAATTCCATGGATATAGGGAATTTATGGGATTAAGAGGCATGCTCTGTGAGCTAATCCAACTCCCTCCTATTACAGATGAGAAAATGGAGGCCATTAGAGGTTAAGTGAGTGGTCCAAAGTCATACAACCAGTAAGTGGTAATCAGTCAATTAATCAACAAGTATTCATTAAGTATCTTCTGTGTCCCAGATATTTATGCCAGGCCCTGGGGATACAAATGCCAAGAATGAAATGACTCTTACTCTTAAGGAGCTTCTTAGGGCAGAAACAACAATTGTGTCCAGGCTTTCTGTCCCCAGATCCAGCACTTCTTCTAATGCACTATGCTTTTATTACTGTTAGGCTCCTGGCGGCAGTTGCTTAATAACCATTTTGTATACATTCATTGAGTGGAACAAGAGCACCACACCTGGAAATCAAGAGAGCAGCTACGCAGCTTCTGGCACATCAGTTTCCCTCTCTGGGGCTAGATGATCTTGTGAGTTACCTTCTGGCCCTGACATTTTCCAATTCTATAAATCAAACCAGATCATATTGAAATGAGCTCCTGATGTAGGCTAGACACTGGGCAAAATTGCCAGGTATGCAGTTTCACTTCCTCCTTCGTGTCCCTCTCCGATTTTTTAATTGACAGATGATGTAGCCAGAATGTATTGAACAATCAAGGACTCCGTAAGCAGAGTGTATGGGGTGGTCAGGCAGGACCAGCACTTCTGGTGTGAGGGCTCGCTGAGCCCTTTTCAGGGCTCTTCATCCACCTTTGGTGGCCACCTGATCCATCCAACTCCCGCCTATGGCTCCAAGAAGCTGTGAAATTGGAATTGGAATTGGAGTATATTCAAAAGGCAAAGCCGGCTATATTGGTGTGGCTATGCTGATGTGGCTCTCTTTCTGGCCTGGCTAGCATTGGAGAGGGACAAGAGGCTGTGAGCTCCTAAGTGGAGGAGGGGCCTCAGACCCTCTCTCACCTGGATCTAGCATGGAACCAAGATGGCATGACCCTGAGGTTCCTTCTCTCTCTTTTGTCTCTATTCTTTCCTACTTTTAGGTGAAGGAGATTGGAGATAGCTACAAATTTATGTTTAAAAGGAGAGGAGAACCTGCCACCTGAAGTCTGGGAGCTGGATTCCATGCCAGGATTTGCTGGAAGCCAGGTGGTCAGGAACAAAATTCTGAGTGACCTGCTTGACCCGGCCCAGCAGTAGCAGAGAAGTAGACTCATCCATCCATCAGTGATGCAGCTTTTAGAATGGAGACTTGTGGAGTAAATGCCGTATAGATACTGCATTCAGTCTGAGCTCACTCGCCCTAGGGACTGAAGTACAATATGGGGGATCGTGGCCCCGGGGATTGAAGAGAAATGCTTCTAGCTTCTGCTCTTCCTATAGCTTCTCACTAAATCCCCTTTTGTAAAGGCTAGCTGATGTTAACTGGTTAAATGGAATGGGTGACTGAGTGTGGGGAGCATACCAGAATGGGGGCTTTAAATGATCAAATTAGAGAAGACATCCTCTAAGCCCGCCAAAATACCCTAGAATTTCTGAAGGGGAAATGAGCCTGGCCTTGTTCTGGAAGAGTCCAGAGTCTTTCTACACATTCTAGAATGGCCTCTTCGTGTTTTACTCTTCCCGTAGAGTATCTGCATTTTAACAGAGGACTCCAGAAGATACAGTGCCTTCACTCAACTAGACTGTTGGAATTTCACATGATCCTATAAGCCGGGGGCCAGAATAGTGATTAATTTTTAGCACTTCTCAGATCCTAAGGGGAGCTTCTATCTTCACCTCTGCCCAAAGCCAGCAGTGTCCTCAGGACGAGTATCTATCAGATTGTAGATGACCCATTATTAAGATGCCCTTAGCCCATGGTAGACATATCCACATTCCCAATGATGCCGAAAATGTTAATTCCTAGCTCCCAAGCAAAATGATCAACCCCTCTCTAATCCACTAACAGAAGGTTGCTTTCCATGCTCTCTTCTAGGGGACCCCTAATTCAGTCAGTTGGGCAGTCAACAAACATTTATTAAGCCCTTCCTACATGTCAGGCACTAAACATGCCCCAAGGGACTTTTGAGCAGTGACTTCCCTCGAAAGTTCACAGGACTTATAGATGAAAGGAATCTGAGAGATCATTTATTCTGACCCTCTCATTTTACAAAGGGAGAAACAGAGGCGCAGAGAGAGGAAAAGCTTGTTCAAGGTCACGCAGGTAGTGAGCAGAAGCGCTGAGATTCAAACACAGATAGCCTGACTTCACGTCCAATATTCTCATTCCACCATCTTGGTCTACCAAGAAAACTTCTGGAAAGGGATAAAACTGAAATAGAATCAAGAGTAAACAGAAACATCTGGACTTGTAGCTGATTTTCCCCCCAATATTCTTTGGACTCTCAGATGCTATGTCTGATCACCAATGACACAACCAGGCCAGATCCTGAACATGACGAATGTTCTGCTGGAGAAAATCAGGTTACATGGCAAAGGGCGTTCCAATCAACTAATTCAATACTTAGGTGAAGAATGTATTTTGTCATCAACACCAACCTTCACTAAGTTCTTGGCACAAATAGCTTCTATTTAGGACCATAGAGTTTAGCTTTATAGCTATAAGGGATGTCAGAGGCCATCTTGTCCTCTCGTTTTACAGATAGGGAAAATGAGGCCCAGAGATATTTAGTGACTTGCCGAGGACACATAGATGACCACATGCCATAGCTAGGGTTCCACACTCAGTGCTAGTTCTGCACTAGGCTGCCTTTTGTTTCTACCTGAGACCTAATGGCCATCCTCATCTCCTACCCAACTCCTACACAGGTGAAAGGGTAGCAAGTACTGGGAAGTGGGAGGGAGAATGGAAACTGAGCTCCAGGCATCCAGTGGCCAAGACCTTGTTCCCAGCTACACATTCACCAGTCCCACCAGCTGTAGGGAGTCAAAGTGGGGAAGTTGAGGAAAGTGAAACAAAAATATACATCCACTATGGAACAGCCCTGTAACTTCGACATCAACTTTACAGGAAGGGATTTATAACTTCCAGGTGTTTCTTTCCTGAACATTGCAAGAGTCTCCTATTTGTTCTTCTGAACTATAATAATAATGATGATGATGATAATGATAATAGCTAATGTTTACATAGTATTTACTATGTGCCTGGACTGTATTAACCATGTTGTAATTATTATCTCGTTTAATCTTCACAACCACCTTAGATGGTAGATGCTATTATTATCCCCATTTTACAGTTGAGGAAACTGAGCAAACAGCAGACTTTGAGTGGATGGAAAGCTTGCCCAGCTGCAGCTTCTTGAGTCCTTCACCTGCTGCCTTAGATAATTACCATTAGATCCTTTACAAGTCATTCCCCAATTGATAAGCTGTCAAAGGATATGAAGAGGCAGTTTTCAGATGAAGAAATTAAAGCACATTTCTATCTATAGTCATATGAAAAAATGCTCTGAATCACCATTGATTAAAGAAACACAAAATAAAACAACTCTGAGGTACCACCTCACACCTATCAGATTGGCTAATATGACAGAAAAGGAAAATAAATGTTGGAGAAGATGTGGGAAAATTGGAACACTAATGCATTGTTGGTGGAGTTGTGAATTGATCTAACTATTGTGGACAGCAGTTTGAAACTATAATCTAGCAATAGCACTACTAGGTCTTTATCTCAAAGAGATCATTAAAAAATGGAAAGGACCCACATGTACAAAAATATTTATAGCAGTCTTTTTGTGGTTGCAAAGAATTGGACATTGAGGGGATGCCCATCAATTGGAGAATGGCTGAATAAGTTGTAGTATATGAATGTAATAGAATACTATTGTTCTTTAAGAAATGATGAGCAGGCAGATTTCAGAAAAAACCTGGAAAGACTTACATGAACTGATTCTGAGTGAAATAAGCAGAACCAGGAGAGCATTATACACAGTAACAGCCACATTGTGCAATGATGAGCTCTTCTCAGCAATACAGTGATACAAGACGATTCCAAAAGACTCATGATGGAAAATGCTATCCATACCCAGAGAAAGAACTATAGAGTCTGAATGCAGATTGAGGCATACTATTTTCACTTTTTTGGTTTTTTTTTTTATTTTTCATGGTTTTTCCCTTTTATTCTGATTCTTCTTTCACAACATGACTAATGTAGAAATGTGTTTAACATAACTGTACATGTATAACCTATATCAGATTGCTTGCTGTCTTGGGAAGGGGAGAGGGGAGGGAGAAAGGAAGAAAAATTTGGAACTCAAAATCTTACAAAAATGAATGTTGAAAAACTATCTTTACATGTAATTGGGGAAAAAAATACTATTAAGTGCAAAAAAACCCAAAACATTAGATTCTCAATATCACACACAACATTTCATCGCTGTGCCTTTCCACTGGCTGCTTTCTCTCTCTGCCCTCCCCCCAGCCCAGAATGCTCTCCCACCACTTCACTACCTTGGACTCTTTCCAGACTCAGCTCAAATCCTACGTTCTGCAGGAAGGCCTTTTTAACTCTTTCCAATGATTTGAGCTTTGAGATTCAAGATTTAAGTCTCTGAGGCTATGCTTTCTTTGGCTTCACTGCTTAGCTTAAAGCAAGGATCCGGGTTCAAGAATTTCTAGAAGATTGGCATTTAGGAAGCTGACGCAATCAAGCTGCAGCATTATTATGAGATGCAGCAAATAGGCAGACAAAAGCAAAAACACACATACACCACACTGTGATATAAACAGATGCAAGAAACTCATCGAGCACAAGAGTGAGGAAGTGTCAGGGAGGTGACACATAAAGTTGGGCTCTGGCGGCAAAATTAGGCACCCTCTGAATGGGAACAAGCCTTATCTGCCAGACGCTTTGTTAATAGTGGGAAAGTCCAAACTATCTTTTTGTCTATGTGCTTTCATGGGCATTAATTACTATTATTAATTTATGATTATTAATTATTAATTCATTAGCCTAAGTGACTCATAGTGGAGTCCCATCATTATAACTATCACATCAAACAACATTTATGATTATTAATTATTAATTCATTAGCCTAAGTGACTCATAGTGGAGTCCCATCATTATAACTATCACATCAAACAACATAAAATTTCTAGTTATCACTTTCCATCTACTTTGTCTAAATCTAGAAGGTGCGTGGTTATTTGCAGGTTGTTTCACCCACTCGACTGTAAACTCCTCAAGGGCAAGGCCTGGTTCTACCTTTCCTTATGTCTCTAGCACTGACACATAACAGATGCTTAATGAATGCTTGGTGACTTACTGGCTCTGGTTGGCTATCATCCACCCAGCTGCTGAACTGATACTTCTAAAACATAGCTCTGACCATGTCACTCCCTTATTCAAGAAGTTTCAATGGCTCCCTAAAAACTAAGATAGAACGCTACTCTTTTGTTTGGCATCAACAGACCTCATCCTGGCTCCCAAATTATTTCACACAACTCCCTTTCATGTCATCTATATTCCATCCAAATGGGCCTCTTTGCTATTCCTCAGACAAAGCATTCCATCTCTTATCACCATGACTTTGCAGTCTGTTCCCCCATGCCTGGAGTTCACTCACTCCTCACCTCCATCTCTTGGAATCCCTATCTCTTTCAAAGCTCAACTCAGTATCAGTAAGGGGCCTTCCCTAATCCTCCCAATTACTATTACCTCCCCCCCATCTCCAAAATTATTTTAGACTTACTCTGTGGTGTCTCTGTGTGTGTGTGTGTGTGTGTGTGTGTGTGTGTGTGTTGTTTCCCCCCGGTAAAATATAAACTTTTGGAATAGGGATTGGATTTAATTTTGGTTCTGTAAACCCAGAATCGAGCTCAGGGCCTGACATGTTGTAGATACGTAATAACTGCTTCTTGAATTAAGGGGCCATCACAAAAAGATTCAGAATATCAAGTGTCTTCACTTGACAGAAGAGGAAGCTAAGGCTTAAGGAAAGAGATGGAACAATTTGCCCAAGGTCACACAGGCAGCAAGCCACAGAGCCAACATCTGAACCCGTGACTTTTCATTCCAAAGTCAGTCTTCTTCCCCTACACCAAGATACCCCAGATACACCAAAATATGCCTGTGAGGCCCTCTCTTGAATGGGAGTTGTGTGAAAGACAATAAAACAGACTGGGTTTTCGGATCGTGTAACCAGTCTAACAAGAAGCACAGAGAGCTGGGACGTAGAAGAAAGAACTCCGGGTCTGGGCTCATGGAGCTTGCTCCCTCTTCCCTGCTTCCCTGTGATGGCTGCAGCCCCTTCCAGCCTGAATGGACCATTTTTCAGATGTGAAACCTGATGCCTAGAGCAGGAGAGTGACCTGCCCCACGTCACACAGAAAGTGACCAAATGCAAAGCAATGTGGCTTGGAGTCTGTGGAATTGAAGGCTCTCTCTAGAAACCCAGACTGATGCCAGAAAGAAGCATGCCCTCAATCTTCCACGTCTGTCCCCACACTGACTTTGCAGGCTCCTTTACCCTCCCTCTCCCTTGCCCAGGGCAGTTGACAGGCATTGGGGGTGGCAGGGATGGGTGTCCTCCTCTGAAGTACAAAGGGCTGTGTTAAGCACATCCCTTCTGAGGACTGGGACAGGGAGCAGTTAGCAAAAAGGAAGCAGATTCCAATTTATTTCATGGAGATGATTGATTTTTCTATCATGTTTAAGCAGAAGGTGCCTAGTAGGGGAAAAAATATTTGTGTATACATACACATATGCATATGCATATGCACATGCATATACAGACAGACATTAGTTACAAAACCACCTAAAAAGTCAAGGTTACTGTTATGCTGTTTTTTACTAAAGAGATGGGGGCGGGAGGGGGGGGAATCTACCAACCAATTTTCTACAACTCCTGTCACTCAAGCAGCTTGGCTATCTCCTACTGATGTACAGAGCCAGGGAATTACCATAGAGATGGAATTGTTTGGTGAAGAATAGGTATGTTTCCCCCTGAAAATGCTCTTTGAAAGCTCTTCGAAGAGTCCCACACAAGCAAACAATTATTCTAAGCATTAGCTTGAATGCTACCACTTGGAATATAAAAGAGCTCTGGGCTTATCTGGTTTTTGTTTGCCAGCAACAAAAGATTGTTTTAAAGTGTGACCATAAGCAGTTTTATTGGGAAACCTAAGAAAATGATTTTAGCTACCCCAAGGCTACTAGTGCTCTTCTAGGAAATTTTTTTTTAAAAATGCGATGAGTAGAGATTTAAGAAGAAATCATGAAAAGGTCAGAGATTTTCCCCAATTTCACTTCTAATTTTTGCTGTATTCAAAAGCCATGTGTTTGTCCGTGGTAACATAGCCTTAACTGGGTTTTAGCGAATGGCATTTTCCGGACAGATGAAGCAGCCTGGTACAAGAGAAGTGGTACTGACTTTGGAGACAGAGGACTAGAGGAATTTGATTTTCACCATCTGTGTGTCCGTGTGACGTGGGGCAGGGCACTTCCCCTCTCTGGGGCATCAGTTTCCACATCTGAAAAATGAGAAGGGCTGGATACATCACATCAGAATCACCAGTTTCAAAATGGAAGGGATTGTAGCAGTCATCAGCCTAACCCCTTCATTTTACATTTGAGGAAACCGAGGCCCATAAAATTCAACTCAGCCTGTGGTAGCAAAAAGGTAGGGTGGGCCCACCTCAAAGTTCCCTTCCAATAACAAAGGTACAATCCTGCCAATAATTACTTTAAAAACTACTGCAAACCCCAAGTCTAAATTGACAAACCCCCCACAGCGAAGGAGAATTCTATTCCTGGCTGATCTTCTGCATGCATTTAACATTCCCACAAAGCTCTGTGGTACAGTAAACGAGACTGCTGATTTCATCCTGAGGCTCAGACTTAGAGGAGCTGTTTACACAGATTAACTCACTAACGAATGACATCTCCATTTCCAAACATCTGTTTGAGACCTCCTTAACTTCTGACTCTCTCAGCAACCCCCCAACTCTTTCTTAGCCACCTTTCCCTCAAAATATTATTTATTACAAGTGCAGTAATGGATTCTTCTGGAAAAGGACCAGTCTGCTGTCATGCGTGCTATATATATTTTAGTCTATCAATAAACATTTATTCAGCACCTGCCAGGCACCATGCTAAGAGCCAGGGGATACAGAAAGAGGCAAAAGATGGTGCCTGCCCTCAAGGACCTTGCGATCGAATGGGGAAGACAACATGCAAACCAATAGATCCGAAGCAAGCTATATACAGGATCAATAGGGAATAATTAAAAGAGGAAATGTGCCAGAATTAAGAGGGGCTGGGAAAGGCTTTCTGCAGAAGGTAGGATTTTAATTGGGACTTAAAGGAGACCAGGAAGGTCAGTAGCCAGAGCAGAGGAGAGAGAGCATTCCAGTCATGGGTGACAGCCAGAGAAAATGCCTGGAGCAGGGTGATCAAGTGTCTGGCTTGAGGATCAGCCAGGAGAAACTGGATCAAAGAGCATATGTTGGGGAGCAAACGAGGCCTAAGAAGACGGGAAAGGTAGGAGGGGGCTAGGTTATGGTTGTCAAACACAGCATTTTGTACCTGATCCTGGAGGTAATGGGGAGACACTAAAGTTTATTGAGGTGAGGGCAACATGGGCAGACTTGCATTTTAGGGAAATCAGTTCAGTGGCTGAACTGAGAACGGGTTGGAGCCGGGAGAGACTTGAATCAGGCAGACCCCCTCCCCCTCCGCAGACTATTGCTATATTTTGGCTATAGAATCTGGAGGAGAACGACCAATCTGAGAAACTTGACGGCAGCGATCGGTAAAAGAAACCGCATCTCAACTGATAAAGTCAAGTTTGTTACTCAGAACTGAGTCGTGTAGCAAGAAACTAGATTCAAATGGAATACAGAGATTTTCTAAACTATGTGCATTCAATGGAGCCATGAGGATGCTCCAGCAAATGTCCAGAATGTTGAGTAGAAACTTCCATTGTCATTCAGTTTATCCCATTGTAACCAAGCAAGCAATCACTTTAGATAACTGGGAGTGAAGAAGGGGGGAAAGGGTTCAGTGACAAGGAGTCCAATAAATATCCCAGTGTCCAGTCTCCCTGAAAATAGGAATGCTTTCTGATAGCAATAAATAAGCAGGATTAGGGAGGGCGAGTTATCCAATTTTAACATCTTCTCCAAGTAACAGGTGATAGAAGGTCAAGAAGCCAGCCTGGAGAATAAAGTATGAGATGACTTTCACGGGTTTGTGACCATGATGGCCCCTGCTAGTTCGTCATGATACTCTTTAAGGATTTTGAATCCTGCTTCTTCAGAGTTCAGCTCCTGGCTGACAACAGCTTGCAAAACATCAGGATGAATGATGCACTTAGGTGTAGCCTAACCCTGAAAATTATGGGGAGAAGTAGATAAGGTTTGACTTCATCAAAGTTCAATTAAGACAAAAAAATAAAATTATAAAAATTCTCCTCAAAGAGAAGGTGTTCTGTGGAGCAGTTAACTAAGTCAGCTTCAAATGCAATTATCTTAACTGAATGAGCAAGAGGAAAAGAAGAAAAATGTGACTGAATCATGTAGTCTTTGCTCCCCAAAGTCTGACGTCCAGTGAAGCTGAGAAAAGCTGCCCCCTAACAAAAAAAAAAAAGGGCAGCAAGGTGGCACAGTGGATAGAGCACTGGCCCTGGATTCAGGAGGACCTGAGTTCAAATCCAGCCTCAGACACATAACACTTACTACCTGTGTGACCCTGGGCAAGTCACTTAACCCTACTGGCCTAGCCAAAAAACAAACAAAAAAAAAAAACAAGAAAAGCTGCCCCCAACCCAGACCGAGTGCCCTTTACCTGAGACAGATCTGAGGGATAGCACCTGGCTGCCCCCAGTGAATTGAAGTCATCTAGCCTGCAAAGGTAGAATGGCAGATGTGACTGCTAAACTCCAGCACTTAGCATAATGCCTGGCACACAGCAGGTGCTTAATAAATGCTCACTAATTGACTGAACTGATGTAATTTCTGAAAAATCATGGAAAATAAGAGATTTGCTGTAGGACCAGAGAAGGATGGGTGGCATGCTGTTGTTCAGTCATTTCAATCGTGTCTGACTCTTTGTGATACGTTTTTTGATGTGACCACTGTGCGGATTCATTTTGCTTCGCTATGGTGTTTTGTTTTTGTTTTGTTTATTTCAAGGATTTTTTTCTTTCAGTCAATGGAGGAAGGGGAGACAAGGAAATGGTGATGCAAAAAAAAAAAGCAGGCCATTGCAACATTTTTTAAAATTCACAGACTGAAAAAGAAGGGATCATAGACAAGTAGGACAGTTTTGAAAGTAATGTGTAGCATTTATTATATACTTTTAAAAAAAGAAAGTTGTGTGAAATGGAGATTTATAGTGGTTTCATATAGAATCCTCTTTTTTGTATTTTGCTGTGTGTATGGAAATTTTTCATTGTTTAAATTCATGACAAAAATAAATTTTAAAATATAAAAATGAAGTAAAAGATATAATTGGTAAATTTAGAGAGAGTAGATTCAGTTGAGGGATGAGTTCAGAAGCCAAAGTGTAGAGTTTCAGAAGAGAATGAGAGCAGAGAAAGTGAAGGCACCAAGTGTAGAAAGCTTTCTCAAGCCTAGCCAACAAAAGGAGGGGGAATATAAAGGTTGGGAACTGGTGGACATGGTAGGATGGAGTAAGAATCTTTTAAAGATATGGATGACAACAGAGCACCTGCCCTGGAGTTAGGAGGACCTAAGTTCAAATCCGGCCTCAAACACATAACACTTACCAGCTGTGGGACTCTAGGCAAGTCACTTAACCCCAATCACCACACACACACACACACACACACACACACACACACACACACACACACAGATATGGATGACAAACACGTGTATAAGAAGCAAGGGAGAGTAAATAAGGACATATTGAAGATTATAGAGAGAGTGGGGGGGGGGAGATAGAAGAAGAAGAGTGCACACAAAGGGGATTGCCTAGGCAAGCAGAAGAACCACCGCGTCATCAGACACTGGAATACAGTAGGAGAGAGGGATGGATGGTGTGAGAGAAATGTGAGATAAAGAGGAAGGTAGAAGGGAGAGCGGTCAGAGAACAGCCTCAAACTGGAGGGTCAAGTGTGAGGCAGGTCTTCAGCTGAGAGAGTGGGAAGGAGGGAGCGGCCTCAAGGAAGGAGATAACGTTGATGGGGATAGAATGTCAGACTTGGAGTCAGGAAGCCCTGGGTTCAAATCACGTTTTACACTAAGCAGTTGTGGGTCTCTGTGCAAGTAACTGGTAGACAGATTTAGATTTAGGTCAGAGATTTAGATCTGGAAGAGACCTTAGGGATTACATAAGCCCTCTCCCTCATTTTACAGGTGGCGAAAGTAGAGCCCAGAGAGGGGAGGGATATGGTTTTCCCATTATCACACAGACAGGAAGCGGCAAAGCTAAGATTTGAACTCAGGGTTTCTGACTCCGGTGCTGGCATTTTTTCCATTGTACCACGCTATCTCTCTGTTTTCTCATCCATAAAATGGGGATAATAATACTGTGCTGGGCTGGCATGAGACTCTAATGAGCTGATGTAGATAACACTCCAACTGTATCTTCTAATCCTCCTGCCCATCCGTCTCCATAAGCCCCTCTCCTTAAACTGGGAAAAGCAACCTGGATGGTACCTTGACAGCTTGTTCACTGAATGACTCACCGACTTACTAGTGACAGTTTTTCTGAAGCTCCAGAAACTGTTTCCGAAGTGCCTCTTCCCCACTGCAAAGACACACAGAGGGTGAGTCAGAAACCCAGGCATTTCAAGGGAGAATTCTACTTAGGATGAAATTAGCTACATGATCAATATGATATGAAGCATCTTTGCTGATTTCACTTCAAAATGAAACCAGAAGGAAATTCAGCGTTCATGCTTCTGCTGGAGGTTGGAGGGACCGAGTCGTTCACCCGACTCCCTCCTCCTGCCCCCTTATTTCTAGTAAGCTCTCCTCTACTGCCCTTTGTGACCTTGGCAAAATGCTACTGTGCCACCCAGCACTTAGCACCGTGCCTGGTTATTAGGTCATTGGTTGCTACTGACTGACTGACTGACCTTGGGCAGAATATTTCCTCTCTCTGCGCTGCAATTTCCCGATCAGTAATTAAGATGGAGCACCTGTGTGGGAGATGGCAGGGACCTGCTTCTTGGATGAGCTCATTCCCCTATCAGTGGATAGAAGTGGTCTCTTTCTATTGGCTGCATAGCAGGAATAGTTTGTATCTTTAAAAATACCAAACTGGAAAGGGGAAAGGACCTATTTGTTTGTTTGGTTTTTTAATTTTGATTTATCAATTTATTTTGATTTATCAACAATTACTTCCATATGCTTTTTTGAGTTTAAAGTTTTTCTCCCCTTTCCTCCCCACCACCCTCTCCAAGACGGTGCACAATGTGATATAGGCTATACATTTACATTCCTATTAAACATATTTTCACATTAGTGAAGTTGTAAGTAAAAACTAAAACCAATAGGAGGAACCATCAGAAAGAGGAAACAAAACTCAACAGAAGAGAAAAAAGAAAAAAAAAAGATAGCAATTCAACTTTCATGGTTATGATTACTATCTGTCTTTTTCTCCATCCTTTTTTCCCCGTTTATGCTTTTCTTTCTCCTCTCTCCCCTCGCCCCTCACCAGTACTTTGCTTTTGACCACCACCTCCTTCAGTCTCTCCTCCCTTCTATTATCCCCCTCCCCCCTCTTCCCCTTGCCCCCCACTGCTTCTTCCCTCTTTTCCATCTCCCCTCCCTTTTCTTTCCCCTTTTCCCTCTTACTGCCCATAGGGCAAGTTAGATTTCCATAAGTAACTGATTATGTTTCCCTTCTTGAGCCAAATCTGATGACAGCAAGGTCCAAATAATGCTCACCCCCCTCCCTTCTTTCCCTCTGCTGTAATAGGATTTTCTGTCTTTTCCTGTTGTCTGCCTCCTCCTTTCTCAGTATATTTTCTAAGATCAGACTAATCCACTTACTTGGATCTATTTAACCCACTTGACTAGATTTTTTTTTATTATTATATCAGAGTCAACTAATATCCACACCCTTTATGTATACTCCTTTAACATGGTGTAATATAAACACAGTTCTCAAGAGTTGCAAGTGTCATCTTCCCTTGTAGGGATGTAAACAGTCTGCCCTTATTAACAACATTTTGTATCTTTCTGTCCCATTTACCTTTTTATGTCTTTCTTGAATCTTGTACTTGAAGATCAAATTTTTTGTTGAGCTCTGGTCTTTTTATGAGGAAGGTTTGGAAGTCTCCTATTTCATTGAATATCCATCTCCTCCCTTGAAGAATCATGCTCATTTCTGCAGGATAGTTGATCCTTGTCTGCAATCCAAGCTCCTTTGCCTTATGGAATATCATGTTCCATGCCCTGCGGTCTTTTAATGTAGAAGCTACAAGGTCCTGTGTAATCCTGACTGTGGTTCCATGATATTTAAATTGTTTCTTTCTGGCTGCTTGCAGCACCTTATCTGGTAATCTTGGAATTTTGCTATTATATTCCTTGGCGTTGTCAATTTGGGATCTCTTTCAGGTGGTGAGAGGTGTATTCTTTCTATGGTTATTTTACCTTCTGGTTCTAGGACTTCAGGGCAGTTTTCCTTTATGATTTCCTGAAAGATACTGTCCAGGCTCTTTTTTTCATCATGATTTTCAGGTAGTCCAATGATTTTTAAATTGTCTCTCCTGGATCGATTTTCCAGGTCGGTTGTTTTACCGATGAGGTATTTTATGTTTTCATCCATTTTTTCATTTTTTTGTTTCTGTTTGACTGATTCTTGCTCTCTCATAGAGTCATTAGTTTCCATTTGTCCAATTCTAGTTTTTAACAGATTGTTTTCTTCTGTTAGTTTTTGTACTTCCTTCTTCAATTGGCCAATTGTATTTTTAAGGGATTTGTTTTCTTCAGTATACTTTTTTTCCAGTTTGCCAATTGTGTTTTTTAGGGACTTGTTTTCTTCAGTGTACTTTTTTTCCAATTGGCCAATTGTATTTTTTAAGGACTCTTCTACCTCTCTCATTAGACTTTTAAAATCCTTCTTGAGCTCTTCTAAGAAGGCTTTTTGGGCTTCAGACCAGTTCATATTCCCTTTTGATGTTGCAGATGTGGGTTTGTTGACAATGTTGTCCTCTTCAGAATTTCTGTCTTGATCTTCACTCTTCTCATAATATGAATCTATGGTACATTTCTTTTTACTCATGGTGTCTCTTTATTCCCTGGCCTTTAAAGAGATTGAGCTCTCCTGCTGGGGAACAGAGGGCACTGACCCAATCTTCTTGTGTTGGGAGCCTAGGTCTTGGTCACTGGCTTTGTGTGCTGGGGCCTCTTATGTTGGCAATTGGAGGCTATAGAGTTCTGGCAGCATACCTCGTGTTGGGCTGGAATCAGCAAGGCTGGAACTTTCAGGCAATTCTAGGTTGCCTGCTTTTCCTTTCCTTTAGCTTTTTTCAGCTCCTTTTAGATGGGTGCTGCAGGGTGTTTATCTGCCTGGGGCTTCCTTGCAGTGCTGTCTCCCTCCTTTCTGCTAACGCTAATTCCTTTGTGGTAGAATGCTAAGGTACCTGGTGGTTTTCTGAGCTGGTTTCCACCAGTTCTCCCCACCCTCACTGAGGCACTTGGAGGTCCAGGTGTTGGTGTTTGCCTGCTCTACCACCTGGGCTTCCTGGTTGACAGCTGGAGGTTCTGACAGCTTACCTGGTGTTGGGCTGGAATCAGCAAGGCTCGGACTTTAGGAAGATTTTAGGTTGCTTTCTTCAGCTCTTTTCAAATGAATGCTGCAGGGCACTGGGAGACCCGTTTGCTGGGCTGTTGCACTGCTGTTCCCTGTCTTTCTTCTAGTTCAGGTGTTCAGGGGTTTTTTTCTGGGGTGATAGTTTCTGGGTTTTCAGAAGTTGATAGGGGAGAGTGAGAGCAATTACCTTTTTACTCTGCCATCTTGGCTGGAAAGTATTTTTTTTCCAAAAGGACCTATTTGTACAAAAAGATTTGTAGCAGCTCTTTTTTGTGGCAGCAAAGAATTAGAAATCAAAGGGATGCCCATTAATTGGAGAATGATTAAACAAGCTGTGGTATATGATGATGATGGAATATATTGTGCCCTAAGAAATGACAGGCAGGATGATTTCAGAAAAACCTGGAAAAACGTACATGAACTGATGCAAAGTGAAGTGAACAGAACCAGGAGAACATTGTACACACTTACAGCAATATTGTATGAGCTGCGAATGACTTGGCTATTCTCAGCAACACAATGCTCCAAGACAGTCCCAAAGGACTAATGATGAAGCACACTGTCTGCCTCCAGAGTGCTTGAATAGGCTAAAGCATGCTATTTTTCACTTTCTTTCTTTCTTTTTCTTTTAAACAAGTCTTCTTATACCAAATAACTAATATGGCAATGTTTTACATGATTAAAAAAAACCCACTAGACTGGGGCAGTCTTACTCTTTCTTCCCAGCAGCACCTGGGAGTGAAGGTAGGTCCTATTCAACCAAAGTATAAACACCATATACTTAGCTGAGTGTGAGGGAAGAGCTAGCTTCCCTCTCTCCCTTTTAGGCCCCAGGACCCTGAGACTCAGCCTTGGGATTTAGGTCGGTTTTGTTTGTCCTTTTCAGTTCTGGGTACAGGCAATGGATTCAGTAGAGGCAAGATTCCAGACTAGATGTTGCTAACAGCCCAGAAGGGAAACCCAAAGAAGCCAGGGAGCTGGGATGGGGAAGAGTGGGAAGGACTGTACCTGGAACTTGGTGGAACCATGCTATATAGGAAATGAATTAAGGTAGGAACCTAATTCTTCTCCTCTTCCCAGAGACTGAGGTGGGATAGTGAAGGAGAGGGGGAAGCAGAGATGGGTGTATGTTTGTTTTTGCTATACCTTTGAAGCTAGTATTGCTTTGCAAAAGCTAATCTCTAACTGTTAGGTGGGTAAATGGAACTGGAGTGCAGGGGAACCCTAAAATTAGAAGAACATCATCAGTAGAGGCTTGAGTCAATGGCAAAGACTAGACATTTCTAAACCCTTTAAAGATACCAGAGAACCCTCTGGAGAAGTGAAAAGTAACATACCTGGCCTCCAGACGGTGGGGAGGGTCAGGTAGTCATTGTTATATGCAAAATTAGGGGATGACCTCCAACATCTTTTTCATAGTATCAGGCACTAGGGATACAAATATAAAAGTAGAACTGTCTCTACCCTCCAAGAGCTTACATTCTACCCTAAGGTGTCATCATTTCAAGTAGAATTTGAACCCTGTCTGCTAGACCCTGAGCGAACTTGATCAAGTCATTTCTTCTTTCCATTTGACCCAGTTTCTTCTTCTTTAAAATGATGGTTTCTCTCCCCATTAATAAATTTTCTGAAGCTAAATGATTCTCATGACTAGTGCCTTCAGTCCATCATCTCAGACATGGGATGTTTTGTTCTCTTACAGGCAAAATTGGCCAGGTCTCCTTAGCTACAGAAAAATGAAGAATCAACCAATAACCTGGAATTCATGAGTCAAATTGTAACAACTTACTCTAATTTGTGGCTACTGAAATTGTAATTTTTTTTTACAATTTCTGCAACTTTAACCTCACCAAAAGAAATTTTTAAATGCCACAACTGCTGGATCAACTCAGGAGGCAATTTTTCCCATCATTCCTTTGGCACTTTTGGAACTTTGGAGCTGGCTGGGTATTTGCTCCATCTTCAACAGGAAGGAAGCGAAGGCAGAAATGTGAGGCAACTCTGCTGCTGGCAACGTGAAGGGAGGAAAATATTCTGTGCATAATGTCAAAACTATTTACATGTTGCCAACAACTCCATCTCAGAGCAAAAAGCTGAGCACCATAAATATTTGACTAACTTCCAATGGAATATTTATGACAGTTTTCCCCACAGGAATAATTGCAATCTTCATAAATGACTGCTGCAAAAGGAAAAAAAAGGAGAGAGTTGGAGAAGAGTGGTAGTCACACTGCCTACTTCTTTCCAGCAAAGGATGAATGCTTAAATACTTGAGCTGCTTGGAAAATCTGCTTCTTCCATCCTGGCTCGATACCCCATATGCAGACCTTGGAGCATTCTATCATCACAAAAGTGAAAATATTTATCAGGAATTGGTTCTGAAATAGGGTAAATATCGAAAGCAAGAACTAAACTTTCCTCGTTCAGGCCTCACCTACCTTTTATTTCTCCAAAGCTCTCATTTTTCATGTGGCCTCATAACCAGAGCCTTAAGTTTTATATATATTGATATATACATATATGTATACATGCGTGCATGTATGTATATACTTATACACACATGTGTATGTGGATATGTATGTGCATAAACATATATATGTGTGTGTACATATATGTATACACCTGCCTAGACATCTACACATGCATACATATACTTCTGGCAAGATTCATAGAGCTCCAAAGTTCCAAACCAAGCCCTCAAATGGACTTTGTAGGATAAATTCAATCTGTTGAGACAGAAACAGAGAAAAGACCCTAAGACACAGGGAGGTCAGTTAGCTGGCATCAAGGAGCTCACTTCGGGGTATAGGAGCCAGGATGCACCATCTGGTAGCTTCCTGTTTTAATTAATTATCTTGCCAAGGAAGTGCTAAGCTCAGGTGTTTTTTCAATCCTGCTGAAGGAATGTAGATGTGACAAGCACCCTTGAAACTTCAGTGCCCTGGGGAATTGTCCTGATCTCCCTGTCCTAGTTCTGGCTCTGTTTATAGCCATTGCACATTTATACATGTGTTTCATCCTCCATTATTTTTGTATGTGAGAGGCACCATGGCAAAGTAGATAGGGTTTCTGACTTGAGAGCTGGGTTCAAATGCTGCTTCTGGTACTTACTAGCCGTGTGACCCTGGGTAAATTACTTAACCCCTCTGAGTCTTAGACAGTGACGGTTTATGTACTAAATTACAATTCCATTGTAATGTAGATCACTGACATACAAATATATATAAAACACCATAATCAGAAAACATTGAAGATGACCTGAATGTCAATGGAAAGATGGGCTCTAGGCACATAATAAATAATAGCTAGCATTTCTACCATGCTTTACAAATTTCATCTCATCTGATCCTCACAATGATCTTGGGAACACAGGTGCCATTATTACCTACACTTTACAAATGAGGAAACTGAGGCAAACAGAGATTAAATGACTTAAGCGGCTATATAGCTAGTAAGGGTTTGAGGCTAGATCATAGCCAATAATTGTGGAAAATTACCTCTCCTACCCCAGCAAACCCACCCCATTCCCCCAGGTCACCTCCAAAGATGGGCTCTATGTTCTATGGCAAGAATCTATGAGTAAGAGCCCCGCCTCCACTCTTGGCATTTTGGATAGGATAGAGTGAGTCTTACAATTCCACAATTATTGGCTATGATCTAGCCTCAAACCCTTACTAGCTATATAGCCGCTTAAGTCATTTAATCTCTGTTTGCCTCAGTTTCCTCATTTGTAAAGTGTAGGTAATAATAGCACCTGCCTTCCCAATTCAAGTCAACAAGCAGGGAAAAAAATAACTACCAGACATCTGGATACTCAACCTGCCTGTGAGAGCTGGGTGCTGGAAGCGTAGCTGCAGAGTGTGTGCTATAATAGAATCAGAGGTCCAAAGAGGAGAAAAGAGGCTCCTCTAATAGAATGGTGCTCAAAGGCAGGAATCTTTATTTCTTGTGCCCCTAGCACTGAGTAGAATGCCCGGCACGCAGTAGGTACTTTCTGAATGCTTACTGATTGATTGACCACCATCACACAAGGGTCCTCTCACAACAAATCCAGTTTTCTTTCTCTTGTCCCACCCTGGCTCCCCAGAACTATTTTCGGGAGCACAACCTTGATGATCCAAAGCACAACCAGAGCATGTGAGGTGTCGCTAGAACGAGGATTCATTCTACTGCCCAATTTCAGTGGTTGCTTTCTCAGAGAGCAATCAAAGACATATTACCAAGGACTTTGATGAAAAAGGGCTCTCATTAAACTTAATAAAACCAAAATCGTTGGTAGTTAACTGAGAGTTGATAGAATTTTCCCCTTCAAAATGTAAAGTTCTGCTTTTCAAAGCCCCAGAATTTTTCAAGAGCTGACATTGGTTGTATCTATAAAACACCCAGGAATCCATTCAAAAGGTGAAAGATGCACTCAGTTTAGTATTGGGGGTTTGCAGGTTTAACAGAATTGTTAAGTCCACGTTGCCAAATAAGAGCTAGAGCTGATCAGTCAGTGGTATCCACTAATTGTTCAGTCAGAGCCAAAATCATTAGTCGGCTGAATGCTTTCACCAGCCCTGAGCTGGCCCCCAGGGCTCTGTCCTGGGCTCCACTTCCTATACACTAAGTGATCTCAGCAGCTCCAGCAATTCAATCATCACATCTTTGCACTTTGCAGGTGATTCTCACGTAGATCAGAGATCCACAGTGGGAAGGGACCTCAGAAACTACATCAGTCAACCCCACCATTTTACAGATAAAGAGGCCCAGGGAGATTAAATGGCTTGCCCAGAGTCACTCAGGTTGTAAGTAAGCATCCAAGTCAGGATTTGAACCTAGACCATCTGGTTTTAGAGCCAATTTTCTTTCTACTCTGCCATACTGCTTCTCTATCCTAATGTCTCTCCTAAACCTCAGTCTCATACCATCATCTGCTTGCATCCTAGCTGGATATTTCAAAGTCAATTCAAGTCAACAAGCATTTTTAAGCACCTACTATATGCCAGGCACTGAGCTAGGTACCAGGGAAACCAAGACAAAAACAAAACAATCCCTGTGCTCAAGGAGCTTATGTTCTGCTGGGCCATCCTCAAACCTTCCCCCTTCTCTCACTCTTCGTACCCAGTAAGGTACCAAGTCTTTTTATTTCTGCCCCCATGGTACCTGTCATGTCCATTCCCTTCTCAGGCCCTCATTCCATTGTCTGGAGAATCACAATTCTGGGCTCTCTCCCCTCTAATCCATCCTCTTCATATGAGGTTCTTCCCCTTTTTTGTGTTATGTACTCCTTCTCAGAATATTTTTTACTTCATAATTGAAGAAAATGCTAAATTTTATCTTGAAGTTAGTGAAAATAAAGATATAGTTTTTCCTGTCCATGGATCCCAGATTAAGAACCCTAGCTCTCGATAATCTCCAAAGTAGAAGCTGCAGCCTAACCCCAAAGAACGTGGGATCAGTCAGAAGGTGGAAAGATGGATTCCATTGCATTCTACTTCCACAGACAATTGTGGTTCTTGATTCCAACACAGACATACCTACCCTTATCCCCTCAACTCTCCCTCACTATGCTCACCCACTCTGCTTGTCCAAGTCCCTAATCTTCCTCCTTCTAAACCTATGTCATAACTCTGGGCAGTGATAACCTAATTGCAGCAACTAAACTGGGAAAATTACCTCTCCTACCCCAGCAAACCCATCCCATTCCCCCAGGTCACCTCCAAAGATGGGCTCTATGTTCTATGGCAAGAATCTATGAGTAAGAGCCCCGCCTCCACTCTTGGCATTTTGGATAGGATAGAGTGAGTCTTACAAGCAGTAAGCATGGATGAGTTACCATCTGCATTGCAGATCTCATTACATTATCTTTCCCAAAAAACCTTCCCCTCTTCCAAACCTCCCTTTTCCTGTCAAAGGCACCTACATCCTGCCTGTTTCCCAGGTTTACAACTTCAGTGCTATCTTTAATCCTTCCCTTTTTCTCCCTCTACACACCCAATCAGTTGCTAAATCTCATCATTTCTAACTCCACCCCTCTAGCTCATCTGTCCCCTTCTCTCCACTCACATGGAATAAATTGTCATCCACCCATTCTGCTGAAGAAAGTCTTCACGTTCTTGGAGTAGACATCCCCCTAACTCACCTGTAGGTGAGGCCTGTAGGTTACTCTCAACCCGGCTTAGTCCATCTGCCAAAATGGCTTACTGGGGTACGGCTACCACACACGTTACAGTTTCTTGGAGCTATTGGTGAGAGTTGGGTGGCAGGTAGACACCAAAAGCTGATGAGCAGCCCTGAAAAGGGCTCAGCAAGCCTTCACACCAGAGGTCCTAGGCCTCCCTGAATCCCTCATACATCCCTTGCAAGTCTTACAGTGTTAATGAAATACTCGCTGTCATTATGATTTATTAAGAACCTACTGTGTGCCAGGCACTGAGGATACAGAAACCAAAATGTGCCCTTTTTGTAAGGAGTCTACACTCTATGGAAGGACATGGACAAGAATTGCACAGGAGGAGAAAGAGTGAATGGGATGTGGAGGGAGGAGCCACAGAGGGAATGAGGTTGGGAGGTCTTTTTGATGGAATCTCCACTTGCACTGACTCAAAGTAGCTGCCCCCCAAGCAAGGCCCTCAGTATCATAGGATCTGGCTGCCTTTGTCATCACTGCTCACAGCTGAGAACATGGAGCTGACAATATTGCTTTAGCTCTTCTGGATTTTAGCTTTCCTGCTCCTAACCAAGGTAGAATTCTATTTAACACCAGTTCACTAGAAGGTTGCAGGACCAGTTCTAAGCAAAACTGTGACACGAGAGAAGTCTGGCTTTGCTTCTCCTCTACCGCCCCTTCTCCCGTTGGCTGAGTTCCTCCTAAGCCTCCATTTGGGGGATGGTCATGCTTTATTCCCCTCCTCAGTCCTCTTCTGACTCTCAGGACTTTGGGGCCATGCCTCCAGGACAGTTCCTTACCCCCCCTCCCAGACACACCCTACACTACTTTTCAGCTCCCTTTTGGAATGTAAGCTCTTCTGGGGCTAGGACTATCTCTTTGCTCGGATTTGAGTCTTCAGTTCTTAACACAGTGCCCGGTATGTAGCAGCCTTGGTAAATGTTGTTGCCTTTTACTGCTATTTGTGAGCCCTCCACCACAAGGCAGCAGCCCCTTGCCACTGCAATTATCCAAGGAGCAAAATCATTATGTTGTCATCTAACCCTCTGTCCAAAACCTACCTGGAATGCTGTGGTTAGGAAGGGTCTCCCTGCAGGGAGACCTATTTAGCTCTTTACCTCTTCTTTCAGAAACTATCCACTGTTGAATGTGCCAGAGAATAAAACTCTGCCTGGGAAGATCTATAGCTCTTTTAGCCTGCTCCTTCCGGCTTTGACTATGTCTCAGCTATAATCCTCAGCTAAGGTGCTATCTTCAACATCATCTGCTATTCTCTCCTCTTATCTGCTTGATTGTAAGTCAGAACCCTGTGGGAGAGTTCACCTGAGCCAATGGCTCTGACATAAAAAGACTTAACAACAACAAAAAGGAATCAAATAAGATTGTGGTAAGCTGTCTGAATCCCCTGTCTCACTCCAACACCCCATTCAGATCCAACGTTCCCAGCAGTACCTGGAATCACAGAATTATGGATCAGGAAATTTCAAGCAGGAAATGGCCTTGGAGTTCAACTATTCTGACTCCATTGTGCAGAGGAGACCCAGAGAACTGAAAGAGTTAGTCCAAAGTCATGGCCCCAAAACCTCCTTCAAAACACATCTATCTTCTGCCCCATGAATTCAGTGCCTGGCTCTCCGCCAATGCTGAGCTGACACTCTCCTAAGAAGGAAAAGAAGCTGTAGCATGTACAGCAGACACATCCTCGGCAGACGGGCTTAACCAGTTTGAGGATAACCAACAAGCCTCCAACCCACCAGCGAGTTAAGGGGTGTCTACCCCAAGTATGTGAAGACTTCCCCCAGGGGAATAATGGGAGGGTGATTGTTCCAACAGCCATGAAGGAGGCTGAAGCAGCCACTGTGGACCGCTGAGAGCTTGGTCAGGCATCAGAGATGCATCGCAGACCGTCGCCAGTCATCCTGACTTTTGTCTTGTGACACTGGACTTGGATGACTCTGGAAGAGAGAGTGAGGCTGACGACTTTGTGTAACTCTGTCTCGCTTGAATCCAATCCACACACGAGTCAAAACGTCACTGGCGATATCGCCGGCCCTCTTCAAAAACGAAGGACAAACAGCAGTAAGGGTGATAGCTTACGAGAGCTGGTACACAACATTTGCATCTTTACCAGGTTCCCAACACCTTAGCCCAAAGGAGCAAGCAATGATGAGGATTTCAGACATGGCGACAAACTAGAATTGTAGACTGTGGGCTTCTCTCCTCAAATCAGCCAGCAGACAGATGGCCTTTATTCTGCCTATGTATTAAGTTGTCTCTGGAAGTACACCACAGGTATTTTATGATATATTTCTTAAAAAAATAATAATAATGGCTAACCTTTATATAGTTCCTACTAGTTTACAAATGTCTCATTTGGTCCTCACAACAACCCTGGGAGGTAGGTGTTCTTATTGCCCTCATTTTACAGGTGAGGAAACTGAGGCAGTCTGAGGTTGAATGACTTGATCAGCATCACACAATAAATAAATATCTGAGGCTGGGTTTGAACTCAGGTCTTCCTAACTTCCAGGCCTGTGCTCTATCCAAGCTGTCTAAGCTTATGGAAACTTTTTCATGTGTAAACTCCCTCCACTGACACAGATTGGCATCTCCTCCATACATCATAGTCTCAGAGTGGCCTAAGACACAGAGTAGTTGCCCAGAATCTAACAACTAGTATATATGAAAGACAGTATTTGAGCCTAGTTCTTCCTGCCTTCAGGATGCACCTTTAGTCCACAACCCCATGCTGCCTCTCACTCTATGCCTTAGGCTTGGAAGGTACTTTAAAGTGCAAGAACCCCGGAATCACAAAATCACACTGACCTTAAGGAGCTGGAAAGGGCCTGGGACATAAACAGAGAGCATGCTGGGATCTGGAGGAGAAAGAAACATGAGTGTAAACCCTGCCTGCCTCTAACATTAAGTAGCTATGTGACTATGGGCAAATGCTTTCTCAGCATCTCGGTTTCTTCCTCTGACACATGGAGCTAATGCCTGTGGTACCCATTTCCTAGGACTGTTATGTTGCTTAAATGAGATAATAAATATAAACAATGGTACAGATGTCTGTGGTTATTATTTGAGAACTGAGATCCATCAAAATTGCATGACCTACCCAAGATCGTAAGATCATAGGAGTTTAGGAGCCAGAAGGATTTTTGAGGTCATCTAATCTAATCTCCCCATTTTACAGATGAGGAAATTGAGCCTCAGAGAGAAGTGACTTGCCAGATTCAGATTCAGAGCCCACTGGAGGTATTCCTTCATTTAACAAGTATTTATTGATTGGAAGTTTGGGTTAGCTAATGTAGTTCTTCGGCAGATCATCCCAGCAGATGGCTATTCATCTGCCCTGATCTTGAAAGAAAAAGGGTCGTCCCACAACATTGCCTGGTCCATTCCTTCCCTGGACCCAATCCGCACGGCTGGGATGACAGACACACTTCCCAACATCAAACACGACTATGCTGTCAGGGCCTCAGTCCTAGATGGCCTTTTTCTCCCAGAGCTCACTATTGACAGATGACAGGCTAGAGCCATAGGGGGATTCTATTCCTGCAATGAACTGATGGACCCCAAAAGGAACTCCCAGACCAAGCAAACCATCGATAATATAAAAACGAGTTCTCTAAGGAGTGCAGAGAGAAGTCCCGCTCGACCAGAGCCCAGCATGTGGCATTCATATTTCTCCGCGACTCTTTAATTCAAAAGGCCCATCCCAACAACTCCAAGCTTCTCAGGGTACTCTGAATTCTCCACTCGCTTCTATAGCCTCCTCCGCCATGTTGCCAAGTGCACTCCTGCCATCTAGCGCCCACAGCCTGCCATGCATCTCTCTCCATCCCAAGTGCTCAGCTCAGGAAGTCTTTTCCATTCGCTCTAATTAAGGATTTTCTTTTCCTGAGCTGAGGTCAAAAGAATGCAGATGGCTAGGCAAAGGCTTCAAAGAGGGGAGAAAATAACTTCCTTGAGAAACAGATCAAGAAAAGACAGTGACCTGCTTGTGGAAGATCTCTCTAGACACACTTCTGGTTTTCCCCCAACTGAATAAATTCCATCAAACTTGCTACATGAATACGAGCTGTCTGCCTGGCTCCCCCACTTATAAAGCACTGGGGTAGGATTTCTAACTGAAATGTTATAAGCCCAGGGAAACAGGATTAATATTCCTATGGGGTTAGGCTTGAATGAGCCCAGTGGCAGTTAGCTGATTTAATTTTCAACCAGGGAAACAGCTGGACTTACCGCATATTTGGACTGAAATTCACTTCTGACAAAATGTGATTCTACTCTGAAATTCTTCCGATCCACTGAGGCATGGGCTCAGTACAGCTCAGTGAGCCGAGCAGAACTCTATCTCCTTCTATGAGACAGAGTCAGACATTTTAGCTTTCACCTCAGTTTCCTCAGCTGTAAAAGTAATAAGCCTGAACTTCCTGCCAAGGATGTGGGCAAAAAAACACTGTTAAAGTGAGCGCAGAAAATACAGTAACTAAAATGTCCACACCCTTTGAACCAGAGACTCCATTACTGGGCTCACTCCTCAAAGAAGCCATTGCTAAGAAGAAAGTTCCCACACAGGCCAAATCTTTATAGCAGCAGTTTTTGTGAGAGCAAAGAATGGGAAACAAAGTGGATGCCCATCGGTCGGGGTTTGGTTCAACAAATGGTAGCACGTGAATGTAATGCAGCATCGTTGTGCTCTAAGAAATGATTTGTGATGAATTCAGAGATGCCCAGGAAGACTGACGTGAAATGATACAGAGGGAAGTCCACAGAGTCAAGAAAAGAATATATACAGTAACTACCATACTGTAAATGGAAAGAACGAGGCACCAAAAAAAAATCAAAAGTAACTGTTATGTAGGGCAGCTAGGTGCCACAGTGGCCTTGGATTCAAGAGGACCTGAGTTCAAATCCAAACACGTAACACTTACTAGCTATGTGACCCTGGGCAAGTCACTTAACCCCATTGCCTAGCCCAAAAAAAAGTGATTGTAACAAAATCACAAAGATTAAACAGGGCTGAAATGAAGAGCTATGAAAGGACATCCTTGACCCACCCTCTGCCAAATGCTGGAAGTCCATCAGTGTCTCCCATTTCACGTGCTTTCAGACTTTTCTGCAGTGTCAATCAGTTGTACTTATTCTTTTTCTCTTTCAAAAATACTATTACATGGGATGGCTCTCTGGGAGAAGGAAGAGAAGGGATACGGGGGATAAGTATGATGATGTAAAAAATAGAAGACATCACTGACACTAGTTATATGGCCTGAGACAAACTATTTCACTCCCATGAGCCTCAATTTCCTCATCTGTAAAATGCAGAAAACAATTCAGTAACTGCAGTTTCATTGTGAGGAAAGCACTTTGGACCATTACTTAAAGGTGAGTTATTAATAGTCCTGTAATCTTCTCCCTCTGATCCTTTCTCTAGACTACTAAGTGAACCAATTTGAACCTGGTCACTCTGTTGCTCTAAAACCCTTACTAGCTCCCCATTGCCACTAAAACCCTCACTAGCTCCCCATTGCCTGCAGCTTAAAGCCCAATCTCTCTCACTAGCGGGGAGCCAGGTGACACGGGGAGTAGAGTATTGAACTTGGAGTCAGAAAGACCTGAGTTCAAAGATTGCCTCAGACACTTAGCAGCTATGTGATGTGGGACAAGTCATTCAGTCTCTCTCAGCTTGAGTTTCCTCATTTTCCAAATGAGGATGATAACAGTATCCCCCTACCAAGGTTAGTGTGAGAATCAAACAAATCGCATACAAAGTGCTTGCAAATCTTAAAGTGCTATATAAATGCTATCTATCATTACCATCATTCTTACTGCTTTATATAAAACCTCCCCTCTAGCAAGTTACTTACTCTAGCTACTTACTGTGCCTGGAGCATGGTTTTGTTCATTCTTGCTCCAATTAATCAATAGTCAAGTATTCATTAAGGGCTTGTTATGTGCCACACGGCATGCTAGGGACTGAGAAGTGGAAGACAAAAGCCACACAATCCCTGGCCTCCAGAAGCTCACATTCTCGGGAGGAGACAATATGCACACATATAGGTACATAGAAAAATTATATCAAATAGGTACAAGGTAACCTTGGGATGAAAAGCAGTGGCTTTGGGGGACCCAGAAAGGCCTCATACAGAAGTTACTGTCTAAGCTGGGTAAGGAGACCTGGAGTTCCAAGGCAAGGAGGTGAAGAAGGATTGCATTCCAGGCTTGGAAGATAGCCAGAACAAAGGCGCACAGATATTGTTTTGGCTTAATATACTCTTCTTCCTCCCTGCCTATTTTGACTTTCTTTGTATGCCCAATCCTTAGCATGGTGCCTGGCACCTAGCAAATATTTAATAAATGTTTGTTGACTGACTGACTGATTCATGGCTCAGCTAAAGCCCTACTCCCTCCACGCCAGCCTCCCCTAATCCCAGTTCTAAACTCCTACTCGACACCCACTATTTGGCACTTAAACAATCAAACAAGGCAGTACATAGTTCAACGTTGTTTATTCTGGCATGCTTCTCAAATGAACAGACAACAGAAAGCTGGGAGGGCAGAACCAGGAGCAAGGAGTGGGAGTTTGGAAAAAAAAAAAAAGACAAATTTGGGCTTGACATGATAAAAAACTTCCTAACAATTATGTTATCCAAAAGAGGAGTAGGTTGCCTTAAGAGATGGTGTGTCCTCCATCACTGCAGTTCTCCAAGCAAAGATGAATGACCACCTGTGGGGTAGGTTGTCAAGGGGATTATTGTTCATGTCTGAGGGTTCTTCCAGCCCTGAGATTCACTGTAGTATGTCTTGTTTTCCCATCATGCTACAAATTCCCCAAGGGTAAAGACAGTAATTTCCACAGCTTTGTATCCCCCGGGGCTCCTAGCATCACTTCAGGCACATATGTGGAACTCAGGAATTACTGACTGAATGAATGAATCTACCCTAGCTTTTCCTTGGGAAAATATTTTCACTGGCTCACGCCAAGCTGCACCATGCCTCTCAGGGTCAGATGATAACCCAAGGACAGCAAGTTGGATTTCCATGTCTTTGCACTGACTGTGCCCCATGCCTAGAATGCTCTGCCCTCCTCACCTCTGCCTCAGTTTCTCTGGCTTCTTTCATCTCAAATCCTGCCTTCAGCATGAGGCTCTTCATAGTTCTTCCCCTGCCCAGCTGCTAGTGTTTTCCCTCTGAGATGGCCTCTCATTTATCCCATATATATCTTGCATGTATACAGTAGTTTGTCTGTTGACACTCCCACCCATTAGAATGAGCTTCTTGAGGGGAGGAGGCATGATTTTCCCTCCCTTTGGACACCCTCTTTGGACACTCAGCACCTAGCACAGTGCCTGGCACATAGTAAATGCCCGATAAATGTTTGGTGACTGCACAAGCAGCCCAGGAGCAGCTAGAACTGCTCACACCCCACCCAAGGGCCCATGCCCCATCATCACAGCTCTGCCACAGAGGAGCTGCCCCTCCCGTCCAGAAGCAGCTGTGAAGTAACAACAATAGAACCTTGAGTGAGATGACCACCTATGCAGGTGATAAAAACCCGGCCACTATCACACCGGCTGGAACAATTGTGGAAACAGCATGCCTGTGAGCCGTAGGGGACCCCTTTTGGATCCACTCCCCTCTGGAACTCAGTCATTTCACCAACCAGCATCTGGTCTCTATTCACCTGGACTGTGAACACGAGGGCTCCCTCCTGGGCCAGTGACCCGGTACCATCATAGGGACATAGGGATCTAAAGAAGTCATCCAGTCCAACACCATCATTTTATAGGTGAGAAAACCAAGGTTCTAGGAGTTTGCCCACGGTTACATAGAGAGTATCAGACACTAGATTTGAACTCAGGTCATATAACTCTAAGAAATTTGCTCTGTCCACTTCACCAGGCTGCCTCTTGAAATCCAGTCTTTCATGTCCCTAGATAAGCATTTTTTCCTCACAAGTCTCTGATAATCTGTGTACAACTGTGTGGGGCTAGAGATTTTCTGAGGTGGGTTCTGAACTGGTTAAATTACCAGGTGCCACTGATGATAATTGACTTCAGATTAATCTGTTAGACTCTTATCTGAGAACATTTTCCTGGAACCTACCCGTCTGGCAGTAAAAGAGACAGACCAAGTAGGAAAGATTCAGTCTCCTCACTTCCAAAAGGAGAGGTCCCCAACAAAGACCCTACGTGAGCCACATGCTACTGCAGCACTCACTCACCAAACACAGATGTCATGGTGAAACTGACATTTTAAACTTCCTTTTGAACTGGATGTATTTCTCTTTAATTCTCTCTGCTGCTTCCCTCAGGTTTAAAATTGCACAAAATGAGGAGAAATGGAAAACCCTTTTTGCTGTTCCAAATCACTGCACTGGAAAAATATAACATTCTAAAAAGGTTACCTTCTAGGACAAGGGGGAAATGAGGAAAGTCAGACTTCTTATGACTCTTTTAGAAATGTATTTAAATTTTTTCATATCTGCTTAAAACTGATTTCTAAAAATAAACAGTGGAGGTAGAATGTAAGAAAATAAGAGCTGATATTTACATGGGCTTGAAGGTTAGCAAAACACTTTATAGACATTATCTCCTCTGAGCTTTACAACAACACTGTAAAGTAGGTACTTTTGACATATGGTGCCCAGGTCTTTTCTTTGGCCATGGTGTTTATGAATCTAATGATTTTTAAATTCTCTCTTCCCGATCTGTCTTCCAGGTAGTGGTTTTTTTTTTTATAGTAGAGAATGGGATTAAAGGGCCACAGATGTAGAGACAGAGGGAAATTTGGGGGCCATCTGGTCTAATACTTCCGTCTTCCAGAGGAGGTGGTAGTGGTGGTGGAGCTGTGAAATGGTCCAGACAATCTGGAAAGCAATTTGGTACTATACCACAAAAGTCACTACACTACGCTTACCCTCTGACCTAGCGCTTATACTCAAAGAAATCAAAAACAGAGGGAAAGGTGACTTGTGTACAAAAATGTTTCTAGCAACATTTTTTGTTACAACAAAGAACTGGAAACAAAATGGGTACTCATAAATTAAGGAATGGTTGAATGAATTACAGTGAATAAATGGAATGGAATATTATTTTACTGTAAGAAATATTAAAAGGGATTGACTCAGAGAAACCTGGAAAGACTTGTATTAACAGGTACAGAATTAAGTGAGTAGAACCAGGAGTATAAATATACTTTGAAAGACCGAGAACTCAGATCAATGCAATGACCAACTATAGCTCCACAAGACTCATGGTGAAGCAAGCTTCCTACCTTTCTTAGTGAAGGGATGGTGGGCTGCAGGTACGGAATGCGACATACTTTTTAGATGTAGTTCGTTTCAATTGACTGTACTTGTATGTTACAAGGCAGGGCTTTTTATTGAAGGAAGGGCGAATGTTGTGGGGTAGGACAGTGGTAATGATCCAACCGAAAAGAAGAAAATCACATCAATGAAACATGTAAAAAAATACATAGAAGAGAGAAGTTCAGAAGTGGATAGAGATAAGAAGGGCAGTGTTATTATTACCATGTTAAAGCTGATGTAAACTTAAATTTAAAAAAACAAAAAGCTGTCCATGGCAGAAATTATGGTTTTATACACAATCTTCTTTTTCTGTTCTAAGTTTATGGGGTTGTTCATTTTGTTAATAGTCAGCAAATTCCTTCTGAGAGAAAAAAAAAAGAATGAAGCACCCTAAAAGAGAGGGAAGGGGAAGTAATGGCCTTAGTATTTCCTTATTTCTTGAAATCAAGCCACCATCATTCCAACAAAGATAATTTTAAAATGGAAAAATTCATCATTGTAAGGGTCAGGGAAAGATGAGCATGGTCACTCATTCTGGAGAACAACTTAGAATTATGCAAGAAAAGTTAATAAATTATTCATATGTTTCAATTCAAAGATATCACTCCTGGGACTCTATCCCCAAGAAGATGACTGACATTAAAAAAGACTCATGTGCAAAAAATATTCATAGCAGCATCATTTGTGAAGACAAAAAGCAAAATATGTGCCCTGGGATTGGGAAATGGCTAAAGGATCTGCAGTATATGAATATGATGGAATATTACTGTGCTCGGAGGAATGACAAATAGGAAGAATTCAAAGGAAAAGGAGAAGACTTGTATGATGCGCTGCAGAATGCAGAGAGCAGAATCGAAAGGCTGAGACACCCCAAGGACACCGATGTCAGTAAAGACAAACACTCAGCAAAACTTCAGTCAAATACAATGGACCAGCTTGGGGCCATATTGTTAAAGTTAAAGCATACATCCTTTATCTTTTTGAAAGTTCTTAACAATTTTATTTGGCAACCATCAAAGAAGCAAATTATTTGTGGTAAAAAAAAAACATAAATCTGGCCATTCTATTATCTAAACTTTTCTTTTAATCACAATTAAACCATGGGAGTAACTGTGACCTGTACCATTATTTGTAATCATTCTCTATTAGGCAGTTTTGCTATACTGTCCTCTTCATTTAATATTTGTTGGGTAGCGTCTTTTGTGTTCAAACAAAATGCATCAATAACATTAAAAAATAAAGTTATTACACACATACCACACACACACACACACACACACACACACACAATCCAGTGATGCCCTATAGTCTCAAGGATCAAATATAAATACCTCTATTGACACTGAAAGCTCTTCACAAACTGGCCTTTTCCTACATTTCCACTCTTCTTCCACTTTATTCCCTTCTTCACATGCTGTGATCTGGTCACATGGACCTACTCAGTGTTCTGAATATGGGATACCCCATCTCCAGACCTTTGCACTGGCTGTGTCCCATTCCTAGATGCACCCCTTCCTCAACTCTGCCTTTTGAAATTCCCATTTTCTTTAAGACTGAGCAAATGCCACCTGCTTCGGTCTTTTTTGGTCCCTCCCCCACCTGTCAGTGCCTCCCATCACGAAATTAACTTTTTCTCCTTTTGCATATATTTGGCATATACTCCTATGTGTCCATGTTGTCTCTCTCATTATAATACAAGCTCCTTGAGGGCAGGGACTGTTTCACTTTTGTCTTTATATGGCCAAGGCTTAGCTCAGTACCTGGCTCCTAGGAAGGGCTAAAGAAACATTTGTTGCCTGAGTGATTCCTTAACTTCTACATTATTTCTTGAACTTCTCTGTGTACCATAAACACATTAAATGTGTTTACTGTAGAAACTACATCGAGTCACTTTTGATTTTAAAATGACAAAGGTAAAAGCAAGCACACTTTAGAAACATCATCTGGATGAGTCCCTTTGCCAAGATAAACATTTTAAAATATATTGTATAAAGTGTAACTTAAATTTTAAAAAATCAGTTACATCTTAAGTACATTTATTGAGGTTTAAGCTAATATCCCTGTGCTGGTCAATCTTCCAAAGTTTATTCTACCCTATATTATTAGCCTGCTGACTAGGTTCCTTTCCACTAAACTTTTGTTTCCTCCGATGAACTTTTCTTACCTAAGAGATTTTTGTTGTTCAGTTGTTTTTCAATCGTGTTTGACTCCTCCTGATCCCTTTTGGAGTTTTCTTGGCAAAGATACTGGAGGGATTTGCCATTTCCTTCTCCAGCTCATTTTACAGATGAGGAAACTGAAGCAAACAGAATCAAGTGACTTGCCCAGGGTCACACAGCTATTAAGTGCCCAAGGTCACACAGCTAGTAAGGCTAGGTTTCAGCTCATGAAGATGAGTCTTCCAGACTCTAGGGCAGATGCTCTATCCACTGTACCACCTACACCTAAGAGAGGAGTAAAAACAGTTTTGCTGGTTCTGTGAATTTGCCTCGTTAGAAATGTCTGTGATTTCTGCATAGAAATCTGCTATTTGCAGCTAGCTAAAATTCTCAAGTTCATTTCCAGCATCCCTTCATCCCCCTTTAGTTACCTTCCCTTTCCCTCTCCCTATGGCCCAAGAGCCATTGCTCACATTTTAATTCTATGAATATTTATTCAGATTTGAAGACATCTTCCTACAACAGGTAGTATTTATACAGTGCTTTATGGTTTATGAAGTGCTGGGGACACAAGGATGAAAACAAACCAACCCCTTCCCTCTGGTGCTTATGCTCCCCTGGAGGATGCCACTGACGCTTGGATCCCAAGAGCCCCCACTAGAGTCCTCCTCTACCTGAACCCACCTTCTCTTCAGCAGCTCTTCACACTCTGGACCCTCCAATGCATTCATCTCCACTTTGCTCCTTCCCAGACCCCCCTCCTCATCACAATCTACCCATCCTGGGTGCCATTCCTTCAGGACCTGACAGATTGACTAAAGACAGAATGAAGTAATTTAGGCTATTGCATCCTGGGAGACTTGGGAGCATGTGTGACCCATCCAAGATTCCATCTGTCTTTGAACAAAGCCTTGCCTATTAATGATGATTCAGAATGTCATGTGGGCCTCTGGTGGTAATATTTTGTGGCTGGTGTTAATCCAATCCCATTAGGCAAGTAGCTTGCCCACTCCACCTGTATGTTAAGCCAATCCTGCTGCTATTTTAAGAAAACAGAAAATATTTACATTTACCCACAGGAAGACTGTTGTCTGCCATATTCCCTTTTGGTGTTAACTTGCAAGTTCAGTCTCTCAGAACTGATATATTTCCTGTAGTTACCATTACTGGGCTTCCAGGTGTATTGTCACCAGGCAGCAGCTTGTGGCTACGGTGGCATACCCCACCCTAGTCTGAATCAAGCGTCCCCTGAGATCCAGTAGGGCCACTTTCTCCTCTCGATGTCAGCCCTGTGGATTTAGAATCCTATTTCCAAGCTAAAAGATAGTGTACGATCATGCTCTATGAGATTCACCTGAAGAAACTGAGGTTATTGAGAGTGAAGAAGTGGGTTCGGGAAGGACACGATAGCTGCTACATGAAAGAAGAGCAGAACTTGTTCTGCTCGGTTCTAGGGGCAGAATTTGGAGCAATGAGTGCAAGCGGAAGAGAAGCCAATTCAGGCTTGATATCAGGAAACAACTTCCTGTCGCAAATGGAACCATTTGCTTCCCGAAGCATAAGTGTTCCCTTCACTATAGCCTTCAAGCAAAAACTGGGCGGTCACTCGGCTGCTACATCTCAGAGGGAATTCTTGTTCAGATATGGGTCTGATTGGATGGCCTTGGAGGTCCCGTCTTATTCAGACCGCCACATTTACCAAGACAATCCATTCCACTGGGGAATCTTTTAACTGTTTACACTAAAGGGCACCTAACAAATCAAAAGGGTCCATTTCCATTCTAAACACTATCAGAGGCACTGCTATTTGGTAGTGATGAAAATGAACATAAGGTTGCATTAACAATCTCAGCAAAGCCTCTGACCCCCTGTAAAAAACCAAGCTCTTTGAGGGCTGGGACTGGCTCACTTTTGAATCTGTTATCACCAGTGTCTAGTAGTCAGTCAATAAACATTTATTTAGCACCATGTGCCAGGCACTGAGGATACAAGGAAAAGCAGTAGGCACTTAATAAATGCTTGTTGACTGACTGATATAAGCTGAAAAGTTGAAGGAAAAGAAAGCAACCATCCTTGCTGATTGCCTTTTCTCTGGGATTCTAGTGAAATAGTTGTTGTTATTCATGCTTCATTTTCAAAGACAAACAATGACATCGTGGGGTGATGTCTTGACTCATGCATGAGTTAGATTTAAGTGTGGCAGAGTTGCATAAAATCATCAGCCTCACTCTCTCTTCCTGAGTCATCAAAGTCCAGTGGCAAGAGAAAAGTTAAGACAATCAACAATGGCCCAGACGCAGTGGATGACCTTGGCATCTCTGACGTCTGACCAAGCTCCAGGCACTCCACGACGACCGCTCCCACCGCCTTCATAGCTCTTGGAACAAATTGTTTTCATCCATCTATCCAGCCGGAGGAGTCTTCACATGCTTGGGGTAGACACCCCCCCAAACTCGTAGCTGGATTTGAGGCCTGTGGGTTACCCTCAGCCTACTTTAGCCCGTCTGCCCAAACAGTTCACTGAGACTTGGCTGCTGTGCATGCTACAGATTCTTAGAGCCATAGTGAAATCATACTAAAATGACAAAGGAGAAGACCCGCACGGTAATTCATTTAGTACCAGGATCAGACAGAAAAGCTACTTCTAATCGAAGCTGAATTCAGCAATAATGCCAAGCCAACCAACACTCACAAAGTCATAAACACAGGTCACTTCTATCTATGGACTCTCCAAGAAGATTCAAGATATAGAACTGGAGGGAGATCCATCTCTGGCATAAAAGAAACCACTCTAATTAATGATGGCAGTAACGACATGGTGAAAGGATTAGCCCATGTACTTGCTGTGTTTTATTTTGTGCATTTGAAACTCTTCTTATGAGAAGAGGTCCCTAGACTTCACCAGACTGCCCAAAGGGTCCCTGATCCCAAAACCAGATTCAGAGCCCCTGCCTCAGTAGCACTGGACTAAGATCTGGAAATACAAGCACAAGCAAAAAGAGGGCAAAGTATAATATATCAATATTATTGAGAGGCATAGCTTCCTAGAATAAGGAGGTGATGGTCCTCTGCTCTAATTAAGCCACACTTAGAATACTGTGGTCAGCTCTGGGCACCACATTGGAGGAAGGACATTGACAAGTAGCAGAGAGTCCATGGAGGGCAACAAAATGATGAAAGGCCTGAAGTTCAGGACCTAGAAGGCTGAGTTCAAGGAACTGTAGTTATTTAGCCTGGGAAAAAAGAAGCCCCAGAGGGGACACGGTAGCCATCTCCAAGGACCCAAGGGACTACCATATGGAAGAAGAATTCAAGTTCTTCTGTTTGTCCCCAAAGAATGGAACCACAGGGGGAACTGGCAGAGAAGCAAAATGGTGTCAGGCGAAACTTCCTAATAATTGGAACTGCCCAAAAGTAGGAGGGGCTGCAGGTGGAGAGGGCAGGCTCTCTGGGAGTCTCACCCTTGTTGGAGGTCTTCAGGAAAAGGCTGGGTGGCCTATTGGGGATGTTGAGGAAGGGAAATGTTTTCAGATAAAGGTTGGGCTTTTTTGGCCACTAAGACCTCTTCTAACTCGGAGTTGGTGATTACAGGAAAAATAATTGAAAAACTACCTTAATAACTGTAATTCCTGTCCTCACTGTCATTTTGAGAATGTCAGTACAAGCAGTTATGATTCTGATGTACACTAATTACAGTAATTTCTGCCTGGATAGAATCATAGGCTCATAGAATGTTCCAGCTGGAAAGGACTTCAGAGCTCTTCTGGTCTTTACAGATGAGGCAACCGAGGCTCAGAGAGTTTAAGGGACATATAAGATCACACAAATAGTGACAGTTCTAGTACTAGAGTTCATATCTCTGACCTCCCAGATAATGGCATTTCCACAACCCTACAAACAAACATCAGGTCACAGATTTAGGGCCGGAGAAGACTGGAGAGGTCATATCCAATATATCCCTTTCATTTCACAGGTGAAAAACCTAATGTCCATAGAGGTGGTGGAGATTCAAAGCCAGGATTTGAATCCAAACCATAGGGTGCACTGAAGAGGCAGAACTTAAGGACTTGTTATACTTAAGAGTCAGGAAGATGTGGGTTCAAATCCTGCCCCCAGACACTAGCTACGTGACCCAGGGCAAATCACTTAAGCTCCTCAAACCTCAGTTTCCTTCTCTGTAAAATGATGAGGTTATACTTGATGACCTCTAACGTCTCTTTCAGTTCTGAGTCGAGGGTCCTAAAATCCCAAATTTTTTAACCTCTCTAAGCCTCAGTTTCTTCATCTATAATATGAGAATGTTGGGATCAATGACCTCTAAGGTCCCTTCTAATTCTAAAGCTATAATATAAAATATAAATGTATAAAACACGTAAAGCTATAATCCTGTGATCCCTTTATTGTCCATACTGTTTGCAAACACCATCTCAGCTATACTAGGCCATACCATATTTGTAATCATTTAAGTGGTTGCAAATTTCAATAACTTCATCTATTTATGGCTTCTCTATAAGTGCGCCTTCCTCACTTCGCATTTTCAGATCCTTTTATGTGTTGTTTTTCTCCATTAGTATATAAGCCCCTTGAGTGCAGAGACGCTCTTCTTGCTTGTGCTTGTATTTCCAGATCCTAGTCCAGTGCCAACCACAGAATTATTGCTTAATGAATATTTGCTAACAAAATGCAAATTAAAACAACTCTGAGGTACCAAGCACCTCTCTAAAACCTTAAGTCACAGACAAGTCACTCAGTTGGATCAGTTGAAGGAGATTCTCGACACTGATGAAATCACAAGTCCAGAAATTTACAAATCAAAGGCCCCAGCCCTTCTTCCTTGCTCCTCACCTCAAAGATAATGATGCTCCTGAGCCTTCTGGTAAGATCAGGCCTCCTGCAGGAGGGCATCTATCTAAATGCTTAGGAATCATTCAGCGACTCTTCACTAATGGAGAGAAAAAGCACATTCACTTGGAGGGGAATGCATTATCACCTGCAGAAAGTATTGATTGGACAATATGGATGTGAGATCAACAGCCCTACACTTTATTAGGAAAACTATCTTGCTCAAGCCCTCAGGGGCTCTCTTGCAACATAATTTCCCACACTTGAAAAATCACCTTATTGCAAGGAGTTTAAGAATCATTCTTCCATCCAAGATTCTCACTTTAGCACCAATCATGCGTCACCAGACAACTTGATGAGGCAACTCGAAATGTGTTTAGCTCTTCTACACCTTCTTAATCAAAAAGGGTACTGGATTAGCAGCTAACCCTTTAGTCACTTTGGAAGTGAGGGAAAGAAACAATGAACTTTTTATTCTCTTATGAAACTAGGCAAGAGGCAGGGAAGGCAATCCTGTGGAAGGTCTGACTTCCGATAAACTTGTCTCTCATAAGCAAGCTGACAACCCACTGACAGCAGGAAGTTAAGCCTCCTTAACTCAGTGGAATTCAGTAAATTCCTCCTCTAAGTGAGGCCCCGGTTCTGGGTAATGGAGATGCAAAAACAAAGCAAGTAAGGGTTCCTGTCCTCCAGAGGCTCACCTTCTGCTGGCACACAAATAAATGAACATCAGTTCATTTGAGGAGAAAGAAACACCAACAACCAGGGAGATCTGGAAGGAATTCCTGGAAGATTTCTACCTGACTTGGGCTTGAAAAATGCTAAGCACTATAGGAGACACAAGGTCCAAGTGAGGGAAAAGTCTCAGTAAGGAGAACAGCCGGTGCAGAGGCCCAAAGGATGGAGAGGGAATGTCAGGTCACGGAATAATAACTAGGACAGTCCAATCCGAATCTAGAGTTTGGGACAGGCAAGTTTGGAAAGGTAGACAGACCACACTCGGACTTTAAATGGAAGGCCGAGGAAGCTCATCCCAGAGGCAACAGGTAGCTGTCCTTAATAGTGGGAGTCTGTGCCATGGTCAGACCTGTACTTGAGGCAGATTATTTTGGCTGCTGTCTGAAGGATAACTGGGAAAGGAGAGAGACTGGAAGCAGAGAATCAAACTAGGAGGCCATTACTGCAGTCAAGGAAAGAGACGATCAATCTTTGTCAGCAGAAATAAGATGAGAAGGAATAAATGGTAAATGGTGAAATTCTAGCCCTCAGAGATTTGTTATTTAAGAGTTAGACTCAGCAAGAATCAGGCCATGGAGGATCTGCAGTGGGGATGTGTATGTGGAGATAGAAGCCGATCTAGCATGTTAATTTGCCAAAGGGAAATAAAAAGACATTATTGTTCTCACTAACTGTTATGTGAGACCCCATTACATTGAGGGCCCATCCTCTTTTCAAAGCAACAGAAGAACTGTGAAACTTATTATTTGTTTCTGAATTCTCACATGGAGATGCTGACCCTCTATATTACAATGCAGTGGGAGTGCTGATTCCTTAAAATGATTCATCATTATAGTTAGAAAGCACCTTGGCAATAATCTAATCCAACCCCCTCATGTGATAGATCAGACATCTGGATTTCAGGCAGCTGATGTGACTTGTCCAAGATGACTCAGCCAGGACCAGAGGCCAAGGGTCTCACTGCCTCATTCAGGTCATGTCACCTCTCAGTCCTTCCAGTTGATTTAGGGGAGAAGCGATCCGGCTGTTAGAAAGGAACATCTCCATACATTCATTCATTCATTCATTCACTCATTCAACAAGAATTTATAAAGCACCTAATATTTGCCAGGAGCTGGGAGTACAAAGACAAAAACAAAAATAAGCCCCTGTGCTTGAGGAGTTTACATGCACACCATGTGTAAGAAGTCAACACAAAATCTGTACAAAGTAAATACAAAGAAATTTGGGGAGGGCAGCCCCTAACAACAGTGGAGGATCAGAAAAGGCCTTGTGAGGAAGTAGAACAGGAGCTGGGGCGTGAAGGAGCTTAGACAGGAATGAGTAGGGAGGGAGTACACTGAGGAGACTCCTGGGCAAGGCCATGGAAGAAGGAGATGAGATGTGTGTGAGGAAGAGCAAGTCATCCCTTGGAATGGAGAGTGTGTGAGGAAGAGCAACAGGAAATCAGCATGCCATAGAGAATGGCGCCATGGAAAATAAAGTGAGAGAGAACAAACTGTTTATACCTTTGACCCAGCCCTCCCATGACTAAGACTAACCCAAGGGGACAGAAGGACCTGCTACAAATACATTCACAGTAGTTCTATTAGTAATAGCAAATATATACACACACACACACACACACACACAGAGTCCATGTTCTAACGACTGGAGAAGAACTGACCTAATTTGTGGTATGTGACTATAACATATTTGAACCTAATATCCCTCTCAAACTCACATCTGCTCTCTCTTATTCCTTTCACCAGTAAATTTCTAGAAAGTTGCTGCCTCCTTACCAGCAATTCAGTGCTCAGCCCCTCATAAAGCGGCTTCTGACTGCATCACTTGGCTGACGCTGCTTTTTCCCAGCCTCAGCTGACCTCAGAATTGCCCGTTCCCATGGCCTTTTCTCAGTCCTCATCCTCCTGGAACTTTCTGTAGCATTTGCCACTACTGAACCTCCTCTTCTCGATAAGCTTTCCCTCCATGGCTTCTCCTCTCTTGGTTCTCCTCCGATCAGTCTGACTTCTCTTTCTTAATCTCCTTCTGGTTCATCTTCCTCCTCCTAGACCCTAAATTCAGGTAACCTTCAAGCCTCCTCCTCCTCCTCTTCTCATTCAATTCTAGGCCCAGTTCATGGTTCATCTGTGGTGTTTGTCCAAGGTACCACAGCTGTGTCTAAGAGGTGAGTTCATAAACAAGAAACGGAACTGCTCACAAAAGATAAAATTAATCATTTTGATTACTTGAAATTGAAAAGCTTCTGAACTAACAAAGTCAGAACAACCAGGATAATAAGGGAAGAAGTTAATGCAGAAAAAGAACTTTGTGATAAGAAGTTGGTATGCAGAACACAGTCAGAATTAACACAAATACGTAAGGCCAAAAGCCATTTCCCAATGGGTAAGTGACCAAAGGATACGAACAAAGATCATTGGTAACTTTGGAGAGAGCAATTTCAGTTGAGTGGTGAGATCAGGAGACAAATTGCAAAGTATGTAGAAACAAGTGTGAGCAAACGTGGAGGCACACAGTGTAGACAGCATTCTCCAAAAGGTTAACCAAGGAGGAGAGAGCTAAAGAGGTTATTGGATCAAGTAACAGTTGTTGTTTTGTTGTTTAGAGAATGATAGAGAAGTGGGCACATCTCTAGGCAACAGGCAAGGCTCCAATAGATAGGGAAAGGCTGCAGACTGGAGAGAAGGTAGAGATGATAGTGGGGATGATCTTCTGGAGAAGATGAGAGGCAGTAAGATCAGAGTGAATGGAGAGACGTTTGCCTTGGCAAGGAGAAAGAATCCTTCTTCATAAGAGACGGGGGTGAAGGAGGAGATGGTGGGGGAAGATACCTGAGCGATCATGAGAAGAGGAAGAGGGGTGAAGAGTGAGCTCCCAACAATGGCCTCCATTTTTTCAGTGAAATATGAAGCAAAGCAATCAGCTTAGAGGGTGAGAGGAGAGGATGCCATAAGAGGTTTGAGGAGGGATGAAAGAGTTTGAAATAGCTGCAGTGGTGAGTGAGGACAGCAAGCTGATCCGCAAAGTTGAAAGGATTACCTTGCTTCAGGGAGAGCCAAGTGGAGGTTATGTAACAGAGATTTTACAGGGCCAGTGAGTAGTTTCATTATTTTCTCCAGTACCAATTAGCAACAGGTGAATAAGACTGAAGGAAGCTGCCTATGGTAATAATCCAAGATTGGGAGTTGGCAAGGCAGGATTTATGATAAGACAAGGGAAGCAAGGAATTTTAGTATAATGGGTAGTGTAGAGTAAAACTAATTCACTGAGGGGTTGAAATAGGAAAGGGAAGAAAGTGTAGCCAGTGAGGGGGGGATGGGCTGGGAAACAATCGAGGAGTAGAGGGATTGGAAGTCCTATCGAAGATGAAGAACCTTATGAAAGATTGCTCTAAATGACTAATAATAATAGAAATACAAAGCAAAACAGTTCTAAAGTTTTATGTCACATTCAGCAAACTAGCAAAAACGATAAATGATAGGAAAATTCAATGTTGAAGCGGCTGGGAAAAAAAAACAGACACACTAATATACCCCTGGTGAAGCTGTGAATTAGTCCAATCACTCCAAAAAGCAATTTTGATCTATGCTAAGAAAGTGGTTAAAATTCCTATTACCTTTGGCTTCTAGATTCCACATGTAGGCACATAGTCCAAGGAGATCAAAGGCAGAAAGAAGGATCCCAAAGACACCAAAATAGTCACAAAATAGTTTTTATGATAGCAAAGAACTGGAAACCAAGTTGATGCCCAACAACTGGGGAATAGACAAGGCAATTATGATATACAAATGTAATGGACTATTACTGGACAATAAGAAAGATGAATATAAAAAATGCAGAAAAACATATGAGATTGAAGGGAACTGCTGCAGAGCAAAAAAATGAACCTGAAACACAATGTTCGCAATAAAGATAACAGTGTAATTAGAAATGGGAGGGAAAAAAAACTAACCTTGTGCAATGCTAATGACCAAGCTTGTCCCTACTGGTGGGATGAGATAATACAACCTCCTCCCTTTGCAGAGGTGGGATGAGGAGTATCACACTTATCAATCGATCACTGAACATTTATTAAGCACCTACTATGTGCCATGCATTGTACTAAGAATGGGGGAATACAAAAAGAGATAAAAAACAGTCCCTCCCTCAAGGTACTCACAATCTAATGGAGGAGACAACATTCAAACAAATGCATACCTCGAGCTCTCTACAGGATAAATGGGATATAATTAGCAGAGGGGAGGCACGGGAATTAAGAGGGCTTGGGGAAAGTTTCCTGCAGAAGGAGGGGTTTTAGCGGGGAGTATTTGGTTGATTTACTATTTAGTTTAATGGCAATGTGCTTTTTCTGCTTTTTCATTTTTTTGTTACAAAAAAATGCCTCGCTGACTAAGAGAGTAGAGAAGACATTTAGGAAGGAGACAAGCATTTATTAGACACCTACTATGTGCCAGGCCCTGTGCTAAGCACTTTCCAAACAGTATCTCATGTAATCCACACCACAACCTTGGGAGGTCAGGGCCGTTACTATCCCCGCTTTGTGGTGGTTGTTGTTATTCAGCTGTGTCCAACCCTTTGTGACCCCAAGGAGCACAGCACCCCAGGCCCTTCTGTCCTCCACTCTCTCTCCACGTCTGTCCAAGTTCATGTTCACTGTTTCCATGACACTATCTATCCATCTCGTCCTCTGCTGTCCCCTTCTCCTTTTGCCTGTGATCTTTCCTAACATCACCCTATCCCCACATTACAGTTGAAGAAATTGAGGCAAACAGAGGTTAGGTGACTTGCCCAGGGTCACAAAGCTAATAAGTGTTTGAGGGCAGATCTGAACACAATCCAAGTCCAGTGCTCTATGAATGACACAACACTGCCTTTCCTTAATATTCCTTTACCTCATGCTAGTAAAGAACAACATCAAAGTAAAAAGCACTCCTCCGGGCCCAGTCCTTAGGGCAAGGAGGCTGCCTGCCCACAGGAGCATTCTCAGTGGGACTGTGATGATCGTGGCTCTGTCAAAGGCTTCCAAAAATTCTCTCTTTGTTGCCCAAGGGACAGGACCTTCATATTGTTAGAACACAAGGTTTTTGATTTCAGAATGAGCCAGAGTGACTTCACAAAAGCAAAGCAATATACACCTGCAGCAATTTTCCTTCTGGGAACTCCAACGCCGCCGCCTCTAATTAATCCAACGTCTACCTGCTCACTATGATGCTGCCTTGTTACTTCCTCAGACTTTGGAAGCCATTCTAAGTATATTACTAAGGTGGAGGTGCTGGACAAATACAAGCCCAGAAGTCTGATGGGAGAAGATTCACCTGGGCCAAATTCAAGGTCATCTATTAAAAGCTCTATTCTTATTCCAAATCCAAGAGCACTTTCAGTATCGCCACAGTCAGGGCGGCAGCTGCTGCCAATAGCCCCAGTGAGCACCCCAGCCGGCCAGTCTTCCCTTCTGAAGCTGCCTGGAGACAGTGAATCAAGGCAAAGGGACACAAACTTCAGGGTAGATTTTAGTTCAGTTCAATTCTGCAAACATTTATTAAGGGCTATGTGCCAGGCCAGGTGCTGCAGGAGGGGAGGAGGGAGGAGACACAAAGGTAAAGAAAGAAAACTGGCCCTACCCCTCAAAGAGCGTTCCACGGGGAGGATACAACCCATACGCAAACATATAAATAAAAGCTATATCCAAAATCATTGCAAGTGGGAGAGAGCTTGAATAACTTGGGGAGAGGAGGGAAGGCAAAAAAGGGCCTTGAAAAACATGGTACCTGAACTACGTGCTTGAAGCCTGGGGGACTTCCCACCATGAGATCGAGCTGTGAAATCCCAGGGACCAAGTTCAGTCCTGGAAGGAACTTGGCACCAAGGAAGGGGAACGAGCTTTTCTAAAACACTGGTTCATTATGTCCTCACCCCAGAGAAGAAATCCAGGGGAAATCTCTTCAATGAGGCTTACGTATGGCTGGTGTTTAAAATCTACCAAAATGAATCAATGGGATCGAGCTGGAGAGTTGCTCATTTTACAAATGGTATATTGTTATACAATTACATACATTATACAAATGTTAGAGATCAGGTACAGGATGGCTATTTATTTCCTCTACCACAAAAGAAACGCTCAAAGCTCAAAAGCCTTATCAATGTATGTGCTGACAAATGCTTAAAGCACGGAACAGTGACCCATTCCTCCTACTCTGCTCTCCCAGGAGGTAAAGACTCTCAGGAGACTCACGAGATTGCTGAACAGCTATTTCACTTTCACTTCTGTGCATTATCAGCACCACTCACAACGTGAATTCCCTGGTATGCCATGTCCTGGCTTGAGCTGTCTCAGGCTTCTTACCTTTAATATTCTTCTGGGAGTGGTAATTTCCTACCCTGAGAAGTTATTACAGAGATCATCTCTGTCTGGACAACTAATACGCAGACACGAGAACTCCCAGTCTCTCAAAACCTTGAGGTTGCTCTGCTAAAGCTAGAAGCATCCATCTCAGGATCACTGTTTGGTCACCTATGGTCAGGAAAGAAACACAATGCAAAAGCAGCAGCCAGGGATTGGAAATCCAGTCCCAGGCACAACCAGGCAAACAGCATACATTGTTGCTGCCACATATTCACAACAGCCCTTGCCGCCCAGGGCCTAAGGACAGGGGTGGGGGAAAGGAAAGAGATCCCTATCATCCTCACCCTATGAGGAGTCCAAGAGAGAGGTGCCACCCTCCCAAAGGGCATGTTTTGGAAAGAGAAAGGGTTAGTCACTCTTCTTAAAGTCTACATAACTGGCCTATTCTTCCTGGCTTAGTGGTCAATCCTCTTTGACACAGCCCCCCAACCACCACTGGTGGTTACCATGGGAACCAACCAGGAGCTTATGTTTACCCATATACTTTAGCAAGGGACCATGACACAGGCCCATTCCCACACAAGCTCCATGAGATGGCCCAGCCCAGCAGATCAGGGTGTTGCATCCATTACAGAAGAAAAATAGGGATTCTAAGATAAATTGTAAGGGGAATGTATTACAGGCATGAGAGACAATCTGTGCAAAGGCTGGAAACAGAATGTCATAAACAAGGAACAAATGGCAGGCCCGCTTGACTGGGATGAAGAATACGTGAAGGATGAAAACATGAAGTGAGACCGGAAAGGTCAAGGGGAGCCGGGGCATACGAGGAAGCCTTGAAATTCCAGGCTGATTTATCCTAAAAGCAATAGGGAGGCACTAAAGATCATGACTGTTCTCACATAAGGCACTAGCTCTAGGAACTAGGTAACATCATATGACATCAGTAGTGAGATTGCACCTATCCTTTCTGTGTACTTAGAAAGCTGCCCTTCCCAAAACTTTTATATACCAAGCGGAAATCTGCCTTCAGCTGGGGTGCCCACAGAAGACAACATGGAGAAGACAGAATCCTAGCTCCGCAGTGAAGGGGGAACACTGAGAAGAAGGAAGGCTCCTCCACCCCAGAGAGACAGCAGCAATGAGACAAACAAGGTCACCAAGTCCTTTGGACACCATCCCAATCCAAGGAGCAGAGATGGGGGGGTGTCTTGGTGGCTTTCCAGATGGCACCACATTCAGTCTTCCTTGCCCGGAGATACTGACCATATGGGACCCATTCTTCTCCTCCAGTTAGAGCTGGTTATCCTGTTGACTCACTCCTCTTTGGCCTCACTGGGGGGAAAAACAAAGTGTCAGCAAAGGCTTAGTCCTTCTGTTCCTCAGTTTGCACTCCTGGTTAGCAGCCAGGCCAGTTCATAGGACAAGTTGTTTGTTTCCTTCTCTCTCTCTTTCTCTTTCTCTGTCTCTCTCTGTTTGTCTCTCTCTCTCTCTCTGTGTCTGTCTCTGTCTCTCTCTGTCTCTCTCTGTCTCTCTCTCTCTCTGTCACTCTCTGTCTCTCCATCTCTCTCTCTCTCTGTCTCTCCATCTCTCTCTCTCTCTGTCTCTCTTTCTCTCTCTCTCTGTCTCCCTCTCCCTCCCTCTCTCTCTTTCTCCCTGTCTTTCTTTCTCTCTCTCTTTCTCTGTCTCTCTCTGTCTCTCTCTTTCTCTCTCTGTCTCTCTCTGTCACTCTCTATCTCTCTGTCTCTCTGTCTCTTTCTCTCTCTGTCTCTCCATCTCTCTCTCTTTCTCTCTGTCTCTCTCTCTCTTTCTCTCTGTCTCTCTTTCTCTCTCTGTCTCTCTCTCTCTCTCTCCCTCCCTCTCTCTCTTTCTCTCTTTCTGTCTCTCTGTCACTCTCTCTCTCTCTCTGTCTCTCTCTCTCTCTGTCTCTCTGTCTTTCTCCATCTCTGTCTGTCTCTCTGTCCCTCTGTCTCTCTCTGATAAGATCATTTGAGTAGTGGACAGGGCAACTCTCAGGGTGGTGCTGAATCTGGCGTCAGAAGATCTGGATTCTGATTCCAGCTCTGCCATTAAACAGCCAATCACTTCCCCTTTCTGTGCCTCAGTTTTCTCATCTGTAAAATGAAGGGATTTAAGACTGCTAAGGCCTCTTTCAGCTCTAAGCCTGTGACCCTGTGAACTTAGACCACAGCGGAGTTTGCTTACGTCCACAGTTGATCATTCAAGATGCCCTCGTCTCCTGTCCAGAGAGGTTCACTTGGCATCAGGGCCTGTGACTCATCTCCCAGGGAAGCACCACCTGCTAGGGGAACTTTGCTGCATTAAATCGGCCACTCTCTCTTTAAGCTCCTTTTATTCAGTCCAATCCAACAAGCAAAATGAGGATCAATAAACAAGCACTGATGAGGCACCTACTATGTGCAGGCACTGTGCTAACGAGAACGAGAGAAAGATGGCGCTCCAAGGTCTGAGCACGGCTCTGTCAGCAGAAACAAGAGCGGTCGACCTGAAGCACAGCATGGCCCTGTGTGGACTTCCTGTAGAATGCCATCAGAGGCCTTGGGAGATGCTGTCACCTGAGAAGAAGCAGAATTTGATCTGGGGCTGGCACACATTGCTGAGATGCTACAAAAGCAACAGGCGTCGGACACAGGAAAGCGAAGCGGAGGCTACAAGAGAGCCCCAGAGGGCCCACGGTGGGGTGTCATGTGTCACCAATGGAAAATTAGCCCATGCCAGCTTGTGGCCGCTAGAGGGCACCAACCATCCCTTTGGAGGTCTGGCCAGCCCTGAGGCCTTCTGCCTCCAACAATCCGGATCTGCCTTCGAAGCTCAGCTCAGATGCCATGGCCTCCGTGACACCTTCCCTGATCCCCCTCTCCCATGGCCCAACCCTGGTGTTTATCGTACACGTGCTGATGTGAGCACATGGGATCCACCCTGCAGAACACTCAGTCCTTGGGGGCAGAGACTACCTCATTTTTTTCTTCATATTCCCAGTACCTAGAACAGTATCAGGCTGTGTGTGTGTGTGTGTGTGTGTGTGTGTGTGTGTGTGTGTGTGTGTGTGTAAATATGTGTCCACGTGTTTGTATATGTGTATATGTATGTGTACATATATACATTTACACACATTTATATATAGACATGTATTCATATATTCATATGAATATATATATATTTTAATCAGACCTATAATTTCATTATTATGGAGGGTTCCCAGTGAGGAATTTCCTCCACCAATCCTACTCTCTGAGTAGGGAATGATAAAAGATTATCAGATAAAAGAATTTCAGAGTTTATGAAAATGGAACTCCAACACCTGTGGGTTACACTTATGTACATATCAGTAAGTTTCTGAGGTAGAGTGGAGGAATGAGTCATGGTAATTAAATAGATGGAGGAACTTTGGGCATTTGAGGGAGCTTCAATATGTATGTTGAAGTTCCCCAGTATGATTGTAAACACTGAGGAGGAGAGAAATACCATGAGCCAGGCACTAAACTTTTTACAGAAGGAAGGAGAATGTCTAGGGCTTGGAAGATAATGACCACCAAGACCTGGATTGGGTGACACATGTGGACAGCACGGACCTCAACGGACAGGCTGCTGAGCAGAAGGAAAGACTGAAAGCGGCAGCCGGGAATCAGGAGCATCCCACCGCCCCTACTGAGACAAGAGAGCCCCGGGGCAGGCATGAATAGAAGTGGAGTCTGGGAAAGGTGACAAGGGAAACAGAATCACCACGAGTGAACCACTGAGTGCCAGAAGATGGAAGGAATGAGAAAGGAAGAAGTTCAAGATGAAGGTAAATGTGTTCATTCTAGAGCAAGCAGGTATTCCAGAGGGAACGATGGAAGAGGCAGGTAGATCTGCAGCCAGACCTCGTGGGAGGTGGGCAGAAATGGACAAGAGTAAGGGAATGGAAAGTTGGAGCTGGGAGATGCTGCTTGCACAGTATGGAGAAAGATCCATTGAGGGGGGCATATGATTAGAGCACTGAAGGGCCTCCCTTGAGATACAGCCTCACGTCAGCTAGGGCTGTTGTATCCTATGCCAGCCCCGGAGGCCCATCTCACAGCAGTGAGGAACGGAAGCTGGAGGAGCCTGGTCACCTACTGGTGGTGGTGGTGTTGGCTTGTGCTGGAGAGGGCCCTGGGGTTAGAAGGAGGAAAGGATTTTTTCTGGGGCTGAAACTGGTGCTAATGTGGTCATTCTGTTGTGGACAATGAGTCTAAATTGCTCTAGTAACAACTCACTGAGGTCCTACTCCAACTGCTCATCACAGCGTAGATGTGACAGCTGGTCATCAGAGGCCATCCCAGAGGAGCGTGGAATCCAGCAGGCTCCACATTAAAGTGGAAGAGCTTCAGATAGGTTCCTGGTGACTGACGTCACTGATATCCAAAAACTAACCTTGCTCTATGTGGAGAGGCTTATCATCCACAGCTTGGTCACCAGGTGGTGAATTATTTGGCAATTTATGAACCAAAGGAAATTCAGCATAAGCCCCACTCCTGTCCTGGTTCCAGAGTCTGAGGTTCTCAGTTTAAATTTGGGCTCTGCCACTGAATACCTGTGTGATCTTGAACATTTAATACCTCTGGGCCTCAGTTTCCCCAACTGTAAAGTGAGGGGGTTGGAATACACCTGTGTATATGTACTTATACATGCATACGCATACATCTGTGATCCTATGATTCTCTTTGGAAAGACAAATAAAAGGAGTTGGCAAAACTACTGTTGTTCAGCTGTGTCTGACTCTTCACGACCCCATTTGGGGTTTTCTTCGCAAAGATACTGGAGTGATTTGCCATTTCCTTTTACTTCTCATTAAACAGATGAGGAAACTGAGGCCAACAGGATGAAGTGACTTGCCCAGGGTCACACAGCTAGTGCGTGTCTGAGGCCAGATCTGAACTCAGGAAGATGAGTCTTCCTGACTCCAGGCCCAGCACTCTATCCACTGCACCACCTACCTGCCCTGGTAAAACTAGAAGCAACAAATAATAATTCAATGAGGTGTGTCTTCTGATGCTCCAAAGGAACAGAAACAAAAAGCCACCATGAAGATTACAGCTAGAGAGATGGAAGAGGTCGTAGAGGTCACCTAGTCAACACCCTCATTGCACAGAGGAGGAAATGGAGGCTCAGACCACTTACATCATTTGTCCAAGATAATGACAGTGGTAAAGCAACAGAGATGGGATTTGAACCCTGATTCTCTGACTCCAAACCTGCATCCTCTTCACGGCACCATGATGCCTTCAGTATGGCTTATGCAACAACATCTCTTGCAAAGAATGAGGCAGAGAAACTCTGCAAAGGTCTTGACAACATCCTTCAAACCAAGGCAACCTAGACAGTGATCATCAGTAGTACTCTAGGGACACTAGCCTCCTAGCTATTCCTCATCCACAACACTCTGTCTCCTGACTCTGAGCCTTCTCATTGGCTGGCCTCCATTCCTGCATTTCTTTCCTTCCTCTCCGCTGCCTCCTGGCTTCCCTCGAGTCTCAGCTAACGTCTCACCTTCTGCAGGAAGCCTCCACTTGTCCTCCATCTTACTGCCTCCTCTCTGAGATCACCCCCAATTTAGCTGGTCTGTTCACTACTTGGACGGAGCTGTTTGCTATTGTCTGCCTGTTAGACTGAGAGCTCCTTGAGGGCAGGGACTGGCTTTTGCTTTTCTTTGTATCCCCAGTGTTTAGCACAGAGCCTGGCAAGAAGTGGGCCCTTAATAAATGCTTGTTGATAATATCCGAATGAGAAAATAGACACAGGGAGAACAGCACAAAATGCCAACCTTCAGTGTTTATTACCTGAATCCCAATATAGTCAATTTCATGAAGGGTCCAATTGGACAATAACAATAACTTTTTTCTAATATGGAAATCCCATGGGCCTTTCATGGATTATCACTATCTACCACTAGATGGCACTAGGCTATTTTTCATTTCCAAATCTGACATTTTGCGTTCATAGGGTCCTACTTAGAGCTGGAAGGGACCTCAGTGGTAATCTTCTGCAACCTCTTCATTTTACAAATGAGGGAACTGAGACCCGTAGAGGTTAAATGACTTGCTAAAGCTCACACACAAATGGCATGATTTGTCCCTAGCTTCTCTGACTCCAGAGACAGTCAGCTCTTTCAACTGTATGCCAGAACCTATCTAATTCATTCCCATCCACCTCCGTCTTGGGCTAGCTCTTACCCCCTAACTGGGAGCGCTCGATGGGGACATCACCAACTCTCCACTCCTCCACTCCTCCCCCCTGACTCCTGCCACATTTCCCAAAGCAAGGTCCTTCCACAGTCACAGGAAAGGCTGGCAAAGAAGGAAGCAGTCCAGAATCACAGAACTTGAGAGCCATTTGGTCCAACTTATTCCCAAAAGTAATGATGCCTCACTATGACATCCCTGATGAATGGTTGTCCACACGACTAATATGGAAATGTTCTACATGACTGCACATAGAATAACTTATATCAAATTGCTTACCATTTTAGGAAAGGGGAGGGGAAGAAAGGAGGGAGAAAAATTTGGAACTCAATTTTTTTAAATGAATGTTAAAAATTGTCTTTATATGTAATTGAGAAAAAAAATACTATCTAAACGCAAAAAACAAAAAATGAAATGTTTCCCAAATTTGTAAAACAGGGATAGTGGTTTCCATGCCCCCTGCTCCATAGAGACAGCATAGCCTGTTAACAGACAGCGTGCTAGCCTTGAATCAAGTAGACTCAGCTCTGACCTAGCACTTGTCCTAGCTGTGTGGCTCACTGCAGATCACCTACCTTCTCAGCCTCTTTCTTCCCCTGTAAAATGAGCTAATACCTGGAATATCTACTTCACAGGGTAACTGTGGGGCTCAAGTGACATCATCTATACAGGGTGTCCCAAGAGTCTTAGTGCTGCTTTAAGTCTTAATAACTTATTAACCGAGCCTTTGGAGACACTCTGCAGAAAGCGCTAGAATGTAAACTCTCTGAGAGCAAACACTTAGCATTTCTGGCTTTGTGGCCACAGCGTCAGAAGTACAATGAGTACTTATTATTTTTAGACACTGTATGTTGTTATAGAAATTCAAGCTCTCATTATAATTGATAACAATGATGATTTGAGACTGCATGGCTTAGAAGTCATGCCTTGGAATAGGTTTTGGCATCATGAAGAGCTGGGTTCAAATCCAGCCTGGGATACCTGCTAGCAGGGTGAGCATAAGAAAACAGGGTCCCAGACTACTCTTCCCTGGTCCAGACCAAGAAATAAGAATGATGGAAAAAACAGAACCTATCACAGTGGTCTGTATGTGATAAGTGCTTCATAAATATTTATTATGGACTTGAAACACCCACCAAAGCCTTTTTCCACCACTGTATCAACATGGAGTTGATCCTAAGTGCACAAGGGTGAACTGCCAATGCAGCACACGGTGCAAAGGGTTTAGTCAGCAGCCTGGTTTACATGAGCTGGACTAAAGCGTAAGCTCAGAAATAGATCTGAGCATGGAGAGAAAAAAACCTTTAAAAGTTGGGGCAGCGAGGTGGCACAGTGGATATAGCACCAGCCTTGAAGTCAGGAGGACCTGAGTTCAAATCCAGCCTCAGACCAAACACTTGACACTTACTGGCTGTGTGACCCTGGGCAAGTCACTTAACCCCAATGGCCTTAAAAAATAAATAAGAGTTAATGAGTCAGTCATTTACAAGTATTTATTAAGCACTTACTGAACGCTAGGCACCAGGCTAAACACTGAGGGTACAAAGGCAAAACTACCACCACACAAATATCATCTAGGAACCTCCACGATAGAAGAGATGCTAGAGATCATCTCAGATCATCCACAGGCTTGTTGGGACCTCGGAATTCATCGAGTCCAACCTCCTCCTTTCACAGAGGAAAGTGAGGCTCAGAAAAGGGAAGTATCTTAGCCAAAGTCACCCAGAGAGTAGAAGCAGAACTGGGATTCGAACTCAGGTCTTCTGACCAAATCCAGCACTTCTCTCACTACAGGGATCAAGAAATTCACCAGTTCAGCAAATTGAGCCCTTTCTATGGACGATCCAGTAGAGATGGTCAAGAAAGGAGAATGGAACACAAAGCGGAGAAGTGGTGGCCCTGAGGGCAGAGGGGGAAAGCATAGGACCCCCTCTGACTTCTCTGTCCATGGCAGCCTAAGGTTAAACCCTCTGCTCCAGTCTGGTTAGCCCCTTTACTGTCCCCTTCAATTAATACACACACCTGCACATGTCCCTTTGGTCACTCTGTTTGCCACACATCTTGAACGTATACCATTAAATTTGTGCTAGTCACAAAGTGTCATTTAAGCAAAGGTGAACTTCAGCCGAGCTGTCAAAATGATCAACTATTTTAAGTTAATAAAATCAGAATGAATGAGGTGTTAGTTACTGTTTTATTGTTATACATCTTTGTATTTCACATCACAGCCAGGACCAGCTGCCCTTAAACAGCTAACCATTTGGTAACAAAAACATAGAAACCCATTATTCCTGAATTTACTAATCAGTCTCCACAATGGACACATGCCAGCACTTGGGATTTAGTAGACAATCTATGGGCAGGTAGATGGTTCAGCAGATAGCGTGCAAGGCCTGGAGTCAGAAAGACAAATTTTCCTCAGTTCAAATCTGGCCTCAGACACTTATCAGTTGTGTGATCCTGGGCAAGTCACTTAACCCTGTTTGCCTCAGTTTCCTCATCTGTAAAATGAGCCAGAGAAGGAAATGGTGACCCAGTCCAGTATCTCTACCAAGAAAACTCCAAATGGGGTCATGGACAGTCAGATACGACTGAACAACAGCATTTGTGGCTGGTAAACTCAGTCTGTCTAATATGAATCAAGGTCATTAGTTCAGACCAGTTTAGCTTTGTCCCATGTCCCTAGATTGCGTCCCCATAAACCAGGCCAATCATTTACCAAACTAGAGCATTTGATGAGAACAAATCATTGCAAGTACATTTGGACCATTTGAAAAATTTCCGTGCTCTCAGACCCCACGGACAATGAGTCTCTAACAGGTCATATGCAAATATTTTATGTTGTATGCAAAATATATGCAGATATTGTCCATACCCACACATATGATGAGAAGGGGAACATTCGGGCCTGAGGTTTTAGCAGTGCAGTGTGTGAAATCTGTAGGTGGAAACTCCCACAACTAGAGTTTCTTGGGTAAGATACTTTCTTCTGAGCCTCAGTTTCCTTATCTGTAAAGAGGTTGAACTAGCTGAATTCTGAGGTCCCTTCCAGCTCTAAACTGATGGCCTTATCTGTGACCTTAGATGACCTCTCAAATGTCTTCTACCTGTAAGGCTCTTAGATGATATACTGGGGAGGGGGGCTGTCTGACAGCTTCACCTGGAAGGCTGAGATGGTGACTTGCTGTGGTCACACAAGCCATTATGGGCCCTGCTGGAGTGTGGCAGGGTCACCACCAACCTGCACATACGGTACATTCACACGCAAAGCTCCCCACGCTGATCACATACACGTGTGACCTGAGGTGACATCAAGTGGCCAGATGCTTAGATTCTGCTGAGAGGTTTATTTTGTCTAATCATCTTGGAGAGGAGATACGGAAGGAGAGAGTAAAGACTCCCTTTGGCTTTCCCTGCTCCCCACCCTCCACTTGGGTTCTATCAATTCCACAAACCCATTGTGCAATGTCTGGCCTCGATGGGGAAGGTGGAAGTAAGTAAGTCACAAGCTGCCAACATTCACCAAGTCCTTAGAATCGAGGTATTGCCTTATATTTACAGAACATCTTCAGGACTCACTGAATCCCAGTCCTGTAACCAGAAGTTAATGCCCCACTTAGCAGTCTGGGCATGCAACTTGCCTGTGCCTCTAAAAAGCCTTGTTTTTGCTTCTCTGGTCTCCATTTATACTTTACATTCTCATTTTATCCTCACAACAACCCTAAGTGCTATTATCTCCATTTTACAGATGAGGAAATTGAGGAAGACAGAGGATAAGTGACTTGCTCAAGGTCACCTAGTGAGTATCTAAGGCTAGATTTGAACTCAGGTCCTCCTAACTCCAGGGCCAGAACTCTATCCACTGTTCCACCTCACTGTCTATACTTCATTTCTTTAATTTCTCATATAACTAATCATTACATTGCTAAAAATCCTTATCTTAGAGATATCAGAGGCTAAGAAATATGTTTTTCAGTATGCAATGTGATTATAGAATATCTTCTAGGGAGAATTAGATCTCCTCCCAGTCCCCCCCAAAAAATCCATTTATCTTTAGCAATAGAACTTGCCAACTTCTTAACTTTTTCATCCAGAAATCATCTCGTCTTTTGAAATCATAGTATATTAATGCCTCACATAAGGCCCATGAACTATCCCCACAATGAAGAGCCAGGAAATAAGAAGGAAAGGTCTCTAAAGCAACATGGAAGATTCCCTCAGACCACTTCTCTAGGTGTGTTTGTTGTTGTTTTGTTGAGGCAGCTGGTGGCACAGTGGATAGAGCACTGAGCTTAGAGTCAGGAAGACCTGAGTTCAAATTCAACCTCAGACACATCCTAGCTGTGTGACCCTGGGCAAGTCACTTCACTTCTGATTGCCTGATAAAAGGATCCACTTTAGAAGGAAACGTCAAACTACTCCAATATCTTTGCCAAGAAAACCTCATGGACAATTGGTGCATAGGGTCACAAAGAGTGGGACATAACTGATCAACTGACCAAGAATTACTCTAGATATATTTAATTTTCAGCAACTTGAAGGTATGTGGTTTCTGGTTTTCCAGTTTCAGGGAAGGGGAAGCAACCAATAGAAAAAGAGAGGTTGTAGCTGGAGCAAGCGTGTTTATATCTGTTAGTCACGACCAGCAAGGGAAGAGAAAGAACACAAAGACAGACCAAAGAATTCCTGCAGTCAGGCCTTTCAGTTCAGAGGCAAACAATCTTACAAACCAAATAGCCGGCAGGCAACAATCTCTGTTTTATAGCACTACATAACTAGGATGCTGAGTCATCGTGAAGCTTTCGGGAACCTGTTTAAAGACGGCATTTTTAGAAAGATTTGCATAAAAATTAGTTTTACAGGATTTTTTTAATTGGTACTTAAAAGGGTAAGCATTGGCTTACAAATGTACTTATTTGGAATTACTCATTCCTCCGGTTGGATGAACCAGTGTACTGTATTATGAAGTACACACGCGATTACAAAAGGCACTGTTGAGATATACAGAGACCGACTGTCTGCAAATGCTTGGGAAAAGTCGAGTTTATAAGCGTGGGCCGTAAGGAAAGAGGGCTGGAGGAGCTACGGATCTTGAGTTTGTATCATTGCCCAATGCGGGGAAAAAAAAACTAAGCTCGAGGAGAATCACTTCTTACGTATTAACTAGGGATCATAGATTTAGGGCTGGAAGGGACCTTGGAGGTCTTGTCCAATACCCATTTATTTCACAGATGAGGAAACAGAGGCCCAGAAGTTAGGTGGTGTGCACATGGCTAGGGCCAGCTAAAATTCGAACCCAGGTCCTCGGACTCCAGTTCCAAGATTTGTTCCAGTTATCCATGCTAAGGGGTCCCCTGAAGGTCTTTTTGGGTTGCCATATCTTCTATTACACTGGACCCAGAGTATGCAAGAGGCCCTGAATGTGCCAACGATGAAGCACCACCTCCCCCTCGACCTGACATAATGTGCTGTTTGCATCCCAAGCTGGCCTCCCAGTGTGTCCCTGGGAGTCGAGACACGCCAATCAGCCTGCGCTAGGCTGAGATACTGTACAGCTGGAACCCTTGTAGATGAGCAGACCCTTCTATCTTCCTAACTAGCAGCTCCTGAGGGAAAAGAAGAGGGCCTTTGCCCTCACCTTGCTCCTTCCCCTTCAGGGGGGGTTTTGTCCTTTTCCCACCTTCACTGAACGTTTCTCCCTCTTACACCACGTCCCTTCAGGTAAAAATTGCTGCTACCTCCCCCTCCCTCTGTCCTGCTGTTATACAAATGCAAACCTGTATGGATTGTGAACTCTTTGGGTTCCACGTGCACCTTCATTTCTTTTGTAATAAACCTAGTGTTCACCTAAGTTTTGTAAAATTGTGATTGCCTGTTGACATACATAAAGTCTGAAATCTCTCTCCCAACCCTCAAGTCCAGAATTCTCTCAACACACCCCCAAACCCCACAGCATTGCTAAGGTAAACACCCCCACCCACAAGATGGCTGTTGAGTCACGTCTGACTACCGGTGACCCCATTTGGAGTTTCTTGGCAGAGATCCTGGAGTAGTTTTCCATCTCCTTCTTCAGTCCATTTTACAGATGAGGAAACCAAGGCAAACAAGGTTAAGTGACTTGCCCAGGATCACACAGCTAGTGTCTGAGGCCACATTTGATGAGTTCTCTAGCCACCCCCTCTAATCTCCCCAGATGAGGGCTAGGTTTTGTTAAAAAGTTTTAGTGCCACCCTTAACTCATTTGCCAAAGGAGTCTTTTTTGTCAAAGGTCGCTTTTTCCAAGGATTTTGAAAAGGGCCTTAGAGAAAAAGATCACTTAATACTTTTAAAGAAACTAAGGTATGCATATAAATATGTATACATACACACATACGTGTGTGTGTGTGCACGCGCACGCGTGCGTGTGGAGGACACCTACATGGTGCAGTGGCTAAAACAGTGGGCCCGGAGTCAGGAAGACTCATCTTCCTGAATTCAAATCCAGCCTCAGACACTTACTAGCTTGTGTGACTCCAGGCAAGTCATTTCACCCTGTTTGCCTCAGAATCCTCATCTATAGCTGGAGAAGGAAATGGCAAACCACTCCAGGATCTCTTCTAAGAAAACCCCAAATGGGGTCACAAAGAGTCAGACATAACTGAAAAACAATTGGAAAAAAAAGGCACAACACACACCCCTACACTATTCCCTTCCGTTACTGAGGAGAATGAGGAAGGGAGATTCATTGTTTTCCACTTCTAAGATTTGAATCTTTGTTGCTTTCCATTGCTAAAACAGAGAATCTTCCATTGTCTTCACTTTACACATGCAGCTGTAAGAACAAGTAGACAAGGACTGTAGTCTGACTCATTCTGGACATCTCTCTTCTGAGAATATCTGACTCTGACCTCAACTGCAATATCTGCTCTCCTTTTGAACCTATGTTGTTCCCCTGTGACCAACAACCATGACGTTTCAGTCCAGAGGATTTTCCCCCCCAAGAGCCAAACTGGAAATGGGCTAAGTCAATGGCCCCTCACAAGCCTTCCCTTGGAGAGGGGAAATATTTCCCAATACTCACTTCTAATTCCTGAAACTCAGCAAAGGTTTTCCAGAGCTGTGCCAATCACAGTTTCAGTGTTAAAAACGTAATTTAATTAGGCTATAAGTTCCTTGAGAGCAGAGTGGTCACACACACATATCTTTATTTCTCCAATAAATAGCAAGGTACTAATCACATAATAGGTACTAAATACCTGTTAAAGAATTTTTGGAAATTATCTTAGATGTCAGAGGAGGGACTACAAGTTGGATAGAAAGAATTAAGAAAATACTTAGTTGTGGCTAGACCTTAAATTTTAATTGCTGAAACTGATTCTAATTTATTAAAATGTGCCATCCCCCCCCCCAACACTCACATCATTTTCAAAGGCCTTAGGATTCACTGTTTTCAAAAAAAATCATGGGGCAGCTAGGTGGCGCAGTGGATAGAGCACCGGCCCTGAATTCAGGAGGACCTGAGTTCAAATCCGGCCTCAGACACATAACACTTACCAGCTGTGTGACCCTGGGCAAGTCACTTAACCCCACTGCCTACCCAAAAAAAAAAAATCACATAAATTATTACAGTGTGTTTGTCATACTATCCAACACTGGGGTCTAGTCCCAAAAGGGGATGCCAGAAAGATGCTAATATTATACTGTTATAAAAACTACTGTACAATTTCAATTTTATTAGAGAAATTTTTACATGGTTAACATAATTCTCAGAAAGTCCCCTGACTATGTGTGTCTCACAGGGAATATGCTAAAACCATTATCTGTAATGCTTCCTTTGACAACTCTAACAGTCCTGTTCACATAAAAGGTCCTTGTCATGCATGTTGTGGAAATTAAAACCCTTATACACTCAAATATGTTAGACAGTGATCATGAGTCCCTGCAGTGGTTAATTTTAGCAAAAATCCTGAAATGACAGCTTTTTCAAACTCGAGTACAACTGGACTACCATTCTATGGTGTATGTATTCCCAAGCGATACACAAATGTCTACATAAATGACACAGGGTGCCAAGTTTTGTGCGATTTTTCAAAAAGAAACAAAATCCTGCTACAAAGGAGGAAATAAGTATAAGGGAAATGCTAGGTCTGCAAAGTACAAACATCTTACCAAGTTATGTTATTATAAAATGAGAAATAGGTATTTGCTATAAATCAAGGGGGGGAAACATCACTGAAAAATTTTAATAGTTTGCCAAATATACAGTTATTAGGATTATCTAAATATCACTTAAATTATAAAATTGGTATAGATGATTCTATAAAATCACGAACACAAGTTACATATCAACAAACCCTGCAGTCCAGTAATGGCCCCCAAAGCCCAACAGCATGAATTACAGTCAAACACATTTTTGAGGAGACATAATTTAGACATTGAAATCAAAGTGACTAAGACCAGACTAAGTACATTCATTCAAGTACAATCAATTGAGCTCTTCAGTTTTATAATCATCAGTCAATAACAAAACTTTAGGTGCAATTTCACATGTTCGCATACACTTTCCAGTCCAGTTCCCGGAATAATAAAGTGTCTTTGTGCACTCCATTTTCTTTTTATAAGCAGGTGCAATATACATTATAGAATATTTTACTTCATATTAAAACTGTTAATACATACTGCAGGTGAACACCATATTAAAACTCACTCTCAATAACTACAAAATTTCAAAGAAAAGACTTGAAAGCACGTTAATTACTATTTAAACACTTAAGTATGATCCCTCCTCAGGGAGTCTATCAAAATAATTGGGAATAACTGATTCTAACATTGACTCCAAAAAGAGGAGCCTTCAACCCTTCCAAAACACTAATAGTTTATGTTACAAGTTAGTCATTTTGCCTACATTTCAAAAAGAAATTTTATCCTCACCATTATATTCAAAGTATTTGCACTTTGAAAACATAGGATCAAGATCTAAAATAAATACCAGTACAATAATATTATTAAATTGTTCTATGTGAAAAAAATGTGTAGTATTTTGCTTGTGGCTATGTAATAGAATCGTACTTCACAGTAATTTTACTACATTTTTCTACTTTCTATCTCACTGAACGAACACTACAAGTGAAACGTACCATCTGGACAAGAAATAAGCAAACTTAAGGCCTTGAGATGTCATCAATCGTTATTACACAAACTCTGGGACTGAGTAGGGGTAATGCTGCTGTGTAACAGGAACACAAAATATTTCCAACTAGGTTTTAGAAGCCATCTCAACTCTAATACTAGATACATTTTGTATTTCACACAAATATGTTTAAAGACGATTTTTGAAAAATTCATATCCTCTAAGTATCAAACTAAATTTGGTCTCTGAAAATAATCATATTTTAAAAACATGACTTTCTCTTAGATGATGGCTAAGCTTTAATGTGACTTTTCACTTCTATTATCACATAAAGCTTTTCAGCTGATTCATGTTTTTGAAAATCTGACATTTTTTACATGCTAGCCTCCTGAAAACTCCATCCTGGGATGTCATAGATTCTATAAATAAAGTTACAAAGGTACCAAATCAAGGGTTGAAGGCGCTCCAGAGGGAAGGTTATTGTAAATCAATGTAAACAATTTGAAAAGCACACAAAATTTTAAATCAGAAAATGGCAAAAGTTTTGACAAAAGGCTACCATCAAAGTGATAGCAACTCTTTAAAATTGACTAGATCTCTGTTATTTGACAACAGATCTCTTAATGGTTCTACCTTCTTTCCTCCACTTTTTAAAATCTTTTTAAAAATATATTCCTAATACATAAAAAGAACTTTGCAAGTCAGCACCTGGGGTAATGCCAATCCTCTTAAACATTCACCTGTATCCCAGCTGTAGGTGAACCCACCCAGAGGTGAAAATATCTAACTCTGTTGAACGCAGTCTAAAACCTGAAAATGGTAAACTGGTAACGTGTAAAAAAAGAAAGAAAATTAAGATCTTTCTGTACATGAATAACAATTAACCAACACTGGGTTGAAAATACAAGCTCCATGTTAAAGCCATTTAATATGTAAGTTTTCATAGTTGGTTTTTTTGTAAAACTATTTAGATAAAATATTGAACATTTTTATAACTTCTTAATAGTCTGTGATTCAATCTGTAATTTCCATCCATATTAAAAATACCAATTAATGTAAATACTTTGTTATAAAAACTATTGTACAATTTCAATTTTATTAGAGAAACATTTACATACTTATGACAATTCTCAGAAACTCCTCTGAGGGGCTGCATTCACAGGGAATATGCTAAAACCAATATTTGTAATGCTTCCTTTCACAGATATGACAACCCTGTTAACATAAAAGGTCCTTGTCATACTTATTGCTTAAATTAAAACTCTTATACACTTAAATGTTTGATTAACTGTGAACATGAGTCCGCAAAGTGGTTAACTTTAGCACAAATCCCATCACAAATGATGATAGGTTTTGTTGTGGTAGCTTGTTTGTTTGTTTTTTAAACTTCAGGACAGCTGTTTAACCAGGTCTATTCCGATTCATGAAGTTACTAGATAAGGAAGGAACTTAAAAGGGGGGGACTTAGATGACAAAGATGTAAAAATGTAAACAAAAAGAATTAAACACTAATCCCATCCCTGAAAAAGATAGCTTAATTGCTTTGATGTAAAAATTGAATTTCACTAGCCAAAGATAGGATACTGATTTCATAAAAATATGCCTGAAATGACAGGTGAAAACAATTTTGGTATGCTTATTCCATACTCTACTGATCTAGAATGTGCAAAAAAAAAAGCCACAAATAACACAAATGTGTTAAACTCACAGTAGATATACAAATGCTATTCTATTTTTTTTTAAGTGAGGCAGCTGGGATTAAGTGACTTGCCCAAGGTCACACAGCTAGTACAGGTCAAGTGTTTGGTCTGAGGCCAGATTTGAACTCAGTTCCTCCTGACTTCGGGGCCAGTGCTTTACCCACTGCGCCACCTAGCTGCCCCTTACAAATGCTATTCTACACAAAGGTTCTTGCCATAGTTACATCAGACTTAAAATAATGTTAAATCTTCTGTGTTTCAGTTTTAATGAACTCATAATACTAATGGCTTTTCTTAAGGGGAAAAAGTGGCAATTTTCTTGGATTTAGTTTTTCTTTGCTTTTCTTTTTCAACCCAAAGATTTCACCTAATTCTGCTGGCTTCATGGTATATGCAGTACAAAACAGAGATTCTGGGAGTAAGGGAGGGGGCATGAGTGGTACCAGAACAAATAACAAAAGCCCAATTATTGCTATCAGAGGATTTGAGACCATTTCCCAAAACTGACTCCTAAACTGTATTTTTCTCTTGCTTATAAAATTATAAAATGAAACCAGATTTCAAAATGCTGTAGGATTTATTAAGGTATCAATCACAAAATGAACTCATATAGAGCAGCTCTATTTTTTCAGACTCAGGCATTTTGTATCTTGGTCTCTGAGAGTTAGGAAAGATCATTGCTATCATCCTCCACCCCCAACCTAAAGAAAGAAGGAAAAGTGAGAGAGAGACAGAGACAGAGATGGAGACGGAGACAGAGAGACTGAGGTTTATAAGCATAAATAACTGTCACCCTTACCAGTTGTTTAAAAAACTTTTCTCTTTTCAAAACTATCTATTGTGAGGAAGGGCCAAAAAAACAACCAACAGTCAAGCAAATATTTTCCTGGAACATGGCAGATTTAGAAATGAATCAAAATACAAAAAGTATGTGGACTGCAACAGAAAAGATTAAAAAAAAATCCCAACTATCATCAGCGTTTCCCCTTCAACTCAGTCTATGCCTTAAAGACAAAGAAGCCACGTGGTTCTGACTGATTTTCGACCAACCCTGACTACACAGTCTGCAAGGTACAAGCTGACTCTGAAGCCAGAACTCAGATGTGCTCTGCCTCATGTTTTCACCTTTAAGCAAAACTGAAACTAAACTCAAATGAACTCCCAATGACATTTTTCCATTATGAACTAGTCTTTCAAATCATGACTGACTTGACTAGAACCAAAAGAATGCAACAAAACGTAGCCCTACCCCTACCAAAAATGAAGGTGAAAAAAGTTTCAGGTACACAATTTCCAAAAAAGATTATGGCATCATGAAAGTTTTTTGTTCTTGTTCACTTACAGCAAATACTTAAGAATCCAACTTTTCAATCGATATAAAAATACCTAAGAATGTGTGCAAAGCGGCATCTTCCCTCAAAAAATTCAATTCTAAAGGTGAAAGTCATCATGAGATGTGTTCTGAAATATAAGACTATATATACTTATAATTAAACTCTACTGGCTTGAATAACAATAAAGTAGAAAGTTGGATTTTATGAAAAAAGCACTGAATCCTATTATAAGACATTGAAGGAAAAAAAGTCTACTCTGAATAATCAGTCATATTAATGACAGCTGTTCTTGCTTATGAAAACTGAGACATTACTTTAGTACCACGGTTTCTCTCAAACAAATGGTGGTAAAACGAAATGGCATCTAAGAGTAAAAACACCATTAAAATAAAAAACTTACAAAGGGCAGAACTTCAATCCTCCATAGAGTAAGAGTTTGGATTCTCTCAGAGAAGAAAGCTGTAAAAATGTATTCATCTCTGAAATGTAAGACTTTCTTAAAAGAGAAAAATATTTTTCTTTTTCACTTGGGGCAATAACAATTAATTCCCTTCAGATTCCAAGCCATTTTTTAGGGAGTCTGCTGTTATCTTTCAAATAAACTATTTTGGAAATAAAGGGGATTATCTTTTTAAAATGCAACAAGAATATTATCCACTTTGAGAAAGAAGCACCTTAGCACCTGTGACTGGCTGGTCTGAACACGGAAGAGAGAATCTAGACTTCGTCGTTGTTACTTCTTCATCAACTCAGACTTCCTCAGCTCGGTAACTTGGTCTGGGGCCACAGATGAGGTTGAGGGTATCAACCTGTCCCTTCTACACTTCGGTGTGTTTCCTACTCACTATGGCTCAATGGCAAGGCTGGGTGGACAGGGATGCACTGATGATTCGCTACAGGAAGCTAAAACCCAATCCTTCAAACCCAAGAGTTTTTATTTAACTCAGGCCGAGAGGCACAGACCAAGTCATGCACCACCACATCCCCTGCTTAACATTTCCTATGTCTTCTTCTCTGTTCATAGTCTTCTAATGAACAACTATTAATGAGTTTTCCTGAGTAAGAGTATAAAAAAGTGAACCCTTCTACCAAAAAGTACAAAGACAAATAAAATGTAGTTGAATCACAATACAAATCTGTTACATAACATTACAAGGGCAGAGATCCATTGCTGCTCTTCATTATCATTGGCCCCATAAAAAGAACGTAGCAAAGAATTTAATTATCTAAAATATTTTGCAGTACAGTAATTAGATGTTTGAGCCCATAAACATATCCCTCATCCTTCGTGTTGCTAGGAAACACATGAGCAAAGTCGATCATGCGCACTTCCACATCTGCACTACCAGGGAGCTCTGCGGGACGGTGGTAGAAGACTTTTTCCAGTTGAGAGAGAACGTTGCCGTTCAAGTGTTCCTGTGACATACAATTGCTGCTTTTCCATATGTTGCCTTGCTCCCTATTTTCAACTTTCAATGAAGTCTGACCATGACGATTCTTGGAATATGCTTCTCTATGACGCATGTACACTTTGCCTACAGAGGTCCCCACTTTTCCATTCTCTGCAGAACTCAGTAAGTGAATGTTGTTGTTATATTCAAGCACGCCGGCATCTGGCAGCTGTCCTTTGGCCCAAAAGGTCCTCTCTGCTGAAGGTCCATCACTCAATCTGTTAGCTGCTGGCAGAGAGGAGCCTTCATAAACAAACAGTAAGGAACTGGCAAAAAAGTTCAGTTGATTCTGGCTTTCAAACCACTGAAGAATTTTCTCAATCTTCTGAATGCTGGCAGCAATTGCATCTTTTCTCAAACAGTAACCATTATGAAAAAATCTGGCCACTCCTACCAAGAGGAAAACAAGATCATTACAGGGAAACGATAAACAAAGCTATTGATCACTTTTTAGAGGAGTCTCCTCACATATCACCGAGAACTCTATCGACATTCCTCCCTTTTCTGCTCCCTTCCTTTTGAGGGAGAACAATACGAACAACATTCAAACATGGTTTTCTATTTTAGAGTATTTTGTGCAAAGGGGAAATGTCAGAATCCCAGCCACACAAAATACAGGCAAAGAGGTTGAACACAGAAACAGCTCCATTCACAATCTTTCAACTGTCTTCCTATCCTAGAGGACTTCATCTCAATCATCATTATGAGAAACTCTATAAGGGATATTTCTCCAGTACAATGAGTGAAGGTCAGTAGCTTATTTCACATTTAGAAGAAACTAAAATCCCTACTTTTTAGTATCTAGTCATCCAAATCTAATTCAAATGAAAAGAATGTAAAAGCCAGTCAGTATCTTTGCGCCTCAGCACTCAATGTGGTACCTGGTACATGGCTGACATTTAATAAATGCTTGTAGATGGAGTTAACATTCCAGATATTTCCATCTTTATTTTTATTCTAACTAAACCAACACTACGTATTCATGAAGGGTCAGCTAACTTTCAAGGGTTGTTTAGGGCCTGTGCAGTATTTGAAGTCAGGACTCAGTAGGTCATTCATAACCCATGGTTAAAGATTTTTACGGTTCCCTTTCCATGCCCGTTAGGGATTCAAGGGGCACACAGTGCTCATCATTAACTTAGACTAAGTAGCTCCTGTATTCTAAAACATGAACTATTCAAATAACAAGCATAGAATATTGGCTATTTAGCTTGGAGGATTATTTTAACCAACGATTGTAACAGAAGCTAGTCTGAATATTATGCTGAATATATTATTATTGCAGTACAAAGGAAAAAAATGTAGTCAAACATACCAAGCAAGATTCTTACTTCTAAGGTCATAGGTATGGATATGTGTTTCCTGCACACACAAGAAAAATTCTTACAAAAACGCCTTCAAACTCTACACATTTTTCTTAGGCTTGGCTACAATTGAAATCTCAACAAAATTTATCAGGAAATCTACATATGCATAACATTTTTTTTGCCACAAAATCTTTACGTACATATCTTGCAAACACAACTTTCTATCTTAAAAAACAAAACAAAACACCTTTAACTTCATTGACACTAGAAGGTGGGCGGGGCAGGGGGGAGAGAACCCCCTTAAGATACTTTTACCATATGGTTCCTCCACTCTAAAGTCCTACTCTGGTTCACCATTGTAGTATAGTTGGAACCCAGGGCTCCAAAAGGTGATGCCCATGACGCACAAGCTCTAGTAGGCCCTACCCAATTTGAGAAAGGCTTCAAGTAATAGACCCAATGAAGCCTGCATTTCTGTTGGGCAAGGTTAGTTGAAAAGATTATTTACCAAGTTGGCTAAAGGGTGAAAGTCTTTCAGCCACAAAAACTCCTGAAAATTGTGTGTCAATTTTCAGTGGAGGAAGTACCTACCCCCAACAAGAAAATCTGCTTAAAACATCTTAAAGTACATTAGAAGTGTCCTCACTAAATATGATGATTATTGGTTTAGAGCTAATAGAAACTTTAGCAGTCACCTGGTGAAATGCCCTCATTTTCTCTTGGCCAAGGTCTTACAGCAATTAAAAACAGCAGAGCTGGTATTTAAACCTCTACCCTTCTTATTCAATTCTCCCATTCACTACCCATTCCATGTTTTATTTTTGAAAGTCTCACACTCATCTGCTGTAAACTCATCTTGACAATAACTTCTAACTCCCACCTGAGCAGGGATAATACAGTAAAGTAGCTTCAAAAATATTGGGAATATCACGTGACCAAATTTCTGGCATTCACCTGAGTCTATAATCCCATCAATTGGCCTTTCATTGTGGCTACACCCAATCTCCCCTCCTTTGTCTTACCTCCCAGTGGCCTCCGCCATTTCCCAACCTTAATCCTAGCTAGGCTCAATCTTCCCTTGACCACCAGTGGTCCAGGTCCCAAGAGTTCTGTTCATCCCAGCTTACTGGCCACTCCCATTCAGATCTTCCTTAGACCCCTCCTCCAGTCACCCCAAACTACTTGGCCACTCCTACATCCCTCCCACAGTCTTTCTGTATATAAGGCCCATTTTGTCTCCATTAAGGTGCTTAGATTCTTAAAATCTAGCTACTACTCAGATTGTTATAATCTAGCCAATAGCTCACAGATGCTCAGACTCCTTAAGAGTCTGCCCAACATGACCAATGTTCTAATAAACCCTATTTTTGGCTGAAAAAAAAATTGGGATATCATAAAATCCAATTAAATCATAGACAACCTCCCCCCCCTTACCGTCTTTGATTGTTTCTTTAGTTAAACTTCTTCCATAGTGCTGGTTCTGTGTCTCATAACTATCAGAATGGGCATGATAAACCTGCCAGGAAAAAAAAAATGAGAGCATACACATTTTAGGAATAAATATTTTTGGAGTTCTCAATCATAAACAGCTAAACTCCACTCCATGTGAAGGGGTGAACATCATTCTCCAGCGCTTTGAGTATAATGAATAATTTCAAAGGTTACACAAGGCTGGGAGGCCAATCAGGAGGCTACTGCACAGCTGAGAGGTGATGAGGGCCTGAAATTTGGTGTCAGTGTGAGTGGAGAGAAGGGGGGATGGAAGTGAGATGCATTATGGGAATGGCTATGTGGGGTAAGGAAAAGTGAGGAATCAAAGATGGCACCAAGGTTACAAGTACACCACTAAGAATGCCTCAAAGGATAAAGAGTATCAACAATAAGAGAAAATTCTGGAAGAGGAATGAGTTTGGGGGAGAAAATAATGTGGTAAGATCTGCAATAAAGGTCACAACCATCATAATCACGCTGGCGCCTACTATAAGACAGGCAGTCCTGCCCAAAACAACAAAGGGAGTTGTAGGGATCCTACCCACTAACTGCTGTCCTGATGCAGAGCCTGCTCTCCAAGGAGCCCCTCTAGCTGCCATGAGGGAGTAACACAGGGATGGGGTGGGAGGTCTTCCCAAAGGCACTGACCATCTAGGCAGGGCCATAACTACCATCAGAGGCTGTGCTAGCTTAGAAAGGAAGAGGCTGAGAGTCTGCATGGAGAGTTAAGGGTAGGTATAAGAACAAGCTTCACAACTGGCATAACACGGAGCAGAAGACTCCACTCATCTTCCCACCCTGTGACCAGGCAAACTGCAGCACTACCTGAATGTGACTTTCCATCTTTTCTCTTGTCTCCATGCATTTACACCAGCTGCCTACCTCGCTACTCTTCACCCCTTCAAAACATGCGAGCACATGCGTGCACATGCATGTACGCACACACACACACACATGCACACGCACACGCGCACACACCTTATTTCTGCCCCTCCAAATCCTTATTTTCCTTAAAGGCAACCCAGATGTCACACCCTCCACAAAGACATGGGTGATGACTGTCATTGTCCCCACCTCTTTACCCCCATTGGTTCACATCTCTCCCCCACTGATCTCTCCTGAGCATTCAATCCGACAAGCGTTTGTTTAAGCACTCAGTGTGGTGCCAGGCGCTCAGGCATGGCATGGAAAGAGGGGACAAGCGTTTGTTTAAGCGCTCACTGTGCATGCTCAGGCATGGCATGGAAAGAGGTGACAAGCGTTTGCTGCACTGAATATTAGTTGTGAAAAGGGACCTAAGAGGTCATCCAGTCCAACTTTCTCATTTTACAGGTGAGAACACTGAGGCCCCAACTGGGCTGGATCTGGAGGCAGAGGATCTGGCTGGGCACCTGGCACTGTGACCTGTATATCCTTGGGTAAGGGCCTTGGTCTCCGCAGTGTGAGACACTGCAGACTCCTCTTCTCTCCTAGGTTTTTCATCTCATCTGGGTCTTCTCCAGTCTCCTTTTGTGAAAGCCTATTTCTAGCACTCCCCAATAGCAGAGGCTCCCCAAACCTTCGTCCTAGGCCCTCTGCTCTCCTCCCTTTACATTCTCTCCCCTGGTGACTTCATCAGCTTTTGGAGTTTAGGATGCTTTGATCCCAGACTGATACCTCCAGGGCTAGTCCCAAGAGCTCCAGTCCCACATCACCAACTGCCTATCAAACATTCAAACTGGATGCTGCATAAATACCTCCAAGTCAACATTTCCAAAACAGAACTCATCTTTCTTTCTGAACTCCCCTCTTTGTCGAGAGGACACCACTATCACTTCTAATCACCTAAGATCACATACTCTGGGATCCAGGGTCCCTGGCCTCTTGACTGCTGCACACACAAGACACTTCCACCTCTTGCTCCGGGCATTCTCTCCCTCCTTGACTCCACCTGGCAGCTTCCCTGGCTTCCTTTAAGTCCCAACGAAAATCCTAATCCCTCTTGAATTCTAGTGCCTTCTCTCTCTTAAGGATTTCCAAGTTATCCTGTACAAAGCTTCTTTTATACATATTTGTTTGCCTGTTGTCTCCCTCATTACACTGTAAGCTCCTTGAGGACAGGGGCTGTCTGTTGCCTTTTTCCTACCCCCAGTGCTTTAGCACAGTGCCTCACACACAGTAGGTGCTTAGTAAAAGATTACTAATTGATTAAATAATCCTCTACTCGCCTACATTGCTGCCCAACTGTCTGAATCCTACACCTCTCCACCTCTTTCTATAACTTTTCTCCACTAAAATGGCATCCCTTCCTTCATGCCCTTATCACCTGTTCCCTGGATGATTAGAATCACCAGTGCTCTTTACACTATACCACCATACTGCCTCAAAGCACAGGCCCATCATGTTTCAGAAGTGGAAGAGACCTTTGAGACCACCACGCCCATTTACATAGAGCTCGAAGGTTTACAAAGAACATTACAGGCTACTCATCTAACCCTCCTAACAGTCCTGTTCAATCGCTACCGATTCAAAGTGTTATTAAGCTCATTTTACAAATGAGGTAACTGTGGCTCAAGGGATTTAAGAAATCTGGCCACGGTCACATACCTACTAAGTGCTACGAGTCTGGTTCAGTACAACTCTTGTCATATTATAAATGAAGAAAAAGGAGGCTCAGTCAGAGAAGTAAAATCGGTTAACAGTACAGAGAAGCTTCCTAGGTTAAGTCTTAATATGTCAATGGTTTTATTTGAAGTATTATAAGCTCCCCAAAATGTCAAGAACAGTAAAATTAAAATATTTAACAAAATACATTCCAAAATAAAATATAATTTTGTAGGTGGTATCATTACCAAAGTATACCTTCAGTTACATTTTTTTCTTTTAAAAGGTACATTTCCTATAACTGTAGGCAATATAAAATACTGGGGAATCTACTTGCCAAGACAAACCCAGGAACTATATGAACACAATCACAAAACATCTTTCATACAAAGTCAGATCTAAACAAGTGGGAAAATATTAATTGCCCGTAGGCAGGCTGAGTCAATGTAATAAAAATGACAATTCTACAGAACTTAACTTATTTTATTAAGCGCCATACCAATCAAAGTACCAAAAATCTTTTATAGAGCTAGAAAAAAATCATTTAAAAAATGCATCTGGAAGAACAAAAGTCAAGAAAATCAAGTAAATTAATGAAAACAAATGTGAAGGAAGGTAGTAGCCTAGCCGTGAGAGATCTCAAATCAAAATTATTTTGGTACTAGCTAAGAAATCGAGTGGAAGATCAGTGAAACAGATTAGGTATACAAGACACAGTAGTAGATGACCACAGTGTTCTAGTGTTTGATAAACCCAAAGACAACAGCTTCTGGGACAAGAATTCACTATTTAACAAAACTGCTGGGAACTGGAAAACACTATGGCAGAAACTAGGTATAGACCAACATCTCATACCACGTACCAAGAGAAAGACAAAATGGGCACATGGTTCCAACATAATGGGTGACACCATAAGCAAATTAGGAGAGGAAGGAATAATTTACTTTCCAGCTGTAAAGAAGAAAAGAATTCATGAGCAGAACCAGAAGAACACTGTATACAGTAACAGCAAAATCATACGATGATCAGCTGTGAGCGACTTAACTACTCTCAGCAATGTAACAATCGAATAGGATTCCAAAGGACTTAGGATGATTATCCTCCCCTAAGGAAAGAACACATGAAGTCTGAATACAGGGCAAAGTACACCTTTTTGTGATTTCTTTTTGGTCTGTGTTTTCTTTCAAAACATGACTAATACGAAAATGTGTTTTGCATGATTGCATACGTATAACCTGTATCAAATCATTTAACAGTCTCAGGGAAGCACCCAAACGTGCTTCCCAAGGATTTACTAAATCAGACTCCACCTAGATTAAAAGTTATTCTACGGGTCAAAAATTATTTAGGAATCAACAAGTGAATTTCTCTTCTATGAAACAGTAATGACAAAAAAAAAAAAAGAGAGAGCGCAAACATGGTAGCTAAACGTTCTATTTTACAATGATCACAGTGGGAAGCACAGGCCCTGGATGAGAATTCTGGCTCTGTAATTTGCTATCTGTGTGATTTTTCAACAGGTTACTTTAACTCTCAAAGACTGTTCTTTTATCCAAAAATTGAGGAGGTTGGGCTATATAATAATATAAAAACAACAGCTAAAATTTCTGTAGTTCTTTCAGGTTTGCAAAGCCCTTTACATATCATTTGAGCCTTACACCAACACTGAGAGATAGTTACTATTCTGATCTCCATTTTACAGATGAGGAAACTGAAGCGGAAGTGAAATGCCTTGCCAGGGACACACAGCTAAGAGGTGTCCGAGACTGGATCTGAACTCAGATCTTTCTGACTCTAGGCCCAGCATTCTAGCCACTGTACCACCAACCTCAAAGGTCCTTTCCAGCCCTAAATATTAAAATCTTTTGAACTCTCTGGGCTTCTGTAAAAGGTGGAACTAGGCCTCTTCTTCCAAGTCTACCTTTCTTTGAACCTACAAATCCTATAAAAGAAGATTGAATATAATACAATACAGTATAAATTTGGAGAAATAATTGGATATTGGTAATTTTACCTTCATATTTGACTTCTCTTTTTATGACATATTTAGTTGTGGTATATATACATTTTACATGCAAATTTCAAAGTACAATTTTCTAGTTCCATCCAATTTATCTGAAACTCAGTCAATAAGCATTTATTATGTATTTATTTACCATGTGACACATACAAGGAGGGCTAAGTGAGGAGGCTACAAAGACAAAGAAATGAGAATATTCATTCATTAATACGTTGTGAAAACAGCCTCTTATGAAGGACAAATCATTATTTTCTAAATATATACATTTGGGAATACTGGATGTCGTTTATAATCCATAGAGCTACATATACAAATTTAACCAGTGAGGGCTATTTAGAATCAATCATTTTATCTGAGATTTTCCATAGTTATTCCCCAGTCAAAAGAATGTTTTTGCCACCGTAAGTAGAAATAGGTTGTTTGAAATCACTTCAGCATCATAATCTTAGTTTGCTGCAATTACACTTTGGATAGACCCAGTCTACGTTTCAGATAAACTGCACCATCTGCCATCCATCCCCTGTGGACACCCCCTACTTCAATGTCTTTGTTCACACTGTCCCCTTTATCTCCCCTCCCCTCTTTGCTCAGCTAGCCCTCACTCACTCCTTGCAGCTGAAATCCCACAGATCCATTAGTACCAAGAAGCCCACGAGCTCACTGGCAAAGTCAATGATCATGACAATGATACGTCAATGAGATGGTAGGGGTTTGCAGCAGGGATGTCTCTATGAATCACTGAAAAGAGGAGACTGTTAGCTACTGATCTACCTGAGAATTACCAACCTTTAAGTTAACTGTCTCTAACATAAAAGTAGAATCACATTATTACAAATTCCTATCAGATCCAAAAGACAGAATTCCACCCCAAATCTACCTCTACTGTTACAGACTCTGTATAACTAAACTCAACACAACAGGCATTAGGAGTTGGCATTAAGTTAAACACAAGCTGGCAAATGCTGGAGAAAAACATAACCAAACAGTATGAGATAGATAAGCCTCAACGGAGACCAAGCCATGGCTTCCTCTCCGATACGTTAGGGAAAATCTGTTCTAGATCTTGTTACCAACGGTGCAGAGTCCAATAACAGACTTGACAATCTGGGGGGCTGCTCCGACAGTTCACGGAGTCCTGAACTAAACCCAAGTTTCAGACTTAAACATGGAGCAGAACACAAATCAATAGGCATCCCCCTAAACAAGGCAGTCTTCAGAAGAGCTTGGTGAGAGTTCCATTTAATCGAGTGTCTGTTCGCCTCTTTATGAGACTTACCTATTTGATCCCTGGAGGTTTGTTCGACTGAAATTCCATTCATTGCTACTGTTTTCCACTGAAGCCACTCCAAAACTACACTTTGAAAACCTTTCTAAAATCTATCCTATTTGTTATCTGTGGGACATTCTTTGTATTTTTTATTAACAAAGTTTGAAATGTATGCCCACATTCATTTCATCATATTCCTTTTGTCTGATATTTAGACAGTTCTTCTTTATATCTGGAGTACCCAATGTGTACACTGTGATTGACCATGGTCTGTGATTGACAGCAATACCTTCCCCCTATGACTCACAGCTTTTGAAATGCCAGTGTACAAGTAGGGGGATGCCTATAGCTTGGTGACATGTGGGAATTTCTTAAAGGGAAGGCAGTGCTAGAAGTTACAATCTGATCTTCAGGTACCAGTATGACTGGGCTATCATCTCCAATTCAGCACAGGGAACATCCGAGTCTGATTCAAAAAGGTCTTTAAGAAAACACAGCTCAGGATGGAATGAAATCATGGCATCAGCTTCACATGAAGAAAAAGCATGGCTTCTCCTCACAGATACAAAGATGGTGACTCCTATTTTGGGTTCCTTTATATACAATGCTGCCCTCTTTCAACAGCATTTATAACCTAGAAGCACTACACCCACATGAAAGGATTCTTATAATGAGGTCCTTAACTTATTACAACGTAGACCAAGTTCACCCATTTTATTTTATTTTAGCTTTAAGCATTGATATATCCTCCCTTTAAATTCCTGCCACTTCCAGAACTGTGAGTTCATAGTTAGTCAAATATTTTCTCCATTTTTTCCTCAAATATGCCAAGGAGGCTCCTTTTCATGACCAAAACTTTGGCAATTTCACTGTCAATACGAGGTAAATAAATAAGAGAAACAGAAATGTGTTAGACTGTTAATCTGAATCCAACAAATATGTCTTACCCTCATGCCAAGCACCAAGAACCCAATCTCTTCCATTAATGGGTACTTGCTGACCTGCTGCTGAATCTTCTCAGAAGAGGCGAATGGATCATAGCTTTTCCGCCCTATTTTTACATCCATTATACAGGGCTTGTTAAATTTATGCGTCACATCTTCCAGTTTTAGGTATAAATCTGTTTTTTTAAAAACAAATTTTAGTTAGCAATGCACAAACTTTTTTTTTTCACTACATAAATGATGTTGAAGGGAAAAACAAGAAAAAAGTATGTACTGAAATTAATGAGAAACCATTCAAGCATGATGGGGCAGCTAGGTGGTGCCATGGTGCACAGAGCACCAAGCCTGGAGTCAGGAAGACCTGAGTTCAAATGTGACTTCAGACACTTACTAGCTGTATGACCCTGGGCAAGTCACTTTAACCGGTTTGCCTCAGTTTCCTCCTCTGTAAAATCAGCTGCACAAGGAAATGGCAAACCACTCTAGTGTTTCTGCCAAGAAAACCCCACATGGGGTCATGAAGAGTCAGACACAACTAAAGACCTAACAACAACAATCAGGTACACAAGCCTAAACTCCCCAAACCCTGGTTTTGCACTGCACACGCACGCCAGCAGGTCTAGTCAGGAACAGCACACTCAGAAGCTGGCCGTCTGCCAGGAATGGATGAAAATCACGTTCAGCCACAAGTGAAAAGCACCCCGCAGCCTGCATGGCTGCAAAAGACACTGACAGCTTCATGTGAAGGCTACAAGATCATTGAAAAAGCTGTTGCTAGGCACATCCCCTGGCAAATCCACTGAAACCATCCAGGCACCTAGGTTTTAGCACAGGATTTTAACGGTTCTGTGACAGGCACCAGGGACCCTAGCTACCCATATACTACACAGATCTCTCAAGAATACAGAATCTAATGGGGCGGAGGAAAGAGATGTAAAAAAGCCAATGTGATGGAAAAGAAAATGTACTAAGTGAGAAAGGCCCAGGCAACGTAAGAATGAAATGTCTTACCTCTTTCTGAGGAGGAAAGGGGAATGTTTCAGAGAAAGTAACACATGAGTTAGATGGGCCTCAAAGAAAGAGAAGAAGAGGGAGGGGTTCATACCAGATACAGGAAGAAAAGAAGAAAAGTCACAGAGACAGGAAAACGGGGGAAGAGAACAGGGGCAGTAAGCTGTCTATTTCACCTAGAACACAGAATTTGACAAGGACTAATATGAGGTGAGGCTGGAAAAGTTTATTAGAAGCAGACTGTGAGACACCCTGAATTCTGGATTAAGGACTGATACTATATTCATTAGACAACAGGGAGCCATCGAAGGCTTCTGAGCAGAAGAATGACATAACTGGAGCAGCGCACGAGGAAAAGCATTTTGGCAGCAACGTAAAGGGTGAGCTGGTAAAGGGAGAAACTGGAGAGAATAAGTTCAGTTAAGATACTATTGTAATAGAAAGATACTGCTTATTTAGTAGATTTATTAGACTATTTATTTAACGGATAAGACACTGTTATAACAGTCTAGGTGAAATCAGAGAATCATAGCATTTGGAGCCGGAAAGTACCCTAGAGATTATCTAATTAATTAATTGACTGATTGATTGATTGATTAACTGGTCCAATCCCTACATTTTCTACTTGAAGAAACTGAGGCTCAGTGAGGGGCAATCATTGTCCCACAATCCCGTGACTAGGAAGCAGGAGGAGCTAGTCTTCACGCTAACTTCAGTAGTCTTTGCATCAAACTCTTCAGAAAGGCCTCTTGGAAACAGAGGGATCACAGAAGAGAGTCATTGCTGAAGACACTCTGGAGGCAGAATCCTCAGGGCTGACTGGCTGTGGGAGATGGGAGAGCAGTGCCAGTGATGGAAAAGATGCTGGGACACGGAGTGCGAGAAAAGGCAATTTCAGTTTGGGGCTTGAGCCTGACATGCCAGCAGGACAACCAAGTGAAGGTGCCCCAGAGCCAACTGAAAAGTGAGACTGTCACTCTCCCTAGAGGTCTACAAGTCATCTTCGTTGAAGTGGAGAGAATTTAAGCCATAGGAAAAAATAAATGAGGTACAGAAACCAGAAACCTTCTTTAAGGGGAAAGAAGAAGAGGATTAAGCAAGAAGATGACTCTGAATTTAAATGGTTACATAAATGAATTAATTCTCATTAACAGACAACAGATATGGAAGAATGGGTGGGAAGAGACAGATGAACAGGGTATTTACTAAATGCGTACTATGTACCAGGCACTGTGCACAACACAGGAATTGACATTCTAATGGGGAAGGTGACACATACTGGGGTGTAGGAAGGGTGCCTTCATGGGGGCAACATGGCCAGCAAAGAAGAGGTGGTTGGAGTCTGGAGAATGCAAAAATGATGAGGTGAAGAACAGCTAAGGTTCTTCCTGATATGACAAGCCCAGGGAAGGAGGTCATTTGCTCTATATACTAATGAAAAGAGAAGGCCAAGGGCAGACACAGTTACTGGTCTGCTTAAGCATCTCTACATAGGCTGCTGCTTTCAAAATTGAAAGTTGTAGGGAGATTGAATGAATGAATGAAACAACAAATGAATAAGAAAAAATTCTTCAGCATTTATGATGTGCCACAAACAACTAAATAATTGGGATACAAATACATGACATAAAATAATCCTTGACCTCAAGAAGCTTACATTCTGGTAGGGGAAGATAATATATATATAGGAGGTTGGGGCCAGAAAGGGAAGGAATGTTTGGTCAAGGAATTCACAAGGCTGGTGAATGGAGCCAGACAGCAAATGACTACTCTGTCCTTTCCAGGAATAGTAGTATTGAGCTACTGCTCCCAGAGCTAAAGATGCAATAAGGGTGGGGGAAGGGAAGATGGCATGAAGATGGCCAAAGAGCATCGTGGTGAAGACCCCGTTTTCTCAGCAAGGTGCGAAGACATGAGAGCCAGCCCTAACTCTGCCACCTGCTTGAACTTAGGAAAGTCAAATAAGGAAACTGAGTCTCAGAGGCACTGGGACTTCTCCATCCCCACTGTAAAGTGAAGAAAAACATGACCCCTCGAGAGGGCCAATGCAAGGCACAAGCTAGTAGACATAAACCCTTTGTAAATGCAAAGCATTATTGCACAGAAACGTACAGAGGCTGTTGGTGCATTCTAAAAGTTCCTTTGTGAACGGGCTGCTCATGAATTAGAGCAAGTTTTCTCACTGAAACAGTGTAGTCAGGGGTGGTGAGGTTCCCAAATCACTCTGACATAGCTGTCTTACCTGGAGTGCAGCCAAACCACTAGCAGTACTCATACTACATGTCACGCACGTAAGCATCAACCTATTTGGAGAAGGAGAAGAGGCAGTGTCCTTCTGTTTTCCTGAGCTTAGGGTAGAATTTGGGGACAGCTAACGGTCTAGCTAAAATATGGAATAGGAAAAACAGGTTTAAAAGGTCAAATGACAGAATGTAGAAATGCCTAAATATCAGACTAAGGACTGTATATTATCTAAGGAGCTACAAGGCGTGGCAGATTACCACAATCAGACCCAAGTCTTAAAAAAGATGACTTTGTCCTAGTAACTAACTACTGGTTAGACAAGCTGAGAGAATTTCAATTGTGGGAAGAGGAAATCTGTAAACTTTAATTATTATTTATTTTTATTTTCATTTTTAGGCAATTGGGGTTAAGTGACTTGCCCAGGGTCACACAGCTATTAAGTGTCAAGTGTTTGGTCTGAGGCCGCATTTGAACTCAGGTCCTCCTGACTTTAGGACCAGGGCTCTATCCACTGAGGCACCTAGTTGCCCCCGGAAATCTGTTAACTTTAAAATGCAGAACTTTCTTTGGAGCCCGGCCCCCTAGTGGAAAATTCAGGGCACTGGATAATTGAAGAGAAGGCTATGTGCAGATGGGGGGTGGAAGCGGGGGAATGGGGAGTAAGGAAGATGGCAAAGGCAAGGCTTACCTCTTATGATTTATTTTGACAGCCATAGGAAGGGTGGATAAAAAAAAACGGGAGGCAGGGGAACTAATTAGAAAGCTATAGCTGGGGCACCTAGGTGGCACAGTGGATAGAGCACCGGCCCTGAAGTCAGAAGGACCTGAGTTCAAATCCGGCCTCAGACCAAACACTTGACATTTACTAGCTGTGTGACCCTGGGCAAGTCACTTAACCCCAACTGCCTAAAAAAAAAAAAAAAGCTATAGCAATAGTCTAATCAGCAAAGTAGGTGAAATTAAGGCAAAAAGTGAATCGCTCCACCAATCTTGGAAGGTAACAAAGAGGAGCTTTGAGTAACCACAAAATGGTAGGTAATGGGCAGTAATTACAGGTTTAGGGTCAAGGAGACAATATAACTAAAATCATGCCTTCAGTTAAGTCAGTCAATAAACATTTGCTATGTGCTACTGTGTACACCAGGCTCTGTGCTAAATGCCGGATAGAAAAAGAGACAAGAGGCAGCCCCTGCCCTCAGCTAGCTTACAGTCTAATGGAAGGAGACAACACGCAAACAAATATGTACAAAATGGGGCAGCGAGGTGGCGCAGTGGATAGAGCTCCAGCCTTGGAGTCAGAAGGACCTGAGTTCAAATCAGACCTCAGACACTTGACACTCACTAGCTGTGGGACCTGGGCAAGTCACTTAGCCCCGACTGCCTCAGCAAAAAGGAAAAAACAAAAAACAGCTATGTACAAACAAGCTATACTGATACATATATGCAAGCATGTGTGTATGTGCGCGTGTGCGTATGTGTATACACACACACCCGTGAAAAACAGAGATAATTAGTGGAGGAAAGGCACTGGAATTAAGAGGAGTCAGGGAAGGTTTCTTGTAGAAAATGAGATTTTAGTTGAGACTTAAAGGGAGCCAGGGAGGTCAGCAGACAAAGCAGAAAAAGGAGAGCACTCCGGGCCTGGCTGGTTGCCTGTCGTCTTCTGTGCTCAGAGAGGACCAAAACGACGTCGCTGCGCTGGAGTCAAGGTACAGCGTGTCCCACGGTGGCTGATCAGATCACTATGAGCTAGGAAGGCTCTACCACAGTTCGGGCACAAATAGTTCACATGACCACGTGGAGTGGAAGGCGGGGACAGCCAGAGAGAATGCCCAGAGTCGAGAGATGGAGTGTCTTGTAAACGGAACAGCCGGGAGGCCAGTGGTGCTGAATCAAAGAGCGTGTGTTGGAGAGCCAGGTGTAAGAAGGGATAGAAAGGTAGGAGAGGACTGAACACCAAACAGGGCATTTTGTATCTGATCCTGGAGGTGACAGGGAGCCACTGGAGTTTACAGAGCAGGAAAGGTGACGTGATCGGACCTGTGTTTTAGGAAAATCACTTTAATGCTGAATGGAGGGTGAACTGAAGTAGAGAGAGACTAGAAGCAGGCAAGTCCATCAGCAGGATATTGCAATAGTCCAGGTGTGAGGTAATGAGAGCCTGGAACAGAGTAGGGGCCAGGTCAGAGATGAGAAGGGGATGATATTTGAGAACTGCTACAAAGGTGAAATTAAAAGGCCTTGGCAATAGCTTGGCTAGGGCAGATGGGGTGGGGGGAGTCCAGGATGGAGTCCAGGATCACTCCTAGGTATGAGCCTGAAGGACTGGGGGGATGGTGATACCCTCTACAGTAAAAAGGAAGATGAGAGGAAAAAGGATTGGAGGAAAGATAGTAAGTTCGGTTTGGGGTATATTGATTGATTTCCAACAATCAATTTGGCAGAAGTTCACAGAATCAATCAACCAGTGTAAGGAATACAAAAGTAGAGAGTCTGAACTAGAGCAAGGGATGAATGAAAAAGTCAATGGCTGGAAGTGTTCACTATCCTGGCACTGTTTGCCTGACAGGCAGAACCATTTACTGTGGCTGCCACTACTACTAATAGCTAGAATGTATATAATGACTGAAGGTTTGCAAAGTGCTTCACAAACATCATCTAGTAGGGAAGACTATGAAACCTATAAGTCACATCCACTCATCGTCGCCTACACACAAAGCACTGAGCAGATGTAGGACGGGCAGCTGGGCGGCTCAGTGGGTAGAGAGCCTGACCCAGAGTGAGGAGGATCTAAGTTACTAGCTGTGTGACCCTGGCAAGTCATTTAGCCCTGTTGGCCTTGGAAATGGCAAATCACTCCAGTAGCTCTGCCAAGAAAACCTTGAATGGGGTCAGGGAGAGCTGGACACAACAGAAAGAACTAAACAGCAACAGATACATGAAGTCAGGAAGACGAGGAATATAAAAGAACTAAGGATTTGGGATGCGGTAAGTAGGATAGGGTGACCATATCAACAGGAAGAAAAGTTTTAATTGGGATAATGAGCTCCATTTTGGACGGGCTGATTTTGCGGAGGGACAGTGGTGAGAAACACAGTTCTGGTGCTCAGGAGAGAAGCTGAAGGCAAAGATCTGGGAATTAATCCTCTGCAGAGGAGCAACAGTACAAGCCTGGAGAAGGACTGTAAAAGGCTGAGAGATCATAATCCTGGAGAACACCAATTTAAGAGGGATGAAAGAACAAATGAAAAAAGCACTTCTTTTGACAAGCCTTGTGCTAAGTGCGGGGGATACCAAGGGCAAAGGAACACAATCCGCGACGGCATGACTGGGCAAACAGCACGCACAGAAGGGCGTATGGAGCACACACATGTACCGTCTGCCAAAATGAAGATGGAATAAGAGTCATGGGAGTGAGTAAAGGGGAATGGTAGTGATGCAGGAAAAAAAAAACCAACAACATGAATGAAACAATTTTTAAAACACACAGACTAGAACCAAAAAAAGTTAAAAACAGACATAGACAAGAACAGCAATTCTCTAACAACCGTGTTACGTGTCTTTTTTTTTTTTAATAAACTGAAAAAGATTTAAAGTTTCACACGCAGTCTTCTTCTGACCTTTGTGTATGGCAATGGACATGTTCACTGATAATTTCCAATTTTCTAGTTCTTCATAATGATTTTAAAAGACGACTTCTAACATATTCCATTTTTAAGGCCAGTGATACTGATTTTGAGCCCTCCACCCAACCAAATCCTGGATTTCAACACTGTAAAGATAATTTGGAAGCCCTCAGGAAAAAAAAAAACAGTTATCAGTGTGAACTAATATTGGTTCATTAGGAAGAACTCAAATCAGACAAACTATATTTGTTTTTTTTCTGACAAGACAAAAAAGGTCAACATATCCACCAAAGACTTGGATTTCAAACAGAAGTTTGAAAAACTTTTTAAGTAATCTTTATTGGGAAGATGAAGAAGTTCATGGACTAAATGACAGTATAGCTAAAAGGGTTCAAAACTCTTCGAACAAGTGAACAAATGGAGCCTCCTGGCCGATCAAGGTTATCAGTGTCAACTTTCATCTCAAAAATACATTCACATTCTGGGCCATCCCTCTTTGTTGTACTTCAGATCAGGTCTCTGTCCTTTCCTGCTCTGTTCCAACATCAATGACTTCAATCAAGGCTAAAGTTTTTGGTTTGTTTTGGTGTTGGTTTTTAGTTGGGGAAATGGGGAGAAATGTTTGCCCCCCAAAATCTGAAAGATGTCATTCAGAAGAAAAGATTACATTAGTTTTTCTTGCCTCAGGAAACAGAACTGAAAGCAGGTGAAAACTGCAGGGGCAGATTTTGGTCCAATGTAAGAAAAAACTTTGCAATAATCAGAATTGTCCAAGAGTGGACAGGTAGCAAGTTCCCCCTTGCTAGAGGTCTTTAAGTAGAGGTGAAGCATGTCACACAAAAAATTTCTGCTTCAGGAATTTGTACCATTAAATTTCATGCTATGGGTTAGACCAGCTCACCTTAAGGAGCAGTTCCAGTTCTGAGAGTTTAAGTTCCTGTAAACTTATCATCCAAACAAGACAAAACACAGGGCATGTAAAATAAAGCGCAGGCGGCGGCGGCTGCTGCGACCTGCTGTTCTTGGTCTCCTCCCAAAAGCCAAAGCCAGGTAAATCATGTGCGTTGATGATGATCTGACAAAAGAAAGTTATTCTATGAGAGAAATCAAAGAGCCAATATATCTGTAAGGCAGGGCTGCTGGCAATCTGGGATACAAACTCTGCCTATCTAACTATGCTGAAGATTTTTAAACTAGAAAGCCTTGAAAGGGCTTATGCGCAGAACAGGGAAAGGTGGGTGTGTGTGTGTAATGATACATGCATGTTATACTGGTCAACTCATCTGCAAAAGGAAAGGCATCCCAGGAGGACAAAGCCCTGGCTTCAGCACCCTCCTTCCAAAAGCTATCATTAACTTGTGAAAAGTGAGCTGTAGAACATTCACCTTTTGTCTAAAGGCTTCTGACTTTAAATAATGAGCTCGTGTCTAACAGTCCCAGCATTAAAAGGGTTTAGAAGGGACCTCAGTGCTCGAGTTCCAATTCCCAGCTTTCAGGCAAGAAGATAGCCTGAGTTGTTTGCCTGAGATTTCAGGCTGAGGCAGAACTTGGGTCCTTCTAGCCCTACCCTTTTCCCACTGTCTCACAGCTGCCTTCCCAGTCTCAACTTAGCAACGGCTTCAAGTTCTGTGACTTTCAACATCAAAGAAATTGTTGGGTACAAGCTATCAACAACTCAATTAAAACATGCTCCAAATCATCAATAGTTAGAGAAATACAGATTAAAACAGCTCTGAGGGTCTGGATGACAAAACGGGAAAATGACAGTTACCGGAAGCGATGTGCAAGGACAGGAATGCTACCACGCTGGAGGCGGGGGCTATAAATTGGTTCAGTCATTCTGAACTAAATCCAAAGAGTCACTTGAAGGGGCCTCCCCTTAGACCTAACAATATCACCTCAAAGAGAACAATGAAAAAGGGAAAAGATCAATGTGTACAAAAATATCTACAGCAGAACTTCGTGTTGTAGCAAAGAACTGGAAACAAAGAGCGTGCCCACCAACTGGGGAAGAACAAGTTGTGGCTAGGAACATAATGGAACACCATTACACACTATCAGAAATGACAAAAGAGGTTTATTCAGAAAAACCTGGGAAGACTTGTATGGACTGAGTGAAGTCAACTCAGCTAGAAGAAGAATCTATACAGTAGCTGTAACATCACAGAGGAAAACAAATGTGAAAGATTTAAGAATTATGATCAATGCAATGGCCACTCACAACTCCATAAGCTTTATGACGAATTCCTACCTCTTGGTAAAGAAATGATGGATGCACGCACTAGAAGGATACAGAATGAAACATACATTTTCAGACCAACTGTTTTACATATTTGTAACAAAAGGAAAGGATTTTATCTTTCTCTTTGAAAAATCATAGGGGGTACAGGGAAGGCAATGATAACGACACTCCAAAATAAAAAGGAGTGTGAATAAGACATTAAAAAAAAATTAAACAGAAAAGAGTAGGAGGAGTTCAGATGCAAACACAGACAAGCAGGGCAGTTTGGGAACTAATCGGTTCAAATGAATATACATTTAAAACAAGCTCTACATAAAGATTTCCAATGTCCATACACTTTTTTTCTGCTCTTCCCAGTATGGGAATTGTCACTGAATGTGGATATTTGTCAATTTTATTATAAGAAGAAAAAAAACTTTTATAAGAAAAATCTAATTGGAACCTAAAATTTTAAAAACAAAAGTTTAAAGAAAAAGTTGTATTCACTTGCAACTGGGAAATAATATATACAGGAAGTGGGGTATAGAAATCTATCCTGTCCTACAAGAAAATTGAAGGGGGAAGGGATAAGAGAAGGGGGGGAAGAGATAGAAAGGAGGGCAGATTAGGAGAAAGGGTACTCAATGCATGCCATGTTGGGGTGGGAGGAGGGACGAGATGGGGAGAAAATCTGAAACTCAATCTTGTGAAAGCAAACGTTGAAAACTAAAAATAAATAAATTTTTAAAAAAAAGAAATATCTAAGAGGTCTCATCATTGTATGCTTATTTGTTACAAGTGAGAGCTTTTACTTGGGGGAGGGAGTTGTGAGGGGACAGTGCTAGAGATGCAAGAAAAAAAAGGAGAGGAAAAAGAAGAGGAGGAAGAGGAGAAGGCAGAAGACAAAGGGAAGGGAAAGGAGGAGGGGGAAGTAGAAGGGGGAAGGGGAAGAAAGAAGAAGAAAGAGGAAGAGAAAGGGGGAGAAGGAGCAGGAGGAAGGAGGGGAAGGAAGGGGAAAAAAATTTTAGAAAAAAAGGTCTTACTGTCACAGTACAATACTGAATAAAGAAACCTGGTGTGTCTTTTGCAGTGTGAGGCTACTTTCAGGTCTTGGGTAACCTTGCTTGCAAAGCCTGCTAGCCATCCCACACTAAGAACAAACCTGGGGCCGGCTGGGGGACACTAGCCCTGGCAACTCAGAGGCAGCTTCCCTCCCACTCATCAGAGCGGTCCAGAGCCACCTGATCATGGGCACTGGGGTCCCTTCCACCAAGGAAAAGGCCCGGCAGGGGCTCTTGAACCAGAAACCGGCACAGAGTTACTCTGAAGAAGAAAGTGATCAAGTTCAACTTGTAGACTTTAATGACAAGAAGCAACTACAGAAATAAGCACCTTAGGGCATCATCAGGCTAAAGAAAACAAGTCATGGTTTTAAAGTTGAAAGCAGTACCTAAAAATAGCTCCACTAGCAAGCTCAGCTGGCCCTGGCAGTTTTATTGCGACTGTGGGTCTGGGCTTGACAGCTTCAAACTGAACGCCTGGTGTGGATCCTAACGACAGCTCCGAGCCTTCTGTCCTGCCCTCCGATTTGTGCTTTCCTTTTCTGCCTCTAGAAATCACATCTAAGAGCTTCCAGCTACAGGTCACAAGGAGCCAATCAAACCAAAAGCTTGAATTTCCGCAGCGTCCACTGGGCGCAGGGCACTTCTGTGAGGTGCTGGAGACACAAGCATGACGGGGGCCCTGCTCCTGAGGTACACGGGCGCCTGGGCTGCGGAGGTCCAGAAGGTGCTGCGGGGGCAGAGTTTTGCGAGAAACAAAGAACCCTAAGGGTGGGATAAGGTGGAAGTGTGTTCCAGGCCCTGGGGATGCCGGGGCAGAGGCACAGACATGACAGATGGAGGGGCAGCTGGGAGGAGCAATGAGTGGCCCGGTCTGCTTGAACTGCAGAGTGCCCAGTGCAGGTCTTCTTTAAACACCAAGAAGAGGAGCCTCTGACGTCACGTAATCACCTAAAGCAACAAGGAGCCATGAGAACGTACTGAGCAGGTAACATGGTCAGAACTGGACTTCAGCCACATGCCCAGGGCTCAGACTGGAGAGGGGAGGTTTGGAGTAGGAGATGAAGGAGAAGGCTATACGGATGAGAGATCCCCAGGAGGTGGCTGCGGAGAAGTCAGACAAGATGAGTGTAGAAAGGAGGTAGAAACAACATTTGGCAATGAAGTGGCTAACTGGGACGAGTAAGAGTGAAGAGTCAAAGGTAATGGCAAACCCCTGTGACCAGAAAGCCAGCAGTGCCTTCAACAGAAATAAGGACATCTGGAGGCAGGCGAGGCTGGGCGGACAGACAAAACAAGGTCCCTTCTGGACATTTTGAGTCCTAGAAGCCTGAAGGACGTCCAACGTGGCACATATGCCAGGACCAGAAACCAAACAGCCAGTGAACCTCTTACACACCTCCTTTGCAACTACGGGACAACTGGACAATAGGGACAGACAGCACTTTTAGGTTTACAAAGCACTTTCCTCACAAGTACTGGGCAGAATAGAAACTTGACCTCCCCCACACAAACGATCAAACTGAAATTCACAAAAATAAGTGACTGGTCTCTGGTCACAAAGACAATAAATGTTAGAGCTAGGATATGAACCTAGGTCTCTCCACTCCAGCCTAGTAGCCTTTCCCGAATGGTCAAGACCACAGTACCTAAGCAAAATCCTCTTTGTTTTTAGTCCCCAAAGCTGAGTCCTTATTTTCTTTTCCAAAAAAAGACCCTCAATGTAGTTCAACGGAACACATTATAATGCTAATATTCTGGAATGTACCTTTGTCCTGCTTTTTAAAGGAAGCATTACTGTGGCAGAATTAAGTTAAACACAATTTAGAAACACACATTATCACAGCCTGCCCCTAAAACTAAGCATTACAAAATAGGACCTGTCTTAATTTACACCATTTTAAAGTTAAAATTATAAGGCCATTCCAAAAGGCCGCCCTTCCCAATACGTACTAATGACATCTTAAAGGTCTCCTCTCCTTTAGGATGACCTCTGTCCTTTAGTGGGGCAGCTAGCTGGCACAGTGGACAGAACGCTGGGCCTGGAGCTCAAATGTGGCCTCAGACACTTACTAGCTGTGTGACTCTAGGCAAGTCACTTCATCCTGTTTGCCTCAGTCTCCTCAACTATAACATGAGCTGGAGAAGGAAATGGCAAACCACTCCAGTATCTCTGCCAAGAAAACTCCAAATGGGGTCACAAAGCGTCCCACACAACTGAAAAATAACTGAACAGCCTACTACTCTTTAGCCAAAGAGACAAGAGCTGATGACTTTTCCCCAGGAGGCTAAGATAAATATCCACTTCTTCCCATAGTGGCTCACTGTACACGGAAAGAATCAGGTTAGAAAACCCAGAGGATACCTGAGCACAAGCTATTAACCAGAACAAATGGGCTGGGAGACATAAGCAATGTCCAGGATCAATTAACAGATGTGGTAACTTGCAAAATGGTTTGAAGAGGCCATAATTTATGAAACTCGGAAAAAGAAGTCTGAATATTCTTCTAAGACTTCCAGCTCTAAAGAAAGTGACATGCATGGAAAGGAAGAGACAGCAGCTGTACAGGAGTCAATCAATCAGTGCCCGACCTCACAGAGCTTGTGTCCTAAAGAGAATAACACGCCCTTACATAGAGAGCAGACGGAAGCGAATCTCAGAGGGGACGGCCGAGCTGACTGACCTCAGCAATAATGCTAGGCTGCTTCTAGCCAAACGCTCTCTGTGCTCTACTCTCAGGCCTCTCTTCGTTATGAGGAGCAAGCTAAGAGATCAGTCGCTGGAAGCCCGCTAGAAGGCCACAGCCAGGCTGCTCGAGGCTGAGCCGGGGAGCTCGGGATGCCTGCAGGCTTTTTCGCTACACGGGGGCCCTGTGGATGTGCCCGAGCCAAAGTCAGGCTGAACATACGACAGCCTTAACTATGAGGCTTAAGGGACCAAAAGAAGAGGAATCGCACAGGTCGGGTCCGAATAAGTCTCAGAAGCAGGTGACATTCTAAAACTGCGCTGGTCAAAATCCCCTGCGGCACAGCACCTGAGTGAGAATACGCTGATCCCAAGACAGTTCAGAACCCTGTCATCTACCAGCTCTGGTCTGCTGTACCCATACTTGTTGGGAAGTCATTTCTCAGTTGTGTCCAACTCTTTGTGACCCCGCTGGAGGTTTTCTTGGCAGACATACTGGAGTGGTTTACCATTTCCTTCTCCAGCCCTTTTTACATATGAGGAAACTGAGGCAAACAGGGTTCAGTGACTTGCCCAGGGTCACGTAGCTAATAAGTGTTTAAGGTCAGATTTGAATCCCACCTGGTGCTCTGTGCCACCTAGCTGCCCTCCACTTGTACTTGATTTGGGGATCAAATGAGGTGATATACACAATAGAACCTCTATGCACTATGCAGCTATCAGAATCTTCATCTTACCCAGAGGCTATTTTATTTTCCCTTAGATACTTACGGAAAATCTGTTGCAACAAGGTGGCCAGAGAGCTCATGGGATGTGAGAATGCCCCTGCCACATCTGTAATTTCTTTTTTTTGTTTGTTTGTTTTTGGTTAGGCAATGGGGTTAAGTGACTTGCCCAGGGTCACACAGCTAGTAGGTGTTATGTGTCTGAGGTTGGATTTGAACTCAGGTCCTCCTGAATCCAGGGCCAGTGCTCTATCCACTGCGCCACCTAGCTGCCCTCCCTGCCACATGTGGCTATGGGAGTGGTTGCGATGTACAACTTCGCCCATTAGAAAAAGAAAAAGCCTGAGGAAAGGAACAGAAAGAAGCATGATGGTACCAACTATGGATGCTGGCCACTGCCACATCAGAGGCCAATGCTAGGCTGCTAATAAACAGGCAATGAAGACGAGATGTACTAACTTTGCCTTGATGTCAGTATCACAGTAGCAAGCTACACAAAGCCTCTAAGTTCCTAAGCATAAATATACTTCCTGGAGTTCTCGGAATCTCCGGAGTCATCTAGTCCAACTCCTACTGAAATGGAGATCCCATCTGTAATACCCCAGCCAGCGGTCAGTCATCCAGTCTCTACTTGAAGACCTCCACCAATGGAGAGAGCTCACCACTGCCTGAGGCCACCCACTCTGCTTTCGAAAAACTTGTACTATTGATGTTATAAGTAAAACCTTTTCCAAGCCTTTTGCCACCACAAAAAGAGCTGCTATCAATATTTTTGTACACAAAGGATCTTCTCTTTCTTTGATCTCCTTGGGGAACATGCCTAGCCACGATACATAGCTGGATCAAAGAGCACACATTTTAAATAATAATAACAATAACAACAACTACCAGTTATAGAGCACTTACCTTGTGCCAGGCACTGTGCTAAGCACTACACAAATATTATCTCATTTGGTCCTCCCAACCACCCTGGGAGGTAGGTGCTATGATTCTCCCCAGTTTAGAGATGGAGTAACTGAGGCAAACAAAAGTTAAGTGATTTGCCCAGGGTCACAAAGTGAAGTTAAGTGTGTGAGGCCAGACTTGAACTGATTACTCCTGACCCCGGGCCCATTGTGCCACCGAGCTCTCCCTCACAAATAATGCCAAATTGCTTTCCAGATCCATTCACAGATCCACCAATAGGGTAGCGCTCCAACATTTGTCATTTTCCATTTTCCTATCATATCTGCCACTATGATGGATGTGAGGTGCAATCTCAGAATTGCTTTAATTTGCATTTCTCTAATTGGTAGCGATTTAGAACATTTTTCACATGGCTACAGATCGCCTATAACTGCTCCCTTGAGAACGGCCTGTTCTGATCATTAGGCCATTTATCAGTTAGGCAATGGATCTTTTTCTTATAAATCTGGATCAGTTCATCATAGATCTTGGAAATGAGACCAACATCGGAGAAGCTTGCTGGAAAGATGTCTCCCACTTGTCTCCCTTCCGTTCTTAGCTTTATTTATTTTCCTTGTGCGAAAACTGTTAAATTTGATGTAACCAAAGCATTCACTTTCTCTTCTGTGACTCTCTCCATTTCTTGTTCAGTCTTCCCTATTTGTCCCATGCACAGATCAGATAGGTAATTCTTTCTTATTTATAACGTGACCTTTTATGTCAATTTATACAAAAACACTGTAAAAATAAACAACTTTCAAAGGCCTAATGACTGAAGACAAGCTGAGGGGGCCCTTCAACATGATGAAATAAAGTATCTATTACTGAGACACACGAAATGTCATGACAGGGTGGAGAATGACACATCCCTATTTTTTTATAGATTTGAGCGAAATCTGCTTTGCTTGGTTTTGCATATGTTGTAAGAAATTTGCTTTTAATTTCCTGCCCCAGTGGGGTGAAGGGAGAGGGGGGCAGAAAGAAAAGACATGCTCATTTTTTTTTTTAAATAGAGGAGTGCAGGGGCAGCTAGGTGGCAAAGTGGATAGAGCACCAGCTCTGGAATCAGGAGGACCTCAGTTCAAATCCAGCCTCAGACACCTAACACTCCCTAGGTGTGTAACCCTGGGCAAGTCACTTAATACCAATTACCTCACCAAAAAAAAAAAATAATAGAGGAGTGCAACAGATGTGAAATATTGCATTACTTTTCAGATGCAGTCACATAAACATTTTATTTTGGGGGCAGCTAGGTGGTGCAGTAGATAGAGCACTGGCCCTGGAGTCAGGAGGATCTGAGTTCAAATCCAACCTCAGATACTTTCTAGCTACGTGACCCTGGGCGAGTCACTTAACCCCAATTGCCTCCAAAAAAAAGTTGTACTTTGTTATAAGAGACCTCTCGGAAACTGTAAGTTATATGTAGATGGGTGCAATATAAAAAACAAAATACATCAATAAAACTTTAGAAAGAAAAGAAAACTGTAGTTACTGGGAAGTGTTCCCTCTTCCCAGCCCAAGCTGTGCCTCTACAGCTTCCACCTCCTGTCCACATTCTGCCCTCCTCAGTAAGTGGAACAAGGCTCATTCTTTTTCTACGACTGTCACCATTCACGCAGCCTTCCTCCACGCTCCACTTTGTCACTATCCTCTGAAAATGTCATGCTCACAACCCAATAAATAAATGCCTGCTGACCTAAATGAGCTCAACACTACACACAGGGGTTGGAGGAGAGAGGGCCTCTAAAATGCATTCATCCTAAGCACTGTTTAATGCAACCTGAAGTCACATTGGCTTTCTTAGTTATCACATCTCACTGTCGGCTTACAATGAACTGGCATTCCACTAAAACCCCCAGTTTTATAGAAACTGTCAATGAATAATGATAATAATTGCTTTTGTGTAGTGCTTTAAGGTTTGCAAAGTGCTTTACACACATTATCGTTCGATCCTCACAACAACCCTGTGATGTACAATTAAGCCCATTTTACAGATGAGGAGCCTGAGGCTGAGAGAGGCTGGGTCACCTGCCCAATCTAGCTGGTAAGTGACTGAGGCAAGATCTGAACTCAGATTGTCTTCCTGCCTCCAAGCCCAGCACACTATTCACCACGGCACCTAGTTGCCTCCACCACATCTCCCTAATCTTGTGTTTAATGCATCTTTTTTTTTTTAAAGTCCAAATAGTTTACTGAGTCAGCCCACATCCTGTTAAGGTTTTTAAAGAATCCCAATTCTGCCATTTAGGATGTTTACTGGCCCTCCCAAACCTCACACACTCACTACTCTGCAAAAGACAGTCATCACAAATACCCAGGACTCACATGATACACATGAACGTCCTAAGGGTAACTAAAAGTAACACCATGTGGTTGATACGATAACAGATGGATCTGGAATTGGCTGAATGACTGAAGCCAAAGAACAGTCATTTACTGGCTTCGGTCAAACTGGAGAGAGACCTCTAGGAGTGCCCCAAGGGATCTGTACTTGGCCCTGTGCTGGTCAACAGATGGAGAAGACGCGAAAGGATGGACTGGGTCTGTACTCAGTACCAGTCACAGTCTGATCATTCTTTGCTTCCTTTACCTCTAGATGAGAAGCTGATTCTTTAAAATGGTCACTGAAAACAACTCTTTCTGCCAAAGACAAGGGCCCATAACATGAACAGACATTTTAGTCTTAAAGTGTCAATAATTGGCAAGTCTCATTTTCAAGAAAGGATCACATTATACATCATTTTTGCAACGATACTCATCAAACGAGAGCTCAGTGTGGTTCTGTGAAGGGATGTTCTTTTTCAAACTCAACCTCATAAGCTATACAGATTTTCTGAAGCAAGAAACTTTTCACCAACACATGAGATCAATGGCACACGTCGATGGCCAGGGCAGGGCTCTGGCCCTAACTCACCAAAGTCTCCCGTTCTAGATTATCCCCTGCACCTGCCTTAGGAACACTTACTTAGCTCAGGCCTACCTGATGACACACTTCCTTATCCTCCCAACAACCGAGAATAAATGAATGAGCAACAAGCAGCATGAATAGCCTGTAGGTATCCCTGGCTTTACAAACTTGCCACTCCCCCACACCCACATACAGTCATTTTCTGACTTCAACCTGATCAAATGACGTGTACTTAGATGAAGGATGATCCACTGTAGAGTTAGACACAAGCAAAGGAGAGAAAGACAAACTGTTCTACGAAAATCTGAGGAGGGAAGACGAGCAAAGGTTTTCACAAAGGAGGACATCTAGAGCACACACACACACCCCCATCTCACAGAATGACTCAATTGTCACAGTTTATGCTTCTTTCTCTCAAGTTAAAACATTTCCCTGGACAACAAATTACTTCTTAAAACTTTACCAGAAACACTTAAAGAATTAAATGGCAAATAAGTATCATTCTAATCCAAAACAATAAAAAGGAAAGCACACAGGAGCCATACTCTCCCTTGGCCACAGCTGGGCAGAATAATCTGTGAAGGGCCAAGTGCTGACTCTCCCCGCCTCCCCACCACAGGAGGGCTGATTCTCTATCCCACTCAGCACAGTGTACGTTCCCCATCTTTTCTTCTCTCCTGAAAACTGCCCACACTCCTCCTCCCAACCTCAAGCTGAAGGCCAGTCAAGCTACTCACCATGACCTATCTCTTCTCCCTTCTTCTCCCCTTCAAACCCTTACCATCTCCCACTCCCTTCCTTCTCTTCACTCTCTTTCTTCCTGAGGGGCCCCTACTGCTTTTCTTCTTAGTGTCCTCAATTTGGTTCCCAACATCTGCTTTCTCAAAGGTACTGATGCCCTCTTTTACCGTGCTGAAGGACACTGAAGATGGCCTTCTCCTCCACGCTCTTCTCTAGGTTTTTGTGACACTGCTCCCTCTTGGTTTTCACCCCTCCTACTCAGGCTCCTTCACCAGGCTCAATCCACATCACAGCCACTACCTACCTGTCACTCAAGGCTCTTTCCTGGCGCTCTCGCTCTCGCTCTCTCCCTTCTCCCCCTCTCTCCCTTTCCCTCTCTCTCTCTCTCCCCCCTCCTCTCTCCTCCCCCCCCTCTCTCTGCACTATCTCACTTGGTGATTTCACAGGCTCCCACGGGTTCAATTCTCATCTCTGTGAAGATGATTCCCAGATGTATACATCCTGAGGTGAGCTAGTCAGCTAGACACACATGTCCAACTGCCAAACATGCCACAGGCATCTCCAAAGCACCACTCATTATCTTTCTCTCAAACCTTCTGCCCTCGCTAACTTCTCTATTACTGTCAGGATCAGAATACACCTCCGAGTCACCCAGCCAGCAATCTCACTGTCATCCTTGACTCCTGGCTCTTACTCACTCCACACATTCAATACTTGCCCAAATCTTGTCATTTCTACCCTACCAGGCCTTCATCACCCCTCAGCTGGACTACTGGGAACAGCCTTCTTGCTGGCCTCCCTACAAGTCTCTTCTCACCCCACTGCATCCTCAGCTCAGCTGCCAAGGTAATTATCATGGCATTCAAGGGACTCTAGCAGCTCCTGATAGCTCTGGAAACAAATATGAAGTGCTCAGTTTGGCATTTCAAGCTCTTCCAAACCTGGCCGGTCTCCTCATATCTTATTCCACTTCATACACTCCACTAAAATCCAGGTATAGTAGCCTCCTAGAACACCCTCTCCTCTGGCTTTCTTCAAGACTACCACTCAAAGCCCAATTTATGCAGGAAGCACCCCACCCCCACCCCCAAGCTGGTAACGTCTCCCCCTTTCAGATTACCTTTCATCTCCTCTGTATGCAAGGTCTCAAGAATCCTAGTGCATTTTTACACTACTAAACCTTATCATCTCTAGCACCTACATATAATAGTCGGGTATGTATGCTGTCTCCCCCATTAGAAGGTAGGCTCCATGAGGGCAGGGACTGATTTTTCCTGCATGCGCCTAATGCGTGGCACACACTAAGCACGTAAAAACTGACTGCGAACTCAAAACGATGGGCCTTCTCTCTTTGCCAAAGCAACCCCACCTCATGTGTTCTTGATCTCCTCCCCTCCCATCCTCTCCAGCAAAGTGCTCCCACTAGTCTCAAAGTCTTCAATCTCTCCATATCTACTAGTTCCTTCCCTATTGCCTAGAAACATGCCCATGTTCTTCATGCTTAAAAACCCCTCATTAGCTACTACCACCCCCACGGGCTACTATTCCTCTTTCTTTTCATAGCCAAACTCCTTGAAAAGCTGCCTTTTCCTGCCTCCACTTCCTCTCTTCTCACTCCCTTCAAAGCCTTATGTAACCTGGCTTCCAATCTCATCGGCCGACTGAAACAGCCATTCCCAAAGCTGCCAGGGATCTCTTCAATCACTAATCCTCCATCACCTACCACCTCCTAGACATTTCAAAGTAGATGTCCCAAAGACATCCCCAACTCCCTGCATGCAAGCCCAAACCCACTCTTCTTCTGAACTTCCCTGTTTCACCTGAAGCCATTACCAACTTTCCAATCACCCAAGCTTACAATCTCTGTAACTCTTCATTCTCTCTCACTGAGATACACCCTCAGTTGCCAAAATTCGTCATTTCTACCTCCATGAGCAGCTAGGTGGGTGCATAGAGCACCAAGCATGGAGTCAGAGAGAGCCCTCTTCCTCAGTTAAAAGGTAGCCTCAGACACTTACTAGCTGTGTGACCCTGGGCAAGTCATTGAACTCTGTTTGCCTCAGTTTCCTCATCTGTAAAATGATTTGGAGAAGGAAATGGCGATCCCTCCGGTATTTTGCCAAGGAAACCCCCCAATTAGGTCACAAAGAGTTCCCCTCCACACCTCACACCCATCATCTCTCCAACCCCACAGCCACCTTCTTGGACCAGGCCCTCAGCACCTCTCTGATTGCCCTGCCTCGAGTCTCTTCTCTCTCCAATTCATTCTTTACCCATGTTCCGAATGAGTGAAAATCTGACCACATCCCCCCACTGCTCTAACTCGAGGGCTCTCTCATCTCTAGGAACAAACAGAAACTCCTCTGCTTGACCCTGGCTCTACCATCCCCAGCCAAACTGGTCTTCCCTCGTTTCTCACACACAGCCCTCCATCTCTCACCTCCACACCTTTGTACTAGCTGTTCTCCATCCAGAGAATGGATTCCCTTCTCAACTCATCTCACTGAATCCTCAGATTCCTTCACAGGCCACCTCCTACAGACCTCTCCTGATCTGCCCCCTGACAGCTGTTAGGGTCTTGCCCCCCCAAAAAATCACCTTGTTGCCATAGCATGTACACTTTGCAGATACTCATTATGCAAATACCTGCTGCTGCTCCAAGCCAAGTTGCCTGCTCCCAACACTTAGCACACAAAGGGTGCTTAATAAATCCTCCATGACTTTCTCAGTAATTCTCCACTCTTTCTCTCTTCAATTTCTACACTTCTTTTTCCTCCTTCTCTATCTTTACCCTTCCTCTCTGCTTCCAGGGGCACCAAGAAACATCTGCTGATCTAGGCATGGCACTAGTTTTTATCTTGATTTTTAAACACAGGCAATGTGCCTATCCTGGAGTACCACCAAAAATCCCTCTCCCCCCCCCAATTATAATGAAATAAAACATTTCCTTAGTCCGTAAAGGCTCCTTTTCATATCTTACTAAAATAATAACAATACTATCATATTTGCTCCCAATGTTTCACAAGGTGTTTTTACTCTGAAAACGACAGACGGGGTAAGGGGGCTTGGGGAGGGGAAAATGATGCTGACGACTGAGCGCTAATCCAACAAAATGCTCTTGTGGCCTGCACTTCATTATTATTGTAGAAATGACCCATCCCAAGCTACAAAGCAATGGCTCACTTGCCGTAGTTACAAATCTACTCTTTGACTAGGTAATACATTTTTCACAGGAAACAATGTGTGCTTGGTTCTTTGGTTTTTGGTTAGGCTATGAGGTTAAGTGACTTGCCCAGGGTCACACAGCTAGTAAGTGTTATGTGTCTGAGGCCGGATTTGAACTCAGGTCCTCCTGAATCCAGGGCTGGTGCTCTCTCCACAGTGCTGCCCTGCTTGGTTCTTCCTAGGAAAGAAACATGGTTGAACTTAAGGGCAAAGAGCGCCTGTCTTTTTGCCAGTGGTTAACTTTAGAGAAGCATGACCCAGCCGCTGCCTTCTCTCTCCAGCCCAGGTACCTGACCCCCAATCCCTGTTTCCATTCAGTCTTACTGGGGAATAAACAGGAATTCATGGGCACTCCTCAGCCTTGTAGCTGAGAGAGAATCATGCACACATAGCATCCTGGGAAAATAATTCTCAAAAGGAAAACTAGGAAGTACATTAAACTAGGAATATCTGTACTCTCAGCCAAATAGTTCTCCTTCAAGACAGGGGACAGAATTGGATAGCAGTAGAAATGGAAAATGAATGCGTAAATCTGGAATGAATAGCCAGTAGATGCCCTTCAGTTCAATTATTAGAAAGCTGGTCATTTATTTTTATGTATATCACTGAAGAAATTTTCAATGGATTTGTAAAACCTAGTTCTTACATCAGTGTCGACTGAAGAAAGGATTATGTTTGTGATTTGACTTCTTTTTCTTTTTCAGGTTTGATTTCAATTCCATGCTAATTCCAAAAGTTATTTTTAGCAAGTATAAGTAAAAAACTGAGGAAAAAAGAACGCATTACCATTTGGTGCAGTAGGTGGTGACCAGATGCCATAATATTTTGGCAAATATTTCCGTAGCTCTAGGAGAACACTGTCCCCACAATCAGCAGCATAAACCTAGAAAACAAGAGGAAAAAATAAGTTGGTTTTTTTTTTCTTGCTCTCTAATAGATCAAGACCACCATTTAATCCAAGGGAATAAGGTTATGGATCCACAATTCCTTGCCAGCCTTGCCTGTCAGAAACAGCAGCTCTCTTAATCCATGAGCAACCACCCAAGTGTGGTGCAGTGGAAAAGTGTTAGGTTTGGGGTTAGAGGGCACGGGCCCAAACTCCCCAGCTCTGCCACTTTGTGCCTGAGGAACCTCTTAACCTCTTTGTTTCTCAGTTTGGGCAAATGTAAAATGAGGGAGTTCACGAAGACGTCCCAAGAGTCCCTTCCGACTCTCCCTCAATGATCCCATCATCCTCTAAGCACAAAGTCTAATTATTCCTCATTAAATTCCTTGCTAATCACAGTTCACTGGTCAATCAATTAATATTACTTTTGACAACAAGAATATCCAAAAGCACTAATGATGAATTTATGTTTCATTTTCTAAATTATTTTAAAAGATCTGTTTGGAAGGTACTAGAATCAAAAGTAAAAATGTTCTAACAAATCTTAATTACTTACAAATTAGAAGGGAGATGAGGCACACCACACACAGCTGAGTCTCACCTAATAAAACTAAGCACGCTTATTAGCACTCCAAAGTCTCACTAATTCTTTCCTACTCAATTCTGCAATTTGCAAGAGGGAAAAAATGCAGTTGTTCCCCCCCAAAAGCGAGCAGTGTTAATGACAAATGGAACCTCCCAGCTCATTTTTCCCTCTGTCATAGGTCACCTACAGGCTTCCCTGCCGCCCATCTCTCTTCTCTCTATCCAACAATTCTCAAAGCTGCCAAAATCAGCTTCCTGAGGACTCACGTCTGCCCAGGTCACTCTGGGGCTCAAGGCCCTTCAGCAGCTCCTACAGCCCACGTACCCACGTAAGAACTGCTCACATAAGAACCAGCACCCTCTAGCTGCAAGCAAGCCTCCCAGCCACCCGTTACAAACTCCACTGAGTTAGAGTGTCTTACCCCTCCAAGCCTAAAAGGCCTGTCCTTTTCCGGAAGCTGTTAAAATCCACTCTTTCCCTTCACAGTTCAGCCAAGGGGCCATCTGCTCTGTGCAAATAGTTGCTGGTATTCGGACACCCAGTTCAAAGACCTCTCTTCCTCCTCAGATTTTTCTAGATCTCTCTTTCATAGGTTTCCCACCCTACCTTGCATCCTGCCCCTCTGAGTCCAGGCCATATCCCCAGCCCATTAGAGATGGCAGCAGGGTCGCGTCATGACTACAGCACTGGTCCTGAAGTCAGGCATTTACTAACTGAGTGACCCTGGACAAGTCACTCCTCTCTAAAACAGAGATAATAAGAGCACCTCCCTCTCAGGGTTGTGGTGAGGATAGAGTAAGATAGCCCCAGCACAGAGCTTGGCAAACCTTCAAGCTCTATATAAAGTTCAAGCTATCCTGAAAACTCCCGGAAGGCAGGGAGGGCAGGATTGGGCTCATGGTCATTGTGCCTAGTACCCAGCACAGTGCCTGGACCACAGCAGGTACTTCCCAACTGCTTGGTGAACTGAGCCAGGTTACAAAAAAGCACAACTGTGACTTCTGTGTGTCTGCAACATAACAGAGATGGCAAACACCCAAAAGAAGCTATTTTAATTAGGATACTGGGAATACAAACCTACAAAATAAAGGTTCTAAGGGAATGCTGGAGCAGCAGGAAAGATGTGAGCTACTTCCAAAGATCCGAGAGAGGGGCCACAGAATCATGGAAAAAGTGTGGCTCTGGAGTCCATGAACCAAGGTTCCGATCCTGCACACTTAGCTAGGCACTGTGCTAGGTTAAGGAGAAATGCCAAGTTCTAATTGGATTTATCTAATAGCTGCCTTACAGCTAACTTTTCCAAAACCCCAATTTCTTTTGGAAATGTTTTGTCACATAATATTTTGGGTCCAAATTCCATTAATATAGTGATAAAATTGATTTCTAAAAACATTTTAATACTTTCTGTTTTATTTTCAAAACAAAATAATGTTGAGTCCAATATGTATCTTATAACACAGATATAAATCTTCTAAATGTTAACAAGAAAAATGCATGCTATCCAAGAAGCCAGACCCAATTACATTATATATCATATGAATTTCAATCAACTGGGGTGTTTTCTGGGGTTTCTTTTCTTTTAAGCCATAGCATCATAGGAGCCATCACTTCTATCAATGAAATATGACTTACTACTACTAAGTCTGTGCAAATTAATTATAATCACGTTTCAAGATAAGAAGGATAAACAGGCAGCCTGGTACATAGCAAATAAATCGACTAGCTGACTGACTGCCTGACTTGGAGTCAAGAAGACCTGAGTTCAAATCCCGACTCTGACACTTATTAGCTATCAGTTAAGCACCTTAAGCCTCTGTTTTCTCACCCAGCAACATAAGCTGACAGCAGCTGCCTCCCAGGGCTGGCAAGAGGATCAAACAAGCAAGTGCAGAGAATGTGTTTTGCAGACCTTCAAGTGCAGAAACCTGGATGATTACTACTTTTGAAAACCAGGTTCTAACACAGACTAGCTGGCTGCCAGGCAAATAAGGACAGGTCCTTTAACCTATCCGTGCCCCAGCCTACACAAGAATTTCCTCACCTGGGAGGTCCTAATACCTATGCTCTACATGAACTAGTGTACTAGAATATTATGAATATTATAAAACATAAAAATAGAAATTAGGAAAATACTAAATAATGACAAATTTTTAAAGTACTGTTATTTTCTTCATCTTTTTTAATATAAGTTTATTTATTTTCAGTTTTCAATATTTACTTCCACAAGATTTTGAGTTCCAAATTTTCACCCCATCTCACCCCTCCCCCTACCCCAAGATGGCATGCATTCTGAATAGCCCTTCCCCTGGTCTGCCTTCTCTTCTATCTCTCCCCCCTCCCTTCTCTTATCCTCTTCCCCTTCTATTTTCCTATAGGGCAGGACAGACTTCTGTACCCCATTTTCCATATTTCTTATTTCCCAGTAGCACGTGAAAACATTTTTTTAAACATATGTTTTTAAAACTTTAGATTTCAAATCTTCTCCCTTCCTCCCTCCCCACCCACCACCATTGAAAAGGCAAGCAACTCAATATAGGTTATACATGTGCAGTTATGCAAAACACTTCCACAGTAGACATGTTGTGAAAAACTAACTCTATTTCCCTTAATCCTATCCTGCCCTCCCATTTATTCTGTTCTTTCTTTTGACCCTGTCCCTCCTCAGAAGTATCTGCTTCTGATTACCCCCTTTCCCAATCTGCCCTCTTCTCTATCATCCCCCTGCTCCCTTGTCCCCTTCTCCCCCTATTTTCCCGTAGGGTAAGCCAGATTTCCTTACCCAATTGAATTTACATGATATTCCCTTGGTAAGCCAAATCCTATGAGAATAAGATTCACTCATTCCCTCTCATCTTCCTGTTTCCCCTCCACTGTAAGAGCATTTTCTTATCTGGTGTTTTTTTTGTGTGTGTGAAAAAATTTACCCCATCCTTTCTTCTTCTCCAAATATAATCCTCTCTCATCCCTTAATTTTATTCTCCAGATATGACCCCTTAATCTTCAACTCACCCTATGCCCTCTATCTAACTATCTATCTATCTACCTACCTATCTATACATACATACAATTTTTTTCCTCCAACCACCATGATAGTAACAACGGTCTCATGAGTTATAAATATATTTCCATGCAGGAATGTAAACAGTTCAACCTTAATAAGTCTCTTATGATTTCTCTTTCCTGTTTACCTCTTCATGTTCCACTTGAGTCTTGTATTTGAAAGTCAAATTTTCTATTCAGCTCTGGTCTTTTCATCAAGAATGCTTGAAAGTCCTCTATTTCACTGAATGACCATTTTTTCCCCTGAAGGATTATTCTCAGTTTTGCTGGGTAGGTGATTCTTGGTTGTAATCCTATCTCCTTTGCCCTCTGGAATATTATATTCCATGCCCTGCAGTCCTTTAATGTAGATGCTGCTTAATCTTGTGTTTCCACAGTACTTGAATTGTTTCTTTCTGGGAACTCTGGAATTTGGCTACAATATTCCTAGGAGTTTTCCTTTGGGATCTCTTTCAAGAGGAGATCAGTAGATTCTTTCAATTTCTATTTTGCCCTCTGGTTCTACTATATCAGGGCAGTTTTCCTTGATAATTTCTTGAAAGATGATGTCTAGGCTCTTTTTTTGATCATGGCTTTCAGATAGTCCAATAATTTTTAAATTTTCTCTCCTGGATCTATTTTCCAGGTCAGTTGTTTTTCCAATGAGATATTTCACATTCTCTTCTATTTTTTCATTCTTTTGGATTTGTTTTACAGTGTCTTGATTTCTCACAAAGTCACTAGCTTCCAATTGCTCTATTCTAATTTTTAAGGAAGTATTTTCTTCAGTAATCTTTTGGACTTCCTTTTCCATTTGGCCAATTTTGCTTTTTAGGGCATTCTTCTCCTCATTGGTGTTTTGGACATCTTTTGCCATTTGGGTTAGGCTATCTTTTAAGGCATCATTTTCTTCTTCAGTATTTTTTTGGGTCTCCTTTAGCAAGCTGTTGACTTGTTTTTTGATTTTCTTGCATCACTCAATCATTTCTCTTCCCAGTTTTTCCTAAACTTCTCTTACTTGCTTCTCAAAATCCCTTTTGAGCTCTTCCAAGGCCTGGACTGATTCATATTTCTCTTGGAGGCTTTGGATGTAGGAGCTTGACTTTGTTGTCTTCTTCTGGTTGTATATTTTGATCTTCTTTGTCACCAAAGTAAGATAATATAGTCTGACTCTTTTTGCACTGCTTGCTCATGATCCCAGCCAATTACTTGAGTTTTAAACTCTTTGTTAAGGTAGGGGTCTGCTTCCAATGTGGAGAATGTACTGTCCCAAGCTTCGGGGGTTTATATAACTGTTTTCAGAGATACTTGTAGGGACCCATAAATTTTCAGTTCTTGCAAGGTGGTATGGTAAGGGGCGAGGTGTTTACTCCTTTCCTGGCCTGTGCTGTGGTATATTAGTGACCACAAGCACTCCTTTCTGCCCTGGAACTGTGAGGAAGGTTTCCTGTCTACAGCCACTACAAGCTCCACCAGGCCAGCGCTCCTCCTCACCCCAGGACCCCTGTCCAGAACTGTGACCCAGATCCAAGCACGGGCAAAGCAAGAGATTCCTGCCTCAACACCAGCAGAGAGATCCCTGCAATACCCTTCTAATCAGCCACACGATTGCCCCTCAGTCTGTGGGCTGGAAACTCAGGAAGCAGCTGCCCACCCCAGGGCCACATTCTCAGGGAACTGGATCTGAGACCCCGCCTTCTTTCTCTCAGCACCGCAGAAAAAGACTTTTCCCACTGACCTCCTAAGTTGTCTTTGGCATTCGTCGATTACGGAGTCTGGAAACCGCCACAACTGCCCGCAACTCAGTCCTCTGAGGCCTGCTCCAGGTTCTCTGAGGCCTGCACGCCCACGCCACGCTGCGCTCCCAGCCCAGCCCGGTGCAACAAACCTTTCTGATCAATCATCCAGGTTGTCTTGGGCTGGAAATTTGTTTCACTCTGTCTTTTTGTGAGTTCTGCTGCCTTAGAATTTGTTTAGAGCCAATTTTTTATAGGTATTTGGAGGGGTTTGGGGAAGAGCTCAAGCAAGTTGCTGCTTTCACTCTACCATGTTGGCTCCGCCCCCCCCAAAGTATTGTTATTAACAATACCAAAAAATTCACTTTTACTAAAAAAAATTTTTTTTTGATAAGAGCAATGTAATTGAATACATACTTTTTTTTAAAAAATCTTGGCTTAACAATTTGTTATTGGAATTGCTACTGCTACTGCATGGGTTTTCTCTTCCTCTCTCTTTCCCTCCCTCCCTCTTCCCACTCTCCTTTATACCTGCCTTCCCTCTCCTCCACCCCCACTCTCACACATTCCCCATAGCCCCTTACCCGACACATCCCCCTCCTCCTTACAACAGCTCCCCCAGGGCCCAGAAACATTCAGGTTGTGACAGAAGTAGGAGGTGAGTGAAAAAGGCATAGATGCCTAGGCCTGTCTACCTGCTCCCCTGGGGAGGAGCTCAGCATCCACTGGGGGCAAGCAGAATAAAAGTAAAGAAGTGGACAGTGTCCACCACAGTGATAGAGACACAGCAACTTCAGTGGCTCCCCGCCCCTTCCAGGATCCAAGGTGAAGTCCTCTGTCTGGTTTGCAAAGTTCTCCATCACCTTGGCCTCTCCCCATCTTTCTAGTCTTCTTCCACCTGACTCCCTACCTCCCCCTACTCTGCAATCTAGTGACACTGGCCTCCTGGCTGTTCTGCAAACAGGACCCTCCATCTCCTGACTACAGGCATTTTCTCTGGCTCTCCCCCATGCTTGGAATGCTCTCCCTACCTCCTCATCTATGCCTCCTGTTTTGCCCTAGCTTACATCAAAAGTCCCATTTAAAACCCCAATCTTCTATGAGAAGCTTTTCCTGATCCCTCTTAATGCTGTGTCTCCCTTCAGCAGAGTATTTCCAGTTTATCCCATATATATCATTTGTACATAGCTGTGAGACAAATGAAAGCTTGAGAGATAGGAGTTTCTGGGTAATTAATAATCAATTTCCTAATTAGGCTAGCTGATAATCAGTTGATGGTCAGTGGTTTCTCTCAGTAAACAAAGACAAAACCGGGGAGATCACTAAATGCTTAAATACCTTTGGGAAAGGAGAGTGCCCCTGGCAGATGAAAATCAATCCTGATTGGTGAACAATTAGTAATGCAATGAGGAGGTGGGCTAAAAGTCTTCAGCTTCTCTTGCTGAGAAGGTGGCTTCATCATGAGACTCAGCTACCTCCAGCAAGCTGAACAAAGAAATCCATCTCTACCCAAACTACTCTGGTTGGTTTGCTCCTTCATAAGCTGGGTCACTCTAGATTCCAATGGGGGGTAAGGGGGAGTCTTAATGCTTTAGGGCTCGAAATCACCTAGATTAGATTTGGTTTATACTCTAAACAAAACGTCTCCTAGTTGGGTGGGGTCCTCCTGACCAAGACAGAAGCCAGTCTAGGAGGATTTAGGAAATCTCCTATCAGCTATGTCCTTCAGAAACTGACTGACTGGCCTACAGGGGCTGTCCCTGAGTGAAGAAATAAAGGGGAAAAAACCTTAATCCTAATTTAACAATTGGTTATTAATATAACTTCTCTCACTTGTTTGCATATTGTCTCCCCCATTAGATTGTGAGCTCCCTGAGAGAAGGGGCTGTCTCTTTGCCTTTCTTTGTATTCCCAACACTTAGCACAAGCCCTGGAACACAGTAGGCACTTTGTGAATGCTAGCTGACTAAGTATAAATGGACAACGAATTGGGCACTAAATTGACTGGAGGAAGAGAGCAAGCTGGACTGCCTTCAGCAAACTGCAATGCTCCCATAATAAGCCCACTTCTCCATGAAATCATGACCCATCTTTGAAACTCTACCATTCTTCCAGTGCTATTTGTACAGCCCCAAAACATGGACTGCGACCTCTAAAGAACTGAAGATGAGAGGCCCACAGAAGGCAATGGACAGGTGCATTTTGGAGGTGAACAGGCTGAACCTCAGAACTAATCTGAGTTTCTCTGAACAAGAGAAATTTTATCATCAGGAAATGTCTCACAAAAAAAGATGGGCCAGTCACATGGTAAGGGAGGATCCAGGCCCAGTCACAGTGCTCAAGTGGTATATCCTCAGTTTCAAGAGAAAAATGAAGACAGCCTCCAACCCAGTGGGAGGACCCACTGTGGAAAATTTATGGGAAGACACCGATAAAGATGGCACAGGATGGGCAGGTGTGGCTGGGGTCACGGGATCCAAATCTGCCTTGCTTGAGAGAATATACAAAGTTAATAAGCACTGAGTCATCCAGGGCTTTCAGTTATCAGCTACAAACATGAAATACGGTTGTATCAAGTCATTGATAAAAATGCTTCCAAACACAAGACTTCTGGACCACATCAATGTGTGTCCTAATAAAGTGGCAGTGAACCATTAATGAACAATTATCTGATCTTGTCATTTATAGGAGCTTATGATCATAGATGGTAAACTTCAGGGTACTTGAGGTCATTACGTCCAACCCCATCATTTTACAGATGAGAAAACTGAAGTCCAAAGAAGGGAAGGTACTTGCCCTAGGTCACATAGATAGTTAAGGATCTAAGTTGGGATTTGAATCCAGTCCTCCAGCTACACATCTACACCACTCCACTTAATCTCTTCATAGGTTCCAAATCCACCTAATTATACCATAACCCAGGCCACACCCCTCCAGCTTTTCCACAAGAATAACATGACTGTCAAATATTTTGCTAATTTCTAGGCAAACAAATGTAAAGTATGTGGCTTATGTACAATGTTCTAGTCTAAAAACTGTGAAGAGAAAAAGAGCCATGACCCATGCTTGACGAAGCCTCCCTGGCCCCATGTTACCTTGGCACTGTGTTTAAACGTTCATTAACTATCACCTAGATGCTACATTCTAGAATTGCAAGAAGAATCAAAGTCAAGCTCCCTGGCCTAGAAGAAATAAGACAAGAACTACAGAGACAGGATGAGGAGAGCTCTGAAGAGAACAAAAACTGCCAAAACGACTACCACTCTAATGTGCCACTTGTACTTTTCAATTTCATCTTGGGTCTTAGACTCTTGCGCCTCGTTCAGAAAACCATTTTCAGAGAAAGCCTTAGCCTATATAATCTGCTTTTCAGAATTAACTTTTTTTTCCTACTTTAGGCGTGAGAAGAGCAGATGAAATTCCTATCCATAGCAAAACAGCAAATAAAAGTTAAGAGTCAAACCTCTCCACAATACCAACTTTCCCTTTCTACTTTGATGAGAAAGCCTTCAAATAGCTTATTATGTAAACAAAGTAGGGTTCCCTTGCTCAAGGCCTATCTCAGGTACAAGAAATATTAATTCATGTTAAAACACTATAAACCAAGCCAGGTGACCTCTCCTGGGGAATTACGGATGTCTTTATTATGAGTAACAGCAGTCTAATATAATCTTCCAGTGAATCTTAGGAGGAAAAAAAAAATCTGAATCAGTCTTTCTCATACAACTTTGTAGGTATGAAAATAAAAATGTTGTCCTGAACAAGCAAGATATCAATTACATATTAAGTTATATAAGAAACAGAAAAATGAAAACAAGAAAAAAGTTTGTCTACAGAAATTCTATAAATAAGAGACTGTCCACCCACACCAAGAACATTTTTTTTAAAGCATGGCTTCCTGCTTTTTTGCTGGAATAGAGACATTGAAGGTACAACTAGATGGAGCACCAGGCTGGGATATCAGGAAGATCCGAGTTCAAATTCAGTCTGATAAACTTACTAGTTGTGTGACCTTGGACAAGTCACTTAACTTCTGTTTGCCTCAGTTTCCTCATCTGTAAAATGGAGACAATAACAACACGTAGCTTGCAGAGTTGTTGTTAGGATCCAATGAGATCATATCTGTAAAGCACTTAGCACAGTGCCTGGCACATAGTAAGTGCTATAGAAATGTTTATTCCCCACCCCTCTCTTTATAGAGAATAGCGGGCACAAAACCAGCAGACAGGGGCGGTAAAGTACAGGGTATCCTAGGGAACCCAGAGGGCTAAATACTCTGGAGGGGAGAAGTAACAGTCAGACTTCGAAAAAGAAAAGGGCCCCGAGAATACCTTCTAATATACAGGCTAGAATCTATAGGGAAACCATCTCAACACACTGTGCCTTGAAAAGAGTCTGAATTTCAACGAATGACCAATAGGAAGTCATGGAAGCTTTCTGGGCACAGAGGGACATGACTGAACTAGTAGGGAAGGAAGATTCGTGCGGCAACAGCATGAAACAAAGGTGTGAAGGCCAGGTAGGAGGCTCAACGGTCCCATTACAAATGACATTCATGTTCTCTAACATCAGTTGGGCACTTGCTGACTGATTCATAGCAGGTTTTTTATTCATCCAATTATTATATCCATACCAGCATGCTCCCCTCAAGCTCCCAATGCTACTGCTGCCCAGGGGGCTCTCCGAAGATGAACTCATCATCCTATTTTATGAAGAAAACCAAGGCCCTCTCCTATGAGCTTCCTTCTCAAAACCTTGCTACCACTTCAGCTGTCCTCTCCTGCCTTCCACAAGTGCCCTTGATCCCATCCAACCAAGTCTGCTTTGAAAGCTTATTTCAACTACCATTGCTTTTTCTGTTTGTTAGGCTTGGGTTCGGGAAATTTTTGGAAACTAGGTCTCCCTCCCTGATTCACCCAGGCTACAAGTACAACAGCCACTCACCGGCCCAATCCTACTGCTGATCAACATGGCAGTTTTGACCTGCTCCATTTCCAACCCAGGCTGCTCTGCCCCTCCTTAGGCCACCTGGTGGCCCCTGCTCTCCAGGGCTCACCACACTGTTGCAGGATTTACTGTAGATACCCAGTGGGCCTAGAACACTGGAGCTCAGCCTTTCTTAAGTTCAAGCAGGCACTAATCTCAGCCTCCCAGGAGCAGGAGTTACACATGTGCTCCATCACACCCAGCACATCCATGGACTTCTCTCCTCTCACAATCTTTTATTGTCTGTATCTCCTGGGTCCTTTGCCAGTACCTACAGACATGTTAAACTTGGCCGTAACCCCACCATCCCCACAACAGAATATCATACTAGTTCCCAGTTCACTTTCATGGCTGAATTCCCAGAAAACCCTCTACCCTTGATTCTCTACTCCCTAGCTACCCTTATGAGTCAAGTCCTCACAATCTGGCTTTTGAAGCTCCCATTTTAATAAAACTACTCTCTCAATTATCGCCAATGTCTTCAACTGCTAGATCTAATGGCCTTTTACCATTCCCTCTCCTCCTTGCCTTTATAGAGAGGGGGAAACCAAAGATGTACATAACTCTGGGAGCAAAGTCTTGGCAGAGAAAACAAGAAGAAAGTGGATCCTGACGCCAGGGAGTTGTGAGAAATGGAAAAGTGGAGGAAATCACAGCCAAATAGCTTCAATCTTCTCAGTGCTTTAAATCTGGGGGGGGGGGATGGGGATAAGGATGATCCCATGAGGAAAGAGGAAAATGTTTCATCAGTCTCCATGAGGAATAAACAGGAAAGAATGTATTAAGAGCAGAAGACTCTAAAAAGCAGCAGTGAGAGTTCCATCAATGGGTAGTGTGTAAAATCAGCTCCATTCACACCTTTCCCCATCTATGCTCATCGGGCCCCACAACAGTCTAATCAGGAGGTGGATCTGAGGAGGTGTGAGGATCAGAAATCCTCATACGCAGGCAAAAAGGATTATGATGTCAGAAACAACGGAAAATTAAGGAGTCGAGAAGCCTGGCTGGGGGGGCACCAATGAATTATTCAAGTAGCAGATCGTGGAATCGAGGATAGGTAGAAAGAAAAGAGATGTCAGAGTAAGAAGAAGAGAGGGAACAGGCCAAGAGCCTGGAAGCCACAGGAGATCAAGGAGGCTTGATGTGAGACAGTGACAGAAGGATGGGCTGCAGTCAGAAAGCAGCATTTCAAAGGGCAGGGTTCAAAAGGATCCATCAAGCACGTGCTCAGTTCTGAGCACGGTGTGAGGCACTTGGGTCACACAGGCTCTCAAGGAGCTTACATCCTGGGATGGGCAGAAGTGGAGAGGCTGGGGGGAAGGACAACGCATGAACACACACAGAGAAAATGCAAAGTAATAAGGGGCGTGGAGGAAGAGATGGAGATGGGCCAGGAGAGGCCTCACGTAGGAAGTAAAAGGCAAGCTCTGCGGAAACCTCTAAGATGGAGTTACACACAAGAAGCCCTGACAGAGGGAGTTTGCTCATATGTGAGTTCCTCAAACCAGTAAATGCACAGGCCCAGCTTCTACTCCTATCTGAAGGTTGTATCTACACAGAGATAACTGTCTCTTATTTTTAGGATCAGTATCATGGTAGAGGTCACTCCTCATTTTATGGATGAGTAAGCTGAGGCCCAAAGGGTTTAGTTAAACCACATGCCCAAAGCTCATGCAGGTATTAAATGGCTACTGTTAAGAATTCTATTTTCTTTTCAGTAGAGCAGTAGGAGAGTATAAGATCGAAACATTGCATACGGGGCCAGAAGCAGCCATGATTTCCATTATAAGAGAGAACTTAATGAAAGGGGAACAACATGTAATATAACCACAAAGAATGGCAAAGTGAAAAAGGCATCAAAAAAAAATTTTAATTCTATTGCTGCTAAAAGGAATTATTCTGATGTGTTTATATGTTTGCTATTGAGCTAAGAAATTCCCCATGCACCTAATAATTCTCATTAAATACTTCTCTTGAGCCAAATTTTATCTTCAATGATCAGAGTTTAGCTTCTAAGAAGATCCTCTATTGGCCACTGTCTCCCCTATCATTTGGGTGCCTACTGACCTTTAACACATCTGGGGTATGCCAGGCTCAGTAAGACACAGGAAGATATAAGAGCAGCGACTGCTAAATTTCCCTGTCCTCAAACAATGAACTGCCGATAAAAAGAAAGGCCTTCCATAATTCCCACCCTCCCATCTATAATGTAGAATGTTGACTGTAGACAACAGTCTGTAGCTCCCAGTAACAAAAAGCTCAAGACAAAAGAAACCCTGTTGCATTTCCTTCAAAGAATACTACCTGGGAAGAAGGATTCTAATACTGCCCTGGGAAGAATCGAGGCAGCACAGGCAATCCACAAGCCCAAGTCCAGATGGGCCAGTCACATTGTCGGAGTCACAGAACAGATGGCCAAGATCCCTTCCAGGTTAGAAAGCACAAATGCCTGCTCAGAAGCCCAAGGGCATGGTGAGCTGATCTCTGGTTTTAGCTCTGTTGAAGGCAAGGAGATTATAGCAGAATAAAATGTTGCTATGTCTTCAAGCAGAGAGATGGCAAATAACAGTGATAGGAAATGAAGTAGAAACTCTAAAATCAGCTCTTCCCCTTCTCCCCATTTAATTTTTAGGGTAAATCTGCAAGTGAGAAGCGCTTTGCAAGTTGCTGATAAGAAGTTCATAAACAGCGATAAAATAATGTCCTGTGCTTCTTCCTTACGATGTTTTACATGAAGAATTTTCCAGCAGCTAACTGCTTGCACTGATATTACTTACTGACCAAGGATGATTTCTAAATGAGTTAAGATTCCCTAAAAGAGGTTCTGTGTAAAGAAACTGAGTACATATACTGAATCATTTCCCTCTCTGACTTACGTTAACATTTTCAGAGCTGAATTCCAATGAGGAACATTCTACATACGTGAAGGCATGAGCAAGGGGTGGCCTCTGTACCTCCAGGCCCTCGTTGCAGCTGGCCAGCCCCATGTTAACTCAGCCGTGAAGGACTCTGGGATTTTAGGAATGATCAAGCAGTCTCCTCATTGGCCACTGAGCAAGAAAAGCTGCTGACTCAAGTGGGTCTGTGTAAAAGGGGGTGACCTGCCCTCAGTCACCTCTTCCAGGATGCAGAAGCAGTTAACATTCTACCCCATGAGGGACAAGGAATGGAGGCCACCCTGCCCCTACTCTGGCCCCACGGCAATCACTCCCACATGGCAGTTAAGGAAGAGGGACTGCACCAGGTAATCTTAAACCTGGGTCGCTGGCTCCCTGTTCCGAGTTATGCTTCCTTTCCTGAGTAAAGGTGACAGACAGAAAAGTGATCCTAAGCTCGTCATGTCCAGTCTTGGAGGCAGCCCTGTCAACTCGAGATCTTGCTGGAGATCCTGGGTCCCCTGGTTCGAGCTGACTGGTGGCAAGGAGCGTTTTGGTCTTCTAGAAAATGACTCATACCCAGAAGACACGCCCAATCCCTGGCCTGGCCTGGCTATCCAGAACACACCTACCTTGAGAGGAACAGTGCAGGGGGGAGGGGAGGGGGGTTAAAACATAAAAAACTGCTTGGTGTTCCAATGTCTAAATCTCAGCTTGCCAGGAGAGCCTAAGTGCACCATTACTGACATTGAGCTAAGCTTCCTAACGTCAGTGTACACTTATGTGGGTCTTTATGTCCAGAAATTCCTTTGTTTGGAATAAATATCCATGTTCTGCCTGATTTACACTGTACTCTATCTTTCTCCTCAGTGCTGTGGAGAGAGCAGCACTGCAGCTAAAATCTAAGCTTCACAGAATTCTTCCCCAGAACGGGGTGGGGGGGGGGGGTGCCACCACTGCCTTTGGGCAGTTAGTCTCTTGAGGGCTGGATCTGATGTGGACTGCATGCATTGCTCCGAAACAGATAGTCAGACCCCTTATTGAAAAGAGATGGTAGAGAGAGTTTTGGTCCAGAATTGTGATTGCATCAGTAGAGAGAACACCCAATCCGGACACTTCTCACACTGCCAACCGGCATCCCTTCAATAATTTGTCTGACAGCAGCTGAGGTTCAGTGACCCACCAGGGCCTCACAGCCACTAAGTGTCAGAGGCAGTACTTGAACCCAAATCTTCCTGACTCCAAGGCCAGCTGTCTACACACTACTGCACACTGCCTTCCTTCCTCATCTATAAAAGGCAAAGCAGAATGCCTGCAATGCCTACATCAAAAGGTTATCGTGAGGCCCAAATGAGATCATAGGTACAAAGTGCTTTCAGATTGTAAAGACCAATATAAATGACAGTTACTGTTAGAGAGAGAGGGTGGCTCCATGGAAAACACCTAAACGTGGGGTTTTCATCCTGACTGCCCCTCAATCACTACCTCGCCAAGTCATTATAATTAGCCTGTAATTATGCTGTAATTACTACTGTAATTAGCCTCACAGAACTACAGAAAGGGCCTCCTTCTACACTACAGTGTCCAAATCCCTTCATTTTGAAATGAGGACACTGGGCTCCAGAGAGGTTGGGAGGTTTGAGGAGGATGGTGTAAAATAGATGGGGACTGGACCAGAAATCAGAAAGACCTGGGCTTCACATGTGCCTCTGACCCTTACTAGCTGTGTGATTAGAGGCAAAACAGCCTCTCTGGGTCTCAGTTCCCTCACCTGTTTGCTTCTTGAATGCTAAAGATTACTCAGCTAGATTACTTCATTAACTGGGAACTCCCAAAGTAGAGATTCCCTCCACTGATACAACTTAACAACTCTCTCTTGGAATAACAACCAGAGCTTAAATGACTTATCCATGGCTCCAGAGCTGACAGATTTTGACCTCAGTTTTTCTGACTCGAAGGCCAGCCCTCTCTTATTCTATGCCCCCTTTCTTCCTAACCTGTAAAAGGGGGTGATGATGGCCACAATATCTACTTCAGAAGATGCTATGAGGCCCCGAGCTTTAAAGAGCTTTATGAGCGAGAGCAGTGGTGCTCATTACAATCATCATTAAATAACCTCCCCAAGATCATTCACACTCACTTCGGCTACATCAATAAATCAACAAGGATTTATTAAATGTCTGCCATGGGACAGGCACTGTTGGACACTGGGGATCCAAAAATAAAATGAAACATTCCCTGCCTTTGATGAGCTCACATTCACTCTACGATGCGACCACACGTGCACATATACGGAAATACAAAATAATACAATGTCATTCTGCAGAGAAGGCCCTAGCAGCTGGGGACGAAGAGGGAAGGGAGCAGAAAGGTTTCCTGCAGGAGATGGTGCCTGAGCTGAGCTTTCAAGAAAACTCCGGATTCTAAGAGACAGAGATGAGTATAGAGTACATTTCTGGCACAGGAGACAGACGACCAGCACAAAGGCACATGAAAAGGGGTGAAACATGTGACCAAGAGCAGGATCCGATAGTTGAGTGTAGGCACGTCACCTGAAAAGATGAGGTGGAACTTGCTTGTGAAGAGCTTTAAATGCCAAACAGAAGAGTCTGTAAGTCTCCTCAGTGTGTGGGACACCAATCCCATAACAACTGAGATCCCAAAAGAGCAGAAGTAGTCAGACTCCTAGTTCCTTTGTGAAGCATCCACTTCATTTCTCGTATTAAGGACAAATGGGCATCACTACCTTAAACATGTAAACAAATTGATGCTAGGACACAGAACCACATCAACACTCAGGACATAGAGCACCCAGAAGCCCTAAAGAATACTAAAGGCATCAAAACAGAAAACCAAGCGGGACAAGCCAAGTGTACACAGGATCACTAAATAATAAAATGCAAGAATGATACACACTGCTCCAAATGTCCGTGTCCTGAGCTTGACAAACTCTTACGTCACAGTCAATTACTGAACAAGTTAGCAGGGGGCAAGATTAATTCAATATTAGTCATAATAAAAACAAAACGTTTTCTGCCTTCATTACAGTTCTTTTTGTTTTTGTTTTTTTGGTGAGGCAACTGGGGTTAAGTGACTTGCCCAGAGTCCCACGACTACTAAGTGCTATGTGTCTGAGGCTGGATTTGAACTCAGGTCCTCCAGACTCCAGGGCTGGTGCTCTACCCACTGCCCCACCTCGCTGCCCTCAGTTTAGTACAGTTCTTAACTCCGGGGAGTAAATAATAACTGAATGGGATTTCTGAGACACGTAAGCATGCGCTCTTCCACTTTCCTGAAAGAACAAAGGCTCCGTAAATGCTGTTAAACACTAGCCCTTGTCATGAAGGAATAAGGTATGTTTGTAGCTAACAATGGATTATACTTGCACCACCTTCTCCTGAGAAATGGCCGCACACTGAAATTCTTCAGTGCTCTCCCTGGCTCCTAGACATCAGTCAGATTTCACCTCTATCATTTCTATTGAAAATGTGTGTAGAGACATGGAAATATAGGTAGGGAGATATGAATACGGACAAGAATGTGTAATTATTTCAATGCCACAAAGCTGCACTTTCAAACATCAGGCAGGAACAATTCAAACTATAATGATTCCTGTCAAGGTTGAAATAATAATAACAACAACAACAACGATGATGATGATGATGATGATGATGATGATGATGGTGGTGGTGATGATGGTGATGGTGGTGGTGATGATGGTGATGATGATGATGATGATGGTGATGATGATGATGGTGATGATGATGATGGTGGTGATGATGATGATGATAATGATGATGGTGGTGGTGGTGATGATGGTGATGATGATGATGATGATGATGATGATGATGATGATGATGGTGATGATGATGATGATGATGGTGGTGATGATGATGATGATGGTGGTGATGATGATGGTGGTGATGATGGTGATGATGGTGATGGTGATGATGGTGATGATGATGATGATGATGATGATGATGATGATGATGGTGATGATGATAACCATGATAATGATGATAGCTAATTACGTATACCTACTCTGTGCCGAGCGTCGTGCTCAACTCTTTCCCAACGTTACCTCGTTTGATCCACATGACAATCCTGGAAGGTAAGTACTCTGCTGTCCTCATTGTACAGTTAAGGAAAACCAGGCAAACTAAAGCGAAGTGACTTACCGAGGGTCAGGTTAAATGACTTTGCTAGGAAGTGTCTGAGGCTGCATTTGAACTCAGGTCTTCTGGACTCCAGGGCCAGTGCTCTATCCACCTTGGCTGCTTGAAAGAGTTCAAAGGACGGGGCAGCTAGGTGGGGCAGTGAATTGAGCTCTGGCCTTGGAATCAGGAGGACTTGAGTTCAAATCCAGCCTTAAACACTTAGCACTTACTAGCTGTATGACCCTGGGCAAGTCACTTAACCCCACTCGCCTCCCCAAAAAGCAAAAGATAAATAGATTTTTTAAAAAGTTCAAAGGACACGATGAATCACATGCATTCTGAGAAATCAATTTAACTATATTTGAAGAAATATGTCACCAATACTTGACCACCAGGTATGGGGAGTTTGAGGTTTTGTTTTCTTATTTAACCAAAGCAACTCACAAAGACCATCTACTAAGCAGAGAACAGCCACACCAACAAAATCACTTGGCTTAGAGAATTAGAAAAAAGGAATCTCAGAGATCATGTAGTGATCCCCACCCTACTCCCTTCCAGTTTGGGGGAAGGAGAAACATAGTCTTAGATCTAAGACTGGACATCAAATATCCTTATTCACTGCCTAGGGCTTGTTGTCAGTCCTGCTGGAATAGAAGCTTCTCAAGAGTGACAACTGTCTCACTCTCCGTACTTGTGTGCCCAGCACCTGCAGCCGATAGGCACTTAGTAAACACTGACTGACGGCTGCCTCCACCCTACCTCTACTCCTTTTCATTCCCAAGCTGGCACTTATTCACAGCCCTTAGACAAGTCCATGAAATCCCAAGCAATGGCAGAGCCTGACTGAGAACCTGTTTCCTTGCCCAGTGCTCTAAGAGTAGAGCCTTCCATCTTACAAGCATAAAACTACATGAACCTAAGCTAAAAATAAGTCACTGCAAAAATCTATTCTGAACTCTTTCACCAGCACTGAAAAAAAAGTGGCCCCGGAGAACTGATAGGATGAGCTTCCAGGTGTCATTCCAATCACTGATTTCCTCATATCACTACCATTCAACACTACTTCTGATCCCGCTGTTGGAAAAAAGCACTTAAAGATAAGATAAAGTTCAGTTGCCTCCCAAATGAAGCGAGTGAGGAGCCAAGATTCTATGACTTCTCCTGATCATAAAGGTCATTAATGGCTCGGGCCAAACAACCCATCAGGCATCTCCTGCCTCCCTGGGCAGACCAAACTGCCCTCATCTTGGCTGTGAGCTGCTAAATGCACAAGCCTGACACAGGAGAAGGACTACTTTTCAAATCCTACTTGATATGCGGCCCAAATAACTGGAGTTCTCTAGTAACAAAAGGATTTGAACCATCCTACAAACAGACTCAGAGGGCAGTTGTAAAGACTCTCTCCAAACTACAAAACTCGGATTCCCATTCAAGGTCTCTTACTGTGCTGTAGAAATCCAGCTCCCTCGGGCCTCGAGGCGGCGGCTGCAACTGCTTCAAGACTGTGCCATCTGGGTGCTGCAAGATGCCTAGGAGGCAAAAGGCAAGGCTGTTAATAGTTTAATACACATACGCTTTGCTTTCATGTAGAGATCTGTTCCTGAAAAAGTAAACATAACACTTTTACAAATCTCACCTTTTCCCCCACTAATATATATTTGTGTTTTTTTGTTTTTTTCAGGGAGGGGAATGTTCAGAACCAGGGCTTCTTCACTGTATGGCACCTAGTACAGAAACTCCCTCCACCCAAGCACATCAGCAAGTGATCTGTAACTTAAGAGACACAGAACGTGCCTGAGGCATTAGAGGAAAGGACTGCTGTCAAGTCAACCACACTCTGTGGCAGGATTTAAATGCAGATATTCCCAATTCCAGGTACAGCATCATATCCACTATACCAGAATTAATGCCTTACCCCCAAAGTAATTTCATTTGGAGTATTTTTGCATGCTAATCTTCTATTTCTAAACCTTTCCCTTAATAACAGTGATCTGTACAGAAATATATTAGGGGAGCTAGAATGTTTTCAAAAATCAATGAAGAATGTTCCCCTCATAAAGGCTTTCAGCTCTGCAAAGCCCTCTTACACATCCCATTTGAATTTCACAAAAACCCTGTTTGGCTGAATTGGTATTAGTTCCATTTTACAGATGAAGCAAATGGAGATTAAAAAAACTTCAGTGATTTGCTCAAGGTGAGGCAGCTAGTAAGTGCTAATAATCATAACAGCCCTCCCCTATTAGCTTTAGTATCATTATTATTATAATTAATAGCCACCATGTAAAAAGCAATTTAAGGATTACAGAGTGCTTTACATGTTCTCTCTTTTGATACTTATAACTACCCCGCCTGGTAGATATTATTACTCACCATTTTGCAGATGAGGAAACAGAGGCAAACAGAAAGGTTAAGTGACTTGCACAGGTAGGAAGTTTCAGAGGCAGAATTTGACCTCAAAGTCTAGCACTCTAGCATAATATGCCTCCTGGTTTCCTCAGAACAGGAAGCCAGTAAAGGGAGTGTGCAGAGAAGAGGGGGTGGAGGAAAAATCTACTGGGCAAGCCACTGGAGGGGAATGGGAGGAAGAAGATCAAAGAAAGGGATGAAACAAGTGTCTCCTTCCTCCTCTGTCCTCTGCCAAGAAAGCACGTCAGCTCAGCAGAGCAGAGAGGAAGCACTAAGGCAGAAAGTCTGGAGGGACCATACGCTGTCAAGTGTGGGCCTGACACGGGCCTGCTTCTTTGTTACAAGAGGGCACAGAGGCCGGATGGGGCGAAAGTCATGGATACATCCAGAAACGACTGCTGCTATAAAGCCAAAAGACATCGACAGGTGTGCGGGGCGGTCAGGGAGGACCAGCGCTCTGGTGCGCAGGCTGCTTTCCCTGTCTGGTGTCTACTTGTCACCTGACTCTCGCCTGTGGCTCTGAGAAGCTGTGACACGTGCAGCGGCCACACCCCGGCGAGCCATCTGGGTAGATGGGCTGAACCAGGCTGAGGGTGATCGACAGGCTTCAAACCTGCGGGTGACTTACGGGGGTGTCTAACCCATCCAGCTGAATGGGCGGATGAGAACAATTTGTTCCAATGACCATGACTTAGAGCTTGGTCAGCCACCAAGGTCAGCCACTGCATCCCGAGCCATCACCCAGCATCTTGACTTTTGCCTTGCCACTGAACTTTGATGACTCTGGAAGACAGAGTCAGGCTGACTCCTTTGTATAACTCTGCCCCTCTAATATCCAATTCACGTGCAAGCCAAGATATCACCTCAGGACGACATTAGTCCTCTTCCAACAAAAAAAGGTCTAGTACACTGCAGAAAGGAAGGACTAGGGCAGGAGTATTAAGATGACAGAGAAGTGAATCAGTCCACAAGTATTTACCAAGGACTTGCTAGGTCTAAAGAGGGCCTTGAAATAGCCCTCTTCCAGCTCTGGAATTATCATCCAACGAGTCAGTATAGTGCTATGTAATGAGGATATAAAGATAAGTGAGATGGTCCCTGCCCTGAGACTGGGGGGGGAGGAGGGGGTCATACCCTGGCGGTGTGACTTCCTTAAGCATCATCATTCACCAAATACCATGTGTAGATAAGATTTGTTATAGAAGGATGAAGACTTATACACTGTAGATGTCTCCTCCTTTCAGCATTAATAAGGGGGCAAGGCTTTTTGCTATATTGTTGGCGTCTTCACCTCCTTCAGACACCTTGTGACTTGATCCCATCACATGATGTCTCCTCTTCCCTCACTGGACTGCTCTATGTTGGTACTCTGGCTAAAATGCTGCTGCATGGCCTCTCATTCACTTCAGCACTATTTCTAGTGACCAAATATGAGGGCTCTACTGTCCTTAATGATGAAAAGTTATAAAAATCTTTAGGTCTTCATTCTTCCACTTTGCCCTTCAGATTCCTCAGGATGGCGGCCGAGTTGAATCACTTGTCAAACTTTCTTTAAACTGGCATCCTCCAGTGTTTCTGACTTACGTAGCAGTACTGCTTATAATCACCTATCAATCCTTCCTTGCAACATTTTACCACGAAGTTTATATTGAAAACTGGTGTTGCCTCAGGCTGCCATCTCTATCACCTTGGCAAGCAAGTCAACTGTTTGCTGGCTTAGGCTCCTTTGAAGTCTTTATAATGATAATTGATTCATACCAGTTAAACTTCCCCACAAAATTATAATCGGTGTTGATGTCATTTCTGCTGTCAATGACCTAGTTTTCATTTTCAACTACTTGTTTAAATAGTTCAAGAATGAGGTGTTTCAACTGCATGCTTTGCTTTAGCAAAGTGGTCAGAGTACAAACAGGCAACTGATTCAGAGACTTCCATAACAATAATGAGATAAGTTTCATGTTTTGTGATATTACTGGTCTTCCTCAATAGGCTCTAGCTAAAGGGGCCCACTGATTTTTTCACAGAAAGTATAAAGATGGCATGAGGCTTCTTTCTGTATAGTCTACAAACTTTAGCCTCTCTCATTCCTTCTCTCTGAATCATGTTTTCCATCTTATTCTCATTTTTATGTTAGTTATAGAGAATCAAAGTGCTTATTGATTTAATTTGGAGGGTCTTACTGGATTCTTTACACAATTCCTCTATCCCTTTATCCACTGCAACTGATGCAGGTGAAATACAGGAATCGGGAAGACAATCATTCCAAAACTTTTTGTTTTATACATTTTTCAGCATCCTTGGCTCCTCTGGGCAATAGGAGAGAGATAATAAGGAACAGATAACGTGTGTCTGAGGAACTGATATGAAATAGAATGAATGTATGATACTATGGGAAGCCCACATTCACCAAAATATTTATAGCAGTATTTTTTTTCTTTGATGTGTTGTTTGTCCTTTGTTTTAGAAGAGGGCCAGTGACAAGATGGGTGATGACTTGAGTTGTACGTTAACTGGATTTAAGTGAGGCAGGGTTGCACAGGTATCAGCCTCACTCCCTCTTCAAGAGTCATCAAAGTTTACATTAAATTGAAAAGTTTTTGCACAAACAAAGCCAATGCAAGATCAGAAGGAAAATAGAAAATTGGGAAAGAATTTTTACAACCAGTCTCTCTGAGAAGGGCCTCATTCCTAAAATATATAGAGAATTAAGTCAAATTTATAAGAATATAAGTCATTCCCCAATTGATAAATGGTCAAAGGACATGACCAGGCAGTTTTCAGATGAAGAATTAAAGCTATCTACAGTCATATGAAAAAATGCTCTAAATCATTATTGATTAGAGAAATACAAATCAAAACAACTCTGAGGTACCACATCACACCTATCAGATTGGTCAACACAACAAAACAGGAAAATGATAAATGTTGGAGAAGATATGGGAAAATTGGAACACTAATGCATTGTTGGTGGAGTTGTGAAATGATCCAGCCATTTTGGAGAACAACTTGGAACTATGCCCAAAGGGCTATAAAAATGTGCTTACCCAGCAATAGCACTTCTAGGGCTATATACCAAAGAAATCATACAAATGGGAAAGGACCCACATGTACAAAAATATTTATAGCAGCTCTTTTTGTGATGGCAAAGAATTGGGAATTGAGAGGATGCCCATCAATTGGGGAATGGCTGAACAAGTTATGGTATAGCAATGTAATGGAATACTACTTGCTATAAGAAATGATGAACAGGCTGACTTCAGAAGACCTGGAAAGACTTGTATGGTCTGATGCTGAGTGAAGTGAGCAGAACCAGAAGAACATTATACACAATAACAGCCAAGTTGTGTGATGACTAATATTGACAGACTTAACCCTTCTCAGCAATACAAGGATCTAAGACATCACCAAAGGCCTCATGATGGAAAATTCTAGCCACAAAGAAGAAAGAATTATGGAGCTTGAATGTAGATCGAAACGTATTAGTTGCTATTTTTTTTCTTCTGTTGTGTTTTGTTTCCTCTTTCTGGTGGCTCCTCCTATTGGTTCTAATTCTTCCTTACATCACTAATACGAAAATACATTTAACAGCAATGTATAATGTATATAGCCTTTATCAGATTGCGGGAGGTGGGGAAGGAAGGGGAGAAAAATTTTAAAATCAAAAGCTTATGGAAGTGATTGTTGATAATTCAAAATAAATTAATTAAAAATAAATAAAAATAAATTTAAGAAAAAAGAGTCATCAAAGTCCAGTGGCAAGACAAAAGTCAAGACAACTGCTGATGTTGCAGGACGCAGTGAACGAACTTTATATCTTCGACGTCTGACCAAGCTCTAAGCACTCCACAGAGCCTTCTTCAGCCACCTTCACAGTCACTGGGACAAACTATTCTCATCTACCCATTCAGCTGGGGGAAGTCTTCACGTGATTGGGGTAGATATCCCCTAATTCACCAACAGATTTGAAGCCCATCAATTACCCTCAATGTGGTTTAACCCATGTGCTAAGATGGTTTAACCAGGGTGTGGCCACTGCGCTTCTTGGAGTCACAGGTGAGAGCTGGGAGAAAGGTAGACAGCAAAGGTAGATGAGCAGCCCTGACAAGGGCTTGGCAAGCCCTCACACCAGAGGTGCTAGTCCTCCCTGAACACCCCATACACACCCTTTTTTTTTTTGGTAGCAAAGAACTGGAAACAAAGTAGATGCCCCTAGAATAATGGCTAAATAAATTGTGGTACATGAATGCAATGGACTTATCACTGTGCTGTAATGAAGAATGAATATGATGAAGCATGTAAAAACTCACATGAACTGATAAGAGGGGAGTCAGTAAAGCCAAGAAGACAATATAAACAATGACTACATCAATGAAAATGGAAAATCAAGCATCACAAAAGCGAATGCTGCAAAATTGCAAAACAAGCATATCTCTGGGGATAAGAAGACAAATCCAAGTCCATATCTTTGTAAAGGTGAAAAGTCCACAGGTATGGAACACTGCTGTTATCTTGAAGACTTTTTTCATGTAGCATTGGTTTTACTAATTTCTTTCTCTTTTTTTCTTTAAATAATATTATTTATTGCTAGCGGGTATGTGGAAAAATTGGGACACTAATATACTGTTAGTGGAGTTATTAACTTGTCCAGCCATTTCAGAGAACAAAAGGCTATCAAACTGAGCATACCTTTTGACCCAGAAATACCATTACTAGAGCTGTATCCCAAAGAGATAAAAGGAAAGGAAAAGAACTTACATACAAAAAATATATATATTTATAACAGCTCTTTTTATAGTGGCAAAGAATGGGAAATTAAGGGATTACCCATCAACTGGAGAACGGCTGAACAAGCTGTAGTATATGACTGTGATGGAATACTATGTGATATAAGAAATGATGGATGGGATAGTTTTAGAAAAATCTGGGAAGACTTATATGAACTAATGCAAAGTAAAGTAATCAGAACCAAGAGAACACTGTATGTAGTAATAGCAATAATATTGAGGGGAAAAAAAAGAAAAAGATCAACTGTGAGACTTAGCTACTCTGTTCAAGGCAATGATCCAAGACAATTCCAAATAACACATGATGAAAAATGCTAGAGAGTAAAACGAGGAATTCTAAGTGCAGACTGAAGTACACTTTTTTCATTTTATTTTTCTTGCAATGTGGCTCACATGGAAATGTTTTGCATGACTTCACATGTTCAACTGATATTATTTCTTATGTGGAGTGACCCTCTGAGTAGAAAGAGAGGAAGAGACTAGAAGAAATTTTGTCCATGTAAAAACAAAGGATATCAATAAAATATATTTTTTAAAAACTTGCTGTGGGGGGCAGCTAGGTAGCACAGTGGATAGAGCACCAACTCTGAAGTCAGGAGGACCTGAGTTCAAGTCTAGCCTCAGACCAAAACACACGTGACACTTACTAGCTGTGTGACCCTGGGCAAGTCACTTAACCCCAACTGCCTAAAAAAAAGGAAAAAAAACTTGCTGTGGGAAGCTTTATGAATCACCACATGGAAGCTACGTTATTAACAGCCCAATTCATGAAGTTATTCCTGTTTCAACCAAGAAAAAGATCAAAATAAAAAGGTAATATCTAGTCACTAATGCCCTTAACCAGTCAAGGCAAGAAATTTGTTCAAACCTGACCCCCAAAATGAAGCAAGTACACTTTCATTATCAAGATATAATAATATGTAATTCTATAACAGATCACATCTTTATAGTCATATAATTAAGTTAAAGGTGTGGAGAACACAAGAACCCACTGTGCTTTCTGTATACTGACTCTCAAAAAGCATTTGATTCAGTAGAACAAACCACAACATTGAAGGCTCTCCTCCAAAACAGTGTCTCTCACACATAAATCTAAATGATAGAAAATCTTTTTATAGATCTAAAAGAGGTAATGGAAGGATATCTTTATTATCAGGTTGAGCCCCCTTCTAATACTCCTGTTTATGGATAACAGGAACATGGCAGAACATAGTAAATGAGATTCATAATAACCCAAAAGAGTTTGACCTAACTATCTGTTTAGGAAAAAGCCAACTGGATGGAGAATACTTATTGTCCAGACCACAATATGCAGGTAGACAAACAAGCCACAAGTGGTTCATCAACACCTACGTCTCGGATGAGACTGTAAATGGACAGCGCACTGAACACAAGCAGGCTGGTGGACTCTGGACTTTTAATGACCCTGAGGATCTCCCTGAAACAAAAGCTCATCTTTCTAATAATACTCTTCCAGGTGTAAAAATCAGACAAATGTACAATAGGAAGAAAAGATGGGTTGATCATGAAGAGGGAGACAGATGACATGGGCATCCCAAGTACTCCATCACTATCCTCTTGATATTGGGCAAAGGGGACGAAGGCCTAGAAAATGTTGGGTAGATCACTTACAGAGGTCCAAAGTGGGAGGAAATGGCAAGAGCTGCTTAGGATGAGAAGACATGAGTAGATAGAAACCTGCATTCCTGGACAGAGTGTCCAAATCCATGAGATCACAGTTCTTCTGCATGTGCTATATTCTTCTAGCAATGTTGTATGGCTGTAGTTCACTGAATATCAGTCTTCAAAGAGTTAAAAGTGAAGGTCAATCAAAACAAGCAAGCACGCACTGGGCCCTGAGCAGGCTACACCATAATCAATCAACTAGCACGTATTAAGCACCTACTGTGTGCCAAACACTGTCCTAGGCACAGGGGATACAAAGAGAAAAATGAAACGGTCCCCACCCTCATGTAGCAGATAAGTACATACAGGATATATTTCCCCAAAAAAAAAAATTCGAAGTAACTGGAACAGGTAGATGGGGCACACTAGCAACTGAAGCAATCAGGAAATGCCACTTTATTTCTATATATTTACTAACAAAACTGAGCAGAAAGAGAAACTGCATTTAAAATAACTACATGTAAAGCATGTAAAATATTTGGGAGTCTACTGACCAAGACACACAGAAGAACTAACATGAATATAACAACTACTACGGAAATAAAGACCTAAATAACTAGAGAAATATTAATTGCTTATGGGTAGCCCCAGCAAATTACAAAAATCTTGACACAATCTAAATTTCAATGCCAAAATGATAAAACTATCAAAAGATTACCTTACAGAGCTAGAAAAAATAACAAAATTCATATAAAGAAATAAAACAACAAAAACCTCAAGGGAAATAATGGGAAAAAAATGGGAAAGAAGGGTGCCTAGTAGTACCAGACTTCAAATTATACTACAAAGCAGTAATCATCAAAACAATTTGGTATGCTTAAGAAATAGATTTCAATCAATCCAATCATTTGAACAAATTGAGTAGAAAACATAAAGAAGCAAATGAACTTGGTAGCCTTATGTTTGATAAATCCATAGCCGAGGTCCTGGAGTAAGAACTCACAATTCAACAAAAACTGCTGAGCAAACTGGAAAGCAGTCTGGCAGAAACTAGATTTATACAACACCTCACACCATATACCTACCAAGAGAGCTTCAGATGGATACTGACCGAGACATGAAGGGCAACATCATTAACAAAGTAGAGAAGTAAGAAATTACCTTTGAGGTCTATGAAGAGGGAAAGAGTTCATGACCATAAAAGGGCTAGAGAGAATCACGTAAGTGAAAATAGACAATTCTGATTACATGAAATTTTAAAGGTTTTGCAATAACAAAACCAATACAGCTAAAACTCAAAGGGAAGCAAACAACTGTGAGCAAATCTTTGCAGCAAGTTTCTCTAAGGTCTCACTTCCAAGATATGTAAGCAATTGATTCAAATCTATATGAATAAGAGCCATTCCTCAATTGTCAAGTGGCCAAAAGATACAGGCTGTTTTCAAGAGAAGAATTTCAAGCTATCAGTAGCCATATGAAAAAATACTTCCAATCACTAATAACTAGAGAAATGCAAAGTAAAGAAACTCTGAAGTTCCATACCTTACACCCACTAGATTGGCAAAGTAATCAAAAGGAAAATGGTAAATGCTGCAGAGGCTGCAGGAAAACAGATACACAAATGCACTATTGGTATAGCTACAAATTAACACAACCATTTTGTAAAGCAATTTGCAACTAGGCCCTAAAAGTTACTCTTTGACCCAGTAATAATCAATAATAATAATTAATAAATAGCCAGCATTTACATAGCATTTTAAAATCTGCAATGGGCTTAGATACCACTACCACCAGCAACACAAATACTAGAGATCTACCTCAAAAAGCTCAAAGAAAGAGGAAAAGAACCCAAATATCCAAAAATATTTGGGCAGCTTTTTTGTAGCCACAAAGAACTGGAAACTAAATGAGTACCCATCAATTAGGCAACAGATGAACAAATTCTGGTTTATACATGTAATGAAATACATAAGAAATTATGAAGGAGGCAATTTCAGAGAAACCTGGGAAGCCTTATGTAAATTGATGAGAATTAAGTGACCAGAACCAGTGGAGCAACTTATATAACATCGCAAAAGTAAATAACTGAGAGCTGTAAGAACTCTGAACCGATACTACTCCAGAGGCTGCCTAATAAAGCACGCTACCTGCCTTGTGGTTAAGAGGTGACGGATGCAGGGCACAGAATGAGGAACGTTTTCAGTCAATAGACACCACAGGAATTTGTTGTTTGACAATGTATATTAATAACAAGAGTTTTGCTTCCGGTTTTTTTTTCCCAAAGGGAGGTAGGAAGAAGAGAAAAGAAATTACTATCAAATGAAAAAAGTAAAGTTTTTTTTTTTTAAAGGTGGCACTTAAGTGGAGAAACTACAAGTAGCCTCCTTTGGCTGGACTGCAGAGTTCATACTGATGATAACTCACATTCATGGCACTTTAAGGTTTGCGGAGCACTTTACACGTATTACCCCATTTTATCCCCACAACAATTCTAGGAGGTAGACAGTGTTATTATCTTCATTTTACAGATAAGGAAGCTAAGGCAGAGAGAGGTTAAGTGACTTGCCCAAAGTGACAGCTAGTAAGTGTCTGTGGTTCAATTTGGAACTCGGCTACTCCTGACTCCAGGGTGGATGTTCTATTCACTGGGCCACCCAGCTGCCTGTAGGCACGAGGAGGAGCGATCTATGACCAACCTGAAAATCCTGGTTGGAGCTACAATGCAACAGGCTTCAAGTGACAAAAGAGGAGTCTGTGTTTGATCCTGGAGACAGCTGGAGACACTGAAGCTTCTGGAGCAGGGAGTGCTAAGTCTATCAGACGTCGGCTTTAGGAATCTCAACTTGGCAGGGCCTGGGAGTAAAGGGATCCGTTGTGCTTGGCTGCATATTTATTACAAAGGTTTTGTTTTCATTTTTTCATCAGTGGAAGAGGTGGGAAAAATAAAAAATAAATTCTTGTTAATTAAAAAAAAAAGGAAACGGATTAGAAAGAGGCTTTTAAGGTTTGTCAAGAATTCTACATACATTTGAGCCTCACAACCCTGAGAGACAGAGACTGCAGATACTGTGATCCTCAGTTTACTGATGAGGAAATTGGGGAATCACAGAGATTATATGACTTTGCCTCAGAAATATAGGCAGGAGTTTGATTCTGCACATCCCTGGCTCCAAATTTCGTGCTCTATCCATTATGCCAAGTTGCTTCTCAGAGAAATGCAATTTTTTTTTTAGGCAATTGGGGTTAAGTGACTTGCCCAGGGTCACACACAGTATGAGAAATGCAAATTGAAACACTCTAAGGAACCCCAACCCATGGACCTACAAATGCATTCTATTAAATATTTAAATAATATCTATACTAAAATAAACTATTCTCAAAAATTGAGAAGGCATTCCAAAGTCCTTTCATCAGACAAATATAGATCTGATATGCAAACAAGAACAATGAAGAGATGTATAGATCAAACTCTCTAATAAATATTGATGCAAAAAATTTAAATAGAATCCTCAGTACAGACTTTGATTTAAACAGACAACAGCATGTGCTTGAAAAATAATATGTATAAAAACTGTTTGTAATAGATTCATGATATCATACAATGGCCATTTTGGGGCCTTCTTTGGATATTGAAATATTTATGCTTATGAATGATTTTCTAATTAATAACAGAATTTCTTATAAATTCACTTAACTCATAACTTTTCAGGAAAATATATGTGTATATGTGTATATATATAAAATATATGTATTATATGTGTATGTTGTATATCAATATATAAAATTATTTATGCACCCCCCCCCAAAAAAAATAAAGAGACAACAGCAATATAGCCAGAAAATAATTTACCACGACCAAGATGGCTTCAAACCAGGGATACAAGGATAGTTCAATATTAGGAAAACAATTAGCATAATTAATTATAACAGCAAGAAAAACAATAAAAACTACAAGGTTATTTCAAAAGATACGGAAAGAACTTTTGACAAAATCTACGTAGGACAATGAAAAGATCTATGACTTCACCGGCATAGATTAAAACTTCCTTTACTTACTCCCCGTATAATTTATACCTTGGGAGTGACCTAAGGTATTGGAGGCCGTCTCCAACTGTCCTGATTTCTATCTTGCCACTGGACCCAGACAGCTCCAAAGGAGAAAGTGAGGCTGGTGACTTTGTACAGCCCTTCCTCACTTAAATCCAATTCACTTGCAAGTCAGGGCATCATCTCCCCAAACAACAACCACTCAGGGAGCTAAGAACTGAAGGACTTTGCCCTGGATCACAAAGTCAGTATGTGCCATGGGCAGGGCTTCAACCCTAGTCTCACTGGCTTCAAAGCCAGCTCTCTGTGAACTACACCGCACTGCCTCTCATTAGCCCCTAAAGCTGGGCCATGGAAGAGTCTTTCTTCAGTGTGATCAAAAGCACCCATTTAAAAACGAAAGCTCACATTTTCTTCAACATAGAAAAGTTTTTCCTAGCTTTCCCAGTACAAATTAAGCGCAAAGCAATGACGCCCCGTTTCCCCACTGTTGTTTGGTCTATTTCTAGAAATGCTAGCTGTGGCAATAAAACAAGCAAAAAAAAATGAAAGAGAAAAAAATCAACAAAGCTATCCATATTTACAGCTGACATAAAAGTTCCCAAAAAAATCAGGAAACTCACATGATTAATAATATTACGACACAAAATTAATATACAAATCATCAGCATTTCTATACAGCAACAACAAAAAGGGAAGAAAAATTCAATTCAAAATGTTAGAAATAGGCTTGACACCAAAAATTCAGTACCAAGAAAATGTATTACAAAGAAAGTCCAGAGGATTTAGACGTTTCTGGCCAGGAGGGGTGGGCCCTGAGTGCAAGGGCAAGTGTGCTTTTATGCAGCTGAATTCGGTGCGAAACCTCCCAGGCCAGGATTGGGCCATCCCTTCCCAGGTTACACTTTTCCTTACATGTTTCCCCTTGATATGCTCAAGTATGTTCCCCCTCCCTTGGTCATACGTCCCATGAGGCTCTAACTTTATGCAGGGTGAGTCAGATAATAGTAATGAAGCTCATTAAGCAGGCGCAGTAACATTTTTCAGGTGTCCTCAGGTTGACCCTAACTGGTCTGAGCCGGCTCAACCCTTATCTTGACTGTGGGGTCTTTACGGAACCATGAGCTTACTTTTTACTGGCTAAGCCAATACAGTGTGTACTACTTCCTGGAGCTGTTCTTTAAATGTCTGCATTATTCTACCTGTGGAAATGTAAGCCCTTCTAACTCTAACAACAAAAATAACTATAAAATGAATTTTTTAAAAAGGAGTCAGACTACCAAGACACATACAAGAATTGTGTAAATACAACTACAAAATACTCCTGACAGAAATAAAGGGAGCTTTAAATAGCTGGAGAGCTAGTCATTACTCAGACTTAGCCCACAATCAGTTAAAAGAATAAAATTCATTTGGAAGATCCAATGGCCTTAGAATCTCAAAAGATGTGATGAAAAAATACATATATGAATGAAGGGGGCATAGCATTATCAGATTCAAAGCTAGACTAACAAAGGAGTACCCATCAAAACCATTTGGTACTGGTTTAAAAAAAATAAAGTAGGTCAATGGAACAGATGAGAAAAGCAACAGAAAAAAAAAGTGAGAACAGCAAGCCAGTCCCCGTGTGGGGATTTGTTTGCTTGACTCTGCATATTAGTTAGATTTTTTTTCTTTTTTCTTTTTCCAACAAGGAGCAGAGAGGTAGGAGGGAAAGGAAGGCTAAATATAGGGTTCCTGGGAAAAGGAAGGAGGAAAAAGACAATTTAAAAAGAGAAGTAAAAAGAAAAGAAGGTCACTGGAGCTTTCTAAAAATTACACAGAAAAGAACATTAGGACAGAAGGAATCCCAGGCAAGCAGAATGGCTTTGAGATACATGTGTCGAATTATACTATGTATATATAAAAACATCAAGCTCGAACTCAAAGAAGAGATGTAAAAAGGAATTCCCATTTTCTTTGTAGAGTTGAGGAACTATAGGTGGTGGACACTAAATATAATTACATATTTTTGCATACAAGCAATATGTTGGTTAATTTCACTAGCCTCTTTCTTTCTCCCTCTTTTTATTCTTTCTTATAAGGGGTGACTCTCTGGCAGAGGAAGGGATAAAAATGAAAATGTGGGTGGTAGAAAAATGAAAAAATATTAATAAAAATTTATTTTTTTTAAAAAAAGCAGTAGTCCTGGGGCAGCTAGGTGGTGCAGTGGATAGAGCACCGGCCCTGAAGTCAGGAGTACCTGAGTTCAAATACAGCCTCCCGCCAAACACTTGACACTTAGTAGCTGTGTGACCCTGGGCAAGTCACTTAATCCCAACTGCCTAAAAAAAATAAATTAAAAAAAAATTTTTTAAATTAAAAAACAGCAGTCCAGTGTTTGATAAATACTAGAAAATAAGTTATTGCACAAAGGACTTCCTTTTTCATGAGCATCACTGGCCAAATTATAAAGCAGTTTGGCAGAAATGTGGTTTAGCACACATATCTTTGGTCTCATAATACAAAACTTCACAATGGTCATGCAATCAAATCAAATAGAAAAGGTCAAACCATAGAAAAAGTTAGAAAAACAAGCCCAGGTATATTGCACAACTATGGTTAGGGGGAATATTTTTAACCAAACAAGGACACATTTAAAACAATTTTGACTACATACAATGAGAAAAGCTTCTGCATGAATCAAATCAATACAGAAACAATTGAAATGGCAGTCTGAAACCTACAGAAGTGACAGACAATGGACCCAAATGGGTACCCCAGAGAACCCTTTCACAATAAAGGGCCAAACAATATGAATGGTATTCCACCGGAAATTGACAATATACAAATGATCATATGAAAGCATTCCCAATAACTGCCAGCAAGAGAAATGCAAATTCAAACAAGTGAGATTTCACCTCACACCAAACAAACTGGAAAAACAACGCTAAAGAAGATGTGAGAAGACAAGCACACAGATACACTTACAGGGCCATGAAATAGTACAAACATCCTGGATGTAAGTTAGAAATTATGCAAGTAAAGTGCCTAAGGTTGTCCACACTCTGTGACCCAACAATGCCCTTACTTCTCCTAGACCCCAAGGAAGGCAAAGATGGCAACAAGAGGTCCAATGTCTACTAATGTACTGATGACAGCTTTTCGCGGCTGCAAACAATTAGGCTCAAAACGAGTGCTTCTCAATTGGGGGAAAAATACAGTTTAAATAGACCTAAAAGACAGTGGTGGAGAGTGAAAATAGGCAGCCTCTGAGTCAAGTAAATATTAGTTGGAATTAGAACCCAGGTCTTAATATTTACTTTCAATGTAACATCAAACTAGTAAATTAGAACCTAAGTTCCAATTTCTTCATCTGTAAAGAAAGGTAAATTATACCTATAGTACCCATCTCACAAGGTGCTTGTCAGTAATAAATGAGAACATATACATGGAACTACACGTCAGCTATAGTTATTGTTGTTACCATTATTGCTTAGAGTGAGGGGTTTCCAGAGACCAAGTCTCCCAGTTCTGGCGGCCAGGACATTGCTCTGCTCTTCCCAGGACAGCCCGAATAATCATCTGTTGTAAGCAATACTGCCACATTTATTCCAAAACCTTTCATCATGGCCTTCTGCGTCCATCCCCACTGTTCAGGGGCAATATTCACCAAACCTTCAGGCACACCAACACCTAACTTTTGCTCCCAGATGAGATTACTGGCCAATTTCATTTACCTTGGAACTCTCCTCTGTACGGAGACAAGAAACCTATTTCACACCTCTGATACTTTCCTCCCTCCTCACGTAAAAAGGTGTCGGCAGCTCTTGCTGAAATGCTGAATCTTTCAAGAGGTATGAGCAGGAGACACAGCTGAATAAACTATACGTGTAAGCAAGGTAGCTGAGAGAAGAGCAAGATGAGATTGAGAGAATACCTAGTACATAAAAATGAATATCTCTAAATCTATGTCAACAATAAAACTGATGAGATTATTTATTGGTGAGAAAGAAAAGAGGGAAGTCTAATAGGCAATACAGGTACAAAACATAAGGGAAAGTGGGAGATGCTAAGAGTGTGTACAGAGGGACACTCGAAAGCCAATGCATTCAACTGTTAGTCATTATTAGGTATATCAGTGGCATCAAATTTATGAGGATTCTTACACGACCATGGGCTCTTGCTGCCTGCCTCTATAATCACTGAGACGAATTCTTTCTCATCACAGATTTCCTCTTATATAAACTCCAGTTTTTCTTTAGCCATTTTCTACTGTGTGGCACTGCATTCAACAATGTGCACTTGGCAAAGGACTTTCTAAAGAAAATTACAGAATCAAGAAAACATTTTTAGATTTTGTTAATTCTAATTAATTTCAAAGATTCTGAGAATAATATAATAAATAATAACTATAGCAATGTTAAAAAAAAATAGTGAAGACTCCAGAAATCAGATAATTCAACAGGGGAGTAGGACAGAGAATTAATACTTGGATCAGATTTGGTCAATGTGAATATATCATTTCTATTTGGCTATTTTTGTCACAAAGCAGGGTTCCAAACTAGGGAGGTACAGGGGTTTGAAAGGACTGTGATAGAAGACCCAAAAAGGCACATATAAAGCCTCTTTTTAAAATTCTTGAGAACAGAAATGGAACAGTAATCACCAGGAATCTAATTCTGTTAAAATGTTTGATATTTCTAGCCAATTATTCATCAGATGTGAACAGGAGACAACACTGGGAACTATTGTTCCAAGAATGATATCACATTAATTTTATAGCACCCTTTCTAAAGTTCCTGAACCAATTGCTGAAAAAAATCTTCTAAAATAACTCACAGCTCACCCCATATCCTTTACGGACCACAACACTCTTCAGAGGGTCAAGGAGCACTGAATGGAAAACCACTCATGCAAAGCAGCTGAGAGACCTATTTTCAAGACTTGCTTTCCCCACCTATTTTTTTTTAAACAATCCTATTCTAAATTCTTACATTACTAAATTGAAACATAAATACAATTGTATTAATGACCAACTAACTTATAAATCACTTTTTTAAAAAATTATTCTCTCCCTCCTTCAAAGCTATGAAAAAAATGGTGTATAGCACACCTTCAAGTATTACCTCAAAAATACGGAAATTAAAATCTATGAGCAATATTTAAATTACCTTCAATAAATTACTGAAATAACATTATCAGCATTTTACTGAATGATCACAGTCTCATCTACAAAATTTACTCAAAGACTACAGTGAAGTAAGGATGGAATGAAGTCCTTTAAAACTAGGAGTTGCTTATGACAGTATGCCATAATTGTTGTACTTTGAATCATGACAGTTTAATCATCAAAAATTACCTGACAAAAAAAGGTGAACATTATCTAAGTATGCTTTTGCTGGAAATAAACAAATCTACATCTATAGCTAAAAAATGCAAATAGTTTCAGTACCTACTAGGCTCAAAGCTCAGCACACTGAGATGCATTATGACATATGAGGCAACTTTTATAACCTACTGGCCAACAAACAGTTCCTGTCTACGGGTCCTCCTCACAAAACATTACCAGGAGAGGCAGAATCTGCAAGGGGGGGAGTGTGTGACCTTCTAAGTCCTTAGGTGCAGCCTTCTGACTGAGTCCAAATTTTACAGAACAAATCCTTTTATTAAGGGGATTTGTCTGGTGAAGTTTGGATTCAGTCAAAGTGCCCCACTTGAGGACCTAGAGAGCCACATGTGGCCTCAAGGCTGCAGGTTCTCACCCTACCTAGGGAAACTTGGCACCTCAGAGTAAGTCTTATTCCAGCACATGACTGTCCTAAAAAAAAAAGGTAATGTTGTTAATGTCTAAATGCTCAACCACAAAAAAGGTAAGCAGGTAAAAATGGTGAATAATGAAGAATAACAAATTTAACACCTTTATTAGATCTTCAAACAAACCAGAAAAAAACAAACTAAGAATAAAAAGCACAAGATTTATAATCTACTTTCTCTCTGAGATAAATCAATATTGAGCATGCATTAGCAAAAAGGGTAAGGGGAAGCTAAGAGTTTTTGCAATTAGCATCCATTCTGGAAGCAGATGCACTTATTACTGGCTGCTCTGAATAAAATCAACTTATCTCTTAGATTCAAGTTTGTTTTGTTTTTTTAACTAAAATCCAACCTAGCTATCTATTAAGCACCTGTGCATACAATATCATTCCCAGGGACAGAGAATACTACAAGAATTATCTGGCTTTCTGGACTGGCCATATACATTACCATGCAGGCTGGTACTCTGAGATCCTTGTTCCAGAGACCAAGTAAGCATACTACTGGAGCCCTATCAGTCTCGACAATTCTGCTCTAAATGAAACATAGGCTAGGGGCAGTTAGGTGGCTCCGTGGATACAGCACTGGCCCTGGAGTCAGGAGGGCCTGAGTTCAAATCTGACCTCAAGACACATAACAATTACTAGCTGTGTGACTCTGGCCAAGTCACTTAACCCCAACTACTTAACAACAAAAAAAAAAAAGAAAGAAACATGGGCTACATGCAGACGAAATGGAGCTGCAGCCAAGAGGAGGATGTTGGACGATTTCTCCTCAGATTGGAGTTGGTTTCACCATGAACAGAGGGATTCAGCACTGCATGACTCATTTGGTCACTATCACAGTGCTGGCTTATGATAAGGATTCACAAAAAGCTGCCATGAAAGTAACTGTAGTTTACTTCCTTGTGTCTTTTGTAGAGGATGAAGTATGAAGCATTTGATTAGGGACCCACCAAACTAAACCAATATTCAATTCAATTTGTCATGTGCTTACTTTACACAGGCACTGGGTGAAGTGTGGAAGCATATCGAGCACTCCTCCCCAATCAGTTTCCTCCTTTACATGATATATTACAAAATGGCATTAGAACACTTTAGTCTGAAGTCTCATGCCAATTCTGAAATAATTAAATTGTTATGCATAATTCTTATTGAAGCCTTTACCAGTTTGTAAAGGGAGGATCTGATCAGTCCAAGAAGGACTCCTCCAGAAAGTGATTAGTGATCAGACTGAGAAGGAGGAATTCTGTTTAATTCTGTCTATAAAAGTTTATCTCCAGAGTTCACCTTGGACCAAATCAAAAGGAGACTCTTTAAACTCTAAGGCTTAGAGGGAGTGGTTAAAGAGGGTTGGATGGTTTGGGGGAAATGATTCTCCAGGGTGTGCCTACATTTTCAGTGACCATGGCTCTGTTTGGTGAACCAAACTGTTTGTTGAACTTGGAAGCTCTGTAACTATGTCATATCTTAATGCAGATTTTTTTGTCTTGGGAATACTATAAAATGTAACTCAAAAATGGCTTGTACGACAGATTTTCAAGGGCAGGATGAATTCTGTCCCTTTGTATTTTCTCTCTAAGTAGACATATCGAGAATTAGAATTAATCCAATAAATAAAATTTGTCTCTGGCAAGCCTGTGTCCAAACACAAAGTATGATATTTTTCTTCCACACTAGGCACTAGGAATACAAATGGAAAAATGGAAAACAGACCCAGCTTTCCATTCTACCAGGAGAACAGACACAGCATGGAGGATGAGAGCTCTAATACCAAAAAAGATCAGAAAATGCTTCCGGCAGAGGTGCCAACTGAGCTAACCCTTGAGGGAAAACTGTCATCAAAAAAAATTCCTTACATCTTTCATGGAATCTTGTATATGATATCCTCTGCATGGGAGACAAAACCTTTAATGCAGTGATTGTTCCAGAAAATCAAATTCCTTTCTAAAGTCCAATGTGTAATGTGGGATCTTGTACTCTCTAAACTTTTGTGATAAATAAAATAGCAAAGATAAATGCTCCTCCAAAATGCCACCATCCCACAGGACGTCCATTCTCAAGTCTAATGGAAAAGGGATTCCAGAATCACAGAATCATAAAGTTGGAAGGGCCTTTGGTGCCATTTAATCTAGTGCAAGCCCAAAAAGAATCCTGCTAACATCCATGCTCTGCTTGAAGAATTCCAGCACCTCGAGGCAGCAGGTTCTACTCTGGACAGCTCTAAATAGTAGGAAGTCTTTCCTGGCATCAAACTTAGATCTGATCTATGGCAATTGCCACCTACTATTCCTGGCTCTGCCCTTGGAAGCAGAACAGGTCTAGTCACCAGACTGCAGGAGGGGCGCCTGGCCCCATCCTTCCCAGCCTTTCCTCTTCCAGGCTAAGCAATCAACAATTAACAAAGCAAGTATTAGTACGAAATATGTGCCAGGCACTGGGAATACAAAGACAAAAGAAAAGTTACTGATTCCAAGCCACCTCTAGTCTAGCAAGGGGAGGCAATATGCCCATAGACAGGTACAAACTCAATGCCTACAACACAGACAGAAGGTAACTAGGGGTGGCCAGTGCTAGCAGTTAGGACCATAGAGTTCTAGGAAAGCTTTCATATAGAAGGTGGCAGCTGAGCTCAGCTATGAAGGAAGAAGTCAGGAGAAAAGCCATTCCAGACATCAGGACAGCAAGTGCAAAGGCACCAACATGGGAACGAGAGTACCATGCATAAGAAATAGGAAGGAGGCTGACAGTCTGGCTACACAGGAGGAAAGAAGCCTAATGTGTAAAAAGACTGGAAAGGTACTTAACCAACCCTCACGAAAAGGAGTATAAGCCCTTCCTCACTCCTATAAATGGTGAGATGCTCCAGACTTCCTGTTTGTAGAGGACACCACATTAAGCTTGAGAGCTCTGCAGAATATCCTAAATGAGCTCCACACTCATTCAAAAAAAGGGGGCATAATTATTCCCACAAGAAAAAACAAGCAAATTAAGGGTGTCTGTTGTACAGAAAGTGATGTGAGTGGATGTGTATGTGTGTGAGCTACGAGTCCACAGGCACATATCATGGACAGAAACTGTTCATTAGCTGGGCCCAGAACTGACCTGAAGGGGTGGAAGAGAGTCAACCGCCTTGGAAAACTGAGCAGTGATATTAATGACCAAGCCTCTCTCTGTAACAAACGCCCATCTTTTTGTATTATTCTAGTGGCTTTGTAAGGCTGCAAGACAATGAAGACTACAGTGTCCAAAGAATTCAAGTTGAAGGTCATCCCGGGGGGAAAAAGAAGGTTATGGTGGGCTGGCATCCACCCGATGCCAGAAAAAAATGTGCAAGAGAAGTACCTGAGGGATGTCATCAGAGGAGGGTGGTAGCAGTGTCCTATTCCCCCACCCCCATGCAAGTCGCCTTTTTTTCCCTACAAAGGCCTGTTTTTTCCCTACAATGATCTTTAAATTGTCCTTGAGTGTTGATTGGCTCAGGCTATTGCAATCACTTCTTGGCCTCCTGAATCCAGAACATCCAGAAGGGGCTCCAGCCACCACCCTCCGAAGCTACAGATGCATACAGCTGGAACAATTTCCAGTTGTCTCCCAGTGAAAATCCTTTCCCTGCAAAGGATAAGCAAAGAAATCTCCTTTTGTTAACAACTGAATGACCTTCGAGCATTTCGTTTCACTTCAATATTAAACCCAGGCCCTGTCCAGACCATGTGGTGGGCATGAGGAATAAGCACCAGAGAGCCACATGCTCCATTTCTGTCCATCACGGGAACTAGAGGAAGACCCCTCCCCCTTCCAATAATGGGTAGATGCCCTCAGAGAATTTATGGGGAAAGCACAAGACCCAAGGGTATGGAAGGAATACAAGCTGCAGAGCAGGAGGTAATCCCCACTAGTATTCTATCAGAGATCCCACTTGCTACTATGTGCTACTATGTGACAGCCAGATACATATAATAGTTATGTAGTTAAGTGTAACAATAAGGAAGGGAGTGATGGGTGACAAGGAAGAGAGTTCAGGAAAGGGGCCCTGGATAAGATTTAAGGATGGGGGGGAGGTAATGAAAGGCTTCATGGAAGAGAAGATGCTGAGCCTTACAGGAAGAGGCAGATTCTGAGGAGGACCAAGTCCATTCCAGTTATAGAGAAAAATCAGCATAAATGCCTGGAACAAAAAGTTACAGAGGATCACAGATCTAAGTTAGAAAGGACTTCAGAGATCACCTATTCCAACACTCTCATTTTATAGATGAGGACAACTGAGACCCAGAAGGGTTTACTGACTTGTCCAAGGTCACAAGAGTGCTAAGCATCAAAGTGGTGATTTGAACTCAGGACCTCTGACCTTAGGGTCAGTGCTCCTTCCACTGAGAAATGCTGCCTTTTCTGGCACACAGAATTGGAGAAACTGCTAATAATCTAATGTGGCTGAAAAACATACTGTATGAAGGGAAGTAATGTGAATTGTTTTAACTAGAAAGTGGGGTTAAAATATTACACACTGAAAACAAGGAACCTTTCAATGGCTGAGGAATAGGAGAGCACAGGTTAAAGTTCAGCTATTTTTGCTGGTTAGTTGTGTTTTTCAGTCCCACTGGACTGCTTGTGACCCCACTTGGGGTTTTCTTGGCAAAGATACTGGAGCCGTTTGCCATTTCTGTATCCAGCTCATTTTACAGATCAGACAACTGAAGCAAATGGATTTAAGAGACTTGCCCAGGGTCACACAGCTAGTTAAGTGTCTGAGGCTGGATTTGAACTCTGGAAGAGGAGGTCCCTCCAGGCCGGGCGCTGCCTCCACCGCACCACCTAGCTGCCCAGCTCTTAAAGGCCAGGCTAACGAGTCTGTGGGTAGCTAGGTGGGCAGTGGATAGAGCACCAGGCCTAGAGTCACAAAGATTCCTCTTCCAGAATTCAAATCCAGACTCAGACACTTACCACCTGTGTGACCCTGGGCAAGTCACTTAAGCCATCTGCCTCAGTTGCCTCATCTGTAAAATGAGCTGGAGAAGGAAATGGCAAATCGCTCCAGTATCTTTGCAAGAAAATCTCCAAGTGGGGTCACAAAGAGTCCAATGGACCGAAAAAACAACAAGGAGTTCGTATTTTATCCTATAGACAAAAGGGAGCCACTCACATATGATTTTGTGAAACAGAGTCAGACAGGTTCGTTAGAGAGATTATCTAGGCAGCTAAGTATCTGGGGCATTAGCGATGGGTAATAATAATAATAGTTAGCATTTCAATAGTACTTTTAAGTTTTGCAAAGCACTACACATGTTATATCATTTGATTCTCCACAACCCCAAGACAGGTGTCATTATTAACCACATTTTACAGATAAGAAACTGAGGCAGAAAGGATTAAGTGATTTGCCCAGGGTCACACAGTTAAGCGGCTGAGACATGTTTTAAACTAAGGTCATCCTAACTCCAAGTCCAACACTATCCAGGTAGGGAGAACTGTTAAATTTTTATAGCAGTCCATGTGAGATATAATGAGTGCTTGGCTATACTGGTTATAAGGCCTATGAGGAAGGGACTGATGCAAGAAAAGTCATGAAGGCATAATCAACAGGACTTGGCAAGTTACTGGATATTGAATATGAAGAAGGAAAAAAAAGTCCAAAATGATTCCAAGGTTTTGAGCCTGAATGACTAAAAAGATGAAAGGGGTTATCAACAGGTACAGGAAAATTGGGAGAAGTGACTGGTTTGGAGGGAGGAGGACAAGCTGAGTTTTGGATATGATGCCTCATATATACCATGTTTGATGTATGGTCAGATGGGCATGCCAAAAAGAACCCTGGATGGAGATCTGGGAGATCAGACGTAGAAATCTTCATTTATAAGTCATATGCTTAGAGATGACAGGTGAATCTGAATGAATAAAAGGTGAATCTGAATGAATAAAAGATAACTCCAAGAGACAGACTGCAAAGAGTGAAAAGGACCTAGGACACAGTCATTGAGGGAACTTGGAGGTGAAGACAGAACCAAGGAAACTGAGAAATGTCACATAAGTAGGAAAACCCACAAAGGCTAAGGGAAAAGAATACATGCAAGTGGAAGGAGCTGAAGTGTCAATGGGTAGCAAAGTAGGAGCTCCTAGTAAGAGTATAAACAATTCTGCCTAGAGTTTAGCCTTAAAAGGGAAAGAGGGTGACAGCTGGAAGAGATTAAAAATTTCATCAAGAGATAGAATGAAGGCAGTTAGATGGCCCAGTGGATAGAGCACTGGCTCTGGATTCAGGAAGACCCGAGTTCAAATCTAGCCTCAGACACTTCACACTTACCAGCTGTATGACCCTGGGCAAGTCACTTCACCCTATTGCCTAGCAAAGAGAGAAAGAGAGAGAGAGAGAGAGAGAGATAAAGATAGAATGATCACTGGGGTAAGCTCCTGGGGAGGCTGGAGGAGATAAGATTAAGGGCCAGAGTCAAAGGCTTAGCCCTGGCAAGCAGAGCCAATTCCCATCCCCTGAATGAGAATGGAAAAAATGTCAAAAAGATAGTTGAAGAGGCAGTAACGTTTGGAGAGATGAAGTAGGAGAGAAATAGGAAATTCACAAGAATATATGGCCTCAATCTGACATGTAAAAGGGAGGGCATCTCCTGAGGACAGAAGAGAGAGAATCTCTTGATCAGGCAAGTAGAGTCGGGTCATATTGGCTGAAGAAAAGGACTTCCATAGGGGACTTAGCACCTCTTACCATCTCTAAACAAAGGGCTATGAAATGTCTGTATCAAGGCCTAATCTCCGTCCCCTCTATCCTATCTCTCCTGGGCATCTCTACCTGACCATATATCAGCTACCTCATCATATCCAGTGAGGGTAAATAATGGTAAGGGTAAATAACATAAACCTAATATCCAAGGTCTCTTGACTATCACCAGACCTTTTCAATGGTTTGAGAGTATTAGTACTAGTCTAGTTCCAACAAAATCATAAAATGTCGGGGCAACTAGATGGCGCAGTGGATAAGCCTTGAAGCCAGGAGGACCTGAGTTTAAATCCGGGGTCAGACCCGTAACACTTACTAGCTGTGTGACTCAGGGCAAGTCACTTAACCCCAACTGCCTCACACACAAAAAAAATCCTTAAGTGTCCAACCAAGAGTAGGTGAACTTTCATAATATAAGGCCTTGGTTCTCAAGGTGTAGTTTGAAGGTATATAAAGGTCCCCAAGACCTTTTCAGGGGATCCTTGAGGTAAAAAATATTTTTATAATACTAAGATGTTTAATTTTTAATATAATAAATATTGCCAGATATAATTCCCATAAACAAAAGCACTTGGGAGGAGAGGAAGAGGGTCTTGTGGCATTTAAAAAGTTCTAGAGACATAATTTCTGGACAATTAGTAATTTCATTAATTTTAATGAAAGGTTGGTGGCACTATAGAAGGCCAAAGACCCTCATGGAGGTGGGCTCAAGGCTTATATGTCCTTGGAGGAGAGGTGTTCCTGAAGGTAGCAATCAATTCTGATTAACGATTAATGAGAGAATAAATATTACAATGAGGAGCTAGACTTATGCTAGTGAACTTTGAGTACGTCATTTACTTCTAAATTACCCAGCCTTGGGCAATCTATTCAAAGAAATTATCCTCACCCAAACATGAGCAAAAGGTTGGGTGGGATCAGACCAAGATTGAGGAGAGTTAATTCAATCTCATTATTAGTAATGTGCTTCAAGAGACTGAACTTTTGAAATGAGGACTTTAGAAAAAGGAGGAACCCTGGATCTCCCCAAATCAATAGTTATTAATAATCATTTCTCTCAGTCTTAATAACTTTTAAATATATAGGCAGTCTTCGATCATTCCTAGGACCAAAAAGTGTGAGAACGGTACATGACACTCAGCTCTCACATGACAATTCCTTCTTCGTTTTAATTTTGGTCTTCTCTTTAAGGATAACTGACTTAGACAAACCACTTAAGGAGAAGAGTTCTGCATCGCACAGCATCTTAGTGACATCTGATAGTGATGGGTGAATGCTTTTTTAAGCCAATTACACTATACAAAAGGCACAAACTGCCCATTTTAAAGGTTTTTGTGGATAGTCAGTATTACCATAAAATTACTACCAATTCTAACTTTTTAAGGGTTTTGCCCTCCAAAGACATACACATTTTTAGGATAAAAATAAACTGCAAGAAGAACTCAAAGGCAATATTCAATAGGAAAGCAAACAAGATCTTTACCTTAGTTACCCAGTTTCAAATAACTAAAACCATTAAAACCAAGATTTCTGTTATAGCTTTCCTGTACTACAAACCACATCTACTTTATTTCATTAATTCTTCTAAAACATTTTTTTAAGTGAACTGGCTTCTTGTGGCCTCGAATCTCCAAATATTTATTTCCAAAAAGCTACCAAGGACTATTATCACTCATAAGAACATTTCTTTTCCACTCACGTCTAAAAAGACTGATTCATCAGGAAATAAGGCACAGTCAGACACAGAAGTTTTCAAAATTCTGATCACTTCACACCCTCAGTGGGGAATTTTTTATCCTTCACCATAAGAAAACTTAGAGAAACTCAGAAATTGCCCTTTAATCATCTCGCTCCGTTGCTGTGTAAATGGTAGCTGTGGCTGCTTAAAAAGGCGCGGTGCTGCTTTGTACTTTCCCACTGATCATCCTGTGAAGGAACGCACAGCTGCTGTAAAAGCCCGACACATCGCCCCACAGGCTTGCCTGCTCCTGCTTCCTTTCCTCTTCAAACTTTGACACTTTCAAAATGGGAGTAAACAAGGAGGACAAAAAAATGCTGAGCCAGGTGTCTCATCAGGCAACTGGATCCAAGAGGGTCCTCTCACTGGGCAAGTTTAGAGCTGGGCTTCTTGCCTACAGCGCTTTCTCAGCAAACACTGACCCCTGCATCCAGATCAATACACCAATCAATCAACTAGCATCTATTAAATGCCCAATATGTGCCAAGCACTGTGTTAGGGCACTGGGGATACAAAGAAAGGCAAAAGACCTCGCGTAGGCAGCATCCAGTCAAAAGGGAGAAACAACATGCAAACTATATACACACATGATATAGAAAGGATAAAATGGGGGTTGCCTCACAGGAAAGGCATTGAGATTAATTAAGGAGGACTAAAGAAATCATAAAAAAGGGTACAAAAATATTTATAGCAGCTCTTTTTGTGGTGGCAAAGAATTGGAAATTGAGGAGATGCCCACCAATTGGGAAATGGCTGAGCAAGTTGCGGTATATGTTTGTGATAGAATATTATTGTGCTATAAGAAATGGTGAGTAGGAGGACTTCAGAAAAACCTGGAAAGACTTACACAAACTGATATTAAGTGAAGTGAGCAGAACCAGAAGAACACTGCACATAGTAACAGCAACACTGTGCGATGATCACATGTGACTGACCTACTCTTCTCCGCAATACAATGATCTAAGACAATTCCAGAAGATTCCTGATAGAAAATGCTGTCCACATCCAGAGAAAGAACTATGGAGTCTGAATACAGATCGAAGCATAATACCATTTTCACTTTTGGGGGGTTTTTTTGTTTTTTTCCTTTTGTTCTATCTCTTCTTTCATAACATGACTAATGTGGAAATATGTTTTACATTATTGCACATGTATAACGCATATCAGATTGCTTGCCATCTTAGGGAGGAAGAATGGGATGGAAGGAGGGAGAAAAAATTTGAAACTCAAAATCTTATAAAAAATAAATGCTGAAAAAACTCTCTTTACATGTAATTGGAAAAAGTAAAATACCATTAAATTTTTCAAAAAGACTTTTTTTAAAAAATTATCAAGAACTTAGAAAGGCTTCTTGCAGAAGGTGGATTTTAGCTGAGACTTGAAGGAAGCAAGGAGGTCGAAATGAAGGAGAGGGTTCTAGTCATGGGGGTCAGCCAGTGAAAATGCTTGGCAACCAGAGATGAAATGTTGTGTTCGAGGAACAGCAAAGAGGTAGGGGAAGGGAATAAGCATTTACGTAACTCCTACTGTGTGCCAGGAACTGTGTTAAGTGCTCTAGAAAAATCATCTCCTTTGATTCTCACAATAACCTTAACAAAGTAGATGCTATTATCATCCTTATTTTATAGTTAAGAAAACTGAAGCAAACAGAGGTTAAGTGACTTACCCAGGATCATGCAGCTTGTAAGTTTCTGTGACAGAATTTGAAATCAGGTCTTTCTGACTCCACTGTGCCACCTAAGGGTTTAAGATTGTATATTTGATCCTGGAAGTAACAGGGACCTACTGGAATTTACTGAGCAGTGGGTGACATGGTAAGATCTGCACTTCAGGAATATCAATTTCACAACTGAGCACGAGACAGAATGGACTGGGGAGAGACTTGAGGCAGGGAAACCCATCGACAGGTTATTGCAATAGTTCAGGTGTGAGGCAATGAGCGCCTGCACCAGGATGTCAGCAGTGTCAAAGGAGAGAAAGGGGCAAATACAAGAGATGTTACAAAAGCTTACTGGGTATGTATGAGCGCTGATTAGCCAGAGCAAATGAGAAAGAGTTAAGAGTCAAAGATGACACTAGGTTGTGAGTCTGGTTGACTAGAAAGAGAGTGGTACCCTCAAACAGCAATATGTAAGTTAGGAAGAGGGGAAGGCTTTGGAATAGAGACAATGAATTCAGTTTTAGACATGTGAAATTACAGATGTGCTCAAGGTGTCTACTAGGCAACTGGAAACTGAAGCTTGGGGGAGATGTTAGGGCCCAACAAGCAGACTGAGAGACATGTGAACAGAGATGGTAATTTAAACCAGGAGGGCTGATGAGATCATCATAGAGGGGAGAAGAGGGCCCAGGATAGACCTTTGGAGGATCTCTACTGTTAGCAGACATAGCCTTAGATGAAGATCCAGTCAAGGAGACAGAGAAGGAGCAGTCTGACAAGCTGGAAGAAAAACAGGAGAGAGTAGTGTCCTGAAATCCTGGAGAAGAGAATATCGAGAAAAGAGAAGGTGACTGACAATGTCAAAAGTTGGAGGGGTCAAGGAGGATGAAGATTAAGAAAAGGCTCTTAGACTTGTCAAGAGACCATTGGTACCTTTAGAAAGAGCAGTTTCAGTTGCACGATAAGGTTGAAAGCCAGACTGCAAAGATGTTAAGAAGTGAGGAGAGGAAATCAGAGGTATGTCTTGCAGCATACAAGAAGGTAAGCCCCCAGAGTAAGATTGACAGGACCACAGCCAAGCAGCAATGGAGGGTTCTTTGAGGATGGGGACACATAGGCATATTCACCCTCTCTTTGGCTACAGCTCCAAGCTATGCAGTTTAAGTTTGAGATTTGTGGCCAGGCCACGCTGATATCTCTTTCAGAAGATTCTTTAAAACTCAGAAGTATGACACAAACCTGAATACATAAGACCTATTATTTTAAAACAAAGAAAAAATGCCATCTTGTCTTTCACAAGTAAAACTATAACAAAGTTTGGGACAGAAACAAAGGAAAATCTGAGCCTAGTATATTCTCCATTAAGTATCAAAGACTAAGACTGTTCTGGCCTGAGCTCAAGCCACTAAAAACCAGCTATTAAAGCAGGTCCTGTTTTTCAAATGCCTTCCAATTCATCAAGAAGATACCTTCCTAATGAAGACAAAACAGTTTTATCTAATAGTCAGTCAACAAGCTTGTATTTATTGGGTGCTTGCTAAGGGTTTGGGGGGGGATGGGTACCAACACATAAAAAAGTAACTGAATACACAGAAGCTATCTGTAGGCTAAATGGAAGGGAATCTGAGGAGAATTTTAGCCTTTAGTACAAAAGTTCAGATGGAATGGAAACAAGTTTCTAGTTCTTTAATGTAAGTGAAGCATACTACATCCCAAAGCAGCTGCAGTAATTTGCTTCTGCTATGAACTGAGGTTAAAAGACTATACCCAAGAGACTGGGAATGTTTAGCCTGAAGAAGAACCTTAACAAGGGACAGGATGACAGCTGCCTTCAAGTCTAAAGAAGAGCTCAGCTTTCTTTAACGCCAAAGGAGAAAATTAAGAACAAATGGAGAGGCAGATTTGGGTTCACCAGATGGAAAGTCCGAATGCGAACTGGTCCAAAATGAAGTCGCTGCCTCACTTGGGAGGACAGATCACTGAATCAGAGGCAGCAGGGATCTTTCTACAGAGGAGGAAGTGGAGGCCCATAGGTGGATGACCTGCAGGGCTCACACAGCTACTGTTTGAGGTGGATTCTGACTCCAGGGACAACACGCTTACCACTGCAAGTCTTCATTCTAGAGCCGAATGAACAAGTCAACAAGCACTTACTAAGCACCTGCTACATACACGCCAGGCACTGTACTAGCTCAGAGAATACAAAGGTAAAAGATAGTCCCTGCTGGCAAAAAGCTCACAAGTCTAATGGGAGAAACAATATACAAACTACTAAAATGGCCATCACTACAAGATCCAACCCAGTAAGACAGAGCTCCCTTTTTACAGAAGAATTCAAACTAATAATTGATTTATCCCATAATAAACTGAACCAGAAGTCTTAGTTTTCTCTGTTAAATTCTAGTCACCATTCACCTGTATATGGATTCTCAGCAGCCCCTTCAGAGATAGCCAGTACAGCCTCTATAATCAACACCTTTCTAGCATCCCCCACCCCCAGTCCCATTACCTGGCAGTACATGCTCTGGGAATAATGTCTAATTAATTAGCCTACATAAAACATCGGGCTGCCTTCCAAATCTGACTTGGTATTATGATCTGCAATTGGGCTTTTCATGCCTCTGCCTTCCTCCAGAGTTGATTAGCTTATCTGATTTAACCAGCTGCATAAAGTGATCAAGGTCAGGGGTTCAACCCACATGAGCCACTTAGTTTCTCTTTTCTATGACCACCTTAGAAGTGGAAGGCTGACACTCAAACTGCCTGGGACCTGCAAGGTCTCCCTCTGCCTGGGGGCCATCTCCAGTCATCCTGATCTGTAATTTGCCACTGGACCCAGATAGCTCTGGAGAAGAAAGTGAGGCTAGTGACTTTGCACAGCCCTGCCTCACTTCAATCTAATTCACTTGCAAGTCATGACATCACCTTCCCAATGTCAGAGTCCTCTTCCAGAAAGAAAGACAAACAACAGCCACCTTCTCTTTTCAATGACCACCCTCCAAGTGGAAGGCTGACACTCAGGCAAACTGCTTGAGACCTACATTCAAGGATCACAGGCTTGGAGGGGTTTGCTGCAGATGTCTGCAGTCACCTCTCAAGTGGGGTCCAATTCTACCTTTCTACAACTCTACCAGATCCATAATCATTCTCTAAACAAGCCTCTCCCCCCTCCCCGCCCCAGGCCTGGGTGCCTAAGCACAACAGAGCTAGCTGGGCAGGGACAACCTTAGAGTGGAAAAGCAAGAACTGACAACCTTTACAAAATTCAGCTTTTTCTGATAACAAAGGCCATGTGGAAAAGGAATAAACTGAATCATGCTACACAGGAAAAAGTTTTAAATTCACAAGACTATTCAGGCTTCAAAATCCATCACTAACTGAGGAATGAACTTGGAGGGGGTAGCAAGGGAAGTTGCTACTTTTAAATACATTGACATTGTTTCTTTTAATAATCATCATTATAATACTACTCCCACCTTTCCCCAGAGGAAACAACAATGTATAATTCTGGACTGGGAAAGTCAAAGTGTCAGACAAAAAGGGATTAAATGAAATGTGGTCCTGCTTTGTCAGAAGCAGAACAAGCCCTTTGATTAGACCTTCATTCTCTTCCTCCTGGCCAACCCACAGCAGTAAATGTTACCTAAGGAGGGGGGTATTACAAACTGGGGTTTCTTTCACCACCTTGGCTACCCCTACAGGGAAAATCAAGGCTCTACTAAGAATACCCTGGAAAAGGAGGAGGTGGAGGGGAAGAAAAAAACTGGAGAAGTCAAGATAAGGCTGACTCACCCCACTTAAAAAACAAAAACAAACCCCCAAAAAAAGGGCCCCCCTCCAGCAATGCAGCTGCCGAAAGGCATCCCAACCCAGGCCCAGGCAGCTCATTCTGGGGCTTGAACTGAGCCTACTTCCCTACCCAGCCCAGTAAAGGGAAGTTCCTGTCTGTCACAACTAGGACAAGAATTTCAATTCCCCACCCCCTCCTCTCTGAGGGAGAACGGGGCAATTCTCTCCCCTACTTCATGCACAGATACCCCAAGACTGGGAAGTTACCTCCATTTTCCAAGTCAAAACACTCTACCTCTGGGGGCCTCAGTTTCCTCCCGTGTAAAATATCTGAACTAGATGATTTAGGGGGAGCAGCTTAGAGCACTGAGCCTGGAGTCAAGAAGACCCGAGTTCAAATCTAGCCTCAGACACTTACAAGCTGTGTGAACCTGGACAAGTCATTTGATCTGCCTCAGTTTCCTCAATTGTAAAATGGGGATCATAACAGGGTTGTGTGGGTCACATGAGATAAAATTTGTAAAGTGTTTAGCACAGTGCCTGGCTGAGAGCAGGCAAGCGCTCTTGAATCCTTATTGTCTACACCCTGAGATCACAGAAATCCTCATCCCCAACCTGGATCTCAGGCTCCCAAGCCACAAAACAAGGGAGCTGAACCAGAGGTGCTCCTGTCTGAGCCTCAGTTTCCTTAACCTTTACCATGAAGGAGATGGAGGTCAGAAGTCTCCTGCACAAAATCCTACGATCCAACCTCTTCATGTCACAGCAGTCACTCAATAGACGTTTAGAAAGCGCCTACTATGTGCTAGGTGGTGTGCTAAGCACTGAGGATGCCAAGAAAGGCAAAGACAGAGCCCTCACCTAGGAGGAGCTGCCAGCCCCAACGGACCTGCACCATGCCCATAATTCTGTCCTAACAACCACACTGATTGCGCACTTCAAGGCCAGAAAAGCACTTGATATATATTCTCATCTGAGCCTCGCAACGAGCCTGGGAGGTAGATGCTGTTATTATCCTCGACTTACAGATGAGGAAACTGAGGCAGGCAGGTGAAGTGACTTGTCCAGAGCCACCCAGCTAGCTTTTCGGGACTCCGACTCTAACATTTTTTCCCTTTTACAGCCCCCAGTCCTACGACCCCAGCCCTGCATCTGACAAAGGCAGACGCTGGCCCGGGGCAGCCAAGTGGTCTCTGAGGAGTGGGCGCACTGCCTCCCCCCAGACCAAGGCTAAAGCCCCTTCGGGTCCACAGCCTGAGGTCCCACGGGGTCGTCCGGCCCCCGGGGGGATCCACGGGAACCAGGCCGCCGCGGCCGCGGAGCCCGAGACTGGGCACGAGGGGCGGCTCCGGCCCCTGCAGCCCAGCCAGAGGACACCGCGGCTGGGGGCGCCCCGAGGCCCGGCCCTTCCCGTCTGCGAAGAGGAAATCCGGGCTGGGGGAGGGGAAGCTCCTCGGACCGGCGGGGCCGCGGAGCCCGGGGGGCGCGCTGCGAGGGGCGGGGGCGCACTCACCCACTTTGTCCTTGCCGTACATGTGCCCGGCCACCTGGTGCGAGAGCGGAACGCAGCCGTTGAGCAGGAGCGGCGAGGGCGGCGGCGGGGGCGGGCTGGGGGGCGCGGGCGCCGGGGCGGCCCGGCGCAGCCGCAGGGCGGGGGGCTCAGTAGCCATGGCGGGCCGGGGGCGGCTCAGGCTCCGCGCTGCGGGGGGGCCCGATGCCCAGGCCCCGGGCGGCCCGCCGGGGCCGTGACCGTGACCGGCGCCGCCGCTGCCTCCGCTGCCTGGGGCGCGCGCTGGGGCGCGAAGCCGGCGCCCATGACGCGCTTGGCACCCCCGGGGCTCCGGCTGCGGCCGCCGGCGGCTGCTGAAGCTGCTGCTGCCGCCGCGAGGTCTGCCGAGCACAACCGGCCGCTCGGGCGGCCCCGCGATAGCCCTCAGGGCCGCGGAGGAGGCCCCGCCCCCGGCCCGGCCCGACTCCGCCCCCGTGCGGGGCCGGCTCCGCCCTCTGCGCGCAGCCCAGGCCCCGCCCCTCCGACGGCGGTGACGGGGGAGGGAAGAGAGGGAAAGAGGGGAGAGCGCATGAGGGAGGGTGGCGTATGCGCCTTCAGCCCTGCCTCCGTGCGCAGCTGCCCTGCGGCTACTGGGCATGCCTGAGGGGCGGGGCGCCAACATTGAGCATGCCTAAGGGAGTGGCCCCTCCCCCTGTAGCTCCCCTCACCCCTCCAGGAGGGACAGAAAAAAAAAAATCCCTCTTGTCCGGACACACTCCCTGGCCACCTCGAAGCTACTGAGCATGCTCAGGAGGGCTCACCCTGTGAAGCAGAGAGCCTAACCTCACACAGCGTCTCTGACGACTTGCGGTTTCTAAGCATGCCCAGAAGTTGGCAGCCCCTGCCCCTAAGGGTGAGGGCTGGGAGTCAATCCATCAGTGAGCATCTATTGTTACTAATAACTATTGTTAATTAATAGTAGTAAATAAAAATAGCCAAAAAAAAGGCTAGGAAAATGAGCAAACAACAGAAAAAGCTTGAACCATTAAAAGCTTCTACAGTGGCAGGGAAGCCTCAGAAAAAGACAATGTGAAAGAATACAAACAAAACCTCAAAGAAAAATACTAACTGGACCCAAGGCTAGTAAGAATTTCTGGAGGAGTTAAAGAAAGAGATGAGTGATAGAAGAAAAATAAGGAAACGAAATATGAGTGATGCAAGAAAATTAGGAAAAGAGAATTACAGCTTGGTAAAAAGAGGTACAAAAATTCACTAAAGGAAAGAATTTTAAAAGAATTGGCCAAATGGGAAAAGGGGCACAGAAGTTCACTGAAGAAAATGATTCCTTAAAAAATTAGAATTTGGCAAGTGCAAACTAGTGACTCCATGAGACTTCATGAAAAAAATAAAACTAAGAGAAGTAATATTTTTCTATTATATTAATAACCAAATATTAAATTAGGATTAAGGCTTTTTCTCTTTACTTCCTCATTCAGGGACCAGCCTCTGTAAGTCAGCCAGTCAGTCTCTGAAGGACATTGCTGACTGATGATACAGTCCAAAATGCTCTGGGGAACATGCTTAGAAATCTTAGGCAGAACCTTATCCAACTAGGAGACCTTACTTCTGTTTAGAGTGTCAACAGAATTTAATCTAGATGAATTCCATCCCCAAAGTCCACTGGATAGGGCAACCCAGCTCATGAAAGAGAAAATCAACCAGAGTGGCCTGAGTAGAGATGTCCAGATGACTGGAGTCTTCCCCTCAAGCCACATTCTCAGCAGGAGGAGCTGAAGACTTTTAGCCCACCTCCTCATTAATTGTTCACCAATCAGTGTTATTTTCACCTGTCAGGGGTACCCCCTTTCCTAAAAGTACATTAAGGCATTCAGTATATGTGTTAGGGGGTCTTTGGTTACCAAGCAAAATCACTGACCATCAATTTGTCGATCATCAAATAGCCTAATTAATAAATTGATTATTAATTACACAGAAACTCTGTCTCTCTAGCTTTTCATTCATCTCAAAACAAAGTCAAAAGAATGGGGGGAAAAAAGATAGAAGAAAATGTAAAGTATCTCATTGGAAAAGCAATTGACCTGGAAAACAAATCAAGGACAGATAATTATTAAACTACCTGAAAGCCATAATTTTAAAAAGAGCGTAGATGTTATATTTCAATGAATTACACAGGAAAACTGTTCCTATATCTTAGATCCAGAGGGTAAAATAGAATTTGAAAGAATCACTTCCTACAAGAGATCCCAAAATGAAAATTCCCAGGAAACTTACAGCCAAAATCTAAAGCTCCTAGGCCAAGGAGAAAATATTGCAAGCAGGAAAAAAAGAAACAATTTAAATATTGTAGAAAAGAAGCAAAGTCAGTATCACACAAGATTCCATTTTAAAGTAGCCTCCATTTTAAAGGAGCAGAGAGTTTATATTCCAGAAGGCAAAGGAGCTAGGATTATAAACAAGAATAGCCTGCCCAGCAAAACTTAATATGTAGTATAATCCTTCAGAGGAAAAATTGATATTTAATGAAAGAGAGGAGTTCCAAGCATTCCTGATGAAAAGACTAGAGCTGAATAGAAAATATGACAATCAGAAGACTCAAGAGAAGCATAAAAATGAAAGCATGAAAAAGGGATCATAAGGTACTCAATAAAGTTAAACTGTTTACATTCCTACATGGGAAAAAGATACATGTAACTCCTGCAAACCTTATCATTATTAGGGCAGTTAAAAGGAGTCTTCATAGACAGAGGGCATGAATGTGAATCAATTATGTTGGGATAATCTCCAAAAATAAAAATATAATGTAAGGGTGAGAAAGTGGGATGTACTGAAAGAAAGCGGAAGTGAGAAGTAGAATGGGGGAAATTTTTCTCATGTGAAATAGGTGTGCAAGGAAGAGCTTTTATAATGCAGGTGAAAATGGCAGGGGAGGGGGGAAGCAATGCTTGAACCTCACTCTCATCAGAATTTGTTCAAAGAGGGAAGAATATCTATATACATTCAGTTGGGAATAGAAATCTATTTTACTCAAAAGGGAATTAGGAGGGGATGAGAACAAGAGATTGGGGGGGAGATGACAAAAGGGGATGTTGTATTAAGGGAGGCAGTGGTCAGAAACAAAACAGACTTTTGAGGAGGGGCAGAATAAAAAGAGAAGGAGAAGAATAAAGAAAAGAATATGGGATAGAGAAAATACACAGTTAATAATCGTAACTGGGAATGGGAATGGGATGAGAGCTAACCCATAAAAAGGAAGCAGTAGCAGAATGGATTAAAAACTAGAATCCAACAATATTTTATATACAAGAGACAGAATTTAAAACAGAAAGATATACATAGTTAAAATAAAGGACTGGAGCAGAATCTATTATGCTTTACTTGAAGTAAAAAAAAAAAGGCAGGGCTAGCAATCACAATCTCAGACAAAGCAAAAGCAAAAAGAGACCTAATTTAAAAAAAAAAACTAAAATTAAAAGGAAACTACATTTTGCTAAAAGGTACCACAAACAATGAAATATCAATCAAATCAACAAATTTCTCTGATAAAGGCTTCATTACTCAAATGGAAAGGAAATGGAATAAATTTATAAAAAATAGTAACCATTCCTGAATTAATAAATGGTCAGAGGATATGAACAGGCAGTTTTCAGATGAAGAAATGAAAGCTATCCATAGCCATATGAAAAAATGCTCTAAATCACTGTTGATTAGAGAAAGGCAAATTAAAACAATTCTGAGGTACCACCTCACAGCTATCAAAAATGACAAATGCTGGAAGGAATAAGGGGAAAATAGGTACATTAATAAATGCTGGTGGAGTAGAGGAACTGGTCCAACTATTTTGGACAATAATCTGGAACTGTGCCCAAAGGGCTATAAAATGGTGCATATACTTTGATCCAGCAATACCACTACTAAATCTGGACCCCAAAGAGATCAAAGAAAAATGTACAAAATGCACAGCACTTTTTGTGGTAGCAAAGAATTGGAAACTGAGGGGATGCCCATCAGTTGGGGAATGGCTGAACAAGTTGTGGCATATGATTATGATGGAATGCTCTTGTGCCATAAGAAATGATAAAGGGGTTGGCTCCAGAAAAATATGACAAGACCTAAATAAACTGATGCAAACTGAAGTTCGAAGAACTAGGAGATCATTGTGCACAGTAACAGCAATGTTGTAATGATGATCAACTGGTAAAGACTTGGCTACCCTGATTGATACAAAACAAAGACCAGAGACAATTCCAAAAGACTCATGATGAAAAAATGCTATCCATCTCCATAGAGAGAACTGATGGACTTGTGAGAAATGCTAACAGTTTGGTTCCTACAGAATTGCTAAGAAAACAGGACAGGGGGAGATTGGTTTATTGGTTTACACAAATATGTAAATAGGGCAGGGGGAGATTGGTTTATTGGTTTACTGGTTTACACAAATATGTAAACAAGATGAAGGGGAGACTGGTTTTCACAGACTCTATAGAAACAATAGATATTGCATTGCAAACACAGATGTCAAATGGACCCCGCAGGAATGGTGGGACAAGTTGGGGGTTAAAGCCAAGTAATCCTATATAACCCCTTGCTCTGCTCCTGTATAGGTATGCGATTCCAGTGAGGGAACACACCCAGTTCTCAAGAGAATTGCTAATAAAGGCACCTCTCACTCCACAACTGTCATTTCCTTATGACCCTGCTAACTCTTGTTCAGGGAATTCACTGAGCCCAGTCTCGGTCTGAATTCTGAATTGAATCTGGAGTTTTTATAACAAACTCTTAGTGCAAATTGAAGTAAATTTCCTTTTTTTTTTTTTTTGCAATTTAGCTAATATGGAAATATGTTTTGCATGAGTCCACATGTATAACTGATATAGTGTTTGCCTTCTCAGTGGATGAGGGAAAGGTTAGAAGGGAGGGAAAGAATTGGGAACTCAAAATTTAAAAAGAAAAGAATGTTAAAATAAATAAATAATAAAATGCAAAAGAAAAAATCATCAAAATATACAATCATTTCAATATAGGAAGAACAGGAATGATGATTATATTTGAACTGTGAGTTTCCATTATGTACAGTTTTTAAATGCATTTACATTAAATTTAACAAAGTAGTAAAAAATTGTTCTGTTTGTGTCTTTTCCTGCACTTCTTTTTAGATTTTCTTTACCTCTGCATTTTTTGAAATGTTTTGCTGAAGTTGTTTCTTGGACTAGATTTCAGTCACTTAGTCAATAAACATTTAAGAAGTGCTATCCTATTATATGCCAGGCAATGTGCTGAGTCAGTACTGGAGATACAAAGAAAGGTAAGAGACAGTCCCTGCCCTCAGGGAGAGGCAACTTGCAAACATCTCTGCACAGATAAGCTATATACAGGATAAAATGGAAGTAGTCAACAGAGGGAAGACACTAGAATTCAAAGAGATCAGGAAAGGCTTCCTGTAGAAGGTGGGATTTCAATATGATTTTGAATGAGCTTCTTGTAGAGCTTGTCCCTAGAAATGTACATCTGAAGCAGACAGAACAGATGGACAATAAGCTGGGCCCAGAGGAATAGAGACAGATTGTTTTCAGGGAATTGGCAAAACTCCTTTACTGACCCCAATCTTCCTGTGAAAGCAAAGGTCTGTCTTCTCAATAAAAGCATTTTACAGTGTTGCTCTATGGCAGCAAGATATGGACCACCACTGTCTCTGAGGAACTCCAGAAGAATCTATCACTACCCAAAAATGAATCTCCACTCTCTTAGGGGTGACTCTATGAACACACATTAGCATGTGTCAAATACATCATCATGCCGAGAAGATGATAGTATTAAGATGATTAGCAAAGGCAGCATGTATTTGTGGTATTTGATCTGAGCTTTCAAAGAATCTAGGGATCAAGAGAAAAAGAGAGAGGACATTCTAAAGAAGAGCTATGCCCAAGTCCCAGAGAGAGGAGATGAAGCATCTTGCCTGAGGAATAGCAGCGAGGCCGTTTGGCTCAATTACACAGTGAGTTAAGGCTGGAAAGGTAGTTTGGAGGCAGGCTGTGAAGGGTTTAAAATGCCTAATGGAAACATTTACATTCAATCCTAGAGAACCGCTGTACTTTATCACCAAAGACAATGAATTCTATTTTGGACATGTTGAGTTTGATATATCTATGGAATACCAGTAGAGATGTCAAGCAAACAGTTGAAAATATGAGACTAGAATTCAAAAAGATTCTCCCCTTCCAGTACTCTCTAGTCTTCTCTTCTCCAACCCAAACAATCCTAACCAACAGATAGTACGAATTCATGCTCCATTACCATTCTGGTTACCATCAATCAATCAATCAACATTTACTAAGACACAATGGAGGTAGACATTAGCCAATTTATGTGCAAAGTCGGGAGGTGAACACTAGCCAATTTACCAGTGTCCTTCCTAAAATGCGGTACTCAAAATGGAGCTCAGTGTTCTAGGTGACCTGACCAGGGAAAAATAGAGCAGGACCATCCCATCCTCAGTTCTGAGTACTATGCCTTTCAACAAAGTCTAAGACATCATTAGCTTTTTGGTCTGCTAATACAAACACCTTGTTTGTTATTATTTCCATTTGCATCCCTAAAAGACCCTGAGGTGTTTCTGCTTAGTTAGATATCTGGCCAGACTTGTTTTAAACTGGCTTTACCCTCCCACTGTCTATTTTATGAGATGATAATGCTCCTATTATTTCAACATCTTTATTTATTGGGTTTTATAAACAAGTTTACATTCTAACACAGTGCTACCTTTAGTCTACTTGTGGCATTCACTTTACATGGGTTAAACTGTTGAGCAAAATTATTATAGTAAGTGTTAATGCTATTTCTGTTGTCCGGTTCCCAGTTTTATTTGTCAGTTATTTGTAGTTCAAGGTTAGGTTGTTTCAACTTTATGCTACATGTTTTTCTTATATCCCACAGCAACAATACATTTTTTTTCCTGTCTATTAAAATAAAATCCACTTCACTCTTTATGGTGTTGTTTGGTATTCATCATGTCCAATACCTATCATCCTTTTCTCAAAGAAAATGTGCATGACAAAGAAGCATGAGGCTTCTGTGTAAACCAGAAGTCTTTGGCCTCTCTCATTCCTTTGTACTGAACTATGTTTTTCCCTATTTTTTTTCTCCTCATCTTTAGTGGGGCCATCTACAGTTGTCCTGATCTATATCTGGCCATCGGGCCCAGATGGCTCTGGAGGAGAAAGTGAGGCTGGTGACCTTGCACAGCCCTCTCTCAATTAAATCCACTTCACTCGCAAGTCATGGCATCATCTTCCTGATGTCATGGTCCTCTTCAAGAATGAAGGACAAACTACAAGAACCTCATCTTTAACTTTTCTCATCTTTGTTTTGAAGTCATCAAGTGTCAGAGTATATGTTTATTTCATTTGGAGGGGCTTATCAAGTTCTTCCATAAATTTCTGTTACTTCACCCTCAGCTACCAACGTTGGTACATGAGCTACAATTATTTTCATGATGGTCTTTTTGCAAAGACATCTTTGGTTGCTGCAATACACGATAACCAAATATCCCGCGAGAGAATGTTTTTTCTTATATTTGGGCATATAGTAAATTTAACTCATCTAGTTCTCCAAGAAGGACTTTTGAGCCATCCATCCATTTAGCCACAACTTCCTTGGGGTTCAATGAAAGAAAGAAAGAATGAAACACATACTAGGTGTTAACACATTTGGGTATACCAATAGAAGACCAAGACAGACCATGTTCTCAAGGAGCTCACATGTTAATAAAAGGAGACAAAACAGAGAGGAAGTTTCTGGTGCAGTCAGCTAAAAGGTCCAGTGATTCTTGCAGCAAAGCAGATGGTAACACATCTTCTTTACTGTTGTTCCCATTAATAAAGTTGTGTTAGTTTCTGATGTTGAACCATTTGGTGGTGCTAAGGACTGTGGCATCTAGATCTTTCATCCTCATGCCTTTAGTAGCTCTGGCTGCTAAGGAGGTTGGTGGGGAGGAAGGAGGTAGAGGTAGAGGAAATTGCTGAGTCACAATTCCACAGGGGCTGCTTCTCAGGATCATGGCTGCAGGGGACAGGTGGGTGGTCTGGGCAGGAAGGCTTTTAGTTTACCTGCCCAGGACTGCTTTACTAATACCGGTTGGTATTAGTCAGTCAACTAGCATTTATTAAGCACCTACTATGTGCTAGTCTTTCTGCTAACTGCTAGGAATACAAAGGCAAAAAAACTCTTCCCACTCATTGCCCTCCAGGTGTTCCCAATCTAATGCAAATGGTGGCAGTGTTGGTGTACCCCTTCTCCACAAGGGTTGCTCCCCTTGATGGTGACTAAAGGGTTGATCTGGAAGCAGGAACAATAATTTAGAGGATACTGTTGTTATATGTGTGTGTATGTGATGTAGGTATGTATATACAACATATAGATATATACATGCATGTATATATGTAACATAATGCATATTAGTTATGAAGTACATCAAAATTAATATTCTCTGGCTTTTCTAGCATTATATCCACTCAATCACTTAACAAGGCACTTACATTCAGACCTGTTGTCAAATTAAAGGTTATTGACAACCTAAAAGCTGTGTGATTCTTACTTAGCGCCCTTTCCTGACTGCTAAAGCAGAAGGGGGTTGGTTACACAGGTCTGTGGACTATGTCTTCTTTTTCTTTTTCATATGGGTCGTCATGGCCCCCCCAAAATTAAATCATCACCACGTGACCATCCTCCTGATGATATGACTCTCTGTAGTGACTTAGGTTGGTTCTTCCTAGCAAACATTTCCTGCCTTCACAGAGACTGGATTCTGTCTGGCTAGACAACACTCACACATACTATATAAGGATGTGTGAAACAGATACAACATGGCTTTTGTATTTAAAGGGGAAGGATTGGGGGAAGAGAGACTACCAGAAAATGAATCCTGAGGAGTCTTGATGAAAACCAATCTTCACTGGGTCCAACCATCCCCACTAGCTTTCATCCTGTATCTCTCCTCCCCCTCTTGGCTGAACTCACTGGGAAAGCTATCTATACTACAGGTGCTTCCACTTTCTCCCCTCTGGATTTGAATCCTTCTGCATTCTACATTCTGAAGAATGAATGAATGAGCGAGTGAATGATTTATTGAGTGCTTACTATGTACGTAACACAGGGCTAAGCCCTGGGATACAAATAGAAAAGTCAGTCCTGCTAATGGGGAAAACAACGCATGGAAGATTGAACTACAAGTTAAATAGAAAGGTTCTATGGTCTTGATGAGGTTGGGATCTGGATTCCAGAAAGGAAAAACCTTGGACTTTCCCACACAGCCAAATCTCTGGCGTTCATCTGAGGCTATAATCCCATTAACTGGCCTTTCACTGTGGCTACACCCAATCTCCCCTCCATTGTCTTACCTCCCTATAGCCCCCGACATTTCCCACCCTTAATCCTAGCTAGGCTCCATTCTCCCTTGGCCAAGTGGTCCAGGTGCCAGAAGTTCTATTCGCCCCAGCTTATTGGCCACTCCCATTCAGATCTTCCTTAGACCCCTTCTCTAGTCAACCCAAACTACATGGCTACTCCTAGATCCCTCCCACAGTCTTTCTGTATATAAGTTCCATTTTGTCTCCACTGAGGTGCTTAGATTCTTAAAATCTAGCCATTGCACAGATTCTTATAATCTAGCCAATAGCTTACTAATGTTCAGCCTCCTTAAGAGTCTGCCCAAAATGACAGATGTTCTAATAAACCTTGTCTTTGGCCGAAAGAAGGCTTGGGTTGAATTCTTTTCGGCAGGACCTGCATGTTCTGATTTTGGGGTTCTAGCACCCCTAAACATTAACATTTTGGTGGCCCATACGGGAAAACTGCCTAACCCCAAGTTCTTCTCCAGCCAAGACTAGAAGGTATATAAGCCTCTCCCCCTCCCTTTCTTGCTCTGCAGTTGGGGGTCACTCTCCAAGCACCAAGGCTTGGAGGTGTTTTTCAGGCAGTTACGAGACCATCTCAAACTCGGCCTGATGCACTCTGAGGCTCTCTGTCCACTGGGTTAGTTCGAGGCCATGGACCTGGGTACACCTTCCACAGCATAGAGGACAAGGATAAACGCCCTATCAGGAAGTGTATGCCACTGCTCAGATTCTTAGAATCTGGCCAATACCTCACAGACTCTCAGATTCCTCAAGAGTCTGGCTAATATGGCAGATCTTTAATAAACCTTTTCTTTGGCTGAAAGAAGGCTTAGGTCGAATTCCTTTGGACAAGACCCATGTGTTGCGATCTTGGGGTCCCAGCACCCCTAAACCTCATCAGTCTTTACGGCAAAGCAGATGGTCATTTCCACTGATAAAATCATTTTGGTTTCTGATGTTGAACCATTTAACAACGCCAACTATTTTGGCATCAAGAACTTTCTTTTCTGGGTCTTCAGTAATTGTGACTGTAGGACCTACAGAAGCAGTTGCCAGGTTGGTGGCTTCTGACCTCATCATTCAACTACGCTCTTTAAAGTTACTGATGATCTCCTCATTGCCAAATCTCATGGCCTTTTCTCATTCCTCATTGCAGTCTTTGGCATTTCCATCATCATTTCTTCCTAGGTAGTCCCTCCTGATTCTCCTCTGATGAGTCTGACCACTCGAACTCATGCAGTTTCTTCATCCAGGTCACATCCCCTAATTGTGTATATGAAGGCTCTGTCCTGGGTCCTCTTCAATTTTTATGCTATACCAGGTGTCAGCAAACTACAGACAGGAAGCATGGGGGCTTGTTTTTATCTAGCCTTTGAGCTAAGACTGGTTTTTACATTTTTGAATATAAAAAAGCCTTATTTAAAAATGTAAAAAACATTCTTTGTTTTCAGCTGTACCAGGCAGGAGGTCAGATTTGGGCTGTTGTCCATAGTTTGTTGACCCCTGTTCTACATGATCTCAATTGGTGATCTCACCAGTTCCCTTAGGTTCAATTATCATCTCTATAAAGTTAATCCCCAGATTTATATAGCCAGACCTAAGCTTTCTCTGAGAAAGATCATCTATTGCCTTACAGACATCTTGAATCAGAGGTCCCCTAAGCATTTCAAACTCAAGCTATCCCAAGTAGGACTCATTGTCTTTCTTCTCAAGCCTTCTCCTCTTCCTGACTTTCCCATTACTGCTAAGTGTGGCACTATCCTTCCAAATACCCAGGCTCAGCAACCTTGGGGTCCTCCTCAATTTCTTACCTGAGTTCATCCCACATACTCACTACATTGTCAAATCTTGTCATTTCCCCCTCCCCAACATCTCTTACACACATCCTCTTCTCTGCATCCACACAGCCGCACGGCTGATACACAGGCTGTCCTCATCACTCACCTGGACTACCGCAAGAGGCTCTGAATTGCACTAACTCATCTCTCTCTCTCCATTATAGCCTTCATTCATTTATTAAAATGATTTTTCAAAAGTACAGATTTGGCCAAGTGAGCCTCCCCTCAACTCTCAATAAACTCCACAGCTCCCTGTTATGAGCAAGATCAAATATAAAGCCCTCTGTTTATAATTTAACACCCTTGTTATTGCAATTATGGACCAAGGGAGAGGTGATGAGGTCCTGAACCAAAGTAGTGGCTGAGTGAGGAGAAAGACGGGGATAAATGCAAGAGATGGAATAAAAACAGAAATCACGAGATTTTACAGCTACTGTGGAAGCAGTAAAAGTGAGGAGTCAAGGATGATACTAAGGTTGGGAGGGATGGGAGAGATCTCTACAACAATATGGGGATTTTTAAGAGAGAAAATGAGTTTGAGATAACCAGTCTGAAATATTCAATGGAATAAGCAGTTTGTGAGGCAGTTCTGGAGCTCAGGAAAGAGATTAGGGCTAGATATATAAATGTGGGAGTCACTAAATAGAGCTGATAACTTAACTCATAAAAACCAAGGAGAACCAACTAGAGAGTACAGACAGAAAAGAGGGCTCACATATCTGAGGTTAGATTTGAATTCAGGTCTGTATCACCTAGCTATCAATAGGTACAGAAGACATGTTAGATCTGGAGAGCCTTGGGAATAGAGGTGTATGTAAATACTCAAAATTTAACAATGGCCCTTATGAGCCGTCTCTAGGACATCTGATGCAATTCATCCACTGGTAGGTTTGTTTCTTCACTATCCAAGATAGCTCCTAGAATTTTAACTCAAAGGAAACCATCTAGCTCTACTCCCTCATTTAAGTAGATGAAGAAACTGAGGCTCAGAGACATGAGATGACTTGGCCAAGTTCACTTTGGTGAGCTGGGAGAGCAAAATTAAGGATATAAGCCCGATATTCCTGCATCCAAAGCCCAGCGATCTTTCCCCTTGGATTATAAATAACTTGAAAGACTTTGGAAAGGATTCATGAAACTTCCAAAGTATTTCTTTACCCAGTGCTAATGATATCTAGGAGTTCATTGCATTTCAAAATTTTATCAATACATTATTCATGTTTGGTCTGAAATGTATAACGTACAGCTCAGTTAAGTCTTCAAGTTGGGATCTCACACCAGGTGCTAGGAGAAAACACGCACTTTCCGGGCTACGTGTCAAGGACCTCTTTCCTGAATACGTGCCCATCTGGGAACACGATAACCTCAAGCCAAAGCTAGACATTCTCAGCGCACTCCCCTGATGCGAGGCGTGCATTTGTCTTGTCTGGACATAACTGGGGTGTAGGCTGTTTCCCCTCCTTGAGAGAGGGATGCTCAGGGAGGCGTTCAAAGCCTTTCACGGGGAAAGCTAGGTGGTGCAGGGGATAGAGCTCCGGCCTTGGAGTCAGGAGGTCCTGAGTTCAAATGTGACCTCAGACACTCCATACTTACTAGCTGTGTGACCCTGGGCAAGTCACTTAACCCCGATTGCCTCACACAAACAAACAAAGCCTTTCATGGCCTGGTCCTCTCCTACCTTTGCAGGGCTTACACCCTACCCTGGCCTCTGCTGTGAGTAGTCGCCTTCTGGCGGTCTTCCCTCAGCCCCATGCCCGGAGTGCTCTCCCAGCCGATCTCCGTCTCGGGGCATCCCTGCCTTCCTTCAAGTACCGGCTAAAACTGCACCTCCAGTGCCGTCCCTCCGCTCATCATTTCCTATTCATCCCTGACGCGCATATAGTTGTTTGCCTGGAGTCTCCCTCCCTAGTTAGATTGCAAGCTCCTGGAGGGCAGGAACTGTCCTTTGCGTCTTTGCGTATACCCAAGCTTAGCCCCGTGCCTCGCAGACAATAGGTGCGTACTAAATGCGCACGCCCAGCAGTTCTGCTTTGCCCGTTCGTTCCCACAGCAAAGACAACCGAACCCGGGGAGCCGACCAAGCCACACCGGGAAGGAGAACAGCGACACACGCCCGGACAGGGCGGGGGGGGGGGCCGGCTGCGGAGCCTGACGCGCGCGCATGCTCCGTGCCCCCGGCCTCCGGCCTCTCGTCCCGCCCCTTCCACGTGCGTCTGCCGCGCCTGCGCAGTGCCCTCCGGCCCGCCGGCATTGCTTGCCCTCGAGTCGAGCGTCAGGGTGCGCGGGCGGCCGGCGGAGCGAACCCCGGTGTGCGGTGAGGGCCGGTCGGCACGAGGCTGCAGCGGCGCCCCCCCTCCCCCGCCCGTACACTCCCCGCGGAGCGCCGGCGCCGCCATGGGGCTGCATTCCAACCTCTCGGTGCGAGGTGAGCGCGCGGCCGCCTAACCTTGAGCGAGCGGCGGCAAGGGCGAGGCGGGGCGGGGGAGGGGCCGAGGAGCGGGCGCGGCGGGGGGGGGCTCCGCGGGGAGGCCGGCGCCCAGGGGCCGCCCCCCGCCGTGGAGCGCGCCCACCCGCTGCGATGCTGGGGCGGGGGGGGCGGCTGCGGGCCCTCCGAGGACCCTCCCGCCCTGCCCGCTGGGTCACGGGGAGGGGGCCGGGCCCCGAGGGTGACTCACGGACCCGCCGGCTCACGGGGCCGGCAGCCCCCACTCTCCTTCCCGAGAGATCGGGCCGCTCGCCTGAGCCGAGCCCCCGGGCTTCCCTAGCTGGCCTGGGCCCAGGCTGTGGGAGCTCCCCCTGCCTCCCCACGCTTCCCGTCGGTGCCCGGGGCTGGAAAGGGCATCTTGGCGAAGCCCGCGGGGCCTCGGGCCGGGCGGAGCTGGGGGGGCTGGCTGGCGTTCGGGGGCCCGGCTCGGTGTCACGCCCCAAGGCTTACCCGCAGCCCTCCCCTTAAGACGGGAACATGGGGCAGTGTGCCACCCTAGTTCTGCCCCCGGGAAGCCGAAAGGGCCCGTGCGGAGATCTGCCCGGGTGCAGGACGTTTGTGATGGCGCAGATAATGGGGGAAATTATTTTATCTGATGGGCGGTTTTTTTAGAAAAGGTTTAATTTTATGGTTCCTTCAAATAGATGGGCCCAGTTCCTTTAAAATAAACACTTTATAGGAACTCGGTTTTTCATTAACTTTTCATTTATTGAATATTGTTTGAGTGAGCCTTTTGAAAAGCATCTCTAGTGTGTGAAAACATCATCGTCATCATTATTATTATCATCAGCAGTGACATTAGCAGAGCTTTGGTACTGCTTACTTCACATTTCTACAGGAAACTTGCAGAAGAATTTTTAAACCTGTGGGAAAACTGCTCCCAAGTGTGGTGGGCCACAATAATTTTTAAATAATAATCATAGCGAACAGGCTGTGAAGTTTGTAAAGCACTTATTTACATTCTCATTTGAGCCCCACAACCCTATGAGGTAGGCATTATAAATACCATCACCATTTTACAGATGACAAAACTGAGCCTCTCAGGTAGGTTATATCACTGGCCCAGAGTACCTGGTATAGGAAAAGCCAGACATAGGCTTTGAACCCAGGCCCTCCCTGCTCCAAAGCCAGCACTATCTGCCTTGCCACACTAGGTTGCCTATCTTCCCTCTGAAGCGTATAGCTCTAGAGTGAGATTTTTCAATATCTGCTTGAATTACAGTGCTGGAGATGGTCCTCTACGTTCCATCTAATGTTCCTCATTATCTGGCCGTGCCACACAGTGGCTTTGGATGGACTTAGAGGACCCGGATTCAGATCCTGACTGTGACCTTGAGCAAGTCCCTGGCCTTTGGTTTCCTCCTCAGTAACGTGAAGGAGCTGGACTGGTTGGCTTCTGAGGTCCCTTTTAATTACATTTTATGATCTTGTGAGCCTCCCTGGCTTCAGTGTCCTTCTCTGTAACATAAGGGCCTTGGACCAGGATGTTCTTTGGGATGGCTTCCAGCTTGGAATCCATCATCCTCTAGGTTGTGGCACAAAAGCAGCCTTAGGGCTTCAAGCCCAGGTTATTGTGACATGGCTTTAAAATGTGAGCTTTCCTGAAGCCAAGAGAATATAGCCATGGGAACTTTTAACATCAGTGTTCACTCTGGCATACAGCTGGTGTTGTTTTTGTGTTTTTTCGTTTGTTTTGATGGGATAAATATTTGGAAAAGCAGCTGGTTTATTTAAGCTGTGGGTCCTGCCTTGAGTCTGAGCTTGATTATTCTCTCTCTCTCTCTCTCTCTCTCTCTCTCTCTCTCTCTCTCTCTCTCTCTCTCTCTCTCTCTCTCTCTCTCTCTCTCTCTCTCTCTCTCTCCCTCTCTCTCTCTCTCTCCCTCTCTCTCTCTCTCTCCCTCTCCCTCTCTCTCTCTCTCTCCCTCTCTCTCTCTCTCTCTCTCTCTCTCTCTCTCTCTCTCTCTCTCTCTCTCTCTCTCTCTCTCTCTCTCAGAATCCTGTCAAACTAGAGGAGATTTGGCATCCACCATGACTCTGGGGATGCTCCTTATCCACAGAATGAAAGTACTGGCTTAGATGGCCCCCCAGGTACCTTCTACCTCTGTCTACCCTCTTGAGGCACAGGTCTTGTGGGTTAGTGAGAAGTGCTTGACTTTCTTCTAGACGTGGGGCTGTCACAAAGAGCTGGAGACTTGGTTGATGACCCAGCTGCACTACCTGTGGGTCCCTGGCATGTGCCTTCACCTCTGGCAGCAAATTCTTCACCTGTAAAATGACAGGTTATTCTAGGTGGCCTTGCAGCCCCAAAGCTGTAACTTAGGATGCAGGCCTTTCTCTGCCAGTGAAGCACTGGATGATTCTCTCCTTGTAAAAGGGAGTATGATGTCAAAGGTCAGGAAAACAAAAAATGGTAACAGCCGTCCAATCCAAACCTCACGGTCACATGATATCTGAGGTGGGATTTGAATCCAAGTCTTCTTGACCCCACAGTGAGGGAGGGGCATGGGAGTGAGAAAGCATTTATTAAGCATCTGTGTGCCGGGCTCTGTACTGTGTTTTACAAATTATTATCTCATTTGATCTTCACAGCAACCTTGTGTGGTAGGTGCTGTTGTGATCGATCCCCATTTTACAGATGAGGAAGCTGAGGTAGATGATGGTTAAGTGACTTGCCTAGGTCATACAGCTAGTACATATCTGAGGCCAGATTTGACTTCTGGGGTCTTGCTGGCTCTGGTCTTGTGCACTGTGGCGCCCCCTAGTGGCTGTAGGCATTCTGGCTGTACTGTAGTAACCAAGCTGCTGTCCTTGTCTTGCTCCACCTTTTAGAATTAGGCAATGGCCTGCTGGGTTGACTTTGAGCTTCCCTCTGTTTTCATGTGTTGTTCTTTGCTGTCTTATTTGGTTCTTTCAGCCTCAGTTTCTTGCTTGCAGTAATAGAATAGGGGCCTTTCCCTTGTTTCTTGGTCACCTCCCAAGTATAAGAGTGACAGAATTGGGGGACTTCCTGCTTTGCCCGGGAGCCTAGGGCAGCCCCACATAGGCCACTGCCATTCTTGGGGAGACCACCACTCTTTTGGCCAACTCTCAGTATCTTAGCTTTTTTTCCTCCTGGAGGACATTTCCCTCTACTCCTTCCACAAGAACAGAGCAGGGGGATGGCAAAGGAAATTGAAAAATCCTGAACCGAAACCATTCTTCAGTTAATTCCATGGGAAATGAGTACAGAGAAGAGAAGTGTTTGTTTTTTTTTAATGGGTAGGACAGACTTCTTGGTATTGTTCTGTTGAATAGGATCCGAAGGGAGGAAGTTAACAATAATGGGTAATTGCTGGTAATTAGACTTTCTAAAATATCTTACCTTTCTTCTTTTTAACTCAGGGCTTTGAACTATAGGAGGCATTCAGAGAATACCTGGTCCTTCTTCTCTCCTCTCCCCCCAGTTCTGGAACCATAAACCAAAGTCAAACCATAATTACTAAATGGAGTGTGACTTTTTACTCTCCTTCCAGGGCCCTGCTCAGCACCCCTGTATGTAACTTCAGAGCAGTCACTCCTCCCCCTTTGTGTGTAGTCACCAGCACTGAGAACGAGTGTCCTTGGTTTTGTATTTGTAGCCCTAGTGCATGGATGAATGAAAGGTAAATGGATGACCAGTGGTCAATAGAACTGTGAGGGGATGGATGGAAGAATGGACAGATGGATGAAGGGTGGATACAACAGTGATTAAGTGTTGTTAAGTGCCAGGGTCTGTGTTAAAGGCTGGAGATACAAATACAAACAAGCAAGGCAGTTCTGAAATACGTTTTAATAAGATTGTACATGGATAACTTATATCAGATTTCTTGCCTTCTTGGGGGGGAGATGAAAAATTTGGAACTCAAAATCTTACCTTTTTTAAATATATATAAGTTGGGGTTAAGTGACTTTCCCAGAGTCACACAGCTGGTAAGTGTTATGTGTCTGAGGCCACATTTGAACTCAGGTCCTTCTGATTCTAGGGCCAGTGCTCTATCCACTGCGCCATCTAGCTGTCCCTTGGAACTCAAAATCTTATAAAAATTGAATGTTGAAAATGGTCTTGGGGGCAGCTAGGTGGGCACTTACTAGCTGTGTGTGACCCTGGGCAAGTCACTTAACCCTAATTGCCGGGGGGGAAAATGGTCTTTACATGTAATTAGAAAAAATAAAATTCTATTTTAGAAATATATCATGGACTCTTAAAAAAAAAAGTCAGTCCCTGTCTTCAAGGAGCTTAGCTTCTAATGGGGAAAGGCAGCCCATAAAGGCAGCTGGAGGAGGTGAGGGGAGAAGAAGAGGTGGACCAGAGTATAGGCGGGCATGGTAAAGTAGACAAAATAAGATCCCATTCACAAGCCAGGCCTCTAGTAAGCAGGGTGATGCTTGGGGAAGTACTTTCTTCTGAACAGCATGGTAAAGATAATTCCTTTCAGGAGAGAGAGCATTCTCTGCACAGGTCCAGTTAGTCACTCTCCCGCTTTCTGCCTGTCTGATGTCCTGCTTTCACTTAATTGAGTTTCTCTTGCAGCTTCCCTTCTGCTGAATATATTTCCCAGAGCCAAGTCAGTTCTAACTTAGTTCCTCATTACTGCCTTAACTCTTCAAAGTGACAGTGAGGTAGAATAGAAGGCAGACTGACCATTTTAAAAAATGATTTTGTCTTTTTATCCCCAGGGCCCTTCACACAACAGGCATTTCATAAATGTGGTTTGAATGGAGAGAGGTATACTTCCTTAGTTCCCCTTTTTAAGGAATGTGTTTGGTTCTAAGAGATCAAGAAAGAGGAGTCTTGTGAATAGAACTTGAAAATCTTTAGCAAGGTTGAAAATCCTCCTTGAGAGCCATCCCCAATTGGTGATTTCATGGTATGGATGGCTTGAGAATCTTTCTCCAGAGAAATCCTTGGTGAAAACTTAGCCTCGGGCTTTTGGACAGTGCTGCTTGAGAGTCAAAAGGAAACCTAGATGTGCATCTCATGTTAACTTGTCACTTTCTTTCCTTGCCACTGATATGAGGCCAAATTTATTCTTTTTGTTGTTATATGTAAATAGCAACCATGCATAGGAATAAGTCATTCCACAAGTACTTATTACTGCTATGTACCAGACACCACTAAGTTCTGAGTATGCCAGAAAAGACCACACACACGCACACCCACGCACACACAGAGACAGTTCCTCCTCTCAAGAAGCTCAGTCTAATCAGAGAGACAACATGCAGACAATTGTGTGCATACAAAATATGGACAGGATAGATTGGAGGTAATCAACTGAGGGAAGGCCTTGTCCTTAAGAGACATCAGGAAAGGTTTCTCATAGAAGGTGGGAATATAATTGGTACTCGAAGAAAGCCAGGAGGCAGAGATGAGGTGAGAGTATTCTAGGTATAGGTGATAGCCAGTGAAAATGCCATGATTTGGAGGTAGAATTTCTTGTTCAGTGAACAGCAAGGAGGCCAGTGTCATTGGATTAAAGACTACCGGGAGTGAGTAAGGTTTAAGAAGACTGGAAAATTAGGAGGGGGTAGATTATCAGAGGTTTTTGAATGCTAAACAGAAGACTTCATATTTCGTCCTGGAAGCAGGAAGAGTCACTGGAGTTACTGAGTGGGCGTGGGAGGTGACATGGTCACTTAGGCCCTTTGGGAAGAAGTTTGGCAGCTTCATAGAGAGTAGACAAGAAGTGACTTGTAGCAGGGAGAACAACCATCAGACTCTTGCAGTAATCCAGGGTGGTGGGAGCGTCAGGAGGAAAGGAGGCATAGGATGGATGTTGCAGAGGTCAGGTTGATAGAATTTAGCATCATTATGTGAAAGAAGCACTGAGCCTGCTTACTGAGAGGAAGTGGAGGATAAGTAGAGTCATTGAAGGTTTTGGGTGCTGGCAGGGACTGACCTTAGAGATTCAGCCCCCTAGTTCTCTAGGTGAGGATGATTGAGGCTCATAGAGGTTAAGTCCTTGGCCCAAGATAAGACTTGTGAGCATGTGAGAGTAGGGCTAGTGCGTCTGACACCAAAGCCATTGTTCCTTCCCCAGAACCACAAAAACAAAAAAAATAGCCAAAGTGGAGGGAACATAGGGAGCATAGGGTTGGAAAAAACCCATCTCAAAAGTTGAAAAAAGCTTGTAGATATCACCAAGAGAGAAAGCATCAGAAAGACTTGTAAATGTCTGGAAAGGTGGGAGCAGTGGCCTGGTCGATTCGGGATCACTTGGAGAGATGGGAGACGTAGGTTTCATTTGAGCTTTGGTGTCTGTCTAGGTACTTTTGGCACACTGGGAGAATGGTGCGAAGCGCCCCTCTTCGTCCACTTGACCTTCTCTTCCCAGGTTTTCTCTACCACCTTTTATATGATGTAACAAGTGCAGCTACATGATGTGGTGGATAGCTTGGTAGACCTGGAGCAGGCTTGCCTGGGTACAGCTCCTGCCTCTGGCATTTGCTAGCTTTATGACCCTAGAGAGGCCCTGTAACCTCTCTGGGCCTCAGTTTTCCTCATCTGTAAAATGGGCATCATAATACTAGTGGATCTCTTCCCCTCAGAGTTGTGAGGTTCGGATGAGAGCCTGTGTATAAAGCACTTGCAAATTTGTAAGTACTGGCTGAAGGCCAGTTATTATTGTCTAATATTGTTACCTGTGCTCTGAGGCTATCAGGTAGTACAGAGCTGGCATCTCTCAAAGCTTCCCTGGAGCAGGGGCTGGTGTCCCATTTGGGGACAGGGCTCATGAAAGGCCACATGAACAATATCAAGGAGACACTAAAAATGCACAAGCCAGAGCAGGAGGAAGTTCAGGAAGAGGCAGGTGAGCTGGGCAGTGTAGGTGCTAGAGGTCCTGGCCCTGTGATTTCCCAGTAGGAAGCACCCTCCACCAAGGCAGGTTGGCACCTTCTGTGAAACCTTTGAGTTTTGGAGAGCTGCCTTAGTACTGAGAGGTTGTGACTCACCTTGACACAAGAGCATACCATCCGTATATGTCAGGGGCAGGACTTAAACCTGGCTCTTCCTAACTGTGAGGCCACGTCTCTCTGGTGTGTTAAAATAGTGTATATTTTACAGAACAATCTGGGGCATTATCATATTTCTGCTGCCTTCAACCTGTCTTCTCCCTCAACTCCCCTGTCTCCTTTCTGCCATTGATGAATTCTTTCCGGAAGCTCCACCACCATTCTTCATTTTCTCTACTTCACTCACCCCTACTGGGGCACCTCTTCTGTTCTTTTCAGGTCCTTTTGGTGTGTTATCTTCCCCCATTAGAATGTAACCTCCTTGAGGGCAGAGACTGCCTTTTTGCTCATGTTTGTATTCCCCTGCTCAAAAAAATTTTTGTTGGCTTAAACAGCAACGTAGAACCAATGAGGAATTTCACTGAAGAATGAGGGTAAAAAATACCATCAAGGAATTGTGTGATAGAGTAAGAAAATGGATGATAGGGTGAGAATTGGTCCTGTGGTGTGGGCAAGGGAAGAGAGCCCAAGAGCTGTCCAGAAGAAAGCAAGGAAATAATACCCTGCTTTTTTTTTTTACTTGGTTTGTATTTTATTTTTTCTCCATTTAATAGTATTTTTTTTCCAATTACATGCAAAAATAGTTTTCAGCATTCACTTTTTAAAATTTAATTTATTTTGAATTATTAACAATCACTTCCATAAGCTTTTGAGTTTTAAATTTTTCTCCCTTTCCCTCTCCACCTCCCTCCCCGAGACGGCACGCAATCTCATATAGGCTATACATATACATTCCTATTAAACATATTTTCACATTAGTGATGTTGTAAGGAAGAATTAGAAGCAATAAGAGGAACCACCAGAAAGAGAAAACAACAAAGCAGAAGGAAAAAAATAGCAAGTAGTATGCTTCAATCTACCTTCCAACTCCACAGTTCTTTTTGGATGTGGATAGCATTTTCTATCACGAGACCTTTGGAGATGTCTTAAATCCTTGCATTGCTTGAGAAGGGCTAAGTCTATCAGTGTAAGTCATCGCACAAAGTGGATGTTACTGTATACAACGTTCTCCTGGTTCTGCTCACTTCACTCAGCATCAGACCATACAAGTTTTTCCAGGTTTTTCTGAAGTCTGCCTGCTCATCATTTCTTGTAGCGCAATAATATTTCATTACATTCATATGCCACAACTTGCTCAGCCATCCCCAATTGATGGGCATCCTCTCAATTTCCGATTCTTTGTCACCACAAAAAAGAGCTGCTATGAATATTTTTGTACATGTGGGTCCTTTTCCCATTTGTATGATCTCTTTGGGATATAGCCCTAGGAGTGCTGTTGCTGGGTCAAAGCGAAGACAGCTGTTAAAAGTGTTTCTGTCACTTTCATTTTCAGATATATCCTGCCCTATCCTTGATCCAGACCTATTTCTTTTTCACAAAGATTGCGAAAAGGAGGGAAAAACAGGATAGCAAAACCAACAAATTATTTGTGTCTGATAGTATTTATAATTCTCTGTGCCCATAGTCCTCCACCTTCTTAAAGAGGAGTAGGTATGTTTTTTCTCTTCTCTAGGGTCATTATAATTACACTGTATTTATCAGTTTCATTTACATTTTTTTTGCAAGTATGGTATAGATTGTTTTCTTGTTTCTGCTTACTTTACTCTTTATCAGTTCACCTGCATCTTCCCATGATTCTCTGAAATCCTCAAATCCATTGTCAAGGAGTAATACTATTCTTACTATATTCATGTTCCACAATTTATTTAGCCCAATCTCTGCTGATCATGATTTTCTTTTTCTCCTTGATTTTGCAGACTACATTGCAGCTGTGGCCCTGGCTGCTGGCACCGCTGTGGTGGGCTACCTAGCTTACAAAAGGTTTTTGGTGAAAGAAAAAGGCTACGGTTCGATGGTCAACCCCACCATCCAGAAAGACAACCCCAAGGTTGTCCACGCATTTGACATGGAAGACTTGGGAGAGAAAGCCGTATACTGCCGCTGTTGGAGGTCCAAGAAGGTGAGGGAGTGGGGTCTGGGGGCTGATCCCAAGTATCAGCAGTTTTGAAGCCACTCTTAGGAATCCTGGTCATCAGATAATGCTTGCTTATTCACCCTTTTCAAGAGTCGGGATCAGTTCATGATTTCCCAGTATCCTCCCACTGCGAGGCAAAGAGATTTCATTTTGCTCAGCTTCGTTGGACCAGGCTTAGTACTGACAGAACATAACAAAAACCTTAGTTCCTTTGAGAGAAATGTACTGTGTCAAACCCCAACATGGATTGTCCTGTGTAATACCAGCAGCTATTAACCAACCGTAGTGGCCTGAGATTAGAGATAGGGATCTTGAGATGGGTGAAATACTTTCCTGAAGCCATAGGGGAGGAGGAGGTAAATTCACTCCTTCTCAGCATTTCTGGTGATTTCTGTGGTCACAGAAAGAACTTTGTGTACTGTCAGTGTTAATTAACAACTAAAATAGATTTCACTAAAACAGACACTTGAAAGGCTAGAGAAAATGCAGAACAGAGATAGCTGTCTTTCTGACTCTTTTCCTATAAGTGTGTTATTTTTTATTCTTTTTCACTGAGGAAAGCTTTTATTTCAAAAAAAAATTGTCCCTGACAAAACCAGCCAACTGGCTAGTCCTACCAAAATCTGATGACCTCATGGCTCCCTTTCTTTGTGTAGAAAGTTGAGAAGACTGTTGGCGTTGAACCTGCCAAAAGAGCAGAGGCAGTGTGGAGTAGGGGATAGGACCTGGGACTTAGGAAATCTGAGTTCAGATTCTGCCTCAGCTGCCTATTAGCTATGCAATCCATTAGATTGGGAGCTCCTTGAGGGCAGGGACCTGCTTTTTGCCTCTCTTTGTATCACCAGCACTTAGGCAGAAACATGGATGATGATTATGGCATGATCACAGGCAAGTCACTTGACTTCCAAGCCTCATTCAACCCCAGTAAAAAGGGGTTACAAATGCTTGTACCACTTTCTCTTACACAGGGTTGCTGTGAAGGAATCACTTTGTACACCTTAAAGTGCTATAGAAATGTGAAACAATTAGGCTCTGGCACAGGGACATTGAGCCCTTGGGGTGTGTTAGAGGAGAGGGCTGGATTGGGGATCTAGGTTTTAGCAAGCTTTCTGCAAGCTGAGCAGCCACTTATGGCTGGATGTTTTACAGTAGGTAGGATATTTAAAAATCATCTTTTTACACAGTTCCCAGAAACACACTAGAAATCTGAAGCTGAATGAAACCAGTGCTTGCTTTTCATTTAGATCTTTACCAAATGTATCATGTGTAATAGTATCACCTTTCTCTAGCTTTTGGTCAAATAAATTTTTACATAAACTAAAAAAAAAATCATTTTGACTCAGCTGAAAATATTTTAAAAAATAAACATTTCTCCAGCTTACAGCTTTTTCTAGACCTTGTCCCCTTTCTTGAAAACCTGACACATAGTAGGCCTTGTTAATGCTTGTTGACTAAGAGCAGAGGGCTAAAATTGACAAAAGGCAGATTTCAGCTCAGTGTAAGGGAAAACTGACCAAAAGCAGGGGACAGTACAGGTACTTGTGATCTGATACTGGGTAATCCAGACTGGAAATCACAAAAGGCCAGATTCGAAAGGTCGGAGCCAGGAGGTAAGTAAAAGCAGAGAATGAGGACAGGCAGCTGCAAACAGCCCTGCTCCACCACACCGGAGAAGCAGAGGCCAACAGGAGGAGTCACTGCCGCTGCGTGGCATTAGCCTCACTTTTGAAAACTTCCTTTTAGCAGTCCTACCCCTCCTTCGTTGGAATGTCAGCTCCTAGAGGGCAAGAATTTCTTGCTTGTGTTTGTATCCTCAGTGCTTAGCAAGATGCCTGGTTTTAGTAAGCACTTCATAACCCACAGTAGACAGAACCTGGTGCTTGGGGTCAGAAAAACTTGAGTTCAGATCCTGCCTCGAACAGGAAGCAGATCTGGGCGTGCTATTTTCTTTGATTTTGCCAGGATGTTCATGGCAACGTTGGAACCGTTATGGTTGGATTGGGTCATTTTCACCCTTCCAGCTCTGACATCCTGTGAACATAGAGAGAGTTCAAGACTCAGGCCCAGACCTTGACCCTACTCTTGACAGTTTTTTTTTTCCAGTGGTATGGAAGAAGGTGTAGACAGCACAAGTTTATCCAAAATGTGAAAATGACAAAGGTGAGATAGAATCCAAAAAGATCTCAGAATGCTAGAATGACTGGCCAGATCTAATAAGATAATATTGAATAGAAGTGAAGGTAAAGCCTTATGCTTTAGTGTAAAAAAAAACCAAACTGCTACTCTTCAAGTACCAGATTGAGGAAAGACAGGAGTAGGCTGAAGCCTGTGAGAGAAGCAGTAGCTGGGCTTTTCGTGGACTTCTCAGGGGCTAGGATGAGTGCCCAGACCCAGAGGTTAGCAGAGGTGATGGTGCTGCTTGGCTTGGCTCTGGTCAGACCTCCTCCTGGGTATTCAGGTACACCCTCTTAGGACAGAAACTGACATGACATGTCCCTGGGCCTGAGGTTCCAGAGGAGGGCACCCAGGATGATGACGGGACTCCATACTGTTCATGCAAAGATTTCCAGGAGGCACTTGGATATTGATACCTGGAGTAGGGAAGAGTTAAGCCAAACCTGGCTACTTTCTTCAAACATTCACAAGATTTTTAATGTGAAGTGAACAAGAGCTACTTGGTAGTTAGAGGATATCTGGCTTGGAATCCTGGCTCTTGGTACTAATGAGCCCAGGGGGGACCCTGGGCAGGTCACTGAGCAGTCAGCAGGCTCTCTCTTTGTCTACCTCCCAAGGCCATTGTGGCAGTCAAGTGAGCGAGTGCTTTGTGAACCTTAAAGGGTTATATGGGTCAGCTATTATTACCATTGGAATTCTGCTTACTCTCAGAAGACAGAACTGGCTGTCCACCAGCCCTGGAATGTTCTCCATCTTCATCTCTGCCTCTTGGCCTGCCTGGCCTTCCCCCATCTTCTGTGGGAAGCCTTTCCTAATCCTCCATAATGCCAGGACCTTCCCTCTGTTAATTATCTCCAGCTTACCTCGCCTGTATCTTCTCCCTCTTTAGACTTTGATCTCCTTGAGGACAGGGGCTGTCCTTTGCCTCCCTTTGTATTCCCAGAGCTCAGCACAATGCCTGACACATAGTAGGCCTTGTTAATGCTTGTTGACTAAGAGCAGAGGGCTAAAATTGACAAAAGGCAGATTTCAGCTCAGTGTAAGGGAAAACTGACCAAAAACATTTCTTAGGGAAGCGGTATTGTATAGTGCAAAGACCTAGATTCAAATCCTACCTCTCTTACAACCTGTGTGACCTTGGACAAATCATTTTCCTCATCTGTAAAATGAGGGGGTTACACTAGATGGCCCCTGAGGTCCCTTCCAGCACTAGAGCTGTGATCATATAGTTAGAACTACCTTGGGAAATAATGGGCAAAGGCTGGTTGATTACTTGTCAGGTGGATGGTAGAGGCAATTCACGGTCAGGTTCAGGTGCATTCCAGCTCTGCGATAATGGTATTATAATGGGGATGAGGATGGCCACCCCCCCTGCCTCATTGATAACCACAAGTGAGCCATTGTAGTGATCCTTGTGTGAGGACAATAACATGGCAATAAATATTTTTTTAAAATAAGTTTGTACTGATGTCTTTGGCTTTTATATCACCATAGTTACCCCCAGCATCTCTCCCCCCTTTCTTTTTTCCTCTCAGAAAGCCATTCCATATAACAGATAGTTTTATTTAGACGAAAAGAAGAGGGAAAAGATCATGGCATTAAAAAAGATTGAAAAACATGGGCCACATGCCACCTCTGCCTCTGTCAAAGGGCAAGTGTATTCTCTCAGCCCTCTTGTTTTGAGTTCTGCTTGTTCTGTGTACTTTTGTAACCTTCACTTTGGACTTCTGTGTGTCTGTGGTTGTTCGTTGTTACAGTCATGTATATTGTTTGTATATTATTTATAATTGTATAGATTGTTTCCTTAGCTGTGCTGGCTTTACTCCGCGTCAGTTCACATAAATTTTCCCAAGCTTCTCTGTGTTCATCATACATACCATTTCTTATAGCACAGTAAGATTCATGCACTGGAATTTCTTTAGCCATTCCCCAATTCATGGGTATCTCCTTTGTTTCCAATTCTTTGTTATCATAAAAAGTGCTGCCGTAGGTATTTTGGAATATGTTGGGACTTTTTTTTTTTATCAGTGTTCAGTAAACATTTATTTTATTTTATTTTTTCTAGGCAGTGGGGTTAAGTAACTTGCCCAGGGCCACACAGCTAGTAAGTGTTATGTGTCTGAGACCAGATTTGAACTCAGGCCATCCTGAATCCAGTGGCCACTGCGCCACCTAACTGCCCCCGGTAAACATTTATTAAGCACCTACTGTGTGCCAAGCCCTGTGACTAAGCACCAGGGATACAAAAAAGGCAAAAGACAGTTACTTCTCTTGAGGAGTTCACAGTCTCGTGAGGGAGCCACAGTGTACACAGCTGTGTACATCCAGGGCATATACAGGACAGATTGGAGGGGATCTGCAAAGGGAAGGCCCTGGGATTGAGGGGATCAGGTAGAAGCAGGGATTTAGTTGGCACTTGAAGAAAGCAACATGAGCCGATAGGTGGATGGGAGGCAGGAGAGAATTCCAGGCACGGGAGATAGCCGGAGAAAATATCCCCACTGGGTACGTGGAGTTTCTTGTTTGAGGAACAATAAGGAGGCTAGTGTAAGGTGTGAGACCGAAGAGTTGGGAGGAGGGATGGTTATGAAGCGCTTTGATCCTGGAGGTGATGGGGGCAGGAGGTGTGACAGGACTGGGCCTGTGCCTTGGAAGATCATGTGACAGCTGAGTGGAAGATGGAGTGAGGAGGAATCTGAGACAGGCAGACCTCTCCCCTGCCCCAGCAGGCTATTGCAAGAGGCCAGGGGTGAGATGATGAGGGCCTGTTCCAGGGTGGAGGTGGACTCAGAGCAGAGAAGGGCATCTATTAGAGAGATGTTGACAAGGTAAAATCAAGAGGCCTTAGCAAGAGATTGACTTATGGGGTTGGCAGGAAGTCTGGAAGCAGGCCCATGTAAGACTAGAGCCTGAGCTAGGCTGGAAGCTGCAGTACTGGAGAAAGGACAGTGGCAGCCAGTTTGTCCTGGAGGGTTCTCCAGACTGGGAAAGATTTAGGAGGCTGCTCACAATCTGAGTGATTTCATAGCCTTTAGATGGGATCTGCTCTTCCAGTTTGTAATGCTGGGAGGCACCACATATATAGGTAGCTTACCTGCTGAGTCATGGGCTGTTTCCCAGTTTCATTTATTATCTTTATAACAGTTTTCAATACCAGTCAACTTGAAGGCACCACGGTACAGGGATAAGAGCACTCATTCTAAAGACCTTAGTTCAAATCCTATCTCTGCCCCTTCCTACCTGTGTAACTGTGGACAAGTCACTTCATCTTTTTGGGCCTCAGTTTCCTCCTGCATAAAATGAGGAGGTTGAGGTAGATAGCCTCTGAGGTCCTTTCCCGCTTTTCTCTATGATCTTATAGTCAACAAACCTGTATTTAATGCCTGCTCAGTGTCAGGCATCATATTAGGGCCCTAGGACACAAAACCAAAAATATTCTCTGCCCTCAAGCAGCTAATATTCTATCAGGAGAGATGACATGTTATATATATTAAGTATATACAAAATGCTTATAAGGTAACTTTAATTATCACATAATTGCTGCTTTAATTAGGAAATATGGCAGACTGGAATTGGATTTTGTGGCTTGTGGTGGTGACCACTTCCCTTTCCGATTTTTTAGTATTACTCTTTCCTTATTACACTGTAGTATTTTGCCTAGTATCTCTGGCAAGTTGACCAACTTGTAGTTTGTATAACAGTGGGTTTTTGAAAGACCCCTCGTGTGCACAGCTCTGTGCTAAGCATTAGGGAAATCAAAGAATCCATCTTCTTCCCTGTTACAAATTTTAGTCAGCATGTGTCCCTTTCCAGTCTTAAGCGCTCATACCTTAAATTTTTTAACTGTATTTCAATATAATAATAGCTAGCATTTACCTAGACCTTTAAGTTCACAAAGTACTTTACAAATATTAGCTCATTTTGTCCTCACAACAACCCTAGGACACAGGTGCTGTTATTAACCCCATTTCACAAATGAGGAAACTGAGGCAGAGGTGAGCCAACTTGCCCATGGTCACACTGCTGATAAATAATTGGTTTCTCCTTTGGTACTATGTGTTTTAATTTATGTGTGTAAAAACATGATTCTGAGAAGGGTTTCCCAAAGAGTCCGTGACCCCAGAAAGTAACTAATTCCTGATTTACAAGCTCTTGTTCTTCATAGGCTTAATTTCAGCTCTTAGGCTCTGTACTTCTCACCAGAGAAGGCAGGCTTCATGACAGTAGTTGGTAGGGAATGCTTGATCAGCCCTGTAATGAATCTTTAGGTGCATTTGCAATCAGTTCTTTCTCTAAAAAAACAAATACAAACAGTAAATGATTACTGGAACAGAAATAGATTGACTGTCGTGAGGAGACAGACCCAGAATACAAGCAGAGAGGGAGGGGTAGGAACAACCAGAGAACAGTCGCCATTAAAACGACTCTGTCTCTGCCGTGAAATGGAGAGAGCATTACTTTGATCACCTGAAATTGACACAGGAGTCAGGATGGTCTCAGTAAGCACGTGGAAGCTCTTTGCCTTTGGAGGAGCCCGGCTAGTAATGTGAACCAAACCCATTCTGGGCTACGAGCAGAGGGATTTGTGCTTGGGCAGTACGCCTTTTCCTTCAATATATTTTCAGATTCACAGTTTGGTTTTCTCAGGGTACTTCTCTTTGTCTGAGTTGGGAGCAGCAGAAGGTGGGGAGAATTCTAGGGTTTTCTTAGGTTGTCGAACCACCCTGGAGGCAGGACCAGCATTTGCTGAGATGGGAGCAGGAGATTAGAAGGAAATGAGATACTGTTGTTTATCTCTTTGCTTCCTAATATAAATGGCCTTTATGGACTGAGGAATGGTGTTGATCTCAGCAGTTTCCTAAGCTCAAAGCAACTACCCCAGAGGTTTCTTGGCTAAAGCTGCTGTTGATGGGAGATAGTTGGGAAATGTATTTTGTAACATTGGTCCAGGTCCAAGATGATAAAATTAGTGCCAGGGGGCTCCATGGTGAAAATTCTTAGAAACCAGTGTGGTTTGTTAATGGAAATGACACTAAAGAAGAAGCATTGCCATCTGCCTTGCTTTTGCATTCTCAGGATCATGGGGACTTCTATCTACTTTGTAGCTGAAATCTCCTAAATAGATCATCTCTCCCTATTAGAATGTGACCTCCTTGAGAGCAGGAACTATCTTACTTTTCTCTTTTTATCTCCTTGGGGCATAGCACAGTACTAAAGGCACATAGTAAGTGCTTGCATCATCCAATTATTCAAAGTGGAGAAGAATTGGAGGGATCATATTTGTTCAGCAACTGGGGTTGAATGGTAGAGTGTCAGGGTCAGTCGGGATTGCAGAACATGGCTCTGGTTTTAAAACTGCTACTGAGATTTTTTAATTGGAGCAAGAGGGGCACTTTATTGGATTTCTTGGGAATTGGGTAGATTGCATTGTCACCCTGAGCTGGTGTGCTTCCTGTATCATGTCATTGAAATACTTTGTGTTCATTTTGAGCATGTCAAGATTGCAGAATTCCCCTGTCTTGATATGTATCTGTTGAGTTAGGAAAGAAGTGGAAGATGGTAATGCTTCTTGAGTGTCATTTTCATTGATATAATCCTAAACAGTTTCTGAGCATTGACAAAGGAACTTTTCTGAATTTCCTTCCTTTTTCTGAATCTCAGTAGACTTCCTCCACAAAAACTGAGTTCAGCAGTAACCAAAGCCGTGTCTGGGAAATGATTTAAGTATCATGTCCTTTTCCCTCTGAAGTTAAACCCCAGTGACCCTGCCCTTTAACACACGGTCGACTGCCCCTTTGTACTATGTTAAGAAGAACCCATGCGTTAGCCTGGGCAAGGAACACACATCACTGATTTGAATGTCAACATCTTCCTTTCCATTTCCAGCTTGAGATTTTCCCATTGGGATTCTGATAGAAAGTCAGATTTCTGGTAGAAAGTCAGATCTTTATGTATAGTGCTTGGTGCTAGCTTGATTGGTTTGTTTCCAGTGCTGCCTCTCCTTTTGACCTGTCCTCTCTTCCATCTCGTAAGAATCCATGTCTCCCTTCAAGGCCCCTCTTAGCTTCCACCTATGATATCCCACCAGCTTGTTAGTGCCTCTTCCCAATCTATGACTTTTTACTTGGGATATATTTTGCATTTGTCCATATATTTCCAGTCAGTCCAACAAAGATTTATCCAGCACTTACCATGTGCCAGGCCCTGGGCTGGGTACTCTGGACAAACACAGAAATGAACCAATTTCTGCCCTTAAGGAACTTAATATTCTACTTGGGAAAATAGGAGAATGCAAAGTAATGTTGGTATGAGAGGTGCTAATAACTAGAGAATTGGCAAGGCCTTGTGTTGGAGGGAGCCATGGAACTGGATCTTGAAAGGAGGTGGAAATCATAGAAATGATCAATAATTTCATTAAAGAGAATGACAACAATGAGACAGTACACCAGAATTTATGGGATGCAGCCAAAGCAGTTCTTAGGGGGAATTTTATCTCTAAATGTTTACATAAATATAATAGAGACAGAGCAGATCAATGAATTGGGCATGTAACTAAAACAAAAAATAGAAAAAAATTTTATATCCCCAATTAAATATCAAAATGGAAATCCTGAAAATCAAAGGAGAAATTAATAAAATTGTAGGTAAAAATGCCCTTGAACTAATAAAGAAAAGTAGGAACTGGTTTTATGAAGGGAAAAAAACTCCAATAAAATAGGTAAACCATTGGTTAATTTGATTAAAAAAAGAAAGAAGGAAACCAAATTATCAGTATCAAAAATGAAAAGGGTGACTTCACCACCAATGAAGATGAAATAAAAGCAATTGTTAGGAATTATTTTGCCCAATTATATGCCATTAAATATAACAGTCGCTAAGTGCAATCAATGAATATTTATGAAAATATAAATACCTAGATTGAAGAAAAATAGAGTACATTTTTTTTTTGGCTAGGCAGTGGGGTTAAGTAACTTGCCCAGGGTCACACAGCTAGTGAGTATCATGTGTCTGAGGCCGGATTTGAACTCAGGTCCTCCTGACTCTAGGGCCAGCGCTGTATCCACTGCACTTACAAAGCACTTTTCACACAAATATAGTTATATCTAAACAATTGGATAGATATTAATTGTTCATGGGTAGGTCAAGCCAGTATAATAGTGACAATTCTGCGTAAGTTAATTTACTTATTCAATGCCATACCACTCAAACTACCAAAAAATTATTTCATAGAACTGGGAAAAAAATCATAACAAAATTCATATTGAAGAACAAAAGGTCAAGAATATTAGGGGAATCAATGGGGGGGGGGAATGTGAAGGAAAATGGCCTAGCAGTTCCAGAATTCAAACCATATTACAAAGTGATAATCATCAAAACAATCTGGTACTGGCTAAGAAATAAAGGGGTGGGTCAGTGGAATAGATTAGGTACACAGTAAACAGTAGTAAATGACCCTAGTATTCTAGTGGTTGACAAACCCAGAGATCCAAGATTTTGGGACAAGAAATTGCTATTTGAGAAAAATTGCTTGGAAAACTGGAAAGCATTTTGACAGAAACTAGGTGTAGACCAACATCTCATACCATTTACTGAGATAAAATTAAAATGGGTACATGATTTAGACATAAAGGGTGATACCATAAGCAGATTAGGGAACCATGGAATATTTTACCTGTCAGATCTATGGGTAAAGGAAGAATTTTTGGCCAAATGAGATAGAGAGCATTACAGAATGTAAAATGGGTCGTTTTGATTACATCAAATTTAAAAGTTTTTGCGCAAACAAAACTAATACAACCTAGATTAGGAGGAAAGAAAAATGGGGAGAAGATTTTACAGCGTGTCTCTAAGGCCTCATTTCTCAAACATATAGAGAACTGAGTCAAATTTATAGGTGTACAAGTCAATCCTCAATTGCTATATGTCCAAAATTTTCAGAATAAGAAATCAAAGCTATCTGTAGTTATATGAAAAAATGCCCTAAATCACTATTGATTAGAGAAATGCAAATTAAAACAACTCTGAAATACCACCTCATACCTATCAGATTGGCTAATAATGACAGAAAAAGAAAATATCAAATATTGAAGGGGCTGTGGAAAAATAGGGACACTTATGCGTCATTGGTAGAGTTGTGAACTGATCCACCCCTTCTGGAAAGCAATTTGAATTATGCCCAAAGGCTATAAAATTCTACATACCCTTTGACTCGGCAATAGCACTACTAGGCCTATGCCCCATATAGTAGATAAAAGGAAAAGGACCGATATATACAAAAATATTTATAGTAGCTCTTTATGTGGTGGCAAGGAATTGGAAATTGAGGGGATGCTCACCCATTGGGGAATGGCTGAACAAGTTGTGGTACATGATTATGATGGAATACTGTTGTGCTACAAGAAGTGACAAGCAGAATTCTTTCAGAAAAACTTGGAAAGACTTGGGTGAAGTGATGCAAAGTGAAACGAGCAGAATCAGGAGAACATTGTCCACAGTAACAGCAATATTGTAAGGATGGTCAACCATGAGTGACTTATCTATTCTTAGCAATACTGTGATCCAAGGCAGTTCTGAAGCACTTGGGATGAAAAATGCTGTCCAGCCCCAGAGAAAGAAATGATGGAGTCTGAATGCAGATTGAAGCATACTTTTAAAATTTTATTATTATGGGGGGTTTTTTTTGGTCTGCTTTTTCTTTTCTTTTTTTCAATGTGGCTCATATGGATGTGTTTTGCATGGCTGCACATGTATAATCTATATCAGATTGTGGAGGAACGGGGGAAGGGAAGGAGAAAATATGGAACTCAAAGTAAAAAAAATGTTAAATTTTTGTTTACATGTAATTTAAAAAAATACATATTAAATTTTTTAAAGAGGAGATGGAGGGGAGGGGAAAGTGAATCCCAACATGGTACATGCAGCCTATGACATGTCATGCAGTTGGGAGAGCAAATGTATTCTACAGAAAACATTAAGTCAGCCAGTTATGCATTCCTTTTTTACTGACCCCCAGCAGAATGTCAGCTCCTTCAAGGCAGGGCTTCTTGGTTTTGCCTTTGTACCCCTAGCAACTACTTCTGTGCCCATTACAAGGTAGACTGTTAATAAATGTTTGTGAATTCATAAGTACCTAATAAATAACTGGTTTTTTTTTTAACTTACCCTCTAAATCGTTGAATGCTAGACATGCCAGCTCTTTATTATTTCCAACAGCAAAAATCTATTTTCTCTCCTTTTACCACCTCCTCCTTCTTTGAGGAAAGAAAAACAAAACCCTTGTAACAAATATGTATAATCAGACAAAACAAATTTCCACATTTGACATGTCCAAAAAATATATGTCTCGATCTGTACTGAGTCCATCACTTTTCTGTCAGGATGTAGGGAGCATGTTTTATCATGAGTCCTTGAGAACTGTGGCTGGTCATTGAGTTTATCATGGTGCTTAAGTCTTTCAAAGTTGTTTGTTTCTATAGCATAGTGGTTATTGTATAAACTCTTCTCCTGCATTGAGGGGATGCCCATCAGTTGGGGAATGTCTGAACAGATTGTGGTATGTGATTATGATAGAATACTATTGTCCTATAAGAAATGAGGAGCAGGATGCTCTCAGAAAAACCTAGAAAGACTTACATGAGCTGATGCAAAGTGAAATGTATTGTGTATAAAGTAACAGCAATATTATAAAATCATCAGCTGTGAATGACTTAGCTGTTCTCAGCAATCCAAGACAGCTCTGAAGGATTTATGAAGAAAAATGCTGTCCATCCCAAGAGAAAGAACTGTTGGTATCTGAAAAGAGGTTGAAGCATACTTTTTTTTTACTTTATTTTTCTTAAGGGTTTTTTTTTGTTCTGTGTTTTCTTTCACAACATGACTATTATGAAAATGTTTTGCATGACTATGCATGTATAACCTATAGCAAATTGCTTGCCTTCTCATTGAAAGGCGTTGGGAAGGGAGGAAGGGAGAGAATTTGGAACTCAGTTATAATAATGAATGTTAAAAATTGTTTATACATGGGGAAACTGGGGCAAAATACTAAATAAATTAAAAAGAAAAAGAAAAAAGACAATAAAATAAAAATTAAAAAAGTGTTCCCCTGGTTTTGCTCACTTCACCCAAGCCTTTCCAAGTTTCTCTGAAGTCACCTACTTCATAATTTTTTTTTGAATTGTGCGATACCATTCCATCATTCATAAATAGCATAATTTGGCCATTCCTTCGTTGATGGGCACCCCTTTAGTTTCCATGTCTTTGCCACTCTCTAAGACACTGGTACCTATGGGTCCTTTTTATTTGAACTCTTTGGGGTACAGGCCTCGTAGTAGTACCACTGGGTCAAGAGTTATGCATGTTTTTCCAAATTGCTTTCCAGAATATGCTGGTTCTTTTTAAAATCTGTTGGCCTGAAGACAGTGATAACTAGTAATAAAAGCTGGCATGAAGCTCTCCTAAAAATTAATTTGCAGTTTTAAAAGCATGCTGTTGATGGTAGAAAGTTTTAGACAGTAACAGTCAACTAGCACCCTAGGATTGAGTTCAGACAACTACCCACCCCTCTTTTACAGAAGAGGAAACTGGCCCCTGGTGACATGAAGTGGCCACCTCCAAGTCAGATGGTAGTAATTTGCAGTGGTGGGGTTTGAACCTGGGTCTGCCACCTTCTCTTCCTGTTCCCTTTCCCTGCTCTAGGCGGTCTCTTTCAGGTTGGTTTCAGCATCATTTTATGTCAGAATTCCGCTTCATGGGCGTGAATGGGCCGGAGTACATTCCTCCTGTAAGTGACAGAGCCCAGGCCACTTTTCCTCTAGTACTGTTTTCAGAAGTATAATCACCTGCATTTGGGTGGAATGGTCATGCTCACTCTTGTTTCCTACCCTGTTTATAAAATTGGAGCCACTGATTATATGAGTGTAAAACGGTCTGCATTTGTTTGTTAAACATCCGTCCCTTAGAGATGCCGGCCTCACCCTGGCCTCAGTGACTCCTGTGAGAGGGAACAGAGTTTGTTTTTTTTAATCACCCTTTGCCACCGTGCAATCTCGTGCTGCAGGGCAGTTGTGGGCTTACTGTGAGGACTCCACCTGCCCTTTTCTACGTTTAAGAAAAGATGCTATATCTCCTTTAGGTGCCAATCAGAGACTGAACCCAGGCACGTGAGCCAGAGCTTACCTGTGTTTTACTGACAAAACTTCTCCTTACTTGGGCACTTTTCCTCATTGGGTCACAGGAAGCAGGTCCGGATTTGGAGACAGTGGACCTGGGCCTTGTCCCAACTCTGCCTCCTATTAGGTGACCTTCCGTAGGTCACGTCATTGTAGGCCTTTACTTGCATCTTCTATAATAGGAGGGCTCTGGGTGGGCTAGATGACCTAAGTCTCCTCTCTCTTCTGAAATCAAGCAGTAAGCTTTCTCTGTGGGCTTTAGTTAACCTGATAAAGTTTGGAGCTGCAAACTTAGTCCTTTTCTGAATACATCGTGGTAATAAAGATGTTGTATGTAAACAGATACCTTGGAAGATAAACTGAGAGTGTTTCTCTTCTTTGCCCTCTGGTTCTCCCCGCCTGGGTTGAGTGCTGGCCTTCGGCCTCCTCTGGAGTTGTAGTTGCTTGTAGTTGTTTGGGTTGGGTGTTTTTGTTTTTGTTTTTTAAGAAATTGCGTTTGATCTCACCTGAGCAGCATCTGGGGTGAGATTTGAACTTAAGTCTGTCTACCTGTTGCACCTATCTCAAAAGTGGGCATCGAATGAAATAACATATGTCACGTAGAAAGTAATAGTAATACTTTAAAGTGCTACCAGCTGTCAGCTGAGGTTATCATCATAATGGTCCCACAGTCACCACGAATTCCTCTCTCTCTCTTTCTCTCTCTGCTTTCTAGTTCCCATTTTGCGATGGTGCCCACACAAAGCACAATGAAGAAACTGGCGACAACGTGGGACCACTGATCATCAAGAAAAAAGAGGCGTAATCAGTGGACATTGTAGACTGATTTGTCCTAATGTTGCTGATTGTTTTACAAGGCATTATATTACTTCTGTCCAATTTCCTTTCCCCCAGGGTTCTCAGTGTGGTTTCTTGTAAGTTAAGGCTTTCATTTATGTGCCCTCTGCCTTACTACTTGTCCAAACACCATGGTGACACTCACTGTAAAGAATCCTCCTGGCCTGTGGGTAGTTCTTCTGTCTTGTAGGGATTGTGTTCATCGGTTTCTTCAAATTTCAAATAATGACAGGATATCCTTGGGTCTGTATGTTGATGTTAATATATTAAATTATTTTCAAAATCATGTATATGCAAATTGTAATTGCATGCCATGAGCAGATTTGTCACAAAGTCTCTTCCAAAAAGAGGACAGTTTCTTTGTTTAAAACTAAAAATGCCTGACCTGGCTGGTTGAGAATTTGACTTTTTACTCAGCGCACAATAGGTGAGGGAATAGAATGTTTGAAATGTATTTGCAGAGTTTATGATCCAAAGGAAATCTCCATTTTGAGGGATTGTCAGTTGTGATGTGAATTTTATTAATATTTACACATAAATTGGACCATCATCAGGGGATGGAGAGACAGATTTGGGGTGATTTAGTTCATGTCCTTGCTGTCTTTATCTCATATAAATACTTCATTTATACATTTCCAATCCTGGAAATGTTTATCCAAGAGCCATTACATGCAAACTAGTTGAACAAGCAGTAAGATCCCTTGAAATGTTGAGATGTGGGTTCTTTGCCCACAAGCTGCTGTTGAAGACTAGTGAGGAAGGACAGATGAACTAGAAAGGGAGGACAGTATCTAGTCTTTCATAATGTGCTTCCGTGTTGTAAAGAGTAGTTAGAACAGAGCAGTGGAAAGGTCCTTGCCACTAGGAATGGGGGGAGCAGGCATCTAGGTAATTGAGGGGGAGTTTTCGTTGCTTTACTGATGTTCTTTTTTAGTATCATTGTCATTCAGTGACACACACACACACACACACACACACCACCCCCATTAGAACCCTCCCTTGTAACACATAGGTAGTCAGGTCAAACAAGTCAGTAAATTTGCCACACATGACAGTGTGTACCTCATTCCATACCTGTAGTCTACCTCTGCTCTGCCAGGAGGTGGGAGGCATATTTCACATGTGGCTGATGTTAAGGAATTTTATTTGAAGAGGAAAATAGGAATTAAGTCCTCTTCTTCCAAACCGAATGTTCTTTTTTTCTTAATGTAAAAAAGGCACACACTGAAAACACTACAAGGTTATGTTTTTGCGACGTAGACCAAAGACCAGCATTTCTGATTCATAGAGGGGAAAAAGAGAAAATTCAAAACTAAAAATATCTGGTAGTAATAGAAGGGTTAAAACTGGTTCTTATGTATCTTAAATAACACAGGTGGGTTTGGGGGTTTTTTTACCAAAGGTTAAAGGGTAGAAAAGATGAGAATTTTCTGCATCAGTGCATTCAAAGAAAAGAAATTAGGAGTGTATTGACACTGTTAGTTTAAGGGGTTTAAGAAGATGCCACATGTGAAATATAGGTGTTTGAAGACAGGAGAAAGACAGGTTTTATATATAGGCCCTGGTTGTTCAGAAAACATGCTAATTCCAAATGTGTCAATTCACTTGAACTGACCAAATCCATGATAGCAGAAAGTGACCTTTATCCTTTCTTCCTGGTAGAGTTAAATCCTTAAGAAGCAACATATTTCTCTGTGATTTGAGAGTGTATTGGGTTGATATTTGCTAAGTAAGACCCAATGAATGGCTAGCCCACCATCATGAATACCTTGATGAAGACAGATGTCCCTGTGCTGCTCCCTGTGTAACTAATAGGAGCCATACCGTACAGAGTGCAATTATTTATGACCATCTTTATCTAGTAGATATCTTCAGACATAGCCTACATAACATGTGGAATTGGAGTATAGTTTCCCATAACACTTTCCTCATGAGTTGGGTTTTCTTTGATTCATTTTGTGTTTTCCTAGAAGTGAGTAGGTTCATTAGAGGCAGCAGTGGTCTTTGAAAGACTAAGCACCATTCTTTAGTCAGAAAACCTCATGCAGGAAATCAGCTTTTCTTGGGTTAAGCCTCCAAGTTATTACCAACCATGCATGCCTGAACTGGGTGTAGAGTAACTCGTTTCACCTTGGTTTTAAATTGGAAATGTCCTTCACTGTGACTTTGGTCAGACAGGCATTTTTACAGTTTTGCTGAAGAATAATTCTATAATTGTTCTCAGAATACTTGTTGAGCAGCAGAATGAGGGCTTTTTATCTGATTTGGATCACAGGTCTTTGATAGTAGCAGTGTAATATGCTTAAATGTACTTTCAAGGGTGTGTTCACATTTTGTACAAGATTTTGAACTAAAATTGCTTCATTCTGTGAAATACTGTGTTCCTATCGTTGCTTAATTAACCTAGAAACTGGAAAACTGGCTGAGATGGCATGAATGTTGGTGGGAATTCACGTGCCAACTGTCATGTGCGCAGAGGAGGCTTCTTGGGGCCTGTCTCACCTCCTGAAAATTGAATGTGTAAATAGGTTCCAAAGGGCTTTTGTTTGTAGCTTATCATTAGGAGACAGTTTCTCCTCTTTCATCATTTCCTCTATAAGGGAATAATTTACCTTGGGTCTGTGAACATTTTCTCTGTCTCTCTCAACCCCTCACTCTTCCCCCGAATATATAATATATAATTGACATAGAACTTAATATATAGCATATATTTAATTTTATAAAATTATAATTTAATATAATTAGCTTCCTTTGTAATCCTATATAACTTATTTTGTGAATTTAAAACCATAATTCTGAGGAGCCCAGAATCTCACCAGATGCCAAAGGAGTCCAAAGGTCCTAATAGATTTTGAACATCCCAAATCCCGAAGGTTCAAGACTTCTTTCTCTCCTGTCTTCTCCCCTCTCCCCTCTCCCCTCTCCCCTCTCTCTTCTATTCTCTTCTCTTCTCTCCTCTTCTCTGTTAACTCTGGGCATTTAGTGCTAGGTTGAGAATGAGCATGATTGGTCCTTTGCAGAAACACGATCCATAGAAACTCAGTTAACCTAACATTTATTTATTGAGAGACAGTATCAGTGGTCTTGGAGTCAGGAAGATGGATTCAAATTCTGCTTCATATTGTTGTGAAATTTGAAGGAGAAAACACAGGTGCCCCAAAAGTTCTATAGCTTAAAACTTCACTGACTTTTGGGCCACCCTGTAAAAGTGTTTTGCAAACCTCCACAGCCCCAGAAAAATCCCAGCTATTATTGTTTCTAAATACAGCAGGTCTCAGCTTTGAGTCATTTCAGTAATAGGTACAAACAACATGTACCTTCAGTTTGCCTTAGCTTCCAAATTTCAAGGTCATCAGAAAGGAAGATAGATTTCCCAGGGTCAGCATGTGCCAGTCATTTTGTAAATGCATTTGAGAGTGGAAAATTTGGTTGCTTTCCTTAACTGAAGTAACCTCCAATGAGCAGTTGCTAGCTTGGTGTTTTCCTTGACAATTCAGCCTCATGACGGAGCTGGGAATCAAAGCTGTTTTCACTGCCAGGGTGATAGAGTGATCAGGTATTACGTTAACTGGGCTTTTTAAAAACTACAATAAGGAATTAAGATGAAAGCTTCAATTCTGCTGAGTGGATCAAAGCTCCTCTTGATCCCATTCGAAGGCAGAGCAAGGCTTTATGTGGCATTTAGCAGCTAGGTGGTACAGTGGGCAGAGTGTTGGACTTGGAGTCAGGAAAGACCTGGGTGTAGTCATTTAATTCAGCTTTGGCTTCCTCATCTATAAAATAACAGTACCTTCTTCCCAGCGTGGTTGTGAAGGTAAAACGACATCATTATTGTAGTACAAAGTATGAAGGTGGGGTGTACTACTTCCAGTCCTGCCGCTGCTTAGCTCTGACCTTTGGATAAATTGCCGAATATCTCTGGGCCTCATCTCATCTGTAGGACAAGGTCACATGGGACCAAAGTAAGGAAATAAGCATTTGTTAAGCACCTTCTGTGTGCTAGGCAGTGTGCTACTTCTCAGATATCTTACTTGATCCTCACAACGACCTTGGGAAGTCAGTGCTATCACTATCCCCATTTAAAGATGAGGAAACTGAGACAGATACCAGCTAAATGACTGGCCCAGGATTACATAGCTAGTAAGTATCTGAGGCCAGATTTGAATTAAGGTCTTCCTGATTCCAGGCCCTTATCCACTGTGCCCTGTCCTGGAATTAAAATTTGGAATAAGATTCTTTCTACTGTGAAGACTTTGAGACATCAGTGCTCTATACTCCAGCTTCTAAGTTCTATATGATTTTGAATGTTTCAATAATCATACGAGATCCAAAGAAATGATATTTGCAACATGTCTGGCACATAGTAAATATTTAATTGTTCTCTTCCATTCCCTCTTCCCTTCATACAGGGAAAAAAATGAAAAAAAAATTTCTGATCCAGGCTCTTCAGCTTTTTTAAAAAAAACTTATTTCTGCCTTCCTGAAAAAGTCACTCATCTGGAAAGATTAATCCAGAGATAATTCAATTTGGTTGTTCTTTTTAAGTCCCGTCTTCCACCTAATTAATCTCATTAGGCCAATAGAGATCTCCCATCAGCCCCTCACAGTCATCTTTCTCTGTATCCTGACATTAGCATATAATACAAGGGCTGTCACCATTAGAGAGAAAAGGGCATTTTATTTTCAAAATCAGTGGGAGCTTCCAGGTCAACTAAGGGTCTCTGGGAGCAAACAGAGTATGATCTCAAGCAGACTTTACCACCCTGGAAAAGCTTTGACTACAGACCTGTTGGTCTCCCACTACCCTAGCAGAGCCTTAAATAGGGTGAGGTTAATGGAGCTTTGCCCCAGAGTGGAAAATTTAACGGCCACCTTTGGGAGAAGCACTTCCCCACTGCCCCATCCCTCAGACCATGATGCTAGTGTTCCAGGGGCACATTGCTCCCTCCCAACCTCTAGTCGACCTTCTCTCCTACCACTCTGACATTTGCCGAAGCTTAAGAAGAAAAGCTGGCTCCTTCTGACTGTGTGCCCAGTGGCCAGCCTGGGTAAGTCTGGACAGACTAACTACCAGCAGATTGGCCGCTGTGTGGCGGGTAGAAGCAGCATGAAAGCAGAAGGAACAGGACAGGTCTTGGAGGACCCAGCTCTCCTACTTGCTAGCTCTGACCTTGGGGCCAGTTGCTTAACTTCTGGCGGTCAGATTCTTCATCTGTAAAATGAGAAGGTTGACCCTGACAGTTGGTTCCTAATTCTGGACTTTGCAGTGCTGTGATTCTGGCATCCATGAGACGACTGGGCCGCCTTCAGCGGGGGCGGGCTCCCCCTCCCTGGAAGTCTTGGAGAGGAGGCTGGATGACCCTTTTGAGTGCAGTATGTGGCCTCTACAGCCCTTCCAGAGCTGAGCTGCCTTAATTCTGTTTCTAAAATATTACTGTTCAATAAAACAAAATGAGAGGGTCAGAAAAGGGCCTCGTTAGTCCAGAGGGAAGATGAGTAGCAGCATTGGGCCATCCTCCTGGACATCAGCCAGTTTAGGACATGAGTCTTGGGCTGCTGAGCTGCCCAAGCAATGTGGTTCCAACACCAGCTATCCAAGTGGTCCCGCTTCCCGAGCTGATCTGCCCGCTGGAGCCTGGCCAGGTGCGCCACCTAGTGGACAGCACTCAGTCCTAAGGATGGAAATTAGGAGCGCACTCAGTTCATTCCAAAACTGACCTAGCATTCAGTGACCTCTGGGGCCTGCAGTTCTGTGTGAGGTACTGGCAGCTGAAGTGCACCCCAGGAGCTACTCAACCATTTGTCGTCATCCTCAATAGCGTGCGTAGTGCTTTGTACTTTGTCAAGCTCTTTACTAATACCTCATTATACCTACACAACCACCCTGGGAGGTAGAGGCTATTATCACCCCCATTTTACAGGTGAAGAAACTGAGCTTGAGAGAGGTTCAGTGACTTGTCCAGGTTCACAGAGCTAGTAAGTACCTGAGACAGGATCTGAGCTAGGGTTTTGCTAATTCCTAGGCCCAAAGCCCTATCCATTCTCCCACCTACTTGCTCTAGGAAGTCTTGTCAAGGCCAGGCTTTGATGATTGCTGTTCTGTAAATTTGCTCAGTGCTTAGCATCCAAGCAAGTCATGGAGAGCAGTGTGACATGGTGAAAAAGTCAGCTGGGTTTGGAGTTACAGATCTGTCAGTCATTTTCAGTCGTGTCCAATTCTCTGTGACCCCATTTGGGGTTTTCTTGGACTGGTCTGCCACTTCCTTCTCCAACTCATTTTACAGATGAGGCAACTGAGGCAAACAGGGTTGTGACTTGCCCAGGGTCACACAGCCAGTGAGTGTCTGAGGCCAAATTTAAGTCAGGAGGATGAGTCTTCCTAACTCTAGACTTGGTGCTCTATCCACTACACCGTGAGTTCAAATCGTGGTTATGCAACTTACAGCCTGTGTGATCCCATGCAAACCCCACCATTTCTCTGTGTTGTATCCTAGACCCAAATCTGTGATTTATTGGGGTAAGAATCTCCCTCTGCTGATGCAGACCTGCAATCCTTTGAAGAGAGTTGCTTGAGATAGTAAGAGGTTAAGTGACTTGCCCTGAACGACCCATCCAAGATGTGTTCAAGGCAGAATTTGAACTCGAGTGTTCTAGACTCAGGCCACCAGGCAGCGCCATAGCGCTGGGCCTGGAGTCAGAAGGCCCTGAGTTCAAATGCAACCTCAGACACTTACTGGTTCAGTGACCCCAGGCAAGTCACTTCACCCTGTTTGCCTCAGTTTCTTCATCTATAAAATGTGCTGGAGAAGGAAATGGTAAACCACTCTAGTATCTCTGCCAGGAAGACCCCAGGAAGAAGGTAAAAAGAAAACCAAAGTCCCTGCTGTCAAGCAGCCCACATTCTAGCAGGGAGACAACGTACAGAAAACTGTCCCCGTAAGATGTGTGCAGAGCACATCATCTCAGAGGGAAGGCACTAGCACTGATGGGAACCAGGAAGGGCCATACGCAGAAGGTGGAATGTGAGCTGAGTCTTGAAGGAAGCCAAGAGGCAGAGAGGAGGAAGGAGAAGCATCCCAGGAACTACCGGCATCTACACTATGGCACTTCAAAGTATGCAGAGCAACCAGTGTACGCTTTCTTATGACCACCCCAAGAGCACACACTGGAGCCGTCTCTGCTGTCCCAATTTCACAAGCAGAGCAGTCTGAGAATCAGAGCCGCTGCGGCCAGTGTCTGAGGGAGGGAGAATAACACTTAACTCAGGGTCTCCCGTGGGAAATGAGAGTGGGTGTTATGAAAGATACTTAACTCATTTATCAACCTGGAGTCTTTCAGCCCTGCTTCCCTCCCTCCATACCACTGTTTCATCAGAAAAGAATTCTTTGTGAAAGACAAAAAAAGGCTAAGTGCAGAAACGTGGTTTGGTAGGCAGAGCAGTGGACTGGAAGTCAGAAGATTCAGAAAACCTTGATCTTGATTCCTGGCTTTGCCCATGATGAACTATATGGCCTTGGACTAGAGCAGCTCTAAGTATCAGTATCTTCTGACAATACGTTCTTTTTAGCCATTCGAATGGGTATCACAACACCTTGTGAAGTAGATACTACAAAGATTATCTCTTTTACAGGTGAGGAAATGTAGGCTCAGAGAGGTGCCCCATTGGAAAGTGGGGCAGGGGGAGGAAGAAAGAACAAACATTTATTAAGCTTGGTAAATATTACTTCATTTGACCCTCACAACAAGTCTAAGATGTAGATGCTATTATAATCCCCATTTTAGAGTTAAGGAAACTGAGGTAAAGTGACTTGCCCAGGGTCACACAGCTAGTGTGTATCTGAGGCAGTATTTGAACTCTGAGCCTGACTCCAGGCAGAGAGTTTTAGCCACTGCACTACCGAGCTGCCTCTAGGGAGATAAAATAGGAAGCTTGACCTTTAACAACAAAAACAGAAGCAAGGAATGGTAGTCTTGGAGCTCAGGATATGCATCTTTTGTTTTCTCTTATGTCTCCCATGGCTAGGTAAGCTCTGGTACAAATCAAGGATGTTTCGGTTCATCTTATCTCACTCAGCCAGGGAATGAATGCTGAGATGGGGCTCACTTAGACAGCAGTGCACACCCCTGAATGGTCTCAAACCATTCATTGTCCCATTGGGCACCACTGGGGGAGACCAAGGTCATGGAGGTAAAGGACTACATCACAGAGGGTTCGTGGTGCTGTCTGAACCTCTTTTTTTTGGGAACAGGGGTTGGTTAAAGCACAACATGTAGGTGTTTGAGCTACAGGAGACTTTACCAGTCAGCTTGATCAACCACCTTATTTTCCCAGGGGGAAACTGAGGCCCAGAGAGGAGAATTTACCTTTCCAGAATCACACAAAGAGCATCATAAAATCTCAATTGGAAGGGACCGTGGTGTGGCCATCTAATTCCAAATCTGTTTGAACAAGAATGCCCAGGAAAATCTCTGAAAAGGGATTACCCAGCTTTTGCTTCAAGACCTCCATCCTGGCCTTAGCACTGTCTGGCATGGTAGGTGTTTAATAAATGCTTATTGACTGGCGCTCAATAAAGAGAAAATAATTACCTCCCATGACATCTCATTAAAACAATCAGAATGAGGATTAAAACCCAGATTTTCTTAACCAAGTATTTTCAAAGTGCCTACATAGACATAGGCAAAGAAGTTAAACACAAGATAGTTTGAGAGGGAGGGTGCTAATAGTTGGAATTGGGAAAGGTTTCATGCTCAAAATGGTTTTGGAGCTGCACCTAAATGAAAGAGAGAGACTGAGGCAGAGATAAGGACAGGCATTCAAGGCATGGAGTATGGGAAATAAGTGGAGATGGGTGATGGTGTGTCAGGAATAAGTAATGGAGAGAACAATGGGGCTGAATCAAAGCGTGGGAGGGAGCGTAAAGGTCAGTGGGGTTAGAAAGATGGGTTGTGCCCAAGTTGTGTAAGGTTTTCTTTTTTTAGTGTTAATTTAATTTATTTTTTTACTTTATAATTAATTAATTTTTAATTTTCAGCATTCACTTCCATAAGATTTTGAGTTTTACATTTTCTTCCCCTCCCTTTCCTCCTCTCTCCCCAAAATGGCATGCAGTCCGATATAGGCTCTACTTATACATTCATATGAAACATTTTCACATTAGTCAGGATGTAGAGAAGAATTAGAACTAATGGGAAGAACCTCAAGAAAGAAGAAACAAAACAAAACAAAAGGAGAACAAATAGTATGCTTCCACCTGCATTGAGATTCCAAAGTTCTTTCTCTGAATGTGGATAGCATTTTCCATCATGAGTCTTTTAGAATTGTCTTGGATCCTTGCATTGCTAAGAACTAAGTCTGTCAAAGTCAGTGATCACACAACGTGGCTTGTTACTATGTGCAATGTTGTGGTTCTGCTTCATTCACTCAGCATCAGTTTGTAGTCTTTCCAGGTTTTTAAACAACATATTGTAGGATTATTGTTCTTAATCCACTCTGCTATCCATTTCTGTTTTGTGGGAGCGCTCATCCCATTCACATTCGCAGTTATGATTACCATCTGTGTCTTTCTCCCCATCCTATTTTCCCCACCCCTTATGCTTTTCTCTCTTCTTTCTCCCTTTCCCTCTTCACTAGAGTTTTGCTTTTGACCTCCACCTTCCTCTATCTGCCCTTTTCTTTCCCCTTTCCGCTCCTACTTCCTATAGAGTAAGTTAGATTTCTATACCTAACTTTGTGTGGGATTTTAAAAGCTAAATAGAGTTTATATTTTATCCTAGAAGCAATAAGAGGTCACTGGAATTGGTTGAGTAGGGAAATCACATGGTCAGAGCTTCACTTAAGGAAAATTATGTTGTCAGAAGCAGGGAGACAAGTCAGGAAGCGATTGCCACAACCTAGGAAAGAAGGGATGAGGTGCGACCTGGTTGAGTGGAGATGAGACTGGTGGGAGGAATGTTGGGAAGGTAGAAATAGTGAGAGCTGGTAAACAGACTGGATATGTGAGGTGAGGAGGAGGGAGGAGCTGAAGATAACACCAAGATGGTGGACCTGCACACTGGAAGGATGCTGCTACCTTGGATAGAAATAGGGAAGTTTTTAAGAGGGCAGAGGGTAGGAAGAAAAATGAGTTTCTATTTTAGACATGTTGAGTTTAAGACAGCTCTAGGGCATCTCATGTGAAATGTCCACTAGGCATTTGGTGACGAGGGACTGAAACTCTGGAGGAAGACTAGGGAGATACATGGGTGCACATGTGCATGCACACACACACGTGTGGATTTCTCTGCATAGAGATGACAGTCAAACTCGTGGAAGCTGATGAGATTGCCAAGAGAAAGAGAACAAGAGTATGCAGTTTTGCGTTTTTAATGCTGTGATAACTATATTTCAATAAAATTGGATTCCTATGTAATCTTATGCATTTCATTTTGTGTATTTAAAAACGTTCTAAGTGGTCCACAGGCTTCACCAGACTGCTAAATGGGTCCATGATACAAAACCAGTTGAAGAACTCTTATTTTAGAGGGAGAAGAGAAGAAGACCCAGGACCAAACTTTGGGGAGTACCAAAGGTCTGCTAGTAAATTTTTAACAACTGATTCTCTCTCTTTTTTTTGGGGGGGGGGTGTAGGTGGGGGAGAAGGCAATCAGGGTTGTGAATTGTCCAGGGTCACATAGCTCTAGCTGCTCCCAGCAACTGATTCTCAAAGAAGAAAGAGGAGGAGGAGAAGAAGAAGAAGAAGACGACAACAAGAAGTAGTAGTAGTAATAGTAGTAGTATGCAGCACACACTTTTATTTTAATTTATGTATTAACAATTTCTCCCTTTCTGAAGTCTAGACAATTAAAAAAATCATCCTGATTTATAGTATTTGCTGATTTTCAAGGTATATGCTTACACTGAAAATTTAACAATTCACTCTCCTGAGCCAGTTCTAACAGGCCCCAGTGCACTCCTGTGTAGACTACTAAGGGAAAACCGCTTGTACACAAACCCAAAGTGGTTGGAGGAGTGGGGCAAGGAGGGTGGTAAAAACCCTTGAGAAAGCATTGGGCCGGGCTGCCTAAATCATTGCTTCCTGGAGCTGTACAGACTACACGTATAATCAAATTATATGGTTAATTATGAAAAAGATTTAAGGATTTTTTTCCAGTCACTAAGTACCATGGGAATGAGAAACCAATAACGTTCTATTCCTGAGAGAAGAGCCCTTTCCTTTCAGCTTGTATTAAATGAACACAATTGTATTGCATTAAGGCACAATTTGGCTACTCACATACTGAGGCAATTTAACCTGCCAACAGAACTGTGATCTCACTGGCTTGGATGTTCCCTGTAATCATGCAGATCTGCCCATGCCTGCCCATCCCATACACCCCTCGCCCGTGTCCTCACGTAAGAAGAGGACAGTAGGTCTGCCCAGCGTACTAGAGAGCTTCCATATTTCCTCCTGACAGCAAGAGGTTGTCCATCAGGTATCCCTATTTCTCACCAATTGGTCAACTGAGCTTTTTTGATGAGTTCTTTGATAATGCCCTGTTTTCCTATGTAGTTCATTGTTTGAAGCATGTTGCAGCCTGCTCCATGCCCCCTATTCACTCCTCCATTGCACTTTCAATGATGACTTTTAATTCTTCCAAGACTCTAGTGTTTCATGATTCATAGCCATACAAAAACCACTGGAAGAGTATGGATATTAAAAAGATGAGCCTTTATTTCAAGGATAAAGTTGAAAAGAAACTTTTGGTCATTAAAAGAAAATTTCCAATTTGCCAAAGGCAATCCAGATTGCCATCCTTCAGTTCACTATGGAGTCCAACTTATTGTCCTTTTTCAATTCAAGGTGTATGTACTGATAAACAACTATATAAAACAACAACAAACAAATGCATATACATATCATCAGAAAGTAGGCATATAGGCTGGCAGTTAATATTCTTCGCCACTTGTTTTCCTCAGGATTAATAAGATCAGATATTCTATCCAAGTCTTGATATTTTTCCCTTCTTCAAAAATACTTTGAGAACTGATCCTTCAACACTGTCAAATATGTGTTTTCAATATGATTTCCTCTAGGTACACTTAGTCTAGACTGACCGTTTTTCCCTTCTTTGTTCTCTTTGGTGCCATGTCTACCTTCTGTTTAAGAACACCAGGCAGTCTGATGTTAGAGTCCAAGTATATGGACTCCGTTTTCCTTGATGAAAACAGCTTAATATTGAAAATCTTTGCTGATCTTTTATCTTTTTTTGTTGTGTTCTACCCACTTCTGTCTGCAAATGCCCTTGGACTCAATTTTCTTATTTTGTTTTCTTTAAAATGGTTACACCTGCTACTGTATCTACTCATAATCTTCCACAGTCCTTCTTGGGATTTTGCAATTGAGTTTATACTCTAAACACGTATTGCCCTTGGCAGGCCCATCACTGGGGATAGCTGTTTTTTAATATTAATAGCAAATATTTTGTTTTTTAATCCCTTTTTACTATCTGTTGTATAATCATAGTACAGCCACACTAGGCACATAATTCGTGGGAAAGAGACATGTCATGAAGTATAGAAGGTGGAAAAAGGAAGCAGGAAGGAACTTGAACATTAGATCTTCTCTGTGTTGGCTGAAAAACACTAACTAGAGTGGGCCTAAGTTTTTTCTAAGCAAGGATTTTTCATGCTGCAGAAATACAAAGGAAGAAATATAGTTATTTCTGTTATAGAGATGGGCATGGTGTCATGGAAAAAGAATTGGAATAGGACCTGGGTATGAAACAGAGTTAAGTTAATCACTGCCTTGTAACTTTTGGTAATACATTGAACATCTCTGAGACTTAGTTTCCTCATTCGTAACATGAGGAGGTCATACTGGATGATTTCCAAAGTGTCATCCAACTGAAAATCCTATAACCAGCATCATATGGTTTGGGTAATATCACAGCAGTAGAGTCACCCAAGGCAATCTGTCTCTGACCAGGAAACTTCTCTACAGTGTGCTTGAAAGGAGCCCTCTATTTTACTTGAAAACCTCCGGTCAAAGGGATCCCACTATAATGCACAAGTCAATTTCACTTTTAGATATCTCTAGTAATTAGTTTTCACCAATGTTAAACCTAAGTTTTTTCACATATACACTTTTTTCCCCCCCAACTTTACTGCTAGTGCTGTTCTGTGGTTAAGCAGAATAATCCAGTCCTTCTTTAGAACTGGTTTTATGGTCCAAACTCATTGTCTTCCAAGATAATAATACTTTTCAAAAGTGACTAAAGTTTAAGTAATTCCTTTCCAGGAAAAATACCTTTTGGGAATCCCATTAAGCTGATGAGAAGGGAAAGAAAAAGGGACAGATGGCAGTTTGGTGGAATTTCATCCTTTAATATTAGTAATTTCAGACTTATTCATGCTTCTCTTAAAAATAAAGAAGCAGGATAGGAAGTGCAGAAATCGAATAAGGAAGAGGGTTACAAGATTCCTATACACTTATATTCTATTATGAAAGTAGAGCATCAAGAAAGATTGTGGAATTATGGGATTGTAGAGCTGGAAAGGACCTTGGGGATGATCTAATCCAACCCCCTCTTTTTACAAGTAAGGAAACTGAGGCTTAAGAGAGGTAAAATGGAACATGGGTAGTAATAGCACTAGCATTTGAATCAACAGCTGGCTTTTTCCCATGGCTAGCTTCCGTGGATCAGAACTCTTCTGAAAATATCCATTATGACATCATGTTAGGAAAACAAGAGAAATGACCCAAAGGAAACATTGGTAACAATATTTAGGGGAATCCTCCAGTTGTGATGAGCAAAGGGGACAGCAGGTTGAATTCTCCAAGAGTATCCACATTTTCAGCATCCTCCACTTAGCTGCCATAGTGACATCTAAGGAGCCCAACCAAGATGGCAGACTAGAAGAAACTAGAATAGCAGAGCTGTCCCTGACAATGACTTCACAAATATCCAGATCGATAAATTGGGCGTAAAAGAAAATGATGAGAAAACCAGCAAATTAAGTGCCAAAATTGAAATCTAGAAAGTCAAAGAAGAGATTAACAAAACTGAAAGCAAAAAAATTAATAAATGTTTTTCAAAATAATAGATAAACCATTAGCTAATTTGATCATTAAAAAGAAGAAAACAAATTACCAGTATTGAAAAGGAAAAAGAGTTTGTTGTTGTTGGGCCAACTAGGTGGTACAATGGACAGAGCACTGACCCTAGAGTCAGAAGAACCTGAGTTCAAATCCCATCTCAGAGGCTTGACACTAGCTATGCGACTCTGGGCAAGTCACTTAACCCTATTGCCTAGAAAAAAAAACAAAAAGAAAAGGAAAGGAAAAAAGAATTCATAGCAAATGAAGAAGAAATAAAAGAAATTATTGGAAACCACTTTGTCCAAGTATATACCAATAACTATCTATCCAAATGAAACTGAGGAATATTTTCAGAAACGAAATGCCCAAGTGAACAAAACAAGAAATAGAGGACTTAAATAATCCAATCTAAGAAAAAGAAATTGAATAAGTCAAAAGAAAAGAAACCCCAAAGTAGAAGGATTGGCAAGCAAATTCTATCAAACATTTGAAGAACAACTAACTTGTAATATTACAACTGACTTTGCCTCCAATGTACTCCAGTCCATCCTTCACTCAGCTGGCAAACTGGTGTACAGGTCTAACCATGTCACTCCCCTAGTAAATAAACTCCAGTGGATCTCTGTTATCTCCAGCATCAAATATAAAATCATCTGTTTAGCTTGTCAAGTTCTTCCTATTCTAGCCCTTCCTATTCCATGTACTCTTCAATCCAATGTCCTAGGCCTCCCTGGTGTTCCTGGCACGAGACACTCCTCCTAACTTTGGTCTTTGTCCTTGGCTATCCCTCATGCCTAGAATTCTTGCCCTCCTCACTTCTGTCTCCTGGCTTCCTTTGAGTCTCAGATAAAACCCCACTTTTTACAAGAAGGTGAATGCCTTCCCTCTGTTGATCATTTCCAATGTATATTTACATACATACATACATACATATATATATATATATGTATATTTACATATATATATATGTATGTATGTATGTATATATACACACTCATATACATATGTAAATCTTGCTTGAACGTAGTTGTCTATGAACATGTTGTCTCTGCCATTACATTGTGGGTTCCTCAAGGACAGGGACTGGCATTTTGCTTAGTAAATGCTTATTGACTTAATCATATCTGCTGTTCCATATGATGAATCATACCCATTCAAATGTCCCCCAGATATGTATCTCCATCCTCCCTCCTCTCTCTGTCACCAAGTGCAACCTCTCCCCAAAGTCCCAGTCTTGTATTTCCAACAGCCTGCTAGACATTGGCATGTGGTAAGACCACTAGAACCTAAAATGCAACACATCCAAAGAGGAATTGATCGCTCCTTCCCAAACCCTGCTTTTCTCCCTCCCTCCAGCATGCTCTCTGTTTCTCTATACGGCCGCACCATCATCTAATTTACCCTAGTTTGGAACCTCACAGTCACCACTAAGTCACCTGTCCCTCATGCCCACATCCAATCCACTGCCAAGTTCTTCTGATTCTGCTCATACTCTGTAGGTTACCTCTTCCTACTCATCTTAACATCTGCTCTACCCACGTGGGTCCAAAGACAGCCGTGACCTCACGGACAAGTGGACAGGGCCTCTGAGTCAGGAGTTAGTAGTCGGTCAATCAAGAAACCTTCATTTAGTGCCTGCTATATACCAGTCACTGAGTTGGGCGGCTAGGATACAAAACCAGAGAGGAGCCATTCCCTCCTCTGAAGAGTTTGCATTCTGTCAGGAGGATGCAAGATGGATAAAGATTATGTAGCACTTTAAGGTTTACAAATATCTTATCCTCACAATAACCCTATAGTAATAACGCTTATCTGAGAGGTAAATATTATCCCCACTTTACAGACGGGAAAACAGGCTAGGAAAGGTTAAGTGACTTTTCCATGGTCACACAACTAGTAGGTGTCTGAGACTGAATTTGCACTCGGATCTTCCCAACTCCAGGTCTAGTGGTCTATCTATTGTACCATCTAGCGTATATAAGTATGTACAAGATGTTAAGAAAATAAATACAAAGGGGGAGGGGGGAGGAACTAGTAGCTGAAGGAATTAGGAAAGGCTTCATGTAGATGGTGGTGCTTAAGCCAAGCTTAGAAGGAAAAGAGAAATTCTTTTTTTTTAATTTATTTTATTAATTTATCAACAATCACTTCCATATGCTTTTGAGTTTAAAATTTTTCTCCCCCTTCCTCCCCACCACCCTCCCCAAGACAGCACACAATCTGATATAGGCTATACATGTACATTCCTATTAAGCATATTTTCACATTAGTGATGTTGTAAGTAAAAATTAAAACCAATAGGAGGAGCCATCAGAAAGAGGAAACAAAACTCAACAGAAGAGAAAAAAAGATAGCAATTCAACTTCCATAGTTCTTTCTTTGGTTGTGGATAGCACTTTCCATCACGAGGCCTCTGGAGATGTGAAAGGAAAAATTCTAAGAGGTAATTTTACGTAGAAAGATCTGAGTTCAAGTCCAGTCTCTGACAGCTGTCACTGTTTGACCTGGCAGTCAGGAATCAGTAAATCACTGAGCATTTATTAAGTGCCTAGTGTGTGCATGGCCCCATCCTTCTAGTGACCCAAGCAAATCTTTAAAACTATAAATTGTATAGTAGGTGCTGATCTGCTTTGATACAGGGCATTTCCTCACTGAGATTTTCCTGTGCCAATAAAATCATAGGTTTGGTTCAAAAAATAAGGAAAAATCAGAAATGTTTAATAATATATAATAAATGTGTGTTCCATAGACCTTTATATCCCCGTATACTAGCAGAGTGCCTTGGATATCATAGGCCCTTAATGAATATTTTCTGAATGAATGAATCCTGTCCCATTGTGCAGGGTCCCAGTTGCCCTAGTATCTCTGACCCTCAGTTTCTTCATCCATAGAGTGAAGGGATTAGATGAGATAGCATCTATGGTCCCTTCCAGCTTTAAATTTCTGACCCCACATGCCCCACAATCTTGCACCAAGCCTAGCGTCCTCTCTGGCCAGCAAAGGCCACCTCTGCTGCCCAAGCCAATACGTGGCTTGTTTTTGGAGTGCTTCCTCATCAACATTTCACTGGAAAGCCACAAAGCTGAGGTCTGAAAGGAGGGGACCACTTCATTACAACCCAAGTTGGTTTCAACCACCATTCTTTTTTTTTTTCTTTTTTGGCTAGGCAATGCTGAGAAGAATGGGCTTTTAGGGCAGAGGCAGCCAGCCCACTTTGGCAATTAGCAGGTGGCTCTCCGACTACTGTATCTTTTGTCAGTTGGTACGGGAAATGGGGACCTGATCTCAAAGAACCTTCCTATCTAAAAATATATAGGAATATTTTCCTAGAATGCTTTTTTAACTGTGGAAAGTATTTAAAATTACATGAGTTCCATAGACTCAGCATTAGGTAGGATTCTGGAGGCCACCTGGTCTGACCTACATCTGAACAACAGTCTCCTCTACCATTTTGCAGATGAGGAGTCATCCAGTCTTTGCTTGAAGACCCAAGGGAGAGAGAACTGACCCCCCTGCCTCCCAAGGCACTCTACAATCCCATCAAAGACAGAAGAACTTCAGCAATGGTCTAGTCCCAGGGTGTTAGGACAGAAGGAACCGAATTCTAGATTTAGTGCTAGAAGAGAGCTGAGCTGTCCTCTAGTTCAGTTTCCTTCTTTTACAAGTGAAGAAACTGAGGCCCACAGACATTCAGGGACTTGCCCAAGAGAGCCTCCGATTTCATTTTCAAACATCTCCAGTTGTTACTGGGTTTTGTTTATTTATTTGGTTTTTTTCCTGACACAAGCCTGAATTGTTTCTCCACACAACAGTGCCTACTTCTGTCCTCTGGTGCTACTGCATAATCACTCTTGCCCTTTAATTTATTTATTTCCGTTGGAAGGCCTCCTAGGCAGGGTGCTAGACCCCTGGAATCCAAAGATATAAGCAAAATAATTTTAGTCATAAAGATGTTTATATTCTGTTGGACTGGGGAGGGCCATTCAAACAGTTGTAGCTAACCAGTATTTCCCAGGCTACACATCCCTGGCTTCCTCAGCCTTCAAGTGGGCAGATTCTAACCTTAGATCTTCAGTGGGCAGGATCTCTAATCCAGTCACCTTTCTGACAGGCTTCTACCGGGAAAGTGCCTTCTACTGGATGCCTCCTGCTCATCTTTGTCTTTTCTAAAACATGATTTTTGTCGTTGTTGAGTTGTATCCTACTCTTGGGACCCCGTTGGGGATTTTCTTGGCAAAGATACTGGAGTAGTTTGCCGCTTCCTTCTCCAGCTCATTGTACAGATGAGGAAATTGAGACAAATAGGGTCAGTGACTTGCCCAGGGTCACCCAGCTAGTAAGTGTTTGAGGCTGGATTTGAACTTAAGAAGATGAGTCTTCTTGACTCCAGGCCAGCTCTATCCACAGCATTACCTAGCCTAAAACATGATGCTTAGAACCAAAGAGGGTGGTCCAGATGTGGCAAGTACAACAAAACCTTCACTCCCTCTGTTTTGGACACTGTGTCTCTCTCAATGTGTCTTTGCATAGCATTGACTTTTTGGTTGCTGTGTTACCCTGTGGAGTGTAAACATTATTTAGTGGCTTGCCCTGCATCCACAAGGACTGTTGGCCAGCCTGTCTCTCCTCTCTCAGACTTGTGAGGTTCAGGTTTTTTTTTAACCCAGTTATCAAATAGTGCATGTCGCTTTAGACAACTCCCCCGTTCCTCTCACTGGAACAGTTTCTCTTTGTGTCTTAGAATTTGTTTTTTATGAGCTTATCCTGCACTGATTTCCCCTGTTGAATGTTACACTCTGGAATCCTAGCGATCCTTTCTCTGAATCCTTTGCAATCTGATCTCCCCAAACCTAGCTGTAAGACGAAGACTGGCTTTACTCTCTATATCTTTCCTTAAGGTTCCATTCTCAGCCCTAAAACTAAATCTTCACCTTTGATGAGAATTGGACCCCAGGCAAAGAAGTTCCCCTTGTTGATTCCACTTCCTCTGTGTGTGTGTGTGTGTGTGTGTGTGTGTGTGTGGCAATAGGGTTAAGTGACTTGCCCAAGGTCACATAGCTAGTAAGTGTCAAGTGTTTGCTTTGAACTCAGGTCTTCCTGACTCTAGGGCTGGTGCTCCATCCACTGTGCCCCCATTCCACTGCCTTTTAAAGAATGAAGGGATCATTAAAGCAAGCCAAGGAATGATCAGCTGCTCTGCTCCTGGTGAAAAGAGCACCAGCAGATGTCTAAATAATAGAAGTTTTCCTGTGACTACTAGATCACATGCCCTTCAAGGCCTCTGCTCTGTCTCCCACAGAGCTCTTTTTTTTTTCTGTTAAAATTATAATCTCCTTGAGGGCAAGGACTAGCCCCTATTTGCATTCATAATACAAATTAGCACATAGGAAGCAATTGATAAATACTCCTTCCTTCCTTCAATTTAATATATTTTGTTACATTTTAAGTTTTGAACTATCTCCTGTCCTCCCCACCCCACACTAGAGAAGGCCACCATTTGACATATACACACATCTATGTAAATCCATACCATGCATTCTTCTATTTATCAGTTCTTTCTCTGGAGGTGGACAGCATTTTCCTTCATAGGCCTTTGTGGTTGATATAAGTAGTTATAATACTCAGAATAGCTTAGTTGTTCACAGTTATTCTTACACAACATTCTCTTGGTTTTGCTCATTTCACTCTTCATTATTTCATACAAGTCTTTCCATGTTTTTCTAAAATCAGCCAGCTTGGGGCATCTAGGTAGCACAGTGGATAGAGCACCAGCCCTGGATTCAGGAGGACCTGAGTTCAAATGCGGCCTGAGACACATAACACTTACTAGCTGTATGACCCTGGGCAAGTCACTTAACCCCATTGCCTAGCCAAAAAATAAAATAAAATAAAATCAACCAGCTCATCATTTCTTACAGCAGGATACTATTCCATCACAATCATGTACCACAGCTTGTTCAGCCATTCCACAATTGATGAGCATCCCTGCAATTTCCAGTTCTTTGTTACCACAAAAATCACTGCTATAAATATTTTAGAACATACAGATTCTTTTCCTTTCTGCATGATCACATTGAGAAGGAGACATAATAGTGGTATTGCTGGGTCAAAGGTGTATATATATGTGTGTGTATATATATATATATATATATATATATATATATATATATATATATATATATACGTATATATATGTATATATATATGTATATATATGTATATATATATACGTATATATACGTATATATATGTATATATATATGTATACACACACACACATACATACATACATACATACATACAGTTTTATAACTCTTTGAGCATAATTCCAGATTGTCCTCCAGAATGGATTGGATCAATTCACAGTTCCACCAACAATGCATTAGTATCCCAATTTTTCCACATCCCCTCCAACATTTGTCATTTTCTCCTTCTGTCATTTTAGCTGATCTAATAGGTATGAAATGATATCTCAAAGTTGTTTTAATTTGTATTTCTCTAATCAATAATGATTTCAAGCCCTTTTTATATGAGTATATATAGTTTTGATCTCTTTATCAAAAAATTGCCTGTTCATATCCTTTACTTTCTCTTCTAAGTGGGAAAACATCTTGTGTTTTGTACATGCACAGGAATAGCGATTGGACCTGTGCTCTGTATGCTGTCTCTCCATTTGATTATAAGCTCCTTGAGGGCAGAGACTATCATTTGCCTCCTTTTGTATCCTCAGTGCTTAGCACAGTACCTAGCATATAGTACCTGTTTAATAAATGTTTATTTTTTTCTTCATTGCTGTAGATTTTTAAAAATTTGATTTATTTTATTCTGAACTTAAGAAATAAAACAAGCATTCCCATAACATAATAGAATAAAAAAGAGATGATTGCACATGAAAGTGCAAATCTATCATGTACAACTTGCTATTCCTTTTAAATATATAAAAAAGTTATGATATAACTTTTTTTCTCCTCTTTTCTTTGCACCCACCCCCTGCCATGGCTGCCATTAGACACAAATATGTATGTGTGTGTGTATGTATGTATATGTATATATACACATATAGGTATGTATGTGTAAAATCATTCTGTATATCTATTCATCAGTTCTTCCTCTGGATGCAGATAGCTGCTTCCTTCATAGGTCCTTCAAAGTTAATTTGGGTATTTACAATAGTCAAAATAACTTAGTTGCTCAAAGCCGTTCTTGAAACAATATTGCCAGTACTCTACACAATGTTCTCTTGATTCTGCTCCTTTTGCTCTTTGTCATTTTGTGCAAGTGAATCTATGGTTTTTCTAAGATCATTGAACTCATTATGTCTTACCGCATAGTACTATTCCATCGAATCATATACTACAACTTGTTCAGCCGTTCCTCAGTTGACAGGCATCCCCACAATTTCCAATTCTTTGCCACCACAAAGAGAGCTGCTATAAACATTTTAAAACATATAGGTTCCTTACCTTTTTTCCCTAATCATCTTTGGAAACAGACCTAGTAGTGATATTGCTGGGTCAAAGGGTGTAGGGCAGGAGTGGGGAAACTGTGGTCTTAAGGCCACATGTGGCCCTCTAGGTCCTCAAGTGCTGCCCTTTGACTAAATCCAAACTTCATACAACAAATTCCCTTAATAAAAGGATTTTTTTGGTAACACTTGGACTCAGTCAAAAGGCTGCACCTGAGGATCTAGAAGGCTACATGTGGCCTTGAGGCTGCAGGTTCCTGACCCCGGTATGGGGTATAAAAAATTTTATAGGTAAAAACAGAAAAGCAGAAATATTTAAAGTATCCTTTTCAGATCGCAATGCAATAAAAATTATATTTTATAAGGCACCATGGAAACATAGATGGAAAACTAATTAGAGACTAAACAACCTAATCTTAATAAATGTTTATTGATTGATTTCATTGGTATAGGAATTCCCAGATGAAACTCCTTCTACTAATACAACTCTGCACCTTCTCTGCCACTTAGAGTTTTAGCAAGTTGCCAGGAGAAAGATTAAGTAATTTACTTAGAGTCACACAGCCACTAGGTGCCAGAGGTAGGCCTTGAACCTAGGTCCTTCTAAATCTGAGTCCATCTTTCTCTCCTCTGTGCTTTCCATCTCTACAAAATAAGTGTATACCAAATAAATTTGTCTTAGGGGTGCCAGGAGATTGAGTGACTTGCCCAGGGTTACACAGATGGCATGTAGGCCTGCTTTCTATTTGCTTCTCCAGGCCTTCTCTCTTACATACATAGATAAGGATGAAAAATCAACCATAAAAGGGGGGGGAGGGGATGTGTCAAGAAGATAGACAATATGCAAACGAAGAAATAAAAGCAAGCTCTAGACAGGATAAATAGGAATGGAAAGCCATGGAATGAAGAGAGGTTGGAGAGGCTTCCTGTAGAAGGTGGGATTTGAGGTAGGACTTAGAGGAAACCAAGGACGTCCCTAGTATCTAAAGGAATACCAAATAATTTTAAGAGAGAAACTGATGAGATCAGAAAAGGCCTCATCTGGGAGATGGCTTCTGAACAAGATCCTGAAGGCAGCTAGGAATTCATCGAGGCAGAGGTGAGGAAGAAGAATGTTCCAGACACTGTGGGACCATCTCTGCAAAGGGATGGAGGTGAAGGTTTGTGAAACAGAGCAGTGTAACCAGTACAGTAAGTCTTTGAAGAGAGGAAGAGGAGCAATGATTCTGCTGACTCGTTTCAGTGTGTCTTTCCCATCCAACCAAAGCTGTTGTTCTTAGAAACCTTTTTATCTCTAAATGTTAGAGTAGGTGTGATGGGGGTGTGGTGGGGGTTAAGAGCAAAGGCTTTTCAGGAATTGCTTTCTATCATTTCTGCCCAGGCTAGGCAGCATCTCCAGTTTTCTTCTCCAGGCAGTTCTTCTCAAATCAATCACAAACTACTCTGTTCTTAAGGCTTACGTCTCCTTCATTGCTGTCCATGACCATGGAAAACTCCAATCTGCTTCCAGGGAGTTCATAGCAAAGTTCCAGCAACTTAATCACTCCTGTTTTGGAATCAAACCTGATGACAAATCACCCTTTGCCCGCTTCTCTCATCTCAGAGACACTGCTGACCTTCCTGGTCTTGGCTAGGATCCCCAGCAGGTTGGAGGAAACAGGCCCAGCACCAGCAGGGTTCCCTTTTCCCTTCCTTCTTCTTCATCCTACCATGGCTCTTTCCTTCCTATTTCCTTCTAGTCTCTTTTTGACTAGTTTTGGGGGCTTTATCATGATTCCTCCTATTACTGTCCTACTCTGTGGTTTAGACTGTACCACAAGATGAAACCAATTCTTGAGCTCTCTGGTTTTGGCCCCTATCTTAATAATAACAACACATTCCTATAAGCGTTGTAAAATTAAAAAACAAAACACTTTTCTTGCAACGACCTTATGAGGTATATGAATCATTGTCACTTTGGACCTATTGTACCCTCTCTCCCAAAGGGCCCCTTCTCTTACTGGCACAGACCCCAAAACAAGAGGATGTGACTCTCTTCAAGCTCTGTGGATCATTGCCCACGTTGCAGAGTAGAATACTAGGGAGAAAATCTTTTGAAACAATGGTTACCTAAGGCTCATATATAGGATGTCTCCAAAAGTGATGAGCAGACCTTCCTTTTAGAAAAGTTACTCAATGTACAAAGTAACCCATATGTGTAAGACTGCTATTTATTCACTTGGCTATAAAAGAAATACAGAGCATCCCCAAAGCCTGAGTGAAGTTTTAGGCTATTATAGTTTAAAATTACTTTAAGGCTTGGGGCCACCCTATATTTAAGGCACAATAGACTCACCAGCATTAATATTGACATTAACAAAATCTTAAAACATGATACCCCTTGTAGAACTGTTGAATTGTATTTCTTTCTATCTCAGACTTATGCTATTTGAGCTCCTCATGAGTCCAGACCTCCCAGTCAGCCAGTCATGGCCTTGGCTATAAGGTCCTCCTGCTCATGGTGCTTTTCTCTTCCAAGGTGCTACTGTGTAAATCACCTCCTGCTGACCAACCAGTCCTGGACTCTGGATCTCTGGACTTCTTGAACCCTCAAGGCTGCCACCTATCTCAGCATACCTGGCCAGTTCCCTGTGCTCGCAGAAAGATACATAAACCAGACAGGAAGCCAGGGACTGGAAGTCCAATCTGAGGCTGCCTAGGCCACAATATTTTCTTACCGCCAAGTACCAGCAGCTGCCAGAGTCGTTGCTAGGAGCAGGGTAGTCTGGAGGAAAGGAGAGAGAGAAATTAAGTCTTTAAACAAGGGGCCAGACCCATCCCCACACTTGCCACCAGTATATTAATATACCCATTTTACAGATAAAGAAAATGAGCTTATTTCTCCTCAAGGTTTGGCCTCACCTCCTATAAATACAAGGCTTTCCCCCCAATTGTGAGCACTCTAACTCTCCCCCAAATTCCTTTGTATCTCTTTGTGTATTTGTTTATCTGTATTCCTGTTGTGTACCTCCCAATAGAATGTATTCCTAGAGGGTCAAGATGGTTGCCTGTGATTTAGGCATTTTATAGCTCTCATTTACACAGGCCTTCAAGGTTTGCAAAGCGCTTCACAAATATTTGGAGCAGGCTAAGTGGCTCAGTGAATAGGGCCCAGAGTCAAGAAGACCTCAGTGTAAATTGGGCCTGGGACGCTTTCTAGACGTATGACCCTGGGCAAGTCACTTAACCCCATTTGCCTCAGTTCCCTCATCTGTGAAATGAGCTGGAGAAGGAAATGACAAACTACTTAGTATCTCTGCCAAGAAAATTCCAAACAAAGTTTTGAAGAGTCAGACACAACTGAAAAACAACTGAACGATGACAACAACAAATTATAAATATTGTCTCATTTCATCCTCACAACAACCCTGAGAGACAGGAGCTATTATTATCCTCATTTTTCAGAGGAGGAAACTGAGGTAGACAGAGGTTAAGTGATTTGCTCGGGGTCACACAACTAGAGTGTTTGAGGTTATATTTGAACTCAGGTCTTACTGACTCTAGGTCCTTAATAAATACTTGATTGATTCATTAACCGATTGATTTCAGGCCCAAGTTTATCTCTTTACTCTTCATCAAAAGTTAATACTATTTCCTTTGTTCTTCCTTCCATTGGGGCACTCCTTATATTGAAGTAGCAAAATGCTCCAATGAGTTGTGATTTCATTGATCTAGACATTTCTTCTAATGCCATGAGTCACATGCCATCCATCCCTGCTCACCTGGAGAACTCATCCTCCCATAAATTCAGCACAGGGAGTCCACCTAAAGTGGAATGCTTCCTTGCTTTCTTCTCACATTGTTATGGTACCAGAGGACCACTTTGTGGGTCATCCCTCACCCTATCCACATGGCCAACCTACCATCCCTACCAGTCATACCATGTTTTTCCTCCTATTCTTTGGAATACCCTACCCATTCTCTGGTGCTGCCTGCTTACTCCCACCATGAGCCTCTCCATATTTCTCTCACTGATACTCATTTTTAATTCTTCAGGGACTGCTGCATTCCATATCTTGCTGCGAAAAAGCATTACCTGTAGAATGTGGGCATTAAAAGAATAGGCCTTTGCATTCATGGATGGTTTGGGGTCATTAAAGGAGTTTTGCAATTTCCTGAAGGCAATTAGGACTGCTCGCCTTCGCTTGTTGTCTATCTTCATTGTCTGTCACTGATGGACAAGCTCTATGAGTCATGCATCTAGATTTCTTCCAGGTTATTTATTTGTCCTTTGTGCTAAGCCAGGGTGGGGAACCTGCAGCCTCAAGGCCAGGGCCACACTTGAAGACCTAGAGGGCCACATGTGTCCTCGAGGCTGCAGGTTCCCCACCCCTGAGCTAAGCCATCAGTGATTGACATGACTGCACACAGACTGCCGATTCTGAAATGACCATTGTATCTGTAACCAGTAGTTTCCTGTCTTTTAAGATCTGGTCAATTTCTAGTAGAATGGCATCACATCCGGTGCCTGCCGTCAGCTGCTAAGTAATTTACAAGCTTTGGGCCTTTTTCACTCCTTGATCCTGAACCACATTTCACAGCATGGTAATCCTAGCAAGAGATGTGTTGACATTTTGGAGGACATTATAAAGCTCTTCATAGAACCTCTCTAGTTCATCTTCTATTCTATATAAATAGGTATGTAATCTGTTGCCATTTTCATTGAATGTATTACCTTGTATAACTAAGGGTCCCAAATGGAGCAATGTTTCTTGTGATCTTTGGCACATGATAAACCCAACTCCTACAGCCTATGTATTTATTCACCTCTCCGAAGAGTACTTACAAAATGTCTTCATTGAGTTGCAGTACAACTGGTACTGCTCTCCTCTTGTCTCCTGGCTTATAATGAAAAAAGTAATGTGATTGTAGTTTATTTCTTCTAGTAGAGGATCAGCTTACTGTTGATCATTGAACAAAGGTCACATGTTAAAAGCTATAGAATAATAATAATAATAATAATAATAATAATAATTATTATTATTATTATTATTATAATATTAGCTAGATTTATTTAGCTCGTACTATGTACCAGACACTCTGCTAAGCATTTTATAAGTATTGTCTTATTTGAGTCTCACAACAAACATAGGAGATACGTGCATTCCCCATTTGATAGTTGAAGAAACTGAGGCAAATAGAGGTTAAGTGACTTGCCTAAGGTCATACAGATGATAAGTATTCGTTTGAGGTCTTCCTCACTCCAGGCCAGCACTCTATCCACTGCAGCACCCTGTATGAATGTTTGCTATTGGCATAAGTGGCATAAAATTCTTAGCATCTTGGCCCTCCTTTCCTGCCATTCTGCTACCATCACTGGGCAGTGGAAGTGGGCCACAGAGGGCAAACAGCAACTTTGTCCTTTTAACTATTTCTTGGGTAATTGTGTAAAAATATTGTATAAAAACAACAACAATTCACTTGGTTCCAGTCTTCTGGTGATGATCCTCTTAGCCTGGCCTTCTTAGCCAGGCTTTTAGACAATACTGAGTGCATCACTGGGACCAAACTTGAGGTCTTTGTGGCTTATAGTAATCCACCAGAGCTTGCATTAGACTGATAGAGCCTTTAAGAAACCTGGGTCACCACAGGGTGAGGCACCTGAGTAAGATGTTTGTGAGTGCAGATGTTAAGTAACAAGGATAATTGAGTCTACTAAACCGTAAATTCTTTGAAGATGGGGTCTATATTTTATTTTCACTTAGTATCTCTACCACCAGTGCCCCAAGCAGTAACAATATGTTCTTGGTGAAGTTTGTTGTGAATTTGGGGGCTCTTCCCTAACAACTGGTTAACTCTGGTAATTACAGTGAAGACAGAGGAAACAGTTGTTTACTTCATAAGTTTTTGCTTTTTTTTTAAGTCATCTCCATCCTTTTTTTATTTATTGATGTATTTTTTGGTCTGGTTTTGTGATTTCTTTAGGGTAGGGAACTCCAAGTAAGCAAATCTTTCTACCAAGCACAGATAATGTGGTACAGTGGAAAGAACACTGATTCTGGCTTTCAAGTCAGAGGACCTGGGTTTAAATCCCACCTTTGCTAATTATTGTATTTGTGACCTTTGGCAAGTCACCTAACCTCCATGGGCCTCAGTTTCCTCATTTGTAAAATAGGGGTGGACTAGATGAGCTCTAAGGTCCCTTTCAAATTCTATCTCTGAGCCTATGAGCCTATATGTGACACTGTGCTAAATGGAGATACAAATGATTAGTTAGTTGTTGTCCTTTATACTTGAAATGAGCCAAAATGACATCACTATGTCAGGTTGAGGTATAGTGTGTCTGACTGTGGCTGATCAGACCAATAGGATCTCAGAAGGCTCTACCACAGGTTGGGCACAGATAGTCTGTATGAACATCTGGAATGGAGATTTCTCTAAATTTGCTTGTCTCATGTTTCTTTTGAGCTACTGCAATTTGGCTTTGCTCATAAAGCATAGCACCCCTTCTTTGATGTGGGCATGCCATGCTGAGTAGCCCTGTGTCAATGTCTCCCATATCTCACAATCAGTTCTAAAATTCTTCAGAGAGACCTTGAGAGTGTCCTTGTATCACTTTTGACTTCCATGTAAGTGCTTGCCTTGTGTGAGTTTTCCATAAAATAATATTTTAATCAAATGTACTTTTAATATTTGAGCCACGTGGTCAGTCCATCAGAGTTGTACTTTCTGCAGCAGAGTTTGTATGCTTGGCAATTCAGCTTGAGAAAGGACCTGAGTATCAGTACCTTATCTTGCCAAGTGATCTTCCGAATCTCCTTAAGACAATTCAAATGGAAGCGATTCAGTTTCCTGGCATGTTGCTGGTTTACTGCCCAGGTTTCAACAGGCATGCAACAACAGAGTCAGCATATGATTCTGTAGACCTTCAGTTTGGTGGACATCCCAATCCCTCTTCTCTCCTACTTTCCTTCAGATCTTCCCAAACACTGAGGGAGCTCTGGCAATGTATGATCAGTCTCATCATCTATGTGCGTATCCTTGGAAAGTATCCTGCCAAGGAAATTGAATTTATTCAAAGCATTCAGTATTTCTCCATTTGCTGTAATCAATAGTTCCACATATGGATGGTGTGGTGCTGGCTGGTGGAGATCCTCTGTTTTCTTAGTGTTAATTGTCAGGCCAAAATTAGTATAAAGGCAGAGAATCAATCCATATTCTGTTACATCTTAGCCTCGGAGGCTACACTGAGTACAAGCCCTAACACTAACCTGTGAACAAAAAGTTGCACACCAATTCTCCCTCCATTTTAGTCTTGGCTGGTTTCGTTAACATTTTGTTGAGGGCATCTGATATCTTTGAAAGCATCAGGCTAAAAAGCATGGGCCCTGCTTGACTCCATTGGTGACTGGGAAAGCGTGAGAGCATTGTCCATTATCCAGAGGAGATACAAATACAAATATAAAGATAGTTCCTTCCCTCAAGAATTTTATTTCCTTTTTCGTTTTTATTTATTTTTTGTTTGTTTTTTTGGTGAGGCTATTGGGGCTAAGTGACTTACCCAGGGTTACACAGCTAGTGAGTGTTCTGTGTCTGAGGCTGGATTTGAACTCAGATCCTCCTGACTCCAGGGCCAGTGCTCTATCCACTGCACCACCTAGCTGCCTCTGTATTCCTTTTTTATTAATTCAATTTTACTTTATTTTCAGGTCCAAATTGTCTCTCTCCCACCTTTCTCTTCCCCCCCCCCCGAGAAAGCAAGAAAAACAAAACCTGTTACAAACATGCTTAGTCAAGCAAAACAAATTCCTACACTGACCACTTCCAAAAAATCCAACAAAAGCCAACCACATGCTTCAATCTATACTCTGAGTTCATCACCTTTCCCTGAAGATGGATAGTATGTTTCATCATGAGTTCTCTGGAATCATGGTGAGTCATATTGGTGATTAGTTTCTAAGTCTTTCACAGTTTGTTTTAAACAAAGTTATTATTGTTGTATAAATTGTTCCTCTGGTTCTGCTCACTTCACTTTACATCAGTTCATACAGATTTTCCCAAGTTTCTCTGAAACCATATGCTTCATCATTTCTTATAAAACAATAGTATTCCATCACAGTCATATACCATAATTTGTTCAGCCTTTTCCCCAAGTGATGGTTACCTTCTTGGTTTCCAATTCCTTGTCACCATGAAAAGAGCTGCTATAAATATCTTTGTACATATGAATCATTTTCCTCTTTCTTTGATTTTTTGGGAAATAGATATAGTAGTGGTATTTCTAGGTCAAAAGGAATGCAAGTTTAATAGATTTGAGTGCAAAGTTCCAAATTACTTTCCAATGACTTGACTAGTTCACAGCTCTGCTAACAGTACATTAATGTACCTGTTCCCCACAACTACCCCCCCCAACTCTAGCACTTATCATTTTCCTTTTTTGTCAGCTTTGCCAATCTGCTAGTTGTGAGGTAGTACCTCAAAGTTTCAATATGCATTTCTTTAATTATTAGTGACAAAGAATTTTTTAAAAATATGATATTCATAAATTGAATGTCTTCTTTTTTCAACTACCTATTCATATCATTTTCTAGTTGAGGAATAGCTCTTATTCTTACACATTTGACTCAATTCCCTACATATCTTAGAATGAAACTTTTATCAGAGAAATTTGCTACCCTCCCCATTTCCTCATCTTCTAATTTTACTACAGTGAGTTTGTGTGTGTGTGTGTGTGCACGTGTGCAAAAGCTTTTTAATTTAATGTAATCAAAATTGTATATTTTACTTCCTGTGACCCTCTCTGTCTCTTGTTTAGTCATGAACTTTGTTTCTTCTCCTTATATCTGACAAGTAATTTCTTCCATGCTTTCTCTAATTTGTTTATGATGTCACCTTTTATGTCTAAATCATGTACCCATTTTGAGTTTATCTTGATATATGGTGTGAAATATTGGTCCATACCTACTTTCTGCGAGACTGCTTTCCAGTTTTCCCAACACCTTTTGTCAAATAGTGAGTTCTTACCCCAATAGCTAGGGTCTTAGAGTTCATCAAACATTAGGCCACTGTATTCATTCACTTCTGTATATTGTGTTCCACTGATCAGCCTATTTTTTACCTACCAAGTTGTTTAGATGATTGCAACTTTATGAGATAGTTTGATGCTCTTTCTTCCCTCTTTATTTTAATAATTTGCTTGATATTCTTGACCTTTTATAATAATAATAACCTTTTGTTCCTCCAGTTCCTCTGGTTCTATAAAATTCCGCAGAGTAATCCTTTGGTAGTTTAATTGGTATGGCACTGAATAAGTAAGTTAATATACATAGTATTGTCATTTTTATTATATTGGCTCAGCCTACCAATGAGGAAGTAATACTTCTCCAATTACTTAGATCATTTGTATTTGTATGATTATGTTCATATAGTTCCTGAGTGTATCTTGGCAGGTAGACTCCCAAGCATTTTGTACTATCTGTAATTATTTAAGGAGCTTACTTTTTAATAGGGAGAGATAACAGATATGAGAGGGGAGGGCTGTGAGAGGTATTTTGATTGAGGAAGTTATATGAACCATAGAGAATTAGAGCCATAGGGAAGTAAAATGGCATTCTTTTTTGAGTAGCAATGGTTAATATTAGGTCCTGGAAATGGGAGGTAGGTTAAGGAGCATATGCATGACAGCAAGGCACCTAGTGAGTACATGGCAACAGAACAAAGTAAAAGCATAGCTGAAGGTGGCTTAGGTGAAGTGGGTCATAGACGCTCTATCAATCAGTCAATAAACATTTATTAAGCATCTATCACATACCAGGCACTATGCTAAGTACTGAGGACAAAAAGAAGGGCAAAAGCCAGTTCTGGCAAGCAAGGAGCTAATGGGACCTAATGTCAAGGAGACAAGACATGTATAAATATGATCTATATAGGATAAACTAGATATGATCAACAGAGGGAAGGCATTGGCATTAAGTGGGGTTGGAAAAGGCTTCTAGTAGAAGATGAGGTTTTAGTTAGGACTTGAAGGAATCTGGGGAAACCAGGAGGTGGAAATGAGGAAAGAGAACATTTCCAGGCATGGAGGATAGCCAAGGAAAATGCATGGAATGTGGAGATGGGAGTGTTTTGTTTGTGGAACAGCAAGGAGACCAGTGTGTGTGTGTGTGTGTGTGTGTGTGTGTGTGTGTGTGTGTGTAAAGGTCAGGGGTAAGGCTAGGTTATGAAGGACTTTGAACAACACGCAGAGAATTATATATGTGATCTTTGAGATAATAAGGAGCCACTGAAGTTTACTGAATAGAGGAATGACATGATCAGATCTGCAATTTAGGAAGATCGCTTTGATAGCTTTTTGTTTTTTGCTTGTTTGTTTGTTTTTGGTTAGGCAATGGGGTTAAGTGACTTGCCCAGGGTCACACAGCTAATAAGTGTTATGTGTCTGAGGTCGGATTTGAACTCAGGTCCTCCTGAATCCAGGGCCGGTGCTCTATCCACTGCACCACCTAGCTGCCCCCAGGAAGATCACTTTGGCAGCTGAGTGAAGCTCATCAACCCAAACAGGGGCGTACCAGATGAGAAGTTCCAGAAGTGAAAGAGTTAAGTCGTCCAGGGCATTGTCTCTTGTAAAAAGATAGTCTGGGAGTAAAGTAACACAAGCAATTCTTTTGTAGCTTAGATTCTTAGAGAGTTGTCTGGGACACTGAGAGGTTAAGGGACTTTCCTAAGGTCACACAGACAATATATATCAGAATCTATCCCTAGTTTTAAATTTTTATTTATTTATTTTTAGTTTTCAACATTCACTTCCATAAGATTTTGAGTTCTAAATTTTCTCTCCATCTCTCCCATCCCGTCACCCCAAGACGGCATGCAATCTGATATAGGCTGTACATATAATTCATATTGAGCCTATTTTCACATTAGTCATGTTGTAAAGAAAAATTAGAACCAATGGGAGAAACCACAAGAAAGAAGAAACAAACAAAAAAAGAAAAAAGAGAGAGAGATCAAATAATGTGGTTCGATCTGCATTCAGACTCCATAGTTCTTTTTCTGGATGTGGATAGCATTTTCCATCATGAGTCCTTTGGAGTTGTCTTGGATCCTTGCATTACTGAGAGGAGATGAGTCTGTCAAAGTTAGTCATCGTATATTGTGGCTGTTACTGTGTACAATGTTCTTCTGGTTCTGCTCACTTCACTCAGCATCAGACCATACAAGTCTTTCCAGGTTTTTCTGAAGTCTGCTTGCTCATCATTTCTTATGGAAGAATAGTATTCCATTACATTCATATAGCATAACTTGTTCAGCCATTCCCCAGCAGATGGGCATCCTCCCAATTTCTAATTCTTAGCCACCACAAAGAGTTGCTATAAATATTTTTGTACATGTGGTTCCTTTTCCCATTCATATGATCTCTTTGTATCTATCCCTATTTTTAAAAAAATTACTTGCTATTTCAGGTGCAGCAAGTACTCTGATCTCACTCTTCCAGACCAAGGCTAGCTATACTTCCCCAGCAGAGTTCTTAGGATAGCACTCAAGGCTATTGACTCCTCTTACTCTAACACTATTGGCTCAAGCCCCCATTCTGGGGGGTTCTTACTTCAGTGATCAGTACCCCAGTTCAATTTAACCAATCAATATCGATAAGCTTATACGAAGGGACTTTTACTTTGGAGGTTTAGCAAGAACAGAATGACAAATATTCCCCTTGCTCAACACCACAAGGAGCATGCTCTCCTCTATACCACCTTGGTCTCTGGGAAGAATGAGATCAAACTTAGGGAAGCTTCTACAAAGCATTGGTACCACTAAGTTCACTGTCAAATGCAGGATGAATGGATAAATCCCTGTCTCAGCTACCATTGGCCTATGGGGGGGGGGGGGAACTTGTGGCCTAGAGGCCACGGGTTCCTCACACCTATCTACACCTTGAAGGTAACTCTTTGGGACTTCAAATCTGTACTGGCTCCCAAACTCAGACCCAGGTGGTTTGAATTCCAGACCTCTTGATGCTCACAAGGTCACCTCCAATCTCCTTCACCTAAAACCGAAGAACAAATTCCAAGGTAAAGAACACAGACCTGCACACATGGACCACATGTTGGCCTCGGGTAAGAAGAGCCCAAGGCCTCTCCCCTCACACAGCTGTCTTCTTTCACTGGAAGACATCAGGCAAGAAGAAAACACATGGTGGGAGGGAAGAAGAGAGCTGGTTGGCTATGCAGCTACAGCCAATCAAAAAACTTCCTATTTACTATGTGGTGATCTCATGGATTTAATTACAGTCTTTATGCTGATGATTCTCAAATCTACCTATCCTGCCCCATTCTCTCAGCTGACCTCCAGTCTTACAGCTCCAACTGCCTTTCAGACATTTCAAACTGACCATTCTGTAGACACCTTAAATTCAATATGTCTAAAACATATCTCATTATCTTTCCCCCTACCCTCTCCCCAAACATACCTTCTGTATTATTGTAGAGGGCAACACCATCCTCCCAGTCCCTTAGATGATGAGTCATCCTGGATTCCTCACTGTCTGTCACCCCACCCCCAAATCGAAGCTGTTACCAAAGCCTGCCAATTTTACCTTTGCAACATCCCCCAACATCTGCAGGCACCCCTTCTCTCCTCTGACACTGCTACTGCTCTAATGAGGACCCTCATCCCCTCACACTTAGATGACTGCAATAGCTGCTGCTGGGTCTGCCTGCCTCATGTCTCTCCCCACTCCAATTCATTCTCCATTCAACCCCTAAAGTGATTTTCCTAAAATAGAAATCTGATCATATCCCCCCCCTACTCAGTAAACTCCAGTGGCTCCCTATTGCCTCCAGAATATAAATACAAATGCTCCATTTGGCATTTAAAACCCTTCATAACCTAGTCCCCTCTTACCTTTCCAGTCTTCTTCCACCTTATTGCCTGACCAGTACTCTTCTATCCAGTGACATTGGTCTCCTAGTTGTTCCGGGAACAAGACACTGCATCTCTTGGCTTTGGTCATTCTTTCTGGTTGTTCCCCCGCCCCCCCCCCCCATGCCTAGAATGCTCTCCCTCCTTTACTCAGACTACTTACTGTCCTGGCTTCCTTTAAGTCCCAATTGAAATCCCACCTTCTACAGGAAGCCTTCCCCAACCCCTCTCAATTCCAGTGCCTTCCCAATAGTAATCATTTCCTATTTTCTTGTATATAGCTCATTTTGTACTGTCAGCTCCCGGAAGGCAGAAACTGTCTTTTGCCTCTTTTTATATCCCCTGCACTTAGCACAGTGCCTGGCACATGGTAGGCACTTAATAAATGTTTATTGAATTGGATTGGTTAGCAGACCACAACCAATTATAGGATGCCTATGTGGGCTCCAGTGTCCACATGGGAGCCACACCAGCTGAGCACTCATAAGGACTCAGCCAGTTCCCTAGCACGCTTGCCACTCAATCTCCCTTTATACTGCCTCAGGATCCAAGAGGGGCGTCTATGATCTCATTGACAAGGGGACTCCATGAACCAACACAAGTACAATTGGCCATATGAGAAGGGGGCAAGGGGCTCAAGGCAAGAGGACAGTTTAGAGCTGAATGAGTCCACCCAGGGGTCAAGATGGAGAAAAGAGGAGAGAGTGACTAGTGTACAGGAGATGGCCAAGAAGACAACTGAGGGGCAAAGGATTAGAGGTCATGATATGGACTAAGGCAAGAGAAGGCAGAGGATGAGGTGAAAAACCAAATGATTATGGTCAGATAAGGAAATTTCATAATTCTTTTTTTTTTTGGACAATGGGGTTAAGTGACTTGCCCAGGGTCACACAGCTAGTAAGTGTTGTGTGTCTGAGGCCATATTTGAACTCAAGTCCTCCTGAATTGAGGGCCGGTGCTCCATCCACTGTGCCACATAGCTGCCCCAAGATTTCAGAGTTCTTGAACATGGAGGTGGAACATTTGTGAGTGATGGCAAGTTCAAGGGTATGACCATGTTTTTGTGAGGCTGGGGTAGGGTGGAGGAGTACCTGATAGGAGATGAGTGTGCTGGAATGAGGGCAGGAATTAGGGAGTAGAGACACATTTTGACCCAGGAATTGAACTCACTGAGGAAGGAAAGGGAATGACCTAGAAGTCTGTAGACAACAATGACCAGGATCTGGAATGGGTGGAAGAGAGGCTCTCCTTCCTCTACAATTGGCTTCTATGGATCACACTACTCAGAATTGTCTTCTGTGTCAAATAACTCCCTAAAGAATGCAATTTGTAGGGACAGCTTGACAGGAAGCCATGAGTCCCCAATCTGGCCTCAGACACTTACTAGCTGTGTGATCCTGGGCAAGTCACTTAACCCCAATTGCCTCAACGGGGGAAAAAAAGAATGTAATTGGATCAACTCCTACCCACTACACTTATCATCACCACATTCCACTATGAATCTTTTCTTCAGCTAACAGACTCTTTATTCTTCCAGGATTTGCCTTTCTCATCTTTAGCATCACACTTTTGTTCATTCTGTTCTTCTCCCACCTCCCCACTCCCCATACCTACCTTTCCCTCATCCTTGGTGTTGATCTGATCCTATCTGTCATTCAAGATTCAATTAAGGCCATTTTTTCCCATAAGACCTCCTCCTGTGACTCCAAGCTCTGGTAGGGTAACAGAAAGAGAGCTAGAGTCAGAGTCAGGAGACCTGGATATGAAGCCTGCCTCTGACATCTACTACTACAGGACCTTGAGGAAGTCAGCCTCCCAAAGAGTCAGCTTCTTTGAGAAAGTGATAATACTTGCACTACTGACTACATAGAGTTGATGTTTGGACAAATATTCATAAACCTTAAAAAGTTGTACAAATGTAGGTGGTGCAGTGGATGGAGCACTGGCCCTGAAGTCAGGAGGACCTGAGTTCAAATCCGGTCTCAGACCAAACACTTGACACGAGCTGTGTGACCCTGGGCAAGTCACTTAACTCCAATTGCCTAAAAAAACAAACAAACAAAAAAGTTGTACAAATGGTAATTCTTATGAATGTACCCTTTTGGATCAACCCATTATGCAATCAACAAGCATTTATTAAGCACCTACTGTATTCCAGGTACTGTGCCAGGAGCTGGAGGTCCCCTACAGGGCTCAGATTATTAGACTTTCAGAGTTGGAAGGGAGCCAGTCGGTAATGTGGGCCAAGCCATTTCTGGGAAAGGATTCCCTCACAATAGACCTAACAATGGCCAGCCACCTTCTGCTTGAAGACTTCCAATGAGAGGGAAACTTAGCTCCTCAGATAGCCCATTCCACTTGTGATTAGCTGTGTCTATTACATAGCCCCCACTCTTCTCTCCTCCAGGCTAAACATCCTATATCCCTTAGAGGAAGTGGCTATCACTCAAATAGAAATAAGGGTCATAAAACCACACATAAGCTGCCTGTTGACTTAGAAAACCACAGATTGACAATATCTGTGTGTTCTACTGTATTTGTATTTACTTTGTTAAATATTTCCCAATTATATTTTGATCAGGTTTGTGGGCACTTGGGAGCGTTGCAGGCTGTGGGACATGTGTTGTGTTTGACACCTCTGCCCTAGACGATATGAACTGAAGGGCCTTTCAACATCCTGGTCACTTTCCTCGAGATCCTGTCCAGCTCAGCATCCTCTAGGGGTGTGTTGGAATTAGTTCCTGGAGTTTCTGGAGAGCTGGTTAGAATTTTCTGTGCAAGACCTTGGAAATCATCAAAGCTACAAATCAGAATTTGATGGAGAAAATGTGAAAAATACTGATAAACTAAAACTGTGTCAAGCACACATTTCCCCCCCCCCCGCCCCCCGCCGGAGACCTGGTTGTCAGACATCTAACAGCACTGCCTCGTCAACATCCTTCCTAACCTGGGGTGCCTAGAACTAATTGTGATGCTGTACCTGTACTCTGACTAGGGCAAAATATACGTGGACCATCTCCTTCTTCCTGGAAGCTCTGCCTTTCTTATTGCCGTTGAAGAGTTCATCCTCCCTTCCCTCCTATCCCCCCCTTTTTTGCTGCCATTTCTCGCTCTTTGCCCATATAGACCTTGCAGTCTACTTAAACTTGCAGAGAGTTTTCCAATGAATTGCTACCTAACCAGGCATTTTTCCATCTTGTATTTATAAAGGTGGTTTCTGGAGTCTATGTGAGACTTTACATTGTACGTAATGAATTTCATTTTCCTTAATTTGACCAAATGTCTTGGGTTATTGTGCTTACTGACTGATTCATTGATTTCTGATCCTGACTCTTGTCCTTCAGCGTATTGGCTGTCCCTCCCAGCATTGTGTCATCTGTACATTGGATGAGTGCCTCCGTAGGAATCATCAATAAACATATTCAACAGCATAAGACTAAGCCCAGATCCCAGGGGCGTTCCATGGCTGACCTTCTTCCAAGTATATAGCATCGAAGATTTAGAATTGGAAAGGGATGTTCATGGTTCAAGGTTAAATATCACAGAGCCACAGAATTTGAGAGTTGGAAAGCACCTCAGTTGTGATCTAACCCAGTTCCCCTCTCCATTTTACAAGTGAGGAAACTGAGGCCCAGGGAGTTTAAATAATTTGCTGAAGCTCACATAGACAGTAAATTAACATAGAACAATGAATAACTATTAGTCATATAAGCCACTCCTTCCTTTTATAGATAAGGAAGCTGAGGCTCAGAGATGTGGCTTGGTCAAGTTCATAGATAGTATGATAAGTAATAATAAGTCTTCATATTCCAAATTTAATATTGTTTATACAAGACTATACTACCTCCAACTCTGAACTCCAAAAACATTCATCTACACTATTCATTCTATTACTTCACATACGTATCTGGCTTTACCTATCATTACTTAATTCTTTCCTATATTTATTTATTTTTTCCCACCCTGCCTCATTTCCCCACCTCCAACTAGGTTGTATTCCACATTGGACCACATAATAAGTACACACTCCATGAACATTGTCTAAATGAATAAACTGACTGTTGGTGGGGGGCGGTAGATTCACAGAAACATTGAATCACAGAATTTGAGAACTGGAAAGGACCCCAGGAGCCATCTCGTCCAACTCATCCATGGCAAGAATCCCTACCATCTACTGCATCACACCTATCAGACTGGGCAAGATGACAAAACAAGAAAATGATAAATGTTGGAGAAGATGTGGGAAAATTGGAACACTAATGCGTTGTTGTTGGAGTTGTGAAATGATCCAACCATTTTGGAGAACAATTTGGAACTGTGCCCAAAGGACTATAGAAATGTACATACCCTTTGACCCAGTAATAGCACTTCTAGGGCTATATCCCATAGAGATCATACAAATGGGAAAATGACCCACATGTACAAAAATATTCATAGCAGCTCTTTTTGTGGCGGCAAAGAATTGGAAATTGAGAGGATGCTCATCAATTGAGGAATGGCTGAACAAGTTGTGGTATATGAATGTAATGGAATACTATTGTGCTATAAGAAATGTTGAGCAGGCCAACTTCAGAAAAACCTGGAAAGACTTGTATGGACTGATGCTGAGTGAAGTGAGCAGAATCAGGAGAATGTTGTACACAATAACAGCTACATTGTGCGATGACTAATATTGATAAACTTAACCCTTCTCAGCAATACAAAGATCTAAAACATCTCCAAAGGCCTCATGATGGAAAATGCTATCCACATCCAAAGAAAGAACAATGGAGTTTGAATGTAGATTGAAGCATATTATTTGCTTTTTTTTTTCTTCTGTTGTATTTTGTTTCCTCTTTCTGGTGGTTCCTCCTATTGGTTCTAATTCTTCCTTACAACATCACTAATGTGAAAATATATTTAATAGGAATGTATATGTATGGCATATATCACTGTGTGCTGTCTTGGGGAGAGTGGTGGGGAGGGAGGGAGAGAATAATTTTAAATTCAAAAGCATATGGAAGTGATTGTTGATAAATCAAAATAAATAAATAAATTTTTTTAAAAAAAGAATCCTTACCATCATATACTCATTAAGTGGACAGGAACATAGCTATGAATTGTTTTATGAAATAAGAGAAGTGAAAATACTGCCACGCAATTTGTGGGCTCTTACAGTCTTCAGACTTTTCTAGGAGGTTGGTATGTCTTGTAAATCACGTGTTGTAAAGTGCCCTGCACTTGGAGTCAGAAAACCCTCCTGCCTCTGATGAGAGGCTGTCTGATCCTCTACCATCCTGGGTAAATCACTTCCCTTCTCTGAGACTCATTTCCCTCATCTAGAAAATAACTAATCATGTTTGTAATAGGTCCCTCCAGGGTCTTTCCTGACTTGCCTCCCCCACCTCTTCCTCTTAAAATGATTTTGTATTGACTTCTCTGTGTTATGTGAGAGGCATTGTGGAAGAATGGGTATAAGAGCTGGCCTCAGAGTTGGGAAAACTTACGTTCACACCCACCCTTCTAGGACACATCTTGACTGACTGTGTCATCATGGGCAGGTCACCACACCCTCTCAGTAGCCCAGGCATCTTTCTCAATTTGTAAGTTACAGATGAATCACTTGTTGACGTAGGTAGAGGGAGCTTCCACACTAGGAGTTCCCCATTCTGATGAATCAATGGACCAAGTCATAGATTGAGAGCTGGAAGGGGCCTTAGAGAGTATTCAACCCACCCCCTCATTTTGCAGATGAAAAGACAATGGTCCAGAGGAGCTAAGCCACTTGCCCAAGGTAAGTAAGTGATAGAAGAAGTATGGTGTGTCTTTGAATCCACTGATATTAAATCCAAGGCTCTTTTCACTCCACTATGCTGCAATACCCCCCCAAAAATAAATAAATAAAACAATAATAGAATAGAAGATACTTGAGGCAGGGATTATTGTGTCTTTATCTTATTATATTCAACATTGAGCACAGTGCTTGGCACATAGTAGGCACTTAATGGGAAATTTATATAGTACCTACTATGTGCTTTTACAAATATCTCATTAAGAAATACTTGTTGAATTGATTATAAGGACACTCTATACAAATTTAAATTTTCATTCTTTTTCTACCCCTGGCACCTGGGATATAGAGGACACTCAATAATCACTGACAATATCCCTTCAATCAATCAAACAACTGTTCAATTGGAAAGCATTTATTAATCAAAGACTATGTGCCAGATGAGGCAGCTAAGTGGCACTGCAGAGGATAGAGTGCCAGGCCTGAGTCAGGAAGACTCATCTTCCTGAGTTCAAATCTGACCTCAGATACTCGCTAGCTGTGTGATCCTGAACAAGTCACTTCACCCTGTTTGCCTCAGTTTCTTCATCTGTAAAATGGGCCAGAGAAGGAAATGGTAAAACATTCCAGTGTCTCTGCCAAGAAAACCCCAAATGGGGTCACAAAGAGTTGGGCATCACTGAAACAGCCGAGCAATAAAGCATTAGACACTACATAAAGTACTGGAGATGCAAATACAAAAGTAAAAGTCTCTATTCTCTACTTGAAGGATCCTGGATGTTCACAGATAAGATGAGGTAGGAGGGTAGTGAAGAAAGCAGTGGACTTTGAGTCAGGAAGACCTGGGTTCATATCTTGCCTCAGCCCCCTTGTGGATCTTTGTATGACTGTAGGCAAGTTATAACCCTTCTGAGCCTTAATTCACTCAGGCATAAAATGAGGGGGTTGGATGGCCTTCCAGTTTTGATCTATGATCCTATGAAGTAATTAAAGTATATGATCATCATAAATACAAAGTAATTTGGAAGTGAGTTGGCACTAACAACTGGGTAAGTCAGGAAAGTTCCTTTTAGTATGTGGCACTGGGGTTGTTTTGAAGGGAACTAGGATTTCCAGTATTTTATAGATGGGGAAACTGAGGCTCGAGGTGGGTAAGTAATTTGTCTAAGGTCACACAGGTGAAAAGGATTTGAATCCTTATCTTCTGATTTTGAAGCTCAGTGAGGTGTTTTTTTTTTACAACCCCACATCTTCTCTCGCTAGTATCTGTTTCAAAAATAATTCTCCTATGTCATTCATTGTATCTTCTCAAAAATCCTGATAAAAGGGATACAGGAATTATTATCCATCTTTTAAAGAACTAGCACTTTCATGTTGAAATCAAACAAAATTGTTATCTAAAATTCACACTCTGTCACCTACTTTTCTGGTCCCCTTAAAAACCCGAAGAACCAGTTCCCTATCAAGGGGTTCTCTGCTGGTTTCCATGGATGTAACTTTTACTTCTCTAGACCCTCCTTGTTGACATCTGCGGCCTGACCAAGAAGTCACTGAGACTCCTGACTACAACTCTGGAACAGATGAAGAAACTGAGGCAAACAGAGTGAAGTGACTTGCTCAGGGGCACACAGCAGTGTCTGAGGCCAAATTTGAACTCCAGAAGATGAATCTTCCTGACTCCAGAGTTCACAGCTATTGGCTGTGAAGCCCTCTATCACCTCTGATAGCTTGGAGATGAATGCACTTGGAAGGCAGAGTGATGGAAAATGTGCCATTTATCAAGATGAAGCTGAGATCCCGAATATGAACCCATGGCTCCCTTTTCAAAAGTGTAGTAGAATAAACTTTACACAGCACATTGTTTTACTTCTCTAATGTATTCAGTAATTCTGGGCTGATTTCTGATCTCCCAACTAGGCTGGGAGCAAGCACCTGGTGAACAGGTATCTTCACTTTCCATTGTCCTTTCCCTGTCATATAGCAGGCACTAAGTAGTCTATTGTAATATTGTATTATAGGCATCTGTTTCATGTCATGTCTTATGTTATAGATATCTATTTTGTATCACGTCTTCTTACAACGTAGTAAACCACTATAACATAGAGATTGTGTTTTATGGAAATTGTATTTCTCTCAGGGCTTAGCACAGGGCTTTTCACATACTAGCTGCTTGATAAAGATTTGTTGTATTTCACTGTAATGTTATGTATAATGGTGCATTTGGAACTAGATTATAACCCCATAAGAGGAGGGCGATGAGTTTTATCTATACTTTTAATATCCCTCACTGCCCCTAGGCCACAATGCTTCGCATCTACTAGTTGTTGTTTAATTATTAAAGTGTGTCAAAAATGTGTTTTGTGTGACTACACATGTATAGTCTATGTCAAATTGCTTGCCTTCTCAATTAGGGATGGGGAAGAGGAGGGACGGAGAGAATTTGGAACTCAAAATTTGAAAAAAATAGTCTTACATGTAATTTGGAAAAAATAAAATATTAAATAAATTACATCTGACCCTTCATGACCCCATGGGGTTTTCTTAGCAAAGACCAGTGTCTTTGTAGTACTACTACTTTGGAGTAGTTTGCCATTTCCGTCTTCAGTGGATTAAGGCAAACAAAGGTTAAGTGATTCGCCCAGGGTCACACAGCTTTTAGGAGTCTGAGGCTGGATTGGAACTCAAGTCTTCCTAACTCTAGGTCCAGTGCTCTATCCACTGAGCTGTCTGGCTGACAGCACACAGTAGAGGGCACCTACAATGTTAGACTTGAAAATGTTGTAGGGTGAATTGCATTGTATTAATGTTTAGAAGAAAGATGGCCACTTCTGAGGAGTTTCAAAGAGAAGATTCCTGGGCAGCTAGGTGGCACAGTGGATAGAGCACCAGCCTTGGACTCAGGAGGAGCTGAGTTCAGATCTGACCTCTGACAAAACATTTGACACTTACTAGCTGTGTGACCCTGAGCAAATCACTTAACCCCAATTACCTAAAAGAGAGAGAGAGAGAGAGAGAGAGAGAGAGAGAGAGAGAGAGAGAGAGAGAGAGAGAGAGAGAAGAGAGAGAGAGAGAGACAGAAAGAGAAGATTCCTGTTCAAGAGCAGCTTGGCCCAGATGACTAAGATAGCCTGCATGTTCTAATGACAGGAGTCAGACAACTCCCCTTGGAATGTCATCTGACACTTACTAACTGGTGTGACTTGAGGCCAATCACTTCCCGTTTCTGAACCTGTGTGTCATCCATCATCTTGAACGGAAGGATGAACTCAAAGGCCTTCCTTAACTCTTTTCAATTCTAGGAATTAATTCTCCACCTTGAGATTTTGGGATTCTGGATTTTGAGCTGGAAGGGGCCTTTGAGCTCATTCAGTCTGGTCAAGGAGATGCTAATACAGAAGGGATTCTTGTCTAGGTCAGAATCAGCCAGTCAATAAGCATTTATTAAGTGCCTAATCTGACTATTCCTTCCAACCAGAGTTACATTCTATAAAGTTCCATGATCCTTAGGAATTTTCCATAATAACTTGTTTCAAATATTCTGTTGGGTAGGTTTATTAAGAGGCAGCCAGATGTAGCTAGCCAGGAAGACCTAGGCTCAAGACTTGCCTCTGACTGGGTGACTCTGGGAAAGTCACTTAACTTCTCAGTGCACTAGGTCAGAGGTATCGAGCGCAACACTCTGGAATACAGCTGAACCAGATTAAAAGGTGATTAGGATATATTTGATAAAATAAATAAAAATACAATAAAACATAAGTAATATTATATTTTAAAACCGAGTTACATGTGGCCTGCAGGAATCCTTATGTACAGATTAAAGGCCCCAGTTTATGAGTTTTACACCACTGCTCTAGGTGACTCTCTAAGATTAAAAGTGCTGGGGAGGTGCCAACCCGCATCGGTAGAGGGAGTTTTATCACCTGGGAGCTCCTTCTACCAGTGAAATCACAGATCTAGTCTCTCTCTTTTTAGGGCAGCTGGGGGGGCACAGATGACAGAGTGGAGGACTTGGACTACGGCCTGGAAGACAAGTTCAAATGCTGCCTCTGATATTTACTTAACTGGTGACAAACTCGACCTCAGTTTCATCATCTATAAAATGGAGATAAAAATAGAATCCACCTCGCAGGGTTGATGAGAGGATGAAATGAGATAATTATGTAAAATCTTAAACTGTTTGATAAATGCTCACTATTTCATCATCAGCATCAAGGCTGATGATTGTAATCTCCTTTTCTCTGTATTTCTGAAAAGGGGGGGAGGGCGGGGTGAGAAGAATCCCTAGTTGTTAAAAACAGACTCCCAAGGTTATAATAAAACAATGCAGGAAATCCTTACTAAGTGAAGGCTGAGCGAATGGTGAGAGGGAGGTGTGGAGTGCAGAGATACAAAGTAGATGTCACTCAGCAACATTTGTCAACATTTAACTGTCTTTGTTGTGCTTATTGGGGGGGCAACTAGGAAGTCCAGTGGCTAGAGTTCCGGGCCTGAAGTCAAGTAGACTCATCTCCTTGAGTTCAAATCCAGCCTTAGACACTTACTAGCTGTGTGACTCTAGGTGAGTCACTTAACCCTGTTTGCCTCAGTTCCTTATCTGCAAAATGAGTTGCAGAAGGAAATGGCAAACCACTCCCATATCTTTGTCTGGAAAACTCCAAAGGGGGTTAGGAAGAGTCAGATTCGACTGAACAACAACATGGCGCTTCTTGGAGCCTGACCCAATTTGGAATACTTTGTATTTCTTTCATACACATGTATATATGTGTATGTATATATGTTTACACATTGTATCCTCCGTGTAGACATTGTTTCTTCCCTCCCAGACGAATTAGGACTGCTTCGACTGTTTGAAGCCTGTCTTTGCGTCCCCAGCTCCCAACACAACAGGACAGCAGCCAGGCAAGAGCATGCAGGTGGATCTGAGCCCCGGCGGCAATATTCCACACCCATCCCAGCGGAGGGAGGCCGAGGACCCAGCGTAGAACCCCAGCTCTGCCAAGCACTACGTCGCCTGACCTTGGGGAAGCCCTTTCACTCTGAACCTCAGTTTCTACATCTGTAAAATGGAAGGGTTGAACTAGTGGGCCTCTAAGGTCCCTTACAACGCTAAGTCTATTTTCCTGGGTGACTGTGGTTCTGAGCGTGTGTGTGGCCTGGTGGCGGTGGGGTGCTCGTGACTTGGGTGGGTGGTGGTGGGGCTGGACTACAACCCCCAGCCAGCCCCGCGGCGTCACGGGGCGGGGCCCGCCGGGGGCGGGGCGGGGCGGGGCGGGGCAGGAGGGCGCAGGCTCCTTCCCAGAAGCGGAAACAAAAGAGCCCCCGCCCGTCCGTCGCACACTCGGCTCTCGCTCGCTCGCTCCCCATCCCTGTCCGGGCCGCCCGCCCGCTAACACGCACGCAGGACGCACGCACGCTCGCTCCCTTGCTCGCACACGCAGGCACGCAGGGCTCGCCCGGAGCCGCGGGGGAGTCCGTGTCCGTCGGGAGGAGAAGGAACGAACGGCCGCTCGCCGGGGGGGTGTGCGCGCGCGCCTCACACTCACGCTCGGCGCTTGCACACGCACGCTGCCCTCGCCCCGCAGCCCAGCGGCCGCCTGAGGCAGGAGGAGCCCAACGCCCCCCGGACCCATGGCGCTGAAGCGGATCCAGAAGGTGAGTGACCCCCTCTTCCCCGCCCAGGGCCGCGGTTCCAAAGAGCCCGGCATCCCCGGGAGGTGGGACGGAGAAGGGACCCCTCCCGGCGCCGGAGATGCGCCCGGAAAGAATCTGTGCCGGGCGCCGGCTGTTTAGGGGTAGCTTTTATTGTTGTTTATCACTGCTCCCCCCTCGTCGGGCCGGGTTTGAATTAATGATTACTCCTCCCGATCCCACAGGGTGGGGCTTAAAATCTGGCTGCTCTCCGCGATGTCTGGGGTGGGGGGGGGAGAGCATGGTGGAGAGCGAAGGCCTCCGGTGCCTCGGGCTCACTGGATTCCTTTCTTCGCGGCGCCCTGGCCCCTCGTGAGCTGGGAGAGAGCCCTCTTTTTGGGGCAGAGTCTGGAGGCCTAGGGCTGCCCGTCCCCGCCCTCCTGCCCCTGCCCTTTCGGTGCCCCCCGTCTTGAGGTCACCTCGCTGGCTGCTGCCTGATCTGCCCATCCCCTTCTGACCCTGAGCCACGGGGGAGGGTAGCCTGGGGGGCGGGGAAGACACTCAGGCCGAGCAGGCTGGCTCTTCCGAAAGCACTCCTGGCTGGCAGGGGAACTTTGCAGTAAAGTTTGGGCCTCTGCTTTATGGAGCCCACCACCCCAAGGGTGGCCCGGGCAAGGAGGCGGTTTCGTGCGCCCTCTTTGAGGCAAAGGACTCTGAGCGCGACCGTCTGAAAGCGGACCAGCTTGCTGAGGTGGCTGGGATTTCGTTTGTTTACCGTGTGACCTTGGGCAAGTCATTTGGCCAAATGATCTACTCCAGTGGGTAAAGAAGGGGTTGGACCAGTCCCTAGAGATCTCTAAGGTCCCCTTCCAGCCTTCAATCCTGAGATCTATTTGGCCTTCTTGGCTAGATGGTTTGGTACAGAGTTCTACATTTTCTGGGTATGTAGCCCTCTCCTCTGTGTAATGACGGGCTTAGGCCAAACCAGGGATGCTTCACCTGGGGTCCAGTCTACTCTTGGAAGTCGATTTCAGGGGCTTGTGAACTTAGAGGGGGGAAAATCATCTTTGTTTTCATTAACCCCGAAGTGAAATTGATCATTCCCTTTAGTTATTTAAGCACATGATTCTGAGAAGGGCCATAAGCTCCACAATGCTGCCATTAAGAAGCCCTGGACTCCATGAACTCCACGGTCCCTTCCAACCCTAAATGTTGGGGTCTTATTTGCCTTCTTGTTTGCATAGTTACTCGTTTATCACTACCCAAATTCAGACTGTCTAGTTATTTAGGGGTCTTCTCATCTGTAACAAAAAAAGAGGTGGGACTAGATGATCTTTAAGGCCCCAGGCCCCCTTCTGGCTCTCAGTCGTTTGCCTGTGTGTGGCCTGGTAGACGTGGAGGCAGTAGTTCGTAACATGAAGTGTATATATACTACTTCGACATTTTTAATACAGTGAGAGTATTCCCACTGGCAGAGGCAGCAAGAAAGAAATAGTGGATCTGGGTTGAAAGCCTGCCTCAAGACATTTCCTAGCTGAATGACTATGGCTTATGCACTTGATTCTCAAAGCCTTAGGTTCCTCTTCTGTAAAATGGGGATAATGTTGCACCACCTCTTCCATTTATGCCTGTCTTGCCTTGCGATCCTTCCTAAAGGATACACCCCAGTACTGGAATCCTTCCTCTGCGTCATGTCATATTTCCCTGATAGCAGTGTGCATCTGTTGACCTCACCACATGACTGGCCTCCTTTTCTCTGGCATACCTAGCCCTGCTCATAGCTTGTATTCTGCTGCTTGTACTGAAATCATCACCTTTGCAGCCTCCTACCCAACACCTCCCACCAGCTAGCCAGGTGTGCTTCTGCAACTGCTCAAGGTTGCCAAAGGCTGTGTGAGTGTGTGTAGCCCTGCTATTGCCACTTTCTGATGAGGGCCAGAGAAATCCAAGTAGTATTTCCTACTTCTTACGGATTCCACCTCTCTTAGCAATGGTGTATGTCATTGAGCTTCAGTTACTATCCATGGTTACATCTTTCAGTAGAGAAGACAGCTGTTGATGTTGAAGGATCACATACTTCATTTACTAAGGCCATACCTTGTTTTCCAAAGTGACGACTATGATGTTCCTGTCTTTATTTTTCTCATCTCCTGCATGACTTAGCAATGATGATGCAATTATGAAATATTCTTGGGTCAAATGGAACATATTTTCAAAGTAAATGTCAAAATTTGAATTTCTTCCTCAGAGTGAGGATTTTTCATATGGGTTTGTGTGTATTTTCAATATTTTAATGATCATAATAACTTGGACTCTGTTCTTAAAATGGGTAACTGCTACTGAATTGCTTATAGAGCCTTGGAGGAAATTTGGGAGTTGTTATACCCTGTGGATATCTTTTGCACTTGATACCAAACTAAGATTAATTAGCTTATATTTGTATCTATGGTTTATATAGCTCTTTAAGGTTTTAAAAATATCCCATTTGGTCCCCCCCAGCAACCTTGAGTTGTTGTTCAGTTATGTCCAACTTTTCATGACCCCATTTGGGCTTTTCTTGGCAAAGATCCTGGAGTGATCTGCCATTTCCTTCTCCAGCTCATTTTACAGACGAGGAAACTGAAGCAGAGTGAAATGACTTGCCCAGGGTCACTCAGCTAGTAAGTGGCTGAGGCCTGATTTGAACTCAGGAAGAGGAGTCTTCCTGATTCCAGGCCTGGCACTGTATCCACTGTGCCACCTAACTGCCCTATTATCCCTCTTTTACAAATGAGGAAGCAGAAGCTTAACTTAAGTGATTTGCCCATGGTTATATGGCAGGAGACAGGATTCGAACCCAGTTCTTTCTTACACTCAAGTGCAACAGTTTCCTCACTAGGCTGCCTTTGTGCTCTAATAAGACTGTTTTCTATTTTTTCTGGTTTTTTTTGAGGCAAAGAGGGTTAAGTGACTTGCCCAGGGTCACACAACTAAATAAGTGTCTGAGGCTGCATTTGAACTCAGGTCTTCCTGACTCCAGGGCTGGTGCTCTATCCAAAGACTGTTTTCTAGTGAAGTGGTCTTGTCCAGGACCCTGGTCCTTTGCCATATACCCAAGCAGACAACATGGATACTTGTTTTTGTATTTTTTTTTACTTCCATGCCATATATTGTGAGTCACTTAATCACTGTTTGCCTCAGTTTCCTCATCTATAAAATGGGGATAATAATAGCACTTAGCACCCAGAGTTGTGAGGATAAAATAAGATAATAGCTGTAAACCACTCTGCAGACCTATTATTGTTGTTGTTGTTACTGTTATTACTCCTGGCTGCCCACGTTTCTTGAGTGCTTTAAGGTTTGCAGGGCAAGTAACATCTATTCTCTCACGTGATGCTAAGTGATTTAATCTGGTTTTGACATGCTATGCTACTTTCATATTCTTCCTAGAAACGGATAGCCTTATGTTCTGTGTTTTCATAGGTTGAAGGATGATATCCAGGCCAGTAAATGGCTTGTGGCAGGGAGGTGTAAAATAGTTTGATGATCTGCAATCTCTTTAAAGTCTGGAGGCCCTTTGTAGCTTGCCCACCTTAGGCTTCTGCCCATTGTATTGTTCTAGCCGGCTCTGCATTTTAAATTCCTTGTAAAGAATTTAAGCTAACGATTACCCCACTTGCATGATGGGAAATCAGGAACCGGCCGGTTGGTTTTCTAGTTCCTCTGTTGAAGAGTGAGATAGGCTTGTTGTGCAAATATGGCAACCCTGCTAATTATTCCCCAGTGCTTCAATATTCCCATAAGGGGCCTCAAAGCTTGGCCTGTACATGAGCTGACTTTGTAGTCAGTATTTAACATGACAGTATATGTTCATGCAGAAGAATTATGTGTGATCGATTCTGTGCCACTGAGCCTCCTGCTGTCCTTGTCAGGTTAGTGTGTGTGATAGACCATAGACAACTTCAAAAGCATCTCGGAAATCCTCTCCAGAAATGGAGATGATGCCACCTTCAGAACCTGGAGATTCGCCCATCATTTATGGCTGATTCATCTGTGTCTGGGTCATAACACTGCTTGCCCTGTGCCTTACAAAGCACCTTCTTCAGGACCATGCTGTGGGGTAAGGGAGTGGAAATGAAGCCACTGAGGCACAAATAGCCAGTCGTGAAGTGCAGGGCCTCAGGGCTTTCTTTGTACTGCAAGCCCAGTGCTGTTTTTCCACTCTAGCTAGGTAGCAAAGTCTTTATTTATATACCCAAAGTCTTTCTTGTATATTGATCCCAATAGGAAGTTCTGTAGAGAAAACATTTTGTGAGCTGGATTGTTTGAACCAACATTTAATGAACATTAGAGCTTTGTGTTGCTTTAAAAACATTGTTGTATGTCATAGAATATCAGTTCCCAGTAGAGCTCATGTCCCATGCCTGCTAAGGCAGTTACTTTTCCCAAGGTCCAGTTTGTGAAAATGAATCTGCATCCCAAACAGCTGATTCTGGCAGTAGCTTTGAACAATAGTCACTTGTATCCATCAAGCAGTGTATTTGAGGAAGACTCCTCCAATTGGGAAAATTTTCATCTTGGAAAAAGAAAGATTCCCAAGTTCTTTCAAGGGAGGGGACAGGGTATAATTTAAAAATAACACAGTGTGAGAAAATCTGAGAACCTCCTACAGGTCCCTTTGTGGATTCAGATCTTTGTAACTAACAAGTCTGATTTTTTTTTCTTTTTTCTTTTTTGCCTCTGATAGCTTTTCCTTTTTTTTCTCTTCCTTTGAAGGTATAATGGTATGTGGGAACGCCTCTTGCTAACAAATTCTGATGCAGGGCCCTTCATTTCTTCCTTGTTGAGGTTATTAATAGCATATACCTAAATAAGACTTTTGCTTATAAAAAAGATAAAACCACCCTAAAACCAGGCCTAGCTGGATGCAAGATTGCCTCCAGTCAGCTGGTATAAAGGCTTCATTGACTGAAGTGGGTGTCCTATTGAGGATAAGCAGAAAACAAACATATCAGTTCAATTCAACAGACAAAAACTGTCCCTGCCCTCCGGGATCTTCCATTCTCCTTCCAGGCCTCTTGCATTCTTGAATGAGGGCTAGGTGCTCCTGAACTGGAGCCCAAACTCTCAGTCATCAACTTGCTGTAAAGGTCATGAACTAACTTCTGTGTTGTTCTCTTAAAGAGCTTGTTTGCTTTTACATACTTAATTTGCCAAATGAACATTTATAGGTGGACTGGCCCTTGGATTGCATCAGACTGAAGGCCTGATGTTTTACCACCCTGAGGTTTGGCTTTGGTTTTCCTAGCCTTTGTTGATTGTGTGGGAGCCCTCCTGGGGTACAAGAATGCACCTGAGGAGGGTAAAGGTCAGGGTCTGTATTGGCCTGCCTTTGGCTCTAGAGGCTTACCTCTCTGGCCCTTGTGATGTTTGAATTGGCTTTTTCTAACTTACCCCAGAGTGACTGACTTCTCATCCCATTCTCTTCATGTTCTTCATGTTCTTCTGATATTGTCGTTGCTCTTTTTTTTCTTCCTCTGAACTACTTCTTCATTTCTGATCTTACCCCCTAATCAGTTTTCATACTAGTGGCCAGCTGATACTTCTAGCCTGCCTGGCTATTTATGGCCAAAGACTCCTAGGCTTTGTGGAAGACAGTTTGGTGAGGAGGAGTGTCCTAAGCAACCCCCAGCAGTAAAAATAATCTGGTTGTTTTTTCTAGGTAGGGCTGTCTGAGATATGTTTACAGAGAGTAAGTAGTATGGTGGAGAATTGGGCAGGGAGGTGCTAACATAGATCTGGTGGCCAGGGCTTACTTCCATCCTTCAAAAGCCAGAGTTGAACTGTTGGCCTATATTAGCATATTTGCACTGTGATAAGGTCAGAAAAAGCTCTCTCCTCTACTGTGTTTGCACACTTTTAAAACTTGTTTTCATGAGAGCCTTACCGATCGATTTGACTTTGGTATTATTTTCTGGATGTAACTTATGTTCAACAACAACCACCACAGTGTCCCCCCTGCCTTGGGAATCACGACTTCCCGGTCCTCCAAAAAAAGAGTTCTCTGGGTAGTATTGCTAAAGCTCATGATTTTCCCTTTGTTATTTAGAAAACTACATGACTGAACACAATGTAATACATTCTTATACAGTTCTACCCTGCCTAACTGTTGATACAAAGTGTCATTGTGTATTGTTTTCCACTAAAACTGGGAAGTGTTTTGTGGCCTTTGCCTACTCTCCCATCTCCAGATTTAGAGCATCGTGCCTTGGTAAGCTTTTAGGAGAAACAGGTAGAAATGAAAACATTTGGTAGGAATTCTTTAAGCGGGTTGTAGTATAAAGGCAGTCATGATAGTTGGAGATAGGTTATTGTACCAGTGTACTGCCCTCTTTAGAAAGCAGTGCTTGAGTTTTTTAAGGTGTTTTAATACTTTTTTTAAACATTGCTGTTAATTTCCAATATTCCCATCCTTAACAGAATTCTCTCTCGTATCAAAGTATATAGTAAGCAGAAATAATGGACACATATATCTAATGATAGCAAAAACCTCATAGCAAATGAGAAGAGAGGTGGGTATCTGTGCTCATTGGTCCCCTGTAGCCGAGATTGGTCATTTAAATTCAACAAGCCCTGATCTGCCTTCTGATGTCTCTTGAGGGTTTTCCTGTGCATTATCAAGACCATTGTCTGTGTTCCTTTGTTTTTTTGATTGTTGTCAGCATCAATTCATTAGAACTCTTCCAAGTTTCTCTAAGTCTTCAAACATGGGTCATTTCCTGAAGCATAATAAAATTCCATTAAATTCATATGCTACAGTTTGTTTAACGAGTCCCCAACCAATGGGTGCCTACTTTGCTTTCATTATGTGTGTGTGTTGGTGGGGTGTGGATATTAGGAATATTTTGTTAGAAAGGGGAGATTTTTTTCCTCTCACTAATTCACTTGGGGCATATGCCCAGTAGTAGAATTAATGTCAAAGGATATGAAAAGTGTAGTTGGAACTTTGTCTTATTATATTGTTTCCAGGAGGGCTTGGCCAGTTTGTTATTAACCAGACTATCTTCTGACAGTCTCTTCAACATTCACTCTTTTTAGTAGATTTTTATTGACATCTTTTGTTTATATGTTTGTCTAGCTTTCCATCTTTATCCTTCCTATTTCCCCTCCCAGAGAGCCATTCCTTATAACAAAGATTTTTTAAAAAAGAGAGGAAGAGGAAAAAATCCAGCCAGACAGACCAATATATCAAACAACTTTGATATTATTTGCAATATTTCATACCAGTGCCTCCCCTTGTGAAGGACCAGTATTGACTGTTAAATAAAGTTTTATTGATAACATTTGTTTTTACTTCACCGAAAATTCTGTCCTCCAAAAAAACCATCTCACCCAATGTTGACTATTGGTGGTTTTTTAAAATTCATCTTTGCAATTTGTTGCATGTGAGGTGGAGACTCAGTTATGTTAATTTTTGTGCACATCCCCAGTATATTCATAAAAATATAATTGTACTCTTTTGTCTTAATATATTTAAAAATAGGCAAGGATGACAAAATGAAATAGACATGAGTTTGAAAAATGTTTTTTATGATACAAAAATCAGTTTTTGATGTTATTTAATATTATTGAATATGCTTTTGTTATTTTCAGAAAATCCCTGCATGTGCCCTGGCATATAGAGCAGTCTTAAAAATAATAATTGTTAGTAATTAACTTATTAGCTAATTTTATAAAAAGAAGTGAATATCCTGGTTTTTTGGTTTGTTTGTGGATAACCTTTTTTTTGAAAGACACCCAATACATCAATGAAATAAGAGGTCCTAACAGGCAGTGAATGCAATAGGCTAAACAACATGAAAAAGTGGATTGCCTCTGATTTCAACTCAGCAGAAAGTTTTCTACATACATGTGCTTTTTTTTTAACCTAGTGCCGCCTGATGGGTTGTATCATTCTTTCATTTCTTCCTCGTGTCTGTATTTTTAGTTTTTTGTATGAGTGTGAGGAGCAGCAAGGGAGCCAGTTTGACTGGACTGTATCATTACAGGTAAGGTCAGAGACAGGTTGGGAAGAGCTTGAAATGTCAACCACAGGAGTTTATATTTGATGCTAGAGGCAAAGAGACACACTGAATTGAATAGGAGGGGATGTAGTCAGACCTGAGCTTTGGGAAAATCACTTTGGCCAGTGAGTAGAGGAGGGAGAGACCAAGATCAGGGAGGGATTTTGGGAGCCCATGCACTACTAGTTCAGGCAGGTGGTGATGTAGGATAGGTGAGTGTATGAGTGAAAAGAAAGGAGCACAGTGTGTGAGAAGGTTGGGAAGATAGAAACTGCCCCATCTAGCATCTGCTTGGGTACATGGATGTAGGGTTGACACCTAAGGTATGACTACAGGTACTCTTGATAGAAATTGGGAAATTTGGAAGAGAAGGGAAATATCGCGTAATAAATCTACAAAGCAGATAGCAGCAACCTATCCATACCAGATCTTCTTGGGTGATTGGTTTTTTCCTGCCGCAGATGCGAAGGAGTAGGTGGGGCTCTTTCTCACCCCCCTGGAACGCCAGTCAGTTTGACAAATTTTTATTGAGAGCCTACTACGTACAAGGCAACGTGATAGGCTCTAGTGATATAAAAGTGAGCAAGACATGGACCTTTTCCTCATGGCATTTACAATCTAGTGTAATAAATTGAATAAATAAATAATATTATGTACCAAAACATGAGTGCAACATGATAGACATGGGCAGAGAGATTTTCCCAGTGGTCTGTTTGCAGCTGCTGCTGCCGCCGCTGCGGTGAGTGCCTGAGTCAGGTGTGTAGGCTATAATTGCTCTGAGAAGTGAATGTCCAGTGTAGAATAGGGAAGTGGGGGGAGGTGTTGCATTTTTTTAACAATGAAGGGTAGGTGTGGTACTATTTGAGACAAACCTTGCTACCCGTTGCTTCATCACCCCTTAAGGTCATGGCATGCCCTCCATTTTTTTGGATTTCAGTTTTTTTCTACAAATTATTATTTTCTCCCCCCCCCCCCAATAGTGGACTTCATTTGGCATCCTCTGGAACCCAGCATTGTCATTGATAAGAGCTCTCTAGTCTGAGATTTTTATCTCTCTAAAGTTGTCATTGTATAGATTGCTCTGGTTCTGCTTACTTCACTTTGTACCAGTTCATTGACGAATTCTTGGGTTCCTCTGAAACTGTCCATTTCATAACTTTTTGTGGAACAATAATATTCCATTACATTCATAAACCATAATTTGTTTAGCTCTTCCCCAATACGTGGGCTGTTCCCAGTTTTTTGCTACTATAAAAAAGACCTGCTATAAATATTTTTGTGCAAATGGGTCCTCTTCCTCTTATTAAAAAAAGATTGAAGAATCCTTTTGGGGTGTAAGCATGGACCTCACTGGCCCAGGGAGCTCGCAGCAAGGAGGAGACTTCTGCTGCAGTTTGGCCGCTGTTGTGCAAAATAGTCTGAGAGGTACTTGGTGCCTTCATGGTCATGTGACTTGCAAGGGCCCCACCCCCAATATGTGCATAAGCAGTACTTGAGCCCAGGTCTTCCTGAGCCTGAGGTGGGCTATCTCCTTACTTCCATGCACACGCACTCTTTAACAGGAATATTAGTTCAGATAGGAAGCTACTAGATTATCCTTATCCTCCACAGCCGTGCCTTCCTTAGGGAGTTAATTGCCTCTGCTTCTCTCCCCCCCCCCAAAGTTGTGTCCTAGAATTTCCCCTCTTCCTCAGAATTACTCCAGATAATCCTAGACTTGAGAGTGCCTGGGTAACCCTCTTTGCCTCAGTTTCCTTATCTGCCAAGAAAACCTCAAAAGGGGTTGAGAAGAGTCAGACCTGACTGAACAGCAGCAAAGCAGGCCGAAGTTGCCAGCCGTGGCTCTGGCATGGCAGCATCCACCATTGCCTGCTTTCCCCTCTTTTTTCAGTGGAGCACTTGTCTGTACTTTCTAGAAGCTGCCGTGGCTGAATTGGATATATACTTCATCCAGGGAATGACTGAAGCCCCACAAAATTTGGTTAAAGGCTTTTCTGTGGTGGGCAATCACCTGGAAGCAGCCCAGGTCTGCCAACCCTTAGGTTGATTACTACAGTGAAATTATTGGGAAAACTCCAATATTTTGTATTTGTCTGGCAAAAGACCAGGCAGCTGATTGATGTGTTCTATCTGAAAGCATTTCTGCCAGCTCTTTTTTGACTTTCTTTTTGAATTTTGAAATAGCTACTGTCCACTGCATATAAGTGGATCAGAGTCTGAAATGAAAGTACAAGAAATGTTTATGTGTGAGCAGGCCAACCATAGCTCATATGCCCAGGAAGAATTGTTCCCTTGTTGTAGGAGTGGGAGGGTCTGAGGAGAGCCGTGGCAGCAGCTAGCTGCCTGTTGGCCCGACTGGTGGTTTTTGAAATGAGTCAATAGTGGGCGTTTTTCAGTCTTTGAGGCTCTGACTTGCAATTAAATTTGTACTCTAAACATCACTGCTGACATGGACACTAGTCCTGTACGTTGTATGGAATATTGAGATTTCAATTGTTAGAAAATTTTGAGGCCAAGAAATAAGAAAAGGGCCCATTTAAGAGTGATTTTCTATTTTTTGTCACTTTTGGAATAAATATTTGTTGGATACCATCACACCTGAGTGATTGAGGGTGGATAATAGTTGAGTAAGACAATTTTATAAGATGTTAAAAAAAATAGAAGTAATATGAACCTCCACAACCACCTTTAAACTGTACCCAGCCTTCTGGGAGCTTGGCAGTTTCTTCGATCTTATGCCTAGCTCGGTTCCCATTTATTCGATTACCTGCTTTGTATTAGTTTACCTTGTCTGCTTTCAGATTTTAAGTTCCTCAGAGGTAAAGACTATGTGTAGATTGGTTTAACCTAGAACACTTGGCATATTGTGTGACTTGTAAATAATGCTATGTGTGCTTCAACCTGGGCCCTCTCGTTAGTATTTTCATTATGTGGGTTGATACAGAGAGCCTTGGAAATGTTAAGGCTGTGTCGACTTTAAAATAGGCTGTTTTATTTCTTTTTGATTTCCTGTCAGCCCTTGTAAACTGAACATTATTACTATACTGCCTCTTCCTTAAGCATTGGCTCATGCTCTGTCTTTAAATTTTGGATATAAGTATCTTTCAGTAGTACCCTTAGAAAGGGATCGGATAATGGTTTAATCAGCAGTGCTGATGCTTTTTGTGTGGTGTGCTTTTAAACGTTCGTGTGTAATTCGTGTTGATTTGTGTATACCTACACATACCTCCCAAGTCCTCCCCCCCCCCCCCCCGAATGTGAGCTCTTGAGGGTGGAGAGTTTTCAGCTTTTTTTTTTTTTGGCCTTGTGTCCCCATCATTCAGCACAGCGGCTGGTGCAGTGAGTGCTTAGTGTTTGGGGATTGCTGATCATTTCTATTTGGTTTTTTCCCCCCAAGTGTATTTGGTGGGAAAAGAGAGGGTTTATTTAGAAAAAGTAAAAGGTATAATGAATAGCTTTTCCTCCTGATTGAAAAGTCCTTAGAACTATAGTAATCAACAAAATTTATGATTGAATTTATGAGCAGCTGTATGCCTAAGGTTTTACTAATAGTTCATCTTAAAGTAAATCACAGGAGGAAGTTTTCCTGGGATTTTACATGAAAATTATTGATAACCAGTTAGGTATATTTGAGTTTGTCAGGTATATTTATATTATAATTTATTAACAACAAATTATATCTGTTCATTAAATATGTAAATAAATATTAGTAGTAGTAAATTATAATTAAATTTACCAGTTAGGTATAGTTCAGTATTTGTAAAGTAGCAGGCCTGTTGAATGATGAGACTGGTACTGTAAGCCCAAAGTGCCAATATATAGTCTTGAATTCTTTTTTTTTTAAGGCAATTGGGGTTAAGTGACTTGCCCAGGGTCACACAGCTAGTAAGTGTCAAGTGTCTGGTCTGAAGCCGAGTTTGAACTCGGGTCCTCCTGACTTCAGGGCTGGTGCTCTATCCACTGCACCATCTAGCTGCCCCACTATGCAGTCTTAAATTACAGTGACATTTTGTATGTTATAAATCAACTACCGACTCACCTGTCCTCTCTTTCTGGACTCACTTCAAAGGGGTGTGATGTCACAAAGACTTAGTTCTTGACTCCTATTTTATTCATTTGCCACTGTCATGCCACCTGTCCCCCTTCCCTTTCTCAAATTGGTCAGTATCAGAGAATGGCAAATCTTTTAAGTGAAATGCCCCATTTCTGGAGTGTGTCTTCTGTAAGGAACAATCTCTTTATATGGCAAGGTATATGTGCGGTCTTATATGCTTGTGGCATTTGGGATCAAACTGTAATAGCTCATTTCTTTCTCTTTTATCAGAATTGGAAGTGTGACCTAGTTTAAAAGAAATATTTATAGTTTGTCCAAAGTGTTGAAACACCACTTCTGCTGTCTCTCTGTTATGAGTAGCTGAATGGTACCCTTTTGAGTTGCATTTAAAAAGTTTATTCTTGTTTTTATTTTTGTATACAACTTTCCTTAATGAAATTTTGTTGCTTGTGAATAAGAGGAAAACAGAAACCATCATTTCTGTGTTTCCAGAAGTGGCTTCTGTAATAGAAAATGGACTTGGCCAAAATGACAGGGCCGTACGTTAAGGGGAGTAAGGTAGGAAGTGAAATCTCTTTCAAGAATTTGGCTCCATACTCATGTTGATCACCATCACTCATAACCTCAACATTAATGTCCTTTATGCAGTTTTTATCGTTGACTTTAAGAAGAGTCACATGGGTTATTGAAGCAGTTGCTTTTGATTTTGTAATAACAGTGCTTAAATCTCAGAAAGATCAAAGAAACGAAAAGAACTCAAATGGACAAAACAACGTCCAGCAGCTCCTTTTGTAGTGTCTAAGAATGGGAAACCAAAAAGGTTTCTCATTTGGGAAATGGCAGAACAAATTATGATATAGCTCATGGATAGAGCACTGGAATTGGAGTCAGGAAGACCTGAGTTCAAATGCAGTCTGAGATAACTTACTAGCTCTGTGACCCTGGGCAAGACACCTAACCTGTCTGCCTCAGTTTTCTCATGTACAAATTGGGGATAATAATAGTAGCTCCCTCCCAGAGTCGTCTGAGAATGAAATCATATATTTGTAAAGAACTTAAAATGAGATATAAATTGTAACTGTTAATGTAATTGGAATGGTATTGTGAGGTAAGAAATGCTGAAAGGAATGGTTCAGAGAAGATATGTCTGAAATGATGCAGAGTGAATTGAGTAGAACCTGAAGAATAATGTATACAGTAACGTTCCCATTTTGACAGACTAAGGCCATTAGGTGGCACAGGGGATATTGTGGTGTTGAATTGAGGCAGACAAGAGTTCCAATTCTGCCCCAGGTACTTACCAGCTGCAGGCCCCTGAGCAGGTTGGGTTTTAGCTTCCTTACCTGTATAAGATGGCTAATGATGGCATCTACCTCATGAGGTTGTTGTAAGGATCAAATGGGTTAACACGTGATGCACTTTGCAAACCTTAAAGCACTACTTTAATGTTAGGTATTACAATTATCTAGGTATTAAGGAATTCTGACCAATGCAATGACCAGCCATGATTCCAGAGTGATGAACCATATTTCCCACCTTTTGACAGTTAGATGCTGAACTTCCAGGATGGCTGACTTGTCTTGAGAAACAAGAGGAAGTAGGTGTGAAAAACCCAGAATGTAGATTTTTTTAATATTCAGAGGTCACCCCTTCCTTTCCTCATGATAGTGGCAACCATTTGGCATATTTTGTTGGTACTAAATGAAGCTCCACATAGTATTTGGATGTAAGTCTGAGTTTGTGGAGCTCTTGCAATAGCTGTGGTCCAGTTTGGGTCACGGCATCCTTGAACCAGAGCTGGAAGAGACATCCAGCCAGTCCAAATGAGGAAACTGAGGCCCAGCAAGGTTAAGCGACTTGCCCAAGGAGGTAGTAAGTATAGGGGAACCATTGGTGTGGTTTATCTCACCCGAAGTTACATAAAGAAATAAGTGATTTTTGTTTTTACTTCTGTTTCCAAATTGCATTTGGCTTTTCTCCAAATTCCAAAATTTGTGTTGGAATGATGCTTGTAGTTACTTGCCAGTCTTCTTGAAATGAGAGGGTCCATTTTGTAGCTTGGCTTTTGAAATGTTTGCCCTTCTTTAGATTGTATCATTAGATATAGTCATTCTTTAAATTGCCACAAAATAATATGAATGAGTTCAGGCTTATAATATGGTTATCAGATTAACCGGTCATTAAATAGATACTTTTATAACAGAGAAGAAAAATTAGGGGGAAAAGAACACTGAATTCAAAGTCAGAAACCTCAGATTTGAGTCCTGGCTCTGTTCCTTATTAGCTGCCTCTGTGACCTTGGACAAATGACTTCAACTTCCCACCCCTTTCCTCATCTGTAAAATGGGTGCATAGGTGCTGCTGCTGCAGGAATTGGACTAGATGATCTGCAAGCTTTCTGCTAGTAGCCCTTAGTCCTGTGATCTGAACTTATTTATTCTAAAAATATTTATCCTAAACAGACTGAGCTCATTTTTACCCTTCTTTCTCTAATCACTACCTACAAATAAAAAATACAATGCCAAGAAGGACCGTGCCAACCTGGCTTCTGCTGGATTTAATAAGATTTTTTTAAAATGCATGATCTGGAGCAGACAATTCAGAATATGGCCCTAAGACTCAAGAAATGGATGTGGAAAGGCTCCCTCCCCATACAGATTGGCCTTGGAAGATGAATACCCTAGCCTCAAATGGTGCAGTCTTATCTTTGGCCTCCAGTCTGAGATCACATGAGTTCAAGTTGTGTGTTCTGGTGGGAGCTTTTTTTTTTTGAGTTACAGAGGAAAGTGTAATTTTGGGGGATAGTGCCTTCATTAGACAAAAACTAACATCTGTGTACAAAGCATGTTGTTTGAAGAAGATACAAATCATTATCTCACCTTTTGAAGGACCCTCAGACATCACAGCTGACTATCGGTCACATGAATACCTCTAGAGATGTGCAGCTCACTTACCTGTTGTGGCAGCCCATTCTAACGGGATAATTATCGTGATTGAAAAGCTTTCATCCTGAGCTGGATGTGACCTGTATCCCCTTCCTGGTTTGTGGTGCTCCTCTCTCCCAGCTCTCACCCTTACCTTTCTGAATCATTTCTCATCAGGCTAAACAGCTGCACCTCCTTCAGTTGATCTTGGTGTGGTCTGCTTTAGTTCATGTCCCCTCTTCTGGTTGCCCTGCCCTTGCGTGGCTTGTTAGTGTCTTTCCTAAGATGTAGCCCATAGACTGAACACACAGAGCACCCCAGAGGTGGTCTGGAGTAAGTGTTCAGCAGGATCAGAATTAGCCGCTCCCCCTGTGGGGGCCCTCGTGTTTCTATTCATGTAGCTGAAGAGCCCTGCCAGGTGGAGGGATATCGAGTTTACAGCACTGAAGGGGGGGGAGGATTGGCTTGGACCCTGGCCTGTGAGGCCCCTCCCAGGTCTAGGTCTATGATCCTCTAGCATTTTGAGGCCCTTTTCACATGAACAATTGATTGTCTGGCCCTGTTGGTGCCATCTTGGGCCTGTGCAATTTAAGTTTTTTAAACCAACTGGAAGATTTTACATTTAAGTCTACAAAGTTTAATATTAGATTCAGCTCACTTTGTCCCAGCCTGCTGAGCTATTTCTGGTTCTCATTTCCATCATCTTAGGTATTAGCTATCCCTCCTAGCTTGGGGAAGCATCTCATCTCCTTCCATCCAAGCCAGATCTAAATGTTGAACTAGATGGGGCTGACTTTCCTAGAAGGCTCTCTCCAGGCTGATTTCTATCCCATCATCAGTACTCTTATGATTTGGCTAGTCAACTCTTTACAACCTACAGAACTATCCTGCCCAGTTCCTATCCTTCCATGTTGCTTATAAGGCTTTTATGGGAGAACTTTTCAGATACCTTGCTGAAATTCACGTAGACTGTGTTTATAGTGTTCACCAGATCAGTAACCCCCTTTTCCTGTTTAAACAAGAAAATTAGCTTACTCTGTAGTATCTTGTTCCCAGTTAACCGATGGTGGGTCCTAGTGATCTCTTCGCTTTTAATAATGATTTCTAAAATTGTGTTAGTCTAGCTTCCTCGGGCCTGTAGTTTGAACAATCTTCCCATTTGTTTTTTTGTTTGCATTTACATTTTCTCAGAAAATTGATGTAACTTTTGGCACCTCTCCCCATTTATTGCCTTTTTTTTCTTGATACTTTTCAATTTTACAGGCTATTCATTTACAGATATATAGATCTCCCTTCCCCACCCACTCATGTTATCTTCCCTTGTAAGAGAAAAAAAATTCGCAAATCCAAGTAATGCATGGACTTGTGTCTGATAGTATATACAGTATTTTACACCCATCCTCTCCCACCTCTACAATGAGTGAGGTGCATTTTCTCCATTTTTTTCTAGGGCCATTATAATTACATAAGGTTCAGTTTCATCTTACTATTCTTTTCATTTACATCATTATAGTTACTGTATTTATTGCTTTCCTCGTTTTGCTTCCTTCACTCTGCATTAGGTCAGATAAATCTTAAATTATTTCTGTTCGTTGTTTCTCATTGCATCATAATATTCCATTGTATTCATGTATCAGGCCATTCTCCAAGTGATAAGTATATACTTTTATTTCCAGTTTGTTAGTACAAAAAAATGGCTACAGTGAATATCTAGGTGTAACTTCTGCCTTCATATTTGTCTTCGACCTCCTTGGAATATTTACCTACTAGTGGAATTTCTGCGTCAAAGGTATAGACGTTTTAGTAACTTATTAGCAAATACCTAGATAGCTTTCCAGACTGTGCCAGTTTCCTGCCCCAACAACAGTAATAGTATGACTATTATGCCTTTCTTCCAATAATCCTTTCAGTATTGTCTATTTTTATCTTTTTCATCTTTGCTAATTTGTGGGATATGAGATGAACTCTCAGAGATGTTTTGATTTGTGTTTTCCTTATTAGTTATTTGGCCCAGTCTCATGATTCAGTAGTTTGCAATCCATCTATTGAGAACTGTACCATTCCTTTGGCCAGCTAGCCATTATACATTTGTGTTAATTCTTTTTTTTTTTTTGGTTGGGCAATGGGGTTAAATGACTTGCCCAGGGTCACACAGCTAGTAAGTGCCCAGTGTTTGGTCTGAGGCTGGATTTGAACTCAGGTCCTCCTGAATCTAGGGCTGGTGCTCTATCCACTGTGCCACCTAGCTGCCCCCATTTGTGTTAATTCTTTGGATATCTTGGGTATCATGTTCTTGTCAAAGATACTTGATACAAACATTTTTTCCCCAGTTCAGAGTTTCCATTCTTATCCTAACTACATTTATTTTATTCATACAAATGTTTTCAATTTCATATCAAGCACACTTTTTCAGAGATGACTAGGAGTGTCTCAGCAACCATATCCACAATTTATTTCAATATCCCGTCAAGCCTTGTGGCTTGACATAGTTGAGGGCGGTCAGGTATTCTTTTTGCAGATTTTGTCTTTACCACCCTAATGGTAAGGAGCCTTTCATTCTTCTGGGCAACAGAACAAACAGATAAAGCACTTGAGAATCTGGGGCTGGAGGGGGCCTCAGAGGCTCTGGAACACAGCTTCCTACCTGAACAAAAGACTGGCCACCCAGCCTTCCATGGGGAGCCCCTCTCCCAAGACAGTCTCTCAACTTTGGGTGGCTCCAATTGTTGAGAAGCTTTTCCTTCCTTCAAGTTTGAATCTGCTGTTAGGACCTTCCATCATTTGCTTCCAGTTTGGTTTTTGGAGCTGCCAGAACAATCTTAATTCCTTGCCCCCATAACCGCCGTGCCTAGGCTTGAAATAACTGTCATGCCACCCCTCCCCCACATTGCATCTTCTTAAAGCTCAGCAGCCTCGGTTCCTTGAAGAAAGAACATCCCTGTATAAAAAGAGAAGAAAGGTGGGGCATCAATAAAAAAAAGTCAGGAAAGATGGTTATGTTATTGAAGCCTTTGTTGGGGATGCTGGAGTTGATAATGCAGGTGCATTTTGCTCTGGTTACAAAAACACTGAATAACAGAGTGAGAGGGGGCCTCAGCTTCTCCCTAGTTCACACTGAATTTGAAGGAGAATCCCTTCTACAATCTGCCTGACAGATGATCATCCTGCTATGGCTTGAAGATGACCACTCTTCCCGATGCAGCCAGTTCCATTTGGGGAGAGCTCTTACTGTTAAGATATTTATGCTTCTATCAAGCCTGAAGTTTCCTCTTTCAGTTTCTATTACTCTTAGTAAACAAGTGTAATCCCTCTTCCTTGTGACAGCCTTTCAACTGCTTGAACCCAACTATTATGTGCCTCCCCTTAAGTCTTACTTTCTTCAAGCTAAATATTCCCATTTCCCTGAACTCAGTCCTAAGGGTAATGATTTTAAGAGTTCTTCCCATTCCATTTGCCCTCCTAGATTATCAGTGTCCTTCCTGAGATGTGGCACTCCAAACAGAACATAGTATACTGGATATGCTCCAAGCAGCACAGAATACAAGTGGGCCTGACCTCTTCCTGGGCCTGGACACCAGGCCTTTCAATGCAGTTTAAGATTACATGAGCTTTGTTGGATTACAAAGGACATTGTTGACTTGAGTGGAGCTTGCAGTCTACCAATACCCCCAGATCTTTTTCATATTAATTGGGGTAGAACCTCCCCTTCTTTATTTTATATTTACAAAGCTGGTTTTCAGAAATCCAAGTGTATGACTTCACTATTCAACTCCATCTTATTTGATTTGGCCCAAAGTTTGAGCCCGTCACAGTCTTTCTGTGTTTTGACTCTCATCCTGTGTGGTAGCTGTTTCTTCCAGCTTTGTGTCTGTTACCCTGCAGTCTCTCTGGCTTTTTCTCCATCATGTTATTATTTCATCTATCTGAAGCAGGGATCCTTTATCGGCTTTGATCTTTCTCGTATCTCAGAACATTGCTTTTAAAAGCTCTTTTTGCTGTTCTTAGAATTCACCACAAGCCTCTGCTCCTTCTGTGTGCTTCAGGCTTTCTGATAGCTCTTGTGTCCTGGTATCTTATAGAGAACCTCCTACTCTTTTGTATCTATTCTCAATGACCTGCTTTTGCTTTTTTTGCACATGTCTTTTAAGCACTTTAGTTGGTTGATATGTGTCTTTGTCAGTCTTTTGAAACAAGTTCCCTTTTTCATAATCAGAATAAGATAATGATTTTTTCCTTCAAGAAGTTTACAATCCACTGGAGAAGAGATGTACTTAAATAACTCCACAAACAAATAGAACAGAAAACCTTTCAATTTCAGAGAGTTCAAAGCAAAGGAAGAAAGTCCATGTTGCACTGGGAGGGATCGGGAAGGCTGCTGCCATTTTAGCTAGGCTTTCAAGAACTATAGAAATGTCAGCTCTGAGTATGTTCTTAGAACAGCAAAGGGAAATAGTGAAACAATTATGGAGAGATTTGAATGGGGTGGGAGGATGGAGTGAAAGAAGAGTGGGTTTGGAATTAAATGACCTGGGTTCAAATTCTGGCTCTGCCACTTGCTGTTTTGTGTGACCTTGTTTCTCACAACCTCTTTGTGTTTCAAGTTTCCAATCTGTAAAATGAAGGGTTTGGACTAAATGACTTCTGATGTCCCTTCCAACTTTATATCAGTGATCCTAGAAATGCAAGGCTAAGATGTTTGGATTTTATTCAGTAGGCATTTTAACAAGGGTAGAGTGGCCTAGCAGATCTATATACTAGGAAAACAAGTTTGCCCAATGTAGGAAAGATTGATTGGAGAGAGAGCGATGGATTAGGAGACTGTTTCTGGGTGCTAGATGGGGGATGAGGGTGGCAGCAGGAAGAAATGAAAGGAGGAGGATGCATATGAGAGAGACTGAAGAGAGAAAACCTGACAACTTGCCAGCCAGGTAGAAGTAGCCAAAGGTGACTCGTAGTTTTTGTCCTAAGAAGGGAAATAAAGATGTCAGGAGGATTGGAGAGGGGGAGATGAATTTGAGGGGGACTTAGTGAATTCTCAGTACTAATGATGCCACTTGGAGAGGCACATTAGGCCATTAGAACTGGACATCTGAAGGCCAAGAAGGAAGGAGATTGAGCTGGAGATATGTATGGACATCAGGGTCAGAACCTTGAACAGCGCTTGCAGTAAGGATTTAGCAGGCAGAAGAGAAGGCAGAGGAGTTAAAGGAGAGATCAGAATGAGAGGAGGAAAACTAGGACGGTTCAGTGTTTTGGAGGAGACCGGGGGGGGGGGGGGCAAAGACGCAGGATGTTACAGAAAGGTTGGCCTGGCGGAGGACAAAACCATCGGCCCTTGGGTTCTGGGCCACTCCCTGGCTGTGATTCATCTTTTGGACTTGTTTTTCTCCTCTGCACTGAATGACTTCGAAGGGCCCTCTTCTAGCTCTAACTGCATATCATTTTTTTAAACAGAAAATACAGTTTTTTTGGCAACAAAGATTTCTTTCTACATAAAGTATTGCACAGGGGGCAGCTAGGTGGCGCAGTGGATAGAGTACCAGCCCTGAAGTTAGGGGGACCTGGGTTCAAATCCGGCCTCAGACCAAACACTTGACGCATACTAGCTGTGTGACCTTGGCCAAGTCACTTAACCCCATTGCCTCACTAAAAAAAAAAATAAAATAAAGTATTGCACAGGTTATAAATGGATTAACAAAATATTGACTACACAAGTTGTTATTAGCACTTATATAATATGACTTTTTAAAGCTTTTGTGTGTGTTGTGCATCAGGTTCCCATGAACAGGATCAAGTGAGCAGGATTTGAACACAACAATCGTATTTAAAGGAACTCAAAAGGACTTCAGTTCTGACAGTGTTAACTTCCAAACACGAAGCATAGATACCACCGCACCAAACAAAGCATTCAATGTGTCCAGTGACACCCTGCAGAATCAAGAACTAGAATATGAAATGACCATTGTCAGAGAAAACTGTGGGGAAGGGTTTAAGTTTATGTTCATTTTTAAAAGGCTATTCCTTTAATCTTCCAGCAATAGAAGTTAGGATTCAGAAAGTATGAAATTTCAAACTTTAGAAAAGACAGTCAGATTTGTTGAAGGGGAGCACAGCACCTATAGCAGTTATGCTCATTTTTTTTAAAAAGGATTTTCAGGTTGCTCCATTACTCACCTTCCTTGACTTTTTAAACTTTGTGCAGAGATAAAGAAAGAATACAATTAAAACAACTTTCTCTCCAAATTCGGTCACTTAAAGAAAACGTGGTACTCCACTGAACTGAAAAACTAAGGAATTCAATTAATGTCAACCATCTAAAAAGGCCACTTTGTTCTTTCCATGTCAAGACAAATACAGATCCTTCACTTCCCTCTACTGCCAGAGAGCATAGACATAGACGATCTGCATCTCTTGTAAGGAGATAAAAGACGTGGATCTTTAAAGAGACATTGTGGTCCAGAGGAAAGCCTGCCTGTGAGTTAAGAAACTTCAGCTTGGACCTGGCTTTGCCATTAGCTAGTTGCATAGTCTCCAGGACTTGACCCTAGGGAGGCCGCCCCACCTTCTCAGACCTTTGGGAGCTGGACTAGATGGCCTATAAAATCCCATCCCACTCTAAAACTCTGAGTAAGTTTAGGGCTTCTGCTTTAGGAAGACAGGAAGAAACAAGGAGTTTAAAATGGGAGGCCTGAGAGAGAGAGATTTTTTTTTTAGAAAGCGTTGCCACATAGAAATTCTTTGCAATGTTCCTAAAAACTCTTATCTGCACGCAATGACCATGACTCTTACCAAGGCCTCCTGCTAAAGAAAGCTTTGATAGACATTTTAAAAGACTCTGATAAATCTGGTTAGGTGAGAGACATTTGAGAACCAAAAATCGGTAAAAATGGTGAAAACATTCCACAATTATACCCGCTTGTCAGATATTCACTAGATGCACAATTATGTGAAATGCAAGACTGAATCTAATCAATGAGACAAGGACAGTGAAAATTTGTTCTAAGAGAAGTAATCAATGGAGATATAAAGTCAAAACGATGATTTTTTTTTCTTTCCAGAAGGGCAAAAGTGCACCTCAGAAATTTTCTAGAACCCAGTGTGTCACCTCAGACTAACACAGTGGTTTTATTTTCAAAATGCATTAACTTTATTTTCCTCATAAGCAGCCATATACTGCAAGGCCCAGATCCTGAAAGAAACACGATTTCTTTACAAAGCCATGTGGTTGAACACAAGCATTCTTGGTACTTAATGCCAAAGTAGTCCTGAGTTTTCAAGTGTTAAAGCTTTCCCCACAGCTACAAGTTCCTTTGATATTTGGGTTATTGAAAACAAATTCACTAGACTTTTCAAGTCCATTTCTGTTCCTGAAAGCGTTAGCTGTGCTTTCTTTTCAGTGAACACTCTAATTCCATGCTGAATAACTTCTTCATCGTGGTTGGCGGGTGCACTGACATCCCTGCCTGTATATCTTTGACTGAGAAGTCACTTAATTGATAGCAGTCATTCACTGGAGACTTTGGGGAGAGCAGTTTCAGTAGAATAATGGTTGTCTCTCAGCCAAGTTGGGAAGTGAGTAGAAAGTCTGAGCCAGATTGTTAGGTCAAGACTGCAGTTTGCAGAAGTCGGTTAAGTGTTTAGTGTGTGACAGGCATTAGGGGCCAGTGAAAAATAAAAGGCAATCCTGCCCCTCCAGGAGCCTACATTCTAATGGTGGAGACCAGCATAAATAAATCAGTGCCTAGTAGATAGAGAGTTGGTAGGCTTAGCAGGGAAGGCAGCAGCCACCAGGGAGAGGAGTACAATGAGAAAAGTCTCCTGGAGGAGATGGTGCTTGAGCTATCGTTATTTGTCCTCGATTCTCGGAGAGGACCGTGACATCAGGGAGGTGATGCCAATGACATGCAAGTGAAGTGGATTCCAGTGAGGGAGAGCTGTGCGAAGTCATCAGCCTCATTCTGTCCTCTGGAGCCATCTGGTTCCAGTGGCCAGATATCGATCAGGACGACTGGATGCAGTGGGAGACCATGGCCTTTGTAAGCTAAGGTCTTTAACCGGTCTTGGTTGGACTGAGGCCGGTGATTAAACTAAGTCTTAAAGGAAGCCAGGGCTTCTGAGAGTTGGAGGTTGGTTAGGGGGGAGAGTGAGCATTCCAGACGTGGTAGACTGTCAGCTCAATGGAGCTTCAGGTATGGGGAACGGTGGGCCAGGATGGCTGGATTGACTATCCGTAATGTGTGTGGAAACAGAAAGGGACGGGCTTGTGAAGAACATTAAATGCCAAACAAACAGAGATGTTTCTACTTGGTCTTAGAGGCGATAGGGAGCCATTGGAGTTTATTGATCAGAGGAGTGACAGAGCTGTACTTAGTGCAGAAGATGCACTGGAGTGGGAAGAGATTTGAAGCAGGCCATCCGGAACCAATTCTGTTATTGCTGCAGTCCAGGTGAGAGGTGATGAGGGCCTGCAGTTAGGGTGGTGACTGTGCCAATGGAGAGAAGGGGACGAGTTCTTTAGAGAAAGAAATGATGAAATTCAGAAGCTGATTGGATAAGGGAGTGGGAGGGGCAGATGGCGTTTAACCTGGTGACCCAGAAGGATGCCTGTGGTGCCTTCGGGAAGTTCAGAAGAGCTGAGGGTTGGGGGTGAAGGAGAATGGACATGTCTTTCGGACATGGTGAGTTTGAGATGTCTAACCTGTGTACATTTTAAATGTCCGCTAGGCAGTGGGTGATGCTAGGCTGGAGATGGAGAGTGGGGCTGGATAAATAGATCTGGGAATCATCAGAAACATAATAATTGAACCCTTGGGAGTTGATGAGATCACCAAGTGAGATAGTGTAGAAAGAAAAGAGACCAGAGCCTTGGGGCACAGACACCCACAATTGGGGGTGTGGCACATATAAAGATCCAGCAAAGGAATCTGAGGAGTTGGTGAGACAGATAGGAGGACAAGTCAAAGAGCTGTAAAAACCCAGAGATGAGAGGGTGTTCGGGAGGGGGAGGTGCTCACCATTGTCCAATGCTCTGGGAGGCCCAAAAGGATGAGGATTGAGAAGAGGGGAGAGAGACTGGAAGGGGGTGTGGAAATGGGGGGGGCAGAGTAAGTAACTGACATTGAGTCAGAGACCCAACAATCTGAAGTGTGTTCCAGAGAGAAAGTAGAGGATGCCTCAGAGAGTCATGTGTGCCAAGGGTGTGACAGAGAGAACCATGTCCCCCAAAACCTCACATGGCCATGCCTCACCAACTTTATTTACAACTGTTTCTCTACATTTCCCAAAGTGTGTTACTCAGAGCCCTGGCATTCCAGGAGATGTGATTAATCCTGCTTCTGTAAGGAAACTGCTAGCCATGTTGCTCCATTAAAAAAAAAATTTAATAATGAATTTTTGAATAAAACATGTTACACTTGGCACTGAGGGAAGGATGCAAATAGGCTTAATTTTATTTATTTTGTTGAAAAATTTCCCCCACCCCCTGTTAATCTCTAGGTCTTTTGTACATTCCTCAGGCACCTTGGACTAACATTTATGATTTCCACAGCAGAAAAGTTTGGGAAATGCTGCCTTACTAGAATTCTCTTCTCTAACCAAATTATTAATCATTGTTCTTTGAACATGGATCTTTTGGCTTCTGCCTGGCTTGTCCTTCCTCATCTTCTCTGTTTAGGTCCTGGAATTCCTTTGAGGCCCAATTTAAATCTTAGACCCCCTCACTGTCTGTAGTACCTGATTCCTTAAAGTATGGGCACTCCACACACACAGTGGTATCAGCATTTTATCTTTTAGAATGCTTGTGCCTTTTTTCCTCATCCTTCCCCATTTAGATTGCAAACCCCTTTGAAGGCAAGGTCCATGTTTTATATGTCTTTGTATCCCTAGCTCTAGCCCTGAGGCCTGCACCCAGTAGTTGATGAATAAATGTTTATTATTGAGGAGAGTGTAGGGGTGTTAATAAGCAAGAATATAATCTTTTAAATTTGTTTGAAAAGGGGGCATTTATTTCCTGAAGAAGTCTTTCTGGTTCAGGGACTCTTGTGGATGACTTTGGTCAAACAGTGATTTTAAATGAATTCAGAATTTTGTGTCTGGTGTTTCATTGGAAAAAAAGGAGAAAATTAACCTTGAAATATTTCTGCTTTGCCCCAGGAATTAAGTGATCTGCAGCGTGACCCTCCTGCCCACTGCTCCGCAGGCCCCGTGGGAGATGACTGTAAGCTTTGCTCTATTGCTTCATTTTTGCTTCTCTTAGTATTGAAGGTCTGAACACTTGCTGACGACTCAAACAATCCTTTGTCTGTTTCAGTGTTCCACTGGCAAGCAACTATTATGGGACCTGTAAGTATATGATTCCTCCAGATAAACTTTAACCCTCGGAGCCAACCTGCTTTCTTATCCCTTTGTAGGATCTATTCTCTTAGATTGGTTTCCCCCTCTGCCCTGTCACATAAAAGGGAGTGGCCAGGTTTAATTTTCTCCAGCTCCCCTCCCCCATACCAGATTAATCCTAGAGGGCTTGCTTGTTGGATTTCTCAGCAAATAATCTGATAAAATCCTTATGATCTCTTTGATTCTCCAAGTTACTAATGACGAAGCATTATCATTACAAATTGCCACAGTTTATAGCCAGCACTTGGTTTTTTCCTTTTTCTTTAACTTTTGCCCCCCCCTTAAAAAAAAAGTAATTTGTATTCTTGATGGTCTGAGTACAATCATCCTTACTCTACAAATTTTATTAGCCTAGAAATTAAGAAGATAACAATTAGAAAGTAATACGTTAAACCCAGTAATAGAATTTCCCCAGCTAGCCACGGCTAGTTGGCAATGAGCAATTTCATTTTTTCCTGCCCTGAGTGAAGGCTGATGATTGTATATGCAATACATCTGGCTGACATGACTTTTTCTAGTTCATGGCTGTTTCATGCTAGGCTTCTTTTCATGATCATTCCTCCTGACCAAGAGGATTCTTTGACCTTTAACGGGTTCCTGAGGCACCCTAGAAGTACTTTCTTTTCGAAAGTAATAAGACCTGACCAGTTTAAATCAGCTTGGAGTGGGGTGTGATGTGTGGCTGCTCTAGTGCCAAGTTCTGTTGGTTTGTGTTCCTCCGTCTCAGCTCCCCCTTGTTTCTCCTCTCTCCCACGAGCTACATCTAATAAGTTGTGAGTAATTAAACTTTATTTTTGCTCGAAAGTCCTGATTATGTAAAAGAAATGCCAAGACTGAACCCAAGATGAGAGTTTCCAATTAATCATAGAATCATAAGTGTTAGAGCTGGAAAGGACCATATACAAAGTATAGTAGAAAGAGCCATGGCCTTGGGAGTCATAAGACCCAGCTGGATTCTGATTCTAGCTCTTGTATGACCTTAAGCAACTCACTTCTTTTCTCTTTGTCTCAGTTTTCTTGTTTGTAAAATGGGGGTATTATGCCAGATGCTGTCTGACATTCTTGGCTTCTCCACATCATCTAATCATTTCGCCATTTCTACGTCATTTCCAGACAATAGAGAATTAATTAGAGCTGTGAGGTAATGGTTTCCAGAGTCCTTGAGCTAGTCAGTGGAAGGAAGAGCTGAGAACCTCTGGGTGTTGACCTCTAGCCAGCGCCCTTTCTGCTGTACCACACTGCCTCTCCTAAAATGCCAACTTCGAGTGAACAGTTTTCTGTGGTTTGTTTTTAAGAGGGGGGGTAATAACAATATATTTTTCAAGTAAACTGTCTTTCAGTAATGAACACATCATTTCTATTTGTTATTTGTTGCCTATTTAGAACAATCAGTACTGGAATTTTGAGATCTATCCATAAATGCTGCACGAACAGTAACAGTTCATAACTCACTTGAGGGGCATGACATGCAGCCCTAGGTGTCAGGGCTCTTGCCCCTTCCTAATGGACAGCACCTGGCACATCAGTCACTTACCTGGGGAAGTAAGAAGATGTCACTGAAACTTAACTTTGTGGACCTTTTTTATCAATGTAATTACTCTTGATAAACTAGAGGAAACATATATATCATGATGTATTGTGTGTACCCCAGTTTAAACGGCCCAACTGGTAGCCTCGTTGATTACTGAAGCATCAATATCAGGCTCAGTGGCCTAATACAGGCCCCTAAATGGAAGGGTTATGGGGCTATTCTTTTTTTTTTTTAACTACATTGTAAATATTGTTAAAAACACATTAAAGAGCTGGTGCTGCATATTAAAGCTCACTCTGTACAATTGATAGGAAAACTGATGATGTGTGAATCCTAAACTATTGAGAAGATTGGGGGTGGGGGTGTGCCATGACATGGAGGGTTTCTCTCTTTCACAAGGAAGCCACACCAAGACAGTAGCCATCATATGGTATTGGAAAGAGACTCCTTTTGTTGATAAATTATGGTTTGTTTGTTTTTTAACTCCGCAGCCCCAACTCTGAAGCTATAGTCCTGCAGATTTGTTTTGTTAGAAAGCCATAGTTGATGTTTAGGTTACAAGATAGGATCCGTTTCACTTCAGCCTTTTCTTATAGGAAGAGTTCTGGTTGTGGAATCCAGAGAGACTCAGGTTCAAATTTCTCCTTGGCCTCTACCTATTTTTCCAGCAGCAGGTGCCCTTCATGGCTCTGAACCATCATTCCCCTTCTTTAAAATGGGGGAATCCGATTAATCCATTGTGCCACATCTCATTTTGGGCATAGGTGGGGATTCTTCTGTCCTATTCCATCCTTACCCCACCAGTCATCGAGCTTCTTTATAAAGATGAAAGGAAAATATTTACTCCAGCCTTTTTTCTCCGTTGATTACCACTGCAGAACATTATTTTTTCCTCACAGCCCATTTCTGTGAGTATCATAGTTCTGTTCTCACTGATAGATTTGTTTGTGGATCATATGATAGAGTTGTGTGTTGTCTGTTTGGAAAATCTTCCTTTACACCTGGAAAAAGGAAGTACTTTTTAAGGTAAATGATTTAGAATGTAGAGTGGGACAAAGCCCGTTTTTATAAAATGAAAGTCTGTGGGGGAAATACACAGCATTTTGTGGTTACTGTGAAGAAGTAGTGATCCCAAGGTGATGTGCATGTCTTCTTCTTTCAGCCGGACAGCGCATATCAAGGTGGAGTCTTCTTTCTCACTGTACATTTCCCAACAGACTATCCTTTTAAGCCACCAAAGGTAAATGCTTATTTTAAATTTGATGACCCTTCCTTATCTCCTGTGTTGGGAATTTAAAATCTTGTCCACTTTGTCTGCAGCAGTATGAGAGTCAACATATTCAAGTTTCATTACTTGGGTTCATTGAAGATCTATGAGTCTGATTTATTGATTCAGCTGTCACAAAGTGTATTTATCAAGCTTTGTGAGTGTGTTATGATAGTGGAAAGAACTCTGAAATGAGAGTTGGGAATTTTGGGATAAAATTCTGACTCTGAGACTACTGCTAGCTATGTAACCTTGGACAAGTCATTTAAATTCCAAGCCTCAGTTTCTCTTTTTGTAAAAAAGGCTTACTGATTCTTGGACTGCTCACCTCATAGCATTGTTGCAAGTAGAAATGTGAGCTATACTTTCTTCTTTGATGTTTGTATCAATGGAATGTTTGCTGCTTCGATTGTTGGAGGTTCTTTGGGTTGATTGTCTGACTTTTAGAAATCTTAAGTCAATGATGATGGGTATTTGCATAGTATGTAAATAAATTTAGGGCCAAGGATTTCCCTCTTCTCACTTTTGCATGAATTTTGTCTTTTGACGTAGGCAATCATTAATTTACATTTAAAGGAGAGAAAATCCTCTCAGATATCACTGAAAAGGCTTAACCTCAGAACTGTGGAACATAGAAGATTATATGGACACTTATGGGGTAGAGGGGACAGTTTGCACACTGGAAGTTTCCTATCTGTACTGAGGAAATCACAGTTCCTGACTCCCTCTCCCCTCCTCCTCTCTCAAAGAACCCCAAGTCCCAAAGCTGTAGCTATCAATCAACTTTCTTAGCTCTCATATATACAGAGTTAATATTGATCAGTCTAAGGTGTGGAAGAAGAAATAAAGGAAGAAGATAGAAAGGAGGAAGAGAACTGGGTGGTACCAGCCTTTACCTGGGTTACATTTCGTCTGATCAGTCCCTTGACTGCATACACCCTTCACTAAACATTTGTATACTAAGGTCACTTAGCTAAGAGAAAGTTCGTCCCTAAGTGAGTTGGTTGGTACGTTGGTGTTCCTTGTTCGCTGTCTGTATTTTTTTAATCACTAGGGGGTTTTTTTTCCTCCTTCTTTAGATTGCTTCACAACAAAAATCTACCACCCAAACATAAATAGCAATGGAAGTATTTGTCTTGACATCCTGAGGTCACAGTGGTCACCAGCTCTGACTGTATCAAAAGGTAACTTCATCTGTAAGTTAATAATGTTGGAAAATGTAACCAGCCAAACTGAGGGTAAGATGAGAAATATAAAGTGGCTGATGAGTGAATCCAGGGACCAGAGCCTCAGTCTCTCTCTCTCTCTGTTGCCACTCCTAATTCCTTTCAGAGTTCTAGGCTGGAAGCCTCCACTTCCCAACTCACCAATGACTTGCTTGTCTCCAGCTCTGAGGACTTTTCCAGGAAGGTGGCTAGGATGCTCTAAATAAAAGGCCAGGGTACTTTTTAGACAGAATAGGGTGGGGTGATGGGGGAAATTACCTTGACTACAAACAGCCTTGGGAAAAAGACTGGGTTTTTCTGATTTGGGTGTCACCTAGTTTTCACCTTAAAAAAAAAAGACATTATGTGAAGAGGCTGCCATCAGTCAGCCAGTCGATACATGAGATTTTAGTGTGAAGTACAGCTGTTAAGATGAGAAGCAAATTCTGGACTGATCACTAAAAGCACAATGTTCAGATGGGACCAGTTAAAAAACCAGGGTTGTAAATGATGAATTTCCAAGTCAGAGCAATAGAGGATAAAAATATTTTCACATTTAGGGATTAGGCAAAATGAATCCTTTTTTAAATTCAGACTTCTGATGTTAATTATCAAACAGCAGCAGTGGCAGTTACTGACTTAAACAACTCATCGATGTAACTGATGCTGTAAATGTACCTAGACAGTAAGAAGTGCCCTTCCCAGCTTATTGGATATACAGGCAGAAGCCACAAAACACTAAATTGACCAATGTTGTTTCCCATTTTAGAAAACCTTAAAGCCAGGCCACACTCTGATATTGTTTACCTGGTCAGTTATTGTCCCCCCCTCTTCTTATACATTGTGTGGGCAGGCTTACTTGGCATTTATAAATGCTCATTTCACCAGCCAATTACTTTTTGTGATTTGTATCAGAATTGTAAAATTATACTTTGTGTTCTTGCTAGCAGTGGAATGTTGTTTCTGACCCTCTCGGTATTGTGGCCTTCTGGGGCTGGACATAATAGACAGGCTCTCTTGCCTTCTGTAACTCAGGCCAACCAGACTGATAATATAGAGCATTCTCTTTGGGTTGAAAAAATCAGCCCCTATAGTTTCCCTAAAACCCAAGAAAATTGGTACCCTTGTAGCATTCATGTAAAGAACCCAGAGTCCTCTCTTCATGTTAATGTTATTTTCAAGTTGTTGCCTGACAACATTTCTATGAAAGCGATAAAATTTGACTGCTTAGGTATGCACAGCTATGACTGTTTCACATGCTAGTTAGTCCTATATTTTCATTAGTGCAGAATGGCAAATTTTCTCATCTAAAATGTTCGAGTGTTTGTTGCTATGTTATTTTAAAAAAACAACCACCACCACCTTATGATATAAATACTGCATAACTTATGTATCAAAGATTGGTTGACATTAACACCCCGTTTCCTGGATTGGTGGTGAGATGCATCTCATTTTACATAAATAGCCAAGTGCGAACACTTACACAAGAGATGGCGGCCTGCCAAGAGACTGTCTTCTGACACTGCTGGCTTTATTTCAAGAATATTGAGCATCACTGGCCTCTGGAAACTTTGTTCTTTGGATTTCAAAATGATCATGTTCTTTCTGCCATTCTCATTTGCTTTTTGAGGTGCCCTTGAGGCAAAGGGGAGCTTTTTCTGCCACTAGAGACAGGTAGAGAAAAGGAAGTGCCATCTCTTCACGCTCTACCTTTTTTTTTTAAACATAATATTAATATTTCACTGTTTGTTTAAATATTTTATCTTTTCTGAATCCTAAAACTCTTTCTCTGACCGTTTTCACATAAATAAGATGGAAGTGAAGTATCATTGTGGCCTAGACTTATATAAGGGGAACGTTCTCGTGATATCCCAGAAGAATTATTTAGTTAGTTTATTTCCTGTGAATGGCTTGAGTCCTGGTAGGTGGGAGGGAGAAATGTCATTGGTTTCTAGCACACCAAACTTTGTTGCCCACTTTTCCTCCCCACTGATCCCATCCTGGCCTGCATGTATCACCTACTTTGGACTTGGGGGATACAGAAAGAGGAAGTAGAGGAAGGGAAGATGGGGGTGGGGGAGGGGATTTCATAGTTGTTTTCATTTACTTAGAAATGAAGGAGTGTGATTAGCGCTGCCAGAAGAAGAAATGGCACCTTTCCCTTTGCTCCCTTCTTTCCTAGGCACCAGAGATTGTTATTTAAAAGTAGAGTCTTAATTAATAAACAAATAAAAAAAATAAAAGTAGAGTCCTTCATGATACTATTTGAGCACTCCACCAAGTGAAGCCAGTAGTGTTATAGTGTTACCATTCACATGGTAAAGCCTCAGCACGCTGTAGAAATCTGGGCAAGATACCAGTTATTGATTCTGGATTTCACTAACTGCATATTATACCAACATGAGACACAATGAAGGGTTGGCCAGTGCTTTTTTCCTTTGTATTTAACCAGAGTGAGACTGGGTGAGCCAGATGACAGATACACTGCCCACCCAAGTTTAGACTGATAACTCCCAATCAGACTGGCTTAGGTGCAGGCTTTTGGTATTCAAATGTTAGACATAGACTATGAGGAAATGCATATTTTCTGCTATTAAAATACATATATATCTACAAAACTTCTACAGTTCAGGATTCAAGTCAGCAGATATTTTAGTTAAGCACGTCCTGGATACAAGCAACAGTTTGACACAGTGGATTCTCTGCCAGGCATTAGCACTAGTGAGATGTGGGCTTCGATCCCACCGATACTAATCCGTGTGATCTTGGGCAGGTCATTTAGCTTCTCTCTAACTTCAGCCAGCCCCTATGGCTTATATACAAAGGAGTCATGAGGTGTGTTGGCAGAGGGACGTCTCCGTGTGAGGAAGTCAGAGGTCCTCTGGGTGCCAGGTGCTGAGTGTCAAGCCTAGATGCTAGCACCAAAGTGTATTCCAAGGTGCTAGGCATACAGAGGTGAAATGTGGCCTGTCCCCTGCCGTCAGAGAGCAGTAGAAACAATCACTGAAGAATTTTTTTTCCTGTTTCATATTTTGGGGTATCATAGGCAGTATTCAGGATTCTGTGCTCGTGTAGAGAATTCATGGAGGTCATAGCTGCTTTGAAGATAATGTGTCTCATTCCTAAACGAATCAAATTCTCGACACAGTTTAGAGCTTTAGTGCCTGTAATCATTTAGAGAGACATGGTTGCGTATCATTTAGAGAACTGGACTAAAAAAATCAAGAAGAAATCCCACTTCGCCACCTGCTAGCTGTGGGACCCAGGACAAGCCCCTCGGTCTGAACCTCGGGTCTCCTGGAGAAGGAGGATGATGATAATGTCTGCCTCCCAGAGCTAGGGTGACGATCACTGAGATACTGTCTGTAAGCTCTTTGAAAGCCTCAGAAAACTAGGGTTAGATGTCTCTGGGTTCCCATCTCATGGGCTGGAGTTCTGGTAGAGCTGGTCCCGGGACAAGCAGCTGTGGTACTCCCTAGTCTTCACTGTTGTCATTGTCATCCACATCAAGCTTAATTATATAGATTTCATGGAACATTTTAAAATCTAAATGAGCACTTGTACAGTTAGATGAGATATCAGGTAGCTGCCTTAAACTACCTAACGTGGTCTGTATGTATTTGTCTAGTACTTTGCAGCATGTGAATGAATGTTTGATACAAATCTGTATGACCGCTTTGAAACAACCACCAGCTGATGGCGTGTTTTCCTTTCGTTCTAGTTTTGTTGTCCATATGTTCACTACTTTGTGATCCAAATCCAGATGACCCCTTAGTACCAGATATTGCACAAATATATAAATCAGACAAGGAAAAGTAAGTATTTATGGCCATTTGGGTTGGGTTGGGTACATTTTTGTTCTGTGTGCCAAATCAAAGAAAAGAAAGATTGTGTAGATGTATTTAAATGAATTAAATCATACTCAGGAAAGCAAATATTTATTCATGGCTTGAATCTGCTTTTTCCTCATCTTCCTTTCCTTGTTTTATTGGGTACTTTGGTTTTCTTTTCTGTGTTGAGTTCCAAATTCTCTTTCTGTCTTCAGCCCCTCCTTGAGAAGGCGAGCAATTTGCTATCAGTTATGTGTGGGGACTGGGGCAAAACATATTTATTGGTCTGCTCTTGAGAGGCCCTGTGGTATAGGGGAGAAAAGCATGAGGTTTGGCTCTAGAAGATCTGGGTTCTGGTTCCACTCTGCCACTTGGGATCCAAGGCTAATTTCTTTATCCTGTAAAAGGAAAGGGTTGGAGTAGATACCAGAGTCCTTTCCAGCTCTTACATCTATGATCTTATGATTCCCCTTTTTTCTGCCCTTCCCTTTACTATTTTTAATATACCTTTTTATTGCTGTTTCCTGTTTCTTACTTCATTATAGTTACCCCAGTATCCTTTTTTCCCTTCCCTCCTAGAGAGCCATCCCATAGAACAAATAGTATTTTCCTTCCATTTACATGCATTTTAGTAAAGGTTCAAGTCAGGCAGTAGCTATTGAGTGTGCTCTGTGCGTGGAGGGTTACGTGTTGGAATTTTTTTCATTGCCTTGGTTTTTTTGCTGCATACGTTTGTATTTACTTCCCGGAATCCACATGAATTCAGAGCTTTAAACAAATAAGCAAACGTCCCAGAAATGAACTTCTGTTTTGAGGTCAATTCAGCAGTTGCCAGAAGCCTGCTCTAGGGACTGGTGCCACTTGCACTGCCCGTGGGCAGGTTTCAGACAATCCCTGACCTAAAAGAGGCAGGCTTTCCATGTGCCTAATGCAGTACAGTGATTTCTGTCTGGAAGGTGAGTTCTTTAGTCTCTTAACTGGTATCTTAACACCCTGATTTACAGTAAGATGGTGGAGAAATCCATCTAGCTTTGGGAAGAAGTCAAGTTTCAAATTTTGTAACTTAATGGGTCAAATGATGTGACCCTGCTGTTCAGCCTTGGGTGGATTGATGCTAGGTTCCATTTAAGGACATTTACATATAAAGTCTTTGAACAGATACAACATATGTCCACATATTTTCACTGTCACTCTTTTGTATACCCACAGATACAACAGACATGCGAGAGAATGGACTCAGAAATATGCAATGTAAATTGGAAGATTTTTTTCCTATATCCCAGAGTACTGTAAATTCTAGGTTTTTTCAATATTAGAAGTAAATCGAGCACCGTTTACTGTTCCAGTGTACCCTGAAACCCTTTGATTTTTACCCATTTTAAATGTGTTTCTGGAGCAAGACAAAACAAACTTCCAAAAATAACCTTAAGACTGTGATGAGAGTATTTATCCTTTTGTATGCTTTGCAAAAGACATTTATTATGGTTTTTAAGATACTTGGACATCTGCATCTTCAGCCTACGAGACCCACAGTGCAGTTGTAAAGCAACCAAATTAGTTTTTGCTGATACTAGATGTTTTTACATGAGATACTGTATGTGTTTGTCTAAGATGTCGTCAGTTTTATAAATCTGTATTCAGATTTCATTCTTTGTTAGCTCACTATATAATTTGTATTTTTTTACTGTATAGACTAAATATATTTTATTTACCATGTAAGTCAACTCATTAGACGTTCTCTTCCTGTGCACAGTATTGATAAAATACAACTGCTAGTAACGAAATAAACGCACGCTTTGCCTCCTTCTCTTGCTTAGGATATTCCGTAGACTGATTGCAGATTCTTTGAACCTAACGTGATCTTTTACACTGTAATTCTCAGTATGCTGATTATGGAGAAACACTTGTTTTGATTTTGTTGCATACTTGACTTAATTTTATTGCAATGTGAACTAATTGCACTGCTAAGTAGGGAGATATGTAACTTTTATTTGTTGCTATTCACGTTTGATTTTTTTCGTACGTACGGGCAATATAATATTCTCACAGACCTTTTACAGATCTTACTGTAGCTTTTTCCATATAAATAAAATGCTTTTTCTACTACTTGTCATGCCTGTTTTTACAACAAGACTCATTACTAGGTCTATGAGAAAGGATCTGAATGTTGTATATAGTTTTGCATGCAAATTGATGAGTACTCCAAATTTTGGAAATAAGGTCGGCCTTATTCAGAGTTCACGTATTTAATTTTCATTTGTTATTATTACATTTCCTGTATAAATCTTGTCTGACATTAAACTAGCATCCCGTAACAGGAAATCATTGTACTAACAGATAATTCCTGTAGCTCTCTTGCCGTAGAGCAGAATTCAGAATATTGTGGGTCTGTGGTGGATCCTGGTGTTGAGGCGGTTTGTTTGTTTATCAGAGAACCAGAAGGAATCTCTTGGAGAAGATGATTTCACTGTTATGGCAGGCCTGTGGGATGGACCCTGAGTATAGCACTTGTAGACATGAGGCCTAGTTTCATGAATTAGTCAAACTCAATGTGTGTCTACAGGTGCATGTTTTAAAAATAAGTTTGTTTAGTAGATCTAACTTTCATTTTATCCTCAATATTTAACATAGAATTACTAATATAGTATTTTAGAAATGGATTCTCAATTTTGAATTAAACCGATTTTTTACTATAGAAGTTTTAAGAAGACACTAAAATCATGCATGTTTGAGTCTATTTTTGTGAGTAGCTTGCTTCAGAGCCCCAAATTGACTTGTGTCAAACTTTCATTATTGCATAATGAAACCTGTGAAGACAATAAATTTTCTAATCATTTGACTTTAAAAGCTAGTAATGACTTACATTTGTCTAGTGAGTGACAGTTTTGAAAGCACTGCATCCATGATCTCATTTGGTCCTCATGACAAAGCCCATGAGGGGGAGCAGGCCAAGTGCGAGTGCTCCCCCTGGACAGATGAGGAAACAGAGGCTCAGATAGGACTGCTAGCTTGCACACGGTCACACAGTAAGGAAGTGATAGAGCCAGAATTTGAACCCAGGTCTTCTGATTCTCGGGCCAGTGCTATTTCCCCTACACCAAGGTGCTATTATTATTATTGTTGTTGTTATTATTATTGTTGTTGGTGGTGTTGTTTTCTTTTTCACCGCCTAATGTCTTTCACACAGTCATTTTTCCTGTAGTATTGCAGTGGTTCTATAAATGTACGCCTATTTGTGATGGGTTTATGACAATAATTTAAATCGGTTGGCTATCTTTTGGATAGAAAGTTACAGCACAAATACGCTTATGGAAAAATAGAGATGTCATGTGTTTTATAAATGTATGTAAAATATTTAAATGAATTGTGAAATGGAAACTTAAAATGTGATTGTTTAAAAAAAAACCACCTCATCCTTTGAGTAGTCATCTGAAAGATACTTTATGTTCTGGGCTACTTTCTCACTGAATTGGAAATGGGGTTGAGGTAGCTAGAAAGAAACTCTTGGCCTCGCTGGGGTGGGTTAATTAATCTGCTTTGGTAGTAGAGGACTCCGTTGGCTGGAATATCCTTAGAGCTTTTGTTTTGTCACATTCATTTATGGAAGTATCATTTTTTCTTGCATTAAAGTTTCTGAAACTTGACAAAATAGTGTTTTCCTTTGCTTTACTCAATTAAATTCTCTTCCTTTGCTTTACTAGTTCTGAGTTATACAGAAAAAAGTCACCAACCTGTCTGTCGAGTGGAGACAGATGAAAAGATCTTCACAGCCCAGCGGTGGTATAATGTTGGGTCACATAATCAGTCTTCCAAACAGCAACTTTCCAAGTGAGAACAGAGAGTGCCCCTTTGGTCCCATTGCTAGGGATGTAATTAATATCTAAAGATTTAGGTTCCAGGCAACTGCCTAGATCACTTTTTTCTAATGTGGTTGAGATTTCTGTTACTTTCTTTAATGCTGAACATAATAAGTGTTAGGATTCCTTGTTCAGAGTATCAAAATGAAACTTGTCTGAATTCCACTACTCAGCACCAGTATTAAGGACCCATATTGATTAGGTGATGTATATAATAATGCAGAAAGCAAGGAGCTGAGCTTCAGATGAATTTATCCCCTTTCTTAGAACTCAGCCAGTCATGAAAACAAAAATAATTTCTTTACGTTTTACTGGTTTCTCTTCATGCTCAATCAAATCCTTGGCATTTAACAGGAGACTGATCTTCCATATTTTAAAATGCAAGAGCTATTGAGAAATTAATCTTCCTTGTGGACCAGGACAGCCTATGGCCAATTTGGACTTGATTCAAAAGTCAGCCCAATTTACTCTGGATGTTTGAGCTTAATCCAAGGACACACATATACACACAAAGGGAGAGGCAGCTAGGTAGCCCATTGGATAGAGAGAGTACCGGGCTTAGAGTTGGGAGGACTCATCCTTGTGAGTTCAAATCTTCCCTCAGACAGTTAACTAGCTGTATAACCCTGGGCAAGTCACCTAACCTTGTTTGCCTTAGTTCCTCATCTGTAAAACGAGCTGGAGAAGGAAATGGCAAACCACTCCAGTATCTTTGCCAAGAAAACCCCAAATGGGGTCACAAAAGGTCAGATGTTAATGAAATGACTAAACAAAATATATATTTCTAAAACATTTACTCTTTTTTAACTTTAAAGAGTCCTAAAATATTCTATATATTTTAAAGCCTTTTTTCTTTTAATAAGACTTATTGATGTCAACTGTTTTCATATTACAGCTATTTTTGAATATACTCCCATGCTCCTCCATCCCCCAATTTCTCCTCCCCAAGAATTGAACCCTGACCTCTAACAAAGAACAAGAGATAGCAATAATACTTTGTATTCAACAGCGTATGAAACATTCTGCCCCTGCATTCCCTCACCTCTGCCTTGAGGATTTTCGCTTCTCTGGGAAGGAGATTGTTTACTATGCTTGTGTAATAAAATAGAATTTACCAAATAAACCACGGCAATGAACCACGTTTGTTCTTTGTCTACTTCAAGCCTGCCCAAAGCTCTGTGCCCTTTGATTCCCCCTGTGATGTGTACCATTCTATTTTATGTGTATTCTTACTCTACATCCCTTTGGGTGTGTGCCTTTCTGTGTTTTCCTTGTGTTTATTTTCCTTTTTTGCAAGGTTGGTGGTGTGCAAATCTTGGAACATCGAAGAATCAGAGTTGCAAATGATCTAAGGGGCAATGCAGGGTAGGTAAAAGGTTCAGTATGTCCCAGTGATGACCGAGGCCTGAGAAGTGCCATGAGTGACATCATCCAAAAAATGTCTGATTGGAATAGGCTGGTTCTGCAGCTAGTGAGGGGCAACATATGGCCAGCCCAGGTGCTCTTCTTAGACCCATGATATCTACTAAATCCCTGAAGTATGTGGGAGAACAGGAAGACAGTCACACACAATGAGAAAGTATGGGGGCAGCTAGGTGGTGCAGTAGATAGAGCACCGGCCTTGGAGTCAGGAGGACCTGATTTCAAATCCAGCCTCAGACCATGACACTTACTAGCTGTGTGACCCTGGGCAAGTCACTTAACCCCATTGCCTAGCAAAAAAAAAAAAAAAGAAAACTTTCCAAAATAAAAAAGGAAGTATAGATGGGTTGTACTGAGTACCGTGAAGGGAGCACCCATGCCCGAATCCACTGAAATAGTTTTTAACACTGCCATAAGATTTTATGTTGACATAATTTGACCATTTCCCAATGGTTGGACAAAGTTTTTAATTTCTTGTTATTATAGATAAAACTGCTGTAAATATTTTTGTGCAGTTGCTGTCCACCCCTCACCCCCCTTTCATGATACTTTTCGGATAAAAGTGGTAGAATCACTGGGTTGAAGGGTAAGGATATTTTTGGAATATTTCCAAATTGCTTTCCAAAAAAGTTTGTACCAAGTTTTTCTACTAACAATAAAAAAAGCTAATAGAATGCCTATTTCCATTTGCTATTATACTCACCCCACTATAAATAATATATATACACACACGCACACGCATAAATGTGTCTCACCGTTTGTGTTCGATTTTGCCTTCAATCTGAATTCCAAGAAAACAAAGAAATGTGGAAGAGAATGACAGTAAATTACAAGTTCATGCAACTGAGGGAAAAGGTAAAAAGTTTTTTTCACTTGTGGTTTCAATTGGTATGGAGAACTCGCTCCAGAGACTCCCTGTACCAACACAGAAACACAGTTTCCAAGGCTTGGTCTTAGTCCTGTGGGTGGGGCAGTGAGAGCCAATGGTTTGCCCAGGGTCCCACAGCCACTGTGTCAGAGGCAGACCTTGACCCCAGGCCTACTGGATGTTGAGGCCCACCCCTCCGTCCCCTAGCCAGGATGCTTCCTCTATGTCCTGGAAACTCCCGTTTTCCCCGTTTGACATATTTTGTTTTCCCTCTGATGAGGGTAGAAATGTACTTTGTGTTCTACGTTTGCCATTTTTACAACACAACACTCGTATACCACCATTTGCCCATCCTAGAGTTCTCTGATCCACAGGCTACTACTCATACAGGCCTGATGTACAGTTTTATGCAAATAGGATTTTTCTCCCCTTTTTAACGTCTTTAGAACTATAGTCCTCTTAGTGAGCCCCCTGAGTAATGGGTGCAGATCAGTTTGGTAACTTTGTGTTCTCCAAAATGTTCTCGTTCACAGCTGTGCCTGTGACTTTTTAAAATTTTTATTGGAAGCAATTGGGGTTAAGTGACTTGCCCAGGATCACTCAGCTAGTAAGGTTTGAACTCAGTTCTTCTTGACTCCAGGGTCAGTGCTCCATCCATTGCACCCCCTAGCTGCCCCTCTGCCTGCACTTTGTCTTCATTCCTCCCAATGCTGTGTCTTCCCTTTTTTGGTTATCCTTGAGAACCTGATGTGTGCACAAGTCACCTCAAGGTTTTAATTTGCATCCCGTTGATCTTAGCTTAATTCTTAAAATAACAATTTGTGTTTCCCCCTTTAGAAATTGTCTTCATCTCTAACCATCTAGCCACTGGTGTTCTTGTGAAAAGACAGTAAAGCATAGTGAATGATGAAAGCCCTTACCCAGGTAAAGGGGGTTTCAATATGAATCCAGCCCCTTTCACCAATAAAACCACAGGTCTGGAGCCCTTTCCTCCAAATAAAGGTTCTTAATACCAATTTCTTAATATAAAATATTTTAAGAGCTTATTCTCAAATACTCAGTTGATATGCTTTAGGTGGTATAGTGGATAGAGGGCTAGACCAGAAGTCAGAAAGACCTGAGTTCAAATTTAGCTTCAGACATTAGCTGTGTGACCCTAGGCAAGTCACTTCACTCTGTTTGCACCTCAGTTTCTGTATCTGTAAAATAAGCTGGAAAAAGAAATGACAAACCACTCCAGTACCTCTGCCAAGAAAATCCCAGATGGGGTCAAGAAGAGTTGGACACGACTGAAATGACCAAACGACAAACATGCTTTGGCTCCCGGTCCTAAAATGGGTTATGGGTTAGTTATCAGTCAGGTAAGTCCTTCGGTTTGGAATGCTTTCCCTTTACTGCTCTGACAAGCCTGTGTCATCAGTGAGGCATTAGATAAAAACTCATCTCTTTCTATTTGTAACAAAGTTACCTACTCATCACTTGCTGATGCCTTCGGATGTACTTAAGTATTTACAGGTCCTAAAACTTAGGCTCCGGGCCTGGAAACAGTGTGTCATATGACAGCCACATCTGCGAAGTTCCTAGAGGCTGGCCACCACATGATGACTGGTTTTTTTAAGCCACTGTATCTTGCATCTCTTAAAGACTCTGTGTGTGTGTGTGTGTGTGTGTGTGTGTGTGTGTGTGTGTGTGTGTGTGTGTGTGTCCAGCATAAGCTTTTTGAGGAAAAGCACTTTCACTTTTTGTTTTAAATCCCCAGCACCTAGCTGTGGCTCCCTCATGGTCACTTCAAAACTTATTGGCAGTTGATTTTTGATAATGAATGAATAAAAAAAAGAAAGCATTCCTATGTTCCAAGCACTGTGCTAAGTAAGCCCTGGGGATAAAATTCAAAAGTAAAGATTGTCCCTACCTTCAAGGAAGTCACATTCTAATGAAGATGGTAGCCTGGGAAGGGCACTTTTGTCTGAAAAGTTGACTGGATTGTTCGTAGAACCTTAGGAAATAGACTGACATGCACCCCCACCCACCCAGAGGAATGACATGTGGTTTAATCGTGCATAGGTTGTGGTTTTACAATCGGAGGAGAGAGGAAGGAAACGACATCTAGCCGTGGACAAGATGGTTGTCAGACTGTGGAAGAGGTGGCTGGAGGTGGATTAAAGTGAAGTCTCTCCCTTGGGCATCAAGGCTGTTGGCTAGGCTATGGGGGAATTGCAGGAGAAAAAGGAAAAACCGTTCATGACAAGTGTCTTACCAACATTGTACCGTGTTACACTATTGTTAGGAATGTACCACATTAGAATACTTATTCCATCAACATATAATGTACAACAACATGAGAGTAAACTATGAATGAGTTGAACGGATTCAAAAATATATGAAATTTCCTAGAAAAGCAAGCATTTAGGCCCTTTGGAATACTCACAGTTTAATACCTAGTTCCTGGAAACCACTGATTTTGTTTTGACCTTCCTTGGATCTTCTGTAGCAGGTGAAGTGAGAGTTGCCTTTTTTTTAAAAACTCTTTAGGAAGGTTTTTTTGGGTTTTTTCCTATGGCTCCCTTAGGGTGAAACCAGTACTTTCTTATAATGGAAATATGTGACCTCTCATGCCTGCTCGTCTTTGTGGGCATCACCCAGCTGAGAATCTCATGCTCAAAAGGCTGAGAACCTCTCATGCCTGCTCGTTCTTGTGGGTGTCGGCTGGCCCTAAGTGTTTTATCACTAATAAACTTTTCCTCTGGCTGAAAAAAAAAAAAAGAAATACGTGTACATTACGATATATGGCCACACTGAAACATTTACAAACATGAACCTTTTAGGTGCGTGTCCTTTAAAAAAAAAACAAACCTGTGTCTTTTCAGGCATTCTCATAGCTGTTATGAACATTAACTTTCTTTTTTTTATTAATTTATTTTGATTTATCAACAATCACTTCCATAAACTTTTGAGTTTAAAATTTTTCTCCTTCTGTCTCCCTCCCCCCACCTCCCCAAGACAGTTTGCAATCTAATGTAGGCTATACATATGCATTCCTATTAAACATATTTTCACATTAGTGATGTTGTAAGGAAGAATTAGAACCAGTGGGAGGAACCACCAGAAAGAAGAAACAAAACAAAACAGAAAAAAAAATAGCAAATAGTATGCTTTGATCTGCATTCAAACTCCACGGGTCTTTCTTTGGATGTGGATAGCATTTTCCATCATGAGACCTTTGGAAATATCTTAGATACTTGCATTGCTGAGAAGGGCTAAGTCTATCAATGTTAGTCATCATACAACGTGGCTGTCACTGTGTACAATGTTCTCCTGGTTCTCCTCACTTCACTCAACGTCAGTCCATACAAGTCTTTCCAGGTTTTTCTGGTCTGCCTGCTCATCATTTCTTATAGAACAATAGTATTCCATTATATTCATATACTACAACTTGCTCAGCCATTCCCCAATTGATAGATAGCCCCTCAATTTTCTATTCTTTGTCACCACAAAAAGAGCTGCTATAAGTATTTTTGTACATGTAGGTCCTTTTCCCTTTTTTTGTGATTTCTTTGGGATACAGACCTAATAGTGGTATTGCTGGATAGAAGGGTATGCACAGTTTTATAGCCTTTTGGGCATAATACCAAATTCCTCTCTATAAGGTTGGATCAATTCACAACTCCACCAACAATGCATTAGTATCCCAATTTCCCCACATCTCCAACATTTATCATTTCCTTTTTTTGTCATGTTAGACAATATGATAAGTCTAAGATGGTACTTCAAAGTTGTTTTAATGTGCATTTCTCTTAAAAAATGGTGATTTAGAGCATTTTTTCTTATGATAATAGATAGCTTTAATTTCTTCATCTGAAAAATGCCTGTTCATATCCTTTGACCATTTATCAGTTGGGGAATGACTTGTATTCTTATAAATTTGCCTCAGTTCTCTATTTATTTTAGAACTGAGGTCTTTATCAGAGATACTGGATGTAAAAATATGCTTCCCAACTTTCTGATTCCTTTCTAATCTTGGTTTGCATTGGCTTTGTTTGTAATAAAGGCTTCTTGTTCACGACTGTATAGCTAGTAAGGTGGGAGATCAGCCTGATTCAAAAGCTGCGGCTTGCTTCTCCCACAGTTCTGCAGCTGCGGTTTACAGACACTGTCCGAGAATGTATGTAAGTGTGCATGTATGCATATGTGTGCATGCATGCATGTAAGGGCATGATTTGCTTCTAAGTGATTTGGTCACAGAGCCTCCACTACCACAGAGCTGAAGAAAGGTACGAGTTTGAAGACTTCATGGTGTGGAAAGAGCAGTTGATATATGGGGGTCAGATCCAGCATCTGGCACCTTTCGTGGGAACACGGGCAGGCAAGGAACTCTTTTTGAGCTCTAGCTTCCTTATGTGTAAGAAAGCTATAACAATACCTGTGGCATAGAGCTATTGGGAAGCTCCAAGGGGAGGGTATCTGAAACACTGCCAACCCCAAAGCACTACCTTAAAGTAGGGAGGGTGAGAGAGAGAGGCCAGAATAGTAAAGCCGGCAGCTGGTGGTGCTAGCTACAGCGTGCTAGACCTAGAGTCAGGAAGGCTTGAGTTCAAACCCAGTCTCATATATTTCCCAGCTCTGTGACCCTGAACAAATGGTGTAACCTCCATCTGCCTGTTTCTTCAGCTGTAAAATGTGGATCATAATAACTATCTTCCTCCCAGGGTTGTTTTAAGGATCAAATAAGGTAACATTTGTAAAGTGCTTAGCTTGGTGTCTGTCAAATAGCTGGTGTATAGAAATGCTTATTCCCTCTGCCCTCCCCCTAGCCTTCTCTAAATGCTTGTTCCTTACCCCTGGGAGGTCTGGGAAAGAGCCTTAGTTCTAGCTTTTATCTGAATCTGGAGTAAACACACTCACACCCATTGATCCAGCTTTGTGATACATCAGCATGGGCAGTTTTGAAAGCTGCATTTAATCTTTGCAGGTCACTAAATCAAAGCAGCATGCATACAGTAATTTCCAAGAAAGGTCCCTTGTGGGTTGGAAGAATTGATCACTTCTTCAAGTGATTCTGGGCTCTCATTTCAAGTATGTATGAACAGTATCTGTGTTGGCCCAAATTATGCACAGGGGAAGCTTAAGTCCTGTACAACTAGAACCCCAAAGTATTTGGTGACTGGACTTTCTTTCAAAGAACAGGGTATGCAGGAGTGTGCTGAATCTCAAAAAAAAAAGAGTGCAAATGACACACTTTTAAGTTTCTTTTTCATTGATAACATTTTCTACATGATCTTCTTAAATTTAGACAATCAACCAAACAGCAAGTTAAGCCCTGATTTATAGCATTTGCTGAATTCCAAGGTGAAAATGATCACATTGAAAATTTAATTTTCAGCTCTCCAGGCAGTTCCAGCTGCCTCCAGCTCACCCTTGCTTATTTGTCACTACTAATAGAAACTCAGATAAGACTGGCTCAGATTTTTATCCCTGACTTTGGAACTACCAAGTTCCATCTCTATTAAACTTTTCCAAAGCACTCTTGGCTAGTTAAGGAAATTCAGATCTGAGTTTCTTTAGCATGAGATGTTTTTCAAATCCGACGTTAAGTATCTCACAAATTCTAGCATAACTAGAGGGGGCAGCTAGGTGGCACTGTGGCCTGGAGTCAAGAAGACCCTAGTTCAAATCTGATCTCAGAAATTAGTAGTTGAGTGACTCTGGGCAAGTCACTTAACACTCTTTGCCTCAGTTTCCTCATCTGTAGAATGAGCTGGAGAAGGAAATGTAAAACCACTCCAGTGTCTCTGCCAAGAAAACTCTCAATGGGGTCACGATGAATCAGACACAACTGAAAAATGACTGAACAACAAAAAACTAAGAAAAGAGTTTTCTCAAAGAGCTTGCACACCTTGCTGGGAAGGCAAGATGTAAGCCCATAAAACAACGAGGCCAAAATACACTTTATCATTACTGGCAAGAATTCTGGATTTGGAGTCAGAAGATCTGGGTTCCAATCCTGACTGTCACTTGCTATCTTTGTGGCCTTGGACACGTCATTTGACCTCTAGACCTCAATTTCCTGTTATGTAAAATGGGGATAATAATAGCATCCACTTTATAGGGTTATTCTGAGGATCAAAAGAGATAACATGAAAAGCACTTTAGAAGCCACAAAATGCTATAGAGATGCTACCTGTTATTATGGTTATTATTACTGTATCTGTGGCCTTGAACAAATAAATGGCTTTACCTCACTGAGCCTCAGCTCTTCGTCCATAACATGAATGAGTTGGATGAGCTGACCTCAAAAGTCTCTTCCTGCTATAATTCTTGGATTCACTGATTAGGGTGAGTCAGAGAAGGCTTCGTGGAGGCAGTATGGAATTTGGATTGTTGGCTAAAAATAACAGCTCCCGTGTACCTAGAGTTGAAAGGTTTGTAAAGAACTCGATGAATATTATTTTATTTGATCCTCACAAGAAACTGTGAAACATTTTTCTCTGGCTGTCCCCCATGCCTTCAATGCTTTCCTTCCTCATCTCTCCCTCTGGGCTTCCTTTAAGTCCTAGCTAAAATCCCCCCTTCTACAGGAAACCTTTCCCAAACCCTCTTAATCCTAGTGCCTTCCCTTTGTAAATTATTTCCTATTTATTCTCTATGTCACATGTTTGTATGTAGTTGTTTGCATATTATCACCCCATCAGATTAATAATAATAATAGTAATAAATAGCTAGCATTTATATAGCACCCATTATGTGTCAGACAGTGTGCTAAGTACTTTACAGACATTGCCTCATTTGATTCTCACAACAACCCTGGAGGTAGGTGCTATTATTAGCCTCATATTACTGATGAGGAAACGGAGGCAATCAGAGATTAAATGACTTGCCCAGGGTGACAGAGTATATATCTGAGACTGGATTTGAACTCAGGTCTTCTGACACTAGGTCCAGCTCTCTATTTCCTTGTGCCACCTAGCTGCCCATAAATGATTGGGAGGTCATCAAGGACAATGACTATTTTTGCCTTTCTTTGTATCCCCAGTGATTAGCATAGTCCCTAGCACATAGTAAGTATTTAACAAATGTTTATTGCCTGACTAAGTGTTATCATTATCCTCATATAACAGGGTGAGTTGCCCAGGGTCACGAAGCTATTAAGTATCTAAGGTTGGATTGGAATCCAGATCTCCTTAATTTCATGTCTTTTGCTCTTTTCAGGTCACTATACTGGCTTTACTAGCTAGGAAAGGGGAGGATACCCCAGAAAAGGGAAATAGCATGAGGTGAGAATCATGCTATATGCCTATCATGATGGATCTGAGAAGAATGGTCTAACTGGAAACAAGGCTCTGTATTGGGAGCAGTGAGAGAGAAGGTTGATCTGGCAGGATGGAACCACTTCATGGAGGACCTGTATTGTCAGCCTGGACAATCTCCTAGTCTCACAGTCAATACTGGTAGTGATTTAGGAGGGGAGTGGCGTGATGAAAGATGAATCAGTCTAATGAGGGCATTCGAAGTAACTGGGTAAGAGGGAGACCTAGGCTGCCCAAACACTTGCAATCATCCCTTCCTGAATCAGACATCCATGTGGTGACAGCGGAAATGAAAGAAGAGAGCTGAAGGAATAATGCTGGGGCTTGGTTACTGGTGATATATGGATAGTGAAGTAGAGTTGAAGTGGTAAGCTGGTGGAGTACCAACGAGAAGGCAATTTGAATTTACCAAGCCATACTAAGGAAAAAGGAAGATGATCCCAAGTATAGGAAACATTCTTAATACTCAGTGTAGGAGGCATTCAGCGTGACTTAGAAAAGAAAACAGCTCAAGGGTGCTGTTTTTCTCAAGGAATAATTCTCTTTTGCATTCTAAAGGATGATTTTTCTAACATTTGGATCCTCCTCAAGCTTTGGGTAAATGTTTTGCCTAGCAACATGCCAGCTGTTGTCCCAAATCCATCTGTCTAATTGTTCCAGAGCACTGGAGGTTTGTTAAGGAGCTCAGATTGTCTGCTGGTCAGTATTCTCAGCATGTGATGTCTCTTGCAAGGAACATTTTTTTGGTCAGACTTTTATTATTTATTAGGGTTGGCAACATAATTCTTATTTTAAAAGCTGTTTCCTCCCTCTTTTTCTATTCTAACCTGTCATTAGATTGTGACCTCCTTGAGGGCAGCGACTATTTTTGCCTTTCTTTGTATCCCTAGAACTCTGCACAGTGCTGGCACATAGTAGGTGCTTAATAAATGTTTCTTCGGACTTGACCTTTTTGTGAAAATTTCTGCTGTAGTAGAATGTAAGCTCCCCTAGGCATGTTTGCATGTCATCTCCCCGTTAGACTGTAAGCTACTTGAGAGTGAGGCCTGACTTTTGGCTTTCTTTGTATCCCACCCCCATATAGCACAGTGCCTGGCACATAATAGGCACTTAATAAATGCATGTTTACTGACTATAAGTTTTCCATCTTGGTCTACTTCTCCTTCACCTAACACAGTGCTTTGCGTGTGGTAGACACTTAACTGCTTATTGAATTGAATTGAGTATTCAACATACTGAATTGAAATATCTATGTTCATTGATGCAATTCTAGTAGTGTGATGGTGTGATAGAAATAGCCTCGATTTATAGTCAGAGAGGCCAGGACTTGAATCTCAGGTCTTCTACTTGCTAGCTGTGTGACCTTGAAACCTTTTCTTATACCCTTCGTCCCTCGGCTGTCTCATGGGGCTTAGACTGTACAGATCCTTTCCAAAATATATCCTATGGTTCTAACCCTAGCTTATATCCCACTCAGGTCTACATTCAGATCTATATTGTGACTGGAAAGTCAGTGAGCCCAACAGGTTTTCATACCTTTCCATAAAATTACAGCTAACCTTTTGTCTGTCCTGGCTTTCTGCTGACTCATAGAATTGGCTTGAAATCTTTAAAAGGCTATATTTATTTTGTATAATGCTGCTACAGCTGTATCTAAAAATACCCACAATGTGCTTCTCATTAGGATTGCATGGAAGCTTTGCCCAAGTTGAGAAATAATTCATAAGCTAATTTAGAGTGCTCGGAACTATTAACTATCTATAACCTATTTTTTTTTGGGCATAATCATTTTGAAAAACACTCCCCTGTGCATAAAGTTCACTCAACAGAAGCCAAGGCATGAAATACCTTAGAGACCAAAAAAATTAAAAATTAAAAAAAAATGCTATTCTTGTATGCCTTGCTCTATAGAAACTCAATCAATATATGAAAATCCAGACTTACAAAGAGACAAATTAAAGTGATTTTTCACTTTGCAAACAAGTTCTTTGATACAGGAAGCATTTCACTTAATGACAAAGGATTCATGAATATATTCATTAGATGATTATTTTTCATGTGAAGTCGATCATTGTATAAATATTTATTAAGCACCTACTATGTGCCAGGCACTGTGCTAAGGCCTGGGGATACAAAAGGAACACAAAGTACCCTCAAAGAACTTACAATCTAATAAGGGAGACAATGTACAGTTACATATATACACATATAAAGTAAGCTAAGCATAAGTAGGAAATAATTAACAGAGGAAAGGCACTAGAATGAAGAGGGGTTGGGGGAAGCTTCTTGTAGGACTTGGCTAGAGTTTTAGTTGGGACTTAAAGGAAGCCAGGAAGGTCAGTAGTGGGAGTGGAGGAGGGAAAGCATTCAAGGCATGGGGAACAGCCAGAGAGGATTCTGGGAGCTGAGAGACAGAGTATCTTGTAAGTAGAACAGCCAGGAAGTGAGTGTCATTAGATCGAAGAGCACGTGTTGGGAGTAAGATGTAAGAACACTGGGAAGTAGGAGAAGGCTAGCTTATGAAGGGCTTTGAACGCTAAAGAAAGCATTTTTGTATTTGATCCTAGAGGTAATAGGAAGCCACTGGACTTTATTGAGTAGGGGGTGACATGTTTGGATCTCCATTTTAGGAAAATCACATTAGTGGCTGAATGGAGGATGGATTGGAGTGCGGAAAGACTTGATGGAGGCAGGCTATTACAATAATCCAGGCATGAGGTGATGAGGGACTGCACCAGGGAAGTGGCAATATCAGAGGAGAGAAAGGGGTGTATTCAAGGAATCCTGCAAAGGTGAAATTGACAAGCTTTGGCACTGTATTGGATATGGAGGGTGAGAGATAGTGAGGAGTCCAGGATGGTTCTGAGGTTGTGAGCCTGAGGGACTGTGAGGATGGTGGTGCCCTCTGCAATGACAAGGAAAATTGAGAGGGTAGGGGAGGAGGAAGAGTTTGGAAAGAAAGATGACAAATTTTGTTTTGGATATGTTAAAGCTAAACCTCTTAACATTAAAATTAAAAAAGTATTATTTTGTGACTAGAGCTGTATGATTGAATAATATGTATAGCATCTGGAGTCACTCCTACTGTTTGAATGTAGATTTCCTCCAGACAAGTTCTCTCAGGTTCAAGGAACTATGTGGGTATTTGGAGATAATATTCGCGAAGGCTTAGCACAATGCTTGGCACACAGTAGATGCTTAATGCATGCTTATTTCCTTATTCCCACTCAAAAACCATAGCACTTAAGATCCCATCTATGTGGACCACTCTGTGATCCAGCGATACTGGTCCCCTTGGTAGTCCACATACAAAGCCTTCCACGTCCAGATGCTGAGCATTTTTGCTGGCTGCCTCCCACATCTGGAATTTTCTCCCTGTTCCCCTCTGCCTCCTCTTTTCCCTGGCTTCCTTCAAGTCTCAGCTAAAATCCCACCTTCTGCAAGGAGCCTTTTCTGCTGCCCTTCTGTCATCTGTCAGTCATCTCCAACTTCTGTCCATGGCTTGTTTGGGGATAGCTGTTTGCATGTTGTCTCCTTGTTAGACGGTGAGCTCCTTGAGGGCAAGAACTGTCTTTTGTCTTTCTTTGCATTCCTTCCATATAGCACAGTGCCTGCCACAGAGTAGCCACTTAATAAATGCATGTTTACTGACTAATGAGGCAGAGGAAGTGGCCACATTGTATCACACAATGCATCCAGGACTGGGTTTGGGAAGACCCGAGCTATAATGTGTATCAGACATTTACTAGTTGTGTGAGTCTAGGCATGTCACTGGCCAGTTTCCTCATCTGTAAAATGGGGATTGTAATAATAGCACTTAGCTCATGTGTTGCTATGAGGATCAAATGAGATAGCATATGAAAAGCCCTTGGCAAACCTTAAAATGCAAGTTGTTGTTGTTGTTGTTGTTATTCCTCTTCTTCCTCCTCCTCCTCCTCCTCCTCTTCTTCTTCATCTTCTTCTTCCTCATCCTCTTCTTCTTCACAGCTCAAAGCTAAGACATTTAACAGATCATTCCCCACCCCACCCCTGAAGTTGGGCCACACTCTTCTCCAAGTACACACAGCAGCCACAGGGCCAGCTCAGGGAACACGTGTGATCAGGCCACATGAGTAGAGAAGCACACACAGGTAACACATATAGAGCATGCGTTGGGTGTTCATATTGGTGGCCAGTGATTGGAAGAGATGGAGCGAGCCACACTTCCACAGCAATACGCTGCTGCTATCTTCTGAGGCATCCCACTGCCCGCCTTGGGCTCACATGACGCACAGTCTTTGCCAAGTGGTGTTCTCTGTAGCTCACAGGATCAGAAAGAGCTGGGAGGGACAAAGCAGGGCCTTTGTCCCAGGGCACGCTTCCTTCTGCTGCAGCTGCACCCCCGGTGAACTTCAGCCTCCCTCCTCCTGCTCTTCCTCTTCACTCCAGGTGTAAAATTGCCAGTTAGTGCTTGACTGTCGTCTTATCTTGTTAATTATCCCAATGAAAGCTACAGATTATAGGAGGCACAGGAGTTCAGAGGCAGTAGGGATTCACAACCTTGTCTGAGGTGGGTGATCTGGCAGGGCCTTCCAGGTGAGACCCAGAAGAGCTCAAGGCCCAAGTAGGTGTGCATCAGCAGCCGGGCAAATGGTGTGGCATAATAGAGGTATGGAAATGAGCATCAGTGTCCACTCTATTCATCTCCCCTCAGGTGCCACCTCCCATAGGAAGTCTTTCCTGATCCCTCCAATTATTCATACTTTCTTCCTCTTGAAGTGGCCCATTATTACTTTAGGTATATGGTCATAGAATAATAGACACAGAGCTGGAAGGGACCCTTGAGGCAATTGAGTTTATCCTACTCATTTTACAGATAAGGAAACTGAAGAATAGAGTGGTTAGGTGACTTGCTGAAGTCACAGAGCTGCTGTCTGAAGCCAGATTGGAAAGCAGGTCTTGCTAGGCACACACCTATACCCCTGCTTCTGGGAAGGCTCAGGCTGGATGACTGGAGCCTGGGAATCCAGAGCTGCATTAGGGCTAAAACTGATTGCTGACTGGGTGTATGCACCAAATCTGGCACCAGTATGGTGATCCCCCTGAGGGATAGGGGACACTAGGCTGCCTAGAAAGGGGCAAAGCAGTCCAGATTAGAATGGAGTGGGCCAAAGCTCCTGTGGCAGTCAGCAGTGGGGTTGGGCCCATGAGTGGCTGATGCCCTTCTAACCTGTGCAAGCAAGGAAGATTTGGTCTCAAAAATACACAAAGCCTTCCTCACTCTACACTCAGTGCTCTAATTACCACAACAGCTGGCCTCACACCTGGGTTTTTTTGCTCATCTTTAAAATGAGAGGGTTAAGGGGCAGCTAGGTGGCACAGTGGCCTTGAAATCAGGAGGACCTGAGTTCAAATCTGGCCACAGACCAAACACTTGACACTTACTAGCTGTGTGACCTTGGGCAAGTTGCCTAAAAACAAAACCAAAAAAACAAAAAATAAAATGAGAGGGTTAAATTTGATCAAGGTGCACAGTAGACAGAGTACCAGGGTCTGGAGTTATGAAGACTTGAGTTCAAATGTGGCCTTAGACGTTAACTAGTTGTGTGACCTTGAGCAAGTCACTTAACCTTGTTTACCTCAGTTTCCTCCTCTATAAAATGAGCTGGAGAAGGAAATGACAAACCACTTCAGTATCTTTGTGAAGAAAACCCCAAATGGGGTCATAAAGACATGATTGAAATGACTGAAGAACAACAAAAAAAGTTGATTCACCTGGAGTCTATGAACTTGTTTGTAAAAATATTTGAAAATTGTATTTCACTATGATTGCTCTCCTTTGTAGTTCTATGTATTTTATTTTATGCATTTAAAAACCCTGTTCTGATGAGTGGTCCATAGGTTTCCTCAGCCTGCCCAAAGGATCTGTGATATGCAAAAAAACCCCTGAAGAATGCTTGGGCTAGATAGTATTTGAGGTCTCTTCTAGCTTTCCCTCTCTGATCTCAGAGGTAGAGGGAGTCGGTATTTGAACACAGGTCCGGCAGCTTCAAATGCAGCCCTTTTGTTGCTATACCATGTTCCTTCTTTGAGAGATGAACTCTCAGAGGTGAAGCCTCCTCAAAAGGTCAATAACTTTTGATTATTATTTTCAAAATCGTTCCCCGCTCAGACCCTGTTTTTAAGCACCTAACAGAAAGTATAAGCCCTGCCCCACCCCCAACCTGAGCCGTTTGCCCTTGGCTTCCCGCCTCTTTCCTTGTCTTTGAATTTTGGGCCTGGAATGTAAGCCCTACCTCCCAGTTAGAATGTAAGCCCACCCCCAGTTAAGGGGGTAAGGGATAGTGGTAGGTGGAGACTTTTTGTGGTAGGCGGAGATTTGCTTTTATAAGGCCCCCTGTTACTCAGTCTCTCTCTCTCCATGTGTATCAAAGGAGCAGACAGCCATCTCTTGAGATTGTAATAAAGGTAACCTTTGCTTTCCACCTTGAGAAGTCTCTGAGTTTAATTTGGGTTAGGGTTGCTGTCCCACACACTTCCTAATTTGGACCCAGAGGTCGTTGGAATCCACTGATGCCAAGTTCTGCACCATGTTTCCCACACCATGCTGCCTTTCCTAGAAGAATTGAGTATTGAAATATGAAATGATTCCAGTTCCAAGTATAATTAACTCTTCAGCCAAAGATTGTTCCCCTATTGCTCTGAGGCTAAAATATCTCAAGACTGATAGCTTTTGTCTGAGTTAATAATTACCAGATGGGGTATGTGTTTGCCCTTCTGCAACAAAAGAAATCTCTTGCAACCACTAACAGAAGTTGAAAAATATGGGAAGCCTGTCTGGCAAAGTAAATTGGGATAGCCATTTAATTTTCAGTCTGGAGTGATTTGAATGAATGCTTAGAGAAATGCATTGATCTCTCCCTAATTTGAAATAGCACAACCTTTCTGCCCTCAAAGAGCTTATATTCTACTAAATGTATGGTAAATAAATTGAAGATGGTACAGCCATTTTCCCACTGATTCTGTGAACAATCTAGGGAAAGCCACAGTAATGCCGAAAGAGGCTTACAAATACTGTAGCTAATCACATGAAGGAGCTAGGAAGCAAAACAGCATAAGGCAGAAATAGCAACGTTTTTGAGAATACAGGTAAGATCCCACAATGCCTAGTTCTGGGGGGAGCCACCGCATTGTCTTGTCCTTCTTCGACTTTGTGAAGAATACTGCCTTGTGCTAAGAATCACTTTCTTAGTCAGTGGGACCCTACAGGAAATTTGTATGAGATTAGGGACATCTTCTGTAAGAAACAGTTGGAATTGTGCTGGAAAACAACTGGCAATTACAATATGTGAGAAAAGCTACTAAAATATTTATAACCTTTAATCTAATGATCTTCCTAGGTCTATATCCAAGATCAAAGAAAGAAATAAAGGTCCAATAATATAGACAACAATGTCCATAGCAAGCATTTTTTTTTGGTGATCAGGAAAACAGTTCAATTCTATAAGCATTTTTTATTTATTAAGTGTTTAATAGGTGTCAGGCATTGTAGTAAGTGCTGGGGATATGAAGGCAAAAGATTCATCCTCCAAGGAGCTTATATTTTGTAGGAAACAAAGTGAGTGTCTATCAGGTTGGAAATGTTAGAGGGAACTATGGTAAATCAAGGTAACAAAATACTATTGAGCCATAAGAAATGTTTAGATTGTAAGCTCCTTAAGGGCAGGGACTGTCACATTTGAATGAGGCCTCTTCCTCCTCCTTCTCTTCTCTCCCCCCCCCCATTTTTGATCACTTTGCAAGGTATCTTGGGGTTGGGAACTAGATTTTTTCCCCCTATTTATTTATTTTATCATTATTTTTTCCAAAAAGCAGAGACAATTAACTTTTCATGTCCCATAGTTTTCATTTGTGATAGCTCTGAAAAAACAGGCTTTGAAAAAGAGCATTGTGATTCAAATGGAGCTACCTGACTATGCCTTTAAATCACAATCACTCTGGCTTTCATTAATTGGCCCATAATAGGTCCCAGCCTAAGCCTCTCTTTCTCTCTGTTTGGCTCTGAGTTAATATAAATAACAATTGTTTTCTGTTCTAGCCAGAAACTCTGAGGTTCTTTCCTTTCCAAGTTGTCTCCTCCATTAAACGGGGAACTCTTTGAGAACAACAACTGTTACTTGCCTTTCTTGTATTTTCAACTTTTAGCACAGTAGGTACTTAAGAAATGCTTGGAGGAAGCTTGAAGTACTTGTGGATGATTGAGCCATCTAGTTCCATTCTTAAGAGCAAGGTCTGTGGCTGTCCTAATAAGGAGTGACTGCAGCAAGATTAGATAAGGCATTCCTTGCACAGGCTTCTTATATGGGACCAGTTTAACAATCTATGGTTACTATATTTCTGCCAAAGCATGGAAATGCCTTCATTATTTAGAGTCCTTTTTTGTGACAGTGTTTGTTAAAATGGAAACACATCTCCACAAAGAACTGATGATTTGGTCTGAGGATACAAGTATATCTCTCCAGAACCTAGCACAAGGTGGTGAATGTTGAGTCAATAAAATCATAAATACACAATGTGTCAAAATGTTACACACACAATGTGTCCAAATGTTATACTGGTATCATTAAAGTGGGGAAGATGAGATGTTTAATGGAACATTGTTACAGGGAGGACAGTTAATGATGCCACAAGGGCAATATTAGAAATGTTACAAATCAGCTGGATAATAATCATCCTCATCCTCATACCTTACATTTGTAGAGGGGTTTATAGTTAAAAAGACCTTTCTATACATTATTTCATTTGATAAGAATATTTCTACTTCACTTTGCAATGTACATTTTTCCCAGCAACTCTTTGAAGTAGATAGTACAGACACTATATCCCCATTTTACCCGGGAGGAAACTGAGTCTCTGAGAGTTGAAAGCAATTTGCCTAAGGTCTCATGGCTGGGCTTCATAGATCAAGGACAGGAACTGAGGACCTTTAACTCCAAGTCCCTGGAGTATTCTTCTCCTTATACAACAGAGTTGGGTTTTGTGACTGATGATAGCAGCAACATCGTGCAGGGGGAAGCCTGTGATGTCTTTAGTTTGTATAGAACTTTTCAAAACACTCACTCTGGAGGCAGAGGGCTGAACTTGGAGCCAGGAAGAGCTGCACATCAAATTCTACCTCTGATGAAGTTTAATAGTTGTGTGACCTTGGGCAAATTTGAACCCTTTGAGAATCAGTTTATTCATCTGTAAAATAGGGATGATGATGGTGGTGGTGGTAGTGGTGACAGTGGTGGTGGGGATAGTGATAGTGATGATGATGAATATATAGAATTTAGCTCACCAAGTTGTTGGAGTTGTTGTAAGGCTCAGATGAGATAATGCCTGTGAAATACTGTGCAAATGTTATTATATAAAGCCATGACCTTCTTATTTCACATCTATGATCTCATATTGTCCTCATAACAATCCTTTGAAGTAGGTGGGACAATTTTCATTTTTATTTGACAAACTAGGATATTTAATACAGAGAAACAAATTGGATTGGGAATAGAAAGGCAGGGTAGCTAGGTGGCGCAGTGGCCCTGGAGTCAGGAGGACCTAAGTTCAAAACCAGCTTTAGACACATAACACTCACTGACTGTGTGACCCTGGGCAAATCACTCAACCCCAACTGCCCTCACAAAAAAAGGGGGGGGGAGTAGAAAAGCCTTTGTCCTACTCTCAGGTAAAATAATAACAATAATAATAGCTTGCATTTATTTGTTGTTGTTGTTTTCAGTTGTGTCCAACTCTTCATGACCCCATTTGGGGTTTTCTTGGCAAAGATCCTAGAGTGGTTTGCCATTTCCTTCTCCAGCTCATTTTGCAGATGAGGAAACTGAGGCAAACAGGGTGAAGTGACTTGCCCAGGGTCACACAGCTAGTAAGTGACTGAAGCCACATTTGAAGTCAGGTAGATGAGTTTTCCAGATTCTAGGCAGAATGCTCTATCCACTGCATCACCTAGCTACCCCATATGGATAATGATGAGGATAGGACCTAGACCCCAAAAAAGAAAAACCTTGCACTTTTCCATGTGGCCAAATCTCTGGCATTTGCCTGAGGCTATAATCTCATCAACTGGCCTTTCATTGTGGCTACACCAAATCTCCCAATTCTATTACCTTTAACCAAGCCTAGTGCTCCATTATCTTACTTCCTTATGGCCCCAGGCCATTTCCTACCTTTAATCTTATCTGGGCTCCATTCTCCCTTGGCCACATGGTCCAGGTCCCTAAAGTTCTATTACCTCATAGACTACTTGGCCACTCCTATATCCCTTCCATAGTCTTTCTGTATATAAGGTCCATCTTGTCTCTAGTAAGATGCTTGGATTCTTATAGTCTAGCCACTGCTCACAGGTGCTCATATTCCTTAAGAGTCTGGCCAGTGTGGCGGATCTTTAACAAACTTTGTCTTTGGCTGAAAGAAGGCTTGTGTCGGATTCTTTCAGGCAGGACTCATGTGCTCTGATGTCGGGGTCCCAGCACCCCTCAATAATACTTTAAGATTTACAAAGTGCTTTGTAAGTATTGTCTCATTTTATCCTCACAACAACCCTATGAACCATATTCTACAATTATCATCATCATCCCTATTTTACATATGAGGAAACTGAGTTCCAAAATGTTGAAATTGGCCCAAATCATCAGTTCTTTATGGAGACATGTTTCTACTTTGAGAACACCTAAGAGATAGGTGCTGTCATTTATCTCCAGTTTACAAATGAAGAAACTGAGGCAGACAGAGGTTGAGTGACTTGCATAAGTTTATGTAGCTAAGTAAGTACCTGAGGGAGGATTTGAAATCAGGTGTTCGTGACTTAAGTGCACTGCTCTATCCACAATACCTCCAATGGCCTTGAGACCTTATGGAAATCTTATATCCTTCTGGTTCTTTGTTTCTTCATCTGCAAATGAGGCAGTTGGACTTTATAATTTCTATTGTCTGTCCTTTCCAGAATCAAAAATCCTATGTGTCTTAGAGTAAGTAGAAAGCAATGTTCTCTAAGGCTAAGCCCTTCCTTTATCTCATTCTTTCTTTTCTTACCTCCTCCTGAACTTTGCTCTGTCTGTGGTAGTTTTAATCTCTCCCTCTCCACCACTCTTTTTCCTTTTATACAACCATACTCTAATCTCCTAATCCTCAAAGATTTGCCTCAATCCAGATGCCTGATCATGCTACCAGCCCATGTCACCTTCTGCTTCTTACCATGTATCATTAAAAAAATTTTTTTAAATCTTATTTTTTATAACAAAAAAATTGATTTTTCTCTCTCTCTCTCCCATCTTCTCCTCCCCATTGGAAAGAAAAATAGAATCCTTGTAACAAATATTTGCTGCCTTCACATCTGGATTCTATTCCCACCATTCTATTGAAATTAATTATTCCAATGTCGGTCTATCAACAAGCATTTTTTTTAAATTTTTTTCTTAATTTATTTTGATTTATCAACAATCACTTCCATATGCTTTTGAGTTTAAAAGTTTTCTCCCCCTTCTCCCCCACCACCCTTCCCAAGACTCTGCATAATCTGATATGGGCTATACATTTACATTCCTATTAAACAAATTTTCACAATAGTGATGTTGTAAGTAAGAATTAAAACCAATAGGAGGAACCATCAGAAAGAGGAAACAAAACTCAACAGAAGAGAAAAAAAAAGCAATTCAACTTCCCTAGTTCTTTCTTTGGATGTGGATAGTATTTTCCATCACGAGGCCTCTGGAGATATCTTAGATCCTTGTATTGCTGGGAAGGGTTAAGTTTATCGATATTAGTCATCGCACAATGTGGCTGTTATTGTATACAACATTCTCTTGGTTCTGCTCACTTCACTCAGCATCAGACCATATAAGTCTTTCTAGGTTTTTCTGAAGTCAGCCTGTTCATCATTTCTTATAGCACAATAGTATTCCATTACATTCATATACCACAACTTGCTCAGCCATTCCCCAATTGATGGGCATCCTCTCAATTTCCAATTCTTTGCCACCACAAAAAGAGCTGCTATGAATATTTTTGTACATGTGGGTCATTTTCCCATTTGTATCTCTTTGGGATATAGCCCTAGAAGTGCTAGTGCTGAGTCAAAGGGTATGCACATTTTTATAGCCCTTTAGGCGTAGTTCCAAATTGCTTGAATCATTTCGCAATTCCACCAACAATGCATTAGTGTTCCAATTTTCCCACATCTTCTCCAACATTTATCATTTTCCTGTTTTGTCATGTTGGCCGATCTGATAGCTGTGATATGGTACCTCAGAATTGTTTTGATTTGCATTTCTCTAATCAATAGTGATTTAGAGCACTTTTTCATATGACTATAGATGGCTTTAATTTCTTCATCTGAGAGTTGTCTGTTCATATCCTTTGACCCTTTATCAATTGGGGAATAGCTTGTATTCCTACAAATTTGACTTAATTCTCTATATATTTTAGAAATGAGGCCCTTATCAGAGAGACTGGTTGTAAAAATTCTTTCCTAATTTTCTACTTTCCTTCTAATCTTAATTGCATTGGGTTTGTGCAAAAATTTTTCAATTCAATGTAATCGAAATTATCCATTATGCTTTTCATAATGTTCTCTATCTCCTGTTTAGTAATGAATTCTTCTGTTCTCCATAGATCTGTTAGGTAAAATATTCTTTGCTCTCCCAGTTTGCTTATAGTATCAGCCTTTATATCTAAATCATGAACGCATTTTGACTTTATTTTAGTATATGGTGTGAGATTTTGGTCTATGCCTAGTTTCTGCCATACTCTTTTCCAGTTTTCCCAGCAGTTTTTTTCAAAGAGTGGGTTTTATCCCAGAAGCTGGGGTCTTTGGGTTTATCAAATAATAGATTACTATAGTCATTGACTACTGTGTCTTGCATATTTAACCTATTCCACTGATCCACCACTCTATTTCTTAGCCAGTACCAAGCAGTTTTGATGATTGCTGCTTTATAATACAATTTAAGATCTGGAATTGCTAGGCCACCTTCCCCTGAATTTCTTTTCCCCTTGATATTCTGGACCTTTTGTTCTTCCAAATGAATCTTGTTATTATTTTTTCTAACTCTATAAAATAATTTTTTGGTAGTTTGATTGGTATGCCACTGAATAAGTAAATTAGCTTGGGTAGAATTGTCATTTTTATTATATTAGCTTGGCCTACTCATGAGCAACTGATGTTTTTCCAATTATTTAGATCTGACTTTATTTGTGTGAAAAGTGTTTTGTAATTGTGTTCATAGAGTTCCTGGGTTTGTTTTGGGAGGTAGACTCCTAAATATTTTATAATGTCTACAGTAAGTTTCTGTTGGGCTTTGTTGGTAATATATAGAAATGCTGATGATTTATGTGGGTTTATTTTATAGCCTGCAACTTTGCTAAAGTTGTTTATTATTTCAAGTAGTTTTTTACTTGATTCTCCAGGATTCTCTAAGTACATCATCATGTCATCTGCAAAGAGTGATAGCTTTGTTTCTTCTTTGCCTATTCTAATGCCTTCAATTTCTTTTTCTTCTCTTATTGCTAAAGCTAACGTTTCAGCATGATATTGAATAACAGCAGTGATAATGGACATCCTTGTTTCACCCCTGATCTTATTGGAAATGTTTTAGTTTGTCCCCATTACATATTATGCTTATCAACAAGCATTTTTAAAGCACCTACTAGGAGTCAGGTACTGTGCCAGGTGCTGGGAATACCTCTAAATGGAATGAAATCATCTCTACTCATGAAGAAATTACGTCCCAACAAGGAAGACAACAGGAATAAGTATAAATATTTACAGAATAAACATAAACTGAACAAGCACAATTATATTGAAAGTAGTTAAATATACTGTAGTCTGGGAGGTAACTGTTATTAGAAGGAGAGAAGTTGGAGGGAAGAATAGGTTTAGGGGATGAGTTATTTGGGGCATTTTAGGTAGGAGATGTCAGTGGCACATTCAAGCAGAGATATCCAGCACCCTGGTGAAAATATGTCTGGAATTCTGGGGAGAAGTTGCAGACAAAGACAAAGAGTTAGGCGTTCTCTGCATTGAGTGACCTTTGTGGGAAAATCCAACACTAAGAGACCTAGAGGAAGCTCAGTAATATCACCATAATGGCCAGAATGAGGGGGTGATTGTCCTATTCTCTTGTGCCTTAGTCATTTCGTTACAGAATATCACTGTCTCTGCTTTATTCTTGAGGAGAACCAATGACACAATGAGGGTGATGTCTTGACTCTCCGAGGGAATTGGATTTAAGTGAGGCAGAGTGGTGCAAAGTCATTAACCTCACTCTCTCCTCCATTCATCAGAGTCCAGTGGCAAGCTGTAAGTCAATGATCAGCGATGGCCTCTACAGAATTTTAGAGTTGGAAGAGATCAGAAACACCAAATAGCCCAGTTCTGATGAGAACAAGAATCCTCTCTGCAGCTTATCTCTCAAGGGGTCACCTGGACCTTTGTTTAAGACCTCCAAGGAGGGTGAAGGCACCCCATCACAGGCAGACCTTTCAGCTTTGGGAGAGCTCTGATGGTGCGCCAGTTTTTCTCCTGACATCAAACCTAAAGTGGCTTCTTTGCAACTTCTATCCACGGCCCATGGGTCTATGCTCTAGGAACACACAGAACAAGCTTAATCTTTTCTTAAATCTTTTCCACCCTTCAAATCAGCCAGTCAGTCATTAATCAGCCAATCAATCAAACAAGCATTTACTAAGCACTTACCAAGTGCCAGCACAGTGCCAGGTGTAGAAGATATAAATACAAAAAGTGGGACTCACAGGAGTCAGCATGTTCACAGCTAAGTAAATATGGGAGATACATATCATGGAGACACGATGTTTTTTTCTTTGAGGAGGGAGAGGAAACATTAACAATTGGGAGGATCCAGGAGTGCCTCTTGAAGGAGGTGGCACTTTAGCTGAACCACAACAGCAGCGAGGGGTGTCCAGCGGTGAGTAGGGAATGCACTCCAGGCACGAGAGACACATTGTGCAAAGACACAGAAGGGGGAATGCTGTCTACAGGGGAGAGCCCCAGGGTTAGTTTGGATAGACCCTAGAGGGTATCAGGAAGGGTAATATGTAACATAGGCCACAGCCAGTGTGAGAAGGGCTTTAAATGTCAAACAAAAACCTGTTGTAGGCGATCCTTGGATCAAGCCCAAATTGGCCTCCTCCCTCCCATTGTTCTTTGTCCTATCTCCCGTCTTCTTTCAGGTGACAGCCCGCCCCCTACTTGGAGCACTATCATGCCTTTTCCTCCTCTACTCCTCAGTCTTCTCTTCTAACCATTCTCACTCATGGCCATCTTGTCCCATCTATACAGAAAAGAGTCTCCACCAGAACAGATTGGAAAAGTAGTTCTCCAAACTTTGCACAGAAGACACACAATGATGGGAAGCCCATTGTTTCTGGGGCATCCCATGCCAATGGAATGAGGTGCCCATTTCATCTATTTGGCCTCTGTATACTCCCCTGCATGCTCTGGAGTCCTCTTCTCTAATCCTTTGTCTTCAGATCAAGTCATTTTCCTTCTTTTCCTCCAGCCCAGGGTGGTGGTCCTCTAGGTCCTGGAGTGCTGCGTTTTGACTGAGTCCAAGTTTTACAGAAGAAATCCTTTTATTAAGGGGATTTGTTCTGTGAAGTTGAGGACCTAAAAGGCCACGTGTGGCTTCGGGGCTGCAGGTTCCCCACCCCTGCTCTAGCCCCTTTCCTTGGATTGCTTCCCAAGGTCTTCTGAATGTCTTCTCTGCATATTCACTCTCTGGCCCTTAGTTACCATTCTAATCTCTTCCAAAATCACCTTCTCATATACCTTTCTCCTTCAGTTCCAGGCTTCTCCTCTCCCTTGTTCATCACAACCTTCTTGGGAAGCTGGAAGTTGGAATATTAGCTAAGCATGCCTGACTTCCTTTCCTCCGTGGCTTGTTTCACCTCTCCTACCCCCAGTAACCCTTGCTCCTCACTTCCCCTTTCTAGTTAACCCTAGACCCATTCTCTTTATCGTCCAAGCTTAGAAGCTCTGATTACTCCTTGATACCCCAGGTTCTTCTTCCCCTTTGTTAATCAATCTCCAGATCCTGGGAGGCAGCCTTGGGTTTCAACTTGGTAGGGCACTGGGCTTGGAATGAGGAAGTCTTTCACCCAGGCCACTTACCAGCTGGGTGACCCTGGGTATTTAACCTCCTAGTGCCTTAGCTTCCCCATATGTAAAACGAAGGGAGTGTATTTGATGACCTCTGAGGTCCTTCCAGCCCAGAATCCATGATCCTGTTCTATAGATTCTTCCACACAATGTCCTCTGTCTCTTTTGCTTCCTAATCCTACTGCGCCATTGTGACACTGTGCCCAACCTCCTCCCTAATCTCCCAGCCTTCAAGCTCTCTTCATACTTCTTCCATACCACTATCAGATTATTTTCCTGAAAATCGTTCTTTTGTAGGTTGGCAATCAAGGCCTTCCCTCTATAATTGCTTCTATTTATCTCTCTGGCCTCATCTTGGACTTTAGTAGGGTTGTTATTCAGTCATTTTTTTTCAGTCCTGACTCTCTGTGACCCCATTTGGGATTTTCTTGGCAGAGACACTGGAGAGGTTTGCCATTTCCTTCTCCAGCTCATTTTATAGATGAAGTAAATGAGGCAAACAAGGTGAAGTGACTTACCCAGGGTCACACAACTAGTGTGATAATTGTCTGAGGCCAAATTTGAACTCAGGAAGATGAGTCTTCCCAACTCCAAGCTAGATACTCTAACCATTGTATTACCTAGCTCCCCATTTTTAGGGAAACCTGGCTTCAATTACCACCTTGGTTACTCCCTAGCTATGAAAACTTGGACAAGTGACTTTAATGGTTTGAACCTCAATTTCCTTCTTTGTCAAATGAAGATGATGTTTCTATCTCTTGCCTTCACAGCTGTAACTAGGAATCCTGGCATTTGAGGCAAATTTGAGCTAAGGAGAAGAGCATCAGTTAAGAGAGAGTCCAGTGAGTGTTCAGAGTGTGGCTGGGGTGGACTGGAATAGAAATCACCAGAGACCGAGTGGCCAGGGTGTTTGAAAGGAGCTGGAATTATTGGTAGAAAAGACTGAGCCAGGTACTGAATTTAGTGGGGAGAGTGACCTGGAGGGCTGCAGATGACAGCCTCAAGGCCCTGGGCAGGCTGAAATGAACTTTCAAAGATGAGAAAGGCTGCTCGCCATCTCTTGAGAGACAGGTGATGATAGTCTCAGAATGCAGAATAAGACGCACGATTTTGGACATAATCAAAGCTGGGATTTGTTTTGCTTGAGTATGCATATTTGTTACAAAGGTTTGTTTTTGCATTGGAGAAGGGGGAGAAAGGAGAGAAAATAAAAGCTTGTTTATTAACAAAAAAGTTAAAGGAAAGCAAGGTTAAAAGAAGATTGGGGAAGGAAATCACTGCACTCCAGGCAATAAATCAAGTTCCTTCTATGAATCAGGAAATATTTACTTCCAAAGACCACAAATCACAAATATATGTACTCTACCCCACACATGGGAGGCTTAATGCCCCTCTCTGCTGCACCCCCTCCATCTCTAAGAAGAGGAAGGGGATTAGGTTCATCGAGCTCTATTACCAAAGAGCACACTCCTAGGCCCAAGACCAAAACCCCTGGGGCTCCAGTTGGAGGCCTCCCAGCTTCTTAGGGTGTCCATAATGAGATGCTAGGCTGCTGCACCATCCCACCTGTAATCCTGGCTCCTGGCTCCCCATCCAATGCAGATTCCCACAGGCACCAGAAACTGAGGACAAATCACACAAAGCAGAAGCAAACACCCCAGTAAAAGAGGAGGAGGAGGGGAAGGGCTCAAAGGCAGGGCACCTAAACTGAGGGCTAGAAGCATAGCTGAAGATGGCAGGAAGAGCCAGGCCAGGCAGCCTCCCCACTCGTGGTAGGGGACACAGCAGGCTCCCTGCCAGGCAATCTGAGCACACTCAAAGTCTGGTGACATGAGAAATTGGGGCAGTGCACAGGTGCTGCAGTGGACAGAGTTACTAGCCGTGTGACCCTATGCAAGTCACTTCACCCTGTCTGTCTCAGTTCCTCGTGTGTAAAATGGGCTGGAAACGGCAAATCATTCCAGTGGGTTTTGACAAGAAGACCTCAAACGGGGTCACAGAGTCAGACATGATCATAAGACTTCTGCAGCAGGCAGGGCTTTGGCTGATATGAGGGAAGCCTGAAGCCCGGAGGCTGGGATGAGGAGGGAGGGTGTTCCACGTGAAGGAAACAGCTAGGGCAAAGGCTTGGAGTCGGGAGAGGGATGCTCTTGTTCATGGAACAGCCACGAGCCACACTCAGGAGGGCATGCTGCTGTAGCATGCATTAAACCTCCTATTTCACTGATGAGTAAACTGAGGCAGAGAGCTTGAGTCACTTCCTAAGGCCACAAAGCTGCTAGGAGGTAGATGGACCAAGATTGCAGCCTGGGTCCTTCCCACTCCTGCAGAACAGCCCGCGTTTGCCCTCTGAGCCCGCCGGAGCAGGCAGCCTTGCCCACGTGCTGCTTGCCCGAGGACTCGCAAGTGCGCAGGCGCTGCTGGAAGGGGCGTGCCCCACCCCCTCCGGGGGCCTCGCCGGCCTTTCCTTCCGGGGCGGCACATGCGCCCTCACCGCGCCTGTGGCCGCGCGGCTCCCCTACCGGAAGTGGTCCTTTCCCCCCTCCCACAATGCCCCGCGTGTGGCGGGGACCGGAGACTCTTCACGCGCTCACACAAACCCGCTCGGGCCTCGCCGCCGCCGCCGCCTCTGCGGGCTGAGGGAGGACGGGACCGGGCTGAACCATGGCGCTGCTGCGGGGAAGTTGGGGGGCGTTGAGGGTACTGGGCCGGCCCGCCGCCTTCTGGGCCCCCGCCGCCGCCGCCGACCGCGGGCTGCTGGAGCCGCCCCCGCCGAGGTGAGAGAGAGGCCGCTGGGGGCCGGGGGCGCCCACTCCGTGCGGGCCCCGGGCCCCCGCCTGCGCAGTGCGGGACAGAGGAAGGTCCGAGCTCGGCGCCGGACGGGACCGGCCCGTGGCTGCGGGCTCCGAGGCTCTCTGGGCCTTGAACCAGGGGCCGCCTGCCCCCGGCCTCAGTGTCCCCATTTGTAAAGCGGCTGAGCGTTTCCCTCGCCGGGCGCAGTGGAGGTGGGGGCGGGCCGGCTTCCTCCGGGCAAGGATGGGGTTCGAGGTTCGAATACTGCTTCTGCCCGGGAACCCGGGGCCGGGCCCTTCCCCCTGGGCTCCGCTCCTTCCTTTCCCCTCGGTTCTGCGAGCCTTTATCGAGTGCCGGGCGTGGGGATACCACGAGGAGTTTAAAGGACCCGCCTTGGGGCGTTCGCGTGGGTCAGACGCGGAGGGTGGAGCAGCCCCGCGCGATCCCTCGTGGGAGCCCCCAGCCTTCGGGGAGAGGGGGGCGGCAGAGCCGGGGTCCGCCTCCCCGCGAGCCCTTACGGCGCCCCCCAAACTGATCCCTGGGGGTCCTGGAGGAAATGCTAGGACGGTAACAAACGCGGTTACCAAAATGCCAAAAAACGCCTCAAAACGTTCACAGACCCCGAGGTGAGGAGCCCCGAGCAGGGCTGGGAGGCACGTTGGACGTTATCCGGGCGTATCCTCACCTGACCGGGAGAAGGGGGGGGCTTGGCCAACTCCCCCGGGGTGACGTTTACAGACTTCTTAGTATCTCTACTTCGTATGCAGATGGTGTCTGTGTACAGAGCCATACAAATGTAAGCGTCTTGAGGGCCAGGACAGCTTCATTTGAACCTCAGTTTTCTCATGAAAAATGAGGCAGTTGATCTAGACCGGCATTGTCATTTCAGGCAGGTGTTTGTGGGATGGCGGGTACCAATCTGTTATGCTTTTTTGTTTTCGTCATATTTAATTGTTTACGTTTATTGGCTGCATTTTGTTTTTATGACACACTTCCCTACAGATATCCAAACTTTTTCATAAAGTACATCCTTCCGTGCCTCCACTATAGTTGATTGATTTATTAACAGAAAGAAGGGATGTGTCCTTTACCTTTGACAGCATATTAACAGTGACTGCTGTATTTGACCAAAATTTTGTTACCTTTCTTGACTTTATTTACATTGCTGTAGTAATTGTATATCTTGTTCTTTAGGCTCTGCTTTTTTTTTTATTCTATATTACTTTCTTTTGTAAAAATTTTATTTTAAAAAAATTAATTTATTTTTAGTTTTTAACAATCACTTCCATAAGCTTTAGAGTTTAAATTTTCTCCCCTTCCCCCCCCTCCCCAGGATAGCAATCTGATATATGCTCTACATATACATTCCTATTAAACCTATTTCCTCATTAGTCATGTTGTGAAGAAGAATTAGAACCATTAGGAGGAACCACAAGAAACAAGAAAAAAAAAGAGCTAATAGTATGCTTCAATCTGCATTCAAACTCCATAAAGTCTTTCTTTGGATGTGGATTGCTTTTTCCATCTTGAGACTTTTGGAGATGTCTTAGATTCCTTGCATTGCTGAGAAGGGCTAAGTCTGTCAAAGTTTGTCATTGCACAGTGTGGCTGTTACTGTGTACAACGTTCGCCTGGTTCTGCTCACTTCACTCAGCATCAGACCATACAAGTCTTTCTAGGTTTTTCTGAAGTCTGCTTGCTCATCATTTCTTATAGCACAGTAGTATTCCTTTACATTCATATACCGCAACTTGTTCAGCCATTTCCCAAAGGATGGGCAACCCCTCAGTTTCTAATTCTTTGTCACCACACAAAGAGCTGCTGTAAATATTTTTGTACATTTGAGTCCTTTTCCCTTTTTGTGACTTAACCTAGTAGTGGTATGCTGGATCAGAGGGTATACACATTTTTTGTAGCCCTTTGGGCATAGTTCAAGTTGCTCTCCAAAATGGTTGGATCAGTTCACAACTCCACCAACAATGCATTAGCATCCCAGTTTTCCCACATCTTCTCCAATATTTATCATTTTCCTGTTTTGTCATGTTAGCCAATCTCTCTATATTACTTTCTACAAGTGTTTCTTGATCCGGTAGTTGAACCATAGCTCATTCAACCATTCCCTGGATCATTGGATACTCAGCTCTAAGTAGCCAGTTCCAGGCTCTCTGGGCTCTGGTATGATACCACTACTTGCCTTTTGGAGTTGGAAAAATTGAGTATACCATAGGCCTCTCATTCAACAAGACCAAAATCTAACTTAATGATCTTTCACTCTAAACACTTCCCTGTGACTGTTGGGGTGCTGTCCTTCTACCCAGTTCACCACTTTATCTCCTCACTCCCCCACCATCTCCATTGCATTGTCTGACCTTTATAGCATCTCTCTTCTCTCTCACTCACTCTACTGCAGATCCTGTTTTGCTCATGCTGGGACTATTGCAGTAGTCCTCCTTCCTCAGTCCTCTTCCTGCTCTAATTTATCTTCCACACAGTTGATAGTATAGGTCTGCCCATTTCACCAGTGGCTACTTCTTAGCTTCAGGATAAAATCAATGTTTAAAACTCCACAACCTGGCTGCTTCCTAGGCTTACCCTGGACTCAGTTGCACACACAATGGTACGTTGGCCCCTTGCTGTTCCTCCCACATCTCTTTGTCCTTAGCTGTTGCCTTTGCCTAGAATACTTTTCTTCCTCACTTCCTCCTCTTTGGCTTCTTTCAAGACTGAGCTCAAATCCAACCTTCTTTAGGAACTCTTTTCCTGATGGTTCAGCGCTCCTCCCCCCAGTTGTTAGCATCTTCAACTCTGACATTATTTGGTATCTGTAGATAGGTTGTACATCCATAGCTGTTTACATTTTGTCTTGAGCTCCTGGAGGACAGAGATGTTGGCTTTGCCTTTCTTTGTGTCCCTAGCAATAACACTTGGCTTGGCACATGGTAAGCCCTTCCAAAATGCTGGTTTTTATTTCCACCTTTTTGTTATCAATAATGTTGCTGTGCTATGTTGTACTTTACATCACACATGTGTATCTTGAGATAGTTACATTACATTGTCACTGTAAGACACTTGTGACAGAATGACCTCTCTACCTCAAAGCACACCTGATCTCTCTCTTTCTTTGGCACTTTCAGGTTTACAAACTATGGTTCAGAGGTAGTACAAGTTATCCTTGTCCAACTCATGTTTGAGGGCATTTAGGTGTAAAAAGGTCGTATTGTGTTCACATATGGTGACTGACGGAACTTGAACCCTGGTCTCCTGTTAAGGCACATAGTCTGCTATCTCAACTGCCATAGGCTGGAAATGATTGGGCATTTTCTCCTAAATTGCCCTCCTGAAATTGGGGCATCTTATCCTCTGACCTTCTGTTTGAACCGTAAATGGACCCCTAACACTTAGTAGTTGTATGACCAGGGACAAGCCATATAATGTCTCTGACCCTCAGTTTTTTGACCAGTAGAACACCAATAGCGATCTTTGCACTATCTACCTCAGAGAGTTGTGTTATTAAGCACCTTAAGGTTAGTGCTGTTTAAATGTGGACACATGTTTATTCTAAGAGATCATTAACAAACACCTGAATCTAAACACAACTTTTATTTACAGCAGTTCTATCTGTGGATTGGAATGGTTTATGAAAGACTGTACTTTATCTAATGCTCCAAAGAAACCTTGGTCTTCATACATTCGTTTTTCAATGGACTTTCGACCCATACTCAAAGAACAAAATCCAGGTAAGTTATGTCTGATGGAAGTCTACTCCATAGCACCTCATGGAATTAGCGCAGAAAAGAAAGCATGAAACTTTTATTGCTGATCTGGAGCTGCCGTTGATGGTCGTGAGGCTGTCACTTCACCTTTTTCTGTTTCCTTATTTATAATAAGGAGACACGCTGTTGAATCCCTGCCCCTCTCTACCAAGGCAAGGTGCTATGATGGTACCCAGAGAGTAAGTGAAAGGTTTAAGTTTTTTAGAAGTTATAAAACTTTGAAAATAAATACTTTTCACAAGGTTCTAAAAAGAGGCTCCTTGAGGAGTAATTAGGTGAGTTGTCGGGCGACATCTTCAAGAAGATGCCACATGACCTCCGGGCTAGAAGCCAGCCATGCTTCCCTTTGATATCGTGGTTCCCGCCAGTTTTATGGCGCTGCAGTGATCTGAAATAGAACTCAAGAGGAACAGCAGTAACATTGGCATAGTGAAGGCAGAGGAACCACAGAGAGTGGCTGTTCTTTCCATTTATAAGGTTTTATGTGAAGCTTTTGTGGCTCTGATGAGGTCTCTTCTGAAGCTTTCTCATGCCATAAGTGACCTTGGACATTTGAAGATTATGCTAGTGGAGTATAAGTGCTCCAGTGTGGAAAGGCTTCGAGTTTGGGTCCAGAAAGGAATTGTGGTGTGTTTGTTGTCCAAGGACCGTGGTGGCCAAGTTCAGAGGGACTTCATCCCCTGGTTTAACACAGGATGATGAAGTTTTTGGTCATTGTATTTCTCAAGGACAGTATTAGTCAGTCAGGAAGCTTTTATTAAGTGCCTGCTCTGCTCCATGTGCCATGCTAGGTGCCCTGGGATAGATTAGTAAGGGTTTAGAGATGGATTGTATTCTATGTATGTTGTGGGGGGCACCTATATGAATGAAATAACAGATATTTGAGGTATTGAAGTGGCATCGAAGCACCAGGTGGTGGTAGGAGCAAATGAGTAGGATCACATGTTCCCTCAAAACAAGATACACCAGGGTATTTGCCTGCTAGTCTGACAGCATTTTAAGGAAGCAGGAACTTATTTTTAAGACTGTTAGCAATCACTGAAGTTCTGAAAGATTAAAGACACTCATCCATTTGATCTCATTTCTCTTCTTCAGCCGTAAAGATGAGAAAACCACAGCAATGTGTGCTAAGGAAGTAGTAGCAAGTAACATGTTCTTTTTTTAATTTAATTTAATTTTTAATTTAATTTAATTTAATTTTTTTTAGGCCTGGGGTTAAGTGACTTGCCCGTGGTCACACAGCTAGTCAGTGTCCAGTGTTTGGTCTGAGGCCGGATTTGAACTCAGGTACTCCTGCTTTCAGAGCCGGTGCTCTATCCACTGTGCCACCTAGCTGCCCCAACATGTTCTTTTAAACTAGATCACATTCCCCTAACTTTATTGTGGCCAGGGAGGGGGGAAAATATGCCTTTTAAAAACCTGCATCTTGCTCTTTCAGTTGAGGGAAGAAACATGAGAGTAGTGGATGCATTTGAGGATAATGCAGTATGTTTCAAGATATTTTCATGAAGAAAAACAAGGTAGTAGTGTCTAAAATGAGAGCATTGGGGTATTTTTTTCCAAGATGCTCGATATAAAACTTTAAATGATTTGGAGCCCAGCAAGATCTGCTCTTCTGAGGTTCCTCATGGATGTCATGTCAATTTAACTTGTCCTAGGAATTAACTTGTGTGTGGTAACTGTCAGCTAAAAATCAGTAAAGATTAGAGAGGACTTGGAAGCTGTTTAGGAAATGTTTTGGATCATTTGACTCAAGTTCAAGTAGGGCTTTAGGTTATTGGCATAAGGATTTTGTAATATAAATTAGTTTAGGAGAAGACACCAGTGAATTAGGCTTTTTAAGAACTCTTTAGTCGTAAGGAAAGTAAATTGAAATGTTCTTAATTTCGTTCTTATCTTCAGATTTGAAAAGCACCGAGATAGTCAAGAAGCTTGCTGAAGCTTGGAGGGAGCTTCCAGAGTCACAGAAGAAAGTGAGTTAAGTTCCTTGCCACCATTCTGGGCTGTTGCTAGTGTCATGAATTTTAGACATCGTTAGGCCAGTGTGTTGGCCAGTGCTCATGGATAATGAAAAAGCTCAATCTTATAATCTGTTTTTTACTCACTCTGTAGCATACTTGGAAAGAATACTTATTTCCATTCTGAAAAGCTTGGGTCCTGGTCTTGGTTCCAATATTTGTTAGCTCTAAGTCTCGGTTAGTCATGTCACCCTCCTCAGCCTTTATTGGAATAAGAGAATACTTACTTTGTATAGTCTGCCTTACAAGGTAGATTAAGGAAGGTGTCTTGTGTACTTTAACTATTCTATAGAAATGTGAGCACTCAGGACCGTTAAGTCCTTACTAGATAGAATAGAGATGGTAAAGCAAGTATATGCACTGAGGCAGCTATAATGGGTTTTAGAAAAGAATGTACCCGACTTTTAAAAAAATTCTAATTTTTTTCAGTGACCAAAAATCCATTTTCTCTCCTTCTTAGCCTCCTCTTTTAGAGGAACCCTCGCCCAACTCTTAAAACAATTATGTATAGTCTAAATATGCCTTATTCAGTATGAAAATATAATTTTAAGAAATTTTTTTTGTGCTTATAAAAATTCTGTTTCAGCGAAGCTGTTAAATCTCATTAGTGAGTGGTATTTGCACTCTTGAGAGGTATAGTTTAATTTTCAGTGAAAATGTCTTTTAAATAGTTCCCTGTAGTTGGACAGATAGGTTATACATGATGCCAATAGGTTTAGCTGCCTACCCAGTAACTGAAATTTCCTCTGCTTAAAGCTTTACGGCTTGCTTTCCCTACCAAGTTTGGTGTAATGTACTTAGCTGTAACAGCTTAGTGATAATAACTCTTGATTATTGTGCTTTTTGTATGTTTAGGTATATAAAGAAGCTACTGAGGCAGCTTTTAAAATATACAGAGAAGAGGCCTTGAAATATAAATCAGAGCTCGATCATAATCAGAAAAAAGTTTTGAAAGAAGAGAGCCGTCGAAAGAAGGCTAGAAAGGAATTAATAAAGAAAAAAAGAGTGAGTTTGAACCTGGTTTCTCCTGACAAAGGACCGAATTTGACATGAATATCTGTTTGTATTTCTGGTAGTGTTTTTTAAAAAAGTTTTCCTTATTATAAATTTGAAAAACATGAACATTTCTCTATGTAAAGGACAGAAAAAAATGCATTTGAACTATGGATCTCCACTCTGCACAATTTGTGTTTTGTTATTGGTTTTGTATACTTCAAATTTAATATGATAATTTCAATACTGTCACACTTGCTTGTGTGTATTGGGTGGGGGTGGGGTGGGACAGATTGCTTAATTTGCCTTTTAGAGTAGGACCTCGTTGATTTGGACTACTTAGGTCTGAGAACAATCTAATTAGGCATAGCTCTCTATCTAATTCACTGGACCACTTATTTCCAACCTTTATTAGCCTTTGGTCAGTGGCCTCATTGCATTTGGCCCTCCCTCTAAGCTGTGATGAATAAGACCTCAGGTGGCATGATTGGTCGGAGAAGTTCATCAGCTTTGTACATCAGTTTCATGACGGCATGCTTGCCCGGGGTTCTGGATATTGGACAATGCTCTTGTGCTTTCTCAGTCACCAGTGGAGTGAAACAAGGCTGTGTGCTTGCTTCCATACTTTTTAGCATGATATTTTCAGCCACGTTGTCAAATGTTTTCAATGAGGATGAATATGGCATCAAGGTCAGCCACCACACTGATGGTAAATACTTCAGCTTAAAAAGACTGCAAGCCAAGATCAAAGTGGAGGGAGTGTTGGTGCATGATTTCCCGTTTGCAGATGATTTGTGCACTCAGTGCAGCTTCTGAAGCTGAGAGGCAGCAAAGTATGGGTCGATTCTCTGTTGTTTACGCTAATTTTGGTCTAACAGTTGACTGCAAGAAAACACACGTGCTCCATCAGCCACCACCACACCATCCCTACGTGGAACATTGGTTACAGCAAATGGAGAAGTTTTGAATGCTGTGAATAAGTTCGCTTACCTTGGTAGTGTACTTTCCAGGGATGTGCACATTGATAAAAGAGGTTGACACATGCATTGCCAGAGCTAGCTTAGTGTTTGGGAGGCTCCAAAGGAAAGTGAAGGAGAGAAGAGGTATTAGACGAACTACCAAACTGAAGGTCTACAAAGCTGTTGTGCTGACCTCGTTGTTGTATGCCTGTGAAACCTGGACAATATACCAGTGCTGTGCCAGGAAACTGAATCGCTTCTATTTGAATTGTCTTAGGAAGATTCTGAAAATACCTGGCAGGATAAGATACCAGACACTGAGGTCCTTTCTCGAGCTAAACTGCCAGGCATTGAAGCTCTACTGCAGAGAATGCAACTTTGATGGGCTGGCCACATTGTTCGACTGCAAAACATACGCTTGCCAAAGAGACTTTGATGGAGAACTCACACAGGGCAAGCCTTCACGTGGTGTTTAGAAGAAGCTACAAGGACACTCTCAAGGTCTCTCTTAAGAACTTTAGAATTGATATTGTATGACATGGAAGACACTGGCACAGGACTGCTCAGCATGGTATGCCCACATCAGAAAAGGTGCTGTGCTCTGTGAGCAAAGCAGAATTGAGATAGCTCAGGAGAGATGCAAGATACGCAAACTTAGAGAATCCCAAAGGTTCCCAAGGACTATTTGTGCCCCACCTGTGGTAGAGCATTCCGAGCTGGTATTGGTCTGATCAGCCAGTTGGATGCACTAAAACTTGAATCTGACCTAGTGATGTCACTTTGGTCCTCTTTGAAAATGAAGGACAACAACATTGTCTCCCAACCTCAGGATCGTTCTTCCAGTTGTCTCCATGACTAGTACCTGATCCATTTTTTTTTGTTCTCTATCTCCTGTTATCAAAGCGACTTGTATGTTTATGTCGACAACAACTTTGACACTTCCTTATAGCCAGTGATACTTGATTTTTATGTGGCACTTTAAGTTTTACTGAGTATTCAAAATTGGAGATACCTTTCTTCTTTTTGTCACCAAAGTATGAGATAGTTCCCATGATGCCCAGTATGACTGTTTTTTTAAAGCACTGAGCAAAGAAGAAACTAGGTAAGTGAGTTGGTGAACTCATTTAAAACAGTGTGACTTTGAGTTCAGCTGCCTTACTTGGTTTGACTTTCTTTTCAATATCATCCCTCTCCTTTGAAAAGTTTTATATGTAATGCAAACATTTTCTTCATGCAGTTATATTTCATGGTGAAATAGATCATAATTTTTGAGACTTGTTTGTGGATAGAACATTCATGTCAAAGAACATTTGTCAGTGCATCATTGGAAAGACCTTGATATTGGAATTGCATCTAACTCTTTTAAAATTTAATTTAATTTTTCTTAATGAATGAAAATCTTATTTTATCTCATGGATATAAAAAGAAAAAATCTTTGCAACAAATGTGCATAGTTAAGCAAAATGAAATTCCTACATTGTCTTAATCAAAAGTGTCTTAATCTTTCCCTAGAGTCCATTACCTTTCCGAAGGTGTGGAGCATAATTTATTGTCCATCCTTAAATCATAGGTGGTGATTGTAGTGATCAGAATTAATTTTTCTTCTGGTGATATTTTGGTATTATTCTGCTGGTTCTGCTCACTTCACTTTACATTAGTTCCTCTAAGTCTTCCCAGGTTTCTGTGAAGACTTATTCATTTTTTTTTGTGGCTATCATTAAGATTTGGTTTCTTCCTCTGAAAACTGCCTTTTCTCATCTTTTGGTAATTTTTCAATTGGAGAATGGCTGTTGTAAATTAGAATCCGTTCCTTTTACATCATGGAAATGAGACCTTTTGTTAGAGAAGCTTCCTAGAAGATTTTTTTTTCCCATTTATCTACAATTCTAATTCTAAAATGGTTTCATTTATGTAAAAACTTGATTTTCTACAATCAAAGTCATTTATTATGTCTTTTGTGACTCTTACTGTCCTTTGTTTGGTCATGAACTATCCCTGTCTCCATAGGTCTGGCAAGTAATTTTTTCCTTGCTGCACTAACTTGTTAATACCATCCTTCCTGTCTTAAATTGTGTACCCATTTGGAGCTTTTCTTGGTGTGCAATATGAGATGTTGGTCTGTATCTAATTTCTGTCACCATTTTCCTGTTTTCCCAGAAATTTCTAACTCTTTTTTTTTTATTTCAGGAATTAACCATCTTTGGAAAGCCCAAAAAACCTCGCTCAGGTTATAACATTTTTATTTCTGAACACTTTAAGGAAGCGAAAGGATCTTCAGCACAGGTAAAGCAAAATAATATTTGATAATTACGTAGTGTTACATACATTAGCTTGTTGATCCTCAAGCTCAATAATCACGTATTATCATCATCATTTCATAGATAATCTTTAAAGCCTTATTTTCTTAAGTGACATATTGAGGGTCATGAGCCAAGTGATAGACCCTAAGATAAATTCCGAGTATCTAATCCTAGACTCTACTGTACAGCCATATCAGTTATATTTGAACCTCAAATCTGAGGGTCATTAAAGACCCTTGTTTAAGGGTGTCATTCACTAGACAGATCTGTGCTGCGTCTCAGGTGCTGAGGACGGTGCCAAGTCTGAACATAAGAAGCAGTCAGGATTTTCATGTAAAGATTTAATTTTTTGACCATGTTTTCCTGTCACTCCATTCCATATAGTCTAATTGGTCAGCATTTCAGAAATCCTTTTTTTGTAAACTTTTACTTAGAGATTTAGATTAGAGATAATCTAGTTTATATGATCATAGATTTAGAGCTGAAAGATACCTTGGAGGTCATCTAGTTCAACCCCCTCATTTTACAGACAAGGAAATGAAGGCTCTTGGAGGGAAAGGAAATGGAAATAAATGGCCCACTAGGTTTTGAACCCAAGCCTTCTGACTAGATTCATCAATATTTTACAGGTGAGGCAGTTATGACTCAGATGAAATGACTTTTCCAGGGCCAAGTGACCACTGAGAATGAGCCTTCAAGATTTATGAACCTGTAGATACTTTGACGCAGAACTGAGAAGAAATGAAAAATCCTGTAGCTTTTGCAGTTGGGGTGATTATATGTGCTTGATTTTGAGCCTTTCTGCAGATTGATAGCTACACACATATATTTAGTTGAGAGTATTGTTTAAGTTTAGAGTAGAATGATGTTAGAAATTGGTCAGTGTTAACTGTTGCTTTTAGAAAACATGTGGATTTCTTGAGTCCCAAGAGGAACCATAAAATGAGTTATTTTTCTTTTGTTTCTTGTATCTCCCTTCCCCTCCCCCAAAAGGAACTAAACAAAAGTGTGTTGTTTTTTAGCAAATGATGAAGGTTTTAAATGAAGAGTGGAAAACTCTGTCATCATCTCGGAAGCAGGTATGATCATAGAATCCTAGCTTTAGATCTAGAATGCAGTTTTTATTGCTTGAAGAGACCTTGGAGGTTATTCAGTCAGGCCCCTCATTTCATGCATGAGGAAATTGAGGCCTAAAGAAACTAAATGACTTCACCAAGGCCACAGAGGTTGTAGATGGCAGGATGTGAACCAAGTGTTTTGGATTCCATATCCTGTAAATCTTTGCACTGAACCACAGTTTCAGGTAAAATTTTTAGTCTCATGCTCAAGTAGAATATTCATTCAAAACTTAGTGTACAGAGAACTTGATGCTGCTAACAGGACAGTTAAAATATTTTGGAAGGACTTTCGTGTTTGTTCTGGGCCTGGTCTCATGATTTTATTGGTATAGGGCCCTCCCAGGTGAGGAAACTCCCTCTACCACTGCAGAACAGCACTTCCTCTGCGTTTTATACTTTGTAGATATTTGCCCAAAGTGCTGGGGCCACACAGCCAGTAGGTGTTGGAGGTGGGACTTAGGAAGATCTGAGGTCTTCCTGGCTTTGAGGCCGGCTCTGTAGCCAAAAGAGCATGTTGCTTTTCTCTTACAGATTACTGTAAAATGATTTGGGGGGGGGGGCATCAAACACAAGGTTTTTTTCTCCCCATTGCTCAAAACTATGAAGTTGTTACTTAACTGAATTTAAATTTCACCCGTATATACAAACTGCACAAGGTTTCCCCCATCTCTGCCCCGGGGTGATGAATTGTCTTCTTTAGAAAAGTTTCATTAGTACCTAAAGATCATCATTTCACAAATCCCTCCCTTCTGACAAAAAAAAATACAATTAAGCAAAACAAAAGAGCCATGTCTGATAGCATGTTTTTGTAATTCACTACCTTTGCTCTAGGCTTCACTAATAGTTCTTTTAAGTCATAGTTATCACTGCTTCAGTCAGGTGTCTGATGTCTTTAAGGGTTGTCCTTTGTATTCTTGTCATCATACAAAATTGCCCTTTGGTTTCTGCTTACTTTATTTATCAGTTCATACAAGTCTTCTTAAGTTTCTCTGGATTCCTCATGCTTTTCATTTCTTATGGCACTGTAATATTCTATACATTCATATAGCACAGTTTATCCACGTTCCTCAAATGACTGAGCATCAACTTTCTTGTGCTGACATGTTTCCCCCCCCGCCAAAAAAATTACTGCTATGACTTTTTTGTGCATGTGGGACAATATCCTGGGGGTCATTGCTGTGCATCCTTTAGTGACCTTGTGATTAACTCTTTCACATGTAGATGTGTATCCTTTTTGGTCCTCTTCTTTCCTCGCCCTCTTTCCATGATCATCTCTCTCTCCTAGAGGTGGTTAAGTTCCACCTATATTTGTGTGAGATAGTATACATGTCATAGATTTAACTGTTCCAGAAAGAAAAAGGAGATTTCCCCTAAGAAGTTACTGAACAACTATATATTCCTTCCTCAGGTATATCAACAACTTGCCGAAGATGATAAAATTCGTTATGAAAATGAAATTAAATCGTGGGAAGAAAAAATGCTTGAAATTGGACGAGATGATCTTTTACGTTTTAGGAAGCTAAAAGCCAAAATTGGAAAACACCTTGAGGACATCTATTGATGTTTGCTTCTTCATAGTGAATATGATAAATATTCACGAACCAATCAGGTCTCTCTCTACGCAGGACTATGACAGACTTTCTAAGAATGATGTTGGTGAACATTTTATATTAATCTCTCTCTCTTTTTTTTTTTTTGGTTAGGCAGTGGGGTTAAGTGACTTGCCCAGGACCACACAGCTAGTAAGTGTTATGTGTCTGAGGCCGGATTTGAACTCAGGTCCTCCTGAATCCAGGGCTGGTGCTCTATCCACTGCACCACCTACCTGCCCCATATTAATCTCTTTTTGTTAATAATATATGGACTTCAGCCAGTATGCCGACCTATGTTGTATCAGCCCCTAGCTATGGATGCTCCACTGGCATAGACTCAGTCTAAATTCAGACATATTTGCTTTTGGAACTACTGAATACCAAACAATTCATCTAAGTGTAGGAGGGATTAATGTTACCTTCAGATAAGAGTGAATCAAGCTGTGAAACATTTTTGATACTGGATGACGACAAGAAAGTATTCTTGTTTCCTAATGAGGAGACAAGCTTTGCTTTTCTCCAATTGTCTTAAATTATAAAAGCCACAGCGGTCTAAGCTGTCACTGTTGTGGATTTTTAAAGAATGAGGAACTGACCTAGGTAAGTCCTAGGTCCTAATATCTAGGCAGGTTCTAATTCCTAGGTAATCCTAGCTCAGAGTATTCAGAAATGACGAGTGGACACACATACAATTGCTGATTTCATTTATGACTTTTTAAAAAACTACTGAAGGATTTATAAATGTTTCCGTCCATCCCTTTCTTTGTAAAGATTATGTCAACTCTGTGCACGTTGGTGTTTATATCGCAGAGAATAAAATCTTCTAATGCATTCTACCTAATTTACATACTTAAATGTTCTAAAAACAATGTTATAGTTCTTTCTTTTAGAGGGTATTAGGTTTTTTACAAAAATCAATCAAAAAGTGTCATGTGCCAGGCACTGGGCTTGGGCATTGGGTAGACAAGTTTCAAGTATGAAATGTTATACTTGAAATGAGTTTGAAATTACTTTCAAATGTTTTCTACTCTTAAATAGAACAGTTCTCCATCCAGTATCAATTTTTATTGCGATGTGTGAAGGTTTTCATTTCCTCTAGGTATGCTATGGAATATTTAGAAACTTACAAAGTATTGTGTAAGAAGAAGAAGAAGAATTGCTAAGTCCTGTTTCAAGAGATGTACATTGTTACTAGGATGCTTTTACTGTTAAGGGGCTGAAAAGCCAAGTGTGACATGATGAAGCCCTTAAAACTGTAGAATCTAAGACGCTGAAAGAAAATTGCAGATATTTTTGTTTCTTGTAGGTAGAGATATTATGATTAAGTTAAGGCTGAAACTGGGGAGTGTTGACCTTTGAACCCTGACTTTAGAGTTGGTGAGCATCCTAAGAGGGTAAAGTGGGGATAAAGCGGTAAGGTTTTGGGTGTATGTAATATTTCTGTGAGGGTGTAAAAAACATCCTGTAACCAGAATTATATGTAAGGTAGGTCTGGAGCCTGCTAATGCTAGGAAGAAAAAGAAGCTCTTAGGCTCATATTCTTCATATTATCAAAATACCCCAAACAGCTTCTCTCATAGATCCATTTGTCTCTTTACCACCAAGACAGATATTTTTGATAATGATTCCAAAGAAATACGTATAAAGCATTTAAAAAAGGAAGATAAGAATGTATCACATATTCTTGTGGCTCTCTTTCTGTTTCAAAATGTCATCAGTTTTTAAAATTTAAATTGTTTAAGTCTTTTTAAGGATCATAGGTGAGAAGGTGCACCCTGTTAGTGACTGGTAATACTAATGACAGCTGACATCCATCTGGTGCTTTTTGATTTGCAAAGTGATACGCACACATTGTTTCATTTGAGCTGCATGACAGTCTTATGAGGTAGGTATGTGTGTTGTCATCCCTGTTTTGAATGGCAGGAAACTAAGGACCAGGAATGGGAGAGGGAATTGATGAACACACAAATTTAAGTAGTCTGCAAGGATTTTTAGGTTCCTACCATGTGCCAGTCACTACAAGATCCTCTGAATACAAAGCCAAAAGAAATCATCTACATTGTGTCGAGAAAGACAGTGGCTGGCTCAGTACCTGGAACATCATAAGAGATTAGTAGACACTTACTGATTGACATGTACGTATGTATGTTGTTTTGTTGTTACTAGTAGTAGTAGTAGCAGCAGATGGAGAAATTAGAAAATACTTAATGTAGAAAGTGTCAGGTTAACTGAGCCTTGAGGGATTTCTGAAAGAAGTGAGGAGAGAGTGAAATTCCTATGTGGATAATAGGTATGGAGATGAGAAATGAAGAGTGGCATATGAAGAGTGTAAGGTGAATTTGACTGTTCCACAGAATATGTGTAATAAGACTGGATGGGGAGGTCGAACAAGTTGGGAAGAGCTTTAGGTGCCAAATAAGAGCTTGAGTGGGGAGCTGATGTGGTCAAACCTGTGCTTGAGGAGTTGGGTGAGCCTTGACAGAGGGAGACCACTTTCTAAATGGGAGATGATGAGGAGCCAGACTGGGCAGGGATTGGATGTGAGATGTGGTGGTGGAAACAATGAGATTTGTCAGCTAGCATATGTAAGAGTCAAAGGAGTCCAGGAAGACATCACAAAACCAGGTGACTTGGAGGGTGGTGTTGCTCTCACCAGTAACAGTTTGGCTTTTGGGTAAAGATAATGAGTTCTGTTTGCGACTTGTTGAGTTTGAGACCCTTTATTGGTGTTGGGGCTAGAACTCAGTAGAGTAAGTAGAGGGGATTGATCTGGGGAGTCCTCTGCATAGACAGAATAATTAAACCTAAGGGAGCTAGTGAGGTCACCAAGTGAGCTAGTGTAGAGAGAGGGCCCAGGACAACCCTGGGGAGAGTGGAGTGTAGAGGAGCCAGCCAACTTGGTCAGAGAATGAAAGGAGAACAGCTTCCCAGAGTGTGCAGGTGGTCAACTGTGTCAGATGTTGGCAGAGGTCAAGGATGAGAAATGAGAAAGGACCATTCAATTTGGCAGTTGAGAGGCCCTTGATTTTGGAGAGTCGTTTTGGTTGAGCGATGGAGTTGGAATCCAGTTTACAAAGGATTGAGAAGTAAGAGGAAAGAGTGAAGGGAGGGAGTGTAGACAGCATCACAAAAAAAGTTGAAGCATGTCTTCCTGATTTCAAGTACAGTATCTACCGTGAGATGCTGCCTCTTTGTAGGATGTAGTAAATACATCTCCTATAGTGTGACACTAAAGTAAAATCACTCTGATTTCTCATGGTTAAGCATGACAACTAGAGTGCCTTGTAATTAATTCCATTGCCTCTGTCTACACCTGGCTGATGCTTGGAGGCTTCACTCATTTGATTACACAGAGGGGGTATGGAAGAATGGCAGATGGCAAAGAGTTAGAAGTGGGTGAAACAACAGTCAGAAAGGAAGAGTAATTTCCCAAGTGCACAGAGGCATGTTTTCTGATGAGGAAAAATAGTAGTAACTTGGAAAATTGAGATTGTTCCATGGGACCAGATGCACAGTGACTTTGTCTCTATTCCTTTCTGTAAGTAATTTAGTAACTCTAGAACGTTTTTTGAAGTGTAATAATGATTTCAAGTATTTTAGTATTAGAACTTAAAGGTTAACTTTCTACAGTATTACATGGGAAAGCATATTAGCTGACGTGAGCATTTTATTGATAGCCTCCTGTACATGTCTGAGACCTGTCATTTCACACACCAGGCTGTGCTGTAGGCTTTGGGCTCAGAAAGCTAGTAGTTCTTTCATTACAATCTCTTCAGTTTTTTAAGATTTACGTAAAGATGAACAATTATTGCTTCCTTACAAGTAGTCCCCTTTCCCTGATGTTGTAACTAAACTTAGGTTGTGAATAATTAAAATTAAACTTTGGAAATGTACTGGTCTCATGCAGTAAGTATAGAGAGCATTTGGGATATTTTTCATTGGTAGTGCTATCATTCTGCTTTAAGATTTTTTTAACTGGAAAATCTCATAGAATATCGGAATATTTCTACCATTAACAAACACAATTTGTCAAAATCTAAAAGTTTTCTAAGAAAAGGTAGAACTTTCAAGAAAGTAAGTGTCCTAAGAGATGCCCTTAATAACCTTGTTTTTCAAAATAAGTGTACTTGAGTGTTAACAGTATTTTGAATTAATCACTGCAGGAAAGTCTCTGATAAAGAATAGAGGTAAAAGAATGTTACCTAATTAGTCAAAGCCTCAGATTTTAGAGGAAAACCAAAGTTATAATAGAAATGGGTTTGAGTTGCTTACTTAATTGTTATTAAAAAATACTTTGTTATATTTTGATTTTACATTGCCTAAATTTGCCTCTGTAGCCTGCTCTACCTAGACCTATCCAGTGCAACAAAGACTTTTTAAAAGAGAAAGGAGAGAAAAGGATCAGGAAACACTATCAGTGTTTTGAAAGAAATCTGACAGTGGATGCAGACACTTGTGCAAAGATGTGGGGGAAGGTGTTTCTGAAGCCATTCCGGTTCTGTGTAATTTCACAACATTTTGTGTATTTGTGGTCATTCTTTACATTTGCATTTTTATAGTTATTCTGTATATATTTTTTTGGCTCTTTTTCACTTTGTATCGGTTCATATTAACCTAAACTTCTCTATATTGGTCACATTTATCATTTTTTACATTCCAGTAATGCATTATATTCAGATACCACATTTTGTTTAGTTGTTCCCCATTTGTTGAGTATCCATTTTTTTCCCCTCATTCTTTACTATCATACAGAAAAAAAATATTTTGAGGTATTTGAAGGCTTTTTTAAAAAAATCACTGGTTTCCTTTGGATGTTTACCTAGCAGTGGGTGTCTGGATTAAAGAGTATGAACATTTTAGCCACTTGTTTTGCATAATTCCAAATTGCTTCTAAAATGGTTTTGCTAATTCTTACCGGAATTCTACCAAGAGTCCATTAGTATTCCATACCCTTTGGCGTTGACTATTCTGTCTCTTAAAAAGTAATGTAATAAACAGAATTTGATACCCATGAATTTCTTAACCTTTCCAAAGAAGGAAGAGAAGGGAATATGTCTTATCATTTTTTGGAGCTAAGCTTTTCCATTTTAATTTTGCATTTAGTTAATTTTGTTGTTTTTCAGTTACTTCTATTTCCGTTGTTCATATATCGTATTACTGCTTCCTTTATATGAATATCAGTTCATATAAGTCTTTCCATGCTTTTATATTCATGTTCTTTGATTCTTTGCTGCTCAGTAATATTGTTTAGGTTCATGTACCACGGTCTGTTTACCCAGTTGATGGTTATCTACTTTGATAACACAAAAGAGTTATACATATTTTGATGTTTAATGAGACCTTTTTATCATTGACCTTTTTGGGGTATTTACCTGACAGAGGAATCTCTGGGGTCAGTAGGCACTTTTCTTTGTCTAATTTCAAATTCCTTGTCCTTCCACAACCCCTCCAGCATGGACTATTCCTATATTTTGATATGTTTGCCAATTTGCTGAATGTGGGTTGTTTCGATTGTTTTAATTATATTTAATTATATTTGTTAGTAACTTGGAGTGTACTTTCATGTGGCCTTTAAAAATAGATTTTTATTGATATCTTTTGTTTGTACATAGCCAAACTTTTCACTAGTATCCTTCTTCCCTTCCAAGAGAACCGTGCCACATACAAAATAACATTTTTTAATTAAAAGAAGGAAGAGAAAAATTAAGCAAAGCCAATCAATACATCAGAGTCTGAATATGCATGTAGTATTCTACACCTCTAGACTTCCCACTGTTGTAAAGGAATAGGGTGGTGGTGTCTTTTCATGTCTTTGGGCCATGCTTTTTCTTTGTCATTTTGTAGCTTTTCACTTTTTTAAAAATTTGGTTTTATTTTCAGGTCCGACTTTTCTCTCTCTCACTTTCCCCTCCTCCACCTAAGAAAGCAAGAAAGACTATTGAACTAAAACTATTAAAAATTTGTGTAATTAAGCAAAACAGATTCTTGCGTTGGCCGTAGTAACATTCGCTTTGGATTGTTTTGTCGATCTTTCCATTTTTTATTGTTGCAGCTGAGTATATTTTTTACAGATTGTTGCTTCATTCCACATCGGTTCATGTAAGTTTTCCTGTATTCTACATCTTTCTGTTGTTTCTTTAGGGGAAGTATTATTTCGTTATATTCATGTATGTTCGGCTTAGCCGTTGCCGAATGAGGGGCATCTCTTTTGTTTCCAATTCTTTGCCACCAGCAAAAGTCCTGCTATAAACATTTTGACTTATAAGGGATTTTCTTACCAATGACCTCTTTGTCATATATGTCTAATAGTGGGATACCTAGGTCAAATAGTGTGGATGTTTTAATGGCTCCATTTACATAATTCATATTGCTTTTAGTAGTAGTTGTCCTGATTTCACAGCTTGTCTTCCCCACAGTCACCCCAACATTGGCTGTAATAATGATAGCTCGCAATTATATGGTGCTTTAAGCTTTGCAAAGCACTTCATAAATATTTCATTTGCTGCTCACGACAACCTTAGGAGTAAGGTGCTGTTATTCCCCTATTTGATAAATGAACAAAGGTTAATAAGTATCTGAGGTTAGTTTTGAACTCAGGTCTTTCTGTCTCAAAGTCTGGCTCTGACTCTTCACTACCTAGCCCCCTCCCGTATGTGATTAGCTGGATGTGAAAGCTCTCCACCAATGCAAACCACCTTTCCCCAAATTAAGAGTCGTAGAGAGTTGTCGGAGGGCTGGTCCAAGGACCATGAGCCCGTCCAAAAGGGGCTTTCCTCTTGGCATTGCTGCTTTCCTTATGGTAGTCTCCATGGTGCCTCCTTGTTTCCCATGGTGTATCTTATACACGTTCTAAATATTCTTGTCTTATTTTCTTTGAAACCCTCCTTTCCTCTGTTCCTTCTGCATTTTTCTTTTTCTTTTTCTTTTCCTTTTTTTTTTTTTTAAAGAGGCAGTGGGGGTTAAGTGACTTGCCCAGGGTCGCAAAGTTAGCTAGTAAGTGTCTGAGGCCAGATTTGAGCTCAGGTCCTCCTGACTGAAGGGCCTGTGCTTTGTCCACAGTGCCACTCAAGTGCCCGAAGAGGGTTTTTTCACTTTAAATGTGACATCGTAGTTCTAGGTTCCCGTGAAGTGCGTGTGAAGATAAAATCTGGTCTAGTTGATGTTAGCAGCTAGACTGCCAACGAATGGCAGTGCAGCCTGTCAGTCAGAGCAGGATGGCGAGCTCGTTTCCGCCTGGTGCCACACCTGGAGATGGCGGCAAAGGGCCATGATACATTCTGAATAAGTCTTCTGTCTTCAGGAAGCGCAGCTCTCCCTCCCCTCCCCAACCTGCTCATAGCCAGAGGTGTCTGGCCTTTTCAGCTTGTTCACCGCTGTAGTCTCATCCTTCTCGTGCGTCCCTTTGCCTTTTTTCTTCTTTTTCTGCATTCAGTTTTCCGTCCTTTTTTTTTTTTTAATCTTTCCCCTTGTCCTCAATTGTTCCTTCTTGTACATTTTAGGTGGCACAGCAATGGGCCTGGAACCAGGAAGACCTGAGTTCAGATCCAGCCTCAAGACCTTGGCTAGCTCTATAACCTTGGTCATGTTACTTAGCTACTGTCTGTCTCAGTTTCCTCAACTCTAAAGTGATAATTCCCAGGGTGGTTGTGAGAATCAGATGAGATGATCTTTGTAAAATGTTAGAGTGCCTGACATACAGTAAGTGCTAAATAAATGCTTGTTTCCTTCCATCCTCTAAAGTAGTGGATTAGAATGCTGGACTCGGAGTTACAAAGATAGCTTTGAAAGGTGCTGTAGACTTGTGCCGGTCGGGATGCTTGTTGAGTGAATGTGACCTTGGGCACATCAGCTAACCTTTGGGAGCCCATGTTACTGTCCCGCAAAACAGGTTTACTAATAACATCTCAAAAGATTGTAAGAAGCAAACAAGACTGTGAAGTGCCTTTCAGACCTATAGATGCCAGCAGTCATTACGTGAGGGTGTTAGGCCTGGTCCTTCTCTAGGCTCTTTTGCCTTAGGTCTGATTTCTGAGGTTCAGGTAGATGAAATCAAATGAATTTTGGCTTGTGCTTCACAGTCTTTGAAGTTGGGCTGACCTTACACGTCCACTTCTGAGTGAGATCAAAGGAAACTGTTTTGTTGGTTCTCTGGCTCTGCTTGTACTTGGTGAATTTCTAGTATTCAGTCATGTTGATTTAAAACATGAGTGAATGAAGAGGCATGGATGATTAGTTTTGAGCGTCCTTGAAAATCTCAATAGGTGTCTTGTCTCTGGAAACTCGCAGCCCTGGTTTTATTATTTTTATTAAAAGCAAACATTTTATGTAAGCAGTTATATCAAATTATATAAGGAAAGGATTGTAAGATCGTAGCTCTGGAGCTGGAAAGGAACTCAGAGGCCATCATGCAGTTTAGTTCACTTTTCAGAAGAGGAAACAGGCCCCATGGAGGTTGTGACTGGCTCCTGGTCACGCAGGTGATGAGCGCCAGAGACAGGAACTTGAGCTGGAGTCACAGAACCTGGATTTACATCTTGCCTCTGCTACTTATGCCTAGTAGTCGAGTCACTTTACTTCTGTGGGCCTCAGAAATGAAGGAATAGTACTAAATGGCCTTTGAGCCCCTTTCCTTTAATGCTTTGAACCTGTGGTCTCTTAGCCTGAAGATGACACTTAGATGTGGAGATAGTGGCCAACCTCTGGAATAGAATTAGAAATTAGAGTGTTCTGAAGACATGGGAAAGGGAGAACTGGAGAGACCCAGTGGAGAGAGGGATGGCGCTGGTGTAGAAAGAAGAACAGCTTGTTAGAGATGGCCTAAAGATTAAGAGGTGTGGTGGGGGAGGGGGGAGTCTGCGTCTGCCTAACTTAGATCCCCAAAAGACTTTCAGTAGGCAGATCTGAAAATGCATGCTATTCACTGTGTGTGAAGGGCTTACACTCTGGAACCCTGTGCTGGCTGCTGGAAAAACAGGAGGTTGAATTTAGACTGGCCTCCTCACTTGGTGGCGTTTTCCAGCTTAACAAGGAGATTTAACCGCCAGGGACGCGGAATAGTGGGAAGAGTATGTTGAATTGTTCAGTCAGTAAGTACCTATCAAGTGCCTGCTGTGCACTGGGGACACACACACACCCCCAGAATTAGATTGAGAAAGGCTTCTTGTAGAAGGTGGGATCATAGCTAGGACTCCAAGGAAGCCAGGAGGTGGGATGAGGGGGGAGAGCATTCTACATGTGGGGAACCAGAGGTGAGAGATCGGAGTATTCTGTGTGGTGCCAGTGTTACTGGATCCTAGTACACGCTGGGGGGTGGAGGGTAAGGTGTAAGAGGACTGGAGGGGTGGGGGACGGGCAGGTTATGAAGGGCCTTGAACACTAAATAGAGGAATTTGTATTTGGTCCTGGAGGTGATAGGGAGCCACTGGAATTCATTGAGTGGAGGGGTTGATGTGGTCAGGACTGCTCAGAAAGACCAAGCTGGCGGCTGAAAAGAGGAAAGATTTGCATGGCAAGACACTTGTGGAAGGCAGATCAAGTGGCAGTTGTTGGAGCGGTCCGGGCGTGGGGAGATAAGGGCCTGGACCATGGTGGCAGCAGTGTCAGAGTAGTCGCAGAGAGTGTTCCAAAGGTGACATCGTAATTCCTTGGCAGCAGATTGTATTTGGGGGCGGGGGTGAGGTGGAAGAGGGGCTATGAGAGACGGTGAGGAGTTGAGGATTAGGGAGACTGGGAGGATGGTGTAATAGGGAACTTGGAAAGAAGAGAGGGTTTGGAGGAAAAAATTCCGTTTTTGACTTGTTGAGTGTAAAATGTCTGCCAAGCATCCAGTTCAGATGTCTGAAAGGCAGTTGGAGATGGGAGTCTGGAGGTAAGCAGAAAGTTTAGGGGTGGGTAGGTATATTTGAGAATCATCAACGTATATGCGATAATACTATGGGAGCTGATGAGATCACTAAGTAGAGGGAGAAGAGAAGAAAACAGGTGTCCCTGTGGGATACCCGTGATTACTGGGTGTGACTTGGATGAAGGTCCAGCAAAAGGGACCAAGGCCCAGTCAGCTAGGTGTCCCGAAAACCTAGAGAAGAGAGGATCGTTGACAGTGTCAGAGGCTGAAGAGAAGTCCAGAAGGATGGGGATTGAGAAAAGGCCATTGGATTTGGCAGTTAAAAGAGGTAGTTTTGGTGACTCTGGAGAGAGCAATTGTGGTTACAAAGGTCATAAGTCAGATTGTAAGAGTTAAAAGGGTGAGAGGAGAGGAAGTATGGGCATCCCGTATAGATGGCTTTTCCAACAAGTTTTGGCACAAGGGCAGAAGAGGTAGGGTAAGAGCTGGGATGGAAAAATCAAGTGAGTGTTTTCAGGCTAGAGGACACGTGGTTGAGTTTGTAGGCAGTAGGGAGTGAGCCATTAGAAATTGTAGATTAGAGAGTGAGGATGCTATAGGGGACTGTGTGCTGGATAGATGGGATGGAATGGGATCACCTGTGCAGGTCCAGGGGCTTGCTGCCTCTTCATATGAAATGGGAGTGAAGGAGGAGAGAGTGGCAGAAGGCATGTGAGGGTGAAGAGGGAGCTCTTCATTTTATAAAGACAAGAACTACCTCATTCCTGAGAGGTAGGTGCTATTATTCTCCCTGTTTTACAGATGAGGAAACTGAGGCATATAGGGATTAAGCAGTTTTCCCAGAATCACAATCTTTTATGAAACAAGGCAGGATGGAGGGCTAAGGGGAAGGGGAAGATTTACAGAGCAAGAACAGATAGCAAAAGGGGAAGATTTGCATTAGATAAACTTGTAAATTGATTGGTAAACACTAGGAGATCTGTTGTGGAATTAACAGCTAGTCAAGAAATATTCATCATGATTAAATAAAGCTGAGCCAGAAATTCTTTGATCACTAGCCAGTTCATCATCTAGGTTAAAGTTTTGGAAGCCTCAGCTAAATTCCACAAGAAGACAGCTAGTCATGTGACTTGGCTGTATTGGAAGTGAAAAGTTTTCTTATGACGCATCCAAAAGTATGGCTAGCTGAGTCTCACATGAGCCTTCTCAAACCTGATCACAAGGAAACGCCAAATTATCATTGAATCCTTCAATAAACTTTTCAACTATAATCCCAATTTTTCTCTTCTCTTCCCCCACTCTCCCATCATGCATACAGAGTCATATCTCCTAGATAAAGGGAGAAACCAGGTGATTTGAGACTGACTGACATTTTAAGGACATTAGTTCAAGTCTCTCTTTTTAAAAAGTGATAATATTGCATTCCTGCTAAGAAGACCTGAGTTTAAATTCAACGTCAGACACTTGCTGTGTGACTCCGGGCAAATCACTTAACCTTTCTGCTTCAGTTTCCTCTTCTGTACAGTGGGGAGAATTAGCACCCATCTCCCAGGGTGGTTGTGATGATCAAATGAGGTAATAGTGGTAAAACAGCACATAGTAGGTGCCATATAAATGTTGGCTATTATTTTTATTATGTAGTTCCCAAATGCTAACTCACTCGTTGCCTTCACTGACCTAGCTTCTGATGATTTCTCTTTTTTCTGCTTCATACTGTCAGCAGTCTGTTCTGCCATTGCCTCTTGACTTACTGACTGGGCTGAATATGGTTCTGGCTGTTTTCTCTCAGCTTGTTCATTATAGCAGAATATTGAAGCAGTCAGTGGTATAATCAATGGTAGATTCTCTCTTGTCTTCTCTGTCCCTTAGTATCCTTGAATTTCTCTCTTTTCTCCTGTGTTCAGGTTTCACTTGACTGAGAACTATATCATTTTCCTGTTTGTTTAGCTCTTCTAGGTCACTGGGCTTTATGGGCAAGGCCAACCTGAGGCATGGAATCCAGTTCACCATTGTTTAATATATAGTGTTTGATCCTTGGGGAAATAAGGAGCCAGAGGAGATTGAGTAGGGGAATGATATGGCATACCTATACTTTAGGCATATCGTTTTAGCAACTTTATGGAGCATGAATTGAAGGGAGAGAGAAACTGAAAGACTTAAGTAGGAGGCTGTACCAGGTGAGAGGGGACAAGGATCTGCAGTAAGTTGGTGGCTGAGTGAGTGGAGAGGAAGAGGTATAAGTCAAATGATTTGGAGGTAAAATGACAAGATTTTGTAACCAATTGCCTATATGTGATGAGTTACACCAAAGTTACCTGAATGACTATAGTGATCTTTTCACAAGGAAGTTTTACCTCTAATATGTAAATCCTGTGTGAATAAGGTGAGTTTTTCATCTTTAAGAATGTTTTTTCTACATTCATCACTAATCCTGAAATGTAGTATCATAGCATTTAATGTCATTTCCCTTGAACTACTGCCCTGTGAGTTGCCTATTGCTGTATTTTGCTAGGTGAACTCTACCCCACCTCCTCCTAAGAGTGATATAGAGCACATGTTTGGCTTTTAAAATTAAAAGTTAATTTTATTTAGAAAAGTTGTGGCTGTGAATTCCTATGTCCCTTGAGATCACTGGATTCTTCAGGAGAGGTTGCTAAACCACAAAAGTATTGGAACTAAGGACAGAAAAAATGTAATTAGAATGAGAGAAAACTATCTGAATTAATGAGGAGACTGCATTATATATTTTAATAGGATGACAATTTTGTTGCTCTCAAGAAATAGTAATTGGGATAAAACTACTTGTTGCATGGTAGAATTGCACAGAGACCTGCTTTAATTCTTAGATAATGATGCTGATACCTCGAAAACTTAGCACAACATAGAGCACACAGATTAGGCTTCAGAACTTTGAAAGGTCTATTTGTTTTCATCCATGTGGGAATGCCCATTACCAAGGCAGATTGCAACCCTTCCATGCTTTGAACATAGGATTTTCATGAATGATTGTAACCAAAAATTTCACTATAGTAGCCAACCTTTTGGTGGTGAACCTTTCAGACTAAAGTCTTCAGTTGGTGGACACTTACTCAGACCTTTTTAGTTTGGTTGAACATGCATGACCTTTCAGATTAGAAGCTCACCTCTGGCACGGTTGGTCAACAGAAGAGGATTTTAGTTGGGGCACTGTCTATGGTATGGCTTGATAAGTGTTTGAATGAATGAATGAGTACTTGAAAGATCATTGGCTCTTACTTATCTAAGAATCACAGAATCTCAAAACCAGAAGGATCTGCAGAGGCCATCTGTATGTGCCCAAACCTGAACAAGAACCTTCTCCCCAACATCCCCACCTTTGCTTGAAGACCTCCCACCTTCTGTCACAACCATTCCACTTGTGGATAGCTCTTCTGGTTGGAAAGGCGTTTTCCACTCTTAAAACATACACTTATTCTCTTTGATTTCTACCCAGGGCAACCACTGCCCTGTGAGGCCGAGCAGAACAAATCTGAGCCATCTTGCAGCTGACCACCCTGCAGATGCTGGAAGGCAGCAGTCATGTTTCCTTTGAGATTTCTGATTCCTTCAGCGTGTTCTCACTCACATGACATGCTCATGAGACCCTTGGCCATTCTGATTGCCCTCTGCCAGATGATCTCCAGCTAACTGACATCCTTCCTAAAATGTAGTGCCCCAAATGGAATACACTATGTCATCGGCTTGTGTGTTTGGAATTAAGGGACCGTAAAGGTCATCTAGTTCACCCCTCTCATTTTAGAGGTGAAAGCAAAGCACCTGGAGTTCCGCATCAGATGGGGAGTTAATAGTAGGCAGGCTACTGAATGCTAAATCTCTAAATGCTTTTCACAGCACCAGTGGGTGCGGGAATTCAGTGGGACTCCCATTTCCTTAGTCCTGGAAAGCCTTTTATTTGGCCCCCCAAGCATCTCTGCATTATTGCCAAGCTGCCCTGCCTACTCTTGTCCTCTGCTCTCCCATCCCTTTCTAGTTCTGGCACCATAACCAAATCAAGTTTGTCATTGCTCCTAAAAAGAATGCGTCACTGTACTTCCCCCCCACCATGGTCCTACTTGCCATCCCTGTAACTTTCCAAACCAAAAATATTCTTCCCTAGCCACCATTCCTCTTCGTGTATTGTTTTCCCATATTAGAAATAAGCTTCTTGAGGGCAGGGATGGTCTTCACTTTTGTGTTTGTAACCTCAACGCTCAGCATATTTATTAAGCATATTATATGAGCTTAATAAATGTTTTTTCATTCATTCATTAGCTTTTTTTACTGCCAAAGTAGTTTAAACCCTATTCAATCTTTATTTTAATTTGCATTGCAAATCCCTTTATGTAGATGTTGGGTAGTATAAGTGTCAACTTAGCCCTGTGTGAATTCTCACAAATTCTAAAAGAGTGGATTCTAAATTCATGAGGCCTTTACCATCTAAGCAACATCCTAAATTGATTGGAGAGATCAGCGAGTGATAAGAAAAAATCTGTAGTCCATTACAGTATATTGCTGATGGCAACTTATGAAAGTACATCATTCATCTGGATGATGACATTGTTATTAAGAGAGTGTTTTATTCTCCCTCTGGTATGGTTAAGGCCAGTGGTCATGTTTTCAGCTAACATTGTGTTAAGTAGTCCAAATATATTTATATTTTGCCCTCTCCAGGATACAATGTGTATCAAAGGATTATATATCTCTCTAATGCTTTCAAGATGTTTATTGCTTTCCTCATTATGCAAACAAATGTTCCTCTTCCTTAAAAAGTTTACTGTATGTGTATGTGTGTATGTATATTTTGAGGTGTCTCCGAAGAAACTCCACTAAGTTATCAATGTTCTAGCTGATTTCTCTTCCATCTTTTCCTGTTTTCTAAAAGTATTTTATTGATGTTTTTAAAAAAATTTTTAATTCTGTGCTTAGACACACACACAGAGAAAATCATTTCCATTCATGTAGAACACAAAAAAGAAGATTCACTATGAAACTATGAATCTTCATTTCATATCATTTTTGTTTGTTTTTATCTTTCGTCTAGGGTCTCCCCTCTCTTGCTCAGGCTGGAAGTGCAGTGGCCACTCACAACCCAGCCCCATTATAGATTGACGTGGAAGCTTAGACCTGCTCTGTTTCTGACTTGGTTGATTCACCCCTTCTTAAGCAACCTAGTGGTCTGCTGATCTCAGGGGGTCACCATATTGATGCATGACTTAATACAAACACCTGATAGGCTTTCGGCCTACGGTGGGGATCAGTGACCTCAGAACTCCTGAGCTCATGTGAGGCACCAGGCTTTGCCTGTCTATCTGCCTGTCTCTAATGCATATGAATATATTATATATAGACAATTCTACATATTAACTTTCAAAACTGTACTACTTGTAGGTCTTGCCTTCTGAACTTCTCTTATGTTCATTTAAAAAAAAGTCACAATGGCCTTCTTTTTTGGGCATCATTGCTAACCATTCTCCCTTGACAACTCTTTCTCTTCCAATTAACTGAGAGAAAGAAAGGGAACAGAAGAATCTTTGCCACAAATAAGCATAGTCAAAATAGATCTATGTGGTGGCCATGTCCAAAAAGGTTCCTCTCTATACCTTTTATCTGTCACCTTCCTGTCAGCAATTGGGTGACCTGCTTCCTTAAAGGTCCTCTGGAAATGTGGTGGATCAATGCTTTCATCAGAGTTCTCAAGTCTTCCAAAGTTGTTTTTCTTTGTAATGTTGTTGACCTTATAGAAATTGATCTCTTTGTTTTGACTACCCTGGAATCTCTAAAAGCATCTCTTTTTGTCATTTCTCACAGGGCAATATTATACTTCTGTTCATGTATTCCAATTTGTTCAGCCAAGCCCTGATTCTTTTCTCACCCACCTCCCATCCCTCCTTTGGGTTCAGGAAGTTTATTTTGCTTGTGACTATTACTTCCTTGGTATTGTTGTCCCTTTAACTTCCCTTCCTCCATCCCCACATGTTTCAGAGTTGAATTTGATATATTTCTACACCAAACTGTCTGTCTGTCTGTCTTGTATTTTCATCTCTTTTAGTTCAAATAAGAGTGTGGTTCTTCTGTTACCCACTCGCCCAACTCTTTCCATCTTTGTATATTATTCTCATGCATGCCAATTATGAGAAATACCAAGTCCTACCGTCTTCCTCCTCCTTTCTACACTAGTGTATTCTTCATTTTATTCTTCCCTCTCTCCCCTCTTAAAACCTGGAAAACAGAAGCAAGCCGCCCCTAGACTCTATTTTGCATGCTGAACTCCCTTGATATCCTTTGAAAACCTTTAAGTTCTGACGGGACGATTGTTTCTTGTCTTCCAGTCAGAATGTTGGCACTGCATCATTATCAGACAGCTCCTTCCAACTGCTCAAATAAATTTACCCTTTTAGGTCTCTTTCTGTATTTCTTATGTTTGTACTTTAAGGTGCCTACTCAAGTCTGCTTTTTTTTTCATCAGAATTCTTGAAACTTTTCTTTTTCATTAAAAGTCCATTTTTTAAAAAAAGGCAATTTTGGGGTTAAGTGACTTGCGCAGGGTCACACAGCTAGTAAGTGTCAAGTGTTTGGTCTCAGGCTCGATTTGAACTCAGGTACTCCTGACTTCAGGGCCAGTGCTCTATACACTGCGCCACCTAGCTGCCCCATAAAAGTACATTTTTTCCCCCCTGTGGAATTTTTTTTTTCTTCAGGAAAATGAAATTTTTTTTTCATAATCATTTTTTTAAAATAAAATTTTTTTTCTTTTTCAAATTTCTATTTTTTTGGTCAAAATTTCTTATTAATTAATTTATTTTTAATTTTTAACATTTACTTCCATAAGATTTTGAGTTTCAAATTTTCTCCCTATCTCGTCTCTCCCCCCACCCCAAGACAGCATGCATTATGAGTACCCCTTCCCCAATCTGCCCTCCCTTCTATCCTGCCCCTTCTCTTATACCCTTCCCCTTCTATAAATTTTTTTTATTAATTTATTTTGATTTATCAACAATCACTTCCATATGCTTTTGAGTTTAACATTTTTCTCCCCCCTTCTTCCCCACGCCCACCCCAAGACGGCACACAATCTGATATAGGCTATACATATATGTTCCTATTAAACATTTTCACATTAGTGATAACTGTAAGAATTAGAACCAATAGGAGGAACCACCAGAAAGAGGAAACAAAACTCAACAGAAGAAAAAAAAAGCAAATAGTATGCTTCGATTTGCATTCAAACTCCATAGTTCTTTCTTTGGATATGGATAGCATTTTCCACTACGAGGCCTTTGGAGAGTCTTGGATCCTTGTATTGCTGGGAAGGTTTAAGCTTATCAATATTAGTCATCAAACAACGTGGCTGTTTTTGTGTACAACGTTCTCTTGGATCAATTTCCAATTCTTTGCCACCACGAAAAAGAGCTGCTATAAGTATTTTTGTGCATGTGGGTCCTTTTGTATGATCTCTTTGGGATATAGCCCTAGAATAAAATTTCTTTTTTCAAGCAACAATAAGTAATTTCCTCCCTCCTACCCCCACCACTGGAAAAAAAGAAAAGTCATAAAATATGTATAGTTAAGCAAAACACATTTCTGCATTGACAAAGCTCATTTTGAAAATTGTTCATACCCTTTGACTACTCACCGATTGGGGAATGGCTCTTTGTTGTTATATGTATGCATCAATTTGCTGTATGTTTTGGATATCAGACTTTCATCAGTGATATTTGCTGCAAATATTTTCCCCGACTCTACCATTTCTCTTCCAATTCTTTGTTGATTTTATTCATGCAAACCTTTTTGTAGTTAAACTTGTTTATATTATCTTCTAAATCTTGTTAGCTAGCTACAGCTTTGAAAAGTGTTCTCATTCTCTTCTCATTATTTTTAATGGTTGATCTTTTTGTATTCAGTTATATATCCATCTTGAGCTTATTGTGGTATGTGCTGTAAAATGACAGTCTAATACTGATTTCTGCCAAACTGCTTTCCAGTTTACCTAATGCTTTTGTCAAAAAGGGATGTTTTCAGTGGCGAAGAATTGGAAATTGGGAGGATGCCCATCAATTGGGGAATGGCTGAGCAAGTTGTGGTATATGAATGTAATGGAATACTGTTGTGCTATAAGAAATGATGAACAGGCTGATTTCAGAAAAACCTGGAAAGACTTATATGGTCTGATGCTGAGTGAAGTGAGCAGAACCAAGAGGACTTTGTACACAGTAACAGACAAGTTATGCAATGACTAATATTGTTAAACTGAACCCTTCTCAGCATTACGAGGATCTAAGACATCTCCAGAGGCCTCGGGATGAAAAATGCTGTCCACATCCAAAGAAAGAACTATGGAAGTCGAATTGCTATCACTTATTTTTATCTTCTGTTGAGTTTTGTTTCATCTTTCTGATGGTTCCTCCTGTTGGTTTTAATTTTTGCTTACAACTTCACTAATGTGAAAATATGTTTAATGGGTATGTAAAATGGCTTTAGCCTATATCAGATTATGCGCTGTCTTGGGTGGGTGGGAGGAAGGGGGAGAAAAATTTTCAACTCAAAAGCATATGTAAGTGATTGTTGATAAATCAAAATAAATTAAGAAAATTTTAAAAAAAGAGAAACAATAAATCTGACCTTAACTACTAGCAAAAAAAAAAGGGATGTTTTCCTCTAATTAATTGTCCTGTGACTCTGATCACTGTCCCTGTGACTCCCCTGTCCAAAACACTCTTCCCTGGACACCAATCCTCTGTCCATGTGGTGTCCCCTATTGGAATGCGAGCTCCTTCAAAGCAAGGGATGCCTGGTTTGCTTGTATTTGCATTCACTGCATTCAGCACAACATAGAAAGCACTTAATCAATGCTTTGACATTCATTTCTTTAGCTATGTTCTGGGGTTAATCAAACATGTCTGTTTAAGTCATGTATTTACTTAATAAGCATTGGTTTAGCATTAGGGTCTGGGGATATAAAGACAAAACGCAAAAACAGCCACTGTCCTCAAGGAGCTTAAATTTGAACCCAGGGACACAACATATAGATATGTAGGACCATAGATCTGAATTCAGAGAGACCTCAGAAGTCGTCTAGTTCAACCCCCTCCGTTTTATAGATTAGGAAACTGAGGCTCAGTAAGATTAAGGCTCAGGGACATCGAGGTGATGCAGTGGATGGAGCACCAGGCCTGGAGTCAGGAAGACCTGAGTTCAAATTCAGCCCAGATTCTTCCTAGCTGTGTGACTCTGGGCAAGTCACTTAACCTCTAGTAACCTCAGTCTCAGCAACTATAAAATGGGGAGAATAGTAGCATCTGCCTTCCAGGATTGTTGTGATGATCAAATGAGCTAATATTTGTAAAGTACCTGGTGCTGAACAAATGCTTCTTCCCCTCACCTTCCCTTCTCCCCCCAGCCTTAAGTGGAAGAAACTCTGACTCCTCAGCTCGTGTAGTTGAGGAAAGAGTGCTTCGCTGGGCGAGCAGCACAGAGGGAGAAGAGGGCCCAGGACAGAACCTTGAGGGACACCCACGGTTAGAGAGAGGGATCTAGAGAAGGATCCAGCAAAGGAGACAGGAGCAGGGGTCAGAGAGGGAGGAAGAAAACCAGCTGAGAGGAGTGTCCTGGAAATCTAGAGAGAAGAGAGCATGGAGGAGGAGAGGGCGATCAAGAGTGGCCGAGTCTGCAGAGAGGCCAGAGGGAATGAGGATGAGAAAAGGCCACTGGGTTTGGCAACTGAGAGGCCGTTAGCAATTTGGAGAAAGCTGTTTTGGTGGAATGATGAGGTCAGAAGCTAGATTGTAAGGGGTTAAGAGAGACAGAGGAGGCCCCTATTGTAGGGTAGCAGGGATGGAAGGATCAAATGAGGGGATTTTTTCAGGATAGGGAAGGCATGGGTATGTTTGTAGGTGGTGGGAAATGAGGTAATAGAGGTTGAAAATAAATAGAAAGAGTGGGGATGACAGAAGGGGCAGTCTGTTGGAGGAGATGAGATGGAATGGGACCACTTGAACAAGTGGAGGGGTTAGCTTTGGTAAGGCGTAAGGTCACTTCCTCACGTGAGACAGCAGTGAAGGAAGGGAAAGTGTAAGAAGGTACCTGACTGATAGGAGATGAGAAGAGGGGAAAAGAAGGGTTCATAGGGAATTTTTTCTGCACCATATGAGGTCATTCTCAGCTGGGAAAGTGGGGGGAGATGAAGGTTTAAGGAGGGATGAAAAGGTTTGGAAGAGCTGCTGTGGAGAGTGGGATAGTGAGTTGATAAGGGAGGTATAGTAAAATTGCCTAGCAGCAGTGAGGGCCCTTGGGGGAGCTAGGTAGCTCAGTGGATAGAGTGTTGGGCCTGGAGTCAGCAAGACCTAAGTTCAAATCTGGCCCCAGACACTGGCTGGTAATCTTGGTCACTTCACAGTTGCCTCATCTGTAAAATGAGCTGGAGAAGGAAATGGCCAACCTTTCCAGTATCTTTGCCGAGAAAACCCCAAATGAGGTCATTAAGAGTCGGACAGAACTGAAACGACTGAACAAGTGAGGGTCCAGTTGAGGTTATATAATAAATGTGTAGAGGACCCAGTCAGAAGGGTTATGGGATTTTCTCCACCTTCCTTCAGCAGCATCTCTGTAGGCACAAAGGTGATGAAGGGGGGAGTTATCCATGGCTGAGGCTTGGCTGGGCATAACTGGTGATATGATAAGGGGGTTAGGGATTCAAGAAAGAAGGACAAGGTAGAGTTGAATTGGTTCACTAAGGGATTGAGATGGGAGGAAGAGGAGAGAGTGGCCAGTACAGGGAAGGTAGCCTAGGAGAGAATTGATGGGTCAAAGTATTGGAGGTCACAGTGTGGGTAAAGAGTAGGGTTATATAAGGGAAAGTAGAGGGAGAGATGAAAAGCCAAAAGATTATGGTCAGATGAGAAGATTTCAGTATTATTGAACATGGAGGTGCTATGTTTGTGGGAGATGGCAAGATGGAGGGTATACCCAACCATCTTTGTATGTGACTGAGGTGGGGTGGAGGAGTAGCTCATGGGAGGGGACTAGGTTGAAGAACTGAGTGGTTCAGGTATTTGGGAGAGCATCAATATATATATATATATATATATATATATATATATATATATATATATATATATATATTGCAGTCTCCTAGGTAGAAGGACACAAGTTGGAGAGGAGAGAAAAATTGTGAGCTGAGTGCTGAGCTCACTGAGGAAGGAAGGGGAGTGATGGGGAGGGGAGGTCTGTAGATGACAGCTCTGTCTAATCAAGTTATCCCTCCCACCTTTCTTCTCCTTCATCTGCCTAGGGAGTCAACCCGTTGGAACAAATTATTATTTTTTTAATGGAAAGAAGGGCTCAGAAAAATCAACCAATACATTGACAGAGTTTAATGCAATTGTTCATTTTCAGAGCTCCCAACTGCACCCTCAGATCTTGTCCCACCGCAGTCTTCTCTTTCTTCTTCCTACATTGGGATGTCATTTTAAAATCTTTTCCTCCAAAACCAGCTCCCTTCTCCATTATAAAAGGAAGGAAACTGAGTCTCCCAGGAATCTGGGGATGGGGGCTAATGAATCCACCTTCAGCCCCAGCTCATCATACATGATTCCGTGGGCATTTAATGCCTTACCCCTTATGATTAAAGAGGGGAGAGATACTTTGAAATGCACGTCATTCTAAAACCTTCACCCACATTAAGAGGCTGGTTATGTGATGCCCAAGGTCACACAGGAAATTAGTAACAAAGCTAGGCTTAGATTTCACTGCTCTCCAGTTACTCATCAACTCGGTGGCCTCTGATTGCCTTTGTTGAATCAGAATGATTTCCTTCTCAAGGAATTTGCAGCCAAACCCCCAGGCCTTCCAGTTTCAGGGTTTAAAAAAAAAAAAGCCTAGGGAAGTTAAGGGAAAAAAAAACCACATTTTATTTTAACCGTAGTTCCTTAGCTTGTTTGTTAAAAGATTTAGGAATGGATCTCATTAAATAAGCTTCCTTCTTCAATTAGAGTTACCGACACTTGAGTGACTCTTTGGTTCATAACAATTCAATAAGCATTCATTAAGCACCTGCTGTATTTAAGGTGTCCTATTAGTACAAAGGATACCAGTCTCATGCCTTCAAGGTGCTTATGTTTTGCAGGGCATGGGGGGAGAAGGATACAAGTGCTACAGACATCCCTCAAAGATATAGGTTCCGTTCCAGACCACCAAAATAAAGCAAATATGGCAATAAAGCCAGTTGCATGAAGTTTTTGGTTTCACAGTGCATAGAAAAGTTCTGTTTACACTATATTGTAGTCTTTTTTTTCCTTTCTGTCGTTCTTTCTGTCTTTCTTTGTCTTTCTGTCCTTCCTCTTCTTCCTTCCTTCCTTCCTTCCTTCCTTCCTTCCTTCCTTCCTTCCTTCCTTCCTTCCTTCCTTCCTTCCTTTCTTTCTTTTTGGTGAGGCAGTTGGGGCTAAGTGACTTGCCCAAAATCACACCACTAGTAAGTGTTATGCATCTGAGGCTGGATTTGAACTCAGGTCCTCCTGACTTCAGGGCCACTGCGTCATCTAGCTGCCCCTAAGTTGTAGTCTATTAAGTGTGCAATAGTATTAGGTCTAAGAAAATATTGTACATGCTTTAATTAAAAATATTTTATTGCTAAAAATTTCTAACCGTCACCTGAGTCTTCTGTGAGTTGTAATCTTTTTGCTGAGGGAGGGTCTTGCCTCAGCATTGATGGCTGATGAGCGATGAGGATGGTGGCTGCTGAAGGCTAGGCTGGCTGGGGCAATTTCTTAAAAGAAGACAACTATGGTGTTTGCCACTTCTATTGACTGCTTCCTTTCACTTGAACGCTTAGAGGCCATTGGAGGGTTATTAAATGGCCTAATTTCAATATTGTGTCTCGGGAATAGGGAGGCCCAAGGAGAGGGAGAGAGATGGGAGAATGGCTGGTTGGTGGAGCAGCCAGAACACACACTTTTATCAATTAGTTTATAAATTAATATTTATCAATTAAATTCTCCTTCTTATATGGGTGCAATTTATGATGCCCAAAGCAATTACAATAGTAACATCAAAGATCACTGACCACAGATCACCATAACAGGTATAATAGGTATGAAATAGTTTGAAATAATGAGAGAATTACCAAAATGTGGCACAGACACATGATGGGAATGCGTGCTATTGGGAACATGGTGCCATAGAGTTGCTGGTTGCAGGGTTGCCACAAACCTTCAATTTGTAAAAAAAAAAAACTCAAACCAAACCAAAAACTCCTTCCCGTCTGCTAAGCACAGCAAAGCAAAGTGCAGTAAAACGAGGCGTGCCTATGTACAGATGCCTTCCGAGTAATTTGAGGAGAGAGAAGGTTCAGGGAGATCAGTGAAGGTTTCTTGGAGGAGGTGGCAGACAGCTGAGTTCAGTCTGATGTGGCTGTGTGAGAGATGATCTCTCAGAGGTGAAGCCTCCTCAAAGGGTCAATAGTTCTTGTTAATAGTTCTTGTAATGTTTTCAAAACCCTCCCCTGCTCAGACCCTGTTTTTAAGCATGCAGCAGAAAGAATAGCCCTACCCCCAGCCTGAACTGCTTGCCCTTGCAAAACTTCCTGCCTTTTCTTGTCTCTGTGCAAATTTGTGTACTAGATTTTCGAGAACAGATTGTGCCCCCTGAAAGCCCAGCCACTGGGATAAGGGGAAGGGGGTTAGGGAGGAGGAGTCGCGTTAGGGTATAAATAAGCCTTGATCTCTGTAACCAACTCGTACTCTCCTGGCTGGCAATGGCAACTAGGGGTGGTACCCTTTCTCATGAGAAAGCAATAAACTCCTTTCTGCTTTCAAGGTATCGAAGTCTTTGTTTTAATTTTGAGTAAGTGGTCTCTGTTCCACGCAGCTGAATTGTATAGCACACAAAGGGGATTAATATAAATAAGACTGGAAAGGTAGGTTTGTGGCAGATTGTGGAAGACTTTAAATGCCAGGCTGAGGAGTTTGTGTTCCATCCTGGAGGTAATAGGGAGCTACTGATAGTGTTTGAACAGGAGAGTGATGTGGTCAAATCTTTGCTTTGAGCAGAGTCCTAGCCAGTGAGAGATTTGTTCCAGGTACTGACATCTGGAAAGGCTCCATTTTCTTTGTGGGTAGAGGGTCTAGAGAGGGGAACCGTTCTTCCTGGCGTTTGAAATAGAGCCCGGGAAAAATCAGGCTTTGGTAAGGCCCATTTGGATTCAGATGGAGCTACACGAGTATGCCTTAAATCCAAATCATTCTGGCTCTCACTAATTGGCCAGTAAGTCCCAGCCCAAGCCTCTGTTGGTCATGGTTTGGGTTTTGATGGCTCAGAGTGAATAGCAATTATTTCTGTTTTAGCCAAAAACCCTAAGGGTCTTCCCCTCCCAGATTAATTTTTTTTTTTAGTAAGTAAAAGAAGCCTCTTTTGCTTCATTTCTTACCTGCCTTTAAGCACTGAATGGTACGTGTAGCCTCAGACAAACTGAGAGGTGGGAAAAGAGCTTAGCTTAAAATGGCCCAGACCTCCCACTGCATCCCTGCTCATCTCCTATGGTCCTGATCTATATCTTGCCACTGGACCCAGATGACTCTGGAGGAGAGAGTGAGGCTGGGTGACTTTGCACAGCCCTGCCTCACTTAAATCCAATTCATATGCAAGTCAAGACATCACCTTCCTGAGGTCATTGCTCCTTTTTGAGAATGAAGGACACACAATAACAACGACAACAATAACAACTCTTCCTGGCTGTGGTCTTCTGATGGCCTGGGCCCCTTTATGGGGTTTGTGGAGAAGGCAGTCCAGAAGAGAGTGAGGGAGCAGGGTGTCTGATTGTAGTGAGGGGTGGGGAGGAGGAGGAGTTAATGTGAGCTTCCTCTAATCCCTCCATAACTTTACCCGCAGTACAATAATTTTTCCTGTCCCTCCTTGCTGTCAAAATCCCTTTACCTTTCTACCTCTCCCCACCCTCTAATCTCTATGTGATTTGGCCCTACCTTTCCCAGTCTTTATATTTCTTTGCCCTCTGGAGCTTTCCTCCATGGTTAACCAATTCCCTTTTATTCTATATCTCATTCCCTCCTGTCTTTCCTATCTTCTGATTCTCGCCCAAAACTTGCCTTTGTCTTGAAGACACATTTCTTGCTTGTTCGTGCTTCATTCCAGAAGAGGATCAATAACATTCCATACCTGCCACGGCTAATTGCTCTTTCCCTCTGCACCTTGACCAGTGCCAGCCCCATCTCTGACACACAGGTCAGCAAGAGTAGTTGGCATATTCTTTCCTCCTCACTGCCACTTTCAGATCCTCGTTCTGCTCCCACCACTCAGCCACCACTTCTCCCTTTGAGTTTGTGCCATTCTGCCTAGATCCTTGTGGCAATCCTTTATAGATCCCCAGATCTCCTCTCCTGTTTCATTTCATGAGAAAGTAAGTTTCAATTAAGTGGTGGAGCCAAAAGCCAGGCTGAGAAGTGAGTAGAAGCCTGGGCTGTGGTTCCTCCCATGCAAATGACTCTAGGGTTTTAGCAGTAAAAGGGAAGAGATCCAAGGGAGTAGTTTAAGAGATTAGCCACTTTCAAACAAAGGATTTTGAAAGGTGGGGGAGATCTGGGCTTTAGGGATCAGAGAAGGGGCCTTGGTGTAGGTAGGGGCTGAAGATAGGAGAAAGAGGAGGAAATGATCAATGAAGTGATTTCCTGGATGCCATGGGAGGGTTTGGGATCAAGGGCACAAGTGGAAGGATTAGCATGGGTGATGAGAAGGGCCGCCTCAGCAGAGGACGAGTGAAGATGGAGAAGGGCAAGTTCTAGCAAATGAAAGGAAGAGCTCTCAACTTTCTGTGCCAACTTCTAGCCACCAGACATTTGGCTCTGCTAGTGTAAGCAACCCAGCAGCTAATCAATCAGTATTTATTAAGTGCCTCCTAAGCACCTTCCTAGGCCAGGAACTGTACTACAAACACCATGAATGAAACAGTTCCTACTTGAAAGAAATTTCCGTTCTGTGGGAGAAGCAAGAAGGGATGGACCTACGCACGTTCAGAAGAAATATAGAAAGAAGAAATACAAATAAATGTAAGGTAGCTTGAGAGGGAGGGCCACAGCCTTGAAGGGATCAGGAAAGGTTGCTAGAAGATGGTGCTTGTGCTTTGTCTTGTTGGAAGAGGATTCTCTGAGACAGAAATGAGGAGTAAGAACATTCCAGGCATGAGAGGCAGCCAGTGCCAAAGCATGGAAGTGTGTGAGGAGCAGTGAGGAGAGACTGGCTTGACACTGAGTGTGGGAGGGTGAGTAACGTCCAGTGAGGCTGGAAAGAGAGGGCGGCATAAGACTGTGAACAGTTTTAAAGCTGAACAGAGAAGTTTATATTTTATTCTGGAGACACTTGGGAGCCATTGGGGTTTATTGAGCAGGGAAGTAACACGGTTAGTCCTGGCTTTAGGGAAAATCCCTTTGGCAGCAGTGGGAGGGGAGACAGGCTTAGGTGGGGAGAGACTCCAGGCTGCCCAGAGATCCATGGTCACCGGAACATCAGACTCCAGAAATGGCCAAATGAACTGTCTCCGAGTTCACCTGTTTGGTGCCATCTTTTCAAACTTGTCTTTGGGACTTGTAGGAAAAACAGAACAGAAGAGACTCCATTTTATGTGCCATGTGGGAGGATGGGAGACAGGCAGGTGGGCAGTTGAGCTGACCTCTGGAGGCTGGCTCCCCAGTCCCCATTCCTCCAGGATGCTGGCAGACTTTGGCTTCAGGATGGGAGCATGTAGGCCATTTGCTTTTGACTCCAGATTATCCCCAGCTCAATCAGGGAGGAAAAGGAAGACAAGGCAGAGGTCTGACCCTCTAGCTGCTACTGCTCACCCCTTGAGCATGTCCTCCCCTCACATCATGAGTGTCCATGGGGATAACTATGAACAGAAACCCTTTGGCTACCAGTCTCCCTGTAAGTATGATTTATGCCTGTGTGGAAAAAGATTTGAGAAGAGGTTTGGATCCTTTTTAAAAGACAGGAGGCATCACCATTCTTCCATTGATAGTTGAGGCTTAGGGTAGGGGTGTGTATGAATCCCATTTGGATTTCCCTCAAACAGGGAGATTTACTGTGATCATATCCCCTAGGCCAACAAAAGTTTCTCATAATTATTTCTTGTAATTGGGTTCTCATAATTAGGAGATCATGTTATTATGGCCATGATTTATATGCCTCTAGACCTAATCCACATATGTCCTTGGGACAAACTAGAATCTAAGAAGGGGAAGGAAGCCTTATGAAGGTGGTTCTTGTACCAACCTCTCTTTGACCAGCCTCAGATGGGGTGACTAGAAATCTGGGGGTTGCCTTCTCTGCCCATTCCGCATAACATCAATGATACTAAGCTGACTGATGAACCCCAACTTCATCTCCTTTGTTCTCAAGTAATTTGTCCTTTTAGCTATGCTAAATCAGCATCAGGGTGTTCACAATGGTGATCCCAAATAGTCTATTTTGCACTAATTCCTGAGAGACTGTAAAAGAAGAAAGTTTAGATGGCCCACCTACTACGATGTTTCTGTTCTATCACTTTGCACCTTGAGGTTTTCCTCTAATATTCTTCATGTATCTTGTGTGTGCCCATTTCTCTACATGTTGATTCTGTCATTGGAACGCGAGCTCCATGATGGCAATGACTGTTTTTAACTTTATTTGTCTCTCTAGCACTTAGCCCAGGGCCTGGCACATGGTAAAGATTCAATAAATGCTTATTGACTGACTGATTGACTGGCTGGTGGTACGGTATTTCCATCAAGCTGAATCATTCACTTCTTCTCTCTTATCAGGCCTTCCTTCATGACAAAGAAACAAAAGTCCAGTCATAGAATCATACACTCAGAGCTGAAAGGAAGTAAACAAGGATTTACTAAGGGCCCATCATGTACCCCAGGCACTGTGCTCAGCACTTGCAAACGTGATCTCATTTGACCATCACAACAACCCGCCCTGTGAATCAGGTGCTATTATTATCTCCATTTAACAGTTGAGGAAATAAGAAAGACACAAATTCAGTGATTTGCCAAGGGTCACACAACCAGTAAGTGTCTGAGGTCAGATTTGAACTCGGGACTTGCTGACTCCAGGCTCAGCCTTTGGGACTTTAGAAACTATGAGGAAACTGAGGTAAGTTCCATGAAGATCTTGGATGTACAGGAAAAACACAAAACTGCCATGCAAAAATCCCATGGGCCAGTCTGGGGGCCACATGCCAGTGAGTATCTAATCAGATTTTTCTACCTTGTGTCATCCTGTCCACTTTGAGGTGAGGCGTTTCAGGGACCGTTCAGGACCACCCTCTAGAAGGATTCCTTCCTCCAAGTCAGCGGGACTGCAGCAGCCAACAGAGAGTCTTACACACAGTAGATACTTTGGTCTGTTTGCTAATGACGACATCTTTGCAAAGAGCTGTTTGCCACATGGAGGGCATTCCTGAGCTGGTGAGAACCAAAAATGCTGTTTTCTATTCTCTGGCTCTCCATGCGCTTCCTGAGGGTAAACATTTCTGTGGGCTGGAAAATTGCTGGTTCATTTTGGAAGGAGCTGATTTCACAATCCTGACCGTTGTCTCCACTGAAACAACCGATTGGACGTGACATCTGGGATTTCAAAAGTTTCCAAAGGAGTGACTCTCCCAAATGAGCCAGTTCAGTATGGCTCTGATGAAAAGGTTTTACTGCGATTTCTGCTTGCCATCTCTCTTCATCCTGCTTGTTATTCCGTGAATAGATAAAGGCTCTGGGCCATGTCCCCTATCTTCCATGATTAACAACTCACTGATTCTCCTTCCTATACAATTTATTCTCTGGCTAGGTTAAGAGGCAATACAATATAATGGATAGGGGTCTGGTCTTGGCATCAGTAAGACCTGCCTATGATACTAGTTGTGCCATCTTGGGCAATTCACTTAACCTTTCATGCCCCAGGCAACTTTCTCAGACTAAAAGTTACCAAAGAGTTGTTGATTTGTGTTGGTGGAAGGATTTTCTATATTGGAAGTTGCATTGGTGGAGGGAATTTCCTTATTGGAAGCTACACCCACGAGAAGAAGTCTTACCATCTGCTTTGCTGCTGCACCTAAGGACCAGGGACCTTTCCATCTGACTTGGGGCTGGCACTTTTCAGCTGCATGGTCTCCATTCTTAGAATGTGGGCTTCTTGAGAAGCAGGGAGCTTGCTTTTTACATTTGTATGCTCAGTGCTTTGCAGTGTTTTGTATATAGTAACCACTTACAAACTTAACATTTCTTTATTCATTCACAAAATCACAGATTTGAACACTAGCCTCTCCCCCTAGTCAAGATAGTTTCATTATGTCTGTTTTGAAAGGGAACAAGGGTATGATGGGGAAAAAAGAGGGTGATAAACACAGCAGTGATGATACTCCGAGGCTTAGCTCTTTGTGTGAGAGGTCAGCTCTGACACAAAAGACCTGGGTGTGCTTTGGGGAGTGCTTCCTTCTGTGGCTCACTGTCTCTACCTTCATGGGAATGTCCTTATCGGGTACTTCCCAAAGGTAACCACAAGTTCCCCTTAAAAGCACATGTGGTTTTGCAAGGTTCAAAATAGGAATGGCTTTATTTTCGAGTCAGTGAAACATCTAGGACTCCCATCTGAGCTTGTCAAAATGAAAGTTTCTAAAAAGTAACTCACCCCGGTGAGCACCCCTCCCCAGAGGCATGTGTGTGAGCGTGTGTGTGTGTGTGTGTGTGTGTCTGAGAGTGTGTATGTGTGTGTGTGAGTCTGTGTGTGTATATGAGAGTGTGTGTATGTGTGTGTGTGAGTCTGTGAGTGTGTGTGTATGAGAGTGTGTGAGTGTGTGTATGAGTGTGTGTGTGTGAGTGTGTATGAGAGAGTGTGTATGAGTGAGAGTCTCTGTGTGTGTGTGAGTGTGTGAGTGTGTGTGTGTGTGTGTGTGTGTGTGTGTGTGTGTGTGTGTGAGAACCACAGTGGCGGGCTGTTGGGCTTTGTTTCTTGACTGGGATCTCTCCCCTTCATCACTCCTCCATTCATGCCTCATGGCAGCTCTCCTCCAAGTCCGGCAGGAGGTAATGCTCCCTTGGTGCTCCCAAGAAGACGGCGTCAAAGATCCCGAGTTCAGATTCCAGCTTGGTCACTGAATGACTGGATGACCTTGGACAAGTCATTTCATCCCCCTGAGCCTCAGCTTCCTCATCTGTAAAGTGCTGGGGTTGGACTAGTTGACCTCTAAAGACCCTTGTAGCTCTAAATTCATGATTCCTCTCTTGCCGGCCTCTTTGCTACCTCCTGCAGTTCACCTCTCTTCCAGCAGATGGCGCCCGTTTCCCATCTCAGCTCAGCTCCTCATTCTACACTTCCCCGCTTTCTTGCAGATATTCGTTCTTTTCCCGAGAGGTCCAACTCACTGACCTGGCCTGGTGTGGAACCGGTATCTGAGCATTGCTTTGCAGCTCAAAAAGACACAACTGCAGTAGTCTTAAGCCATGTAGGGGCATGGCCCCCAAGGCTTCATGTAGTAGGTATAGGGGGGAAAGATGGGGGACCCCTGCATTCTACACTTCCCAGGTGCTTTGTATCTCCAGACCTTCTGAGCAGTACAGCTCCTCCTCATGACAGTGGATTTGGGGGTCCTGGGGAACATCCCTTGCTCCCTCTCCACTTGTCTTTCTGTCCCCCATATTCCTCTGAGGGCAGCTGGGCTCAGTTATTCTAATCATCGTGGGGCTGCTTTGTGAAAGATCTCCAAAAGAGAGGGTAGGGTGTGGATCTGGCTGCCCTCAACAGTGCTTAATAAATACTTGTTGATTGATTGCTAACCCAATGGAGGCTTTCATTCAACGGATGTGGGACACATCCACAGTACTCTATTAGGTATTATAAATGACTCTTCAAAGGGGCTTCAGTGTTCCCATCCATTGAACTCATAGATCCACACCTGTGCCATCTCTTCTCTGATTGTCAGCTGAGCACCTTTGGAAGGTTCGCTAACTCTTCTAAACAATTAGGATGCTAGTTTTGGAATAAAATGGACCTCAGGTTCAAATCCTGACTGCTATTCATTCCTTGCGTGCCCATGGGCACATCCTGTCCTATTTCTGGCCTGTCAAATGGAAGGGCTGGACAAGATGGCTCCTGCTGCCCATTCCAGCTGTGAATCTATGACTATGATCCCATGAACTTTAAGATCTTCCACCTCTAAATCCTATGATCATCGATAATGTCTGTAAAGTGCTTTGCAAACCTGAAAGCACCATATAAATGTTAGCTAGTATTATTGTTGTTGTGGACTATAATCTTAGAAATCAAAGGGAAATGAAAGATCCTCTTCTTTGGCCCTCTCCTTTGAACAATAAAACTCAGAAATGAAGCAAGTTGCCCAAGGCCGCTTGGTTTCCAGTAGAGTTGGATGGGACACCAGGCCTTCTGCTTCTCATCCCAAGGCTCTTTCCACTACATCATAGACCCAGGAAGAGGTGACATTCACATGGGATTTTACAAGTCCTTTCCTCAATGGGCAGAGGTTGGATCTATGGGAATTGTTTACAGGTGAGGCTTCTAGGTGTCAGGAGACTTGCTCACACTTATTATTATATTTTTATTATTTATTTGTTTGTTTATTATTATTATAACTTAAGGTAGGGTTAGAAAGCAGCTCTCCCCTGAGTTCTCTTTCTTTTCAACATGATGCTTCTTAGTGAGCTCTTTCCATTATATTCTCAACCATATTATGGAAGGTAATTACAATCTCACTTATTCTTTGAGAAATGAGCCCTTGATCTATAGAGCAGTTCTTTGGGGGGGGGAGTCAAGGGTATACAGGAGAGAAGAAGAAGGGGTACCATAGAAACCCTAATGTTTTGTTATGAAGTTTGACAAACTTACTTGATTTTTTTTAAACCTATGTTGGCCTTGGCTTCAGAAAGTTGCTGTGACCCCAAGTTCATAGTTCCCTTTATCCCCCGGACTTGTTTTTCCCAATGAAATGTTTGGATTAAGCCTGCTTTTCTAAGCCCTTTCTCAGGTCAGTGATCTCCCTTCTCATCTGGGAATTGATCTAATTGCCAGCACATAATTGTCAATATAGCTTTAAAAACAGCCCATCTTTCTGTTTTTCTGGCAAACCTCCGCTTTTTAAAAGCTTTAGTAACGTTGACACTATTTTTACCTGACTATACCCTGCTCTTCTACTCTCTGTTACTCTGCTGTACAACTTCCAACCCATTTCTGGGGTTGTTCATTTGTACATCACAGATCCCTGCTAACAACCTTAAGAAATACTCTAGAGAAATCTGAGTGTTCTGCCCGCTGAGGGAGCCCAGAATGGTCGCTCTGACCCAGAGCACCTGGATCACTTCCAGAGAGAAAGAGTCAGTGACACCTGGGCTCTAGTCTTACCTGTGATACATACTAAATGGGTGGCCCGAGAAAGTCACTTAACCTCTCAGTGCTTGAGGCCAGATGTGTCTGACCTTCAGTCCACAACACTCCTGAGTGCCTAGAACCAGATTAAAATGTGATTGGGAAATATTTAACAACACAAGTAAAAGTAGAGTATAGCATAGATGATGTTAGTATGTGCTTTTCTAATACTAAGTTACAGGGATGCTTGTTTACAGTTCAGTGCCTCCATTTCTATTTGAGTTTGATACTGAGGATCTGGTTAATTCTCAAATTGAGAAGATGCTGACCTCCACTGGAACAGAGAGTTCCTTATGCCAATGAAAACACAGGTACAATCACTATTCTTTTTACAAATGAGGAGGATGAAGTTCCGAGAATGTAACTGACTTGTCCAGAGTAACAGGGCCGGTATGCTTCCATCTGCATTCAAACTCCATTCTTTCTCTGCATGTGGATAGCATTTTCCATCATGAGTCTTTTGGAATTGTCTTAGATCATTATATTGCTGAGAAGAGCTAAGTCTATTAAAGTTGGTCATCACACAATGTTTCTGTTACTGTGTATGACATTCTACGAGTTCTGCTCACTTTACTCAGTATCAGTCCATACAAGTCTTCCCAGGTTTTTCTGAAGTCTGCCTGCTCATTATTTCTTATAGCACAATAGTATTCCATTACATTCATATACCACAACTTGTTCAGCCATTCCTCAATTGATGGACATCACCTCAATTTCCAATTCTTTGTCACCACAAAAAGCACTACTATAAATATTTTTGCACATGTGGGTCCTTTTCCCTTTTTTATGATCTCTTTGGGATACAGACCCAGTAGTGCTATTGCTGGATCAAAAAGTAAGCACAGTTTTATAGCCCTTTGGGCATAGTTCCAAATTGCTCTCCAAAATGGTCAGATCAGTTCACAACTCCACCAACAATACATTAATGGGGAACCTCTCTTTAAAGCAGTAATAACAAAGAGCCAGACTGGCTCCATCACAATTAGGGCATGTTAACCCAAGTCCATTTATTATTTTACGTGGGATGCTATAGATATAATTGACCTGTGTAATCCTGTAAGGCCAGGGTAGAAGCTGACGTGATTGAGATTGCTGGCTCCTCCACATGTCAGCTTTGACCCAAAATCTTTTTCACTCCTCAGGGACCTGAAGAGAGTTTGGGACCACGTGTTTTCTCTCTCAGAGCAGGAAGCTGGAAGGTCAGCATTTCTCTTCCTTCAAGCTTTCAACTACTCTGTCTTCCATGAAGTTGAAGATGGTTGAGTAATCAGTCTCCAGCAACGAGGTGAGTTTTATGCAGATGACCTTTGAGCCAGCAGTTACAATTAATTTTAACAAAACATTTGGCAATAAAGTTGATCATATCATTCTTATAGAAAAGATGGGGAGATTGGGTTAGATGATATCAGATGGATTCACAAATGGCTGAATGGCTGGATTCAATGAGAGGTCATTTATAATTAAGTATATTATTATATCATTCAATATATTATTAAATAAGAGGTGGTGTGCTCAGTAAATTCACAGATGACACAAAGCTTGGAGGGATAGCTAACACACTGAATGACAGAGGATTCCAAAAGATCTTGAAAGGCAAGAGAATTGGGTTAAATATAAAGATGAAATTCAATAGAACCAAATGTAAAAGTCTTACACCTGGGTCCAAGAAATCAGTGTTATAAGATAGGGGTTACACAGGAGTTAGCTAGAAAAAGATCTTGGGGTTGTAGTGGCTGCAAGCTCAGTATGAATCAGCAACGGGAGGAAGCAGCCCCAAAAGCTGATTGGATCTTGGGCTGCATTGAGCGCTATTGCTTCCAGAAATGTCACAGTCTGATGGTCCTCTGCCCTGTCAGACCACAGCTAAAGTACTGGGTTCTGTCCTGGTGCTGCAGGTTAGGAGGGACGTCGAGAGGCTGGAGGGTGTCCAGGGTGGCCGACAGGTACAGTGAAGGGCCTCGATTCCGTGTCACATGAGGAATCATAGAAGAACTGGGGCTGTCTAGCTTGGAGAAGACCATACATGGGAATAGCGCTTCATCTTTAAGATGCAAGATGAGACATGGTGGGCAGGTGAGGATGAATTATAGTTTGTAGTTTTAGCAAATGGTTATAAGAGCACCTCCCTGCTAGGGCTGAGGTGATAGACGTAAAGTACTTTCTTAACCTTAACATGCCATATAAATGGCGGCTCTTGGGAGAGAGGTAGGGTGAGTCAGTGAGAGGAGCCTGAGTTTGGAGTTCTAGTTGGAGGGCTGTCTCTGACATTGCCTGTGTGACCTTGGACAAGTCATTTCCCCTCTGTCCTCATCTGTATGGTGAGACATTGGAGGAGTTATGAGTTTTCCTTTGCTGACATGGGTTCTCGACACCTGTTCTCACAGCCACTGTACTCTTAAATTCAGGCCTACTTTTCCCATGGACTTGGTGTGTATTTATTTGTGTGAGAAGGCACCCTAGGTTGGGTATTGGAAATGCTTTGTACCAACGTTGTACTTTTTACTATATCCTTTCTAAAAATAAAATAAAATAAAATAAAATTAGGAGTTGGACTTGATCTCAGAGGTCTCTTCCAGCTCCAAATCTATGCTCCCATGATTGCTGAGGCCTCTTCCTGCTATATAGTATTGGGCAGGTCACTTTGCTCCTCTGGGCCTTAGTTTCCTCATATGTAAAATGAGTAGGTGCCTCTGAGGCCCCCTGCAGTTGCAGAGCTAGGCTTCTATGACTTGGAAGAGCACCTTCAACTTCATTTCGTGATAGCAATCCCTTACAGCAAGTCCAAGGCCTGGGAGGGTTAGTGAGTGCACCCCAGTGCCTGAGGACACACACACACATACACACTCACACACAGTCCCATTGTCTTCCTTTGGCCTTTGGCCCCAAGCACTCATCCATCTCTTTCTTCCCGGGGGATACACGTGGCCTTCTAGGGAACACCTGCCTGTGGAGTCTGAGCAGAAGACCCAGGGGCCACCCTTCTCTGTTTACAGCTACCAGTGTGGAGGGTTGCTAGAAGGCCTTCCCTTTCATGCCAACAGGGAAGCTGTGGGGAGGCTGGAAACAAACCTCCTGTCTCAACACACTGACCCCGGAGGTTACATCAGCCCACAGCTATGGAGGAAGTGGCTTTCATTGAGTGTCTTCATCTGGTGGTGTTTTTATTATTGTCCCTCTCTCAACCTCTGAGGGCTTCATGCAGTTTACTAGAGAGTTTTCCCACCCAGGGAACTGATGTGGAGTCCAGCCTGAGAGGGATCATCGGTCCCACTCAGGCCAGGGCTGGGCACTGGCTGGTGAGACGTGGAAGGTCATTTTCCTCCTGCCTCTGGCTGCCTTTGGACACAGGTGAATGTTCAAAAAGGATCCCTTCTCCCCAGCCTTGCCAGCTTCCCAGGGTTGAGTGGCCTGGTGGTATAATCCAGGGTTTCTTTGAGAAACTCAGAAGAGCTTCATCCCAGAGGAAGGCAGGACTAGAGGACAAGAGGCCCCACTCAGAAACTCAGTTCAGGGGTGATGGCTGAAAGGTGGAGAATAGCTAACACACCGGCTAGATTGCCAAGAGCGCTCAGTGCTCTGGGAATCGGGCCTGCCCCAGATTCCATCCCTGCCCCACACTGCCTCGGTCACCTGGGACACCTGGGACACCTGAACTACCCTCTACAGCTCTCAGTTTTCTCATCCATAGACTGGGTGAGATGGACTAGAGCAGGGGCTTCTAACCTGTGCTCCAGAGACCCCCAAGGAGTCCGTGGGTAGATTTCAGGGGGCCCCTGAACTAGGATGGGAAAAAAAATCTTTCTTTTCACTAACCTATAACTGAAATTGAGCATTTCCTTGGGTTATTTAAAAACCTCCTTCTGAGAAGGGGTCCCCAGGCTTCAGCAGACATTGCCCTCGAGAGGTCCAAGACACAAAAAGGGTTAAGTTTATCCTTGACTGAAGGATTAATCGTTCAATCATATGTGATTTCCTTCCAGCAGAATGTTAGCTTCTTGAGGGCAGGTGCTGTTTTGTCTTGTCTTTGTACTTCTAATGTTTAGCATGGTCCTTGGCACATACTAGGCACTCAGTGCATGTTCCATTGGGACTTAGAATAGGTGTTAGTGACTCTGGGTACTTCAGTGATGACCTTAGCCCACCCTCCCTTATTTTGCAAAGGTGGAAATTGAGACAGAGGTTAAGTGACTTGCCCAGAATCACACAGCTAGTTAGTGTCTGAGGTGGGATTTGAGCCCAGGTCTTCCTGACTCAAAGGCCATTAGATCAGAATTCCTCTGGTGCACCAGGCTCTGAAGACTGAGGCAGGAGTAGGGAGTCAGGGGCCATAGTAGAGGCTTTAAGCCAGCGACGTAGATAAGAAAACCAGAAGAAATGACCGCCAGGGACATGTGAGAAATAACCCACACAATCTGCTGCCCTGGATCTTTGGCCTTTGGGGTGGTAGCATGCCTTTCTCTTTCTCCCCCCATTTGCTTATTTTGGCTTGTAGATGGATATTGCTTCTTATCGAGGTCCTAGACTCCCTTCTTTATCTTCCTTGAAACTGTCAACCTGCTGTTCCTAGAGTGAGGTCTGACCACATCACTCCCCGGGCCTCAGTTTCTCTTCTGTAAAATGAAGGGGTTGGACTAGACAGTGTGTGGGGTCCGTTCTGGCCCCAGATCTCTTTAATCCAGTCCTCAGAGCTCCATGGTCCTTTGCTGCCTTTCAGCACAAGTCCGGATTCCTTTGGCATTGAAAGTCCTTCACAGTCTGGCTCTCACTGACCTTCCCAGGCTTCTCACACACACTTGCTCTTTATGAGCTGTGTTTTAGCCCAGCTGGCCGGCTTGATCCTGCCTCAGTGAGTTTGTCTAAGCTTCCCCCCAATACTGGGGTGTACTCCCTCCTCCTCTTCACGTCTGAGCCCTGTCATTTCCCATAGGAAGCTTATCCTGATACCTTCAGGTGATGGTGCCCCTCCCCCTTCCCCCACTTGCAGATCACTTGGGTTGTATTTTGTATTTAATTGTTTGTGAATATGTTGTTTTCCCAACAGAACATAAACAGGCTGGGCCTGTTTTACTTTTGTCTTTGTATTGCCCCAGTATAGTGCCTGGCACACAGTAGGTGCCTACTATTTATCTTCTGGATTAAGTCACTTTACAGCAGGTTCAACGAAAACAACCAACAGGAGCTTCAGTTCTTTGAGGGTGCACAGCCCAGCAAATCCAAACAGAAAGAGATGAGGGGGCCTAGTCCTCAAACCAGCTCCCCCCACCAAGTCACACACCCCTCTGCTCGTCCTTAAAATGTGACGGGCCCCAAAGCGGTTACAGGCAGATGGGAAAAGCCCTCCGCCTCCTTGGGCCTGTGGTTGGCCAAAAGAGGCTTTAATGAGAAAAATCCTCAGTCATTTTGGTCAGGCCCAGGAAGCCAGCCGGCTCGGGCCTGCTGACTCAGCATCAGTGACTCCAGCTCCCAGGGCCCCCTTAACCACATCAGTGAGCCTGGCGCTGCCGAGAGACATAAACATAGACCCTGGTGTGGATATCAGCTCTGGCTGGAAAGGGGAGAGTTGAGGGGACGGGGAGGTGGGGGTAGGGGAGAGGAGAATGAGGATGGGGATAATGAGACAAATTATGAAGACGTGCAAAGCAGTAGATGCCTTCAAGTACAGGAATCCAGTGTACCTGCCCCAGGGCCCAGGCAGCCCAGAATGGGGGAGGTCGATGAGGTCCTGCTTTGTACAGAGCACGGTACAGGAATGGCAGCTGGGCTTGGTAGAGAGAACCCTCTGGAGGAGGAGTGCCTGGTTTTTGACTCAGTACTACTAATTTCATGTTGTTCCCCTTGCAAACCATGTGTCTGGCCCAGCCGATCTATTTTTAGTTTTCTTTACATGACATTCTATTTATCTCCCACCTCCACACCTTTGTATAGGCTGTCCCAAATGCTTGGAATATTTTCTCTCCTTGTTTACATGAACAGGACGATGTAGTAAAGCAACATGAGCAGAGAAACATGGAAACCAGCTGAATGAGGTCAGTTTAACAGACCTCCCGGGAGCCCCTCACAAGGACCAGAGTTGTTGCTGGACTTGTAATTGGAGCTGGGAATAGATCAAGTTAGGATCTTTGGGGCTAATGTAACTTATTCATGGAAGCATGTACAATCCCTGTGGTGTAGATGGATGAACATTGGACCTGGAGTCAGGAAAGACCTGGATTTCACTCCTAACTCTGACCCTTCCCTCCCCCACCCTCCACTCAACTGGTATTTTTTCCCCCAGAAAAATGATGTAACCTTTTTTTTGAGCCTCTGTTTCCTCATCTGTGAAGTGGGTATAATTATACTTGCATTACTTGCCTTACTAAGTTCTTTTGAAGAGAGAGCTTGGCACTTCTTAAAGTTCTATTAAAGGCAGTAGGGTATAGGATAGAGGGCTGGTCTTGGGGCTAGGCTGTCCTGTCTCTGACAGTCATTTAACTTCTCAGGCAAATCTCTGATCCTGTAAGTTATGGATGTGCTGCTCACGGGCATAGGGGGAGGGAGTTCCCCACACAGATGGGCTCATGAGTTCAGACTTCCCTCAAACCACTAGATGAATCTATGTTGTTATTCTTTACTAGTAGACGCTTTCTTGGACACGCTGTAAGCAGAGTGCATACAACCGGGAAGTGGTGCCAGGCTTCCAGGTACTCCATGGTGGACTCCATTTAGGCAATCTAGAAGACAAAGACTCTCCCCCCTCCCCCAACACATCCAGACCTGTCATTTCTTTTCTTTTTTCTTTTTTTTTTGGGTGAGGCAGTTGGGGTTAAGTGACTTACCCAGGGTCACACAGCTAGTAAGTGTCTGAGGTCGGATTTGAACTCAGGTCCTCCTGACTCTAAGGCTGGAGCTCTATCCATTGCACCACCTAGATGTCCCAAGACCTATCTTTTTATTGTTCTAGGGAACTTCTTGTAAGAAAACTCCCTTCACCAATGCTGATAGGTATAGAGCCTGCCTGAATCTGAGCCGACCATCTGCTAGGCCAGTGGTTCTCAAAGCGTGGGTTGGGCAGGAGTGTGCAGGAGTCAATACAGTACTGGCTCCAGTCTGCTAGTTCTTAAATTTTCATTGTCAGCATTCACAACTCAGAAATCACCATGCATTGCCAATCAGGGCTTGAATTATTGTTTTGTTGATTGTCCAAAGTTAAGAAGGTGATGGGAACACCACTAATAATGAGATTAAACTCAAAAGTGGGCCAGGGTACATTTTTTCCAGAGTAAGGAAGAAAACAAGCATGTATTAAGCACCTTCTATATGCCAGGCACTGTGCTTAGCACTTTACAAATTCTACCTTATTTGGTTCTCACAACAGTCCTGGGAGGTAGGTGTTATTATTACCCCAATTTTATATGTGAAGAAATAGAGGCAGACAGAAGCTAAGTGACCTGCCCAGGGTCACACAGCTAGTAAGTGTCTGAGGCCAGATTTGTACTCAGGTCGTTGTGCCTCCAGGCCCAGCGCTCTACTCACTGGGTCACTGAGATGTCTCCAGTGGTTAAACTTTGCCAGTGCAGATCTGTGGGGGTCCTGGAGATCCTTTCAGGGGGTCTATGTGATAAAAACTATCATAAGATGTTCTGATTTCTACTACCGTAAATATCTATAGATAGAGTCCATGTGGACAAAAGCTCTTTGGGGTCCTCAATAATTTCTAAGAGCATGAAAGGTCTTGAGACCAAAACATCTGAGAACCTCTGTCCTCTGCCCTGCTTCTAATTCCATCCCAGAGACTAATGGAATTAGTCTTCTTACTTATTTATGTATTAATTAATCCATCCATTTATTTATTTATTGTTTTTAGTTCTCAACATTCTCTTCTATAAGATTTTGAGCTCCAAATTTTCTCCCCTTCCTTCCAATCCCCCATCCACAAGATGGCATGCAATCTGATATAGGCTATAGGTGTATGATCATATTAAACATATTTCCATATTAGTCACATTGTAAAGAAAAATTAGAACCAAAGGGAAAACCATGAGAAAGAAGAAACAAACAAACAGAAAGAGAAAATAGCATGCTTCGATCTGCATTCAGACTCCGTAGTTCTTTCTCTGGCTGGATAATAGTTCCATCATGAGTCTTTTGGAATTGTCTTAGATCTTTGTGTTGCTGAGAAGAACTAAGTCTGTCAAAGTTGGTCATTGTACAATGTTGCTGTTACTGTGTACAGTGTTCTCCTGCTTCTGCTCACTTCACTCAGCATCAGTTCAGGTTAAAGTCTTTCCAGGTTTTTCTGAAGTCCACCTGCTCATCATTTCTTATGGAGCAATAGTTTGTTTTAGTCTTCTTGACTGTTGGACTGAGAGACTGTCCCAGGTTTCAGAGTAGAGTTTGGAGGAGTCCCCCAGATGTCGCCTAGGCCTTTCATATCACAGATCTCAGGGGTGTGAAGACTCCCCTACAAAGAAGCCTATGGAAGGAGGTGATGTGTGAAAAATGTTTGCTCTTGTGCAGAGCAAGGTTCAGCATGTTTGGGCCTTTAGGCCTAGTTTGTGTGCTTGGGGAACAGAGAGATTTGAAAGTGCTTCTTCTAAAAGAGGCTGCCCATGGCTTCTGTCTTTAAAAAGAAAATTAGAAGAGCATGTGCAGCATTGGGAAGAGACATTTTCTTTCTCTTTGGGGGGGCATGACCACAAGTAATTTTCTTGTCATGACAATTGACCATACTCAGAGCCAGCTCAGTGGAAACCACTTCCTCACAAACTTGGTGAATGGGGGCCAGGGACCAGCATGGAGGGAGGGAGTGTTTTGCTTTGAGTCTTAAGTCAAAATCCTTTTTTCCCCTGACCTGAGTTGGTGAAATTTTCTCTGAAATGGACCAACCCATAATGCGGAAAAAATGCTCCAAGTCACAACCAATAAAACAAATTCAAATCAAAGCAGCTCTGATGTTTTACTTCATGTCCATCAACCTGAGAAAGACGACTAATGATGGATCGTTATCTAGGTCATACCCACTAAGTGTGGGCATCCCACAGGGCTCTGTCCTGGACTTCTCTTCTGTCTATACAATTTCACTTGGTGATGTCATTACTTCCCATTAATTCAATTTCCGTTGTTATGCTGATGATTATCAAATATACTTATCCGGCCCTAACCTTTCTGCTAACTTCGTCTTGCGTCTTCAACTGCCTTTCAGACACCTCAAGAGGGATCTTAAACTCTTAAGGGATCTTATACTCCATGTCCAAAACTGAACTCATGACCTTTCCCCAAAACCTTTCCTTCCAAAGTTCCCTATTATTGTCCAGGGCACTTCCATCCTCCCCGGTGCCCAGGTTCCCAACCCAGGTATCATTCTCAATTTCTCCTTGCTATCTTTTACCCACCATGTCTAATCTGTGGTTTAGGCCTATTTCACCTGTGCAGCCTCTTGATGATTTCACCTGTGCAGCCTCTCTTGTCTATTTCACCTGTCCAGCATCTCTTGTCAATTTCACCTGAGCAGCCTCTCTTGTCTATTTCACGTGCATGCCATCTCTTGTCAATTTCACCTGCAGAGTCTCTTGTTGATTTCACCTGTTCAGCCCCTCTCCAATATGCCCCTTTTTTCCTCTGATGTGGCCCCCACTGTGCACAGACCCCTATCACCTCATGACCTGATCATTACAATAGCCTGCTAGTTGGCCTGTCACAAATTTCTCCCCACTCGAGTTCATTCTCCACTCAGTTATCAAAGTGATCTTCCTGATGGGCAAGTCTGGCCATGTCACCCCCTTATTCAACAATCTCAGATGGCTCCCTATCACCTCCAGGATCAAATGTAAATCCCTGTTTGTCATCTAAAGCCCTTCACAAACATTCCCCTCCCCCTTCCCGGTCTTCTTACATCTTACATCTCCCATGTACTTTTTGATCCAGTTGGCCTCTTTGCTGCTTCTGGGACAAGACACTCAGGGCATTTTTGCTGATTATCCTCATTCCTGGAACACTCTCCCTCCTCCTCTCCTCGTCCTGGCCTCACTGGCTTTCTTTAAGTCCCAGCTAAAATCACACCTTCTAAAGGAAGCCTTTCCCAATCCTTCATAATTATTGTGCTTTCCTTCTATTGATTATTTCCTACTTATTCTTATATAGTGTTTTTGCACATAGTTATTTGCATGCTTTCTCTCTCTTTAGACTTTTTGAGGGCAGAGACTGTCTTACCTTTCTTTACGTCCCCAGCACTTGGTATAGTGCCTGGCACATGGTAGGTGCTTAATAAATGTATATTTACTGTCTACTGATTGACTGACTTGTCAGTATTGTGGTGACTGTGGCCAGCCAGCCATACCAATATTTTGTTTTTGGAGCAGTGGATTAATCTAACATTTCTGGGAAACTATTTAGAACCATATAAGAAAAGGCACTAAATCATTCATACTCTTTGACCCATCAATCCCTTATTGGACATTTATTATTTTAAATTATATAAGTGAAAAATACATTTACCCAGTATCACCTTTTAAAAAAATATAAATGCTGTTAAATTTTTTTTTTAGGCAATTGGGGTTAAGTGACTTGCCCAGGGTCACACAGCTAGTAAGTGTCAAGTGTTTGGTCTGAGGCCAGATTTGAACTCAGGTCCTCCTGACTTCAGGGCCTGTGCCCCATCCATTGAGCTAGCTAGTTGCCCCAAGTTAAATTTTTTTCCACCTAGTGGTCTGAACAGACTCTGAATGAGAGGGTAAGGTGGTGCTTATAGAAACCAATATCTTTATGAACAACCATAAGAGTGGTCCGGATCCACCAAGAAAAGAGAGTATGTTTTCTCTTTTGATTTTCTTCCAGGGAGACAACAGAAAGGTCTTTGCCTTACTACCTCACCAGATTCTTGAGAAGAAATTAATTTCTAAAGCTTAAAGTGTTATGAAATGTGAGTTATTATTATTGGTTAAATTCTGTAAGTTAATTCTGTAATTCTGTTAAATATCTGCTACCTGCCTGGCGCTGTGTAAGCCACCAGTACTACAAAGATGAAACAGTTCCAGTCCTCAAAGAACTTAGCAGTGTGGTGCAGAGGCTAGAACACTAGACTTGGAGAGAGACCTGGGCTCAGAGGGTCAGCTAGCTCTGGAGACACTTACTAGCTGGGTGATACCAGACTAACCATTTAACTCTCTGATCCTCAGTTTCCTCATTTGTAAAATGGGGAGAATGGGACTTTCCTTTCGGGGTTGTTGTGAGGATAAAAATGAGGTAATGTGCTATATAAATGCTGGTTATTTTTCCATTATTATTCTGTGCTGCAGTTGGGGCCGTGTTGACTAGTAAGGGCACAGAGACCAGGCAAGTCTCTGTTGGGCCATTCAGGTAAACGTGGCCTCACCTCTTGGCCTGGCCAGGCCCCTTTGCCTGAAGAGAATATATTAGCATTAGATTAAAGAGCCAATCTCATAAACATGTGTGATGGGGCATTGACCAATCAAAACATACCAAGCATTCTTTGCTGAAGGATTGGGAAATGGGATCGTTTTGGAATCATTCTTTGGCAACGCACTCAGGCCGAAGGAAACAAACACGGTCCCATAATTATTTTTTAACGGGGCCAGGGAACCATTCCACCTCCTTTCTGACATCCCATATTGATTTCAGAGCCCAGGGAAGTTCAGGGATGTGTTTTGTGTTCTGAGGGCAAAAAGCTCATGTCTGTTTAATTTCACAACACAGGCTGGAAGGCCTTGTGGGACGGGGTGTTGTTTTTGTCCACTGGGTCGTTCCAGGTTCCCGAAGAATTCAATCCAGAAGCTGCCTTCAGCTTTAAGAAATCACATTTCCATGTGGGTCTCTGGTCCAATGTCTGCCTAAGCAGATTTTTGTGTTTTTGACGCTCTGTCCTCCAGCAAGAGTGGTTTTGGGCAATCCATCATGGACATTCATCACAGGCTCTGGCTTCAAGCCCTTAGAAAGGCCTCCCTGCCATTGGCTTCAGGGGGAAAGTTGATGGCTTAAAGGTTTTGGGGTTGATGTGGAGTCAAGCCCCAGATTTATAGCTCGTGGTCAATCATGGTAGAGATGAGACGTGGGCTCCTTAGGTTCACTCTCACGTGTGGAATGTTCTTTGTGGGGTGTGTGTGTGTGTGTGTGTGTGTGTGTGTATGCGTGTGTGCAAAAGGAAAAGTCTCCGATTCGTCCAATATAATGACTAACTCACCCAGGCTATCTCAGTGTGTCTCATCTCCCTAGTAAAACATCAGAGGCAGTACTGACTTCTCATGACCTTCATTGGGAGTCCAGGGATAGACACTGAAGAAGTCACAGTTGTATCAGGAAGAGCTGATTTCAGATGTGGCCACAGATACTTACGAGCTGAGTGACCCTGGACAAGTCACTTAACCTCTATTTTCCTCAGTTTCCTCATCTGTAAAATGGGGAGAATGATAGTTCCTATCTTCCAGAGTTGTAAGGATAAAAATAAGATATTTGTAAAGCACTTTGCAAACCTTGAAGTACAGTATAAAGCTAAGTTATTGTTGTTAATTTTATGTGTTTTAGTTGAAGAAGGCTTGTGTTGTCTCTCAGGCTAGAAAAGAAAACATCTCCTGAGGCTGATAACTGGTGGAGGAAACTGGCTCCAGGGGGTTTGTGCTGGATTGTGGGGCAGTTACTGAGTACATTCCTCATAGGCACTTAATCATCTAGTGGTAGTACAACAAGTTGCTGTAGCATATTATTGTATCTTAAGGCTGGGAGGCAGCTGGTGTGGTGGGTTGAGAGCCAGCCTCAAAACCAGCACAGGGAAGTCCAGTGCCTGTCACTGGAAGGTTAAGGGATCCTGGGAAAGCACGGAAGCTCCCAATGTTTTTGTTCAGTTGTGTCTGACTCATTTGGGGTTTTCTTGGCAAAGATACTGAAGAGGTTTGCCATTTCCTTCTCCAGCTCATTTTACAGATGAAGAAACTGAGGCAAATAGAGGCAAAGTGACTTGTCCAGGGTCACACAGCTGAGGTTGGATTTGAACTGAGAGGCCAGCTCTCAGCTCCAGGCCCAGCGTTGTATCCACTGGGCCACCCAGCTGCTCCAGGGAAGTCTCTGAGAATAGAAGCCAATCTATTCTTCCTTACATCAGTGAAATCACAGGTCCAGTCTCTATCCCTCTCTGTTGTTCTGACATTACCTTAATTTCTAAATATGTTCCTGTTCTGTCTTCTACCCAAAGAGACATCCTTTGCAACAAAAAAAGAAGAAAAGGACAACAAAGCACTTTAGTAAAACTAGGCAAATCCAATCAAATCTGAGAGTGTGTGCAGTGTTCTGTACCCATAGTCCACTTCCACCAAGAAGGGAGGAAAGGGCACGTTCTCATTCCTTTTCTGGGGCCAAGCTTGGTTGTTACAATAATACAATGTTCACCTTCCCTCTTCCTTCCTTCCTTCCTTCCTTCCTCCCTTCCTTCCTTCCTTCCTTCCTTCCTTCCTTCCTTCCTTCCTTCCTTCCTTCCTTCCTTCCTTCCTTCCTTCTTCATTGTTGTAGTTGTCTACATTCATTATCTGGTTCTACTAACTTCACTTGTTGCATAAGTCTTGAATTTTTCACATTCATCATTACTAATGGATTAGCACATTCATGTATCACCATTTGTGTGATACTTTATTTCCAGTTCTTTATCTCCTGCAAAACTGAGGTTATGACTTGAAGTTATGACTCTTGGTGTGTCTGGGATCTTTCATTCCATTGTTGAGGTGTATGCCGCAGGTCAACGCTCTAAGCCTCTAATTTGTAGAATGTTGCCTGAGTGAATGTAGAGGTAGCTGCATAAATGAAATCACAAACAATGAAAATGACCGAAGGTTCTTTCGAGGTAGAATCTGCCAAGGGAAATGAGGATGCTTAGGAACCACAAGGCATGCTGGGTAGATGGAGGGACTTGCCCAATTACTGACTGACTGTGTGAAAGTCACTTATTTACTCTGAGCTTCAGGAGAGTCTGCAAGGAGTCCACACATTGGGGACAGATTGCGACTTTCTTGGTGGAAGAAGTTCCTCTGTGAATGAAGTTTGTATGTTGGTGCTGTCTTGTAATCTTGTTCCTATTCCAGCCTGCCATTCCTTGGGGGCAAGTCCCATGTCTATCCAAACTGTTGCTCTCCATTATCCAGCATCATCCTCTGCAAATAGAAGGTGCTTAAGTATCAACGAACTGTGTTTGTATTATTTTGTATTTACTTCTCTAAGTGCAGAAATTTTGTGTTTGAATCCTTACCAGCTCACATAGGACCTAACCTGTAGTTAATTCCTTAAGAAAGGCATGTGGAATCAGTGCATTTTCTTATTGTATCCCCAAGTCCAGTCCATATCCCCATCCACTTATTGGGTAATGCTATTACCCCCTATAGATCACTCTCTGTGGCAGCTCATTATTAAACAGGAAGCTCCATGAGATGAGAACATCTTTGTATCGCTCTCTCTCTTAGCACCTGACCAGGGCCCTGCACACAGTATGTGCTTAATAAATGCGTGTTGAATAATTAGTTATTGATGATTGAGTGCCCTCGTGGTGCCCCTTGGCTGCTCAGATGTGCCTTCTCTGCCAGCCCCTTAAAGCTTCCAACTGTTTTGTATGCCTCCTGCCCTTCCTCAACTTGCACTGCTCCACAGCCCCCATTATCCTCTTATCCAAACGTGTCTGGGCCCCTCTACTTGTTCCTGCTGGCTGTAGGCTTGGAAAGTGGTCTGACAAATTAGGCCTGTTGATGTGTTAATGGGTGACTCTTTCCCAGTTAATGTTTAAGGTTCCTTTAACAGGAAACTCCTGGAGACAGGCGGTCTCAACCAAAAAGAAAAAAAATCTCTAATGATGAGCTTTCAGGTATCCAGAGCGTGCCAGTGGGAGCATTTCCTAGTGCCCCTCCAGCCATGCCACATGGGTGGCCATCTGCTTGCCCTCAGCTTAAGATCTTCCATGCCCAGGTGCACTTGATGAGATGTCCTAGCCCAGTAAAATGGTGATTTTGGGAGCCTTTGGGTCTGTTTCACATTAGAAACAATAGCACTAATAACAAAATGCTTTGTTTGGCAGCAGCTCTTCAAAGCATTTTCTCCTGGTGAACTTCTCAGCTAATAATAGGTCCCCATATACAGTACAGTGACATTTCCCCAGCTCTTCTTCTCAGATGTGCAGAACACCAAGTTGGAGCAGGGACTACTCCTGCCCTCCTCAAGTCCCAGGCCTTTGGAAAGTCTTCTTTGACAGCTCCAGCCCCAAAGGAGGTGGTTTTTCTTTGACCCATATATTTGCCTCGTATACTTTACCTCCCTAAATACATTGGCAAGGTCCTTGCCTTGGGCTTCTTATGTATACCACCACTAGTACATTGTTAAAATACTGTTGTTTGTCTGTTTTCGAAGGGGACCAGTGACATCATGGGTGATACCTTGACTCGTGGGAGAATTGAACTTAAGTGAGGCAGAGCTGCACAAAGTCATAAACCTCACTCTCTCTTCCAGAGTCATTGAAGTCCGGGCAAAAGTCAGGACCACTGGTAATGGCCCGGGATGCTGTTGATGACCTTGATTTCTTCAGTGTCCAACCAAGCTCTAAGCACGCCACAGCACTGCCTTCAGAGCTTTGGTGGCCATTGGAACAAATTGTTCTCATCTACCCATTCCACCAAGGGAAGTCTTCATATGCTTGGAGTAGACATCCCCTGACTCACTCGCAAGTTTGAGGCGTGTTGGTTACCTTTAATCGGGTTTAGCCCATCTGCTGAGACAGTGTAGCAAGGTGTGGCCACTGTGCATGCTGCAGCTTGTTGGAGCCACAGGTGAAATAGTTGGGTGAAAGGAGGACCCCAAGAGTGGATGGGCAACCTGAAAAGTGCTGCGCAAGCCCTCACGCTAAAGGCGCTAGTCCTCCTGGACCACCCCATACACCCCATTGTTATTATTATATTGTAAAAATAATATACTTGTCAAAGGGCCAAGATTCTATGACTGGCACAGTTTCTGAGGTCCAGTCTTGGGTCTAGCCAGTAGGCAGAGCTCTCCCAGTGTGGTTACTTTTCTACCAATGCAGATCTGGACTGCAATTTACAGTTTCAGAGAATGGTCTGAGACCCTGACAGGTGAAGCCACTTTCCAAGGGTCGCAGACCAGGCCTTCTTGACTACAAGGCCAGCTTTGGCTCCCCTAAACCACACTGCCTCTTGAAGGATGATGGTGGGACCTCCTGTTTCACAGTCAGCTCCTCTAAAAACTTATTCTAACTGCAGATGAAACCACAAAAGACCACAAAAACAAACACCAGAGAAAACAAAAATGTTCAACAAAAACATTCAAATACACCAGAAGAATAAAACAAGGCCTTCCCTGTAACAGTAAGCTTCCGTTGTTTATCTCTTGCTGCAGAAAAGGGGGTATCTGGTGCTGTTAACAAGACGATTGGCCGATTGATGCACATTCTTATTCTTTCTGAGCCCTCTTTTCCTCTTTCATTCTTTCTTACTAGGCTGGCTCTTTGTGTGGGGGAGAGGGAGGGATTGATCTATTGGGAAGTGAAGGGAATGAAAAAAATCAATGATAGCAATAAAAAAGAAACAAACAAATCAGCAAAATATAGGGACAAAAATGTGTTGCTCGCTTCCATATTCCGTCTGAGTTCCTCTTCCTTCCTTGTGATTTTGGGCGTCTTTTCGCTTTTGTGTGTTTCATTGCTGCGTATGGACGTTCTTTCTGGTGGTACATATCACAACCTAACCAGACCTTTTCATCCTGCGGCTCATGTCCAGGTCCTTCCATCCATCCTCCACAAGTGGGCCACGAAGTGTGCTAGAGGTCTTTCTGTTTTAATATGATGGCGGCATTGGCGTTAGTGCTCAGGCTGCATGTCTGTCATTGCTTGCTCTTCCTGCCTGAGGGCCGGTCTCCCACCTGGATGTTCTCTGGCTGGCTACCCAGCCCCACATACTAGAATTCCCTTATAGTGAACCACTAATTTGTTTAGCCAGTTTTTATTGGGCATTTAGCTGTTTTCCATTTTCATATGGTCACAAATAATTGCCGGGAGTATTTTTGTGTGCATATGTCTTTTTTCCCTTGTCAATAATGTAGTCACCAGCTCCGTTGTTTAAGGGCCAAGTCACTCTGTTTTGGTTTGATTTTTTTTCTTTCTTTCTTTTTTTTTCTTTGTAGTATGATGGGAAAGAACACTGGGGTCTGAAGCCTTGAATTTGAGTTCTGATAAGGATTCCACAATACAGTGGAAAGGGGCCTTGGATTTGGAGACAGAAAACGTGATTGAGATTCCCAGATCTGTCATTTACCACCTTTGTGACTGGGAGATTAATAAGAATCATAATAGCTAGCATTGATATAGTGCTTACTCTGCACTGGGCACTCTGCTAAGTGCTTTGCAAATATTGTCTCCTCTGATACTCATAGCAACCCTGGCAGGGAGGTGCTATTATCCTTATTTTACAATTGAAGAAACTGAGGCAGACAGCTTAAATGATTTGCCCAGTATCACAAAGCTGATGTCTGAGGCCAGATGTGAACTCAGGTCTTTCCGACTCCAGGCCTGCTCAGTGCTCTATCCACTATGGTCCCTCACAACTCTAAAGCTAAATCAATCCTATGTATTATTTACTGTGTGATGGTGAGCAAATTATTTTCCTGCTTTGAGCTGAAAGTTTCTCATCTGTAAAATGGTGTAATAATTCTTGCACCACCATTCTCACAGGGTTGTTGTGAGGAAAGCACCTTGTAAACCCTAAAGCCCAATGTAAATATCAGCTAGGCATTATGTTTCTGTGCCTTTTCCTGTCCTAGAGAGGAATGAGAAAATATTGAAGGATTCAGAAAATCCTCCTTCAGACCCAGACGTGCTCTGCCAATGTTGAAGAGAAAGCTTCCTGGAATGTTTTTGAAGGGTAGTAATCTGACACTCAGGCATTGTAAAGACTTTCTAGTCTCAAGTCATAATGAGGCTTGGGATAAAGACATTGCCTTTGGTGACCAAGAAGTTAAAGCTGAAAAACTCAGCAGGCTGAATGCTGTATACCAAAAGGACTTGGCCCCTGGAGGCAAGACAGTCCTTTTGGAGAGATGAGCAGATCAAAGCCAAGGCTCTGACAACTTACACACTCTATGGGGAGATAAAGAAGGTAAGGTTGTTGTTGTTTTTTTTCCTGGTCTAAAAATGGCTTAGCAAAAAGCCTGTCGTTTTTTCAAAGGGTTTTAAGCTAAAAGAGAAATGGCAGAGCCTAATCTTTTGATGGAGAAGATGTAGCACCTCATTGGAAGATTCCAAATATAGGCAGAAGTTAGAAAAGAGAAAGAAACTCTACAACCTCATGCCCAGTGGAGTCACTCCCATCAGCAGCCAGAAACAACCATAGAACTAGTGGGGCCACAATAGCAGGGAGCCATTTGCAACAGTGACAACACGGTGTGCCTACTTGCATTCAATCGCTTGATCACTCATGGTTGGTAAAGACTACACACTTGGCGGAGACCAGCAGGAAAGCATAGTGACATCTCTAGAAGACATGAAGTGTGAATCGCCCTCCCCACATGTGCCTTCCCTATGTAAGTTCCCTACGTATATAGCCCCTAATGTGGTGCTCTTTAAGGGTGTCCACTCTTCCCACTGATGTACATGTATTTAGGGGAGAGTGTGCCCCAGTTTTGTGAGGGAAATGTTCTATTGCTACTTTTATTATTTCACTAAATGCCTTTGTTTGAGCTTAATTGTATTCCTCTTCCTGACTAGTAAAGTGAACGCATTGGTGGGGGCTTGTGAGTTATAGTCTGGAGAGGGCATGGACCCAGAAAGAACCTTGGACCAAGGGTAGCTTTTTTTGGGGTGATCTGTGTATGAGAGGAAAGTGCATTGCATCCTATACATTCATTATTTAAATGAGCTGGTTTTGTTCCTAATACTTTTTATCATTGTTTTGCCAATATGTTGCAGTCTGATTTCAAAAGCAACCTGCAATCTTTGCAAAGCTCTGAGTGTCAGCTGTCAAAAGAGCATGGCTATTTTAAGTTGCATTTTAGAGGCATCAAGAGTGTTGACATTATCACGAGAAAGCCTTCGATTCTGTCCTGCTAAGGTTTTGCCTCTATTCACTCTACCACCTCAGTTCTAAGTGTTAGTGGCCCCCTGCCTTATGGGGAAATGGTCTATTTCTACTAAGTGGAATTTCCACTGGGGGTCTCTTTGATGGGCCAACAAGCCAGAGCAGGCCAGATGACAAAGAGAGTCTCATCTGAAAAAATAAATGGAAGCCCCCATTTTGTTTCATTTGGGTCCTTTATAGAAAAATAGGCTTTTGTTGTCTAGTTTTTCGGTTATGTCTGACTCTCCATGACTGCCTTTGAGGTTTTCTTGGCAAAGATACTGGAGCAGTTTGACATTTCCTTCTCCTGCTCATTTTATGGATGAAGAAACTGAGGCCAACAGGGTTAAGTGACTTGCCCAGGGCCACACAGCCAGAAAGTGTCAAGTGTTTGGTCTGAGGCTGGATTTGAACTCAGGTCCTCCTGATTTCAGGGCCGGTGCTCTACCCACTGCGCCACCTAGCTGCCCCCTGCACAAGCTAATTTTTAAGGAACACTGAATGTCCCCCTCAGTACTAACTGGCGAAGCTCCACTTTCAGAACATACAAGACTCATCAGGCCTTTGCCACCTGCTATGCAGGCACTACTTGTATGACCGTGGCCAAGTCAAGAGTCCTCTTTGGGCCTTAATTTCCTCAAATATAAAATGAAAGGGTTGGATCTGATGAACTCTAAGTTTCCTTCTGCTTAAAATGGATGATCATGTTACCCTTTCCTGATGCCTCCAGGTGCCAGTGCTCTTAGATTTCTTGTTTTGTGTATATTTGGTGGCATAGTAAATGGAGTGATGGCCTTGGAATCAGGAAGACTTAAGTTCAAACTCTGCCTTAGACACCCACTAGCTGTGTGACCTTGGACAAGTTACTTCCCATCCTCTTGTCTTCATTTTCCTCGTCTATAAAATGGGGGTGATAATTATAGCAATGCTGTTTTGAGGATAAAATGAGATAATATGCATGAAGTGCTTTGACCCTTAAGGTGTGATATAAATGTTAGTTGTCAGTATTTTTAGTCGTGTATAAATTAAAACTTTCTGATTGCATGTGAGCTACACTTTTGCCTGCGTATTCCCAGCATCTAGTATATAGTAGGTTCCCAGTAAATATTTTTTGAATTGAATTGAATTTTAAAAAATTAAGTGAACTGAATTTGGCAAAATGGTCACCCTTGACCATCTGGTAAACAAATCATTAAATGTTGCTTGGATGGACAACTTGGGGGCCAGCCTGGGCCCCAGCTCCTGGCTTTCTTCCATCATAGCCCAAAGAAGGGCCCTGTCACCAGTCCATGCAGCGTTCACCTCTGGATTTGGGAGAGAAGATAGCAGTGGCCTTCTCTCTGCTGAAGATCCCTTCTCCAGTGTAGATCCCAGAAGAGCAAAAGTAAATAGAATTTTCCAGCTCCCCCAGCTGTATTTATCTTCGCCTACATGTCTACTGACAACAGCCTTTGCTGTTTCCAGAGCTTTGGGACCTGTTTATTTTCAGTGTGCTGCTTGATGGAGGTGGTTAGCTGCTATGTTTTGGTCTCATGGCGGGAGAAAAATCCACAAGTCCTGGGGTGCATCAGGATACTGCAAATTCTTACCAGAAAAAAACCTAATAGAAGGAATGTCTTGATTTCTCAGGCAGTATTTAATGAATGCCTCCAATGTGCTAGGCACTGTGAGATATATGGATCATAGATATAGAACTGGAAGAGACCTCAGAGGCCATTCGGTCTAACCTTCTCATTTTACAGATGAGGAAACTGAGGCCCACAGAGGGCTTTCCAAGGTCACACAGGTAATAAGGATTTGGATCCAGGTCCTCTGTCTCCAGAGTCAGTGCAATATTGATCTGATTTTTAAGAAGTAAGTTTTATACTTTATATATATTTTATATCTACTTATGTGTGTGTGTCTTTGTGTCTGTGTATACCTATGTCTATATCTATCTAGTTCGAGCCAGATAGAACATAAGCACCCTGAGGGCAGGGGCTGATTCATTTTTGTCTTTGTGTTTCCAGTGCCTAGAATATAGTAGCTACTTTTAAAAATGCTGGTGGATGGATTGACACCTTTTATTTGTATATTGAAGTCATTTCCAGTGATCTACATTCTCCTTCCCCACCCTAGCCCCTGCCATAGAATTGATCATTTTCTGATATCAAAGGAAATGAAAAGATGCATAGTGCATGGGTTCTTACTTTGGGTCTGTGAACTTATTTTAAAAAATATGTATTTTTGTTATCCACATCCCGAGAAAGAACTATGGAGTCTGAATGCAGATTGAAACACACTATTTTCTCTCTCTCTTTTTTCTTTTTTGTGGTTTTCCCCTTTTATTCTGACTCTTCTTTCACAACATGATTAATGTGGAAATATATTTATATGATTGTACATGTTTAACCTATATCAGACTGCTTTCTGTCCTGGGGAGGGGAGGAAAGGGGAAAATTTGGAACTCAAAATCTTATAAAAGTGAATGTTGAAAACTAAAATAAATAAAAAATATGTTGATTATATATATTTTGAGTTTCAGTATAATTGGTTTTCTTTATAATCCTATGGATTTTATTTTGTGCACTTAAAAACACGATTCTGAGGGGGAAAGACCTATTTGTACAAAAATATTTATAGCTGCTCTTTTTATGGTGGTTAAGAATTGGAAATCAAAGGGATGCCATCATTTGGGGAACTGGCTGAACAAGTTGTGGTATACGATTGTGATGGAGTATTATTGTGCTGTAAGAAATGATTGAGCAGGAAAAGCCTAAAAGACTTACATGAGCTGACGCATAGTGAAGTGAGCACAACCAGGAGAATGTTGGACACAGTAAAAGCAATATTGTTCAATGAAGAATTGTAAATGACTTAGCTATTCTTGGCAATACAATGATTCAAGACAATCTCAAAGGCCTAATGATGAAGCACGCTATCTGCCTAGAGAGAAAGAACTGATATTGTTTGGATACAGACTGAAGCAGGCTATTTTTATTTGAGTCTTCTTGTACAAAGCGACTAATATGGAAATGTTTTATATATATAAAAAAACCAAAAAACATGACTCTGAGAAGGGGCCCACAGGTTTATCAGACTGCTTGCCAAAGGCACCCATGATACAGAACAAAGGCAGAAACTCTGGCAGAGTAGAAGTAGCTACAATGCATCATTGGTAGCAAAGAAAACCAGAAACAATGTATCCAGGGGCCTCACTTGAGAGTGACTGTAACATGCTGTCCCATCTACTCCACTGCTCTTTCAGTGGAGGGTGGTGTGTTTCCTTCTCTCTCACCCAGGACCAAGATTGAGTACTAAGGTTACTCAGGGCAATCTTTTAATTTATTTTGTTTTATCTGATGTTCCTGTTCTCCTGGTTCTGCTGACTTCACTCCGCACTTCCCATGCCTTCTCCTCCCATAAACTCCCCCTAATGATTGACCCCACATCCAGGGGCCTTCCTCCAAATCTCTTCATGTCTCATGGGTAGTAGAGCTCAGACTCTGTTATCCTTCATTCTCATCATATGGCAAGCATTCCTCTCTTCCAATCACCCATCTCCTAGAAGATATTACAAATATTATGGACATGTCTGTCAGTACAGATCCCAGCCAGTAATTAGCAATGTCAGCCCCTATGTCAAGTGGCAACAATGAGGGAAACTCACCTGGAATGTGGTCCTGACAGGAAGTGGATCCCAGTACACAGCTACAACCATGTTTCATTTCATTCACACACCAAAGTCTGTTTAGCCATTCCCCAGTCAATGGGCACCCTCTTTCCAGTTCTTGACTAACTGTGGGAGTTTTTTTAGAAAGGATAAGATATCATCCTTATTCCCAAAGAGCATAAAATCTGATTGTGAAGCTAAGCCCACAAATGGTCATGGAAACACACAAAGGATGCCACAAGCCATTTCAGGGGTTAATGGCCACTCAGATGAGTCCTCCCAGTCAGAAGTGATAGAAATCACAATGTGTTGAGGGAAGAGCAGGATGGACTCGGAATCTTATTCACATGAGAACTCCCTTTCACCAGGGCAACTTCAACCCTGCAGTCCTTTTTATATGGATGATTCTTGTCTCTATTCTTCCATAGATTCTTTCTACAGGATCTGTCCAACACTGGGGGCCTTTGTTTCTTGCTGTTTCATGGACATCAGTGCAACGCTCAGGCTGTCTGGGGGCTACTCTGTGATTTCCCTAAATGACTCTCTCTGCTTCTTGCAGATCTTGCACGTCTTAAATAGGCCCCTTTCTGTGATGTTTTTTGCTGATGTTACCAAGCTGAGAACCAGAAAGGACCTGAGAGTTCATCTGATCCACCCTCCTCCTCTTACAGAAGAGGATTTGGGGCTTAGAGAGGAGAATTGGCTTGCCCTGGCCTCAGTTTCTTCCTCTGGACAAAGAGGAAGGTGGGTGTGATGAGCTTGAAATATACACCTGAGCCTATGATCTGAGCTGGAATGGCTGCAGAGGCCATCTTGTTCAATTTCCATTTTATAGTTGAGGAAAGGTGGCTAGTTATAGGGCGTAGCTAATTCTGCCCCCTACACATTTCCCCACGATGCTTTGGATCACCTACAAGACGGTAGTAAAGAAAAGTCCACAATGTTCCAGGCAGGTGGCTCTGTCCTGAGCAAGAGGTCTCCTTTTTAGAACTGAACTTAGGGAAGTTTGAAATAGGTTGCATGGTGTGATTAGGGCAGGGGAGAGGGCTTAGTGGGGTCATAGGTCTGGCGCTGGATGGGATACCAGAGACTATCTAATCAACTCCTTTATTATATAGAAGAAATATCTGAGGCCTAGAGTGGTTAAGTGACTTGCCCAAGGTCAAACAGATAAGTGGCAGAACCTGGAAAAATATTTTTATCTCTAAAAGAGAAGCCACTGCCAAGCACTCACACCATCAATATAAAAAAAAAAACCTATTCTTTTAGCCTTAAAGATGTTGCAGTCTCTAAGATCCCAGGCCTATAACGCGAATACATCCAAAAACGGTTTGAGCTTATGTAACAAGACATGTATCATGGGATTAGGGATTGGCCCTAAGTGGCATGAGGGAGGGATGGTGAATCAGGGAGACAGAAAGGTGGAAAAGGGTAGGACTTCTGGATGCTATATGAATTTGTAATGACTGGTTTGGGTTTGTACTGATAGATATGTCCATAATATCTGTAATATCTTCTAGGAGATGGGTGATTGGAAGAGAATGAGGGATAACAGAAAGGCATCCTGAGTTCTGTTCTAGTATCCATGGGATGTGAGGAGCTTTGGCCTCCAGGATGTGGGGCACATCATCGATGGAGTATTTAAGGGAGGACAAGGAGGCATGGACCGGTTCTGGTCTGCACCACCCATAGGGAGTGAGGTCGTGGCCACACTGAAGCCAGGTCATGTGTTGTAGTGGAAAGCATGGGGAATTTGTTGGCCCTGGGTTCAAATTCTGACACTACTTTTTGTTACATATATAACCTTGGGCCAGACTTTCCCTCCCTCTATGGGTCTCTCCTTCATCTTCTGAAAATGGAAGGTTAGATTAGATCATTGTTAAGGCCACTACTAATTCTAGTATGGGATTTTTTATTTAACTTTTAGTTTTTTTGTTTTTTGCATTTTGGTGAGGTGATCAGGGTTAAGTGACTTGCCCAGGGTCACACAGCTAGTAAGTGTTAAGTGTCTGAGGCAAGATTTGAACTCAGGTCCTCCTGACTCTAAGGCTGGAGCTCTATCCACTGTGCCACCTAGCTGCCCTTCCTGTATGATCTTTTAAAAGATAATGTACTCTGGATTTCTTTGAGTACATTTGTCTTAACACCTCTGTGCCTTGCCCAGCAGGTGCTTTAACAACTTGTATGAATTCAATAGATTACAAATTCCTGAAAGGTAAGATCACACCTCCTACAATTAAAAAAAATCACCTCCAATGAATAACATATCTAGAAGGTACTCTGTGAATGGCATTTATTAATTGACTGGCAGACTGACCTCTGATCTGTTGCTATATATTAGCTGGGTTGTAGGACAAGGAACTAGATAGCTAAGTGGATCAGTGGATAGGGCACTGGGCCTAGAGTCAGGAAGACCTGAGTTCAAATATGACTTCAGATACTTAATAGCTGGGTGACCCCGGACAAGTCACTTAACCCTGTTTGCCTTAGCTTCTTCATCTGTAAAATGAACTGAAGAAGGAAATGGCACACCATTCCAGTACCAGTGCCAAGAAAACCCCAGATGGGGTCAGGAAGAGCCAGACAACAACCAAACCACAATGAAGGAGATGGAGCTGTGCACTAGTTTAAAAATCACAGATTTAGTGGTGCCCTTTGTTTTTAATCTCAGGCTTTTTTTGGCTGTGCTGCCCTTCTCCTCCTCCCTTCCCTTTCAACTGAGAGGTAGTTTAGCAAAAGCAGGCAACAGGCATCTTTGATGGAGTCTTCCACCTCTCTGCCAACAGAAAGGCATACATCAAAATCTCTTCTCTAAGGACCAAGGCTGGTTATTGAAGCTTTAGACTTGGAAAAAACCATTTAGTTTCCCAAGTTCATCCAAACCACAGTCCTCCCCATCTGTGTTTTCTCTCTCCCTTTTCTAATCAAATGTGGAAAATATTTAACATCCCATTGAATCCTACAGTTGAAATGGGTCAGGTCCATGTGATAAATTGCACTGGGGTGTTTAATGTGCCTTGCCACGGAAACCTTTATCTTTTTGCTCAGGCAGCCTTCACTGTAGTTTAATGAAAAGAGAAGGCCCTTTGAATAAACCTTGTGCAATATATGGAGTCCTGAGCAGGTCTATGAATGATTGATCAGCCAAGGCTCTTGTTTCTGTTTATGAAATAATACTCCAAAGTCTAAGAAGGCAGGGACCAAGTGGTGGTCACATGTTTCTCCTTGTGTTCCAGGGAGATGAATGACCTGAGAATTGTTGCAGGAACGACTCCACCATATGGGGAAGTACAGGGGAATTTGTTAACTTCTTGTACTGCATCCAAGAGTTCCCAATTATCAACAAAAGATGGCATACCAACCCAATTACTCCTGATGGATTCCAGTCAAGACTGCTTCCCAGTAACCAAACTGGCGTGGGTGTCTGTGGTCTGAAATAACAGGAATCAGTGAAAATTTCAAGCATAAGTACAAAACGGAGATCATTTCCATATCACATCCAGACCAACATATCCCACTTATGCTGAATGTGCTCCCAGCAGGAAGCCAGGATTTTTTAGGCCTCCTCCCAAGCCTGATTCCCAGCCATGTAAACTATTCAAAATGTCTTTCCTTTCCAGCTTTGCAGCAAATACTTTGGGAAGCTTATTTGCTTCATGTGTCAAGAGACTTAGCTAGAGCTGGGCTTCTTATATAAGATTAAAAAAAATGTGAATAGCCATTGTTAATGATCTTTCTGCCAAAAAAAAATACTAAGTGGAAATCACAGAACATGACAGGGAGCAAGGTTTGTGGAGGTTCTAGCTAGTTCAAAGGTTTCCCACCGACCCTCAGCTGCTAGATAAGTCCTAGTTGCAGGTCACTTTATGGCACATCAATTTTAATTCACGTAGAGTGTTGTAAAGGGGAATACTGCCTTTCCATGAAAATGCAAAACCGTAAGGTTTTGCTCAACTTCAGAAAGACAATCCCTGATGTGACATGCTATTCGATCTAATTCAGTAAACACTCACTAAGTGTTTGCTGTATTTCAGGGCTCTGTTGGACAAAATAGCCAAAAAGGAAGTAGTTCCTGCCCTAAAGAAGTTTCCATTCTGCTGGTGGAGGAAAGGGAGGGGCTGTGGAATGCAGTGTGAATTCAGAAAAATAATGGGAAGTAATTTCAGGGGGGTGGTGGAGAGCACTGACACCTAGGGGTGGGCTTGGGCATCACAGAAGGCATGAACTGTGCTTTGAAGTGAAGGGCTGAGGAGCTCAAAGGGAACCACTCTCACGGGCAAGCCTGACCGCGCATTCACAGGGCTGGCTCATGGCTCCACATGACTTTTGTTTGATTGGATGCTTGCAGAAATCATCCAATGAGCACATACAGGTAGGGAGAAATGAAATTCTGAGAAGTAACAGAGAAATAAAATAAAAAGCAATGACAAATAGGGACTACCTTCAATCCAGCATTTATTTATGAGGCGCAACTTGATGCAGAACAGTGTGCCAGGCCTTAGGGGAGTTACACCATTTAGATAAGATAGATATAATTTTATATTTCTACTCCTTTGGCCTCAGTTTCTCTTTTGTAAACAAGGGGATTGGACTGGGTGGCCTCTGAGATCCCTGTTTAAACTCTAGAACTATGATCTTGTGGTCTGCTTTCAGGGTGCTAACTGAAAATAGAGAGAGAAGTTAAATGGGAAGCTCCTTAAGGGCAGGGACTATAATGTCTTGTTTCAGCTTTCTTTCTTTAGCACCTAGCATAGTGTCTTGTGCAAAGAATTTAGAGTTGAAAGTGACCTTAGAGGTTCTCCATTCCGACAGAGAGGCTGTGATGTCACCCCTCACTTGGCAGAGGAGAGCACTGAGGTTCTAAAGAGTGGAATGTGAGCTCCGTGAGTACTGGTATTGGTATTTATCTCTGTACCACTAGCGGCTAGCTCAGCGCCTGACCTGTGCTTACTGAATTGAATTGAACTGATGATTGATGTGCCCAAAGTCACTTAGGTGATAAGCACCAGAACTGGAATTTGAGATCTGGGCCTTTTGGCCTCAAATCCAGCAGTAGGTGCTTCATAAATATTCATTGGGTTAACTAGAGTTGATGTTACCAAGGAAATAGGGAGTTTTTATGTGTCCGTGGGCTCCTCTACTCTAGGATGAAGTTGGGGGCATCACCGTGACCCAGGGGAGGTAGCAAAGCTTGTCTCTCAAGGCTTTGGCTCCCCTTTCTACGACCTTCCTCCCTATTGGAGAGGCCCCCCTCCCCAGGCCCCAAGGAGGGCTGGAAGGAATGTGCCTTGGTTGCTGAGCATCAAGAGCTGGCCAGGAGATGGGAAAATAGCAGCTCGTTAATGGCAAGTCAGCAAAAGGGCCATAATCAGCAACAGGGAGTCAGAGGAATCCAAGGAGCAGGCAGGCTCCACAGCCGGATGCCAAGTACGGGGTCAGTCCATGCTGGGTATCAGACAGGTCAAGGTGGAGGGGAGCAAAGAGTTTCTCATACTTTATCTGGCTCTATGAGATATGTCTATGGATATTTAAGCTGGTGTGTACATGTGTGTGTTTGTGTACATGCATGTGGCAGCATGCTTTCCAGCCCCCACCTCAGTCTTTTGGGTGGGCATAGCTCTGGATAGGTACCAACCTCCTCCCATGGCCTCCTCCAAAGGAGGCTGCCTTTTCAGTATCATGGTGGAACCTCACTGTGCTCACAGTTTACAATCCACTTGGGGAGATAAGATAGGCAAGAAAAGATAAAAACAGTCCAAGGGATAAGTACCAAAAATAGGTACTGTAGGAGGAAGAGCTACAAAGGCTAAGAGGAGGAAAAGTCTCCATCAGTGGGGGTGGCAGGAAAGAGGCCCAAGGGAGGCCCCAGGAACTCCCTTTCTATCTGTTCTCACAGGATCAGAGAATCCCGAAGCTGGACGGGACCCTGGGGTCCATCTAGCTTTACCCAGACGTGAACAAAAGCCTTGCCACCACATCCCCAGCCAGATCCTGGACGATCTCTTGTGTGGGGGAGCCACTCCCTCCCAGGGCAGTCCATTCCACTTTTGGTTCACCAGTCCCAGAGTTTTCCTGGCATTGAGCTTAAATTGGCCCAACTTCTATCCGTGCTCCTCATTCTTTCTTCTGGGGCCAAGCAGAGCATGTACAAGTTCTCCTTTGTATGAATAATCCTTCAAATTTGAGAAGAGTCATGAAGTCCATGTTCTGCCCCAGCCTCCTCTTCTCAAGGCTAACCATCTGCAGCTCCCTCATCTGCTCATGATATGACATGAACTTGAGACCCTCTCCTCTGGATACCCATCTGCTTATCAATACCCTTCCTAGAATGGGGTGCATAAAACAGGATGAGTACTCCAGGTGTGGCCTGACTAGGGCACAGTGCCTTGGGACCATCATCTCCCTTGTCCTGAACCTTCGTCATGCAGCTTTTTACCAACTTTCTCTGCTGCTAGACTCTACTTTTCACTCACATTGAAGTGGCCATTGACTAAAATCCAGGACCCGAATCCAGGGTTTCTGCCTCAAAATCCATTTCTCTTTTAACTGTCACAAAAGATCAAAGGATTTAGAGCTGAGTAGGTCCTTTGAGGTCATGTCATCCACCCTCCCTCATTTGATTTATTCTAATGATATTGTCATTGCTCAGGCTAAACCATTCTTTTGGAATGGCTTTCAGGGGGGCAGCTAGGTGGCGCAGTGGATAGAGCTCTGGCCTTGGAGTCAGGAGGACCAGAGTTCAAATCCAGTCTCAGATACTTGATTCTTACTAGTTATGTGACCCTGGGCAAGTCACTCAACCTCCATTGCCTCATCAAAATAGCAAAAAAAAAAAAAAAGAATAGAATGGCCTTCAGAGCCTGTCTACACAAGACAACTTGTCTTTTAAATTTTACCTTGTTTTTGAATTTTTATTTTTTTAATTAAAAAGCATTTATTTTCTCTTTATTCCATCCTTCCTTCTGTCATTAAAAAAAAAAGAAAAAAAGAAAAAACAGAACTCTTTCAACAAATATGCAGTCAAACAAAAATTCCCACATTGGTCATGTCCAAAACTTTATGAATCACTCTTCACCTTAAGTCTCTGGTAGGAGGCAAGTAGTAGGCTTTATCATCAGTTCCCGGGAATTATGGTAGGTCACTGCATTGAAAAGAGTTCTGTAAGTTTTAAACTTTATTTGGTCTGTGCAATGGTGTTGTTATTATATACATTGTTCTAGTTCTATACACTTTGCTCTGCATCAGTTCATATGAGTCTCTCCACGTTTCTCTAAAAACTATCCCTTTGCATCTTTCTTTTTTCTGACCCAAAGCAGAATTATTTGGTTAGGCCACCCATTTTCTTCACTGGAAATGCTCAGGCAACATTGCAGTCAGGTTTTGGGGTAGCTTGGGGCATGGGAGATATAGTAACTTTCCCCACACCACTTCAGAGCATGAGCAGATATCCTTTGCTCCCTGTTGACCATGATGACCCAGGAATTCATATCAAGTGGTGACAAAAATTATTATAATTGGCTGCTGAGCCAGCATTCTGTGGATATACTAAGGGGGCAATCTCTGCTCCTTAGCTCCTTCTTTCTTGGTGGTTTTCAAGCAAGGGAAACCCTTGTGAGCTATCAAGGGGGAAGGGAAGCTGGCTTTTTTTTTTCCACTTGGCTACCGTGTGTCCATGAAAACATGGTGCCTTTATTTCCTTTATGTTCCTTTTTTCCTGATTTTGGGCAGGAATATCCTGTGTTTGGAATGTTCAGGTGACCAGTAATTCTTGGGAATCAATCAGCCATCAAAGGAGCCTTCCTCCAGCAGCCAGAGTGAATAGCAGGTCTACCAGGAGCCGTAGCAGCAAAGTCCCTTGACACTGTAGCTTACAAGCCAAATGATTTGCTTGACTCAGTCTAGCAGCAGATTTACCTGTTAGCCAAGACCTGTCCAACAGTGAGCCAGCATGATGCTTTGCCTTGAATCAAACTGTGTGAGGACACAGTGAGGGCAGAAAAAGGCTTCTGGGGCCAGGAGTTATGAGATAGCATTCAGCCCCAAAGTGTTCTCTACGTATGTACCACATTGCATTTATACTCTAAGTTTGAACTCACTCTCCCTAGGAACTTTATATGTATAGAAGATGAAAATATACTCTCTGGGTTTTTTTTGTGGGGAAGGGTAGTAGGGGGATCCTTTTGGAACTATTGTTTTTGCCATAGCTTCTCAGTAAATGCTGAGTTAATATTGAGGAACGCACCAGACAGGGGCTTGTGAATGACAGCACTGGAAATCTCACCCTCTCTGGATTACTCTTAGAATCCTGAAGGGACCAATAGTCATTGCCCTCTAAGGAATCTACTCAGCTAGTCCAATATAAGTTGGGAGAGTGATCCCAGAGAGGGTGCATTGATAAGGAAATATCAACTAATTTGAGAAGGAAAAGAACATTAACAATTGAAAGATGGGGTAGAGCCATGGAAGTCTTCATGGAGGAAAAAGTGGTCTTCAAAGGAATATGCCCTTGGCTCCAGAGGCATCTTAAAGGAACATTTCCAGACTCCATTTGAGTAATGGCAGTCCAACATTATTGATAACAGTAATTATCATCTTTCTTATCTTTGTTCTTATTTTAAATAAAACTCAGTTTTCTAATACCATGATGTTCACCAGACACTTTACTCAACCACACAATGCAAGAGCATACATATTATTATTCCCATTTTACAGATTAGGAGCCTGAGATCCACAGAGGAGAAAGGGCTATCCAAGGTCACATCCAGCCAGTGGAATGCAGAACCTGAGCTGGAGCCTGCTTTTTCTGGCTCTGTATCCATTGCTCTATATGGTATACCATGTGGCACCATTAGACTAAATGTTTGGTCTCCTAAGGTGGTTACTTGGAGGGGTACATCAGTCTTTGGGTACAGGTGCTCTGGTATATTTATGAGAAAAAAAGTCTCTTTTATTCATGTGAACTATGGAAAGAATGCTGGATTTGTAGTAATAAGTAGCAGAAATGGGTCCAAAACTCAATTCTGCCACCTCTGCTACATTGGGTAAATCGCCTAACCTCCCTGGGCCTCAGTTTCCTCATCTGTAAAATGAGGAGGTTGGATGAGACGGCTTCTGAGTCCCTCCTCAGGTCCCATAGACTAGGGATTCAATGACCCTTATAGATTCACCTGATGAGCTGATTGCCACGGGTAGCCCCTCTAGCCTGTGGGATATAGTATTTAGAAGCTTAGGACCCATTCCTATTTGGTGAGAGTAGCCTCACAGATACAGAACTGAAATGGACCTTCAAGATGGTCCAGTCCAGAGGAGGAAAACTTAGAGAGAGGGAAGTTAAGTAATTTGCCCAAAGTCAAACAGTGAGTCAGTGGCGAAGCTGGGATTTGAATCCAGATCCTTCTGTATTCCAAATCTCACTCCTCCACTGCACATCAATAATACTACTACAGATCCTTTCCCTTTCTCCTCTCACCTCACCTCACTCCGACCCCACACAGAGCACACAGCTGTTTGGGAATTGGGAGAGCAGAGGTCAGAGGGGAGGGGAAGTGGGCAAGTGAGTGTTTTCCTTGGTTCCACCCTATGGTAAGCCACTCCATGACATAGAGATCTGGGGAGTCTCCTAGAAAGGAAAGTTGAACAGACTGTGCACTTGTATCAGAAGTCCCACCAGCGGGTTAATGGATAGGAAACCAGCTATGTACAAACGAGCTTTTGGTTGGGGGGGAAACGCAGAATGAAACAGGGAAAGCCAATGATTTGGGGAGGGGGAGTGCAGCTATAGTGTTTGTTCTTGTCTAAAACAGACAAGACAGGAATTGGCAGACTTACTGTTTCCAATAAGCAGTGGATTTTTGTGGGTTTTTTTCTTGCTGAACTAGCAACTCTGAGAGGTGATTGAATAAGAGCGAACAAAGTCAGCCTGATCGTCACCCACCTATGCCGGCTGCTCTCTGGGAACGTGACAAGGAAGCCTGTGAGTTAGGAGTCCTCGACTAGCATGCCAGAATGGTTATCGAAGCTTCTAGAGAATTGTGTGGGTCATGTAAATCCTAGGCTCTGAGGATCTGGAGCTGATCAGGACCATGGGGATCGTGGTGGTCAATCCCTCAGTTTTATAGATGAAACCAAGAGAGACAAAGTGACTTAGGATCAGCATCAGTCCATCTCCAGCCATAGATCAATGAGTGTTCATTAAGCATTTGCTACATGCCAGGCACTGGGCTTGGCACCAGAGATACAAAGACGCAAACGAAGGAATCCTTGCCCTCAAGGAGTTTACATTCTGTCCTACCATAAATTAAGAGCTAGAAAGGACTTGAGAGGCCATTTAATCCCTACTGCCCCATTTTACAGAGGAGGAAATTGAAACATAGGGAGGCTAAGGAATAATCATAGAATCTTTTCTGATCTTACATTGGCGGCTGGAAGGGAAATTGGAGATCATCCAGTTCCAATCTCCTTTGACAGAGGAAGAAAACTGTAGCCCAGAGATGAACAGAAAGGACCACACCAAGTAAATTCAAAACATTCCACAACTTTGTGGCTTTGTTAGTAGCTGTTGTGGTATTTGATTACTAGAATGTAGCTTTGTCAGGTTCCATTGTAGCAATTTTACATTTTATTTTTGATTTTTGGAGTTTTCCCCTTCATTTGGTATTTAGTTTTGAGCAAATCACTTCTGTGATGTTTATATCTCAGTCATAAGTCAGTATGAACTCAGGGGTTTGAGCAAAGGAAGAGATGAACACGGTCTAGAAAGGGTTGGAGCACTTCCATTTCCTCCTTTGTACAAAGAGGACGTTGAGCTAGGTGGCCTCTGAGGTTCCTTCCAGCTGGTGATGGGGATAGCCATGCAACAGCAGGCCCTCCCCTCACTTCTCTGCTGCCGTGCTCTTCACCGATTTCTTGTTTATCACTGCAATCTTTATCCACATACACTCTATTCTTTGGGGTCTTGTTTTTTGGCTTTCCTCTTTTTAAAAAAGATCGCAGATTTCCTTGTATTCCTCAGGCTTGGTCTTAATTGAATTATAGTATTTATTCTACTAATACAGAATTTATTTAACCATTCCCCTATTGTTGGGCATTCATGTCATTTCTAATTTTTTTTTTTGCAATTACATAAAATGCTACTATGAAAATCTTTGAACACATTTCTCTCTCTCTCTCTCTCTCTCTCTCTCTCTCTCTCTCTCTCTCTCTCTCTCTCTTTCCCTCCCTCCCTCTCTCTCACTCTCTCTCTCTCTCTCTCTCTCTCTTCTCTCTCTCTCTCTCTCTCTCCTCTCTCTCTCTCTCTCTCTCTCTCACACACACACACACACACACACACACACACACAAACACACATACTCTACTTTGAGAATAGAATCAAAACAATGGAATTATTGGATCAAAGATGATTCTTTTTGTAACTTTCACTGTGTGTTGCCTAATTGCTGTACAAAAAATTCTACAAGTTTGCAATTCCCCCAGCAATGGTTAAGTGCACCTGTTTCTACATAACTCCACCATCATTGAGTTTCATTGTTTTTAATTATGTTTGCCAAAATGATAGGTACAAGAGACTGCTTCAAAATTGTTTTAATTTTTATCTGTATCGTGATTCATAAGGTGGAATATTTTTAAGTCACTATTAATCTATTTCCTTTTTTAAAAATGGTCAATTCAATGGATAAAAAGGCACTTATTGAGGACCTACAGCATGCCAAGCACTAGGGATACAAAGACAAAGCAGAAAACAGCCTTGCCACCAAGGAGCTAACTGTTTCAAATATTTTTGAGTATTTATCCATTTTAGTTCAGTGCTCTTACAGTTGCGTGACCTCAGAGAAGTCAGTTAGCCATCTTTGGGTGTCAGTTCTCTCATCTGCAAGGCGAGGGGGCTGGATTTGCTGATCCCTAAAGCCTCTTTTAGTTCTGATCCTAAGAGCGATGAGCGACATGCTAGTAAAATATGACATTTCCAAGTTTTATGACTATTCATCTGAGAGGAAATTCCCGCTATTTCAGGAAAAGTTATTTCTGACATTCACCATGCCTCATCAAGCTGTCCAAAAGAAGAGAAGGAGAGGAGAAAAAAGGAAATGCTTGAAATGATCGGCCTGGGGGATCCTTTTCAAGCTCAGATAAAAGGGAGGAGAAAGTGTTGCTCCTTATCAGAACAAACAGTGCTATCTCTCCCGGTACACAGGAATGTCTAATATTAACCAACCTGGGCCTTTCAGAAGACATTTTCTCATAGCTAAAGAATCATAGCTGCCAGCTGACAGCCAGCGGGCAAGGGCAGGAATGTGGCTGCTTGGACCCTTGCCTTGCAGGCATGGGGAAGGGGCAAGGAGAGCACCAGGAGCTGCATGCCCACTGATTTGTTTTCCCGTTCAGAGGTGCCTCGCTGCCCCTCCTGCCCCAATCAGGAACCTGAAGTAAAGAAGCCCAAGAGTAATGAAAATCATAACAATGGACACTTCTACATTGCTATAAACTTTCCAGAGTTTTACGAACATCATCTCATTTGAGCTTCCCCACAACCCTCTGAGGTATCTATTACAACTAGTATTATTCCTTTTTTTTGGGAGGGGGGAAGAAGCTAGGTGGAGCAGTGGATGGAGCGCTGAGCCTGCAGTCAGAAAGACTAGAGCTCTGATCCAGCCTCAGACATGTACTAGCTGTGTGACCCTGGGCAAGTGACTTAACCCTGTTTGCCTCAGTTTCCTCATCTGTAAAATGAGCTAGAGAAGGAAATGGCTAACTGCTCCAGTATGTATGCCAGGGAAACTCCAGATGGGGCCATGAAGAGTCAGACGTGATTGAACAACAACATTATTTCTTTTTTACAGATGAGGAAATAAAGGGTCAGAGAAGTTACATGTCACACAGCTAGTAAAAGTTTGAGGAAGAATTTGAACCCAGGTCTTTCTGACCGCAAAAGTCCAATGCTTTTTGCACTATTCAATGTGACCACATCTAATGTAGACTTGCAATTTTTTTTTAAATTAAAGCATAGAAAATAATGGTTTTCCACAGGATATCAAGATAGCCAAAAGGTTTTTGTTATAAAACACACATTAGATCTTGTCATTCCCCATCCTGACAAGCACATCTTATTCTTTCCCTAAATTCACTCTTCACATTCCAAATAACTTCATCCTCAGAAGCCGTGCTGCTTTATCCTATATATTTTCTCCCATGAAACCTCTTGCTCAGTTTTTCTCCTTCACTCTCTAGCTATCCTCTGGGGTCCCAAGGCCCAGTCAGTGTGAACATCTCTGTTTTCCCTGCTTCAGGACCTGGATCCCCATCGTCTCTGCATTACACCTCTTGCTTAGGTCTCAATAATCAGATTGCCATCAAGGAAGCAATCAATAAGGATTCATTAAGTGTGTACTGCATGCCAGACCCTGTGCTGAGGCTGGGGGGCTACAGAGAAAAATGAAAACATAGTCCCTGACTTCAAGGAGCTTACCTAATAATGAGAGAAACAACACACAAGCACAAAAATATGTGTTTTCGTCTTTCTTTTATATGCCCCACTGTCTGGCAATAGTAGGCCCTTAACAAATGCTTACTGACCAGTTGACCTCATATTTCTTTTATGTTTCTTTGTTGTACCCAACCTTTCAGGATTAATTAGAGGGACTGATAGATGAAGGAAGAGGGGCTAAGAGGGAGTAGAAAAACACAGGGACCCTTGTGCCCCATGGAATACAGAAGTGACGCAGAAGGACAGCCCTGGGAACTTCCTCTAGTTGGATTATTCTCATGGTGTAAATGCTTCCTGGCTACTTCCTTGTCAGCTGCCATGCCAACCCAACAGAAGCTATGCCCTGGGTCTTGGTTGGTGGCTGTCCATTACAATCAGCTCCCGCCATGCTCTACTTCATTCCGGGGCCATCTCACCAGCTGTCGTCCACAGACCTTTGTCTATTCCCTCCTCTCCCAACACTGTTCTAGAATTGTCATTGAATCAACTTCGTTTTGGCTCCTGGAAAGGGGGTGTCAGTCTACTATTGTACCACCCACCCTGTGCCTTTCAAGGGCAAAACACCCATCTCTGGCCACCACTCTCCTATAGGTATGATCTTCCCTGTTTGAATGTAAGCTTCCAGAGAACTAGGTCCAGCCTCGAACCTGGGCTTTCTGCTGTCAGATCCTGGGAGCTTGCCTCTTGGTAGGCAGTTAAAGTAAGGAGGCTTTTATACATCTCTTAGAGGAGAGGTATCACTCCTGGCTGTCTTTTTAACCCTAGAACTTAGCATAGTGTGTGATCTCTCTCTCTCTCTCTCCCTCTGATATCTGTATCTATATATCTCAAGCACTGTACTAAATTCTAGGCATCTATCTATCTATGGAGATATATCTCTCTACATAATTTAATAAATTCATTCATTCACTTGTTCAGTCTTGTTGTAGGCACCCTTCAGAAGATTCATAGCCAGCAGCTTAAGCTGCCTGCTGTTCATCAGGAGAAATGACAGGTCCTCACTGTGAGTCTCTCCTTTACTCGAGAAGATAAGACAGGAACATTGCCAATGTGCTTCAGCATGTGAGAGGGTCCTTTAACTCATCGCTTCTGGGAGGGCTTACTAAGTCGCCAGCCACTTAGCCTCCTTGGGCATGTCTATTTCATAACCTCCTAAAGTTTCCTCATCTGACTTCCAATGTCCCTTCTACCTCCAGATCCAGCTCAGTGGTCAGAGGACTTGCCTTCTCATTCCATCTCTGTCATGAACTTTGTGGCCAAAAATGAGGTTGTCAGCACTGATGGCATCTGAGGCTTCTTTCAGCTCTAGATCTGAGCCAATGAGATATTTAACCACATCCTCTCTCTGCTTTCTTTCTTTCACTCTATGACCCCTCAGACAGGTTAGGGCCCAAAGGAGGCTTTGAGATTGCCCAGTCCACAGAAATTCAGAATCTGAGAGCTGAGAAGGACCTCCCTCTACATCCTCCCTGACAAGTGGTCATCCATCCATTGTTGGAGGCCTTGAAGAGGAGAAGCTGACTCATTGTCTTCCAAGGCAGCTTCTCCCACTCTTGGAGAGTTCTAATTCTGAGGGCAATTTTCCTTATGTTTAGCCTAAATTTGCCCCTGCCACTTCTGTCTACTATTTATAGTTCTGCCCTTTAGGGCCAGAATAGGATTGCTATCATCCCTCTTCAGTTCGACACCCTTTCTCCTCCACATTTTACAGGTGAAGAGACTGAGGCCCAGAGAGGGAAAGCCAACCATCCAATTGGGTGGGACGGGTTGAGCCAGGATTTCTACCCAATCAAGCCCGACTTTTCTTCTCACCATACTAATGCCTTTGCATTTACCTGTCTGCAACCTTGTAAATGTTCTCAACTTGCCCTGGTCTTTCAATACTCAAGGTCAGAGACGGTCTTCCATGGAATGGTGGGCAGCCTCATGGTCATTCTTGGATTGGACTGTTCTGCGTCCCCCTTCATGTCTACTCTCTGGGGCTCGAGGGAGAAACTGAGGCAGTTCTTGTTGATAATTGGCAGTCATCCCTTACACAGGGGGGTGTACAACTGGATAGGGAAGAGGGGGCTCAGGAAAAAAGGGAGATGGGAGGGCATCCAATGAAAACTGCCCACAGTTTTGCTTCTGGGTGGCCCTGGCTTGAACAGTGCTGACTGGAGTGTACTAACTACTTGGGAAGGCAATTGGGCCTCATGCCCCAAATCCACCATCTTTTCCTTTGTTTAAATGAGCTATTTGTCATATGAGTTTGTAGCTAAAAGTCTTTTCATGGGGTTGGTGCAGACATTAGCTTATCCTATTTCTTTAAAAATGACTGGGATAGGAACAAGAGAACCCAGCTGTGTGGCTTGGCATTTGTGGCCTCCTAGCCAAACATGGAAGGCTGTTGGCAGGATTCCATAGTGGAAGGAACCATCACAGTGGGTGATCAGAGAGAAGCGAAGAACAGGCAGACAATGCTAAGGCTACATTAGGAGTCTCTCCCCACCTCCTTCTTGGCTGGCCCAGCCTCAGGCCTGATAAAGTAATATTGTCAGTTTCAGGAATGCAATGCAGCCATCTTGGCGTTTCCTCCCCTGGCCTCTGTGGACCACAGGACTCCATTCTCTTCATTCTCTCTTGCCATCACTCGGCTGTTTTTCTTTCTTCTGGCCTCAGTGATTCATTTCCTCAAGTCTTCCCTGGTTTGGCTCTGAGCTTTTAGGAATTTTGTCAAGGGCTGTCCTCCTCTCCCCTTCTGGATTGTATTTCTCCAAATGTTAGAGACACTGAGTCTCCCAGTGTCCAAGGGGTTAGGGCTCTGATCGCTATTGAATTTGATCAGGGTATTTTCCTTAAGTCTTGAATATGTGTATATGCTTGCATGTGGGTGTATATGTGTGTATGCATGGGTGTCTGTCTGTGCATGAGAGAAAGATAGACAGATGGAGACAGCCAGACACAGAGAGAGACAAAGAGAGAAACAAAAACAGAAAGCGTCACACAAGCACATATGCCCCCCCAATATGAAAGATGGAAAACGCAGAGAAACATTGGTAATTCTTCAGCTTAAGGTCACAAATATAGAGCTATAAAAAATCTTGTTTTATGTTCTGTTGTGTCTGACTCTTTGTGACCCCATTTGAAGTTCTCTTGGCGATGATAGTTGGTTTGCCATTTCCTTCTCTAGCTCATTTTACAGATGAGGAAACTGAGGCACACAGGGTTAAGTGACTTGCCCAGAGTCACACAGCTAGTAAGTGTCTGAGGCCAGATTTGAACTCAGGAAAAGGTGTCTTCCTGACTCCAGGCCTGGTGCTCTGTGCGCTATGGTGCCCCGCGAGGTGCCCCTAAACCTTAATGGCCATTTAGTTTGGCCTCTGCATTTTACAGATGAGGACACAGACTTAAGGAGGTTAAGTGACTGGTCATTAGATGAGCCTGTTTGGAAGAACTGAGTCCAGTTCCAGCTGCCTGCCCGCTGGGCCATTCTAAATCCAGGTCAGTTCTCTGAGCACCTTCAAGGTGTCTGCCATCATGGCAGGTGCCGAGTGTCCGAGGAGAAAGAATGACCAAGCACCTGCCCACCCAGGACCTTGTGAGAATTGCAAACTGTCACAGAAAATGGGCAGGGCTTTAGAGGGAATTACCACAGTATTCTATGTCCTTTAGCATTCTGGTATCGCAACGTCATTGATAAGACCCACATGATAAAGATTTAATTATTACTACTAAAAATAACCAACAGCTAACATTTATATCATGCCTTGAAGTTTGCAAAGTACGTTACAAATATCTCATTTTAACTTCACAGCAACTCTGGGAGGTGGGTGCTATTATCATCCCCATTTTACCGGCGAGGAAACTGAGACAGAGAGATTAAGTGATTTGCCCGGGTTCTAGGAAGTATCTGAGGTTTAAATCTATCTGTCTGTCCGTCTGTCTTTAACCAATCAGCAAGTATTCATTAAATGTTTATTAAGTGTGTCACGGTGCTAAGTGTTACTATTTTAACAATTCTTTTATTTTGGGGGAGGGTGCAGGACTAAGCCTGTGATTTCATCATTGCAGGGAACCTCTGGTATGGAAAATCCCTTCTTAGATACAAATCAGCAACTTGTCTATAATTGAGGGTGTGGCTTTGGGGGCACCATGAGGTGAAGTGAGAGAGGGTGACCCTGCGAACAAATACTAGACAGAGCACTTGGACCCAGGTTTTCTTCCATCCCTCCCACCTTGCCTTTCATGGAGCTTTTTCCAGGTCATAAACTATTTTGAATTCACACCGCCTCTATAGATTACCCAGAATCCAATTCGGCAGGCAGGCAGGTGTCAGATGAAGTCCTAGAGCTAGAGCTCAGCTAGTTCAATTCCTTCATTTTACAGATGGAAAAACTGAGGCCCAGAGATGCTCAGGGTCACCCAGCCAATAGCGGCAGCTCCATCTCCTGGCGCTTTCTAATTGGCAAAGCCTTTTTTATATCCACGATCCCATCTCAGTGCAGCCTCCTGACACTCCACAAGGCAAGCAGGGCAGCTGTCATGATCCTTATTTTCCAGATAAGGAAATTTAGGCCTGGGCTGGTTAGGATGCTCCATGGCTTCCTGTGGCCTCTAAGATACAGTTCCTCATTTTGCCTTCTAAAGTGCTCTGCAGTCTGGCTCCAGGTGACCTTCCTGGGATGGACACACACAGCTGCCCTTCATGTACCCCACAGTTCAGCCAAAGCAGCTTACTTGCTGTTACACACAGTGCTCCATCTCTCACCTCTGTGCCCCATGCCTGGAATGCAATCCCTCCTCAATTCTGCCTTCCAGAATCCCCAGCTTCCTTTAAAACTCTGCTCAAGGACCGCCTCCTCTGAGGCCTTTCCTGATAAGTACTGTTAGCATCTCCCCAACCTGACGGATGGAGCAGCTGGGTGGTGCAGTGGACAGAGTGCCCAGCCTGAAGTCAGAAGCACTCCTCTTCCTGAGTTCAAATCCAGTCTCAGACACTTACTAGCTGGGTGACCCCGGGCAGTCACTTAACCCTGTTTACCTCAGTTGATGAGGGCATCTGTAACATGAGCTGGAGAAAGAAATGGCAAACCACTCCAGGATCTCTGCCAAGAAAACCCCACGCGGGGTCAGGAAAAGTCAGACATGACTGAAATGATTGAACCACAACAAAACCTGACTTGCCGTGTAGTTGCTTTGTATATACGTTTTTATTTACTTATACATGCATACGTTGTTCCTCCCCCCCATCTTCCCAATGGAAGGTAAGCTGGATTTATATCCAGGTCTATCTCCACATTCAAGGATTATCCTACTGAACCATGCTACCTGACACAGGAAATGGGAGAGAAAAGACCAAACCCAAGGTTCTCACTTCTAGGTAAGGGGGACTAAACTAACAATTTTTTGGGGGAGGAGGAACCCTTCCCAAAGACTATAAAGAGGAGTTACTGATCTGTATTATTGGAGGGAACTTCCTCACTGGGATTCCATATACATAGGCATACAGACACCCAGGAAAGAACTGTTATTCCATGCCGTGATATTACATATACTATATGTATAAGTACATATGATGTGTATATAAAGTATGTATAGTTATATGTGTGTATATGTATGTGTATATATGTATGCACACAGGCATATATGTAATACATGTATATGTATATTACATACATGTCCATTTGAATACATATACTGCAGTGTGTGTGTGTGTGTGTGTGTGTGTAAAGCTTTTGCCCCAGGCCTGGAAAGCTCCTCCTCCTTACCTCAGCCTCTTGGTTTCCTTCAAGGCTCAGCTCAAACCTCACCTTCTGCAGGAGGCCTTTCCTGGAGGAAACACCTTGCCTCTGACACCAGACCATGTATATTATGTACAAACATCTCCTCCATTGGAATGTGAGCTGCTTGAGGGCGGAGGCTGGGTTTTTGCCTTTCTTTGTGTCCCTACAGCTTAGCGCAGTGCCAGCCCATAGCAGGTGCTCACTAAATGGTTGAAGACTGACTTGTTGACTGACAGAGTGCTGGAAATGGAGTTAGAATTAGGGAAGGAGGAAGTGCAAATCCTGCCTCTGCCAGTAGGACCTGATGACTTTGGGCAAGTCACTTTACTCTTGACTCTCCATCTTCTCCAGGACAGGATGGCCTTCGAGGTTCTTTCCAAATCGATCTAGTTCTACAATTCTCCTTTTTTTGCCCTGTGAACCTACGTAAACCATTTCTCCTGTCCGGACCTCAGTTTCCTCACCTGTAAAATGAGTGAATTGAATAGTTCATGGAGCCCCCTTGCAGACTGGGCAAGTCTGTGGCCTGAGTCTCAGGATAATATTTGTTGACAGTGCTATGTTCACAATGGAAAGAAATGCTAAATTGCGGTTACAGGTTAGGTAAATAACATTTTTCATTATTTTCCCCATCCAAGTTCACAGACCTTCTGAAATTTAGCTCCAGATCCCTTAGGATGTTCAAAAAGAACCCTCAGGCTTGATGATTTCAAAGTTTCCATCCAAATCTATATATTCGTGATTTCACGATTCTCCTTTTTGACTGTGTCACCTTGGTTAAGTTACGGCCACCTCTGTGGGCCTCAGTTTCTGTGTCTGTAAACCAAAGGGGTTGGAGAAGCTGACCTCTGTGGTCCCCTCCAGCTCTACATCCCTGCTGTGGGCTTTTCGGACTTGCTGAGGAGATATACACTAGGCCTGGGAACCGTTGTAGGCCTAACCAGTGCTGTGGTAAATCGAGGGTGATTTACTTCAAAATGGGTGATGACAGCTTTGTGAAGTCTGAGCTCTTTCTCCCCTCCAGGTGCAGGAGCCAGGCAAGCAGGGCCCCTTCCCAGGCTCCATCTTTCCCTTCCTTCTGGATCCACTTTTTGACCTCTATGCCTGCTCCTCCCACCTCCCACCTTTCTGTAGGAACAGTCCTGGCTTCCTCTGACAACTTTTCCCCCCCTTTTTCCTGTTTACCTTCACCTCTCCCTAACCCTTTCTCCTTCACGCTCCCTTCCCCCTAAATGTGAAAACAATGTTAGTTTGCTGATGGCCAATCTCCTGGGACATAGTCCCCAGGTATAAGGCCACCCCTTGCACTGCCATGCATGAAACAGAGTCTTTACCTGGACCCCCAGTGGGACACTGGACCAAAGTAGGGGGTAAGGGCAGGGCAGAACCCTGGGAAAGGAAAACACCAGCCAGGTTCTGATAGCTTTGTAGCTGGGAGCTCAGGGAGCAGAGATAGTGGGAAGACAGCTAGGGCCCTGGGCCAATGTGAGATCCATAGGGGCAGGGGGCAGGGAACAGCAGCTTCTGAGCAGTCTTGGGGTCTGGGAGGGATAGCTGATTTAGATCCAGAAGGGAATTTAAAAATCACAGCACCCCAGAATCTTGTAGCTGGAAGAGTCCTTAGAGGCCATCTTCCAAGTGAGGATTGTGAAATAATGGAGGGTGTATGTGTGGCTTGATTCCCAAGGAGTTTATGATGAAACAATGGGAGGGTAGGAATATGGGTTTTATCTCCTCCCCCCTCCCACTGTTCTCCCCCCTCCAACCTATCATGGGCTTGTCTCCCACACAACTACCCCAGCTGGCTAAACACTCCTCCACTCTGTCCACCCCCTTCTCTTTGTTAGCCTTCCAGGGCTGCCAGCACAGAGGGATGATGGTGGTAGAGGAAGAGAGGACCTCAGTTATTACCTGACCCGACCCAGACACCCATAGTAGCTGCCCAGGCAGAATTCCCCACTGTGCCAACCTTAGTGGTCATCCAGCTTTTGCCTGCAGATAGATATCTAGGGAAAGCCAATCCCTTCCTTCCTAGGGTAGGCCAGTCCAGCCTGGTCAACTCAGGGATAGCTATCAATATCAAACATAAATTTGTCTCTTTGTAACTTCTCCTTTCTCCCGGTTCTGCTCTCTGGGGACAAACATGACAAGCCTAATCCCTCTTCTTTGTGATAGCCATAGAAGTACCTGAAGACACCTATCCTAATTCCCTTAAGTCTAAGTTGTAGGTAGGCCTTTCTTATTGGTAATTTGCCTCTTGAAAGGCTCTGGCTACGGCCATGATGACTCCAGTTCACTGATGACTCCAGTTCACGACAGGTCAGCATTACCTATTCCAAGGTCAGCTGTGGTTCACTCCTAAAGGGATCAGCAAGTCTGGAAGGCAGCAGAAGGGTAGAAGAAGCAGTCCACCTTGGCTGCTGGTGTCCTCATCTGACGGCCCATTATTCTGCTAGGTGATTTCCTGCTCCCAAATGTCCCCTGTGGTCAATAGAGCTTCTCTGGCTCTTACAAACTCTGTTGCCCTCTGTGAGAACTGTGATCCTTGGATCCCCAAAGAGCTGAAAGAAAAATGTAAAATGAGAAATACACATTTTCAGACAAGACTAATGCATAGATTTATTTTGTGCAATGGGGTTATTTGATACAAGGGAGTTTCCATTTTCTTTTCTTTTTTAATTCAGGGAAGGGATTAGGGAAAAGGGTTGTAGGTGACAGGGACACTGCAAATAGAATGTAAAAAATGCAAATGGAAAAGAACAGAAGGAGATTTGGAGGTGGTGGGGGAGGGAATGCACAAACAGCAAAACAGTAGCAAAGCTTTGAAATTAACTGAATTTATTATGTGCTTTTTAAAAGAGCTAAGCTGTTCACAGTAAAGCTTTCCCCTTTCATGTCCAGGGCCACCTAGTATAAAGGAATTTCTAACCTTAAGTCAACAAGTTGTCCAGTATCATGACCACCGAGTTAGCCTAACACAGAAGGTTCAAAGACATTACATGCCTAAGCACACTGTTAAGCTGGCTGGTTATTCTGTATTCCGAAATAGACTGGGTCCTTTTCCTCTGGAGACAGAGAGGTGACAAAGCCAGCTCTCTGAGAACTGGCAGATTTCACTCATTTTACGAGGAGAAAGCCCCTGGAGATTTTCCCCTGGTTTGGTGCTGGGTTCATCTTCCTAAAAGAGCTAAATTTTGAAAGCCTCTGGTCTCCAACCTAAATGGGAATTCGTAGAGATGACTCTTCCAGTGGGGAAGAGATAGCACCTTGTCTGAGAACTTCTGAAACCTCTGAAATCTTGAATCAGAGAACAGCTCCACAACCACGTACCCAGCAGAGCCCTGCCTGACAGATTAGCAGTGACTATGAGATCAGGAAAGTCCCATGCAGCTCAGGAGAGACCATGTCATGTAAGCCTAGCAGGTGGCAGGTCCAGCAGGAGCATGGCAAGGATATTACTGGAAGACCCTGGTGAGCCTGCAGCATAGCAGGCATGAGTTGTTCCTCCAAATACATCCTCTGAGTGTTTCCAATCATCCCAGTGATGGTGTGTGTATTTGTGGGAGAATGTGCCCCAGTTTTATGAATTTTTGTTGTTCATTTTCAGTCATGTCTGACTCTTTGTGACCCCATTTGGGGTTTTCTTGGCAAAGATACTGGAGTGGTTTGCTATTTCCTTCTCTAGCTCAATATACAGATGAAGAAACTGAGGTAAACAGGGTTCAGTGATGTGCCCAGGGTCACACAGCTGATAAGTGTCCGAAACTGGATTTGAACTCAGGTCTTCCTGACTCCAGGACTAGCATTCTATGCGCTATGGGGCTACCTAACTGTGCCCTGGCTTTTTACGAATAGAAATGCCCTATTGTCACTCCTCTTACGATGGTATTGCATTACATGCTTTTGTTTTGAATTGTGTGACCTACTAGTAAAAGTGAGCACGTTCATGGAGGCTGTGTTTGTGAGTGGATGTGGACCCTCTGAGTGCCAAGGTGGCTTTGAAAGGGTACATACTACTTGATTGACTTCCTTGTTATTTATGACACTTTATCTTTTAAATAAATACTTTTTTTTTTCTGTATGACTTATATATCTCACGTATCTAGCAATAAAGTAGCAAACAGGATGGAGATCTGGGCCAAAGTTCGAAATAGTCATTGCCCCCAAACAGCACATTAAACCTGGAGTAGAGATAAAAAGGGGTCCCACAGTGACTAATAGAGTGATGTGTGGAGCAGATGGGAAAGTGATTGATGGAGTGGGAGCTTAGTCCATTTGGGAACTGAGGACAGAATAGGCACAAATATGGGAGGAAAGCCTATTGAGAATGCTTAAAAAATCCCCAACTAATTACAGAAACTGAGATGAAAAATAGAAAGGTCACGAATCAAACATGCAAATTAATGAGGCAAATAGTGTCCTAGTTCTTCAAAGAAAGATATTAATTTCATTCCTCTCCTGTTAAATGGATAGGAAAAATAGTTCATTTTAGGAGGGTGCTTAACCCTGTACTCTTTTTTTTTTTTAAGGCAATTGGGGTTAAGTGACTTGCCCGGGGTCACACAGCTAATAAGTGTGTCAAGTGTTTGGTCTGAGGCCGGATTTGAACTCGGGTCCTCCTGACTTCAGGGCTGGTGCTCTATCCACTGCGCCACCTAGCTGCCCCTTAACCCTGTACTCTGATCTTTTTTCTTTCTTAAAATAACATATTACGTATTTATCATTAACATCCTTTTAAAAAAATTTTTTGAGTTTCAAATTCTCTCCCTCCCTCCTGTCTGTCCTCCTCCCTCTGAGAAGGCAAGCAAAATGATATCAATTTTACGTATGAAATCATGTAGGATATAGTTCCATATTAGCTATATCACAAAAAAAGCAAGAAAAATAAAGTGAGAAAGTAATACTTCAATTTGCACTCAGAGTTAATCAGTTCTCTCTCTGGAGGTGGAGAGCATTTTGTCATCATTTTTCCTCCTTTGGAATTGTCTTGGATCATTGTATACATTAGTGCAGCTAAGTTTTTCATGGCTGATCTGATCTTTTTTCTTTTTTTTGTGAGGCAATTGGGGTTAAGTGATTTGCTCAGAGTCACATAGCTGGTGAGTGTTATGTGTCTGAGGCTGCATTTGAATTCAGGTCCTCCTGACTTCAGGATCAGTGCTCTATCCACTGCACCACCTAGCTGCCCCTGATCTTTTTTCTTGATAGTTTTGTTGGGGATTGAAAGGTACTGCATTTGAGAGCATAGTAAGGAAAAAGTCAGTTGTCAGCAAGCATTTATTAAGCACCTACTATATACTAGACATTGGGCAAACCATGGGGAAATAAAGAAATACAAAAGACAGTGTCTGCTCTTAAGGAGGTCATAATCTAATGAGGTAGAACACATGCAAATAACTATGTACAGATAAGCTATACATAGGATGAATTGGAGATAATCAATAAAGGGAAGACAGCATTAAAATGGATCAGGAAAAGCTCATAGAAGATGTGACTTTATATTTTTAATACCACCTTCATTTTATTTTTTTCAGTGTAAGATTACAATTTGTATAAAATGATTTTAAATGATAGTTATTTTTCTCCATTTGTTAAATTTATTTTTCAGCTAATGGATAACCCAGACTGTTGCAATAACTTACTATTTTTTTTACATTTAACTTTTGTTCAATTTTTTCTCAATTACATGTAAGTAAAAGCTCTTAACATTTGTTTTTTAAAGCTTTGAGTTCCAAATTCTTTCCTTCTTTCCTTTCTCTCTTCTATCCTTAAGAAGCCAAACAATTTGATATAGATTATACCTGTGCAGTTATGCAAATTCCCATATTAGCCATGTTGTCAAAGAAAACAGAGATTAGCCCCTCTCCCCCCGCAAATAATAAAGTGAAAAAAAGTATGCCTCAATTTGCATTCAGACTTCATCAGTTCTTTCTCTGGAGTTGGATAGCTTTTTTCATCATAAGTCCTTCAGGATTGTCTTAGATAATTGTATTGCTGAGAAGAGCTGAGTCATTCATAGTTGATCACCGTACAATGTTGCTGTTACTATGTACAATATTCTCCTGGTTCTGCTCACTTCACTTTGCATCAGTTCGTATACATCTTGCCAGGTTATCCTGACACCATCCTACTCATCAGTTCTTATAGCACAATAGTATTCCATCACAATTATATACAACTTGTTCAGCCATTCCCCAATTTATGGGCATCTCTTTAATTTCCCATTTTTTTGCCACCACAAAATGAACTGTTATAAATATTTTTTGTACATAGAAGTCCTTTTCTTTTTTCTTTGATCTCTTTGGGATGTAGATCTAGTAGTGGTATTGCTGGATCTAAGGGTATGCTCAGTTTGATAACCCTTTCAGCGCAGTTCCAGGTTGTTCTCCAGGATGTTAGGACCAGTTCACAACTCTTCCAACAGTGCATTAGTATCTCTAGTTTTCTATATTCCCTCGAGCATTTATCACTTTCCTTTCTTTTCACATTAGCCAGTTTGATAAGTGTGAGGTGGTATATCAGAGTTGTTTTGATTTGCATTTCCCTAATGAATAGTGATTTAGGACATTTTTTTCATGTGACTATAGATAGCTTTGATTTCTTCATCTGAAAACTGCCTATCCATATCTTTGACAATTTATCAATTGGGAAATGACTTGTATTCTTCTAAGTCTGACTCGGTTCTCTATATATTTGAGAAATGAGGCCCTTATCAGAAATACTACCTGTAAAAACATTTTCCCCAATTTCCTGCTTCTCCTCTAATCCTTCTAATCTAATACTGGCTGCATTGGTGAAGATGGAATTTTAAATGGGACTTGAAGTGAGTTAGGGAAGTGGGGAAGCACAGATGAGGAAGGAGAGCATTCCAAGCATGGGGGATAGCCAGAGAAAATGCCCAGAATTTGGATGGAGTGTGTTATAAGAGGAACAGCAAGGAGATTAGCACCACTAGATCTCAGAGTAAGTTGGGAGGGAGGTTGGAGAAAAGTGAAAGTCTAAGAAGATTGGAAAGGTAGAAGGGGACCAGGTTGGGAAGGGATTTGAATGGAAAACAGTGGATTATTTTATCCTAGAGGTAACAGGGAGGCCTGAGACTTTATTGTATAGGTAGGGTGACATGGTCAGACACGTGCTTGAGGAAGATGAATTTGACAGCAGAATGGAGAATGGACTGGCGTGAGGAGAGACTTGAGGCAGGCAGACACACCAGCAGCTATTGCCATGGTCCAGACATGAGGTGAGGAGGGTCTGCACCAGGGTAGGGGCAGGGGCAGAGGAGACAAGGAGCTTATACAAGATAAATACCTCCAATTGTCGACCAAACTGAAGAATAAATTCAATTCAATGAACATTCATTAAGCATCAACCCTCTGCAAGACGCTGGGTTACAAAAGGCGAAAAATGATAGTCTTTGCCCCCAAGAATCTCACAAATTAGGAGGGAGGCTAGGACGTGGACACAGACACATGTATTTGATGACACGTGATGGGGGCAAAGGAAAGATCGAGCTTATGGATTTGTTAGAACTTGGATACTGGAGGTCATCTAGTTAAAAAGCCTTATTTCATACATATGGAAGCAGCAGCCCAGGGAGGTGAGATGACTCATTCAAGGTCTCCCAGGTCTGCCATGGGGCAGGACGGGGATTTGAACACAGATCTGATTCTGTTACACTATGCTGCCTCCCATAAAATGCTCTGGGGAAATCTGAGGTGAGAGAGAATATTTTTTATGGAGATGGGGGTATGTGTGAAGGGGCCAGGTATCAAGAAAGACTTCAAAGAATCTAAGGGCAAATGGACACTGAATTGCACCTCACTGTAAGACTTTAAATCAACAGAGAAAACTGAGGTGAAACGAAAGGTATACTCACCAGGGAAGCAAATATTTATCTCATGGAAGAACAGATAGTGACCCTCCTGGGAACAAGATATAGAAACACTGGGACAGTGTCAGGGTAAAAACGGATGAAACTGAAATCTCCTTATAGCTGTCTGTGCTAACTTGAGAAGAATTTTCTTCAAAATTCTTCCTTTGGAACAGAAAAAGCTCAGAGGTGAGCATTTGAGAGAAGGTTAAATCTTTACAGATGTTTCAGGATTGTACAAAGAGGAAAAGTTAGGTTAGTCTGTGCTGTGAATTTTTCTTTTTCCTTTCCTTCCTTCCTTCCTTCCTTCCTTCCTTCCTTCCTTCCTTCCTTCCTTCCTTCCTTCCTTCCTTCCTTCCTTCCTTCCTCCTTCCTTCCTTCCTTCCTTCCTCCTTCCTTCCTTCCTTCCTTCCTTCCTTCCTTCCTTCCTTCCTTCCTTCCTTCTCTTCACATGGTTCAGATATGTTTGCATTTTTGGATTCTAATTGATTTATCTCCTTTTTAAATTCAAGAACCTTTGAGGCTGTAAAGAACAAGGTCACACAAGATCATTCTTGTAAAATGAGGTTTGTAAATATCCACTTGTCTATTAGCTCTGAGGAGTGTGTGTGTGTGTGTGCCCCTGTATGTGTGTGTTTGTGTGTGTGTGGCTGTGTGTGTGTTTGTGTGTGTGTGCACGCACGTGTGAGAGAAAGACAGAGAACAGAGGCAGACAGAGAGATAGAGACAGAGAGAGTTAGAGATAGAGAGAGATTCAAGTTGCTTAAATGGCATACATATAGTAAGGTTCATGTGTAGGGCCTAACCTGTTTGCAAAAGAGCCAGTCCATGCAGGAACTGGCACACAGGATCTGCACAAGTATAAGAGAAAATCTGATCCAGAATGTTAAAAAAAAGCAATTAAAATAATGTTCTAATAAAAATAATCTTCAAAGGCAAAATAGCTAAATTTACACTGTTAAATATCTGCATTGACATAAATTAAAAATAATTAAATGATTTTAAATGGATCAGTGATTTTTTTTTAAGTGGTATAACTTGTTAATTTCATTGCTTTGAAATCCATCATTTTCAAACTCAGCAAGTTTTAAACTGTGGGCTTAGCACAGCACCTGGCACACAGCAGATGCTTAATAAATGTTTCTTGATTGACACCATTGTTTTTAAAATTAGTGTGGTATATTAGAAAGGGCACTGTGTTTGGAGTCAGAGACTTGGATTTGAATCTAGCACATCAGTTCCTATTATTAAAGTACTTCATTGTTACCAGGGAGGCTTTGTGCCTGTGAGCATGCTGTCAGAGAAATGATGACCACATAAAAGAAAAAAAAGGCATCAGTAAAATATGTATTTTTAAAATGTAACATATGCTCTGAGAAATTCATCCTGACTCCCACTCACTGTCCTGATAAATTGAGTCCCCGAGCTTGGCTGCTACATCTCCTCAGGGATCTAGGGGGTGCTCTTGAAGGACTGGGTGTGTCTTTTCTAGTGATATGGTTCACAAGCTCCTACCAGTGAACTCCATGCTATGATTATCAGTTGAGAATTAATCAACCAGATTAAAACATATATATATTTTTTCGATTAACAGGTATCTGCTCTGTCCCTCTCCCACCTCCTCCTTCTCCCTATGGGAAAAATAATGAAAAAACAAACCCCTTGCAACAAATATGCGAAGTCAAGCAAAGCATATTCCCACATTGTCCGTGTCCAAAAATATGTGTCTCATTCTGCATATCCAGTTCATCGTCTCTCTTTCAGGATGTGGGTGATGTTCTAAATTATTGGCATTTTGGTTTATCACTGGTTTAATCAGAGTTCTTAAGTCTTTCAAAATTGTTAATTGTTCCAATATTGTCAAAGTACAATTGTTTTCATTCTGCTCCCTGCTCTCAGCATCAGTTCAGAGTGAGTTCACTCCCCCTCTACCCTGCCTCATTTACATAGATTTCTACTTATGTCCCATGATTATGTGAGACAATAAGACCTCTAATATATCCTTTTTTCTTCCCTCGTTTGTCTTTTCCACCCTCCCTCTCCTTTGTCTTTGAAGATCATCAAAGCATCAAAAACCACCCCCAGGCTCTTCGTATTTTTTGATTTGCTCTCCCTCAATTAGAATGCAAGTGATTCATCCTTATAAAGTGTTCTCCAATTGCTTGTTTGGATTTACCTTTTGATTTTTCTCTCTACTTGTATGTTTTTATTTCAGTGTTTCTACTTAGCTCTCACCTTTTAATCAGTGATGCTTGGGTCCTTTATTTCATTAAAGAGCCCTTTCTCCCTCTGTGGCACGATGCTCGGTTTTACTGGGTAAGTTATTCTTGGCTGTAAGCCTGTATCTCTCTTGCCTTTTGGCATATGGTATCCCATGTTTTCCATTCTTATATAGCGTAGCTGCTAAATCTTGTGTGATCTTTATCATGGTTCCTCACTACTTGAACTTTTTCTTTCCAGCTGTTGGTAATTTTGTTTTTTAACTTGGAAGGTCTAGATTTGGCTATGACGTTCCTGAGAATTTCATTTTGGGGTTTCTTTTGAGGGGTGGCTAATGGATTCTTTCTATTTTCTTTAAAAAAACCTACATATACATATATGTATATGTACACACACATACATTTTTAATCAGCAAAAATCTGCCTTTTTCAATCTCCTCTCCCCATTGGGAAGAAAAGAAAAACAAAACTCATTACAAACATGTAAGATCAAGTAAAACAAATTTCTGCATTTGCAATATCCAAAACAATTCGTTCTGCACTCGAGTCCGTCATCTCTCTGTCAGGAGGCGGGTCCTACCATCATTAATCCTCTGAAATGGTGGTTGGTCATTATGCTGATGCGTTCCTAATTTTTTCGAAGTTGTTTATCTTCATCATAATGTTGACATTGTACAAACTATTCTCCTGGTACCACTTACTTCACTTTGCATCAGTTCGTATAAGTCTTCTTAGATTTCTCTGAAACCATCTCCATCATTTTTTTGGAGCACAATAGTATTCCATCCATTTTTATGGATGGAATGTATATACCACATACCACATTTATATACCATAACTTGTTCATCCATCCCCCAACTTATGGGTACTCCCTCAGATTCCCACTTGTTGCCATCTCAAAAAGAGCTATAAGTCTGGGCATCCTTAGTAGGAGCTTGTTTTGCTCAGGTCTAATCCTCCTCTAACCTATCCTCCCTCTAATGCTTCCTCCTTCCTTCTCCCCTTTCCCTCTTATTTCCCTGTTGAATAAAATGTATTTCTGTACCCAACTGCGTATGTGTATCCGCATTCTTCCCACTTTTGACCAGTTCAAATGAGAGTGAAGTTGAAATCAGCTGCTCCCCCTCCCCCTTCCTCCTTGTTCATATAAATGTCTACCTCCACACACTGATTATGTGAAGTCATTTTCTCTCCCCCACCCTTTCCCCAGTGTATTATTCTTGCCTTCCCTTTCCATTCTTCTCTTAAGATCATCAAGACATAACAGAACCATTTCTAGACCTTTTCTAATTAGACTCCTATGACCCCTAATGATGACAGGGTTCAGAGGAGACACACGTATCACCTTTCTGTATTTGAATGTAAGCAGTTTATCTTTATTTAGTCCCTTATGGTTATTCATTCATGTTTACCTTTTTATGTTTCTCTTAACTTCTGTATTTGAACTTCAAAGTTTCTACTTTGATCTTTCATCAGGAATGCTTGGATGTCCTCCATTTCATTAAAGTTCTATTTTTCTTCCATAGTTTTGTTGGGTAAGTTATTCTTGGCTGTATGCTTGTATCCTTTACCTTCTGGAATATTATATTCAAAGATCTCTGCTGCTTTATAGTAGTTGCTGCTAAATCATGTGTGATACTGACTGTGACTCTTTCTTTCTGGCTGCTTGCAGTATTTTTTTCTTTCATCTAGAAACTCTGGATTTTTGGTTATGATGTTGCCAGGAGTTTTCATTTGGGGGTTTCTTTCATGAAGTGACTGTTAGATTTTTTCCTATTTCCACTTTGTCCTCTGGTTCTAAGAGACCTGGGCAGTTTTCTTTTAGTACGTTTTCACACATGATGTCTAAATTCTTTTTTGATCCTGGTCTTCACTCTTTAATCTGTTTTCTATATCAGTTGCTTTTGATATGAGATACTTTACTTTTTTCAGTCTTTTAATTTTGCTTTAATGTTTCTTGTTGTCTCATGGAACCATTAATTTATATTTGGTCCATTCTAACTTTTAAGGAGTTTGCTATTTGGGTAAGGTTTTCTCCCTTCCATCTTAAACTGTTATTCTCTTTCTAAGTCTCTCCTCTATAACTCTCACTTATTTTCCAATTCTTTCCTCTATCATTCTCATTTTCCTTATAGTACCATTATTTAAAGTCTAGCATCATTTCTTCTAGGAGTTGTAACTGGTTGTTTTTCTTGGAGGCTTCAGGTGTTTTGGAGTTAATTCACTTCTCAGTTTATGTCTTGAATATCTGTGGCCTCATAATGGCTCTTTTTTTTTTTGGAGGGGGCTAGGCGATGGGGTTAAGTGACTAGCCCAGGGTCACACAGCTAGTCAAGTGTCTGAGGCTAGATTTGAACTTGGGTCCTCCTGACTCCAGGGCTGGTGCTCTATCCACTACGCCACCTAGCTGCCCCATCATAATAACTCTTTCTCTTTTTTTTTTTGTTTGGTCAGTTTTCCAATAATGTGCTCTGGGCAACTACTATTGCTGGTGTATCTGGGAGCTCTGGTGGTTGATTCTGCAATTCCAAACCTCCTAGGAGCACCTTCCTCCCCCCATATTGCTGTCCTGGCTTGGGGGCTGAACCCAAGATCTACTCAGGGCAACTTCATGCTTGGGACTTTGGGTGCTAAGTCTGTGCTCCAGGTCAAGAGCTACTAGCCTGGGGAGGGGAGCAGGAGGGGAGATGAGTCAGCCATCAGGTCTGGGTATCCCCTCATTGCTGTCCTGGCTGGAAGCTTTGGGAGCTGAGTATGTGCTCTAGACTGAGCTGGAGAGATAACTTTGGTTGGGTGCTGGACTCTGGGCTTCCCTGAGCTGTTGGCTTAGCCCAGAGAGCTAGACAGTCAGCCTCTACTCTTGGCCCCTTTGGGGGATCTGTCAGCTCTGGGCATCCCTGTTCTTCTGGTCCACTTTAGAGCTCTGGGCATCAAGTAATGACCGTGGCCCACTATTCTTCCATAGTTCCTTGTTTGGTAACTTGACTCTATGTTGAATTTGTGATCTTGGGCTGGAAAGATGAACCACTGTAGTTTTCCCATTGATTTCCCAATCACTAATTAATTGGTTCAGAGTTGCTCTTCGATCTTTGTTAGAGTAGATGTGGAAGGAGCTGGCCTGTCTGCTTTCTCTCACTTTTGGCTGCTCTGTCCTCAGCCAGATTCAAGTAGCTTTTAGAAGGGCATATGGTAAAAGCTGTACAGGTGATACAGTAAGAAATGTTGGCACAAACTTGTCCCCAAAGTCTGAGACACATTCTCCCACAAATTCATAGAGTCCAGGGGGAAAGTGGGCTCCAGCTTAGAAAGCATATGTGGCAAAGAGATAATTCACCACTCCCTTTTCCCTTTTAAAGTTCTCTTTAAATGCTCTGGACCCTTTGAAATTCAAATGACTTCCTCCAGGCAAGGCTCTGGAGAGGAGTTCTGAGGGTGGGAAAAAGTGAAGACATAGGCTGAGGCCAAAGCCAAGGCTTCTCCTTCTCCTCTACTAAGTCCTTCCTCAAGGAACACCACACACCACTGCCTGCAATAATTAGGGTTCTAAATTAACTAGAGATGACCCTTTGTATGTGAGTGATCAAGTGTCATCTGCCCATCCTGAAAATGATTCCTGGGCAGGGGTCACTCCAGTTCCAAAGACGTTTTCACACTTAGTCTGAAGCCTGTGATTGCTTGATTGAGACTTGTTCTCCATGAGATTCTGGGCCGTCTTATTACTTACCTTAAGTGGGGTGAGATGACTCCATCAGTTTGATTAATCAACAGCCCCTCTTATATCAGCTTTCTTTTTGATTATGAATTTAAGAATATCAGCGAACATAAATATTTCAGTATGCATAGAAGAATAGGAAAGGGTATATTGTTTAAAAAGGAAAGAACACCAAACTGTGAATGAGACAGATTTGTGTTTGAGTCTTGTTTCTGACACTAGCTACGTGACAACCCGCCAATGCCTTAACCCATCTCTGTCTCAATCTGTTCACTTGTTAAGTGGAGATAATATATGTGTCACTCACATCACAGTGTTCTTGTTGAGAAAGGGATTTATAAACCATAAGGTACTATAGAAATGTCAGGTATTATTATTAATGAAAATGTATATATGGCCAAAGATTAAATTAGCAAACTCATTTAAGTATGTTCAATTCAGTTTAATAAATATTTATTATAGGGCCACAGATTTAGAACTAGAAAGGACCTCAGAGGTCATCTGGTCTAACCTTTTTGTTTTATAAATGAACACCCTGAAGGTCAGAGAAGCAGTGAGTTTCCCAGGGTCACGTGGGTGGTAAGGAACAACACCAGGCCTTGAGCCTGTGTGCTTGGGTTCCAAATCCATTCTTTTTCACAAGGCACCATGATGAGTCCTCATGTTCTGCAGTGGATTGAAGTGTCTTGAGACAAAACAGTCAACGAGCAGTTATTGAGTGTTTAGTATACACCAGACCCCGTGCTGAGTTACAAATACACGCGTAATGAAAGTTAGTCACTGCCCTCAAGTAGCTTCTATTCTGGTGTTGGAAACAGCAAATAAAAAGAAGCTGAAAGGGGAGAGGGAGGTGGGAGGACAGAAGGTCTTAGAAGTTAGTATCTCATGTATAAGTCTAGTAACAGAGAGGACCCTGTACCTGGGGCAGACAGCCTGAGTGCTTAGCTTTTCTTCCCTGAGTTCTTATTTTTTTTTAAGATGTTTTTTTTTCTTTTTTGGGCTAGGCAATGGGGTTAAGTGACTTGCCCAGTCACACAGCTGGTAAGTGTTATGTCCCTGAGTTCTTACTTTTGCTATTTACTGTCACCTTGGGTGGCTAGGTGGTGCAGTGATAGGCCTGGGAGTTGGAGTCAGGAAGACTGAGTTTGAATCTGGCCTCAGACACTGACAAGCTGTGTTACTCTGGTCAAGTTACTCTGTGCCTTAGTTTCATCGTCCGTCAAATGAGGATAATAATAGTACCTACCTCCCAGGGTTGTTTGAGGATCAAATGAGGTAACATATAAGGTACTTTGTAAACCTTAAAGCACCATATAAATGCTGGCTATTATTATCATTGCTTATTATTATTATCATTATTAGGCAATTCACTTCACATCTTGGACTGTTTTTCATCCCTGAAATGAGGGGGTTGGATGGAATGACTTCCAGAGGCCTTTCTAGGTCTGGACACTTGGGCTCTATGGCCAGATGAGATTCACAGTGACCCTTACGCACCCTTGAAGTGCACTGTCATTGGACTTGTTTAAAATCCTTATCATTCCAGGTGCTGTTTAATTCTCCAAGACTTGGGAATTCAGAACCGTGCCAATCACACATTCACATCAACCAGGCATTGTTATCATGGTCCCTCAATCTGACCGGAATTCTGAATCCATGACATACTTACACTCCTATCCCACTGACATGACTCCACAGTCCCACCACCTTTATGAGCTCTCTGCTTTCATACCCCCTCTGTGCATTATGTTCAAATCCTAACCACAATGCACTCTGTCACAAATGACCAGAGAATGGCTGCTAAATAGCTTCACTCCACAGATTACCAGCATCAGGAGAACATCCTGATTCTCCTTGATAGCCAGGTGTGAGTGTGTGTGGTGGGGCTGGGGGAGGGGGAGGGGAAGGTGGGGTGAGGACAATGACAGGCTGCTGTTCATAGCTATAGTTTTTCACACACAGCTGTGTGTCTATTAAGTTTGGTATTCCCAAAGTCCAGCACAGCTGGATGATGAATAAAGCCCAGAACTATATCGTCAGAAGAGAGCAAAAGAGATTGTGTTTGGGTTTTTGTTGCACTTTCAGTAATCCCAAGCTTCTCCTTAACACAGAATTCATCTTTTTAACACCAATATCCTCGGTGATTCTGGATAGCTACAATTCATAGAATGCCACAAATCTCAGGAATAAAAATTGCAGGTGACCCAAGAGACAATGGAGAGAAACAGAGGCTGGGCAGGAGGAAGCCATGGCATATTGCCAATGATGGCTTATATTCAAGAAGTAGGTTAAGGGACACCATTAAAGAAATGTATGATTGAAAAAGTAGGTGGGCAAGTCATTTGAGAAGACTAACGGATAAAAGATGGATAACTAGAGTGTTGGAAGGTTAACCAAAGGAAGGTTAAGAAGATCAATCGGAAGCCTTCCGGAGTATTGGGTATGAAGTTAGTGGAGGATGATAATGACTGATAATAGAGAGGAGCTAGACTTGCTCATTTCCTGGTTTTTGTTCAGTCGTTTTAGTTGAGTAATGAAAAAGACCTGTTTGTACTTAGCGGGGAGATGTAGAATCAATGAGAAGCTACAGAGGCAAATTTTGGCTTGATGTCAAAGCCAATCTTCCTTATGGTTAGAGCTGCCCCAAAATGGGCCAGGCTGCCTCAGGAGGCTGGGGACCCCTCTTGCCTGAGGTCTTTAAGTAGTATGGATGATAACTTCTTCAATATCTTATAGTAGATATTCTTTTTTTTTTTTTGCTTTTGAGTTTAAAATTTTTCTCCCCCTTCCTCCCCACCACCCACCCCAAGACGGAGCACAATCTGATATAGGCTATACATATACATTCCTATTAAACATATTTTCACATTAGTGATGTTGTAAGTAAGAATTAGAACCAATAGGAGGAACCACCAGAAAGAGGAAACAAAACTCAACAGAAAAAAAAAATAGCAAATAGTGTGCTTCGAGCTGCACTCAAACTCCATAGTTCTTTCTTTGGATGTGGATAGCATTTTCCATCATGAGGCCTTGGAGATGTCTTAGATCCTTGTATTGCTGGGAAGGGTTAAGTTTATCAATATTAGTCATCGCACGATGTGGCTGTCACTGCGTACAACGTTCTCCTGGTTCTGCTCACTTCACTCGGCATTAGACCATATAAGTCTTTCCAGGTTTTTCTGAAGTCAGCCTGTTCATCATTTCTTATAGCACAATAGTATGCCATTACATTCATATACCACAGCTTGCTCAGCCATTCCCCAACTGATGGGCATCCTCCCAATTTCCAATTCTAAGATATTATTTTTTCTAGTATGGGCTGAACTTTTGGCTACTGAGGTTCCTTCCAACTCAGAAATTCTGTGATTAATAGGAAAGCATCAATAATTACACAGGATCAAAAGCACACAGATGCCTTGTGGTCTCTCCAAGGGAGGGCATGCACAGGTCAACATGATCCACGATCCCTGAAAGGCACTGAAATCTCAGACTGGATTAAAAACATTTCCCCATGCCCTACAGCAGTGACTGGTTCATGCAGTAGAAACATACCCAGGATTTTATGTGAAGACTGAATATTCACTAAATGACTCCATTGACCTATTGTAATTTTAGACAGTTTTTTCTTCTCCTGATAAGTTGGTGTCTAACAGTCTACAATTTCATATTTCACTTCTCCTCTTCTCCCCCATCCCTAGAATGCCATTTAACTCCTGATAATAAATGCTTCAGGCATGAAAGGAGCTTCATGAGCAAAGGAACCCTTCTGGTTTAGAAAAAATAGCTCCGAATTATAGAGTTTACGCAGTTAGAGCTGAACAGGGCTTTGGAGCTCATCTTCTCCAACTCTCCTAATTTTATAGATGAGGAAACTGAGAATCAAAACTTGTCTGAGGTACAAAGGCAGGTGGTGGCCAACCTAGGACCAGAACCCAGTGAGTTGGTCCATAAATATTAATTAACCTTTTACTTTGAGACAGACACTGAGCCAAGTCCTTTGTAAGGACTCAGAAGGGCAAAAAAGCAGTTCCTGCCTTCAAGGAACCTACGTCCCAATGGGGAAGACATCATAATTAACTAGACAGATAGAAGGTCGTTTGTGAGTGGGCCAGAACCAAGGGAACCTGGGAAAGGATGGCTGCAGAAGGTGGGACTTGAGGTAAGGCTGGAGGTAAGTTGGGGAACCAAGACGCAGAGGTGAGGGAGTAGAAAGTTTGAGGGACAGCAGGTACAATGGCGCCAAATTGGGAAGTGGGGGTTGGGCTGGAGGAGCTGATGTAGCTGGATGGTAGAAGAGAGGAATGAAAGTAAGAAGACTGAAACCAGGCTAGAGCTTCCAATGCCAAGCAGTGGGATTTATAGTGCATGCTGTAGGTCACGGGGGCCACTGGGGCTCACAGAGCAGGGGGCTGAGGTTGTTGGACCGATGCTTTAGAAAACCACAGGAGGCTCTTGACTTCAAGGCTAGCACTGCCAAAGAGTGATTTATTAGCATAGAGGGACATGTGGCCTGCTGTCAAGAGCTCCAGACAGGGAGCCAGAGGACCTAGGTTTGAGTCCTGCTTCTCCAAGTGACTGGCAGCGTGACCTTGGGCAAGTGACTTTGCCACTCTGGCCTTCTGCATGCTTATTTATAAAATGAAGCATTGGGTTGGTTGATCTCTAAGATGCTTCTGAGCTCAGGAAAGGGAGCTCAGTGGAGGGATTTGTCTCAGGCTGTCAGTTAGTTAATAAGCCTTTATTTCACGCTTACTCTGTGCTAGTGGGGCGGTCAGGATGAGGGCTTGGAATCTGGGTCCTGGGACTCTCCATCAGCTTTTATAGGATTGTAGATTGAGGGGCCCCTCATTCTCCAGACCACTGGCCCAAAGTCACTTCTTCATGTTTTCCAAGTTTGGCTTTCTCAAAGTCAGGGAGTAGAAGAACTCTCATTCATCTTATGGCCAGCAGGGAAGTGGAAATGCATTCTGAGGTTGACAAAGCATCCCATGCATTAAAATCTCTCAGGCTGCCTTAGCTGCTGAGGTGGTTAGCAGAAATCAGAGATCAAAGTTGTGGGCCAAACCCTGAATTAAATCCAGAGGATAGAAAGTGTTTTACATCCATGAAACAAAATCAAGGCGAATCTTTGCCGATAGACTCACTCCCACAGAATTAGAGAACTAGACAGGTCTCAGAGCTCAGACAGGTCAATTTCCTCATTTTAAAGTTGAGGAAATTGAGGCCTAGAGAAGTTGAGTGACCTACCCAAAGTCTCTAGGCAGCAAGTGGCAGAGCCAGGCTTAAATGTGGGTCCTAGGACTCTAAATCTATCATCCTTTTTATTTTTATTTTTTTAAATATAAATTTATTTATTTTTAGTTTTCAATATTCACTTCCACAAGTTTTTGAGTTCTAAATTTCTCACCCCTCCCCCCACCCCAAGATGGCATGCATTCTGAATACCCCTTCCCCTGGTCTGCCTTCTCTTCTATCTCTCCCCCTCCCTTCTCTTATCCCTTTCCCCTTCTATTTTCCTGTAGAGCAGGATAGACTTCTGTACGCCATTTCCTGTATTTCTTATTTCCCAGTTGCATGTGAAAACATTTTTTTAAAAACATGTGTTTTTAAAACTTTGAGTTCCAAATTTTCTGCCTTCCTCCCTCCCCACCCACCCTCATTGAAAAGGCAAGCAACTCAATATAGGTTGTACATGTGCAGTTACGCAAAACACTTCCTTAGTACACGTGTTGTGAAAAACTAACTCTATTCCCCTTAATCCTATCCTGCCCTCCTATTTATTCTATTCTTTCTTTTGACCCTGTCCCTCCTCAGAAGTATTTGCTTCTGATTACCCTCTTTCCCAATCTGCCCTCCTCTCGATTACCCCCCTGCTCTCTTGTCCCCTTCTCCCCCTATTTTCCTGTAGGGTAAGACAGATTTCCATACCCAATTGAATGTGTATATCATCCTTTTTATTAAGGAAACCGAGGCATGGGAAGGTGACTTGACCAAGGTGACCGTTTCCTTAGTGGAGGAGTCACCTTGGTGAGAATTCAAATCTGGGTCTTCTTCCTCCAGATCCAGCGCCCTCTAGGCACCATGTGTCTGGATGAGGGAGGCTTGGTCTTACTGATGACCAGAGTCAAATGACTGGGGCTAAGATGGGCAGTGAGGACTCACAAAAAGTATAAAAATGGGTGAGTCTAGCCGGGATCTGGGTGCTAGGAGGAAAGCTCCTTAGTTTTTCTGGAGTAAAAAATCTGGTCTTTCAGTAATAGCACCCTTGGCCTGCCGCCTACTCCATAGTTTTAAAAATATTTTCTGGGGCTTTACAATGAGTCTAGCAAGTACTGTGTCATGCCACAAAGCATGCTGAGCTTGACACTCTTTCAAGGTTATTTTTCAGGATTTTAAACGTGAGCCAACGTAGAGCTGAATGCTGGGACATTTGTAAGTGGTCTGGGATGCTGGATGCCTTTCCCCTCTGGGGTTATGGCTTTGAGAAATTGTAGGATTGAAAACTTTTTAAAGAATACTCATTTTAAATATGTTTAATATGGCTGCACATATATAACCTGTATCAGATTGTTTGCCCTCTTGGGGAGGGGGGAGGGGAAGGATGGTGGGTGAGAGAAAAATTGAGAACTCGAAATCTTATAAAAAATGAATGTTGAAAACTCTTCCCATGTAATTGGAAAAATAAAATACCGTTTACATAAAAACATGATAAAACACGGATAATATTAAAAAAATAAAACTATTAAGTTGGCTTTAGTACAAAAAAAGAACATTCATTTTATTGGGTGGGGGAAGGGACTCAGAAAACTGTCATAGGTATTTCTAAGGATGGTTTAGGAGCTATTCATTATTTTTAATGCTGATTTTCTGACTTCTTTCATCTATTAAAAAAATTCCTTTCTTTTAGCTAGAGGGTTTTTTAGAAATTGCTTGAGATGGGCAGAGACTGATTGTGTGCTTTGCTCCTCATTATACTTGCAATAATAACCATTGTAATCATAATAATCAAGGCAGAATATGCAAGGAAATGGTAGAAACTGTGCATTGTATCCCTGTAGGCTATAAAAAAATTAGCACCTGATGAATATCTGTCAGGCGTCCCCTTCCTGAATTGTAGTACAGAGTTGAAGGGTCATTCTTAAATCTCCCCTATCTCTCACCTCATGCATCCCATCAGTTGCTAAATCTTGTCAATTATTCCCTGCAAGGACATCTCTACCATCTGTCCCCTTCTCTCCACTCACACAACCATCCCCCAGTTCAGGCCTCCATCACCTAGGTTGAGAAGTGGATAGAACATTGGACCTGGAAGTGGATAGAATGTTGGTCCTGGAAGTTCAGGAGGTTTGCACTCAGACACTGTTATCTGCACTTATTTATCCATGTGACTCTCCTCAAATCACTTAACCTCTCAGTTTCTGTTTCTTTGTCTGTACAATGAATATAATAATAGTACCTACCCTAAAGAGTTGTTGAGAGGGTCCAGTCAGATGTGTTCAGGTGCTTTGCATGCCTTAAGGAATTATAAATTGTTAACTCTTATTATGAGCACCTCTCACCTAGACTGTTGCAACGTGCAACAATTTATTTCCCTGCCTCAGTCTCTCTAATCCCCTCTCCAATCCATCCTCTTCTCAGCTGTCAAAATGGTCCTTCTAAAGCCCAGCACTGCTCATGGCCCTCAGAACTGCCCAATAAGTTCTCAGGGCTCACTAAATGGGATCATATTTGTAAAAAGCACTTAGCACAGTGCCTGGCATGCAGTAGGCGCCATATAAATGATTGTTCCTTTTCCTTCCCTGCCTCCACTGTTACCTTTAGGATCGACTACAAGCTTCTCTGTTTGGCATTTGAAGCCCTCTACAACCCAGTTCCAGTCTAATTATTCGTCATTTCCCTTTACATACTTTTCAGGCCAGCTAAACTGCCCTTCTTACTGTTTCTCATATGAAACATCCCATCTCCCCTCTCTATACCTTTGAATAAGCATTTCTCCCTGCTTGGAGCACAATCCTTTTTCATTTCCACCTCCCAGAATCTCCATGTTTCATCAAAGTTCACCTCAAGTCAATTCAACAGGTCAACCAGCATTTATTAAACACCCTATGTGCCAGGAATTGTGCTTAGCTCTTGGGATACAAAGGGAAAAAATTAAGAAGAAATGCCAAAAGGGGCTTGGAGTTTAATGGGGGAAACAACATACAGACAAGCTCCATATGGGATAGAGTGGAGACCCGCAGAGGGAAGGCTTTAGCATTAAGAAACATTCTTGTAAGAAGCTTCTTGGAGGAGGTGGATTCTGACCAGGACTTGCAGGAAGCCGGGAGGTTGAGATGAGGAAGGAGAGCGCTCCAGGCGTGGAGGACAGCAATGGAATTGTGTAGAGTCCTCACACATCTTCCCCTTGAGAATACAAACTCCTTGGAGGCAGGGCTGTTTCATTTTTGTCTTCCTATCTCCATCTGGCACAAAGTAGAGATAAGGAGAGGGGCTTATGGTTTCACTGGTATGGGAAACTCCTGGGAGAGGAAATTCCTCTGCCAAAGTATACTACCAGTATGCGTCAGAGTGGGATTTGAACCCAGATCTTCTTGGCTCTGAGGCCAGCTCTCTATCTACTGTGATATACTGCCTTTCACAAAGTAGGTGCTTAATAAATGCTTGTTAGTTGATGCGCGGTATGATGTGGACCAAGTATAGTAGGACTATCATTTCCTTCTTCTGAGGGATATGGCTGTCTTTGCCTGAGACCACGTTAGTTTTTTTGGCTATGGGATTGCAATGTTGACTCATATAGAGCTTGTAGTTCACTCAAACTCCCAAATATTTTCCCAACAAACTCCTGTCTGACTGTGCCTCATGTTGCCATCTTATACTTGTCAAGTTGATTTTTTTTAGTTCAAGCCTGAGATTTTACGTGGATTTCTATTACATTGAGTCTTATTAGATTTAGTCCAATTTTCTAGCCCGACATGATCTTTGGGGATCCTGGCTCTATCATCTATCATTAACTATCTATCCTTGCTTTGTGTCACCTGTGAATCTGTAAGCAACGTAAAGGCCTTTGTTGATGCCATCAACAATGTGTTTAACAGCATGTGGTCAATCATAGATCCCCTGGGTCATTTCAATGAAGACCTCCTTCCAAGGTGACATGGAACCATTGATAACTGCATTTTGAGTCCAGCCATTCAATTATTCTGACTTCCTCTTACTCTACAAATGTCTAGCCCACATTTCTATCTTTTCCATAAGAATAATATTTTCTCAAATACTTTGCTAAAATAAAGATAAATTATTTCTATAGCATTCCCTTGATGTACCAGATCTAAGTAACTCTGAAAAAAAAAAGGAAACAGAAATAATGTTGATCTGGCATGACCCATTCTTGCTTGGGCCAGCCTGGCTCTCTGTACTCACTGCTTCCTTTTCTAAATGTTCACTGTCTCCCTAAAACATATTCTGTAATTCTGCCAGAAATGGAATTCAAGCCCACATCTCATAGTATACAGATTCTATACTCTTTTTTTTTTTATGGAACATTTTTCTTTCTCTAATCCTTTGGTACCTCTTTCTTGTCCTGCAGTCGAAGATCTCTGGCAGCGACTCAGTAATCAGACCTTTCAGTTCATTGAGGGCCCAAGGACATGCCATGGTTTACACGGTCTTCATGACTTCTCAACAATGGAAGCTAAGTATTCCTTTACCATCTCTTTACGTAGCTACATTATCATCACCATATTATCCATATTTGTTCTGTCCTTTCCAGCCCAAAAGTGTTTATCCTTGGTGCAGAAAACAAAAGTGAAAGTAAGAGCTGAACAGCTAAGCAAGGGTTAACTGAGTCTATGTAAGGGCATAGGGGGTAGAATGCTTGGAACCAAAGAAAGCGTAGTTTGAGTCTTACCAGGTGAGTGTTCACAGGTAAGTCACTTCAGTTCTTTGAGCCTCAGTTTCCACATCTGTAAAATCAAGGTAATAATATTTGGAGCACCTACCTTACAGGGCATAGAAAGCGTCCAAACAAGATGATCTACAAAAAGTCATCAGTGAATCTTAAGAAGCTACAGAAAGGTCAGATATTATCATTATAGCTCTTTCTCCATTAATCAACAGCTCAGATAATTAATGAGTGAATTACTAGAAAATGGTAGAAGAAATAGTTCTGGGCATTTTGACAGCACCAGTTACCATTTTCTAGTAATTCACTCATTAAATTTCTTCTTCTTCTTCTTCTTCTTCTTCTTCTTCTTCTTCTTCTTCTTCTTCTTCTCTTCTCCTTCTCCTTCTCCTTCTCCTCCTTCCTCTTCCTCCTTCCTCTTCCTCCTCCTCTTCTTCCTTCCTCTTCCTCCTTCTTCCTCCTCCTCCTCCTCTTCCTTCTCCTCCTCCTTTTCTTCTTGCAACTAAGAAGCTACTAATGAGGCAGTCTGGCACAATATAAAGAACTTTTGAATCTTGACTTTGATGCAAATCACCTCCCTGGGCCTCAGTTTCCTTGTATGTAAAGAGAAGGATTAGACAAGATAGCTTCTGAGGTTCCTACTATCTCTAGTTCTGTGATTCTATGAATACAACAGGGATGTCATCTACACATAGAAATGACCACATAGTTTAGCCCCAAACCCAGTCCAAGCAAGTATTTGACAGCCTGTAGAACAAAAAAAAAAATCCCTGGTTGTTTGATTTCTTCAATTTTTCAGTAAGTTATGCTGGAATTTTGTAGACACAGCCAAAGAGTCTTCTTTAATAAATCTGACAAATGTATACATCCATCCAACCACTCATCTGTCTGTCTGTCTATCTATCTATCTATCTATCTATCTATCTATCTATCTATCTATCTATCTATCTATCTATCAGCAGAGATTTTGGATCCATGATGTGAGACAGAGAACTGTTTGTTGGTGGAATAGCAAGAGAGAGTAACAGACAGAGATATGTGGGATCGAAGCCAAAGAAAGAGGAAAGAATTCAGAAAAATGGGAGGTCTTTGCCAAGAAGAGTTAAGCTTTTCTTCACTGCATTTGAGTATTTTCACCCTCCGCCAATGGCGGGTGTTGGAAGAGCCTGCCAAAGATAGCCTGAGCTTATGAGAGCTCTGACCTTGAGAGTTGATAATCTCCTACTTCCTTTTGGGTTTGGACCAATGGCATCCTTACTTTCCATGTTATCTTAACCATCGAGTATGTGGCTTTATAAAATGCACTTTATATTATACAAAAGCAATTATTGTCTAGGAGCGTTTCCCGAATGCCTCCCACAATCAGGGAGAATTGGACCTGGAGTGCTGAGGGGAGACTCTGGCTCTGGGGAGCAGCACACACACACACACACACACACACACGTAACTAATCATAGGAGTTGGCCCCTACAAGACAGGGCAGCTTAGCATCACAAATATGTGGGGTTTGGGGTCTGTAATTTTGGTGTATGAGTATCTCTTTTGATTTTCAGGATGAAAAATACCACTGAAGGATTTATTTCCCCTTTTTATTAAAAGGAAGGAATATGTAATTGGGTCTATTATTGCTTTGATGAGAGACATATTGTGGGGCCTGAAAACGGGCCATTGTGAAATAGAGATTTGCACAGAAGCCAGCTGGATCCTGGGCAGGGAAAGGCTGAGGTAGTAAGATCAGATACCCTAATGATGGGGAGGGGGCTCATACTGTCTCATTCCCTAATAATAATTCCCCAAATCCCCTAATATTGGCAAGAGGAATTTGTTTGCAACGTGCTTGACACATATTTTTGGATTTGGTTCCCACAACAACCCTGTACTTGAAATTTCTTCATGTGAGTGTCTTAGAATAGGAGAATTTGCAAAGACCATTGAGGTAATCCAGGCCAACTTCCTCACTTTAGACATGAGGAAACTGAAGCTCACAGGTAGGAAGTAACAAAACTAGCATTTGAACCCAGATCCTCTGACTCCAAATCCTGTGGCATTTCCACATAGAAATCAAATAATCCCGTTCTTGGACACAGTAGGAATTCAGCTGATCTTTATCAACCTTGATGTTGATGTATTTCTCTAATGCACCTTTTAATGCACTGGATAATTGCCACAGTATAATTACAGAGCAGAAATATATGGCCTCTCCCATTCCATGAGCACAACAGATAGTGTGGTAAGAACATTTGGAACCAAGAAGTTGGAGTCTGAATTTGGTTCTGCCACTGGCTACCTGTGTGATGATGGGCAAATTCCTTTGTACCTCTGGGAGCCTCAGTTTCCTCTCTTGTACAATGAAGTCTAGATGGTTTCCTAGGCTTCTCCCGGCATGGGAGATTACATGATTACATGAGGTAATGATATGGCGATCTGAGCAAGTCTCCTATTTACTCCTTTCTGATTTCAGGCATGTTGAGGGAAGGGATCCTGTCTTATTTCTCTCTGTCGCTCCTCTTGATTTAGCACATTGCCTAATAGTAGACCCTTAAGTGTTGGCTGAATGAGTCTTGAATAACTATTGAGTCTACTTAGAACAGGAACACACTCATCTCCCACTCACTAGCTGATATCCTCCCTAGCTCATTCTCAAACCTTTAGTCAATCAGCCAGGAAGGGCTGGGTGAGCACTTGATGGGTTTGGAGTAAAAGGGGTCCTTTATTGAACATGGGTTAGATTAGGTGCCCTCTGAGTTCCTTTCCAACTCTGAGATTCTGTGAACCCAAGGACTGATAGTTTCAATACATTACAAAGGAAAGCAAAAGTTAGTGAAAATAAAGATATCATTTTTCCCCAATTCTAGTTCACAAGACCATCTGAAATCTCTCCAGGTACATATGTACATATCTATGCCTGTCTCTCCACTTATTTATTTGCCAATTTGTTCATCTATTTATCGATTGATTGATCTATCAGCAGAAGTTTTAGATCCCCTGGGGTATTCATGGACTCCCACTTAAGAACTTCTGATCCAGGTCAGGAATCCTTAATTGTTTTTTTTGGTATCCTGGAGCCCTTGGGCAGTTCGGTAAAGCCAGTTGACCACTTCTCAGTCATATTTGAAATGAGTGAAGGCAATGCTAAGTTTCAATTAGATGTAATTGAAAATAAAGATGCAATTTTTTTCCCATCCATGTTCATGGATCCCCTGAAATCTCCTGCTGGAGTTCTGGTTAAGAATTGCTGCTCTAGATCAAGCACCTCTCAAGATCTTTTTGGATTTTAGTTCCAGTGATTCTTCTTATGACCTACTTTTTTCATTTATTTCTTTAAAAACCCTCTCAAAATATTCATAAATTCCTGGTCTGGGACCTATTTTCTCCACATAGGTCTGGAACTTATTTCTTCTTCTTCTTATTTTTTAGGCAATTGGGGTTAAGTGACTTGCCCAGGGTCACACAGCTAGTAAGTGTCAAGTGTTTGGTCTGAGGTCAGATTTGAACTCAGGCCCTCCTGACTTCAGGGCCAGTTCTCTATCCACTGCGCCACCTAGCTGCCATGGGATTTATTTTGCTCAGTGGAGCTCAGCCTGCTGCATTGGCCCTCCATTTTGGAAGTTCTGGAAGCCAGTAACTGAGCATGGTGTTGGTAACAAAGTCAGTTCTTCAACATCTATGAAGATCGGACAGCATTTAACATTTATATGCTTTCATCTTGGCTGGCTCCAAATGCCACATGGCTAGCCCGATGGCAGCCCCTTTTAAACAGATAACCCAGAGAGGGGCAGCAAGATTTCACATGGACTCACACATTGTAGTCTGTCTTCCTCCAACTATTGTGTTGAGGGAATGGTTTCACTTGTGAGGTGGAGTCTGGAGATGAAAGATAGTCACATAAACATTTTGGGACTGCAGATGAAAAGCACGCTTCATCTATAGTCTCAAACCAAGACGTCTGCAGGAATTGTGAGGTCGGAGCCAACTTATCAGCAAGTGTGGTCAGTTTCAACTTGCTTGAATAAGAATTTTGGGTTTTGGATTCTGATCCAGGCTGGGGTTTGGGGCCATCTTGGAACTCAGGTATTGGATCGAAAGCGAGCTTCATTTCTCCCTTCCAGGCTCTTCACTTAAATTTCCTGTGTGGCTGCTTTGATTTTCAGCAGTTACCATACATATCTTTCCCTGTTCCTTTCCCATGGCAAACTCTCCTGTTGATCCATCACATTCTCCTCTTACTTGTCTATGTTTTCTCTGCAACTTTTCAGCACTGAGTCATTTTTGAGATTTTCATTGGCCAAAGGCATTTTTATTAAAACCTGAACTTAAAAACAATATTTTCCCCTTTCAGTTCCACGATCTACCCTTCTTTCCACCCACCTCATCCACAGAATCATAGAAATTCAGAGCCAGAAGACTTATCAAAGGCCACCTTGTCCAAACCCATGCCTGAGCAAGAGTCCTCTCTAGTCCATATGACAGACCCAACAAATGGTCATTAGTGAGGGGGAGCCCATTGACTCCTGAGGCAGCTCACTCCACCTTGGGGGAGCTCCAGGCCTTAGGGAGCTTTCCCTGACCTCTGACTCTGAAGCATTCACTCACTGCTTCTGGTTTTGCCCTAAGGAGTCAAACTGGACACATCTAATCTCTTCCACATGGCCGTCCTTCCTGGTTATAGGATTTAGAGCTGGAAAGGACTTTGGTGACCGTCTAGTTCCACCCTTTCATTTTACAAATGAGGAAAACGAGGCCCAGGGACTGAAGTGATTTGGCCCAGATCATGCAGCAAATAAGCGTTGGAGGCAGGGTGTTTGTTCACCCTTTTTGACTCTAAGCCCAGCACTCTTCCACTGTGTCACCTCACTGCCTGATGGGAAGACAGTCAACACGCCTTGAGTTTTCTCTTCTTCCTCTTAAATACCCCTAGTTCCTCTACCTGATCCTCACATAGGGTTAACTAGAGGCCTCTTCTCTCCTTTGTATACTCCCCAGGTTATTAATGCTTTTCCTAAAAGGTGGTATCCAGAAGTAAGACAATACTGTAGTTTTATGTGTGTATGTATGTACATGTACGAGTATATGTGTACATGTATATGTATATGTGTGCATGTATATGTATAGGTAGGTGTATATTTCATGTGTAAGTGTGTGGACAGAGCAGAAGAACTCCTGCCCCCCTATTCCTGGAAGCTATGGTTCTCTAAATGTAGCTCCTGGCTGCACTCGCTTTCTTGGCCGCCATATTGCACGGTGGACTCATGTTGAGCTTATAGCCCCCTAACAGTCCCAGCTCTCCTTCAGGAGAACTGATGACAAGCCACTCCTCCTCCGTCTTGCATATAGGAAGTTGTTTTTTTTAAACCCGCGTGTCAAGCTTCATACGTATCCTCAGTGAATTTATCTTACTCTATTTGATCCAACTTTCTAGCTAGTCAAGGTCTTTCTGGATCCTGACTCTGTCAATCATTTATTAAGCACCTATTATGCGTCACACACTGTGTGAGGTGCTGTGGATCCAATCCCTCCTTCTCCCTCAATATAAAGTACCTCTTTTCTCTTTGCCAGGGATGGAGGATGTAAGCATGTTTTGATACTGCAGATTTATAAGTAATTAGCATGACCCAGTTAACTCTGCAGGGAGTCTCCAGTTACAGATGGAAAACCCAGCCTTCCTCTATTACTTCACTCATATTTGCCTCAAATATTTGCTGGAGGAACTATCTCTAAAGGCCAATAGAAGAAACAACTTGATGGCCTTTGGTAAAGGAGCTGGTGTTATCATGCTCATTAGAGGCTCTAGGAGGGCAGCAGTGAGGAAACCTGGGATGGGTCATTCTCTTCTGCAGTGATGACAAGACCTCATTTATGAAATAGCTTCTTAAACATCTCCAGAGAGGTATATACTGAACACTGAGCAGTGTCTATAGGGAAAGTCTTCTCTGAAGCATACAGGAATACTTATTATGTGTGTAGTGCTTGGCATATAGTAAGCACTTAATAAATGCTCTGTATTTCTATCCATCCATTTCTCTCTCTCTCTGTCTCTCTCTCTCATCTCTGTCTGTCTCTGTCCCTCACTTTGTCAGGCACCCAAAGCAAACACCTATGATTTCCACCCTGGCAGGCTCCCTATATGTCTTTTGTGCATTGCTCATTCCCATTCAACTTTCAATGTTGTCTCCTTCAATTACATTGTGAGCTCAATCTTCTGTGAAGCACTTAGAGAGTGCTTGGTACATAGCAATCCCTTAACAAATGTGTTTTCATCCATCCATCCACTCATCCATCCATCCATCCATCCATCCATCCATCCATCCATCCATTCATCTACCCATTGCTTGCTTTCCTCCCGCTTTTTCTCTTCCTCATCCCTTACTTCTCTCTGAGGAGGAAAGCCCTTTCCTCCAGCTCTTCCCATCTCTTTGCTTACTACCACAAACCCCTCCCTATCCCAATCCTTCATCCACTCTTCCCTAAGTGGAGTAGCTTCTCTTTCAAACAGTTTCTCCTCCTCTGAGAGATTTCTCTACTTCTGCTCTATACCTCTACTGTAAACTTCTCTCCCCTTTTCTTCCTCAAACAGCACCTCCTACTAAGAACATCTCTCACAAGTGCCTTTGAGTACAAAAATCTCTCTCCCAGAGTTTCTTCTGTTTCCTACAAACACCTTGTTCGTGTCTCTTTTCTTTTGCTTGCTTTTCTGCAGCACTGGGGGAATGTGGACTACCTCACCCAGTGGCAGTCACTGATACCTCTTCTGCCTATTCCCCATCTATCACCTCCACCTTCCCTCTCTACCTTCCTCTTCTACCTTTCTCTCTCTCTTCTCCTCCTTCCCTCTCCTTCCATCTTACGTTACTCCTTTTCTCCACTTTCCCCCCATAGCTGTCTGGTTGGACTTTCCTTTAAAATGCATCATCATTAAATCATCTATTCACATGTGGAATTGCAATTCATTTCTATGTTAGCAATCCAGAGCCTGCTGGCCAGGTCACTGGCTGGGGCCTTGGTCTTGGCCTCTGTACTGCTGCTCCAGAGGAAGGGGAGCTTGGCAAAGATTGGAGCTGAGCCTGATTTCTGCCTAACACCTTGTGGAAGGGAAAGCCCACGAGCCCAATTATTTTGAGTCATCAAGAAAGAATTACTTCTAAGTCTGCAGGCATGCAATAGGGGACCTCTTGGGAGACAAACCTTGATCTGTGGTTATGTGTTTGGGGAGTAAGTGGTACAGAAAAAGTAGACTCAACAGGGGCCTTCAGTGCTGCGAGGCAGCCTGGTATAGGAGAAGCAGCCCAGGAAAAGGAGGCATAGGACGTGGGGTCAAATCCTGGCTCTGCTACCACCTCTGAGACTATAGGAAAACCATTGTCTTGGGGTAATTTCCTCAGCTTTAAAAATGAGAGTTGCACTAACTTATTTCTAAGTCATATATGCCAAGGGATACAACACACCATCTAGTTGATTTGACAGTTTCTCTGGTGTTACTTTTCCTATTGTCTTTAATGTATATTTACACTATTCATTGTTATTGTCTTTTTCATGAGTAGCTATGTGTTGCCTCTTCAACTAGACCGCAAGCTCTTTGTTGGCAATCTCCATAGTTTTCAGCATGGAAAGAGTGTGCATTTGGAGTCAGAAGACCAAGGTTCAAATCCCCGCTCTGCCACGTGGTGCCTGGGTAACCTTGGACGAGACACTTGCCTAGCTCTTCCTTGATTAAACAAAGAGGCTACACCACCTGACTTCTCAGGTTCATTCCAGCTCTAAAGGTATGCCTCTGATTCACAGAAATAGACTTCTTGTATAGTTATTTGTCAACAAATATTTCTTAAGTGTCTATTGTATGCAGAGCACTGTGCTAGGTGCTGGGGAGATACACGATCTAGATTAAAATAGTCCTTGCCCGCATGGAGTTTTCAGCCTAGCATGAGGAAATTCTGACCCACATACAAATTAGTGCATAATGTAATGCATGAGAGGCACAAGTTAAGGGCTATGTGATGTCAAAGTGGGAAAGGTCCTTACTAACTAGGAGGATTCAGGGAAGAGGTAGTATATAAGCTGGGCTTTAAAGAGTAAACAAGAATTTAGGAGTCTTCTCCACTGTGGACCACAGTATCATAGATTCTGAGCTGGAAGGGACCTTATAGGTGATGGAGTTCAACCTCCTTTTTATAGATGGGGAAACTGAGGCCCAGAGAGGTTGAGTGCTTTACCTAAGGTCACAAAGGTAGTGTTATAGGACCAATATTTGAACCTGGGCCCTCTGACCAAATCTAGTATTCTTTCTCTATTAGTAACTGTTTGTTACTCTTTTGTTAGTAACTGTTGAGTTGATCAAGGACAGAGACTGCATGGTTTGGATGATAAATGCCACAGGAATTCAGAGAAAGGAGAGCTCATTGTGGGTTAGAGTAGTTAATTCTAGGACAGTGTATATGCTTCCTTGTGTGGGGGGGGGTGGGGAGGAAGGAGAAGGTAAGGTGGAGAGTCTTGGCTCTTACTTCTCACCATTCCATGTCTCCATTTGTCATATAGAGAACTTCTATCCTATTCTTAGAATTCCTTATTGAATTCAGCTTTTGTCCATTTAAGAATCTCATTTATTTAGCAGTATCATTACATAAGAGCAGAGCGCTAATGAGTTGAAGGATAGAGACTCAATCTTTTAAGTCCATTCATGGAAGCCTTAATTTCGCTCTATTCCACCAATAATAGTGACTATTCACTGTGGGGGGAGTGAGGCTCGTTGCCTGGAGAGTACACTAAGGGAGTGTGGATGGCTCAGGGGCTCAGTGAGAATCCATCCCCACTGCTCAAAAACCAGCTCAGGGTGGATGCCCCCCAAATGGTGGGTTAGTCACATCATCTTCACATGCCAAGGCTACGAAGATCACAATTTGGCATGGAATAGGAGGTGCCCTTGTCAACATCTTACAGGACGGAAATTCATTTCTCATTCTGTCTGAAAAAGTCTTTATTATGAGAGAAGAGTTTTCAATCCCCAGTAGCCTTGATTAGATCCCAGATGAACTCAGTCTGGTGTAGGCTAAAGAACCCCAGCTCTGGCATCAGACCTAGGTTCTAATCCTAGCTCCACTATCTACCATCTGTATGACTTTGGGCAAATATATCTATTTTAATATCTTTGTTTTTAAGGGCCCCAGTTTCTCAGCTTTTGAGCAGATGTTTGCTAAGGTTTTTTTTTTTCCAGTTCCCAAGTCCATAATTTGAGATAATCAGGTGTGCTAGAGGATCTGGTCTGTCCTTCAACTTAATTGTCCTTGTGACTTCAAATGTTAGAAAATCCCATTGCTAGGATGGGATGGGACTACATCTAAATAAAGAGTTAGGGGATCTGAGTTCTAGTACTCCCCCACCTCTAATTAGCTGTATGACTTTGGGGAGTCACTTCCATATTTCATAGTTGAAGAAATTGAATGAGAAGGTTAAGTGGCCTGCCCAGTATGACATACCTACGAATTGTCAGAAGCAGGCTTTGAACCCACATTTTTCCTGACTCCGAGTCTAGCACCCTATCCACTATGATGTACTTTCTCAAGAATTACTTTTATAATATTCTCAACAAGTGATCTTACAGTCTTGGATTCACAACTTCAATGAAGATACTACCTCCACAGACTTTAGCCAACTCTGGTTTAGCTTTAATTGTTAGGAAGTTGATAATGATGTCAAACTGAAATCTGCCTTTCTATACCTTCCACCCATTGGACCTGGTTCTACCATCTGGGGCCAATCCGAATAAAGCTAATCCTTTTATAGAGTAGCCTCCCAGACACTTGAATGCAGATATAATGTCCTATCTTTACCCCATCTTTTACATTTACTCTGTTCTTGTCTGAACATCCTTATTTCCATCAAATGATCTTTGAAGAGCATGGTCTATCATTCCCTCACCTCCTCGTGGTCATCCTTTTCTGGACTCATGGGGTTGAAACCACTTCATCTATTTTTAGTCTAAATACCTTAACTGGGGGAGAACAGGTCCTACTCAATCAACCAATTAGTCAATCAATCAATGATAAGCTTTAGACCAAGTGAGAAATTCCCTGAAACCAGAGTTATATGTGCTTTCTAAGCCTGAGCTCACTTTCCCCCGGATGCTATATATGCTTGTGGGAGATTATGTCGCAGACTTTTGGGTTGATTGTTGGGTTAAATTGTTTCCTATTGTAACACCTTAGTAAACGCCCCTTTCTAAAAGCTACTTAAGTCTGGCTGACTAAATTGAATCTCATCTGATAATCTATGGAAGAAGCACACTGGGAGGGGGGGGTAGAGCTGATGCTGTGAGAGAATCATCCTTGTCTCCACAAGGATACTCCCTAGGACACTCAGGGGGAGACAAATCTGGGGATCCATCCCTAGGTGTATTCATCCAAGTTCTGGGGATCCAGCTCCTCAGTGAGAATGAAAGTTGCAATAAGTATCTTCAGAGAGACATAGACTACAGCTTTATCATTCCTAAAGTATAGTTCAGAGGACTGTGGAACATAGTTGTGGTCTGACCTGGGCAGGGTCCAACAAATCTGTTACTTTCCCAGACCTGGATATTATGCCTCTCTTCATGGAGTCTAAGGGCTCATTAGCTCTTTGGGCTTCTATGTGACACTACTGCCTCATACTGAATTTGTAATCCGTAAAACCTCTTTTTCATGCGGAGGGGGAGAGGAAAGGAAACAAGCATTTGTCTAGTTAAAACTTACCCACTATATATTTAGGAAGCTGATTTTTGGAATCCAAATGTAAAACTTTTACCTTTATCCTAATTAAACTTCATTTAATTTGATTTGACTCATGATTCTAGCCTGTTAGGATTTTTTTGAATCCAGACTATTTCATCCAGCTCATTAGCTAGTATGTCATTTGCAAATATGCTAGGCTTAACCACCAGGTGGTGCTGCTGCTACTAAGCTGATCCTACTCACTATAATAACCAGGAACTGAGAAAACCCCTGCTCACTCTGTGGGTTGTATACTTTGCCCAACACCAGAGAAAAGAAAGGGAAGTACCAATGTCTTCTGGTCCAGAGAACTGGCAACCCCTACCCTTTAAGCCTGTGGTCAATGTAGATTTATCTAAGCAGCATCGCTATTGAGTCCCAAATCAATAGGGGTCCTCATAGGCTTCACGAGTCAGAGCTGATTGAAGAAATGGATTTTGAGTTGGGTGTGTCAGATAGGCCACAGATCGATCCCTTGTAACAGAAGCATGTCATTTCTGCTTCTATTCAAGTCATTGATAAAAAATCATACATTTCAGTTGTTTTCAGTCATGTTTGATTCTCTGTGACCCCACTGGGGATTTTCTTGGCAAAGATACTGTAATGGTTTGCCATTTCCTTTTACAACTCATTTTACAGATCGGGAAACCGAGGCAAGCAGGGTTAAGTGACTTGGCTAGGGTCACACAGCTAGAAAGTGTCCGAGTCTGGATTTGAACTCAGGTGTTCCTGACTCCAGGCCTGGCATTCTATCCATTGTACCACCTAGCTGCCAACTGATCAAAATACTTTATAGCAAAATATTTTTATTATTCAGAAAATACTTTATAATAAAAAATCCACCAAATTTGATTAGCATGCTATCTCTGCCTTGATTCAAGTAATTGGTTAAATGTTTAAAAGGCATATGGCCAAGCACAGATCCCTGGACCACTGGAGAACCCTTTCCTACTTCACCTTGAACTATTAATGTCTGCTGTTTGCATGTGGTCATTCAATGAATTCCAAGTCCACCTAGATACATGTGACATCTCTTAGCATATGTCTGTATCTTATTCATAAATCTAGCATGAGGCTTTGCTTTATCTTTCCTCTCTGATCAAAACCACAAAAAGTAAATAGTCTCCAACCAAGTAAAACAAAATATTTCTGTGTTCCCTCAAAACTTCCACCCATCTATTTTTTCCATGAAGGATTTATCTTTTTAACCTGGAAAGAGGATGTTCTCTTAATTCCTAGTCATAGAATGCTAGAGCTGGAAGGATCCAAGCTCAACATTTTAGGAATGAAAAAGACTGAAGCCTAAAAGTTCAATAACATTCAGAAAACACATATTTGGCACTTTCTCTGTATAAAGCATTGTGCTATGCACTAGGGAAGATACAAAGATTGAAAAAAATAGCAGCATAGTCTTGCCCTCAGAGAGTTTATAGTTTAATGACAGGCAAAGACAGTTCTCTTTAACCACTAGATGGCACTGTTTGCCACCTATTTACAAAAGATCAGGGATTAGGAAGTTCACCCTGGCACTCCATCCCACACTAACTAGAGGCTAGGGAAATGCCAAGATGTCTGTAGTTTAAAGAAATTGGATGACCTTCTTCCATCCCCCAGCTCCTTCTCTCTCTGGCTGGCCATGCTCCATTTAAAAAAAAAAAGAAATTTCATTTATTTCCCTGGTCAATCATTTATTTTTTTCCCTTACACCAAATAGGTTTAGTCAGGCCAAACAAATTCCCAGATAGGCCATGTGCAAACATATGCATTTCATTCTGCACATTAGTCTAACTCCTCTCTGTCAGGAGCGGGTAGCATGCTTCAGCCTCTCCTTCGGAGTCATGGTTGATCATTGCCTCGATAAGAGTTCTGAATTCTTTTGGAATCATTCATTTTTACAGTGGGTGTAAAATATAAATTGTTCTGCTTCTGTTCACTTCACACTGCTTTAGTTCACCTAAGTCTTGCCAAGTTTCTCAGAAACTGTCTTTTGCATAATTTCTGACAGCACAATAGTATTCTATTGCATTTCGGTATCATGATTGTTCTTCCATTCCTCATCTAATGGGCACCCCCTTAGTTCCTAATTCTTTTTTTTTTTTTTGGCAAGGCAATGGGGTTAAGTGACTTGCCCAGGGTCACACAGCTAGGAAGTGTTATGTGTCTGAGGCTGGATTTGAACTCAGGTCCTCCTGAATCTAGGGCCCGTGCTCTATCCACTGTGCCACTTAGTTGCCCCCTAATTCCTTGACACTACAAAAAGAGCAGCCTTAAATATATTTTTACACATCAGTCCTTTTCCTCCTCCTTTATTTGATCTCTTTGCTCCTTGTTAATCCCACCTACAAAAACCTCCTTCCTTGAATCTGCTATATTTCGTTGAATGCTAATTGTGAGACCTTGTCATAAGCTGTCCTTGCAAGCAAATAGACATTCACAAATTCTATATGCAGCGACTTAATCTTTACCATTGAATGTATAAAAGAATCAAAATAATACACAATAGGACATCTAGTGCATGCCTACAGCTTCTCCCAGATTCAGGCCAGCTTTAGCTGGTTATAGCTGTGCTCTAAACCCTGGAGGCTCAGGTCCTGGTCTCACAGCCAGCAACTCCACTCCCTGGAAGAGAACAATGTACCTTTTAGCTTGTTTTATTCTCCTTCACTCTATCTCCGTCTGGGAATGAGCAAAAGAACATAGGTACTATAAAGAAGATCTCAACTGATGTTTGACTCACAGAGTGAAGGACTCAGGAACCCTGGTTCTTGGGACAGAGCTCCTCTTTGAGCTTTGGAGACATAATGTGGGAATAACCCCTTTTTTGTTTTTTAAATTTTATTAATTTATTTTGATTTATCAATAATCACTTCCATATGCTTTTGAGTTTAAAATTTTTCTCCCCTTTCTCCCTACCACCCTCCCCAAGATGGCGCACAATCTGATATAGGCTATACATTTACGTTCCTATTAAACATATTTTCACATTAGTGATGTTGTAAGTAAAAATTAAAACCAATAGGAGGAACCGTCAGAAAGAGGAAACAACTCAACAGAAGAGAAAAAAAAATAGCAATTCAACTTCCATAGTTCTTTCTTTGGATGTGGCTAGCATTTTCCATCACGAGGCCTCTAGAGAGGTCTTAGATCCTTGTATTGCTGAGAAGGGTTAAGTTTATGAATATTTGCCATCGCACAATGTGGCTGTTATTGTGTACAACGTTCTCTTGGTTCTGCTCATTTCACTCAGCATCAGACCATACAAGTCTTTCCAGGTTTTTCTGAAGTCAGCCTGTTCATCATTTCTTATAGCACAACAGCATTCCATTACATTCATATACCACAACTTGTTCAGCCATTCCCCAATTGGTGGGCATCTTCTCAATTTCCAATTCTTTGCCACCACAAAAAGAGCTGCTATGAATATTTTTGTACATGTGGGTCATTTTCCCATTTGTATGATCTCTTTGGGATATAGCCCTAGAAGTGCTAGTGCTGGGTCAAAGGGTACGCATATTTTTATAGCCCTTTGGGCATAATTTTTTTTCTTTTTGGTGAGGCAATCAGAGTTAAGTGACTTGCCCAAGAACCCCTTTTCTCCCTTGAGGTAGAAGGCTCTGTTTTGGTCTTGCCTCCAGCCTCACTACTGACCTCTCCAACCAGCTCTGGTCCAAATGCATCCATCCCAGTCTCCTAAAGGGGAACTGTTTCACGGCCAGAGTGAATCTTCTCCATTTCTGTAGACATTTTACCTCCTTCTCACCATGTCCTTCTAACCCTTCTGTCTCTCCTTGAGTTCAAGTGCCCAATATAACCAAGAATTGTTGGTCTCTCTTGGTTTCTAAGTATGATACAAAGCAGACTATGATAAGGACAAAAGAGAGAGAGCCAGACAGAAGGCATTAGGAAGATTTGAAAGGGTGAGGTGGATGGAAGAGGAGGAGAGAATGGTTCAAGGAGAAAGTGAAGTGATTGACTCAGGGTCATGAAACCCCTTAGAGGCACAACCACATTATCTGGAAGTGTGGACTTAAGATCATGAGGAATAGGAGGTTGGGGGGGGAGAGAAGGAACTTCTATGCAGCAGTGGAGGCAGCTGGTGGCAAAGTGGATCAAGCTCTAGGCCTGTAGTTAGGAAGACCTGAGTTCTTCACATCCAGCCTCAGACACTAGCTGTATGATCCTGGACAAGACACTAAAAAAAACCAAACAAAAAGCCCCTTCTTTTTGCCTCAGTTTCCCCATCTGTAAAATGGGGATAATAACAGCACCTACCTGCCTGGGTTGTTGTGAGGATCAAACGAGATGCTATTTTAAGAGCACTTAGCACATAGTAGGTGCTTAATAAATGCTTCCTTTTTTTTTCCTTCAGGATAATAGCCAGCATTTTCATAGCACTTTAACTTTGCAAAGGGTTTGGTATCCATGATCTCATGTGTTTATAATTTGCTATGTGGGTAAGTCTCTTTACTTTTCTAGGCCTCAGTTTCCCCACCAGACAGGCAGCACATTGCTGTGCCCAGTCAAAGCCTCAGCCTTTCCCTCTAGTTCTCAGGAAGGTTATGCCCTTGTTTGCATGCTGCCTCCCCACTGGACACTCCTGGTGATCCGGGACTGTCTTTGACTTTTCCCTGTATCCCCAGCCCTTAGCATAGTGCCTCACACATAATAGGTGCCTAATAAAAGTTTGCTGACTTTCTCCTATATGTCATATCACCTCTCGGGATGTGTGTGTGTCCACTGAGGTAGGAGGCACGGTCTTTGATGTAACATCTGAATAGAGGGTAACGGGGATACTGATGAGTGTGTTTGTGATTGTCTGGGTGATGTGTATTTTCGGGTGGAGGTGCGGCTAGGGCTGTGTTCATGTACTTTGGAGGAGGGTTAGGATGGGTGGGATGTTTGCATGCCCGGGTTGTTTGCGTTGGTTTGGCAGTCAGTGGGGATGTGTATGTGTGTGTATAGGGATATGTGTGTGTGTGTGTGTATGTGTGTGTGTGACTGGAGAGTTAGGGGCTGGAGGTCCGTGTGTGCGTGGTGCTTGTGGGTGCCGGGGGTGGTCCCCCCGCCTCCCCGCCCCCGCCCCGCCCCGTGGCCTGCCTGGGCCAATGGAAGGCAGAGGCGGCCAAGGTGGGCGGGGTCTCCCAGGCCGCGGAGGGGGGCGGATGGAGCCTCAGCCTGGGCGGCGGGTGGCCGGGCAGCAGCAGGGGCAGCGGCACCGGCAGGGGCAGCGGCGGCAGCTGGGCGCTCAGTGCGCGGCGGCAGGGCCGAGGGCAGCAGCACCTCCGGGAGCCTGGGGGGGCCCGCGCGGGGATGCGCTCGGGGCGCGGCGGCTCCGGCTCGGGCTCCAGCGGCTCGGGCTGCTGGGGAGCGAGCTAGCAGCGCGGCCCGGGGAGGCGGAGGAGGGCCAGTCCGAGGAGGCGGAGGAGGCGCAAGGGGAGGAGGCGGAGGCGCCGGAGGAGGAGCGGCTGCGGCGGCGCCCGCGGAGGAGGAGGCGGCGGCGGCGGCGGGGACGGCGGCCGGAGCCGGAGCCCGAGCCCGAGCCCCCTCGCACCATGGCTGCCCAGGGCGAGCCGGGCTACCTGGCGGCGCAGTCGGACCCGGGCTCCACGAGCGAGCGCAGTACCGACTCGCCCGTGCCGGGGTCCGAGGACGACCTGGCCGGGGGCCCCTTGCCCAGCCCCGAGTGGAGCGAGGAGCGCTTCCGCGTGGACAGGAAGAAACTCGAGGCCATGTTACAAGGTAGCTTTCCCCTGCCCCACATCGGAGCCCGGGCCAACCCCTGCTCCCCTCGGACCCCGGGCCTCTCCCTACCCTGTAGCCTCGCCCAGTCCAGGGTTCCCCGGGACTTCCACTGTACCAGCTGGGACACTCCTCTCTTTTCTTGCAAAAAGTCACTACGTCTCCCTGGGCCTCAGTTTCCCCATCGGCGAAACGAGGGGGTGCGTGTCCGTTTAGAAGATGTTTAACGCCCTTCCCAAGTCTTACTCCTTTGAGAATCTGCCTAGATGAGTATGGGGATGGCAGCCTTTCGCTAGCGCTTTAAGGTCAACAAAGCGCTTTCCTTCCCAGCCCGGGCGCTCAGGGCTTGGCCATCTCCTTTTCTGCCCAGCTCGGGGGCCTCTCCCCCGGCCCGGGTCCCCGCCTGGCTCCAAGGTCTCCGCAGCTGCTGCTGCTCACTTTCTCGGAGCCCTCCCCTTCCCTCCTGGCCTAGGGGGGCCTGGAGGAAATGATTCCTCCTCCCCTCGCCCTCCTTACCCGTTCCCGCCTCCAGTCTCCCCCAGCAGAGTGGAGCAGGGCCTCCTTGGAGGGAATCCCTCAGCAGCGGGGGTGTGGGGTGGGGTGGGGAGCCCCGCTGCTAACTTAGGAAACTCACTCCCCTCCTCCACTTCCCCACCGGCGGGATCGCCCGGTCCTGACCCGACCGGCAGCCAGAGTTTTCCTTGAGGGGTGCCTGGGAGAGGCCCTTGAACTTGAAGTTGGGCACCCTCGGACCGGCACAACACCAAGCAGGATGAGGGCACCCGAACTTGGGGCAGGATGCCGCCTTGAGCCTGGCCAAGCTCGGCCTACGTCCGCTTTCCTGCCCGCTCTCTCTTTCTGTCACTTTCCTCCCGCCTCCCCCTCTTCCCCTTGTCAGTATCCACTTCCTCCAGCTGAGGGGCCTCGGGGATGTGGCTCACGTTTTAGGATGGGGTAACCACCCCCACCCCCTTTTTGGGCAGAAAGATCCAGGATGAAAGTGTGTGTGGGGGGGAGGAGCTGTGACTACCGCCCGGAGAGATTCTCGGCAGTGCCGATGTGTGTGAGCACAGGGTTGCCTGCATCTCCTGCTGGGCTTAGGAGGACACATGCTGAGTCAAATGCATTTCAGAATATGTCTCCCTTCCTAGGAATATAGGCGGCATAGTTTGCGTTTCACAAGTCGAGGCAACAAGTCGAATCAACAAATATTTGTCAACTGCCAGTTGTGGGCCCTGCAGTGCTGGGGATAGAAAAGACAGCCCCTGCCCTCAAGGGACTCACCGTCTAACGGCGAAGACGTCATGCAAACATCTGAGTACAAACAAACATCAATGAGGGATGAGCAACAGAGGGCAGATTTTAAACTCCTGCTTTATTCCTTTCTTTTCCTTTCCCTGACCAGAAAAGCTTGTAGCCATGCCAGGCTCCAGATCAGTTCTGGCTTAGCACATTAACATTTGGGGTTTAGAGAGAGCCCAAGGTCTCTGACTTTCTGGAGCGGACCCAGAGTGACTGGAAGCACTTGTGCCTGCCTTGGTGTGACAGTAAGAAACCAGGACAGACAGTTGTAAGGATTGCCAGTGGTGGTTTTGCAAAACAAAGGTCTGACCAAGACAACCACCTACCCAGAGTTTCCTGTGAGGGTTCATCATGTAGCTTGAGGACAAGTTCAAGGCAAATCAGTCTTGTTCAAACCTCCCGTTGCTTATTCGAACTTTGTTAGGAGGACGCCTCAGCTTTGGAGGACTTCCGGCTTGTGGTAGTCACTTGAGGCCTTTTGGGGATGGTGAAGCAGTTTTTCTGAGAGAGGACAACATGCTTTCCAAAATAATCACTTTGGAAATGCATAACTGGGGGTGTTGGCTCTTTGGTTTTGGGTCTGCTGCACACTTGCCATCATCCTCACTCGTTCCTTCTTGGAAAACCATCTGGATGGTATGAGAAGGATGTTTCTCTGTGTGTTTTGAATTATGTAACTTTCCAGGAAAGTTCCTCCAACTTATTTGATAAAGCCTTCATAACCCACATTCCCAAGTAGTAACCTTTTCTTTGTTTGGGTATGACAGATTTTAGTTGTCATTTATTAGGTATTCCATTCCTGAAGAAAAACGTAATTGTTAAAGCAAATCATTTAAAGGAAAATATCAGTGAAGAAAAACTTCTCTTGTGGACTGGATGTCTCAAAAAATCCCTCTCAAGACGTTTCAGGACACTTGTTTCTTGGATGTGTTTGAGTTGACTTGGGAAAGATGAATGTAGGAGTGAATGAGTACCAATGCACACCATGCTGACAGGAGAGGCCAGATCAGATCAGAGGGATTTCTAGGCATTTACTATGTCAGTATCATTTAGTGTAAAGAGACATGGGGTTTGCGATGCAAAGACCTGGGTTCTAAGTCTACACTAAATAGTGACTTGATCTTGGTTGAGTTCTTTTCCCTCTCTAGACCTCAGTTTCCCCACTTGTAAAATGATGGCATTAGATGAGATGAACTCTGAGGTCCTATCTTAGACCTTCTGTGGTTCAGTGGGAATTGGCCACTCCTCTGTTTTCTCTATGGGCTGATGTCTGTGTTTTCTGAATCATCTGTTTATAAAGAGTTGAGCCCCTTTCTAGGAGGCATATATGTACTTTATTGGTGGTTGTGTTAACCAATGAAGCTTGTTTAAACCTTTTCCTTAATGGGTAGCTCCTCTGTTGAGGTGGTGGTTAGGCCTGGTGCTCTCCAAGAATTGTCCTCCTTTGCAGCTGGCAGACTTCGGCTTGAGAGGTTGTAGTCATGAGAAGGCCAGTCTTGGCCCAAGAAGACCACAGTTCAGATCCTGCTTCTGATGCTTCCTATCTGACCATGAGCACGCCACTTCATCTCTCTTCTCATCTGTAAAATGGGGGTAATACTAGCTATAGAACCTACCTCACAAGATTGTTGTGAGCCTCAAATGAGCTCATGTAATTTGTCAAATGCACCTGAAACCTTAAAATGCTCTACAAAAGGCAGTGATGTCTATTTATTTGAATTATCTTGTTCTCGTATTTTTCTTTTTCTTTTTTTAAATTTAATTTTTTTTAATTTTTTCCATATGCTTTTGAGTTGAAAATTTTTCTCCCTTTTCCTTCCCCCCACCCTCCCCAAGACGGCACACAGTCTGATATAGGCTTTACATTTACATACCCATTAAACACATTTTCACATTAGTGAAGTTGTAAGTAAAAATTAAAACCAATACATTGTTCTCATATTTTTCCAGTGGAATTTAGATAGAAAAAAGTCCTGGGGACAAGCCCCTATTATTATTGTTATTATTTTTTTTTGATGAGGCAATTGGGGTTAAGTGACTTGCCCGGAGTCACACATCTAGTTAAGTGTGTTATGTGTCTGAGATGAGATTTGAACTCAGGTCCTTCTGACTCCCAGACTGGTGCTCGATCCACTGTGCTATCTAGCTGCCTCCCCACTATTATTATTGTAGAAAGACATAACAAAGTTAATGCTCCTTTAGGACTGGAGGGGACCTCCGATGTCATCTTGTCTCACCCACTCATTTAACGGAGGAGGAAACTGAGTCCCAGAGAAGTGGGCAAGGGTGTGAGCAGTCTTTGTGTTTCCTTTCCCCAAAATTTATAGGCACAAAACAGATCTCTTGCCATCAGACTTCTTTTGTTCCTTTACCATCAGGAAAGAAAGAGGTGACAGAAGGAAGTCTTCTGTACAGGGTCATGTAATGCAGCTTTTCCCTGACTCAGAACACTTAAGCCATCTTGGCTTAAACTCACTTTCTTGTAAGTAACTGAAATTCGTGCAGTCTCTGATCCCTTCCCAGGGTCCCAGCATCTAATGGAGTAAACTGAATGTTTACCTCTAAAGCCTGCAAGCTTCTGGTCCCTTTAGTCCTCAGACAAAGGTACCCAACCATCTGTGAAGAAATTGGGCCTGATAAGGAACAGCAAGCAAAGTTACAATAATAGTAATAGGTATTTTAATGACACTTTAAGGTTTGCAAAGCATTTTACAGGCATCATCGAACTTAATCCTCACAACAGGCCTGGGGTGGGTGGGTGAGTTTCTTATCCCCATTTTGCATATGAGGAAATAGGCTCAGAGAGGTTAACCTGCTTGCCTATGTAAGTGTTTTTAGAGGCTGAATTTGAACTCAGGTTCAGTTTTCTCCTTTCCTTTCCTTTCCTTTCCTTTCCTTTCCTTTCCTTTCCTTTCCTTTCCTTTCCTTTCCTTTCCTTTCCTTTCCTTTCCTTTCCTTTCCTTTCCTTCCTTTCCTTTCCTTCCTTTCCTTTCCTTCCTTTCTCCTTTCCTTTCCTCTCCTCTCTCTCCTCTCCTCTCCTCTCCTCTCCTCTCCTCTCCTCTCCTCTCCTCTCCTCTCCTCTCCTCTCCTCTCCTCTCCTCTCCTCTCCTCTCCTCTCCTCTCCTCTCCTCTCCTTTCCTTTCCTTTCTCTCTCTCTTTCTCCCTCCATCTTCTTTCTTTCTTTCTTTCTTTCTTTCTTTCTTTCTTTCTTTCTTTCTTTCTTTCTTTTCTTTCTTTCTTTCTTTCTTTTCTTCTTTCTTTCTTCTTTCTTCTTTCTTTCTTTCTTTCTTCCTTTCTTCCTTTCTTCCTTTCTTCCTTTCCCTTTCTTCCTTTCTTCTTTCTTTTCTTTCTTTCTTTCTTTCTTCTTTCTTTCTTTCTTTCTTTCTTTCTCTTCTTTCTTTTCTTTCTTTCTTTCTTTCTTTCTTCCTTCCTTCCTTCCTTCCTTCCTGGTTAAGTGACTTGCCAAAGGTCACACAGCTGTCTGAAGCCAGATTTGATCTCAGGTCCTCCTGACTCAATGCCTGGTGCTCTGGTGCCTAGATGCCCCTATGTTTCCACTTCTAATTGATCTCCAATCAATCAGTTAGCAAGTATTTATTAAGTGCCTACTATGTGCCAGGCATTGCTTTAGACACCTGGGATGAAGAGAAAAAGAATGAAGCCATCCTAGCTTTCAGTGAGCTTAACTAATTAGGTCTTCAGACAAATGACTGTGCCCCTGATTACTTTTGAGTCAACAGACAGGACTACCATGTAATTTTGTGTGGTGTGAATATTTATTCAGAGTCCATTCATAATTATTGAATGATTATTTAGTGTGTTGCTGAGAGGCAGCTGTGCATAAAAGAGAGAGGAGTCAGGAAGGCTTGGGTTCTAGTCTTCCCAAAGGAGCAATTGGGAACATCATTTACCCCCTCTGTGTTATAGGCAACTCTCAGACTCTAAGATGACGATTGCTGACCCACATCAGGGAGGGATTTTTGTACTAGGAGTTCTCTACAATGACAGTGACTGGTTTGCTGCTTCCCTTCCCCAATCCCCCTAGCACACACTTCAAGAAAATTAGCACCTTCAAACTTCTTGGAATCTTAGACTCCATTTGTATTGGTTACTTTGTTAATAAGGGCCAGATATCCTTCGGCTGTTTTCTTTTAAAATGAATCGGATCTGTTTGTTATCATTTTCAGTAGCTCTTACGTACCCTTTTTTTGGGGACAAGAACTTGATTGGAGGTCTCCAAGGGAAATGAGCAAATTAACAAGATTGTCTTTCCCTAAACGTACAGAGTGTGATTTGGAGATTATAATGTTTGGAATTTCTTTCCAAATGAGACTGTCCTGGGGGTAAGTTAATCTTTAATCAGTTATATTTTCACTGGTAGAGAAATTCTTCCATGTAATGGACTAGAAATTCCAAGAGGGAAATGTTGATATGACAAGAGAGGCTCCTTATTTCAGAAATCCTTCTAGCTAACGTTTTTTTTTTTTAAAAAAGCAATGAATTTTTCAAGAACCAAGGTACACATTTTAGAGGAAAAGCAGTTGAATAACCTTTTAAAAATTATACTTTTTTAAAAAAAGATGATTGCTTCAGAGCAGGTGGCATTACTGATACTGTTGTATCTCCCGTGCATTCCAGGCATGGGAGACGCCCCGTACAAAAGTACAGATGAGAGATGGAATGTTGCATGCAACAAGGCCAAAGAGAGTAATGTGTAATAAGGTGAGAAGGGTGAGCTTGATTCTCTCTCTTTCCCCTCTCTGCCATGTTCTCTCACTCCGGCTCCACCCGTACCTTCCCTCTATAGACATTTCTAGGACATTCTGTGATCTCGCTCTTCCCTCATCATGTTTGTCATACACCATGCTTCTTCGCATACATACCCTCTCCCTGGGAGTAGATTGTCATCTCCTTGGGGTTGGAGATTGTATCATTTTTCATCTTTGTGTCCCTAGCACAGAACCCAGACAGGTTCCAACTGAATAGGTACTTCACAAAAGGTCTTGCTCTGGCCTGAGGGCAGATGGAAAATTTCTTTCCTCATCAGGCAGTGCTTCTGTTAAATGTGGAAGTATTCCTTTTAAAATCTGACCATCCGATTAGGAGCAGGTTTAGGAATGGACACTTGGGACACTTCTGATATCGAATAATGAGAAATTGGTTTTCAGCCTCCATCTCCACGTAATGGACTTTTCTCAGGGTTTCTGCTCTTGACTGTGGCATGATAGGGGATGGTTAGAGGAGGTTTGGGTAGACATTAAGAAGAGGTGCTTCTGGTTTGTCTTGAGTCCCATAAGTATGAAGCAAAAAGCAAAAACAGGGCTATGTCAAGTGTTCTATTGATTTACTTTTAAACTTGAGATCATAGAACCTAAATCTACATTCAGTAAATATAGCAAGTAGTTCTCTCTCATGTATTGAGATCAATCCGAGATGTCATCAATTTGTGACTTCCCTCCAGTGGTTTAGATTGCAGCCACCTATGCTGGCCCATCCTGTGCAACTGTCCATGGTCTCCCAAGAATCCACCACAAGGGGGCGACCTAACTTCCATTTCTTGAACCCTTTCCAAGGCTGTCCAGCCATCATCCCTTCTTCTTGCCATGTGACCAGCCCATCTTTCCTTCTTTTCGTACATATCCTTCCATTTTATTACTATCCATCTATATCCTTCCTTGATGGTTCTCAGACCTGTGGAAGTAGTCCAAGTCAACAAGCTAAATCTCACTTTCACCCCCATTTTCTTGAGGTTTTCTACACTCAGCACCAAATTGTTCACAAAGGGAACTGAGCTGGGGAGGGTGTCATATGGGATAGCATTTCTTTAGCAAACAGTGGTTGTCTCGTAGTAGGTGCTTCATGAATGCTTGTTGATTGCTTCATTGATTAAGTATCAGCTATGTGAAAGGTCCCATGCTGGACCTTGGGGGATACAAAGACAGAACATGACAGGCTACAGGGCTGGGGGAGGAAATCCTATGTATGTACATGTACTAGGAAGGAAGGCAGGAAAGAAGGAAAACAGGAACATGGTAGGAAGGGATCTGGGCAAAATAAGGCAAAAGGCTTTGAGGAGAACACCAAGAGCAGGGAAGACAGGGAAGGCTTCATCTGCTGACTCTTCTTCTGCTGCTTAAGTCTCCCCCATTAAAAACAGCTAGGAATCGCTAGGGGGCGCCATAGTGGAGTCAGAAGATTCATCTTCCTGAGTTCAAATCTGGCCTGAGACACGTACTAGCTGTGCGACCTTGGGCAAGTCACTTAACCCTGTTTGCCTCAGTTTCCTCATCTGTCAAATGAGCTGCAGAGGGAAATGGCAAATCACTCCAGTATCTATGCCAAGAACCCCCACCCCAAAATAGGATCACAAAGAGTTGGACATGACTGAGAAATGACTGAACAGCATTGAAAACAAAAACACCCCTCACCGTGCCCTAGCATCCTTGGCCAACTGGTCATCCTTTATCTTTTTAGCCGAGCTCCTTGAAAAAGCTGTTCTACACTCGCTGTTTCTGATTCTTCTCTCACTCTTTGAAACCCTTTGAGGTATGACTTCTGACCTCACTTAACTGAATCTGCTCTTTCCCCAAGTTACTGATCTCATAGTTGACGATCTTAATGACCCTTTCTCAAACCTTGAGTCTCACAAGAATTGTATTTCTTTTGCTTACGTGTCTTTTCAGTGCAATCTGATTTTTTTTTCCTTTCTAGCTTAAAATTTTTTGGCCTTTTGAATTTGTGTCTTCCTTTTGTAATCTGGAATTATGCTTAGAATACCAACATCCATCATTGCTTCTAGCACTACTTTTAATTCAACAAGCATTTATTGGTTATATGTTGTATCCTGTCAACCCATGATGGGCGAATGAGGGGCTTTGGAGAGTAACAGGAGTAAAATATGTCATCGGAGAAATGTATGATGGGAAGAGAAGATGGGTTAGTCATGTGGTGAAGGATGACAGAGAGACAGGCTAAGGGCTCTGCTAGCGTCCTCCTAATATCAGGAAAAAGACAGGAAGGCCTCCTGGGCAGATCCCCTGTGGGCAGTTTATAGGAGGACATGCACAAGAGCTTCAGGATGGGCAAGCATGGATGGGTTGAAATCTGCATCTTTGGAGGCAACGTCCATATCGGTGAGATCACAGACCCAATGCAGTATTTTATTAAACATTTATTAAGTGCCTAGTGTGTACTAGCTGGAGGAGTCAGACACAACTGAAAACAACCGAACAACAATTGTACAAAGCCCTGCTGGTGCAAAGATGAAACGCAAAGCATTCCTCATGTTGGAGGTGCTTCTTGTTCTAGTGGGAGAACACGGCATGTACACAGTGAAGGGAATAAGAGGCGTGGACCAAGTCAGTGCAGCGAATTTTATCTAGGAGAGAGCCCGGACAGGTGGGGTGGCGTCAGGATGCGATTCCCAGGAGAAGGCGGCAGCCAAGCTGGGCCTGGAAGGAACTACCGTCTTAGTCATTTGGTAGGAGGTTTGACTTCCAACTACATTTCAACTTGTTAGCCTGGACGCCTTAATTTGCTAACTGCACATTCTAGCGGGGCGGGAGGTGCATGGCAGGATATAAGGCAGAGTGTCTAGCACTGGCTGACCTTGGTGGGGAGAGACTGTGGCGTGGGGGAAACAGCCGTGGATTGGGAGTCAGGACCCCAGTGTGCGCAGAGCTTGGCTCAGTGCTTTATTACTAAAACGGGGGTAATAATCAGGGAATTATAAATACAGACCTAGAAGGAACCTCAGAGGTCATCTAGGTCAACCCCCATTTTAGAGATGAGGAAGCTGAGGCCTGGAGAAATTGAGTGACTGTCCAAGGTAGCACCTGCTCTCCCAGGAGTGTGTGTGTGTGTGTGTGTGTGCGCGCATGCGTGTGTAACTTTGTGAACCTGAAGGGTGTATTTCTACACTCATCATTACAGATTTTGAGAAGAGGGGTGGGAACCGAGAATGTTGTTTCTGGTCCCCAGGCTGGGTTGGCCCAGGTGGCCCCGAGGTCTTTCCTGGCCCTGGAAGTCCTGGCTTTGGCGGTCTTTGGGAAGGCTGCATATTCATCTGAATGAATGACTAGTCACCCCCCCCCCCGTTAAAAACCCTTGGTCTAGTGGGAAAAGCTCTTCTGGGGCCCAGGGGTGAAGAGGGAGAGAGGAGGGGTGGGAGGCCTGGACTTCAGTCCTGGTTCTGGGACTTTGAGCAGGTCATCTCTGGGCCTTGGTCTCTTCTTCACCATCATGAGAAGGTTGGATTTCACGATTTTGCACCTCCCTTCCAACTCTGAAACTCTATGTTTACATGAGACACATGCTGTTTTAATTAAAGGGAAGATTATTTGGAGGTGGGCTAAGGCCCCAAACAAGGCCTGAGGGTGGAGTGTTTCTCTGCAGGGACTCTTTGACCTTCTCACTAAATGCTCAGATCTTAGCTTCTCAGCTTTAGCGGGAGATGCTACTTTGAGAGAGGTGTGGGCTACGCATTCCTTATCTCACCTGTATTGATGAACATCTCCAGATGAGGGGGGCTTCACCAAGTCAGATGGACAAAAGGGCAACCATAGAGCCTTGTGAAAATAAGAGGCTGGGGATATCTGAAAACAGAACAGGAAATGATTCCATGCCTGATTGTATTAGCAGCCAATCAATAGGCATTTATGGGTTATTAATGCAGATTGATGTGAGAGACACCTGTTCTTAGGAGTCGGCTGAAACATGTATCTCACAAAGAATTGTCCAGCCTGGGTGTGGTGGGTGGTGGCACTCCTGTGGGCACTCTGGAAGCCCTCCCTGCATTGATGCACATTGGGTGGACCGGCACTTAGGGAAGGTGTAGATGAGAGTTGCCCAGGACCAGAAGGTGTGGATGAGTCTTTGCTACTTGAAGGTGTATCTACACTGCCAAGATAATCAGGTCCATTGAAGAATATTTGTGTGACCAATGCTCTGCTGGAAGGAGATTGTGGGTAGATTGAAAAAAACAAGCTTAAGAGCCCAGTAGGCAATGGAAAAACTAGTCTTTCAGTCTTAACAGTTAAATAATAGTGATGACAATGGTGATGAGAACGTTTAAAAAGTGCTCTGGGGTTAGCCCAGCAATTTACATGATTTTCTTTGGGTTTATAAAAACCCTGACAAAGGTGGTGATATCTTCATTTTATAGTGGGGGAAATTGAGTTTCAGAGAGATGAGGAGACTTATTTGTTGTGGTACAAGTTGGGAGGAAGGGGGGTTTTCTTACTACAAGGCCAGCAACCCATTTGCCATGACCTGCTGCCTCCCAGTGAGAAAGACATCAAGCAGTGTCTTTCCTTCCCCCAACAAAATCTCTCTCTCTCCTCCCTCTCTCTCTCTCTCTCTCTCTCTCTTCTCTCTCTCTCTCTCCTCTCTCTCTCTCCTCCCTCTCTCTCTCTCTCTCTCTCTCTCTCTCTCTCTCTCTCTCTCTCTCTCTCTGTCTTTCTCTCTCCCTCTCTCTCTCCCTCTCCCTCTCCCTTCCCCTCTCTCCCCTCCTTGTCTTTCTCTCTTTCTCCCCCCTCCCTGTCTCTCTCCTTCTCCCTCTCCCCGCGCCTTCCCTCCTCCCCTCCATTGATAGAATGTAGAATATAGGCCTTGTTGGGGCAGGAACCTTTGTGGTTTTTTTTTTTTAATATCCATGTATATTCCTAGCACCTAGCACAGTGCTTGGCTCCTAATAGGTTCTTTTTTTTTTTTTGGCTAGGCAATGGGGTTAAGTGACTTGCCCAGGGTCACACAGCTAGTAAGTGTCATGTGTCTGGGTCCAGATTTGAACTCAGGTCCTCCTGAATCCAGGGCTGGTGCTCTGTCCACTGCGCCACCTAGCTGCCCCTCCTAATAGATCCTTAAGAAATGCTTGATTGGCTCTGGCTGGACAGGTTATTGGTGAATCAGCAAAAACACGTGCTGACTCTTGTCTAGTCTTTCACTGTTCTGTAATGGATAGAGCTGATTTCAGATTCAGGAAGGCATGGGTTCAAGTCCTTTGCTGGCTATGTGACCTTGGAAAAGTCACTCATCTTTTAATATCCCAAGCAACTCTAAGTCTCTGAATTGCAGAGAAGATGCCAGTCCCACTGGGTGCTCTGTATACTAATGAAATTATAGGCCAGCTTAAAAAAAAAGTTCACTGGTCCAATTTCTCAGACTCAGCCAACTGTGCACAATCATAAGGATCTCTCTGACCGATGGTCTTTGAAAACAAACGACAGTCGGGGCTGCTCTGGTGCTTTGTATCCAAAGAGCCCTCTTTCCCCTGTGGCTGCATTTTGGCTCCGGGCTGCCCAATGGGGAACATTAATGCAGATGAGATTGAGAACTCTAGGGACTAGAGGAGGTACATAACGTGTCCTAAGTCACACAGCTAACAAACAGAAGATCTGGGAATGTCTCCAGGCTTTCTGACTGACAAGTCCAATACTGTTGTTTCAAGACCATCTGATTGCATTTGATTCTGTTATCTTTTGTAGTTAGCAGAAAGGAATCTTTTTCCAATTTCATCAAAGCTCAAATACTCCTCCATGAAAACCTGGGTATTGAGTATTTCCTCCTGTGCCCTGCGCAGAAACAAGCGTGGAGGGAGGCAGCATCCTGCCATAGCCAGACTTGCCTTAATCGCCTTGCCATTCACCATTGCCATGCAAGCTGGTGGAAAAGGGCCGAGTTCTTTTTAAACTCTCAGCTCCCCAATATGCTGAATCGACTCTTCTTCTGAAAAATAAATACGGGAGATAGATTTGTGTAGCTTGTAGCTTAAAGCATTTCTTTGCATTCCACAGTTAACAATTGTAACAGGATCACATTCTCAAGTTTCTCTGTGTTTTTGGGGGTCCAGCGGCCTGTCATGGTTTGGCCTGAACAGGAAGCCAAGAGCCTGCTGGCTTGCACATTCTTGTTGGTTATGGTATAATCTTTACCTCCCTTGGAAAATATGCCTGATTTGGGATGTTTATTTCAGGCCACTCGGCCTGAAGCAGTCTGTTTAGCCATGGAAGAACTTGGAAGTGTATTTGTTCTTTCTTTGTCTTATTAATCTTTTTCTGCATAGACTTAACTGCCTCTTTTTTTTTTTTTTGGTCAAGACCGTTGATTTCATTGGTGTAGGGAACTCTTGCCATGTAAACTCCCTTCACCGATACGGATTCCCGACTCTTCAGTCACCTAGTCTTAGATCAGGGGTTCTTAATCTACAGCCTGTGAATTTAAAAACTTTTTTTAATAATGACATTTCAATATAATTTGTTTCCTTTGTAAACCTATATATTTTATTTTAGGTGTTCAACCACAGTTTTGAGGAAGGGTCCACAGATTTCACTAGCCAGCCAGAGGGGTCAAAAGGAAAGAACCTCAAGCTTGGAGAGTTGCCTGGGCTGAAAAGTGAAGGGCCCTTCCTTCCCATGATCACACAGCCAGTGTCTTCCTGCCTCCAAGGTTGGCTCTCTGTGATATATAGCCTCTCATGCATATACATAGAAATATTTGCTTATTTGTATGTATGTGAAATAAATTGAAATAAAGGCTTAGGTCCATCACAAGTTACCAAGTAAAGTTGTCCTACACCACACTGGTTTGGAGAAAGTTAGTGTCTGTGAAGAAGTGGGGATTTTTATAGTGAAAGAATTGAAAGAAGAGGTTCGGGATGGAATGTTACATGAGCACATTCAGCTTGAGGCACACGGGTACCAGCTCTGGGCATCCATGGAGACATCCATGGGATCAGTTTCTTTTCTCTGTGGCAGTGACGGTATGGCCTTACTTGTTTCTTTAACTCTTAAAACTCATGACTAAAATATCTTTTTATATTTTATATGACATATATTAATAAACTTATATTTTATATAACAAGATCTTATATTTATCTAGCACTTTAGGATTTGTAAGACATGTTAAGTAAGTTTCCTCCTTTGACCCTCACAGACCCCTTGCGAGGTAAGAGTTGCAATTTTTTGTGGTTGTTCAGTCATTTTTTCAGTTGGGTTGGATTCCTCATGACCCCATTTGGGATTTTCTTGGCAAAGATACTAGAGCGGTTTGCCATCTCCTTCTCCAATTCATTTTACAGATGAGGAAACCGAGGCAAACAGAGTAAAGTGACTTGCCCAGGGCCACACAGCTAGTGTCTGGGACCGCAGTTGAGCCCAGATCTTCCTGACTCCAGGCCCAGCACTCTGTCCACTTTGCCAGCTAGCTGTCCTTAATTTAAGGGCTCCAATTTAAACCCTTATTTTATAGTTGAGGAAATTGGAGGCAGAATGAGGTGAAGAAGGACTTGCCCAGGATCATGTAGTAAGTAGCAGAGCTGGACTGGAATTCAGGTCTTTTGATTCCAAGCTGGCACCCCGCGGCTGAACCTCATCTCATCCAGCCCTCCCATTTTGAGGAGTGCTGACAGTCTATGGGCAGCCTCACCTCATCCGTGTTTCCTTTCCCTCCCTTCCCAGTCACAGAAGTGGAAGGAAGCACAGCATTTGGGTGGAAAAGCTAGAAAAAAAGAACTCTTCAAACTGGTACTAGCTGAGTGATCATGGGTAAGCGACTTGACCTCGGTTTCTTTGTTTGTAAAATGGCTATGATGATACCTACCTCCCACGGGTGTGTGAAGATCAAGTTAGATAATGTATGTAAAGGGTTTCACTAACATTAAAGTGCTGTATGACGGCTACACAGATGACTTGGAGTTGGGAAGACCTGACCGCAGGTTTGCATCCTGTACACTTACTGTCTGCGTGACCCTGGGCAAATCGCTTCACTCCGGTTAGCTTTAATTTCTTCAACTGTATGATGTGGATAATAATATCCCTACTGTGGGGTTGTTGGGTGGATCAGATAATAATCATAACAAGAGCTAACATGTGTGTGGCCAGCTAGGTAGTACAGTGCATAGAGCACTGGGCCAGGAGTCAGGAAGACCTGAGTTCAAATCCAGCCTCAGACATTTACTGTGTACATGCCCCTGGGCAAGTCGCTTCCCCCGTTTGCCTCAGTTTCCTCATCTGTAAAATGAGCCAGAGAAGGAAATGACAAATCACTCTAGTATCTCTGCCAAGAAAACCCCCCAAAAGGCATCATGAAGAGTTGGACATGAGTGACATGGCAAAACAGCAGCAGTATTGCTGGAGCTCCTACAATGTGCCAGGTGCTGGGCTCAGGGCTTTACAACGATCATCTCATTTGATTTTCACAACAGTTTTGTGAGGTAGATGTATTATTTCCATTTTACAGTGGACACAGCTAGGAAGTGTCAGAGGCCAAATTTGAACTCGGGACCTGCTCCAGCCCTGCAGTTCTGTGCACTGTGGCTTGCCCTAGCTGCCCAGGCAACATCCGCTTTTCCAGCTATTTTAAACGTGGGTCAGTTTTTGGTTTTGGCAGACATTAACGTGCTACATTGACACTTTTATTCTGCAAGGATTCCATGTGCAAAGAAAGAAAAAGCCAGTGCTTGTGCGCAGTCTGAAACCTGGGAATAACTGAACAGAAAATGGAAACTGTTTTATGCTAATGTTAGTGTTTTTACTGTTCCAATGTTAATTTTTAACTTGATGTAGCCTTTGTTTCTAGCAATGGCACCCATTGACCCGACTCAGCTTTTTCTTCTTAAATGTGAGTTGAAAACCTTTCACTCAGTGAGTACTTCTTACGTGCCTCTATACTCTCCCAAGAATTTGAGGTGAGAAGTAGCCAAAGGGTAATGGACAGAGATGGAGGAGCAAGCATGGGGCTAGACCAGGCCAGGAATACGTGACAGATGGGGAAGGGCACCATGCCGGAGAAGGAATGTGAAGAATGTGAGAGGAATGGGTGCCTGGGAACAAAAAGGTGGCCTGGTCCCATAGCAAGGGTGAGGGGTCATTGACAGAGAGCCACTGAGCTCCGTTGGTATCCTCATGCCAAGGGAAAGAGAGTGAGGCCCTTTGTGCATTGGATTGATCCCCAGTGGTAAAAATTTGGGAAAACATGGATGAGATTCACCCAGGATATGTAGGCATGGAAGGGTCATGATAATACCCACATGAGTAGGGCTGTGGAAGACTACCTCCTACAGGCAAGGTCCTATACTAGGTCATTCTGAGAATATAAAGATGAAAAAGCCAATTTTTGCCCTAGTGCAATCCAGGGTGGGGTCCGGAGATGGGAGGAGGGATGCTGGTGATATAGGAATAATTATTATACAAGGAAGGAAAAGAAAGCTCTTACGGGGATCCAGAGGAGAAACTATACATATACACACATGTTTGTGTGTGTGTGTGTGTGTGTGTACACTTTTAAGGGGAGCCAGGGATGCCTTCCTAAAGGCAAGGGTGGTTCAGCTGGCTTAGAAAGAAGCCAGGATTTTGATTGGAGAGTACTCCAGGGAACTAGAACAGTGTTGGCTGGGAATAATGACTTTTGTAGCCTGGCTATTACCCTGGCTGGGTGGAGGGGCATATTGAAGCACTGATTTCAGATTCTGAAGTCTCGGGTTCAAATCCCAGCTACTTGGTCAAGTCACTTACCCTCCTTAGGGCTCAGAATTGTCATCTGTAAAATGAGGCGGCTGGATTGGACTCCAGCAGTGCTTTCCTGCCCCTGATCTGAGGATCCTGGTGATGACAGGAGCTAGAATTTGGGGCCAGAGGACAGAGAGCCTTGAGTACTAGGCTAATAAATTAATTCTGGCTAGTAAGTCAGAAGAGGATAATGCACATTTTTGAGTAAAGTAGCAATTTATGGAAAGTAGCAAATCATAGAATCATAGAAAGAGGAAGCAGCCTTGGTAGTGCTGGACGAGTGCTGACTTTGGAGGTGTAGGACCTGAGTTTAAATTCTGGCTCTGACACTACCTAAGGCACTTACCGACAAGCTCAATGCCAACTTTCTATCTTCTGCCAACGATTCTGCCTTTACAACCCATCTTTTTCTTCTGCCTGCTTTCTCTTCACTCCTAGCTCCTGCACCCTGGGACCCCATCACCTCATCCCTGGTAGCACCTACGAATGTGAGAGGTTCAAGCTGTGATAGATTTCTTTATCAAAATTGGCATAATCCAGGTTTGAGTTCCATAGCATGAAACACACATAGAATATTTTACCAAATGATCCTCAGAATCCTCATTGTCGTCATTTCATGGATGTGACCCCGGGCTGTCTCAATCTGTGGCAGCCAAGCTCTGGCTGGTCTTCCCAATTGAAGAGTTGGAAAAGTTTTGAGTGCTGACCCAGGCATGAACTACGTGCCTGATACCTGAAAACCAGACTAGCCTTCTCACTGACCCTGGTCATAGAGCAGTGAAAGTTTTGGCCACAGCAATGCTTGAAGACCATGTATGAGAACTGAGAAGGGACAGTCTTCACACATACCAGCGGGGAGAGTCCTCACTGACAAGGATCTGGTCTTACTCAGAAGGATCATTTTCTCTTTTTGGCTTCTTATGCTCCTGACCAGGCGTTTACTATGGAGAAATCTTCAGTATAAATCTAAGATATGGTTTAGGTCTCATTGTTCAGGCATTTCAGTTGTGTCTGGCTCTTCATGAGCCCATTTGAAGTTTTCTTGGCAGAGATGTTAGAGTGCTTTGCCATTTCCTTCTCCAACTCATTTGACAGATGAGGAAACTGAAGCAAACAGGGTAAGTGACTTGCCCAGGGCCACACAACTTGAAGTGTCTGAGGCCAGATTTGAACTCAGGAAGAAGTGCTTAGAGTTCCTTTCCACTGCACTGCCTTGGCTTTCCCAGATGTGGATAACCAGGCCCCCTGTAACTACCCACGGAAGCACTAAAAATAATAGAAGCACATTGGGGTGCCTTTATGTCACCTTGCAGAGGATGCAGAAGACACAAAAGGCCTCACAGGGGCCCGAATTCCACAGTTAGTAAGACACACAGAGGACATACAGTCGTTTCAGAATGTGAATGAGGCCTTCTTTAACCCCATCCAGACCCTTTGAGCACTTAAGACTCCCTGGGAAGGGGAACATGTTTTTTGGGGAAAGCCATTAGCAAGCCCTCTTCCTAGCAGAGCATATGGTCAGAGCCATAATCTCCAGAGCTAAAGCCAACAGCCACCCGAGAGGCTGTCCAGTACAGCCCTCTCATTTTGCAGATGGGGAAACTGAGTCTGAGGGAGGTAAAAGGACTTTTCTCACAGTCACGCCAGGTTGTTAAGTGGGACCTGAGTAACTGACAGGGGTTCAATCTCTCTGACTTTAGTCTTTTGGGTACAGGGGCCATTTGTATGATCTGTCTCTAAAAGAGAGGATGTAGCCTACATTCTTAGACTTTGGAAATCTCCGACCTGAGGTTGCCTGAGAGGCACCCCAGAAATCTCCCTTCTCTGCCCAGAAGGCTGGATTCTTGGACTGTGCATGATGCCAGGGAGTCAAAGGATCCCCTCTGCTATGGAGGAGGTTGGGTTCATGGACTTCCCTCCCAGATACAGGCTGAAGCGCACGTCTGCCCTTCCCTTCGTCTTCTGCAGGAATTATTACTGCCTCAGCCGCTGTCGTCTCGTCTTAGGAATTCTTAGTCTCTGACCTATGCTCACAAAGCTTGGGTGAGCACACGTATGGGTGCTCTTGCCTCAAGGTATTACAGGTTGCTGGGGAAAGGAGACTGTGCAAATGCACGGCCTTCCTCACCCCTGCAGCCCCTACCCCCAGAGCTCTGTTCACTCTGGCACACCACATGCTGGTTTGCCTTAGGAACAGGGGAAGGCAAACCACCAAAAGGGCTGAGCTGGTCCATTAGCTCATTTTTATTGAGCATAGAGTGTCCATCCTCCTGCATCACAGACAGCCATTCATCTTGGAAGGCAGCCCCAGTCACTGAAAACCAACCAGGCATCATCTGTGTTCTCTAAACAGGATGCCAGTGCAGATGTCTGTGCCCCTCACTGGCCTGAAACAAAGGACCAGAGATTTAGAGCCTTAAATTTTATTGTGTCTAACTTCCCCATTTTATTGATGGAGCAACCGAGGCTGGTGAAAGGTTAAGGGACTTGCCTAGTAAGCGTTCCTGACTCCAAAGTCCAGTGATCTGTTCGCTATACCAGGCTCAACTGATAAGTTCCCTAATTAATAAATTCCACAAATGAATTAGGGAGCTCAGATTCATCGAGGACTTCCCTAATTGTTCCCTCCCCCCTTACAATAATAATATAACAATGGATATTTATGTAATATCCTAAGACTCACAAAGTTCCTGCATTCATCATCTCCTTTGTTAGACAGTACAAGTAGTAATCTACTCCTTCTTACAGATGAGGAAACTGAGGCCCAGGCAGTGAAGGGATCTGCTCATGGTCACACATGTTGTGTCGGAGGTTGGATTCAAGCCCAGGATTTCCCTGTCCCCGCTCCAGTAGCCTTGCTGCGACATCACCCTGCCTCTCAGGACATGTAATAACACAGGAGGGACATTTACCAGCTTCAGTGTTTTTGTTTTCTTCTTTCTCGCTGGGGTGTGTGGTCGCCTTTTGTTTCAGTTTCTCGGTGGTGTCCTCTAAAAGTGGGTGGGTGATAGTCATTCCCATTAAAAATATCACTTTATTGATATCTTTTGCTATTATATCACTTTCATTTCCAAACATATCCTTCCCTTTCCCTACCCAGAATCCATTGTAAAATGGAAAAAGAAAGTGGAGGAGGGTAAAGGCAGATCAGCAAAAATATCCCACACATCAATTGAGCTTGACAGTGTACACACCATTTCATACCCATGGTCCCCCACCTCTGCAGTGAAAGGAGGAACATTTTCTCATCTCTTATTTAGGGCCAACCTTGGTCGTTATAATTACACAGCATTCAGTTCTGATTTTTAAATCATTGTCATTCTGTCAGTGTGCATTATTGTAGCCATTGTATATATTGTTTTCTTGGTTCTCAACTTATTATTATTATTATTATTATTATTATTATTATTATTGCCTCTGCTTCTTCCTCCCTTTGTGGCCTTGGACAAGAGCCTTCCTCATCTCTGGACTTTTCTGCCTCCTCTGCGACTATTCCCTTTCCAGCTCTGGTTCCTCTGATCCCTCAGGAGGTGCATTTCACTCTGTATCCTTTCCTACTTACCCGATCTTTCTCTTGTGCCCTCTGGAGCCCTGGTTCTATTGTTAATAAATTGCCCTTCCCATTAGACCCCACTTCTGCAAATTACTTTGCATCTATTTTGTATCTAATTTTCTATGGACGTCTTTGAGTGTAAGCTCCTTGAGGGCAGGGGTCGCCCCTCCATTTTAATTCAGTATCCCCAGCACCTGGCACATAAGAGGAGTTTAAGGAACGTGTGCTGCATTGACATTCCTCTTGAGGGTGGATCAATGGAATCATTTTCGTACATAGGAAAACATAGTCCAGATAGGCCTCATATGTGGTTTTACATTCTCAGTGTAAGAAAATGTGGCCTGCTAAAAATGCAGGGCCTGTATTTGGAAACATGGCTCAGGGAGTTACTTAAATCAGCTTATTTTCTGACTGCAGAAGAGAGTTAAGTAGAGAGATTTCCTTCCTCTTCCTCTTTAGGATTCGAATTGTAATTTCTGTGTTGGCTGGGCCCATGGAGCATTTGCTACTTCTTCACTAAATTCTGTGAACTTTATGTTTCTTTGTGTCATGTTTGTGCTTGCGGGCCTTGGTTCTTCTCCTGGCTTCTAGCCTGCCTTAGAACACACTCAGAGATGTGCTCTCTGAACTCCCTACAGCCTTTTTTTTTTTTGCCAAGTTTCTCTGTGCTTCTCACCTCATGATAGGCTGTTCATAGGATCTTGTTTTAATTTTCCTTTTGAAAGGAAAGCGGCTGCTTTTGGTATATAATTGTACTTCTACATGCTGTGTCTTTCCACTAGAATGTAAACTGCTTGAGGGTAGGCACTGTTTTTCATCTGGCCTTGTTATGAACCTGGGAGGTGCTCAGGTCAGACTGGTTGGATTGGATTGGATAGGATGTTACGAGGAATGACTTCTGACCTTCAGGTGGGGCTGGGTTATTCTGGTTACATTGCCACAGAATAATAATATCCTGAAAACACAACTCTGTACGTGGTGACTTTCCCACTCAAAAGTTTTCAGTTTTACTTCGAGGATAAAATACAACATCCAGAGCTTTGGCATTTGCAAACTGGCTCCTACCTCTCTTTCCGTCCCCATCTCAATACTCCCCTTCACGACCTCTCTTCTGGTCAGACTGGCCTGCTGACTGTTCTCAGCCTGGAGTCAGGAAGCCCTGAGTTTGAATTCAGATTCAAATTAGCTATGTGACTGGTCAAGTTACTGAACCTCAGTCTCCTCATCTGTAAAATGGTAGACATAATAGCACCTATCTCCTACGGTTGTTGTGAGTATCAAATGAGATAGTTTTCAAATGCTTTGCAAACCTTAAATCCCTCTATAAAGGCTTTTCGTCTGAGAATGATTATTCTTCCCTATAGATGACCTTTCTTCTCTTGCCGCCATTTCTGAAGAGCTCTGCTTTTTTCCAGGCTTGTCCCAGGTACCGCCTTCTCTCTGAGGCCTTTCCTGATTGGTTGCACTTACCAGTGCCTTCTCTCTCTCTTCCTATCCCTTAGTATGTCCTTGTTTGTTATTTCTGTGGGGATAGAGGCTTGTATAGCTAGAAGAGACCCCAGAAGTCGTCTATTCATAGGATTATAGGGACCTCAGAGGCCATTTTACAGATAAGAAAACTGAGTCTAGGGAGGGTTAGTGAGTCTAAGGTCACATAGGTAGTGAGTGGCCATGTTAGGATTTGAACTCACATTGTCTACTCCATGGACTAGGAGCATGTTGAGGGCAGCAATTAATCAATATTACTTAGAATGAATTGAATTGAGTATACTTGTTGAAAAGTTCTTTGGGAGAGAGGTGGCAAACTTTTTTTAGAATATTTTTTTCCCCCAATTACATGTAAAAACAATTTTTAGCATTCATGTTTTAAAGTTTTGAGTTTCAAATCTCTCCTTCCCTTCTTCCCTTTACCCTTTCCTGAGATGGTAAGCAATTTGATATAGGTTATACATGTGTGATTATGCAAAACATTTCCATATTAGTCATATTGTAAGAGAAGACACAGACCAAAAAAAAAGTCATACAGAATAGTATGTTTCAATCTGTATTCAGGCACCATCCGTTCTTTCTTTGGAGGTGATCTTTGTATTGCTGAGAATAGCTAAGTCATTCGCAGGGGATCATCCTTACAGTATAGGTGTTACTGTGTACAGTGTTTTTCTGATTTTGAATTGCTTCACTTTGCATCAGTTCATGTAGATCTTTCCAGATTTTTCTGAAATCATCCTGTTTATCATTTCTTATAGCAATAGTCATTTATAGCATTGTTTTCATATGACTATAGATAGATTTGATTTCTTCATCTGAAAACTTCATCTATTCATATCCTTTGACTATTTATCAATTGGGGAATGACTTGCATTTTCATAAATTTGACTCAGTTCTCTATGTATTTGAGAAATGAGGCCTTTATTAGAGATACTTGTAAACATGTTTCCTCCCCAGCTTCTGTTTTCCTTCTGCCTTTTTAATTTAATATAATCAAAATTATCCATTTTATATCTTATAATGCTCTGTATCTCTTGTTTAGTTATAAATTCTTAACTTCTCCATAGACTTGACAGGCACACTATTCCTTGCTCTCCTAATTTGTTTCTGGTATCACCCGTTATGTCTAAATCGTGTACCCATTTTGACTTTTTCTTGGCATATGGTGTAAGATGTTGGTCTGTACCTAGTTTCTGCCATGCTACTTTCCAGTTTTCCCATCAGTTTTTGTCAAATAGCAAATTCTTGTCCCAAAAGCTGGGGTCTTTGAGTTTATCCAACACTAGATTATTATGGTCATTTACTACTGTGTCTCGTGCACCTGATCTATCCCATTGATCCACCACTCTGTTTCTTAGTACCAGATTGTTTCGATGGTTACCACTTTACAATACAGTTTGAGATCTAGTATGGCTAGGAGGTGATGAACTTTCAAGCATATGAATTTAGGGTTAGAGTCAGAGTTAATGGCCAGCATGGATTCTCTTGAGGTAAAGCCTTTAGCAAAGCTCTGGTATAGTGGGGAGAATGGCTTGGGATGATGGGATGGGGTAGATTTATTTGCTGGTAGAAGTCCATTTCCAACTGAAGAAAACTGAGGCAGAAACCTTTGGTAAAAGAGGTGCCTGGAAATCCCTCCTCCCAGGCAACCTGCCCAGGCCAGCTGATGGGGACAGGCAGAATTTGTAGCCCCATGCTCATGAACCCCATTGTGTGAGTTTGGGAGTTGAGGGGGACCACCTAGGCAGTTTGAAGGTAGATTAAGCAGTAATGACTTGAGGGAGTTTAGAAAATCCTGAGTGAAGATATGCTTAATTTCCCTTCTGGACTAAGGGATCACAAAGGGGAAGCTGTGTTCTGGGTAATGTGTGTGTGTGTGTATGTGTGTGTATGAAGTCAATGAATTCCCAGAGAGGAGGCTGCCCATTCAGGGGATAATGGTATGTAACCTTTGGTCTGACAGGTTTCAGGGAGCTGTTGGAAAATGAGGGTCAGCTAGACTCATCATGTGGAACCGAGCATTGACCTGGCCCCTTGGGAACTCAGGGGGCCTGCCAAGGGGGGCTGGCCTCCTTGAAGCAGGGTTTTTAATCATTAAGCAGACACAGACGGTGCTGGTAAATCAGTGCGTGCATTTCAAAGCCCCGCCGTGGGTTTTAGAATAGCAGAGAAAGATTCAGTCTCTACAACATAGTCCCAGGAGCACTGAGTAAGAAGGATCTCAGTGACCTTCTCCTCCAGCCCACGCTGGAAGAAAAACCTCTCCCTGTCTGCCATCTTTGTGACCTTGGGCAGGTCATTGAAATGGTCTTCAGTTTCCTCATCTGTTAAATTCAGGGCCTACATCAGGTGGTCTCTGAGGTCCCTTTTTTCCCTAGATCTTTGGTCCTACACACCTCATAAAGAGTTATTAGACTTTTCCCGTTCTTCGCCACCACAGCAAGAGCATCTTAGAGATCCTTTTGTTCAAAAGGGTCCTTTTCCTCTTTATTTGATCTCTGGGTATTGGCCTTGTAGAGTTATCGCTGAGTCCCAAGGTATGAACAATTCAGTAACTTTTGGGGTCATAGTTACAAATTGCTTTCTAGAGCGGCTGGTTCCATTCACAGCTGTCAACAAGCATGACGAGCATTTATTAAGCACCTGTTGTGTGCCACGCACTGTGCTGAGAATATAAAGAAAGGCAAGTCCCTGCTCTTAAAGAGCTCATCATCTGATGGGGGAGAACAATATAGAGACAACTTTATACATATAAGGTGTAGACATTCTAAAGCAGAGATAATCAATGGATTGAAAAAACTCACATATATATATACATATATATATATAAAATAAAAATGTCTTTATAAAACATATGTTTTATATATATAAATATAATATATGTGTATAAAACGAGATATATACGGGATAAATTAGAGATAACTAACACAGCTAGGAGGCACAGTAGATAGAGTGCTAGGCCTGGAGTCAGGAAGACTCATCTTGGACACTTACTAACTGTGTGACCCTGAGCAAGTCACCTAACTTAGTTTGCCTCAGTTTCCTCATCAGTAAAATGAGCTGGAGAAGAAAGTGTCTTACTATCCTTCCCATGATGGCCTTCAGATATTTTAAGAAATCCATCATTTGCCTCTTCCTCGGACCCCCAAGTCCTTCAAATGAAAAAGAGAAAAAGACCAGGCTGCTTATTGACTTTATATAGCCTCCTTCCTTTCATTCCTGGACATTTAGCCCCTATCAGTGATTTCATCAACATAGGGAACTCCCAGTCTGGAAACTTCCTCCACTGATGCAGATTGGCCACTGGTTTGTAGCTCAGAGTCTGAAAAAAACTGCCTGGGATGCCGAGAGGTTCCTGGTCACACTGTGTGAAAGGCAGCTTATGAACCCAGGCTTCCATGGACCTTTATCTGCTGCGCCATGCTGCCTCCTGATAAGCCGTCTTCAAATGGTTAAGTCATTGAGGGTGTGTGTGTGTGTGTGTGTGTGTGTGTGTGTGTCTGTGTCTGTGTGTGAGTTTCACTGTAGATAACCCCAAATGATTATTTGGCTTCTTCCTAAATCGTAACACACAAAGGCTTTACTGTGTAACTGGGTGCCTGCTGTTTGGGTAGGTGGAGCTGGTTAATAGCACAACAAATTATTAACCAGATATGACTGTTCCAGCATACCCCCCAGGGTGGGCTCACAATGCCGGGTTTTTGCTGCTGAATGGGAGACCTTGCTGAGGACCCTGCTGTGTGCAGGCATGCCTGCATGTGGAAAGGATGAATTTTGCTTGCAACTCTTCAGAAATTCTAAAAATGAAGACTTGGATCCAAAATAAATAGTGTAACGGGTCAATTAAGCAGTGCACTGAAGCATTTCATGATAGGGAAAAATGTATGTTACTGTAATTGAAATTCTTGATGGACCATAAATCTAAACTTTGTATAAATTTCAAAAACCTAGTTGAGGGAAATTTTCTGAAGCTCAACTAAGTACATTCTGCATAGAATATTGACATTCCAACACACGCGTGTGATTGTCAGCAGCTGAGATCAAAGCCTGTTTTTTAAAAATCCGAGGTTGGTATGATAGGGTAATCATGCTAAGCACTCCAGGGTTTCTTCAGGTCTCTTTTTTCTGGGTCCTGAGAGTTCTTGAACAAATTTGTTAGACCCCTAAGTCTTTTCTGTCTCATCGACCATCAGTGTATGGAGAACATGTTTTATTGGTGTCTTGTATTTTCAAATCATCATTATTTTTTGGATACACCTCTTCCCCCCCCACCTAACTGAATCGTCCCTTATAACAAATAACAACATCAATGTTGTTAGAAATACAATCAATAGATTCTTATCATCTAGCCATGGCTCAGATTCCTAAAATCTAGCCACTGCTTAGATTCTTATAATCTAGCCACTGCTTACCCATGTTCAGACTCCTTAAGAGTCTGCCCAACATGACAGTGTTCTAATAAACCTTGTCTTTGGCTGGAAAAAAAAAGAAGAAATACCATCAGTATATTGACTTTAGCTGATAGTGCCTGCAGCATTCTGCCTCTGTGGACCCCCGCCTCACTTCTTCATGCATAGGTTTTTCGATTACTCAGCATTCGGCTTCCATTTAGTACTTGTTTTCTTGATGCAGCCCTGATAGACTAGACCAGCTCTGTTGGGTCTGTTCATTTTGCTCTGCATTGCTTTACGTATTGACTCATGTTACTTTGCTCACATGTGCATAATGAATTGTAGTGATTGTAACAATTGAGGAAGATGATATAGTGGAAAGAAGACTGGATTTACGATCTGAGGACCTGGGGTGGAATTCTTGCTCTGCTGCTCTCTAGCCATGTGACCTTGGGCAAGTCTCTCTCTGGAGCCCTCAGTTTCCTCATTTGTAAGTTATGGGGTTTGGGCTAGGGGACTTCTTGGGTTCCTCCTATGCCTGATCCTAAGTTGGGAACTTGGAGGCACCTTGCTTTATGGCTCCATTGAAGTGCTGTGCCCAGATCCAAGCTGTCAACAATTTGACAAAGGTTAAGAATGCCCACCTTGCCTTCTCCACCATTCTACCTAGAGTCCAAGCTCTCTGAGTTTAGCCCCTGCCTGGCTCAACCCTGGAGCTGGTGAGATTTTTTGGACACAGAAACAATGGAGCATCTGAGAGCCTCTCTCGGACTCGTAGCAACCACAAACAAACAGTTTCCTTAGGACTGTGTTTCTAGAAAATGGACTGGAGTGGTGGGATTCAGCCATGGAGATGGCCTGGAAAACCTTCTGTGGGGTGTTTCCCATATTGGTGCTTTAAAAATCAAACGGCTTTTGGGGGCAGACGAAATGATGCCAACTTAGGCAGTGACTTCCATTGAATAGGGTCCCCCTTGTCCATGTCTGGGACACGGGACAGAGAGAGATTTCTGAGGAGGCAATGACATCTAATTAACAATTTATGGAGAGTGATTTAAGATCAGAAACTGTTCTTTGGATATCAGGTTTTTTTTTTTGTTGTTGTTACTGGGGAGTAGAGACTATGGGGCTTGGGGTCAGGAAGACCTGGGGTCAAGTCCTGCTTCTGACATATACTACATGGGTGATCTGAGGGCAAGTCACTGAATCTCTCAGTGCTCTAGGTAACTAGATCTCTGAAGGGCAGAACAAATGTCAGTCAGCATTGGTGGATTGTGTGTTCTTATCAGGAGATCTCTGTGGAAGAGGTAGGAAATAAGCATTTATATCGCACCAACTGTGTGCCAGTCACTGTTAAGCACTTTTTATAAATATTATCTCATTTGAACCTCACAAGAACTCCTGCAAAGTAGGTGCTATTATTAGCCTCATTTTACAGGTGAGGAAATTGAGATAAAAATACTTGTCCAGGGTCACATAGCTAGTAAGTGTGTAAGGCCAGATTTGAACCCAGGGTTTTTCTGACTCTAGGCGCAATGTTCTGTTCACCTCAAATCCTCATCTTTATATGGTGATGAAAGCATAGGCTAAGATTGAAAAAAACACCCAACCAAATCTGAATATGTTAATTCTGGCACCTTGTGGGAGTTTGTCCTTTATTTCTCTCACAATAGGTTATTTTTCTTACTGAGCTTTTTGAACAAACATTATCAACCAATCAAAGGCGCTGTGATTGCTATAGGCTTGGTCTGAGCAGTATTTTAGGAGGACTGGTTTTGGAGTTTGGGTTCAAATTCAGGCTGTGATGCATCCAAGCCACGTGAGTCCAGACAAACCACTTCAAACCTCCCTCAGACTCAGTTTCTTTATCCGTAAAATGGGGCTCATAGTACTTGTGCTATCTATGCTCCATTGTTTTTAGGGAAGCACCCCACCAACTTAAAAGTGCCATAGAAATATGAGCTGCTTATACTACTACCATCACTTATTATTTATTTATTCACAGCTCATCCTGATGGGCCATTCTTCAGGGTATTCAAAAATGACTGTAAATTGATAAAGGCATGTTCATGCCTTTCACTTTCCCCATGACAGTTGTTTCCTGATAGACCCTCTGCCTTTGTAACCAAAACAATTAAACAAATCTGAAAAGGGTGAAATGATTCAGTCCGATGGCACCATGTGCCATTCTGTTCCTGTAGGCCCTCACCTCTGTATGGAGAGAAGAAAGGCATGTTCTGATGGGTCATTCTCGGTAAGATCATTCTGTAAGTAAAATAATTGAAATTTGCTGTGACTAAGAGTTGCAGATGTTTTCTGAGACCATTGACAGAAAGAAGAGAGTCTTCCCCCTCCCCCCGCAGTGGGGCTGGCAAGGACAGTAACATTGCTATCAGATTTGTGGGTGGCCCTGTCTGTCCCCCCTGAAGTAGGAGCTGGGTTGAGTCACGTGGATTTAGTGTAAGGTTACCAGGATTCCTGCAATAAAACAAAGATTAGTAGTGGAAAAATGCAACGTAGGTTGCATGCTTTTCACAAGTAATAGTAGGAACTATTAATAAGTAGCAATAAATTTAACCATCCAAAAATGTTTCTGTAAAATAATATCAATAGCTAGCATTTCTATAGCATTTTAAGGTTTGCAAAACATTTTAGAAATATTAACCCATTTGATCCTCACAGCAACCTTAGGAGGTAAGCTATTATCCCCATTTTCCAGATGAGGAAACTGAGACAGAGGTTAAGTGACAGGGTCACACAACTTAAGTAAATGTGTTACACAGGATTTGAACTCAAGTCTTTTTGACTCCAAGTCCAGGGCTCTGTCCTCTGGACTACTTAGCTCCCTCTATAGAAAAGATCTAGGGTTCTTAGTGGACCCGAGTTCAGTTGGAGTTAATGGTGCTACATGGCCAATGCAAGGACATGAAGATGGGAAATGGAGTGCCATGTTTGAGGAACAATAAGCCAATCAGTATGTCTGGACCATAGACTGTATGTGGAGGGGAGTCACGTATGAGAGTGGAGGAAGTGGCCGAATCCAAAGATGACTTGAAGTCTTTGAGCACGGGAGGCTGGGGGTATTAGGGCCAGTTTTGGAGGTGCTGGTGGGACTTCCATTGGAAGTAAAGGGCAGGAGCCCTGGGGAGAAGTTAGGAGTAGAGATAATGCCGTGGGAGCCATCAGCAGAGAGGTGATAATCCAAAGCAGGGATGGACAGGGTCCCCGAGGGGAGAGAATATGCACAGAGAAAAGGGCTAAGAGTGGACCCTCAGGGAGAGTCTGTGTTTCAGGGGAGGGAGAAGGGTGAGGAGCTGCCAGAAGAGACAGAGAAGGGCTTCAGTGATGCCCAGTGCCTGGAAGGAGGGCAATGGTCCAGAGTGCCTTTGGAGGACAGTAAGTAGCTCTTGCCGCACTTTAGCAGGGACATCAACTGGTCTGTCTCAGAAGACATAGCTCGGGATGCAAAGAGGACTGGAAATTGTGCCTTACGGGGGGAACTGGTGAAAGAATTGGGGAGCTTCAGGCAGGAGAAGACTTTAGGAGGGGGGAAGGTGATGCTGCCCTCAAGTATCTGGAGGGCTGACATATAGAAGAGAGATTCAGTTCGGTTTGCTTAGTCCCAGATGGCAGAAATGGAAGCCATGGGTGTAAGTGCCAAGAGATGCTCATCCCATTTCAATGAAATGGAAGACTTCAAACAATGAGAATTGTCCAAAAATGAACTGAGCTGGCTCATAAGGGGGTGAGTTCCCCATTGCTGGAGTCTTCCAGGGGAGGCCGGATGACAATTTGTTGGGGAGATGTTACAGAGTTCCTGCTCAAGCACAGGTAGTACGGAATAATCTCGGAGATCCTTTCCAGTTCTTAAGAACTTGTGATTCTGTTGGTGGCCATCAAAGTGTTTGGTTACCTTTATTTATGGTCAACTGTATCAAAACTGTCCTCTTCAATTTTTTCCCTTGGTGGTCATGGTGTTAAAAAATAATTTGAAGACTGTACTTTATGTGTCCAACCTCCAAAGGTCATTAAATTGATCTTCACAAAGCCCGGTTGGTTCCTTGGCTCCAAGAGCATCAGTGACTTCCTTTTGCCTCTGGGGTAAAAGAGAAACTTCTGGAATGTAGAAGCTTTTCACATTCTGGCTTCAACCTTGCCCCCACCGACGAAATCCCAGTTCTAAGGAAGGGAACGTCTCAGAGATGGCAGTTATGTTGCCCAGATTAAAACGTAATTGGGAAATGGTTTTAAAATACAGTAGGACATAGATAATGTTAATATGTGGTTTTCTAAGTCAGTCTGCTGCTGCAGGGATCCATCCATCTGTAGAGTTTCTGTTTCTATTTGAGTTGGACACTGCCATTGTACGTGACAGATTTTCTCAGATAACTGAAGACCTGTCTGAGATGTAGGAGTGGACTGGATCCACCCCGTATTGGCAAGGGACAGCTGCTGGCTAATTTTCTGTGTGTGCATTTCCCTTGAAATCAGACCTTGATTTATTATATTGTTGATTTTCTAGACTTAAGAAAGTCATGGAGAAAATATTAATGATGCAGATTAAGCTTAAAAGTGTGTTGTGGGTACAAGGTTTTTCTGCAGTCAGGATGGGAAGGGCTTTTAAATCCCAAAGTGTTTATTTCAGGGAACTGATTGTTCAGCATTTCCCAGTGCATCCATGATTGCAGCACTGTAGCCATCTTTTCAGGGCAGATCGACGCTGCTGTGTCAGTCGCCTTCTATGCAGCTGATGTCAAGGCTTTTCTGAAAAGACAAACGTTCCCTTGGTTCTTGTGAGTCTTTTGGCATGCATATGTTTGGGCTGTGGTTTTGGGAGGTGAGGAGAATAGGAGTAGAAAGTGTGGCCCGTTAGCACTAACCCCAGAATGTCTAAGGTCTAACCTTGACCATCAGTACTTGGACATTACGGGGAAAGCTTTTTATTTCTTTTTTAAATTTTTTATTTTTATTTTTAGGCAATTGGTGTTAAGAGACTTACCCAGGGTCACACAGCTAGTAAGTGTCAAATGTTTGATCTGACGCCGGATTTGAACTCAGGTCCTCCTGACTTCAGGGCCGGTGCCCTATCCACTGCTCCACCTAGCTGCCCCTGGGGAAAGCTTTTTGCCTTTGCTTCGCATTTCATAAATCTAAATGGTTTGCTCTGGTTCAGTCTAGTGCCTTCTTGGAATGTGGTCATTCCACAGCCCAGATTCCTGAAGTCATCTTTAGTAGACCAGAGATGGTCATCTCGCCTTTCTTTTTGCTACCCTTTTCAGTGCATTTCATGAACATTCCCCAAAGTGGTTTATTTCTTCCAGAGCTCATAGGGTGTGGATTAATGCCAGTGTGGCCTTCCTCACATTTCACTTGGATCACATCATCTCCCTGCTTAGGAATCTCTAATGGCTCCCTGTTGTCTGCTTCACCAAAGTCAAGCTTTTCTGCCCGTATTTCCAGGTCCCATTCTCATCATCTTGTCTTTGTATGTCTGCTATTCCCCAACACCCACCAGCTTCGGTTTTCCTTGCTGTCTTCTTTCTACCCACCATGTTTGTCCTTTTCCAAAGTGTTCTCTCTGTCTCTATAGTGCTATCTCTGTTTCCATCTCTGTCTGTCTGTCTTTTCATCAGTCTCCCTGTCTCTTCCTTGAATGAATGAATGAATGAATGATAAAGGATTCATTAAGTACTTAACCTGTACCAGGCTCTGTGCTAAGTGCTGGGGATTCAGATTTCAGAAGGCAAGACAGTCTGATGTGATGGCTCCTTCAAAGAACTTATATTCTGGCAAGGGTGATGGATGTGAGTGTGGTATGATAGTGTGGTTTGGAGATAGTTGCCAGGAAGTGATGCGGAGGGCTCGTTCTAGATGGTGTCTGGCAAATATTTACCTATCAGAGCCACCAGTATCCCAGGGGAAGAGTCCAGGGTTCTGGTGGGTCCTTGGGGTGGTGATGAAGAACATGAAGATGATGGCATGAGTGCAAATGGAGTACCCCTCCTATACAAATCCTTCCTCGAGTCACAGAATCTCAGAGGTAGGACAGACCACCCAGACCAATTATTCCAACCCAGACCTGATAGACAAAACCACAAGAAGTCACCAAGAGTGTGAACCAATAGGGTGAAAGCCTTCAGCAAGGGGGCTCCTCTTATTTTCCAGTGTAGCCTTTCCTACCCTGGGATCAGAGACTTGAGGCTGGAAGAGGCTTAGACATATCTCTCTCATCCGACTCCCTTATTTTACCCATGAGGAAAGTGAGACCCAGAGAGGGCTAATTGTGAGGGTATTTTTCCTGATATCAAGTCTGAATTGGTATCTTTACAACTACTCACCTTTGCTCCAAGTTCTTTGGTCAAGTCGAATCCCTCTTTCACATTCAAATACTTGAAGCAGCTATCATGTTCCCCCATTTCCTTGGGGTCTCCAAAGTCATGTTCTTGAGGGGCCAGACCAGATCAGCACTACTTGAGAAATGAGGGCGACCTCGCGAATGCATCTCACAGAGCACCACTCCATGTCTTGGATCTGTCTCCAAACCCACATTCTCTTCCGCCTGAACCCTAGACCGTGGGTCCTCTTCAGGCCCTCCGGAAAGTGAGTTCTGTCTCATGCTGTCTTGGCTCGACTCTCCCGCTGGCTATCTTTCTGCCCCCAAAGTCTTGTGTTGACTTAAACCGAGAAATCCCCCTGGCAAGGACGAAAAGAAAGGAAGAAACACTCCGAGCCAGCAAAAACAGAGTAGAGACGCACAGCTTGTGCGCCCAGGCCCACATGAGTTCACCACATCCGCACTGGGAAGCCAGGAGGTTTCTCAATCCCCAGAATGCCTCCAGGCTTCTTTGGGGTAGTTATTGTGACACCGAGTACAGAAACATGACGATCCTGTCCTTTGAACCCTCCTCCCTGCCCCTGCCACATTATCAGGGAGGAGAGTATTGGATGGATAGCAGGATACACTTTATGCTATTGGTAGAGCTACAATATATCTATTTAGCTTTTTTTTGTTTGTTTGTTTAGTCCTGGGCAGGACTTGGGTTTGGAGTCCCAGGATGTGGTTTCAACTTAAAGCTCTGCCTCTTACCTGTGTGACCTTGAGTGAGTCACTTAACTTCTTGGGCTCCACTTTTCTCATCTTACAGCATGAGAAGATTGGACTAGGTGATAAGTCAGCCAGCTTTTATTAAGCCAGACACTGTGCTAAGAAGTGAGAATACCTATACAAGCAGAAAGACAGTCTGCCTTCAGGGAGCTTACTTTCTAATGGGGAAGACAAAGCATGGAAGGAAACTGAGAAGGGGAGGAGGTAGATTTGTGGTCCCTGGGACTCCTAGTTACTTCCGTATGCCTAGATCATATTATTGAGGTCCCCATCTGGCTCTAATGATCATAGACATCTGTGTTTTAATCAGCTCTCTCCCGTGATATAAGTGGATTAATTCATCTGTAACTTGTGGTCTTAGCAGCCAGAAAATATTTATTAAGCACCTACTGTGTGCCAAGCACTCTGCCAAGTTGCCTGGGGCAGTTTTGCACAGGCTCACACAGCAGGGGTTTGTCAGAAGCAAGACTAGAACCCAGGCCCCCCCCAAGTGATTATACATCCATATGCGTGGGTGTGCCCCTGTATGTGTTGTATACATAAACCCACACCCTTCTAAGTGAAGCAGGGTGCTCCCTTGGCACTCGATGTGAATGTGGAGCCAGAGGGCATGGGCTCAGACCCTGGCTCTGACATTTTCTACATTTGTAACCTGGAGCAAGTGATTTTATCTCTCCCAGGTCTCAGTTTCCTTATCTGTAAAAAGGAGATAGTAATAGCACTTACCTCCCAGGGTCATGGTGAGGTTCAAATGAGATAATATTTGTGAAGTGTTTATCACAATGCTTAATAAACCCTTCCCTAGACCCCCTCCCCCCTTTAAGAACCGTTTTTTAACATACTGAAGCCCAGAGAAAGGGGATTGACTTGCCTAAGGTCTCACAGCTAGTTTGTGACAGAGCTGGGATTGGAACCCAGGTTTTCTTGATTTCCACTCCTGTTCTTCCCACTGTGCCTTGCTGTCTTTGTTTTTTTTTTGTGAGGCAGTTGGGGTTAAGTGACTTGCCCAGGCTAACACAGCTAGAGAGTGTTATTTGTATGAGGTCAGATTTGAACTCAGGTCCTCCCGACCCCAGGACGGTGCTCTATCCACTGTGCCTCCTAGCTGCCCCAGTGTGTCTTGCTGTCTTAAAGAAAGAAACAAATGCCTTATAAGAACACATGATCACGTTTCATAGGATGAATTATAGTAGAAAAAACACCAGATTTGGAATCGAGGACCTGAGTTCAAATCTTGGCTTTCTTGGGCAAGATACTTAACCATAGGATCACATGCTAGAAGAGCCCTCAGAAGGCATCTAGTTCGATTCTCGGGTTTTTTTTTTTTTGGCAGTTAAGGTTAAGTGACTTGCCCAGGGTCACACAGCTAGTAAGTGTGTGAAGTGTTTGGTCTGAGGTGGGATTTGAACTCAGGTACTCCTGACTTCAGGGCCGGCACTCTATCCACTGCACCACCTAGCTGCCCCCGAAGGTATCTAGTTCAATTCTCTATTTTGTAGATGAGGAAGGAAAGACCTAGGGAGCTTGTGACTTGCCCAAGATCATATAGCTCATAAGTATCAGCTGTGGGATTGGAACCCAGGTCTTCTGACTCCCGGGCCTCATTTGTAAAATGAGGCATTGGACAGGATAATCTCAAAGGTCCCCTTTTGGTTAATAACAATCATAACTCACGATATACATGTTTGGGTGTATGTGGGGCTCCTGGACCCGGAAAGGTTGTTTGGCTTCTTGTCACAGTTGCCCCAAAGAGCAATTGTCGGGGTCCTTTTTCTGCACACATCCCTCAGCCGGCCCTGGGCCTTGTCACTGCAGTGGAATGTTGGGAGTCCTTTGTGGAAGTTTTTCTTTCTTCCACGTTGGCTTCTGGTCTGTCTTTCTGGGAAGCCCAGAGAAAACTGACTGGAGCTGGCCTCCTTCAAGGTAGCTTCAGGCAGGTGGGTGGATTGCTGAGAGACTTAGAGCTGGAAGGAGCCTGACCCTCTCATTTTACAGATGAGGAAACTGAGGCCCAGAGAGGCCTGAGAATCAGACGGAGGGCCGTCAGAGGCCACTAGTCCAGTTAGTTCACTTTACACATGGAGAAACTGAGGCCCAGGAAAGTGATGTGAATCACCTGAGGTCAGAAAAGTATTAAGTAGCTAAAGTAGTACTTTACGCAGGTCCTCTGACTCCCATTGCGCCACTCATCACACCTCTGATTTCTTTGCTGACTTTATCCTATGGAATTCAAAGCACCCCCATGGTTATTTTTATGGAAAGAAACAAGGCCCCATAACATTGAAGTCAGGCTGGAGAAATGATCCTTGCCTAAGATTGCCCTTCCCTCACCCCACCTCCTGCCATCTTTTTTCTTGCCATTCAGACCTGGGATGTAGCGCACTGTCTCTTCCTGATGCATTACTTTCTCCCATTTGGCATCCTTAGGCTTAAAGGGGGTCTGGTTGGCTGCCCCTCAGAGGGCGATGGGTGCTAGGCCAGCCAAGATGACTGGCTCTTGTGATGGAGGCTGATGACAGAAGTGGGAAGGAGGGCTGCTGAGAGCCACCACGCTGAGGTTCATTTTCTCCTGGGTTTGAGATGCCCTGATGTGTTCATGCTGGAATTAATGCATAATTGTGTCACTCCATTTGGGAGCACGAGACCCAGGGGAGGAGTGAGCACACTGACAATTTTAGAGAGCCCAAAGCTTATTTCCCAGGCCTGAAATATTTAAGAGTGAAGATGTCCACCAGATTAGCACTTAAAGATACAATAACAATTGGGAGGGATGTGGAAGAATATGGAAAATAGGGAGATGGAATCCCAGCCGTGGCACTTCCTGCCACTGGGTGGCATTGGGTAGGTGGCTCGACAACCTCACTGTGCCTCAGTTCCCTCATCTGTAAAAGGAGGGGGTTGGGATCCAAGACCTTCTCTGCTCTGAATCTGTGCTTCTGTGATTCTGAGTCACCTAATCCAGACTCCGTCATTTTAGAAGAGACATCAGATTGAGTCAGAGCTCCGCGTGTGTGTGTGTGTGTGTGTGTGTGTGTGACAGAGAGAGACAGTGACAGAGAGAGACAGAGAGAGAGAGAGAGAGAGAGAGAGAGAGAGAGAGAGAGAGAGAGAGAGAGAGAGAGAGAGAGAGAGAGAGAGAGAGAGAGAGAGGAGAGAGAGAGAGAGAGGAGAGAGAGAGAGAGGAGGAGAGAGAGAGAGAGAGAGAGAGAGAGAGAGAGAGAGAAGAGAGAGAGAGAGAGAGGAGAGAGAGAAGAGAGAGAGAGAGAGAGAGGGAGAGGGAGAGGAGAGAGAGGGAGAGAGGAGAGAGAGAGAGAGAGAGAGAGAGAGAGAGAGAGAGAGAGACAGAGACAGAGACAGAGAGAGAGAGAGAGAGAGAGGGGAGAGAGACAGAGAGAGGGAGAGGAAGAGAGAGAGAGAGAGAGACAGAGAGAGGGAGAGAGAGAGAGAGAGAGAGAGAGAGAGAGAGGAGAGAGAGAGAGAGAGAGAGAGAGAGAGAGAGAGGGAGAGAGAGAGAGAGAGAGAGAAGCCCCAGGACCCACTCTGTATGGTCTGCAAGAGAAACCCTGACTGGGAACTTAAATAATGAAGTTGAGAGGTAGTGGGTCATTGAGCTCCATGGACAGAGCTCTAGCCTTGGATCGATCATTAGTATTATTACAGGCCACCTTTTCCATCCTCCTCATTTTATAGATGAGGAAACTGAGGCTTTGGAGGTTATGTTTCTAAGCTCACACAGGGAGCAAGTAGCAGAGCTGACATTGAGACTCAGGCCCCATGACTCAAACAGCCTTGAGTTGGGAAGGCTCACACTCAGGACCTGTTCACCCTGCCCCGCAGCTGTGACCCAAGTTCTCAGTGCCTCAGGCAACTCTGTCAATTCCAGATTGGTTGTGGATGAGTTTCTCATGTGTTTCAATGGTTTCTATATTATGCTAGTAGTATCACATGAATGGACTCCATCCTCCTCACCCTGTATCCAATTTTTTGTCATGGTCCACAAGTTACACCATAATACAGAAGTTCCTAAAGTATGATCCTGAGACCCTTTCAGGAGGTTCATGAGGTCATAACTACTTTTCATAATAATATTAAGATGTTTTAATTTCTAATATGGCAAATATCGATAGATGTAACCCTCATACACAAAAGCTTTTTGGGGTCCTCAGTAATTTTTAGGAGTAGAAGAGGGTTAGTTCTGAGACCAAAACATTTGAGAACCACTACTATAAAAACATTCTTGGGGCAGCTAGATGGCGCAGTGGATAGAGCACCGGCCCTGGATTCAGAAGGACCTGAGTTCAAATCTCGCCTCAGACACATAATGATAGCTGTGTGACCCTGGGCAAGTCACTTAACCCCATTGCCTAGCCAAAAACCCAAACCAAAACAAAACATTCTTCCATTCACATGCTTCAAGGTTTCATGTTTGTGGGGCACCTAGGCATGTGGCTCACCATGTCCTTTCTTCATCTCCCATCAGCTCTATAACCCTCACCTCCCAGCTGTGGCTGCTGATGCTGACAGAGCTCCTGGTCATCTGAATTTGTTGTTGTCCCTAAGTTCCTTTTCCTTCCCACACAAAGTAAGGATTCTTAAAACTCTCAAAGAGACCACTGACATCATTTGCTGTCATTCAACAGCTGGTCTACCTCTTCCCAGTTCTGAGAAGAAAATCAGGAGATGATGGGATTGGCAAAACAGAGGGGAGGGTCCTTAGAGATTGTCTTGTCTAAGCCACTCCACTGACAGCTGAAACAGGGGAGGGGAAGGGACTTGCCCAAGGCCATGTAGCTCTTTCACTCTTGGCTGAGTCAAGACTGGGACTTGGGTTTCTGAGAGGCCAGCATTCCTTCTAATTTCCCAAGATGCTTTTGTTTGTTTTGGCTTGTTCAGGACTTCATGCTAGTCCTTGGTTTTCCATCCTGGCTCCCCCTGATAATGCTTTATTCACAGGCTCAATAGAAGCCACAGCAAGGCTCGGAGTGTCAAAGTAATCACCCTAACGGATCGAAGTTGAGCTTTGAGTGAGGTACAACAAGAGAGAGAGGAGAGGAGAAAGGAGGAGAGAGGAGAGGAGAGGGAAAGGGGGAGGGAGGGAGAGAGAGAAAGAAAGAAAGAAAGAAAGAGAGAGAGAGAGAGAGAGAGAGAGAGAGAGAGAGAGAGAGAGAGAGAGAGAGAGAGAGAGAGAGAGAGAGAGAGACGAGAGCGAGCTCGAGGTCCATCCATTATGTGCTGTTTATGGCTGTCAGGTGAAAACCACACTGAATGATTTAGGTGAACTTGACTTAGTGCCAGGTGACTGTGGTCTCCTTGTTGGATCCTTCTGTCGGCTCCTTTAAAAATGTTCTTTCTTTTAAAAACATTCATATTGCTGCCTTTTGCAGAGGAACCTTTGCTTCTAATTCAGTTTAATTCAACAAGCTTTTATTAAATGCTTAATATGTGGCAGCTTTTGGGCTGGGCACCAGGCATGCAAAGATAAAAATTTCAAGGAACTTATGTTCTCCTGGGCAGAAACGATATGGATGTGGATAAGTCAAGGTCCAAAGAGATGATTGTATATGTATATGTATGTATAGGTACACAGTTCGGTTGTATAATAAAACAAATTTATAATAAAAATATAAATCAAATAATATGTATTTAAAAACCAACAGCAAAGTCATTTTGGTAGAAGAGCTATCTTCTAGGGGATTTGGCCAAGGCCTCTTGTAGGAGGCTGCTTTTGGTCTGAACCTTGAATGGATAGCCTGGGCGAAGTCTTAGCTGTGGGAGACTCTCATGGGATCTCATGTCCAGGGAACAATGAGTAGGTCTTTTGGACTAGACTGTGGAGTTGGACTCTGTGTGACAGAGGCTAACATTTAATCAATATGGTAGGATAGGTAATAAAAGCATTTAAGCAAAGCCATTTGCCCCAGAAGCCATGTCTGTCAGGGTCCACTGCATTCCATATCCCTAGTCCTCCCCTCTTTACTGACAGGAAGATGGGTTTTATTCAGTTCTCAAAGACAGAGTGTCTCCATTACAATTTATTGGGGATTGATTGCTTTTTAGTGTTGTTAATTGTATCATTCTAGATGTCATGTGCATTGTTCTTTTGGTTCTGCCTTCTTTGCTCTGCATCACGTAAATTCATTTAAGTCCATATAATTCTCTCCAGATTTCTCTTAATTCCTTGGATTTGACATTTCTTATAATGCAGTAATGTTGCTTTGCATTCCTAGGCCACAGACCATTCAGCCATTCCCCAAAAGATGGGCACTCACTTTTCCCTAAGTTTTTTGGTCTGACGAAGAGTGTTGCTTTGAACACACACACACACACACACACACACACACACACACACACACACACACACACCCTTAATCTTTGGGGTCTTTCTGTCACTTACCACAGTAAGTGCCCAGGAGTAGGAATCTTTGGGTAAAAGACTACATATAAGTAATATATTGCCTTTCTTCAACCCCATTCATTCAGGTTAAGCGTTCAGAGAGGGGAGTAGGTTAGTTCATTTAATATGGTAGAGCTGGGTCTTTTAATATGGGTGTATTTCACTGGGGATTTGGCCTCAAATAAAGTAGGGAACCATCATTGAGAAGGAGCCTTCAGGGAAGCTCTCCCTTTCCTCTCATCTTGACCCCATTGGGTCTTTCTGGCACCTACTCTGGATGTAAATAGCTCTTACCAGCCTCAGTTGAACTACCTTCCCCCTCCACAGGGCAGGGACTGGTTAAGTTGTTTCAGTTTTAAAGTTAATTCCATGCCCCATGTAAAGGGGAAATAGAGTATGAATTCTAGTTGTGTAAGCAGGGTCTTGGAGGCACTGTCAAAAAACTGGACTGAAAAAGTATGGATTGGGGAAACCTAGAGGCATATTGGTCCCTTCCAGGCACAATGTTTGTTTGCACTCCAGTTAATTGCCACTAGGTGGATACTGGTGCTAGTCTGATCTCTGCATCTTACCATGGGTATGGATTTTTTAGAAATAAGAGAAAAACATGTAAAACAGCATAAAAATTCCTTTTGATATAAAATATAACTTATTTCATCGAAATAAGAAAATGAATTATTGAACTACTCTTTAAAAGAGGAATAAATGGAAATACAATGAGGAGCAAGGTCCAAACGAGAAATAAATGTAAGGCACAACAGATGCTCCTCCTACAATAGAAACAATTTTCAATGGTCTTTTAGGTCAGTCCTCATCCTCATCCTGTCAGTATAAGCTGGGTTTGTTTTTCTTGCGACCAGCAGTCGCCTGAACTGCCACTCTTGTGAACGAAAGTTAGGCTTTAATGAAGTGCTGCGGCCACATGACATTGTTAGAACGCTATGATGTACTCGGGCTCGCCCCCTGGGATTCTCTCGTCTTGGTTGGAAGCAGCCAAATCCGTCCGCCTTTCTCTCGGGCTCCGTGAACACAATCCCCAAAGTAAACCAAGCCCTGCATCTAGCCCCCGGGCTCATTCTCCATCTCTCCCACAAGAGAATGTTTGTCGCCATAGTAACCTGCCCCTGTCCTCTTGCTCCGCCCTCCTCCTCCTCCTCCGCCATCTATGTTTGATGAATCCGACTTTTCCTCAGCGGCTTCGCAGCCTTTGCGGCTCTTAGCATTTTCTGTCACCAGCTTTTCTTACGGAGTGTTAAAAACCACTTGAAAGCTACAGGACAGTTTTAAAAGACTGTTTTCTCCTACCGAGGTGACGGACATTGAGCAGGGTTTTAATTCTCTGACGCGGTGATATTTGCAGCTGGTCTTCTCTTTCCACCCCTGGTTATCCCCAGACCTTTCCTGCTGTGGCCGTTTTCTTTTAGTGTGTGCGAGCTTTGAGAAGTACATGTTAATTATAACTGCTCGGCTATTGCTTCTTTCGTTCCGCCTCCATGTTAGAGCGGCATGTTTGTCTCCATTAAAAACTAGACTCTCAGGTGGGCTGCTTGTTTCCCCTCTCTGGCTGCCATCTTCCTTAACTGTAAAATGAAGGGTTGGGACAAAGTGGTCTCTAAGCATCCTTCCAGGTTGTTGGCATAGGAGGCATAGTGCTGTCTTTTGAATCCCACCATCGGAATTTCTACTCTGCTGTTTACTGGCTATATGACTTTGGACTAATCGCTTTGCCTCTCTGGGCTCCGTTTTCCTCACTGTGAAATGAAGGGGCAGGGTTTCTAAGGTCTGTTTTAGACAGCTTGGGGAACAGTGCTGGATTTGGAATTCGGTGACCAGGGTGTGAGTTCTGGCTCAGTCACTTACCCTGTCCGGGCCTCGGTTTCCTCTGCTGTAAAGTGAGAGGAGAAAGATGTAACAAGCACTTTAAATTCCAAGCCATTTACAAAGAGAGGCCATTTTGGAAAGTCCTCTGGAAGGCCCCTGAAACTTGTGGAGGGAAACAGATTTTTGTAGGTGGCCCCTTGTAGAGACTAATAACATTTAGAGAGCACTTTACAAATATTTTCTCTTTTTTTTTCCTTGCAGCAACCCTGGGAAGCAAGGTCTATTGTAATTTCCATTTTATAGAGAGTGTTAAGACACTGGTCCAGGGTCACACAACCAGTGAGTGTCTAAGGCTGTATTTGAACTCAGGACCACATAGCCCCCAGCAGATAACCATATAACTGATCCAATTACTTAGTTGGTTGCACTTGAGTGGAATTACTTGTTAGATGCAGATTAAAATACAAAAAGCCTCCGTCTTCATCAGTACCAAAATAATTGAAACCTGTGAACATGGAGCATACAACTGTACTCAATTCCATGATTTAATCTGGGGTAGGGAACCTGTGGCCTGAGGTCACATGTGGCCCTCCAGGTCCTCAAGTGTGGATTCAGTCAAAGGTCTGCACTTGAGGACCTAGAAGGCCACACGTGTTCTTGAGGCTGCAGGTTCCCTAACTGGAATCTAATCTATGAGGGTATTTTTGTCCTCTGGACAGAGAATGACCCATTCCTGTCTTCTAATCTTATGCTGTTCTTAATTACATCTTTCCCCAGTATGTTAGAGAGCTTTCTTTAGGCATATAATTTGTAAAAAATGAATTATAATTGATCTTTGAGTTTTACATTATCTCCATTTCCCAATGTCTTCTTCCCTTCCACCCCTCCCAAACAGTCCATCCTTTTTTATTTTATTTCATTTATTTATTTATTTATTTTAGGCAATTGGGGTTAAGTGACTTGCTCAGGTCACATAGCTAGCAAGTGTTCTGAGGCTGGATTTGAGCTCAGGTCCTCTGACTTCAGGGCTGGTGCTCTTCCCACTGCACCACCTAGCTGCCCCTCATCCCTTTTAATAATGAATAAAAAAGGTAGGGGAAGTTAAAAGTAAAACATAACATATGGGAAAATCTGACATTATATGCAGTATTGCACACCCCTAGGCACCTACCTCTGTGGGCAGGAGGGGCTGCCTTATCATAGCTCCTCTTTGGTGCCAAACTTGGTCATCACAATTTTGTTGTGTTCGGTTGTGACTGTGGGCTTGTTAAGTTTCCATTCGCATCGTTGTAGTCATCATGTCCATTCTTTTTCCGGCTCTGCTTATTTCAGCCAATGGCAGTTGGTATGTGTCTCTCTGAGCTTCCCTGAATTCGTCACATTCAGCATTTCTTACAACATAGTAAATATGGTTGTGTAAATATTAATGAAATGCCTCACATTCATGTATCACCACTGTTTAGCCATTCCCCAGTGGAAGGGTTTGTGCTTTTTTTCCAGTTTTTGTTGCCATGAAAGGTGCTGCTATGAATATTTTGGTTGCATGTAGTGTTGTTTTTTTGTCAGTGACCTCCCTGCGGTATGTGCCTAGTAGTGGAATCTCTGGCTCAAAGGGATGGGCATGTATGGCTCTTTCTCTACATATTTCTCCATGGCTTTCTGGAATGGTTTCTTCGGGGTATGTTTGAGTTTTATGGCTCTACAGAGGACATCATTCAGCATTTCCATTTGTTATCTCTCTCCTTCCATGTGCATCCCACCCCCTTTCTTTGGTGGTCTCATGCCCTTGATGCTGATGGTGAAAATCTTATAAGTGAAGAAAGTTACCCTGTCTCATCAGCTTACTATAATGGGGAAAGAGGAAGAGGGAGAGAGAGAGACAGAGAGAGAGAGAGAGAGAGAGAGAGAGAGAGAGAGAGAGAGAGCGAGGAGAGAGGGAGAGAGAGAGAGGGAGAGAGAGAGAGAGAGAAGGGGAGGGGAGGGTAGGTAAAGGGAGAGGGAGCACCATGACTACTTGGATAGAGAATGGATAAAGGCAGGATGACCTCAGCTCAGTTCATATCTTTGACACATACTGGCTTGTGCCTGGGCAGATCACTTCACCAATCAGTGCTCTAGGTGGCTTTCTTAAGAATATGAGATACAGAGAAGGTGCTGATCTGAATTAATAGGTGTTTCCTCACTCTGAAGTTCCCTGTATCAAGGAATTCCTAGGTCCATTCCCAATTGCTAGCTACACACTCACACACTCACACACTCACACACACACACACACACACACACACACACTCTCTCTCTCTCTCTCTCACACACACACCCATACCCACTCACACACATACAGTCTCATACACACACACATACACTCTCACACTCACACACACTCACACACTCTCTCACACACACTCACACTGTCATACACCCACACACACTCACACACATACTCACAGTCTCATACACTCACACACTCTGACACACACACTCTCACACTCACACTCACACACACACACACACACTCTCTCACACAGGCATACACATGCGCACACATGAAATTGACTGTTTTCATGCCCCTTTCCTCAGTGCCATTGCAGGTTCCCATGTCATTTCTCCAGAAATGCCTCTATCAGGGGCAGCTAGGTGGCGCAGTGGATAGAGCACCAGCCCTGGATTCAGGAGGACCTGAGTTCAAATCCGGATTCAGATATATAACACTTACTAGCTATGTGACCCTAGGCAAGTAACTTAACCCCATTGCCTAGCAAAAAACCCCAATAACCCCCCCAAAGAAAAACAAAACAGAAATGCCTCTATCTGATGGCTTTCTCTCCAGTGGTGCTTTCTATGTCTTTCTTCTTGCAGGAGAAAGTTAATGCTGTACCTGTAGTTAGAATTAGTTGGAGTTTGATGGTTCATCAGTATAGAGTTATTTCTCATGCATTTAAAAGGTTAAGTCCTTGAACAGAGACTTGAAACATAGGTCTACCTAGGGAGAAAATGCTGTGTTTAATAATGCTTTTCTTTTTTCTTTTTTTTTTTAATTTTATTTTTTTAGGCTAGGCAATGGGGTTAAGTGACTTGCCCAGGGTCACACAGCTAGTAAGTGTTATGTATCTGAGGCTGGATTTGAACTCAGGTCCTCCTGAATCCAGGGCCTGTGCTCTATCCACTGTGCCACCTCGCTGCCCCTTAATAATGCTTTTCTATCGTTGCAGCCCCAGTTTGAAATCAGTTAGTTGTATAACATAGGAAATAACTCCAGCAAACAAAGGTTACCCACTTGAGTCCCCATTTGGGGAACTAAAAATTCTCCTTCAAGTGGAAAAATTATAATGTGCCTTGGTTCCCACTTCCCACACAAGAACTGAAGTCAGAGGTAGCCCTGAAAATAAAGAGTTCCCAACTTTATTTTTTTTATTGTTCTGTTCCCCCCTCCCCCCCCAGATTTTGGCAGAATGCAGGCCCCTTTTTCCTTTCCCATTTCCCCACATTGGGCATTTTCTATCCTTAATGGTTAAATCACTTAACTTTTTTAAAAAGTGAGGTTTAAATACTGACTTTGCTGAGGCCAAATCATGTTTAATGGGAGTTAAGAACAAGACATTGAAGAAAAAAAGGATTTTAATGTGATGTAACATTATGGCCACAGTAGGACCTAACCTGGGGAATCCCATGAGTAGCTGTAGTTGACTTAAAGCACTCATTTTAAATTTATTCTCCATTTATTTTGCTGCTTTTAGATCTATGATCAGAGATAATAATAGTATAATACTAAGCAGGGGGCCTGGCAGGTAGTATTAATTATCATTATCATCATCATCATCATCACCATCACCATCCTCTTCCTCCTCCTCCTCCTCCTCCTTATCAGGGATCCCTACAATGGTATAGTCTGAAACCCATTCATGCCTCCTTTTTCTTGGAGACTCTTATTTGTACCAATCTGTAAAGCAAGGGGTCTTAACCTGGAGTCGATGAACTTAGTTTAAAAAGTATGAATGCATATATTTGTGTATATGTGTGTGTGTGTGTGTATGTTTTAAAAACAGCATTTCCATCTAATTGACTTCCATTGTAATCCTTTCTATTTCATTTTATGCATTTAAGAACATTATTCAAAGAATGGAGTCCAGAGGCTTCAGCAGATGACCCAAAGGGTCATTCCTTGTGCAGACTTTTTCCCTTTGCCTCATTGGTAACCTCTGGAATCCTTAGCTTCCTCCAAGTTTAGCTGGAGGGCTGCCTTCCACCCAAGGCCCTTGCTGATCTCCCCCTCTCCTCTCAGGTATTAATGTTTTCTCCAATTACTTTGCACTTACTCGTGTAAATATTACCTTGGTTGGAATATAAGCTTCCTGTTATTCCTTGAAATCCCATCTAAAATCCCACCTTCTCCAGGAAGCCTTCCCCAATGCCTCTTTAATTAATTAAGCCTTCCCTCTGTTACTTATTTCCTATTTCTTTTGTAAAGAGCTTGCTTTATAGAAATTGGTTTGCCTCTTGTCTCCCCCATTGAATTGTAAGCTCTTTGAGGGCAGGAACTGTCTTTGACCTCTTTTTATATCCCCAGTGCTTAATACAGTGCCCAGCACAGTAGCAGGTGCTTAATAATGTGGATTAGTGGATGTGGGGCTGTGGTGTCAAACACAAATAGAAAGGGAATCTTGTGATTTAGAAAACCACAAATTAAGATTATCTGTATTTTTATTTATTTTGTTAAACATTTCCTAATTGCATTTTAGTCTGGTTTGGGCTGCATTTGGGAGAGAACACCTCTGATGTAGAATCACTTTGTGTCTTTGAATCACCAGCTCCCAGCCCAGTGTGTGGCATACAGCAGGTGTAATAAAGGCTTAGCGAATGAATGAAGTAATTCCTTTTTCTGTACCACTTCAAGGCAGGCAGAGCACTTTCCTTCCAGCTGTCATGTGAGGTAGGTAGTCAGTACAAGGATTTTTATCCCTCCTTTGCGTATGACAAGTCTGAGGTGTAGAGGGCAAGATGACTTTACTAGAAACCAAACAACTTGTGAGGGTCAGAGGCAGCATTTGAACCCAGGGCCTCTGACTCCCCATTCACTGCCCAAGGACACTGAGGGGGCTTTGCAAGAGCAGACGTGAACAAGGCCGCAAGGTTTTTCTTCTGTAGAAACTTACATTTTAGAGGGAAGAAAAATGTCAACCCAAGTAGATGAGTACTGAATGTCCCCCAGCTGGAATGAGTTAGGGGATGGAATGAATGCTGCTTATTTGCGCCATTTCTTTTTCCTGCAGTTCTTAGAATTCTAGTATTTCAGATCTAGATAGGACCTTTGAGACCATCCAGTTGGATCTCCTCATTTTACAGCTGAAGAAACTGAGGCCCAGTGTAGCTCCCACTGGGGGGGAGGGGTGGCTTCTTTGTTGGCTCTGTGGATCTCGGCAGGGTCCAGCTCAGCTGCCTGTGAAGTGGCTGTTCTGTAGGGGAGACCCCCTCCCACCCCCAATTCCCCTGACTATGAGAACTGAGCCCCCTCCTGAGGCACAGAAGCTGCTTCTGCTTCAGAGGCTACCATCGCTGCTGCTGCTTCTGCTGCTGCTGCTGCCGCCACCATCTTGGGCATTCTGGAGCTGCAGTGTGTCCAAAGGTGAGCCCACTGAGCCGGCACCCTTCAGCCCCCCCTGTTTCCTTTGGTCATGCTTCTTGCTCACCAGAATTGCTGTTTCCCCTGCCTCTGTGGCTGCTGGGATTGATTGAGCTGTTGCCAAGCAGGGCCAGGAGGTGGTGGTAGAGCTGGTGATGAGAGCAGGGCGGGCGGTGTGACGCTGGTGCTGCTGGTGGTCAGTGGTGCAAGTGGTTAAATCACAACAAGAGGGTCACTTTGTGGTTGGAAAGCAGCCCAGCCCACCGGTCAGATCCCCTGCAAAAGAGGAAGAAGAAGAAAGGTGTACTAACATGGGGCATGGCCACCTTGGTCCTCAAAGGTCCTTTCTGTCTCGGTCTGTAGTATTTATGAAGTGACTCTTATGTGTCAAGTTCTGAGGATGCAGACACACCCCAGGAACCAGGAGTCCCTTCCCCAAAGGGCCTTAAATTCCATGGCAGGGGAGAGGGAATGAGCTATAGAAATATAAGTAGATATAAAATATTTATGGAGTAGAGACCAGGTATTTGGAGCTGTGGAGAAAGGCACTGGAGGGTCAGAAAGGGCCCCACATGGGAGGTGGAGCTCGAACGAAGTTTCAAAGGAAGCCAGGAATTCTACAAGGCAGGGATTGCAGGCCTTTCATTCAGTGAGAAAATTCCTTTATAAACTGCCCTGGTCCCATGGTTGATAAGTAGCCTTTGAACCCAGCTCTCATACCTCCACATTCAGGGCCTTTTCCAGGACCTCATTTCCTCCCTATCCATTATGACCTTGGCCAGAGATGCGAAGGGATGGCTTTTTGTCTTGGGATTCCTAGAATGTAGCAGAGTGCCCTGGCACACAGTAGGTGCCAAATAAATGCTTGGTGATTGATTACCTGATGGATGCTGCCAGCTGGGCCTGCTCTGTGACATCCTTACCTTCCTTTCTCTAGTTTCTGCTATTTTTCTAATTTGAACTTGGCTTATCTTGTTATCGTTGGCAAACGTCCCTATCGTTTGGAGTGAGCCTTGGGGGAGAGAAACTGGAAATGTATGGGTATTAGCTCATGGATATAATCACCTACTATTTATTTGCTTTTTAAAATGTTTTATTGTCTCTTATTTTTACACCATAATCACTGCCCCCCCCCCATGTTGACCCTGACCTTGTAACAAAGAAAAGCGTTTTAAATTTAAATAAGACAACACAGTGCAGTCCCAATCTCAAGAGTAGAGGGGATGTTTCCCAAGAAGTTCCTTGGGTCAATTTCAGTTTCATCAGATTTAACTGACTTAGTGTGTACTTTACTGTGGTCATTATATACTTATACAATTATAGTTATGTTGGTTTTTATATTTTGCATTGCTTCAGTTCGTATTAATTAGCCTCCCCTGTGTTTTTCTGAATTTCTTTTCTCTGAGCCTCAGTCTCCTCATCTGTAAAATGATAAAGTTGTGTTCGGTTATCTCCAAGGTCCTTTTCAGCTCTAGATATCGTTGTACCTTTCTCTCTCTCTCCCCTGCCAAGTACTCGTTTGGTGTTGTCGACCCCTCTTTAGAAAAGAAGTCCCCTGAGGGCAGGAGCTATCTTGCTTGCTTGACTTTGTAGCTCCCCATCCCCCCAGTGCTGTGGGAAGATACAAATAGCACATTGCTTGGTGCCCAGTAAGCCTTGATAAATGCTTTCTCCGTCTGTCATCTGTCTGTCTTCCTTTTATAGGATCTGAACGGTGTGTGTGTTTACAGACCTTTCTTTGAACTCCCTAGGGCATGTAGATTGCTGGATCGAAGGGGACAGTTAGTGATTTTTCTCCTATCGTTCCAAATCATTTTTGAGAACATCGCCTGCCATTGCAAACAAAATACTGAGCTATTTCAAGGGCTCTAAGAATTCACTGTTGTGGGTTCTTCCTCTTGCAGTCAGTGACTGCCCCGTGTGGATGGTCGCAAGTTCTTTGGCAGAACAGTGCTGCAGATTCCCCCATGCCCATCTTGGTAATGGGCATCTCTGAGTGCCATTGTTTCCTCCGGGGTTCAGCTCTGGGACTCTTTCCTTTGGGGAGACTTCTTCATTCCCCTTGCTGGTGAGTGTTTTCTTCCTCTTCAAATGATCATCTATTTACTTCGGGCCATAAGTCTAGAGCTGGAAGAGACTTCAGAAGCAATATAGTCCAGCTCCTTTATTTTACGTATGAGGAAACTGAGGTGCAGGAAAGTTAAGGGACTTAGGATCATAGCTGTAGACCTGGAAGGAACCTCCGGGTCCATTCAGACCAACACCAATACCACCAGGCAGTATGGGAAGCCGATTGAGAACCCAGGTGCCCTGATTACAGAGCCGTGCCCTGATTACAGAGCCGTGTCCTTCCCATTGTGCCTGGGGCCTCCTTCTGTTTCCACGTCGTGTTCCTGATAGACAGTGAGCAGTCTGAGGGCAGGCTGTTTTTACTTTGCCTTTGAGGTCCCTCAGGATCCAGCACAGCGCTTAGCCCTTTTTAAAAGGCCCTTTCACTAGATCCTTCTGAGCTCCAAATCTCTGGTGCTTTGGCCCGCATGAACCACAGAAGCCAAGTCCCTCCTTGGCCTCCTTTGGCAGAGCCTGGGGAAGCCTGGGGCGATCTCCACGTGCCCATGAGGCATTTTAAATTAAAAAAAAAAAGACTGAAATGACAAGCCCTTGCAAAATTATGCTTTTGGAAGAAGTTTGTTACAGAACTCGAGCCAGATATGGGAGAAGACGTTATCTACAGTGTGTATCTAGCCTTAATGGTCTGACCCACTGGTCCTCAAATCAGTTGCCTCAAATCGGCATGGCCCGAGCTATGTGGGGTGTTTATTCATTTCCCCCTCCTCCAGGTTTGTCCCTTTATGTCACCTTAGAATTGAAAAGACTTGGAGTGAGCTTCTGATGTGGCCCTGGGCTGGTGGTCGGAGGAGGAAGAAAAAGAAATCTGGAACAAAATAGACCTGGCAGGGTTGACAATGCTGAAGCGTGCTAGCCTGCCCCCCTCCCATGCCTGATGGGTGTGAACGTTCACTAATTGTCATGTGACATTACCATCAGGCAACCCAATGCCTTTGAGAGTTGTGAAAAAAATAATTTTAATTTAGTTGAAGGATTTTTGAAGTGCCCATTACAAGGTCTAACCTAGTGTAAAGTGCTGGGGATGGAGTGGGGCCAGAAAGCTCTGAAAAGTGGCTTATGTGTTTACACTTGCGATAAAGCATTTATAAGTGCTTGCTCTGGGTGCTACATACAGGGAAAAGAGAAGCGAACAAGATGGCCCCGGCCCTCTCAGAGCTTCCATTTTAATGCAGGAAGACAGCACATAGTGGGGAGCTAGAAGGGGCCAAGGGTACAGGTGGGATGGCTAGGGATGTTGGGAGGTGAGGTGAGGCCTGGAACCTAGCGACATGAGAACCAAGTTTGCTGCCCAAAGCCTGAGGTGGTTTGGAGCAGGATCTGAATCTCCAGGGGGAGGGATTGGAGGCATGGCCCGAGCTATGTGGGGTGTTTATTCATGGACTTGTCACGAAGTTTAAACATGTGACATTTCCCAAATAACATGGAAAAATTCACTCCGCATAGCGAGGCATATCTGACTGAGTTAGGTCTCCTTTGAGAGACACAGTTTACACACAGGCTTAGGAAATGCCAGTGCATGGCTAGAGTTCCGTGGAAAGCCACAGAGTGCAGATGCACGTTATGTCTACACTAGACTGGCCCCCCCCCTCACCCCAAGGGGGGACTGACTTACCATGTCTAGAAAAGCTGGTATAGGAGCTCAGGATCATAGAATCTTAGCTTGGGAGTTGGAGGGACCTCAGAGATTGTTACTAACCCATGGCCCCTAGGTAGGAAACCTCAGAGGTGAGACTTGAACCTGGGCCCTCTGCCTTCCAAGCCAGCATTTTCCCCATTCTACTACCTTGTACCTCTCCTGTAACCGCTGGTCAGTGATCCACAGAAGGCAGCAGAAATATTTCCAGTGCATCGTGTTTATGAGGAAGTCCCTGTACACTGTAAAGTTGTGAACAAATGGGAAACCTTATTTATTAGGTGCTTGGTAAATATTTGTTGAGGAGGGAGCCCCTGCAGAAAGCCTCCTTGTAGAGAGGCCAGAGCCCTGCATCTGGATCAGAGGACCTCCAGGTGCCTCAGCTCCCTCCCCTCGAAATGAGGCAGCCAGACAAGACCACCTCCATCTCCAAACGTCTCATGCCATGACTAAATGGCCTCCAAAGACCCTTCTAGTCCTAATCTCCCTGGTCTTTAGTTGGCTTCTTTGGTGACTTTTCAAATGGTTGTTACCAATCAATCAGTAAACCTTTATTAAGCACCCGGTATGTGCTAGTTACTAAGGGATGAAAAAAGAGGCAAAAGACAGTTTCAGCCCTCAGGGAGCTTCCAGTCTCATGAGGGAGACAACCTGCACACATGGAGCTATAAAGAGCTCTATGCAGGATAAGTGGGAAATCAACACCAGAGGAAAGGCACTAGAATTAAGAGAGGTTGGGGGAGGCTTCATGGGGAAGGTGGCATTTGCGTTAGGACTTCAAGGAAGCCAACAAGTCAGTAGGTGGAGTTGAGGAAGGAGAGGGCTCCAGGCCTGGGGGACAGGCAGAGAAAATGCCGGGAGCCAAGAGATGGAGGGTCTAGTTCTGGGAGTGTCTTAGAGAATTGTCTGAGGCTCAGAGACTTCAAGTTGGACCCATCAACTAGGAAATGGCAGAGGCCAGCCTTGAACCTGGTTCTTCCGGATTCCCCAAAGTCCAGTCTACCATGTTTCCTTCTCTTGGTGGATTCTACCATCCTCAAAGTAATTTTTCTCACTTTGGACGGTGAGGTGGACTATTGTGCACAGATCTCTTTTTATTTTGACCCCGGGTCATCTTCATTAAGCTAGAAGCTTTGCTGTAATCTTGAGAGTCTCATTGGCTAGCTGAAATATTTGTAGGATACACATAAAGCCGGCATGAAAGTCTTCCTTTTCATGAGCTTCAGGGCTAGGGACAAGCTGTGGGCGTCCAGTCCGGTCCTCTATCTTTTGATACCTTCACACTTAAAAATCATTCCAGGTGAATGTTGTCTTTCTCCTCCCTTCATCCCTCCTTGCTCCCTTCTCTTCTACTCTGTAGAAGGTTTCTAGAAAATGAGATAGCATCATCCTGATGCTTGGTGCCTGAGCCTGCCAAAGGCCCTTCTTTACCAAGATAGGTCTTGCCCCTAGCCTACCCCTTCTCTCCGCATTTATTGATATAGCATATATGTGTCTCTCTCTGTGTGTGTACATGCATGTGTGTGTCTTTAGGCACTTTAGTCTTTTAAAGTTTTATTGCTGCTTTTTGGATTAACTTCACTCTTTCTGCAATATCTGCCTTCCACCGACTAGAACCTTCCCTTGTCAGAAGGAAAGAGTCAAGTAGAAGAAAGCTGTGTCTGGCCACATGCGCAGGATTCCACACCCAGAGCCGTCTTTCGTTGTTAAGAAGAAGGAAGGGTTTTCCTTCACTTATCAGTGCTCTGGAAGACACTTTGGCCTTTGCCTGGCGTAGCTTGTCTCCCAGAAACCGTCCCTTTGCCCCAGCTATGCTAATGGGCACATGGATGCCCTGTTCTCTTTCGCCGTCATGTTTGTTGGCTTGCCTTCATGCTTGTAAAAGGAACTCTTTGGGAAGCTTCATGGATCAGAGTTCTGTTTATAGCCACAGAGTTGGTACAATTAAGCTGGCTTCTTTTTCATAGTGAGATCCAGGATGTGGGGACAGACAGGGTCAGGAAGCAAAGACCTCAAGTCTATCACCTGAAGTCTTTGGTTTGTGAGGAGAATTTGCTCAGGCTGAATTCTTTGCTAAAGAAGAGAATTCTTCAGCAGCGACTAAAAAATATAAAGACTTGGTTATGTTTCTGATCAAGGGTTCTGAAGTTTGGGGGTGCTATGGGCCCCTCAGGCAGTTAGATGTATAAAGGACCCCTTCACAGAATCATGGTTTTAAATGCATAAAATAAAATACATGGAATTGCAAAGGAAACCGATTATGTCAGACGACAAACTATTAACATCACAGGTCCACAGAGCCCCTCCCTGCTTGAGGGTTTCTCTGCAGATTGTGAATTACACTTTTATTCAATTACAGAATGAGAATTATGGAGTTTGAGAGTTTGGAAGGGTCCGTCTTGTCCCACTTGTAGCCCACTTAAATGCAGCTAACGAGTGACTAGCCAACCCTGAGGGCCCCCACTGCTTCCTGAGGCCGCTTCCGTGCTGGGACGGCTCTGTTGGTTAGGAAGTTTCTCCTGATGGACATCCAGCTGAAATTGGCCTCTTAGGGATTTCAGTTCAACAACAACAATAGTTAGTATTTCCATGACACCTTTTTTTCCCAAGAATTTGACAAATATGCTCTCATTTGAGCCGTACAGCAACCCTGTAGGTGCCATTATTATCCCCATTTTACAGATGAGGAAACTGAGGCTGAGAGATGCAGTCACTAAGAAGACTTGAGTGACTAGCTCAAGGTCTCACAGCTAGTAAGGGTCTAAGGCAGGATTTGTACTCAGGTCTCCCTCATTCCCAATTATAGCATTTTATCCACTTTGGCACCTAGTCTAGAGATCCACAATACATGGGAAATTTGTGCAATATTTATGGAGACCCAGGATGCATTTAGCAGCCTTTGGATTTGGATACTAAGATCCTGTGAGAGTTTGGGTCACTGGGACTTGGCTTCAGGAACTCAGCTTTTAAAAATTGCTTTCTTACATCTGGCTCCACTGGGCAAGACTAGAAGTAAAATAGGTGTTTTTCTTTATCGGATAATCTAGGTTTCTGAACCTTGGCAGTTTCTCTTTGGGGCTCACAAGAAAGGAGATTCAGCCAGTCCAATCTTATTTTACAAATGAGGAAACTGAGGCTGAAAAGGGTTGTCTGGTCTCTACCTCTAACTAGTTGGTGCATTTTGAGTGAGGCTTTCAGTAGCTGAAGGATGGTGGTGTACATGAAGCCTGGGTCTAGAGCCCTGAAATCGAATCTTGGCCCTGTTGTTTACTCGCTGTGTGACCCTGGGCAAGTAGTTTAACCTCTCTGAGCCCTGTTTTCCTCATCTGTAAAATGAGCTGGAGAAGAGAATGACAAACCATTCCAGTGTCTTTGCCAAGGAAACCCCAGGTGGGGTCATGAAGACTCAGACATGATTGAAATGACTGCCTCGCACCTCTACAAAGTGCTTTGCAAATCGTAAAAAGTGCTACAGAAATGCCATTTTTATTGTTGTCATTATATCACACTGCCTCCTGTGTAAGCCTTAAAACACAGTAAAAGGAAATACCCTATTGTGATTTAAAAAGTGAGTTTATTAGTGATAATAACTCCTCCCATTTTGATAATGCTTTAGTTTACAAAGCACTTCCTTGACAACAGTCTTAAGAAAGAGGTCAAATATTATTCCCATTTTACAGATAAGAAAAGTGAGGCTCAGAGAGGCGGATTGGCCTTTTCAGGGTCGAATGAATTCCTAAGTTCTTTGATCCCAAATCTCCTCAGGCAGAGCACCAAAAGGTTAAGCAAGTGCCTTATATGATTCTTTCTCTCAAATCTCATGAGGATTTTTCTGAGGGAGGTTGGCTTTGTGTGGTCATACCCACTGTGTGGATGAGGAACCTTTCTCCCAGAAGTTGGGTCACACAGCCTGTGAGAGAACAGAGCCTGGCAGCTGGAACCTGGGGTCTTGGACTCCAAACCCTTGGAAAGCCTCACTCCGAATTGTTTAGCCTTTGCTACTGCACCTTGTGGCATCCGACAGAAGACCACAGATTCTGAGCTGGAAGGTACATTAAGAGCCATTGAGTCCAGCTACCTCATTTTACAGATGGGGAATCTGAGGCCCATGCAGGTGAAGAGGTGGCTTGCCCAGGTCAGAGCTGGAAGGTGAGCCGTGTTTTATGATGTCGTTTCTAGGTCTTCTTGCTGGTCCCATGCTTCCTCAAATGACACTTGGGAGTTTTTGTGGTTCAGAGCCCAGCTTAGGTGCAGCTGGGGGTGGGGGAAGGGAGGATTCAGGTCTTAAAGCAGCAGGCAGGGCCGGCCCGCTTGCCTCCGCTTGCCTCCGCTTGACTTCCAGCTGGACAAAAGACTTCCTTTCCCTTTGCAACAAGCCCCACTCTTGTGGGGATAGGCCTTAGAAACTTTAGAACTTTTACTCTTAAGAAGACGAAACTGACTAAATCCCTCCAAGGCAAACAGGGGGCCCAGAAGCAGCTGCAAAAATAGAATTGTCTGAAAAAAAAAAGAGTAGGAGCAGACCTAGGATGTCAAAGTATCTGCTACATCTTAATCGAGGTCAAGTTACTTCCCGGAATAGGAGTGGGAGTCCCCAAGGAAGTGTAAGTACTACCAAGGACTACTGCTACATTATCGATGGGCAGCCATGTTTTACGTTTTGGGTAACAGAAGCCCCTCGACATTTTGGCTTTTATCCCATGCCAAATGACGATTACTGACAGAGCCCCATTCAAGCACGGTCCGGGACTCCGAGCCCCCTTTCAGGTGGTTTTCTTCTGTGGATGAAAAAAGCGAGTCCGGGTTAGTGAAAGAGGAACCTGGAGGAGAAAGAAATTACAGTCAGATGTGAAGTTAGAGTCGAAACAAACCATTCTTTCAGGAGATGAAAATTGATGGCTTGCTCCTTAAGAAAAAAAATTGATCATATTTTTCAAGTTCTTAAGCTGTGTGTTTTTTTTTTTTTGAGGTGAAGTGATCTGCTTAATTTTGTCGAGAGTGGCCTGTGATTTAAAAGTAGAACGTTGCTGCTGAGTTGATGAAATAGGAGCTCACCTTTTTTTTTCTCCCATCATAATTCTGAAGAGAAAAACCCTTGATCAGGCATTTTAATGAATTAAAGGTGTTTCAGGGAAAAGTCAAATAAAAAAAGTCATTATGGAAACGAGGCAATTCTTGGATGAGGCATTCATTGAAGCGAGTGAGTATGGGCTGCACCCTGTTGAAACAGAACACACAATGCCTGCGAAAGCTCAGGGCTGGAAAACCCAGAATGTGCTTTCTTCTCACCCCACCCCCATCTTTTAGAGTCCACTTTTGTCTCTCTCTCTTTTTTTTGGCTAGGCAGTGAGGTTACGTGACTTGCCCAGGGTCACACAACTAGTAAGTGTCAAGTGTCTGAGGCTGGATTTGAACTCAGGTCCTACTGACTCCAGGGCCAGTGCTCTATCCACTGCGCCACCTAGCTGCCCTAGAGTCCACTTTTGACATGGTCAGTGTGACCTTGGGCAAGTCACTTCTCTCCTCTCTAAACTGAGACATTTGTGTGCTCATTGGCCTCAGAAGTCTCTTCCCAGTGTTGATCTATGATTCTGTGATCACCTCCTCCCAGAGGGAGGCTTTCCTGATCTTCCCAATTAGTGTTCCCACCCTCCCCATATTATCTATATTTCATGTTCTGTTTATTATTTCCACGTGGCAGCAGGGAGGGATATAATTGTTGGAAATAGCCAGTGGGCTCCATGGATGTTCTCCTGAAGTTGAGAGAAAGTGAGAAAGGCCCCCATCTTGTTGAGTGAGGATGTAGGCAACAGTGAGGGGGAGAATGGAAGGGATGAGGAGGTGTGCTGCTGTTTCTCTCGATAGAATATAAGGTCCAAGAGGGCAGGGGCTGTTTTTCACTTTGTTTACCCAAGTGCCTTGCACACAGTCAGTGCCTGCTCCTAGAATGAATGAATGCATGAATCTTGCTTAAGGCCTGCTTGGGTACATCTCTATTTCTGTAATGAAGGAAACAACTCCCACTGGCCTGCTATTATTGGCCTGCCACTCACAGGAGTGGTGCGAGATACGTTGCAGTGTCCTGGGTTTTGGTGAGTGTGAGTTGGGGCTCGAATTCCCCATACCCTTTGTGCTGCGGGGGTGGGCACAAAGCAGCTGCTGCTGGGAGAGAGCACCAGCTCATCTGCCTGGGTTCAGGCTGTGATTAGGAAGAATATTAAAGTAGCAGCTACTGGTGGAAAAGGACCAGGTGTCCTGAGACTGGTCTCTCTCGAGGCTGTGGATGCAGAGGGCTCCCAGGCAAGGTGAGAGTCCGTGTTCTTGTGCTGAGACAGGACAGATGCACTGGTTTGGACTTTGTTCTTATGTTTGCGTGTTCTGTGGATACAAGCTGTTCATTCGGGCATTGTGTCTGTGAGGGTGCATTCTGTAAGGATTTACCCAAAGGTTCCTTGCAGTCCCTGGCTGTGCTCTCAAACCAGCCTCGGAGCACTGAGAAGTTAAAGGCCTTGCTGAGGGTCACACAGCCAGCATGAGTTAGAGGCGAGACTCGAACCTGGATCTTCCTGGCTCCAAAGCCAACCCATCCTGCCTCTTAGGATCATGGGGGGATCATAGACTTAGAACTAGAAGGTGCCTTAGAGGTCATTTATCTCTCCTCTCCCACCTGAGGAAACAGATGCAGGAAAGTCCAGTGTCTCAGACATTCCGAATCCAAATCAGACCCTTTCCCACGATTCCCTTGCCCAGACTTTTTGTGTCTCATTTTTTATTGTCAGAATGTGGTAAACAGCGACATTGCCATTTGGTTTATTGGTAATGTTAACTCTTCTGGCATCATGGTGTGCTAGGATTCTTGTGACCCTTTGGTGTCATTGGGAGAGTGTTGGCCTCGGGTATGTAGTTTGATTATTGGACACTCCGTTGGATTGTCATCAGTTTGATGTGAGTCTTCCCTCTGAGAATGTGGGCTCGAACACATAGATTCCTTCTTATCCTGTGTGACTCTTGCCCGAGTCTTTCCCATACATTGTCTAGGTCAGGGGCCAAACTGTCTATCTGCTATTTCTCGCTCCGGCTGTGTCATCAGCCCACCTTCTTTCTAATCCTACATTTCCTGGATCGTAGCTTTTCTACCAATTAATATGTGGAAATTATAGTTGCGGCTTCTTTGGGTGTGTCTCTTCGTCACCATTTGGCTCACTTTGTGGCATTATGTGACTGTCAGCCGCATTGTGTTATCGGGAACATACTGAAGTTACAATCATGGCTTTTCGGTTTTGATTTTGGGGTACGGCTTAGGGTCATCGAAAGTGATACATAGCTTTGTTGTTTGTCTGAAAAAGATGTACTGAATTCCCTAATTCAGTGGGCTTCACCATCCAGAAGCATGTCACAGTTGGGATGCTAGGCTTTGTCGTCCATCTGGTGATTTCTGATGTGGACTGTCAAGCTCTCTCGCCGGTCATAGATTCGGCTGAGTTCCTTTAGTATTCAAGGACTTGACTCAGTCAGCACAATGCCCTCTGTAAGTAGCCACATCTGGAGAGACCTCACCATCTGCAGGGAATCCCTCTTGGGTTTGGATTCTGTGTAATTAAACTAAGCCTTTAATGAAAATAAAATCATATACAACGGAGCTCTTTTGGTGAAGTCCACAAAAGCTGCCTTGCTAACTTAATATTGTCTTTTGTGTGTGTGTCATTTCTTTACTTCTGTATTATGGTTTTAAGGTTCTGTTTCTTCAGATGCTTTTCAAGAAGCGATGGTGAATTGTTTCATGTCTTCTTTCTGAGTGGTAGATGCTAACACTGACTTTTGGGGCCATTAGTAACACACAATGAAAGGGGGATGGGTTGTGGAAACCTGGTGAGTTATTCACCCCACGGGTGAACCAAAATTGGTTCATGGGAGCCACGGAGAAGAGTCAAAAGTTGGGCTGCAAGTTTCTGTGGTTGGTGGGGCTGTCTTTCTTCGAATCAGGAGCATCACCCATGAGGTGAAACTCTCTGAGGCAGCCTGGACTCCCACATGGAAGCCCCCCAGCTTCTCTGGTCCTGAGGAGGGTTGAGAAATTTAGCACATTTAGAACCTAGAACAGGGTTGATTGTGAAGCTATTGAAGGGATTCCTTACTAAAAAATGAGTATTGTTCTGTTCAACTCAAAAAAGCGTGAATTTGAGAGATGGGCAGTGAATTTCAGCTTAGTTAGCTCATGGAAACAGGTTGCTTTATCAAGGATCCTAGTTAGAAGTGGGGATTGAGAGAGAATTGGATGGCCAGCCCAAGATGACCACATGGAGCCAGTGGATTTGAAAGGCTTTATTAATGTGCTCTTGGGTTCCAGCGGTGTGTGCTAAAGTTTAGAATGCCTCCGTGTCTTCTCATGGTGTCTGAGCACATAATGTATTTAACATTTTAAACCTACAACATTAACACAATATTAGCATTGGCAGAAACTTTGTTTGAGTTGGGGATTCTTTTCAAATTATTTGTTAGCAGCCTAATATGTTATACCTTTGAAGGCCATGAACAGGTCTCCCAATGCCCTGCAGAGTGGATTGGTACAACTGGATTAAACAACTCACAAGGGACCAAATCTTTTGAACCTTTTTTTTTTTTTGACAAAGCTAGAAGAAAACAGATATTGGTTTTTTGAACTAACATTTTGCTGATTCTCCTTGTTTTCATATTGATGTCATTTCAGAATCTGTCTGTCCCATATCACCCCCACCTCCCCAGCAAGTCTTCCCTTAAAAAAAAAAAGTTACACAAGAAAAACCAACAGTTGACTATCCTTGACAGAGGATGCCACAGTCTATACCCTCATGGTCCCTTAAATCTCCTAAGAAAGGAAGGAGTTGTATTTCCTCCCCTCTTCTCTGGAGCCAGGATTGGGCATTAGAACGATACAGTGTCTGGCTCCCTTTTTTGTGTGCTTTTCGTTTATCTGATTATTGTTGTCATTGGGTATGTGGTTCTAGTTGTTCCCGCTGCATCTGTTCATATAAGTCTTGCTGTGTTCTTCTCAATTCCTTATATTCTGTTTCCTGTGGCACAATAACATTTGGTTACATTCATATTCTACTAATTATCTAACCCTTCCCTAGCTCATGGGCACTCACTCACTTTGTTTCCAGTCATTTTTCACAACCACAAAGGGTGCTTCTACGAGTATGTTGGTCTATATGTCTTTAACCTTCTTAAGGTATATACTTCACTGGCAGCTAGGTAGAATAATGGATAGATCCCTAGACTTGGAGTCAGGAAGGCTTGAATTCAAATCCTGCTTCAGATCCTTATTAATGGTGTAACCCTGGGCCAGTCACTTAGTTTGTGTCAGCCTCGGTTTCTTCATCTGTAAAATGGGAATAAGAATAGCACCTACTTTAGTGTTGTTGTAAAGATCCCAATAAATATCATATGTCATTTGTGAACCTTGAGGAGACATACAGCTGCTGTTCTTATTCTTACCTCTGGGTCTAGAGCTGTTAATACTATACTTTCTTACTTCCAGATCACTTTGTGGAATTGTTTAGACCACTCTACAACTCCACCAAGAGGGCTTTTATTTGCTGGGCATCTTCCCACAGTCCCTCCAACACCAGCCACTTCTTTCTTTTGTCATCTTTTCCAGTTTGCTGGGTGTGAAGTGAAACCCAGAGTTGTTTTATATTTCATTTCTCTTATTATTAGTGATTCAGAGTAATCTTTCATATGGTTGTAATCTTATTTAAAGCAAAACAACAGCCCAGGATTAATAAATTCTCAACCCTGTCAACTCTTGTAAGCCCAGATTTGAATTTGAATTTACCTCTGGGACTTGTTATATAAGAAGGAATGGGACCTGAAAGCAAGTTGGTTGACTTGACCAGAATGTCTGGTAATCAGCTGGATGCAGATTCCATTGACGTATGCTAGAGGTCATTGGTCTAAGAAGGAAAGCTTCTTTGCCAGACCAATAAATTTGAAGGTCAAATAAATTCTTAGGCAGAGTTTGAAGTAGGGAACAATGTAGCTCCCAAGCACCCAAATTTCCTGGATGACCCATTCTGAATGTTGATGGCAGTCAGTATCTTTTTTTTTTTTTCCCCAGTGGTTTGGTCTAATGGATGCTCATGCTTTTTTTGGCTCTTGGTGGACCTGTGTGAGGCAAGGCTTCCTCTGTTCTAATAGTATCTTTTCCCATGTTAGTTAGGGTTCCTCTCCCATTCCCCAATTTAAAATTAGCTAAGGGTTAATCTCTTTTTCTGGGAGGGGTCAGCAGATTATAGGGTCAAAATTTTGGCTCAGGAAGAGACCTGTGGAAAGCTCTGTATGTAGTCCTGTCTCTGTACTGAATTAAGTGACTTCCACGGTCACACAGAGAGTAGGTGGCAGAACCAGGCTTTGTCCTAAGTTCTTTGTCTCCTGATCCATAGCTCTTTCTGCTCTGCCCTGCTCTGAGTTCTGGGTTCTAGCTCCATATGAAGCAGCTGTCAAAATGCTGGAACATCGCCTTTGTTGATCTTACTGATATTAGCCCTTCCGATAAGGGGTTTGACATAGGAGGAAATAGAAGCAAATTGTTTAAAAAGAGGTTTGGGGTGATTTGAGCATTTCAATGCTCTGTGCTGTTCTTGGCCCTGGTTACTGTGGATAATCAAGAGTTATTAGCCCTGTGTGTCTGGCATTTTCACAGTGCTGGCTTGCTGTGCCTTTTGGATATGGTAAATCCCGGCTCAGCCTGTTATTCCAACCTGGGTTTGACATAATAATCATAATTCACATGAATTTGGCCCTTGATGGTTTACAGTGAGGCTGTGCAGTTTGCTGGATAAAGACTAGGCTTGGAATCAGGAGGAGCTGAGTTCAAATTCCACCTGATACTAGCTCTGTGACCCTTGATAAGTCATTCAACTTCTGTGTGTCTCAGACAGCTTAGTGACTGTTTTGTCTTTGTGATGCAGGTTAGACATTTGATAGATATTTACTGATTAATCTCCTTAGTCACAGTACAGTTTTTCTGCTTTCATAGAAAGATTTTCCACACTGAGAATTCCTTACTAACAGAAATCACAGATGGTTTTATAGTCAAGTACTATGGCTTACAAAGTGCTCTTAGAGACATTATCTCTATATTACACTTAAGACATAGTGGTCCAATTTTTGAAAAGTAGTTGAAAATAATTTTTTTTATCTGGACCTGTCATTGTGTGGGATTGTCCCTGTGTGAATACTGCCTCCATCAATACAGATTGACAACCCCTTCATAACTTAGAACCATAGATTTAGAACTGGAAGGAACCTTAGCAATCATCTAGGGCAGTGGATAGAGTGACAGGGCCTGGAATCAGGAAGACCTGAGTTCAGATCCAGCTTCAGACACTTGGTAGGCTGTGTGACCCTGGGCAAGTTACTGTTTGCCTCAGTTTCCTCTTCTGTAAAATGAGTAGCAGAAGGAGATGCCAAACCCCTCCAGTATCCTTGCCAAGAAAACCCCAAATGGGATCATGAAGTGTTGGACATGACTGAAAATGACTGAACAACAACAGTCCAAGTCTCTCATTCTGTAGAAATTATATGGAAGAAAATCAAGCCTATAGAAGCTTTAAGTCACACAGGTTAGAAAGTGTCAGAGGTGGGATTTGAAACCAGGTCCTGGACATGAACTCCAAATCCAGCCCTCTTTCCACTAGGACCCATGGCCTCCCAGAAGTATTGACAGCTTAACACTTGCCAGGAGTCACTCAGCTCGTGGGTATAGGGGTAGGACCTGACCCTAGGTCTTCTACCTAACTCCCACTTTACCAACCTGCCTCTCTCATAGGATGGATCGACTTCTTAAGTGTCCTCAGTTGTCTCTAGGGTACAAGGGAGTATCTCCTTTTCACCCCATCACAGCCTACCTTATGTCATGTTTTATGTGTGCACTTGTATCTCCGCATTGATCAGTCTGGGATAACCTATGTATTTAGTGCCTGCACACTGCTAAACTCTGAAAGAGATGCAGAGGTCGGAGAAAACTCTCCCAACCTACCAAGATCTTACAGAATAATGTAGGGGGACATACCCATATGTAGATTAAAAACATAGTACAGTATTACAGGGTAAGTATCAGAGAGTAGCAGAACCAAGTGCAAAGTGAAGTTCAGTGGAGAAGATTGTTACTGGCTGGAAGTCAGTGAAGACTATCTGGAGGAAGTGGCTTTTGAGGTAGAATTTAAAGGGAGGGTAGAAGTTCAATGGGCACAGAAGGAAAAGCAAAGTCTTCTAGACATAGCAAACAAACTGTTTGTTAGAGTAGCAAAGAGCAGCCCAGTTTGGCAGGAACATAGAAATGGAGCAATATGAAATGAGTCTGAAAGGCTCCTGTACAATATTGGACAGCCTTGAATGCCAGGCACAGTGGGTCGCATTTTACCCAATAAGTGGAAGGGAGCCACTGAAGATTTTTGTCTAAAGGAGTAACATGATCTAACATTTGTAGTGGCATTGTGAAGGATAGATTGGAATGGTGGAGCTTGGAAGACCTGTTAGGAGACTATTGCAGTAATTAAAAACCTGGTAATGAAGACCTATATGGTACCAGTGAGAATTAAGGGGAGGGCATTGAGACCCAGAGAGTTTGAACTTGTCCAAAATCACACAGCTAATGAGGTGATGGCAGAGCCACGATTTGAAACAGTTCTGTGACTTGTGATATGAAAGATATTGTGGAGGTGTAATTGGCAGGAATTGGTAATTGACAGGGACTGGTAATTGACAGGGATTGATAATGGACAGGGACTGATAATTGATAGGGACTGGTAATTGATAGGGACTGGTAATTGACAGGGACTAGTAATTGGCAGGAATTGGTAATTGGCAGAAATTGGTAATTGACAAGAATTGGTAATTGACAGGATTGGCAATTGACAGGAATTGGTTAGGCAGAAGGAAAATGAACAGATAACTCCAAGGCTTTGGATGAGGTGACCTAGTAAGTGATGGTGCCATGGGTTGATATAGTGATGTCAGAAGGATGAGCTAGTTCAAGGGGGCTGTTGAGAAGCTGAATTTTTTTGCGTGAGTTGGAGACCTTTCTGAGACTTTCTGTAAACAGTTGGGGATAGGAATTCAGAAGAGAGATCAGGACTGGCGGTAGAAGGTTGGTAGTCATCAGCATAGGGACTAAAGCTTGGGTGATGAATGAGATGGTGAAACTAGAGGATGTATGGAGAGAAGAGGGACTGGGAAGAGATGCTCGATTGAAAGATTATAAACATCTGGAGGCCAGGAATTCTGTCTTTTATTTTTTCATTCCCGGTGGTTGCCCTAGCGCCTTCCATATAGTAGGCACTTCATAACTGTCAAGGTGAATTAAGCTGATGCTCATTATCTATGTGACCTTCAGCCTATCAAATCACCTCCTTTAGCCTCAACTTCCTTATCTGTAAAATGAAGGGGGTGGCCCATCTGGACTCTGAGGTCAAAGGAGGACATTGGATTAGATGCTTTCTGAGATCCTTGTGGAGCTATGACCCTCTGATCTATAGTCAGATATTGATTCCCATGAATTCCCAAGGCGGTGGTAGAGGGTATCTCAACCTAGAAGAGCAAAATCAGGTGGATGGAATTTAAAAAGTATGATCTCTCTGCAAAAATCTCTTTGGGGCTCCTCTATCTTGATGGTTTTAATTCTTAGAGGAGTTAGCTGCCTTGTGGTTTTTTTTTGTTTGTTTTGTGAGGCACTTGGGGTTAAGTGACTTACCCAAGTCACACAGCTAGTAAGTGTTATGTGTCTGAGGCCATATTTGAACTCAGGTCCTCCTGACTCCAGGGCCTGTGCTCTATCTACTGTGCTACCTAGCTGCTCCTGCCTTGTGTTTTTGAATGGACCACGGTTGACCCCACTTGTGGTTTCCTTCCTGAAAGTTATTAGTGACTGTTCTGCATTTAATAAACCCTTTTTTCATCCATCCATTCTAATGATGCATGTAAAGGCTGAGCTGGGTTAAAATCTTGATTCTGCTACTCTTTGCCTATGTGATCTTGGGCAAATTGGCTGGGCAAATTCCTCTCTATAAGCCCCACTTTTCAAATGAGGGGGTTACACTAGATGACATCTAAGGCTTCCTCTAGCTCCAGATCTGTGAGCTCATGAACAGAAGTAGAATGTCTCTGTGGAAGTAGTGGGGTTTCTACTTACTACCCAGAGATCTTCCAGGAAAGATTGGATGCCCACTTATTTGAGTATTTTGTAGAAAAGTTTCTGCTTCAGGTACAGATTGTATTAGATGTCCTCTGAGGTCCCTCCTTCTTCGGGAGGCAGTGTGTAACAGTGGTTAGATCTCTTGACTTGGAATCGGGAGGTCCTGATTTTGATCCTGACTCAGACACTTTGGTAAGTTGTAGCCCCTCTCAGCCCCATTTTCCTCATCTGTAAAAGGGGGAGGATTTGGATTTGACCTCTGAGGTTCTTTCTAGCTCAAAATCTCTGATTCTGTGGCCTTTCCAACTCTGAGATTTTAAGCTTCTGTGAAGATGAACTTCATCTTTTCCTCGGTCAGTATTCAGTCTTAGGTGTTGTTTTCAAGAGAAGTTACTGGATTTAATTAACTTTTCTCCCCATTAGTGGTGTATTAATAACAATGCTTTTTAGTAAATTAAATTCTCCAAGTCTTTTTGAGTGCTCTGGACCAGGCTGTCTGGGAAGTTCTCGGGAAATAGTTAATGGAGAGGGAAACGTGTGACATTTCTTTTGGGGGGAGGTAGAGATATATGGATTAAATCAGTAAAACATGTGACTGCTTTGAATTCTGAGTGGAAAATCTTTTTAGAAGCAGACTACTCAAATCATTACCTTTATCATCTGGCCACCCTTGGGGAACACTGCAAACCCATTGCTTTCATATGGCCAGACATCTTCGAGGTGGGCTGTGCCATGCCGTGCACAAAAACGTCAGGAGGCAAAGCCTTCCTGCCTCCTGGCAGACCTGAAGTATCTTCTGTCAGGACTGAGCGTTTTAGAGCTGGAAGGACCTGAGCAGGCAGCTGGTTCATCTCTTGCCTTCATTTTATAGGTGAAGAAATGGGGTCCCAGAGAGTAAGGGAAACATCATTTTTTGCACCTGGTTTTTCATCATTTAGTATTCAGTTTTCCCTTCCATTGGACAAGATCCATGATTTCATCAGTGTAGGGGATTCCCAGTGTGGAAAAACCCTCCACCCATACAGATGAACAACTCCTTCAGTAATGTAAAGTCTCAGAGAGTTGTTTGGAGGTGCCAGAGTTTAGTAGGGCCATGACCACACACAGAAGCAGGACCTGAATCCAGGTCTTTCTGGCCACTGATGTCATATGGACTCCCCCAGGATCCTGTAGGGGAGTGGAGATTAGGGAAAACACCATGTAGCTGCTAGTTTTATTCAATAAGCATTTGTTAAGCACCTACTATGTGTCAGACACTATACTTGGTACTGGGGCTCATAGGATCCACAGTTGGAGGAAAATGAAGATACTGAGGTCCTGGGAGTTTAAGTCACTTGTCCAAGGCTTGTGAAGTGGAATCTGAACACAGGTTCTCTGGCTCTAGCCAATGTTCCTTTCATTGTACCATGATGCATGGAATAGTCACTTAGAGTGTAGTGGGGGAGGAGGGGGAGGGGAAACAACACGCATACCAGTGGTCTGGTGGAAGGAACACTTGCTGTGGAGTCAGAGGACCTGGGTTCAAATCCTATCTTTGATGCTGACTGTGTGACCTTGGACAAGTCTCTTACCTTCTCCGGGTCTCAGTTTTTTCACCTGTAGAATGATAGAGTTGGGCTAGATGGCCTGTGAGGTTCATTCCAGCTTTAGCTACATGATCCTGTAAGTAAATACAGTGTATACTTAAAATAGAAAGACAAAGTAATCCTGTCGCCTTGATTTTCAGTGTCAGTCATACTGAAGGAGATGGTCATTGATCGTGCTCTTTGAATATGTTTTGTCGTAAAAGAAAACAACTAGAATCCAAAGGACATTTAAGCACAAGTTTCCATGTGACCTCAGAAGAATGGCCAGTTCAGCCTTTTTTCTTAATTCAATAATTCACCAAACTCACTGTGCCACTGGCGGCGAGGAGGGGATGTAATGGTTTACACCTGTTTTAACTTCTTGCTGTTTTTATTGGCCAGGTTCTTCACAATCCCATAATTCTCATGAAGGAAAAATATGAAATGAAATATGGTGCAGGGTTGGAGGAGTGACAATAAACATTAAAAACTGAATTATTCACTGTAAGATCTCAAATGCTTATCCAGCAGATTCGGACAGCCATGTTTCGGTAGTATTGAAGTGATTTATTGCTGGAATCAGAGGGATAGGACGACTGCTTTTATTGGCAAGGGTGGCCTGTGGTCCTTCCATTTGAGCTATGCAGTTTTAGACCATCAGAACCTCCCTTCCAAAGCTGAGACAGGCAGACAGCAAAAACACCCACCCCATTGTAGCATGGGTCATGTAGACATGGGATGAGATGGATGAGAAACCAGCCATCAATGAGATGGGAAGCCTGGCATGGCTGGCTGTAGTCTGCTAAACAGAGAAAACTCTGGGCCATAGGATACAATCTGACTTCAGGTCAGGAAGTATTATGGCTTCAAGTAAGGGCTGGCTCCGAAACAGGCAACGTTTCTCCCTCCAAACACAATGAAAAACAAAACCCTTTGACTAAATGATACTATCATACTATCATATTTTCCCTTGCAATCTAACTCATTGCCATCTGGCCTGACTTACATGGCCTTGCTTTTGAACATTCCTGGCTACCTAGAAGCTTCCAGCTCCATTTCTTACCTTGTCTCCTCAGTGCCTAGCACTGTGCCTGCCACACAGTCAATTCTTAATAAATGTTTGATCAATTGAATGGAACATTGATCAGGAGACGGGAAATACTTAACCTTTTTTCTTCAGTGACTAAAGGACCTTGTTGTTGGGTGGCTCAGTGGAATCCAGAGCTACTTAAATCTGGATGTGGCTTAGTGGCAGGTTCACTGCCTGCTTCTGTCACTTTATTAGCCTTTAGACTTTTAAAGTCCATTCGAGCTAGAAATCTGTACTCCTACATAGTTTTCATTTGGGACCCAGGCCTAGAGATCCTGAGAATTAGATTCTAGTTCTCATTTTGTCTTTAACTTACCAAGTGATCTTGTACAAATCACTTCACCTTCTACAGGAAGCTTTTCCTAGCCTTCTCAATTTTTTTTTTCTGTTATTTTCTGTTTATCCAGTATGTAGCTTGCTTTGTACATAGTGGTTTGCTTTTTGTCTCCTCCATTAGATTATAAGCCCCTTGAAGGCAAGGGCTGTCTTTTGCCTCTTTTTGCATCCCCAGTGCTTAGCACAGGGCTTTAGGCACTTAATAAAAGTTGATTTGACAGATAAAATGAAGATTAATATTAAGTTCCCCTAAGTAAAAGATCTCCAGCTAGATGGTAACTTGGAAGACATTTAACCCCAGGCCCAGCACTATTGTGCAGATGAGGAAACTGGTATGCAAAGGGGATCTGGTAGTTTTCTGCTAGATAGTAGTAAGTAGCAAAGTTGGGTTTCTAACCTAAGATTAAATTGATTTAATTCAGCAAGCATACATGCCAGGCAATACAATCCTAATCCTAATAATAAGTAATAATAACACTAATTTGTGCAGTGCTTCATAGTTTACGAAGTGTTTTGCAAATGTCTCATTTTATCTTCACAATAACCCTGGAAAGTAGGTGCTATTATTATCTCCATTTTATAGATGAGGAGACTGATGCAGAGATTAAGTGACTTGCCCAGAGTCTCACAACCAATAAGTGTCTGATGCTGGATTTGATTCAGGTCTTTCTGACTCCTGGTCTGGTGCTCTGTGGCATCCCCTACCTGTGATAAGCAGGAGGCCCTCAAAACCAAAAATGAAATGGTTGCTCCCTCCTGGCGCTTCCATTCTACCAGGAGGGAAACACGTTCATAGATAAGTGAATACAAAATGTTGGAAAATAATGGAAAGTAATTTCAAGAAGGAGACAGTGTTAATAACCAGAGGGATGTAGGGGATGGCATCTGAGCTATGTCTTGAAGGAAACCAGGGATTCTTAGAGGTGATAATGAGAAGACAGTGCATTGTAGGCATAAAAGAGACAGCCTTGGCATAGGTGCAGAGATCAGAGATAGCATGTGTTTGAGGAATAATTAGCAAACCACTTTGGAAAAGAAGAGCACGTGGCCTCTAAAGCTCCTACTTTCAAAGCCTGTGATAAGTAGGGAACGTGGTCTAATGTAAAGGATATTGGTTCTGGCATTGTAGGGTCTGGCTTCAGTTCCCACTCTGATACTTCCTGTGTGATCTGTGTTAACCATCCTAGACTACATCCTGGAGTACATGGCCTCTGAGGCTTTGGATTTCCAAATAGCCTGTATTCCCTGGATAGGACTCTGCTCGCAGTGATTCTGAGACTCGGTGTTTACCATCCACCCAGCTCTGAAGGGCAGAGGTTGCTGGGGAGGTGCAGATCATCTCCTTGTGAAGTCCCTGGGTTGGAGGAGCTGGGCAGAGCTGGGGGGTCAGGAGGGACTTGTGGCTGGCCTCGTGGCTGTTCCACTTAAGCTACCGATGCTCAGGTCAGGATGCTACTCAGGCTGGCAGCTGCTTCCCTTGATCCTCAGTGGCCACTCACTCACCCTATTCCACCTGAGTGGTTCAGCTGGTGACAGCTTGTGGCTGCTACCTCAGAACTGTGACTCAGGGAAGCCAGCTAAGGAGAGGGGCAGTGATGGTAGGGAGGGTGCCCCAGGCCTCTCTGGGAGTTAGGAGATAGACAGTCAATTTAGTACACACTAATTAAGTACCTGTTATGTGACCAGGCCTGAGCCAGGTGCTAAGACCTCTGGGAAAGAAGTTCATTTTCTAAACGGTCCATTTGTTTCTGGGCTTGGGAATTGAATGACTTTTAGTTTTGATTAGCTTTGCATTTCTCTCAGATGTTTAGGAGAGGAGAGGCCATGAGGTGTTGTGAGTGGATAGAAGACCAGTCTTGCTTCTGAGCACTACTTAGGGTAGGAACCTGGGCTAGGCACTTGATCTCTCTCTATTCTAATCAATCAACAAACATTTATTAAGCACCTACTCTAGGCCAGGCACTAGGCTGGGTGCTAAGAATACAAAGACAAAATTGAGGTACAATTATCCCTTCTACATAGCAACTCTCTCCATTGCTGATTTGATACCTTAGGGGATTAGCATAAGAAATTATTGTAAATGGGAACTTTTGGGAGTTTTGCAGAAGCCATGGACTAAGGCCAGCAGATGACACAGAAAAAGTTTAGAAGCTCAGAAATGCATAAAATATATGTATAGTGTTGTATAACATCAACATATTTTATCTTTTAATACCATAAATATATGCAATTTCTTTTTTAAAGTTAAAATAAGTAAAAAGTTAAAGTTTGCAAAAAGAATGTGAAAGCAGACGACACACAAAGGCTAGAAATATAGAGATATCTTCAAAAGTTTAGTGACTCAACACCCCACAAAAGAAAAACAAATTCAGACATTTTGATATGAAGGGAGGACCCAAAAATTTACATGGATTTTCCAAATCAAAGGGGTGCTCTATTCTAATACCATGCCACCACTCCCCCTTCCCCCTTCCTGCAATGTGGAAGGGATAATTGTAGTCCCTGCTGTCAGGAAGCATACATTCTAATGGAACAGATAACACAAAAATGTATGTAGGTGGATGCAAAGTTCATCTGTATCAGATTCCAGGTAACCTTGGAAGGCTGGCAGTAGCAGCTGGGGGAGCCAGCAGCTGTCTAAGATGAATGTCCTAGATGCTTCACTCTTCTGCACTGGGGGAGGTAATTTTTGCAACAGGAGTTTCCTATGCTGGTGAAATCAAAAGTCCAGTCTGCCCTTCACTCCTCTCATTCAGACTATCACAATCCCCCAATTTTAGTAATACTGTGAATTACTTTTATCTGTGTTTCATTTATTCTACCAGATTGTAAACTCCCTAAGGGCAGGGGCTGTGTTTTTAACCAAAATTTTATATTTCCTCCAGGGCTGAACAAAAAGCCTGCAATTATGCACGGTAGGGACCTGTAAAGGTTTCTTGAATGAATGTTTGTTGACTGGATGGCTGGCCTTACTTGTAAAGAACTTTCTATGTAAAGGGTAGGTAGGGAAAGTGCCTAAAGAACCAAAATCTTCCAGAGAGGACAAAAGGGAAGGTGAGAGAAGTGCTAAGGGGAGGGCCAGGCTGAGTCGGGGAAGGGAGGAGAGCAGTTCTAGAGGATGGCATCGTCTCATTGGACCTCAAAGGATGGGAGGGAATAACATATGACCATCGTGGGAGTGAGAAGCTGTGGAGGAGGGAACCTAAATCTGGCTCCATGATGCTTGATTAATTCTTTGGTTTGCAAGTCCCTTTCTCTCTTGGGGCCTTAAGTTTCCTCTTTTGTAAAACAAAGGGTTTGGACTAGAGGGTCCCCAGCCCCAACTTTCCATGAGCCAATGATCTTATGGATATCACAGGGCTTCTAAAATGCTGAGTTATGATTATAAGTGACCATGTCACTTAGAAAGTGACTTGAGGCAGAATGGCTCTGGCTTCTGGATCAATTTTAGACTTTCTCTTTCTAAGTAATAATTGGCATAATGGTATTCACTGAAATCTACACTGTGTCCCAAAAGTCTTGATGCAACCTTATGCTTTAATAGCACGTTAGGATTTGGAAAGTGCTTGCTTCATGGTAACTCGGTGATTCAAGCACTGTTTTCCCATTCTATAGATGAGGAAACTGAGGCTCAATTCAGGGAGTCACATGGTCTCATAGCTAGTTAAGGGCTGGAGCTCAAACTCAATCCCAGGCTTCTTGCCTCCAAGTCCAGCGCTCTTAATGCCACACCTGGCTGCATCTCCCTAGTCTGAGGCCCAAGGGGAAGGACTGGAGACTGAACGTTTTGTCTACATTGTCCTGACGGCAGTCAAGCTGTTCACCTCAGCACGCTGAGGAACCACTCATGAAGGAGAGCTGTGTTTTGTTTCCAAGTCCTCTCTTTTATTTGCTGGGGACACTTTGGGGAGCTTGTGCCAGTGCTGATCTTGGAATTAGCGAGGCCTAGGCCCAGATCCTACCTAAGACACATTTATCTGTGATGTTACCAGAAGCAAGCTAACCTCAGTTTCCTAATATATAAAATGGGGATGATAGTTGTTGTTCTCACCTCCCAGGGCTGCTGTGAAGTTCAGAAGAGAGAATGTCTATAAAGCACCTTCCATACTTGAGAGTGTGATAACCAGTAAATGCTGGTTATTATCATAATGATAACCTTATCATTAATTTGTTCTCAGCTAGTTTAGTAGAGCTCAGATAGAAATGAGGGATAAGCTACTGTCCTTGTTACTCTGCAGTTCAATGTTTTGCAGGCTATTGACCTTTCTTTTTCTTATTTGCTTGTGACCCAGAAATGTTTGGCCCAGAGGGCAGTCAGCTCAGCTTCATCAGAATTTGGACACCTCCCGTCCAGGGCTTTAGAAGCCCTTTAGAATGGCCCCTTGGCTGTTTTTGGGTTTGGTGGTGATGGAGGATGGAGCCTGTCTTGGAGCTGTTCAAGTTACCCAAGGACAGGAGTGTGCCGGGATTAGAAGCCTGGGCACCTTACTCTGATTCTAAGTGGCTCATAGGGAAGGAAAGAAAACAGAGAACAAGCATGTATTTAGGGCTGCTATGTGCCAGGCTTTGTGCTAAGTGCTGAGGATACAAACAGAAATAAAAGACAGCCCCTGCCCTCAAGGAGTATATGTTCTAATGGGAAAGACAATCTACAGAAAGGGAGCTAAAGAGCTGGGGGAGGCTACTTTCTTGGGTGAATGAGTCTTTTCTAATAATTATAAATGGAAATTTAAAATGGAGATAGGGATCAAGCTTGTGATTTCATTGGGATAGGGTACACCAAAGAAGGAAACTCTCCTTACCAATGCAGGTTAGTAATTCTTCTGTATTGTCTAGTTTTAGAGAGTTGCCTAGATCACTGAAAGGTTAAGTGACATGTCCAGGGTCACACACACAGTGTGTGCCTGTGGCAGAACTAAATGAAATTTAGGTTGACAGATGAAACTCCTTCTGGAGAAGTATCTTAGGCTTGAGTCTTGGAGGCACCTGGGTTCTAGGGTTCCATATGTCGAAGGGACTTCTAGGACCACCAAATCTAACCCTCTCATTTTACAGGTGAGGAGACTGAGACCTCTGGAGGTTAAGGGACTTGCCCAATGTCACAAGGTGTTAATCATCAGAGATAGAGTGTAGTCCAGGGGAAAGTCACACAGGTCCCAACTCCCAGAGCCAGGGTTCACATCTTGTGTTTCTGACTTCCCCAATGGGCACGTAAAGGACACCTCTGAGACCTTGCCTAGCTCAAGTTTGGAGAATGAGGAGTTCCAGCTTCACAATCAAGTGATGTTTCTCTCATTCACTTCTCTGGGCCTCAGTTTCCTCATCTGTAAGATGAATGGTTTAGACTAGATGCCCTCTGAGATCCCATCCAGTTTCATATCTAGATTTTTTCATTTTCTGTTCCCCTGAGGTGGGAATCCCCTTCCTGAGTTACACAGCATCTATTTGTACTTAAATTCTTATGTTAGACTTGTTTTCCCACCTGGCACATGGGAGCATACTGGTGTGTGTTTCAGACTTTATGTGTGTGTGTGTGTGTGTGTGTTTGTGTGTGTATAGATAGATGGATGGAGGGAGGGATAGGGTCTGGCTTCTCTGTATGACTGGTATGGGATGCCAGTCTGGCCCACATGAATCTCACTTTCTCTTTTTTCTCTTCTCCTTGTCTATACCGGCTCCCCTCTTTTCAGCTTTCAGAGAATCCCCACTGGGGCTTGCCTCAGGAGGGGCCAGACAAGGCAGGTAGTCTGAGCTTTTCTGCTCTGGCCAAGCTGACGCCATCACTTCTTAATTTCTGCTCTCTTGCTCAGATCTTGGTAGGTTTTCCCCCATCCCAAGGGCTCCCTTGTGTCCTATTGACACACTAGAGAAAAGTCAATTAAGACTTTCATTCTCAGTCAGTAGAGGCCAAAGTCTTGGGTTCTGTCCAAATATACCAACATTTAGATCTATCAGTTTGTAGTATTTGAAGGAACATAGAGGTTGAGGACTTCTTGCCTGACCTCATTTGGCAGTTGAGGAAACTAAAATTAAGATTAGTCATTGGTACTGATTAGTGACAGAAAGAGCAATTTCAGTTCAATATCAGAATCTTAGCGTTGGAAGGAATCTGAGAATCATAAATTGAGACGCTGGAAGATAGCTCAGAGGCCATCTTGTTCAATCCTCCTATTTTACTGACAACAATGTTGAGGCCAAGAACTTGCCCAAAGTCAGGCAGGTGATGGAGGCAGGCCTTCAGAGACCATCTGCCTTAGCTCCTCCCTGCCCAGTTGCACCACAACTAACAAATGGCGGTCCACATCTTTTGTTTTCACATCACCCACATTTCCCATTGTGTCTCTTCCCTTGACCCCTTTCCTGAGAGCCATCCTTTTGTTATGAAAGAATAAAAAAAGAGGGAAAACATTTAGCAAAATGAACTCACACCTTGAAAAATGTTGACATTACATGAAGTTACGTGACATTACATGCCCATCGTTTCTCACTTTTGTTAAGAAGTGGGAGAAGGCACCTTCTTATAGCTCTTCTTTGGTCATGATAGTTGTGTGGTATTCACTTTTAATCATTTCAATAGTCAGTAAGCATTTAGTAAGTAATTACTATATGTTAGGCATCATGCTAAGTCTTGGGGATGCAAATAGGAGCAAAAATACAGTCCCTGCCCTCAAGGAGCTTACACTATAATGGGGGAGAGAGAGAAGACAACACCCAAAAGGAAGTTGATGAAGGTGAAGCCAGGGAGACAGAAGCAGAGTTAGGAGAGGAGAGGAATGAAGGGTGACCAGCAATGGGGTCTTTCCTCCAAAGGGAGGTTTGGGGCGAGTGCACTAATGGGAGAAGGGATGTTCTGAACTGAAAAGGCAAGGGAAGGGGGCAGAAAGGGAGGGGGAGCAGGGGAGGGGAGGGAAGAGAATTGGAAGTTCCAGGGTAAGAAGGCAGTGAGGAGTCAGGGTGAATTCTGGAGAGTCCTGAGCAGAGCCTGCTCTGGCTCTGGCTGAGGGCTTAGGTCCAGATGGTTAGGAGCTGCAGCTGTTGGAGGAGATGATGGTGTCCTTGGCACAGGTCCAGAGCTTGTGCTGGCTAATAAGGGTGTTTTATTGTTGTCCATAATTATCTGCTTTAATAGTTATAGTTGATTGTTTTGATATTTATACTTGTTTTTGAGGTCAGTCTCATCCCTGTATATAAACAGATTTGTGAGACCCTTGGTAAAGACAGAAATAAAATATTGTAAGATGGACCCCAAATGGAAGTCAATGAATTGTAATTAATAATAATAATAGTAATAAATACATTTAGGTAACATTCTGAAGTTTGTAAAGCACCTTGCATATTTGCAAACCTTATTTGATTCTCACAACAATCCTGTGAGGTAGGGGCTATAAGCATTATGTTGCAGATGAGGAAATTGAGTATCAGACTGGTTAATGTCTTCCAGAGTCATACAGTTCAGTGTGAGAGGCAGGATTTGAACTCGGGTCTCCTTGGCTCCATGTCCAGAATTCTATCCATTACATTCCTTAGCTGCCTTTGTAGGGGACAAACATTAATAGGTCGATTTAAAAAAAGAAATTATTGGTTCTGCTTCTGGGAGCCAAGATGGCGGAGTAAGAAATAAGATGCTCTCACCCTCCCTTACTGACCTCTGAAAGTCCAGAAAATATCACCCCAGGAAAAAAAGAAATTATTTAAAATGTATTTATTCCTTTGTGTTTACAGCTGCTGCTGAAGGAAAAGGCAAGAGTGGAGAAGACTTTTTCCAAAAGGTAAGACAATGTTTCTCTGTCATTTTGGCAGAGGGGGGCTAGCATGCAGCCAGTCACTTTTTCCTGGAAGAGACATTCTGAACGAACCTCTATGAAATGAATTTCTCTATTTCTGATCCTCACCCTGTGTTCAGAATTGACTTCTGTTATAATGTAAGAAGGATGTTCTGAGAGGAGCCAGCTAGGGCAGAGGCCACAATAACTAGGTAATCAGCGTCATTAGAGGGAGAGAGATCCCCTAGCCTAGCTCAGCTCTGGACTGCCCTGGTCTGTTGGGTCAGTCCCTTAAGTAAGCCTGCTCCTTGCCCCTGTTGGCTTGATGGGAGGGGACAAAGACAGTGTGGGTGAATCCTCTCTCCACCCCTACCACTTGGGTCATAGGGAGAGAGGCATTGGGCCAGGGGTGGGGAAGCTTCGGCCACTTGAGTTCCCCACCCCTGCACTAGGCCATTGAGGGGACTTTCACCGACATGGCAGATTAAACCATCAAACTCAAAATTCTTTAGTTGAGTCGTTTTTTTTTTTTTAACATTTTTATTTAGAGTTTTGAGTTCCACATTCTCTCCTTCCCTTTCTCCCTCCCCTCCCCCCTCCCTGCGATGGTAAGCAGATATAGATTATACATGTGCACTTGTGTAAAACATTTCCACATTAGTCACTTTGTGCAAGAAGACTGATAAAAGAAAAAAAAGAAAGAAAAAAAGGGAAAATTTTAGCTGTGTCTTGAGGACATTTTGCCTTATTCCTTCCCTACTGACTTAATTACTACTTAATTCCTCTTTTAGGGCCAAAAACAACACTTGGTGGTGGTTCCTATTAATTGGATATTTTGAGACTATTTTGGGTGATGGAGCTTCTCAATTACACATGTAAATTAGGAATGTAAAGTACCTTTCCTGAAGCCCTAGTGTTGGGGTAGATGAGTTGATACTTTTGCCTCTTCTGTTGACATTGGGGGGAAAATCGCTTTCAAATGAGGAGGCAGGACTTGGGTACCTTTAAGGTTAAGTCCAACTCTAGATCTGTGATCCGGTATGACTCTGGACAAGTCACTTCACTTTTCTAGCACTCAGTTTCTACCTTTATAAAATGAGAGAGTTGGTCTAGATTAGAGGTGAGGCTTGAACCAGATTGAAATGTATTTGGGAAATGTTTAACAAAATAAATCAAAATACCTTTTGTTGTTCAGTTATTTCAGTCATGTCTGCCTCTTTGTGACCCTATTTGGGGTTTTCTTGGCAAAGATACTGGAGTAGTTTACCATTTCCTTCTCCAGTTCATTTTATAGAGGAGGAAACTGAGGCAAGCAGGATTAAGTGACTTCCCCAGGATCACACAGCTAATAAGTGTCTGAGGCCAGATTTGAACTCAGGAAAATGAGTCTTCCTGACTCTATGCCCATGTTCTATGCAGTATGGTGCCACCTAGTTGCCCTAAAAAATATATTACCACATAGATGGTGTTAATTTGTGCTTTCCTAAGTCAATATGAAGCCTTCAGGGATCCATTTCTGTTCTAGATGACCCCAAGTCCATTATCTTCTAATTCTAGGACAGTCTTTCTCCTCCATTTCCTCATAACCTGTATACAACTTTTTTTCTTACTGGACATTTCATATTAAGGCTGAATTTAGGAGCTAGGGGTCAGTATTAGCAACTTGCAGTCAAAGGGTCCTTGACCTTGATCCCTTTGATCACAGCCAAATCTGCTTTTACCAATTCATTTGGTAAACTTACATCCAGCCTTCCGCTTTCCATATGAAACTGAAAAGAGTGTTACTTCATTCGGACAGCAGGATGTTATCCAGCCTAGAATTATTGATGTTAACCTGATTTTTAAGAACTAGTCCAGTGTAAAATATTAATCAAAAAAGTAAAGAATCCTCAGCTTTATAAAACAAACTGACTGCTGGTATCCCTGCACTCCCCTCAGAAATGACTTTGGATCTAGTATATATTTGCCTGTTGTGCTTGCTTCCCCTTACCCCAGTAGAATGTAATCTCCTTGAGAAGCAAAGACTGTTGAATTTTGTCTTTCTATCCCCAGTGCTCAACTTTGCATCTGGTACATAGTAGGCACTTAATAAGTGATTGTTGAATATATTGGAGATTGAGCCAGTCCCATTTTATGGGAAAAGCCAAAGGAAATTTGTGTCTTTGCCTTTACTTGGCTCATCCATGTCCATGGAAGGTTGCAGTGTGACCTGGTGGGGTAGCAGATATGGCTGGGAAGAACTAGCTGCATGGTGATGTCCCAGCAACTCATCCATGGCAAAAGGGAGATCTGGAATGGATGCCTCACAAGGTTGAGGGGAGGTGGCAAGAGGCTTGGTCTCAGAGAGTGATGGATGTAGAATGTAAGAGATGTCTTCTCTGTGCTGAAAGGTTCATAGATTGTTGGAACTAGAGGGGACCTTAAAGGGGACCCTCTAGCCTAAACCTATTGTTTTAGAAATTTCACTTAACAAACACTTAATCAATCATTGGATATTTATGAAGTGCCAGTGATATACTAGGCACTATGCCAGGAATACAAAGAAAAAAGGAACTATCATCCTTGTCCTCATGGAGCTTACATTCTATAGGGGGAAAAGAACATGTGCACATGTAAGTAAATATAAAATGTGTATGAAATCAACACAAGGTCATTAAGTGTCTACTGTGGACAAGGCAAAGGGCTATGTGTTGAAGATACAATGGCAAATGGGGAAATTGAGGAGGAAAATGACTGTCCTAAGGTTATACAACTAATTAGTGGTGGCATCAAAGACCGGAAGCCAGGGTTCCTAACTGCCAGTCTGGGCCTTTTTTGTACCGTCTCTAATTAAAATGAGTTCCTCTAAATTGGGATTCTCCTAGGAGATGGAATATTTCTTCCTCCTTAAATTTTGATTTGTCTCCCAGGAGCCCCTGGAGGTTATGGAATTTTTATTACCAATTCCAGATATTCCAGTAACTAATCTTCCTTCTGGAAAATATTGGCCACAACTTTTTCTTAGCTGAATGAGAGAAGAGGGTCGTAGCTTCATTTTCTGATCCGTTTCACCTTTTTAAGTTTTCTTAAAAAATCCCTTATCGTCAATGGGGTGTTACTGAGAAGACGGAGGCAGAGGAGTGGCCTGAATAAGGGGCAGAGAAAAATGGATAAGAGAAAAGCGAAGGCCATCTGACTAATTATAGGAAAATTCTAGTGTTTTAGGCAAAGGAGAATTTTATGTACATCTTTTTGGAAATTGACCAACCTTTGTGTTTCTTCTCATTAGTCCTACAGCCCATTTCATTTCTGTTTGTTGGCTTAGATCGTGCTGCAGGAGACTGAGAGGAGGGGAAGGGAAGGAGAAGAGGGAAAAAGTAGAAGTATGATTGGATAGGCCAACAAGGGCAAAGACCCATCCAGGGAACCAACTGGCATCCACTATGGATTAGATAAAAATGGTGGAAAAATATTAGAAGACCCCAAAGTCGTGTTGTCTGCTGTGTTTTAGAGGGCTTTTACATCCTTGGACCTTCTAAGCAAAGAAGTACGGCATGTTCTCAATCATTCAGAAATGGTTTTTCCAGACCTTTGGTGTCCCTATTTCCTGCTTGCATTTTGTCCTCTTCCCTGTTCATCAGCATTACCTTCTGAGGGCAGGGTGGTCCTCGCAGTGTGTTTCCTAGTTGCATTCATTTAATTGAACTCCTTGGGTGCTATGATGGAGAGGAGAGTCCCTTTAGCCTGCCTCTGGGAGCTTTGGACTCCGTAGCTGATGCTGATTTTCATTGTGTTGCTAAGATTTTAAGATAGTTTACATCGGATGAGTCAGAAATCCATGGGCTGAAATGCCAAACATTTCAGTGGAGGTACACAGGGATTTTTAGTTCATGCTGGACACATGTTGCCTGTATTATGGCTTGAGGCCGAGCCTTGACTTCAGCTGAGCTCACCCATTGACTGATGTCCAACATATATTTGGGAAGTCGTCAGTTCTCCACTGAGGTGGATAATGTCGACCTTAGCCATACTGCCTTGGAGAATGATAGAATGAAAGCTGTGTTTGGAGTCAGGAGAGAGAGATAGAAAGAGAGCGAGAGAGACAGACACAGACAGAGAGAGAGAGGGAAACACAGACACACAGACACACACACACACACACATAGAGACAGAGAGACAGAAAGACAGACAGACCGACTTGGGTTTATAGCCTGCTAACTGTGGGACCATCAGCAAGTCAAGTGCTATCTCTAAGCCTCAGCATCTTCACATGTAGCATGGGGATGGCAGTTCCTCCAGTGTCCACAATTCTGGGTTGTTGTGAGATTCCAATGAAATACAAACAGTGTTTCTCAAATGCTAAATTGTTATATTGATGTCAAGCATAGTAATGATAATTATCATTCTCCTTAACAGTAGTAATATAATTATGTCAGCATGAAGAATGTTAACATGGTCTGACTAATATTCCTGGTAGGCATTTCATGTATTGTTTTAATCCTTAGTTGGTTATTTAGGTTAAGCTAGTGATCCTGGGCATTGTCTTCCTATAAGTCAGCCCTGAAGGATTAAATTTATTTGCTTTATATACATACATTTGTTTCACATACATACATTGAAGTGTCAAAATAAATTTTAGAGACAGCTGAAGTTACACCCTGCTAAAAGCTGCCATGTGTAATAATTGGTCATGTATGTATTGGCTCCAGTGCTTCTAGGATATAAATATCCATGTATAACATGTGCACGGATTATGTGTGAACACTTTTTTTGGGGTGAGTGGGGCATTTTCAATCAGTGATTTTACTAATACGAGCAATTCCCAGTCAGAAGCATTTTTTTTTCACCAGTGTAGATTGGCAGCTCCTGTAATTTATAGTGTTAATAGAGTTGCCTGGGGCAGTGAAAGGTTAAGTGATTGACTCGTGGCCACACAGCAGTTAGAGGCAAGGCAAATGGGTAATGCCTCCAAGACTTCCCTCCTATATACTAGACCATGCTGCTTCTCAGTAAATAGACATGTGTTTACACCTGTATCTATAGACCTGTTTCTTAAGAATTAGAATTGTTATTAATATAAATATAGATTATGAACTCCCCCAATTTCAGTCGATCCAAAAGCATTTATTAAGCACCTACTCTGTGCTAGGTGCTGGGGATGCAAACACAAAGAATGAGTTACCTGTTGAAACTCATCAGCAATAAAGAATCCTTACCTAGATTACTGGGTTTGACTACTACAGCTGATAATATTAAGAACTAGCTCTTATATAGCACATTAAAGTTTGCACAGATACTATAGTCTTGTGAAGTAGATGTTATTATCCTCGTGTTACAAATAAAGAAACTGAGGCTGAGGGGAACTGATTTGCCCAGGGTCATACAGCTAGGAAGTGTCCCAGATGGGATTCAATTTCAGTTTTCTTGTCTCCAAGTCTAGTATTTGATAAAGTATGTTACCTAGATACCCTGTAGTAGCTCAGTGATGCCCAGCCCATCCCAGCCTCTAAGGTCTGTAGCCCACAGATGGCCCTAGTAGAATGGAAACCCCTTGATTGCAGGGGTTGTCCCCCTTTTGCATTTTGCAGTGGTTAGAACACCGGCCCTGGAGGAAGGAGGACCTGAGTTCAAATCTGGACTCAGACATGTAACACCTCCTAGCTGTGTGACTCTGGCAAGTCACTTAACCCCAATTGCCTCACTGAAAAAAAAATTGTACATGGAGTCATTTGTGTCAGGCATTGCATTAAGTGCTGGGGATACAAAGAAAAGCAAAAACAGTTCCTGCCCTCAAGGAGCTTACATTCTAATAGTCAAGACAACATATAAATACATGCAAGGTATATAGAGAGTAGATGAAGGTAATCCAAAAGGGGAAGGCTTTAGCCCCTGGAGGATCTGGAAAGGCCTTCTGCCCAAGGTGAGATTTGAGTCGTGTTGAGGGAAACCAGGAGGTAGCAGTAACAGATCAAAGTGCTATATGCATGGGAATCAGTCAAAGCCAAAGCAGGATGGACAGAGTTTTGTGATATATGTCTGTGAATTCTGGTAGATTGGCTTTTTGTGACTGGTAAAGCTCTTTCTTTTTAATAATCCAAATTGATTACAAGGGAGTTTTAGTCCTAGAGGATGTGTTAACAAACAAACCAGAAATCTAAATGAAAAAAGAATGATTAGTTTGGGTATTCCTTGGATTATGTGTGGGTTAGGGCATGAGAAGACCCCTCCTTGGGACCAGAGATCTGGAGCTGAAAGGGGTCAGCTCAGGGGCCATCGAGGCCTATTTTACAGATGGGGAAACTGAGGCCCAGAAAGGTTAAGTGACTTGCCCACGTGCATTAAGCATCAGGGAAAGGATTTCAACTCAAGTCATCTGAATCCGGAGCTTTGCCATACTTGGTAACAGATTCTCTTAATAATGAGGAACTGCTCTTAATCCTTTTACTTACCCGTGTGATTTCTTGGGTAATGCACCAGAGGCATTGTTCAGGATAGAAAGTCTGCCAAGTGTTTAGATCTGATCTTGAAAACCTTACAAACCTATAAAAGACAAAATCACCAGCTCTCTTGGGCAAGCTGTTTCTCTAGCTTTAAGCACATAGTTGAGACGCAGTTGATTTGTCTAGGATCTAAAAGAACGGCATGAATTGGGGTGGGGAAAGTATCAAATTAGTCTCCTCAAACTTCCTTCCCATTTTTGGCTCATTTCCACATGCCAGATTTCCCACAGTGCCCTTTTGGGGATTACTTGGGAATAAAAGACCACCTTGGCTGCTACTTAGATTGTAAGCTCCTTGAGGGCAAGGACTGAATTTTGCTACTTCTGGAATGCCCAGCACTTAGCACTGTATAGGCATTTAATAAATATTTATTAATCACTGAATTGAAGTCCTGGGCACTTTAGATGAAAAGTCTCTCCCTTCCCCCACCTCCCCATAATACCTTAAAATGGAAAAGACTTAGAGGGCTTTGAGGTTTGTAGCTCCCCATTTAGCTGTGGCTTGTTTTGATTCTGCCTTGCACATCTTCATCCTGACTCATATTGTCAGTTTGCTAGGGTATTAGTTTTGGACACATTAAAGTTTAATGCCTTTGGGGCTTTTTGAACACTGCCCCACCCCCACCCCCGAAACCAGAATTAAGGACACATTCCCTTCCCCTCCGTGGAGTGATTTAAAAAAAAAAATTGGAGAATAAGCTTTAGATAGATGAAAGACTGCCTGAATCTCCGATTTAAACTGTAACGTTTCAATTACTCAGTGGAATAACCACTGAATGTGATGTTACATAGAGTTTTTTGTCATGTTATCTGTCTGTCTGTCTGTCTGTCTATCTATAATGTCTATCCCTTCATTCATCTTTCTGTCATGTTCTATCTATATCTGTCCTATCCATCGATCATTCTATCTAGCCATCTATCTATCATTCTGTCTATATTATCTGTCTATCCCTCCATCCATCAGTCTGTCTATCATATTCTGTGTATATCTGTCCTATCCATCTATTAGTCTATCTGTCCATCCAGCTATCATTCCCTCTCTCTGGAATGGGCTTTTTTTTTTGGGACATGTGGATGCATGATCTAGGTTAGAGTTAAATCCCCATGTTTGACTCCCACAGATGCTTTCCCCAGAAATGATGAAACTGGCAGATTAGGATAGGAAACATGATACAGTCAGCTGGAAGCATTTCTCCACATCTTTATTGAGGTCATTGTGCAAGGGAGCAGTGTTGGGAGAGCAATCTACTTCCTCTTTCACTTCCCTGGACCCATTAGTGTGCCTTTGTTTACCTTATTCTGTCCATCGGTGTACATCACACACATGCACCAACCTAAACCAGTCTTCTCCATCATATCAATCCTTTTCTCCCTTTCCTCTTTTTCCTTCACCACTGTCATGAAAACTGTATCTAATTGAAACACATGGAAACAATCGGCTAGTCCTTTTTACAGCTCTTTGGACAGTTGTTCATCGCTTACTCACTGTCTGTCCTGTTTCCTTTTAATCACTTACTCTCTCTCCCCCCACCCCCTTTCTCTTTTTCCCTCATGGGAAGTAACAATGGCCAAGTTTTGGAGGGAAATTGTTTTAGGTGGGAATATGTACAGTGATTGTGTTACAGATGTGATTCATCTAATCCGAAATCTGTTTTTGGCATCTGTTAGTATGAGGTGAATGCCCTAAGAAAATGATCTGGGGAGGATGGAAATGATTCATAAGAATTACATTTTAAGAAACTATTTCATGCTGTTGTGTCCCATTCCAAAAGGGTACCTGGTTATCTAGGGGTGAGTCCCCATATTTTTTTTTTTAGGCAATTGGGGTTAAGTGACTTGCCTAGGGTCACACAGCTAGTAAGTGTCAAGTGTTTGGTCTGAGGCCAGATTTGAACTCAGGTCCTCCTGACTTCAGGGCTGGTGCTCTATCCACTGTGCCACCTAGCTGCCCCCCCCCCATTATTTTTCGTTCCCAAGAGTTTTCCTGAAGAGCTGTCCTTGACCCATTTGAAAAGGTGGTTGAACACCTCCTGCTTTTCCTGAGTGTGAACACCAGGGTCATAGCAAGTAGATGTTGGGGTGCGCCTCAAGTGTGCTCATCATCCCCTGGATACCTTCATACTGTTTTTGGCATTTTTAAACAAGGAAGCAGCAAGTGCTGTCTTCTGGGGAATGGCAGCAAATAGAATTTGGCTGCATGCATGGTCCCAGCTGTTGGCACCTGAGAAAGTTGTAGAAGTGGGCTTTTGTAAGACACGGATCATCAGATTTCAGAGTTGGCGGGGTGCCTGATAGAATGGAAAGAATGCTGGATTTGGAGTCAGACGCTCTGGTTCAAATCTTAGCTTTGACTTGTGTGGCATTGGCCAATGTGTTTCAAGGCAAGTCAACAGGCATTCATTGATATATTACAGTTGCTGTGCTAAGCACTGAAGATACAAAGAAGGGCAAAAACACAGTCCCTGCCCTCAAGAGGAGGAGGAGAGACAATGCGCAAACAACTTGTACCTACAGATCTGTACTGGGTAGATGAGAGTCTTCTCAGAGGGAGGGCATTGATGACCTCTGTGGTCCCTTCTGCCTCACTCTACAATGCTGCCATTTTTTAAACCTCACTGGCCTTCTGGTCCAAGCCAGAACCACGTTGGACTTCCCGAGTGGTTCTCCATCCTTTGCCCCTCCAGCCCAGTGAGGGGGATGGGCACTGCTCCTGGAGGCGCCCAGTCCGTTTTGGGATGGCCCAGATTATTGGAGGTTTCTCTGTCTTCAGAAGCCAACCAGAGCAAGGCTGGTTTTTCAGGGGCCTGGCAGCCCTTCACATCCCATCTTGTCTCTTCAGTCTTCCCAGGCTAAACCTGTTTCTCTAATTGGTCTTCACATGGCATGGTCCTGAGGCTCTTCCCCCCCATCCTGGTTGCCCTTCTTTGTGTCTTTTGTAGCTTATCAGTGCCCTTCAGTGTGAGCTCTTTGGGGGTAGGGGTTGTTTAGCTATGTTGGCAGCCCCGGTGACTTGGCACGGCACTTGGCAGGTAGTATGCCCTTCCTAAATGATTACTGATTGACTCCTAAAATGTGGCACCAGAACTGAGTACAACAGGACTTTCACAGTGGCTAGAGGGGACCTGAGTGGTCATGTCTAACCCCTCCATTTTGCAGATGAGGAAACTGAGGCTGTGACTTTGCTGGGGTCACGCAGATAGGAAGTGGCAGAGCTGTGATTCCAACCCAGGGCTTTTTCAGTTGTTGTCTCTCTGTCTGTCCCCAGTGCCTGGTGAAGTGCTTGGCACATAGTAAATACTTACTATATACCTTCATTGGCCTGACATATTAAAAAAGTGGTGGCCACTGTGAATTAAGTTGAAGGGTCCAGTATTTCAGAATCTGGGTGGTTGGCACACTAATCCTCTTGCTAGCAATAATTCAGTTCCTCTTAAAATTCATCTACTCCTGAAAGACAGTGATGACTTAGGAATGAGGTGTCCAGAGGCCTTGTACAACCACTTTTCCAGTGGGATATGGGGGCCATATTGTTGTGGAGTGGCTTTTGTGTCTAAAGGCCTGGAGGTGGAAAGCCTTGATGAAGTGTCTTCTAAGCCCATCAGTCTGTGGCCTGGAGGTGGAAAGCCTTGATGAAGTGTCTTCTAAGCCCATCAGTCTGTGGCAATCTATGTGATCTGGCCACTGCAATAATTAAATTAGTTATTTGATGGTTGAGTTTCTAAGGGAGTCTTAGGCATCTGGGAATGTGTGTTATTAGTACATGACAGTTCACTGAAGATACAGGATGAGGGATACCAAAACAAAGATGGAATCCATAATTTGGAAAAGGCTTTAGTCCATCAACATTGGAATCTCTTCCATAGCCTCTTTGCCAGACAGTCATCCAGCTTCTATGCAAATATTTCTGGTGATGAGTAGCTCATTACTGCATGAGGTATCGCAGAACCACTGAACATCAGAGTTGGAAAGAATTGTCTAGTCTTGCTCAGATCTAAAAAATAATTCCCTTTATGATACCTTGGACCAGCTCATACCCAGTCTTGAATAATTCTATTGAATTCTATTGAAACCTACCACAGTTAGGTCCTGATGAGTGTGAATAATGAAACTTGTGAAATGGTTGTAATATTCTAATTTACACTGCATCTTTCCACTGGGCTGGAACCAGTTACCCTATTTTACATAGTCATAACTTTGGTGCAAATTTGAATGCATGTACACCTCCTGACGAGGCCATTTCTCCTTGGGGACAGTTTTAATTCTTAGAAGTTTTCTCTAAGGGGGCAGCTAGGTGGTACAGTGGATAGAGCACCGGCCCTGGATTCAGGAGGACCTGAGTTCAAATCCAGCCTCAGACACATAACACTTACTAGCTGTATGACCCTGGGCAAGTCACTTAACACCATTGCCTAGCCAAAAAAAAAAAAGAAGTTTTCTCTGACAACAAGCCTGTATTTGCATTTTTGTAACTTCTCCACCATTATTCCTTTTTTTTTTTTTTTGGCTAAGCAGTGGGGTTAAGTGACTTGCCCAGGGTCACACAGCTAGTAAGTGTTGTGTGTCTGAGGCCGGATTTGAACTCAGGTCCTCCTGAATCTAGGGCCGGTGCTCTATCCACTGCACCACCTAGCTGCCCCTACACCGTTATTCCTAATTCTTATCTTTGGAGCAAAAGATGATGAGTCTAATCTTGCTTCCATCCACCTGACAGGTTTTCAAGGCTGCTATGATCTCCCTCCCCTACTCCTGCAATTTTTTCTTCTGTAGGCTAAACATGCCTGGTTCCTTTACCTGAATTCTATGAGGTGTGACCTGGAGAGGTCCTTCACCATCTGGTTTGCTCTCCTTTGGATACTTTCTAGCTTATCAATGACCTTTTAAAAATGTGCTGCCCAGCCTGTGTAGAATAATTCTGCCCTGTCTGCCCCAAATGGAGGCTATCCATTCCTGAGTCCTGGATCCTATGCTTCTATTAATGTAGCCCAAGATCATGTGAGCTTTCTTGGCTCTCATGGCAACCAATGGAAAGTAGCTCCTTCCATTGTAAAAGAGCCATGCATATGTGTGTGTGTGTGTGTGTGTGTGTGTGTGTGTGTGTGTGAGAGAGAGAGAGAGAGAGAGAGAGAGAGAGAGAGAGAAAGAGAGAGAGAGAAAGAGAGGCAGAGATGGAGACAGAGACAGAGAGAGAGAGAGAGAGAGAGAGAGACAGAGAGAGATGAAATGCCAAATATGTCTTCCTGTGACTTTCACCTCGTCTTGGTTTTGCCTTTTGGATCAACATAAAATAAATTCTAAGAATACTAGATTAGGAGGTTCTACTACTCGCTGGATGTCTGTGTGTATGTATATACATATATATTTGTGAACATATGTGTATGTATATACATATATGTACATGTATGCATCACGTAGCCTCTGAGCCAAAATTTCTTCATCTAGTGAATTACAACTTTTTCATTTAGTTTCTACAAATATTAATGTTCACTTCTGTTCAGATAGGGCTACAGATATTAAAACTGACAACAGTCCCTGATTTCAAGGAGTTTATAATCTACATATAACATTAAATATAATACAAGCTAGAGAAACAGAGATACAGGAGAGATACAAAGAATTTTGAAAAATGTATGTTTTCTATGTCCTTATATAAGGTTAGGGTTCTACTTCCCCGCCCTCCAAAATTGATATAGTTATTGAAGATACATCTATCTTCATTCAGTCAAGAAAACAATTACAAGTATAAATCAGTGTAAAAAGTTTCTTAATTTGAAAGGATTTTGGTGCTTTGGCCATTGGGTAAAAGCAGGTGACGTCACCCAGGATTCAGTGATATGATTGGCTGAAAGAATAAGGTTGCTCTCCCGACCCATGCATGTATCACAATAAGAGTCATACGATGAGTCGAGTCAAATGGCAAATCAGTTCAGTTTGGGCCATCCCTATGAGAGGAGATAATTCTTGGGCATGAGGAAAGAAGGAAGGAGACGAACATTTATTAAACACTTATTTGTGCCAGGAGCTATGCCAAGCACTCAAATATTATCTTATTTGATCCTTGCAACAACCCTGGGAGGTAGGTGCTAGAATTATTCCTATTTTATGGTTGGGGAAACTGAGGCAGACAGTGGTTGAGTGACATACTCAGGGTCACACAGCTACTGTCTGAGGCAGATTTGAACTCGGGTCTTCCTGACTCTAGGCCCAGTGCTTTATGCACTTTATGCCCTTAGGCAGCTAAGAAAAGAAAATTTCTAGCCTCTCCTTAACTTCCCCACCCCCCCAATCCTACACATCGACCTTGTCTTTGGAGAGACTGGATCAGTAGCAGACGGTGTATCCAGCTGGGATTAAAGACGGCGTACCAGCAGGAAAGAACACATCCGTCTGGAAGATAGGACAGGCACCATTGGTAGAGAAAGTGCTGACTGTGAGCTGTTCAAAGGAATGAACCCTCATAGCCCAGCAGAGAGCTGCATCCAGTGGGGCTTTCATGAGGACTCAATGTGGGGAGAAAAGGATGTCTATAAACAAGAGTAATGATTCCCCTTTGCCACATGAGCTCTCTGCATGTGTGCCTCGCTACCTTTGTACTTTGAAGTTGTGGCCATTCTTTCAATAAATCATGTGTGTTTTGTGTTTTTTTTTTTGTAGAAGACTGTGCCCCCAGATTTTGGGGGATTGTTTTTGTAATCACTGTTTTTGCTGTACAATCTTAGTAAATACCTTTACTAAAAAGCTACATGCCTGATTATTAAAGGAAAACACATTGATGGGGGTTCATGAGTGTCAGTGTGCACAATGCAGCCCCTCAGAGTTACCCATAGAATCAAGAGAATAAAAGTCTGGGATAGGGGAAATGAAATAACATTTATTAAGTGATGACTGTGTGCCAGGGACTGTGCGAAGGGCTTTATGGCTATCTTATTTGATCCTCACAACAACACAAGGAGATAGGTGCTATTATTGTCCCTACTTTATAGTTGAGGTAACTGAGGCAGGCTGAGGTTAAGTGACTTGCCCAGGGTTACACAGCTAGTCAGTGTCTGAGGCTGAATTTCAACTCATCTTCCTGACCCTAGGCTCGGTACTCTATCCACTGAATCACCTAGCTGCCCTTTGAGGGAAGGGGTTCTTTCACTTTGGCTTTAGATCCCTGTTCTTTACCAGGATATTTTGACTATCACAGGCACTTAAATGCGCATTGATTGATTTATTGTACTTCGAGGTACCCAAGACAAAGTGGTCAAGGTAAAATACTTTGGAAGGATTTGGCCAGAGATCTGTTAGGTTGATAATTCAGTTGCTTCTATGACCTTCCAGCATGTGTCATGCACTTCCCATGGTTTTTAACCTTTCTCTCTTATAAGAGAGAGCTAAATCTTGGTTTTGTACAAATCATTTCCATCTCTACTTGGTTATAAGATTTCAATACCCACCCTCAGTTCTTTACATTGAGTTATCCAGTCCAGAAATGGGAGAAGTTTAGGTGACCTTTGCTCATAGCCTCAGGATTCATTGGAGAGCCCCACTGGTGTCATATTTGTTGTCATTGTTTAGTTTTATAATTTGTCGGCACTAGGGCTTTCCATTTCTTCCACCCAAACCTAGACAGACCTTCCAGGTTTTCTACCCACATTTTGGTTGGATGGTGAAAGATAATCTATGTAAGGATTGTCCTCTCTGGGATCATCAAGGTCATTGTGACTGGAATTCAGTCAGTCAGCTAGCATTTAGCCAGACTATGTTTGACCTTTCTTCATCTCCCCAGCACTTGGCACAGTGCCTGGCACACAGTAGGCACCTGATAAATGCTTGTGGAATGACTGACTCCACAGCTTGCCAATGTCCTTTCTAAAATGTGATTCTGAAGTGAAAGCTTCAGTACTTTGGCCACGTAATGAGAAGACGGGATTCACTGGTGTTGGGAAAGATTGAAGGCAAAAGTGAAGGGGACCGCAGAGGATGAGATAGACAGAGGGTGTCGTGGAAACACCAAACATGAGCTTGGACAGATTTTGGGAGATAGTGGAAGATAGAATGGCCTCGTGTGCTGTGGTCCATGGGTCATGAAGAGTCAGACGTGACTGAATAACAACAAAAAAATGGGACGCTGAGGGTGGAATGCAGTATGCCTCGTGTAGTTTAACTAGAACAAAGTACAATGGAATTCTTTGGCTCTTGGGTCTGGGGTGTAAGGACTGGTATGCTCTGTCTCTTCCCCTTTACCTGACTTCACTGGCTGTCTTTGAGACTCAGCTCAAATCCTACCTTTTGCCAGGGGCCTTTCCTGGTCTCTGCCATTCCTTCCTCTGAGATTACCTGCCATATACTCTGTGGACTAGTTACTTACATGTTGGCTTCCCCCATTAGAATGTGTGTTTCTTGAGGGCGGGGACCATATTTTTGCCTGTCTTGGAATCCCATCACTTAAGACAAAGTTTGACCCATAGGAGGTGCTAAATAAATGTTTGTTGACTGCTTTCTAATGCAGCCCAAATTCTCACTAGGTTTTCTGGCTGCCATGTTGCTCTGCTGTCTCCTTTTGTGCACGTGGTCTGCCAATTCCCTGCCCCCCCCCCACCTTTTTGACATGGACAGTTGTCTAGCCATGCGTTTCCCATTTTGTGTTTATGAAGACAGTTTTATGAAGCCAAGGGTAATAATTTGTATGCAGCCTTATTAAGTTGTGTCTTAGATCGGCCCTATTGTTATGGTCCAGTGGGTTTGTGACTCGCCATGTGTGAGAAATTGGTCACAGATGCTTGAAATTCCCTGCTGTACTTTGTCCTGCTGATGGTAGAGGAAATACTGATGAGGGAGTTGTGCATGTGTGTGCATGCATGTGTGTGTGTATGTGTATAGATTGAGAAAGAATTAGCACGTGTTCAGTAATAATAATAATGATAGTAAGCATTTATGTTGTGCCTATAATGTATCAGGCACTGTGCTAAGTGCTTTACAAATATTATCTCATTTGATCTTTATGACAATCCTGAGAGGAAGGGTCTATTATGATCCTGATTTTATAAATGAGGAAACTAAGGCAAATAGGTTGTGACTAGCCCAGGGTCACACAGCAAGTAAGTGTCTGAAACTGTACTGAACTCAGGTCTTCCTAAGTCCAGGCCCAGTCCTCAGTCTACTGGGCCACCTAACTCCCTGTCTAAGCATTCTCTTTTTCTTCTTCTTCTTCCTCCTCTTGCTGCCTTGAAGACTTTCCTGGCTACACCCCTGCCTGCCCCTGTCACCCAGGGCTGACACCTGACAACCTAAATCCATGGGTCAGAACTCTGTCAGCCTTCCTGTGGCTAGAGATTTCCATGGACATGGAAATGAGAACATGGCTTTCTTTTCCTCCTTGACTATGATTTTACCCCTTGGGGTCAAGAAGTCCTGGGTTCAAGGCTTGCACTTGGCACCAGCTGTCTGTGTCAGATGAGTCCATCAGAGCTCCTGCCTGCTCTCTGCCTTACAGAGGCGGGGTGGGGTGGCTTGTATCAGCTGAGGGACCTTGCACATGTGGCTGATGACACCAAGTCTGGGCCAAGAAGCCCTAGAACATTTTTGGGAAAGTCCCGGACCTCCCTTTTCTTTCAGCTTCCTTTTAGTGGGAATGCCATGAAATTGAATGAAGAGTTCTAGGCTGCTGGGAGATTTTAAAAATTAATTAAAGGTAGGAGCATTGGATTTTAGATTAATAACTGGCAGGGACCCTGGAGGTTATCAAAACCAACATCTTTGTTTTATAAGAGGGAAAGCTACTTGTCTACAGTTACACAGTTAGTGGTGGCAGAGCTGAGACTTAAATCCAATTCCATGTTCAACACTATAGAATCCTCTAATTTTATACCTTGAAGTAGTCTCAGGGTTATCTAGTCTAATACTGTTATTTTTACAGATGAGGAAAATGAGGTACAAAGAGGTTATGTTGCTTGTCGAGGTCAGCCAGCTAGTTTTTTGGCAGAGTTGGGCCTAGAACCCACAACTCTTGGCTTTTTCACTTCCATAATTTGACTATTGTTCAGAAAAGGTAAACATTTTCTCTTAAATCAGCAATGCTGAGGCCTTCTTGGGTGGCCTGGATTGTTGTGGGAGTCTATGTTCTGGCCAGTGTGGTTAATTCAGTGTTGTTCTGAGGCTGGGTGATTTGGGGAGCTCTTTAGCCTCTTTGAGGTGCACCCTGAAGGGTGGAGACAGAAGAGAAACATCAAACAAATGGTGGGGGGTTTCTTATTCCCAGATGGTTCTGTGGAGAGAGAGACAGAGAGAGAGAGAGAGAGAGAGGAGAGAGAGAGAGAGAGAGAGCCAGCCTATGTATCTGAAACAGCCAGGTTTTTAGAAATCATTAGGGCTTGATTTATATGTCAACAACAATAATATTCCTAATACTTTTATTCAACAACAAAAGTGGTTATTTTATCTATTTGTGCAGAACATTAAGTATGAAAGAAGGCTAGGATAATTAGTGACTTGTCCTAGGACCATTTCTATCTGAATAAACTCCATAGAGAAAGTGAGAATTGAGAAAATAACAACCAGAAATGTTTAATGCAGCACTTTTAAATCTTGCAAAGAGCTTTATAGGCAGAATTGCATTTGAGCCCCATAGTGACTCTGTGAGGTTGATATGGCATCTTTTATCATCCCCATTTTACAGATGAAAATACTGAGTCTCAGAAAAGGAATGTGATTTATAGTAAAGTCAGCTAAGTGTCAGAGATGAGATTTGAACCCGTCTTCCTGACTCCAGTTCTGACAATCTCCCCTGTGCCCGGCTACTTCTCAGGCATAAATATAACATGTAAACATCAATATACAAACGTTCTAGAGGACTGAGACACTCCTTGTTTCTTCTTTCATTTAACAAACTCGACCAAAACCAGAATTTCCCTCATGGGTTTCCCCGCTCGTGCTGCGCTCTGCTTCCCTGCTTTTCGGACAATCCAGACCTTCTTCCTCATCCTTTTGACTTCCCTCCTTTCCCAGTCTTCCCTTGCCTGCCACTCTCTGGAGGACTGAGTTAGCAAGCATTTTCTGTTCCAAGCGTCGTTGTAGCTCCTCACTTTGGAGTTTTCTGAGCCAACCTTCTCTTGCCTTAGTATCAGTGTGAGTTTACGCTCAGTCATTCTCATAGAAGATGAATGACATGCAGCCTCATCATTTGGGAGGCCCTGCATTCCCAGATTCTCAGTCCTTTTTAAGACAGGCATTTTTCTTTGAGGTGTTTAGGGTTTTTTTTGAGGTCATAGGATTTGAAAGCTTAGGAAGGAGGCAGCTTGTGGAGGGGGCCAGGTTTAGAATCAGAGAGCCTAGTCCCAGACAAAAGCTACCTGACTGGCAGTCCACTTAATTTTTCTGAGCCTCATCAGTAAAATGGGTGTAATTATATTTACACTATTGTCTCACTGGGATGTTCAATTAGTCACTCTATAGTCCTTTACTAATGACTGTTTGTCAGGTGAAAGGCAGTGTGGTGTAGTGAACAGAGAATTGGCCCTGGGTTCAAGTCTTGCTTCTGGACTGTGTGACTCTGGGCAGATCACTCAGTGCTCCTAGCAATTCCCTAAGATTGTGGATTGTAAAATGCTAGTCCAGGCGAGGGGAACTGTTTGGATTCAGTCAAAGGGCCACACTCTGAGGACCCAGAGGGTTACATGGGGCCTTGAGGCCACAGGTTTCCCACCCCTGCGCTAGTCTACTGGTCAGTGAGCATTGATTAGGCGCTTACTATGTGCCAAGCTAAAAAGCAAGCAAAGGAAAGTCCTGTCCTCGGGGAGTTTGCATTCTAGGGGGAAAGACAAACATAAAATGCAGCTGAAAGGGCTGGAGGGGGTGAGGGGAAGAGAAGGTTCTTTCTGGGGCTTGGAGGAGAGAGAAGACCAGAGGTTCAGGAGGGGATCCTGGACATTGCTGGCCTGGCCAGAGCAGATGACCAGTCAGAGGAAGTGGAGTGATCTTCCTGTGTGAGGTGGCTGTTGGGGGATTGTAGGGAAAGCAGTAGTGAGAGCTCAGAGTGGAGCTGGGAGTGCACATTCGTCTGGGAGCTGCCCATAACAATGATATCCTAGGTCTCATTAAAAAAAAAATGACAGCAACGTGCTAGGCACTGCACTGGGTTCTGGTTTTTTTAAAGTGCTTTCTAGATGCTCAAGAAATATAAAACTGCCTTTGCTGCTATCTTAGGTGACAAAGTCAGTGCCTAGACTGGATTTTCTCAGGGTTTTCCACAATCCAGCCCATTGGTGTCTTCCCCTGCTCTTGTCCCTTATGATGTTTTTTGTGATTTCTGTTTTTCATGTGTATGTTTTTGTGTTAAGTTCTCTGGCCACGATGCAGAGACTTTTGGGTAGGCTGTAGAGACCATCTGTTTTCATTGAGTCTGGAAAAACAATGCATAGCATTTTTTAGAAGTTCAATGCCTCCCATTTCTCTACATTTTGTGGTTTAGTCCAAATAGTCTAGGAGAAGTCGGCTTTTCCCCTCCACCGTTAGCAGGTACTACTTTTCATATTTTTCAGATGTTTCCTCAGCTTGCCATTCCATTTCCCTCATTTTCTGCTTCATAAGGGTAAAAAGCAGTGGTAGAGAGTAGGGGGTTGGGGCGCCAGGAATGAAACCCACTGGAAGAAAAACATCACACCCTCTGCTCTCCTTCCCCTCTCCTGTTTGAGGTCGCCTTCATCCATGTTGGTGATAGCAGACCCTGCATCCATTTCCTTGGGCCTCCATATTGATTTTGGAGTTACTGGGAAACCCTGATCCCCAGTGAATAAGGAAACCAGTATAAACTTTGCTGGCCCACAGTTGTTTTTTTTAAGATTTGGTCTTCCAGTTTTATTTTTCCTTGGCATTAGGCAAGACACTCTTTGGGATTCATGGGTAAGTCAGTAGGAGGTGCTATTTGAGAAGCTTTGTGGCATGTCCCCTGCTCTGGTAGGTTTTGGTATAAGTTTTTCTTGGCTTTTGTCTTTTAAAAACAAGTTGGCAGGACCTGAGTACCCAAACTGGGGAAACATGAGTTCTCTGCACTTGATTTTAGACATGGGTGTGTGTTTCCTCTCGTGGAATCAATCTTCTTTCTTGTCCTTCTTTGGGAAGGGAATATAAGGGAGCTGACCTCCATGATAGCTGTCTACAAGTCCTCAAAGGGCTGTCAGTGGGAAGAAAGATTAGACTTTTTTTCCTTAACCCCCGAAGGTAGATCCAAGAGTTGTCAATCAGTTGACGGGTTGAAATTGTGGACAGGCGAATTTAGATTTGAAATGATGAAAACACTTCAGTTTACCTCTCCTCAGTAAGCATTTATTGAGTACCTACTATGTGCTAGGCACTGGGCTAGCCATTGGGGATATGAAAGTGTTCAGATAAATGCTGGGCTCACTGATTTGGGAGTTCCCTCCAGCGATGACGTTTGCAGCCTCTCTGCGCCTTGGTATCAGGTTCAGCTCCATCCATGTCCTCACATTCTTGGCCGGTCAGGGGTCCATCCAATGGACCAGAGACCGTTGTCCATTTCTCCTGCCATTTTGAAGGGACAAGGGGATCCTTCTGGTAGTCATCTCACCTCCTTTTCCTGCCAGCAGACCAGCACATCTTATTAGATGTTTCCCTTTTCATCACAGTTTCTGCTTTTTTGCTCACACCCACCATGCCTCTCTCTGAGTGTGCCCTGTTTGATGCTAATTTTTAATTCTTTGGAGGTGGCTGTAATCTATGTCCTGCTATCGTACTGCACACCTATGGAGTGTTTGGCATTGAAAAGGCAGTCCTCTGCTCTCATGGAAAGTTTTGGGTCAGTAAAGGAGGTTGACAGCTTCCTGAAGGTAATCCATCCGCTCTCTTCCTCTGCTCAGCTCTGGGCCCAGCTCATTGTGCCCCCAAACTGACTGTTCCAGATATGAATACTGAGGGATGGTCTCTGTGGGTGTCTGTCCAAATGTGTGCTGTAATTTTAGAAGACAGACAAAAAACAATGTTTGCTGTCAAGGAACTCTACTGGGAGGTGGGAATCATATGTATGTGAATAATATTATACAAATGCATACAGAGTATTTTGGGGATGAGGGGCATCTTCCCAAGAATGAGAGGTGTCCCAAAGGGGAATGTGACATCTTGGAAGTTAGTGGGTTCCCTCTCCCTAGAAGTCTTTGGGTGATAGCTGGCTGACCACTTTTTAGTTGTTTAGCAGAAGTGATTTTTGTCCAGGTAGGGGTTGGTCTAGGGGGCTGCTAAGGTCCATTCCATCTCTGAAATTCTGTAATTCTGTGAATCCTGATTGGGTTGAGGTGGAGGTCTATGTAGAAGTCCTATGAACTCAAACTGGCCAAGATCATCACAAAGGTACCGGAAGGGTCGCATTAGAACTAAAATGACATACCTGAAATGCCAAGATGGGTTGCTTGTTGGAGTCCATGGAAGAGATCTATTTTTATAAGATTTCCCTTTGATGTTTCGTAAGAAAGAACTTTTCTCCTGTGCAGGGATCAAGAGGGCAGCCCCTTACCTCCATGCCTGAGTCCTCAGGCTCTGATAGGCGAGCATTTGTCTTGTCTTTCCTGGAACCTGGCCTTCACACAACTTTAAAAAATTCATTTCATCTTTATTCAGAACTTAATAAACACCCAATAAAATGAAACTTCCACATACATCGCAGAACAGAAGTCAAAGATTTGTGCATGGAATTGGGAATCTCCATTACATAGAACTTGGTTTTCATAATGCCTAGTACATGGTAGTCACTTAAATATTTTTTGACTGGCTGGTTTTCTTTTTAAGTATCTAATAAAATCAGTATGTGAGTTTCAAAGCTTCCCTTTTGGCTGTTTGTCCTCTCTCTGTGTCTCTGTGTCTCTGTCTCTCTCTCTGTCTCTCTGTCCCTACCTCTATATCTCCCTCTCTCCCCCTCTCTCCCTGTTATGAGGGGAAAGCCTATCCTAACTTCTTTTCCATCCATTCTCTGTCCCATATGTCCCTTTGGGGAAAAAAAGATAAAAGCCTCGTAACAAATTTGAACTTCCTGCATCTGCCATGTCTCATTCTCTGCCGTGAGTCTGGAGGCCTCTGTGCCTGCCTTTCCGCCATCTGCTCACCATGCCCCTTGCCCTCTGGCCAGCATCCTCATCCCCCCACTCCCTTTCTAACTCTGCTGTGTGTTGTCTCCCCGCGTTAGAATGTAAGCTCTTTGAGGGGATAACCTGTTTTGCTCACTTGTATTTGTATCCCCAGCACTTAGCCTGGTGCGGGGGACACAGGTAGTGCTTAATAAGTGCTTTACATGTCTGTCTGTCTGCAGCAGCTCAGGGCATCTGGTCACAGTGAGGTGCGATGAGATCAGACCTTGGTTTCTTTAAGCTCTTCGCCTTGTGCAGGGTGATTTGAGAGGCTCCCGGGCTGAGCCAGCATGGGATGAAGAAGGTCTGCTGCTCATCTTCGGAAATGGCATTTCCTCTGTCAGGCTGCTGGTGTTCTTGTCCATGGGTGGGCATGCCTGGCGTCTATACTCCTCTTCACTGGCAGGATTCAATTCAGGTCAGTTCAATTCAACAAACAGAGGGTTGGATATGGACTCAGGGACACCTGGTTTCAAATGCTGCCTCAATTCCTCGGCAAATCATAATCTCTCTGCCTCATTTCTCTTAAATAGAGGGTTAGACGTGGCCTGTAAGATTTCTACCATCTCTGAATCCTGCACTTCTAAGGCCTGGTTTTAAATCTCATTTCAAGGGCAGCTAGGTGGCACAGTGGATAGAGCACCGGCCCTGAAGTCAAGAGGACCTGAGTTCAAATCCAGCCTCAGACCAAACACTTGACACTTACTAGCAGTGTGACCCTGGGCAAGTCACTTAACCCCAATTGCCTAAGGGAAAAAAAAATTAAATCTCATCTCATACACTCACTAGCTGTGTTACTGTTGGAAAAGGAACTTATCTGGAACTCAGTTTCCTGATCTGGAAAATGGACCCCCTCTAGGCTCCCTTCTGGCCCATGTTCTATGATCAAGTCTTGAAGGAACTCCAAAAGCAGCATTGTTACTTGGCTGGACGTGGGGATGACTTGGATACTAGATACTATCCCCATTACTTGAAAAGGAAAATGGATTTGTGGGAGACTCCGGATTGCAGTGGATGTTTTCAGATGAGAAGAAACCACTGATGCCCAGGGATCAATGGGAGCCAGCATGATGAAGTTATAAGAACTCGAAGTTTGGAATTCGAGGACCTATGTTCAAATCCTGCCTCTCTCTTTTTCTTAGGAGCTATGTGATATTGGAGAAATCACTGGCCCTCGCTGACCCTCAGTTTCTTCATCTGCAAAATGAACAGGCTAGACTAGATGGTTCTATGATCATATGATCAGTTCTATTAAGTATCTGTGTTGTGCCCGTGCGAGGTTATGGGGACAGAAGGATAGAATGAAAATTGTGTCTGCCCTCAAGGAGCTGGGGGAGAAGATAGAAGCATTTATACAGTGCCTGCTATGTGCCAAGCGCTTTACACAACTCTGAGAGGGAGGTGCCATTATGATCCTCATTTTGCAGTTGAGGAGACTGAGGCAGACAGAGGTGAAGTGACTTATCCAGGATCACAGAGCTACTGAGTGTCTGAAGGTAGACTTGAACTTGGGTCTTCCTGACTCTGGACCCAGTGCTCTGTGCACTCTGGCACTCCTAACTGCTTTCAGAAAAGAAGGCTTTAGTCCTTCTCAGAAAAACCAGCTCAGGGATGATAGGCAGTCAGCCAACCACTCACCTGCCCCAAGCCTCGGTTTCCACATGGACACAATGAAGGGGTTACTCAGTGATCTCTAACGCCTCTTCTGATGTTCCAAGGCTGGTGATTTGAGGTACTCTGATGTAGACTCTGTTGATGTATGTGTTGGGAGAATCTTCTATTTGGAAAAACAAGTCCATTTGACCAGAAGGTCTCGGAAGTGCCTTCCAGCTCCGCACCTGAGAAGAAAGGGGCTCTTGTACTGCCCAACTAGGTGACGGTAGTTGGATTGTTTCCTGTCCCTGGGTCTCAGTTTCCCCATCAGCCCAGTGATGATCTCCCAGTCCCTTCCAACTCTGATATTCTAGATGGTATGATTTAATATACTGTTACCTTAACTGGGGGGTGGAAGTACCCCCCCCATTATTAATCAAGGGTTGAGGTTCTAAATCATCCTTTGTTAAATGGGGGCCTAGTGTCTGGGCAACGTTATCCTTCTAAATGTTCTGGGATTCATTTTCTGGAAAGAAGCAAAGTCTTTTCAATTCCAAATTCATTGTAAAATAGCACTCAGCATCTTAGCTCCATAGTGGCTTCCTTAGACCTTGAAAGTACTTGGGTGATCCCAGTCCTCTCTCCCTCACTCCCTCTTGTTAGTGTCTCACACAAAGGACCCAGGGCCCTCCTCTGCAATAACAACTTGGTTATTGCATTTTACTGTAGTTGAAAACCTGCCTAAAGTCTTTAAAGACCCAAAGGAAAGTAATCAAGCTGTGTCGGTTGGGTGTGTGTGCTGCCCTTCCCGTCTTCCTTCTGGCCAGCAGCCTTCCCAGGGTGAGTTAATTTTTCATGGGGAATTGAAATGAATTTTTCCACTGTTGTGGTGCCTTAGCGTGGAGGCAGTTTGTGAAGAGGATGAAGTATTCCCTTTTCTTGGACTGTCAGGCATCTGCTCAAGAACTGTTTTCGCCTGGATCCCACTTGTAATTTTCTACAAAGGTATTGGTGACTAAGAAATTGATAGCATTGGTATTTCAGAGAAGTTGAAAGAAATATCTTGCTGAAAAAAAAATCCAAAAAAAAAACCCCCAAAGAATTTGAGTGGGAGAAGGGTCATAGGATCAGAGAATCAGAGCTGGGAAGTTCAGAGACCATTGAATTCCCCTCTCATTGTATTTCATTTTATTTTAAATGAAACAGGATCTTCATCATGTCAAGCTTAGTTTAATATGTATGTATACATACACACACAGTTATACATGTCTGTCTGTCTACCTGTTTGTCTTCTTTCTGTCTATCTTTCTATTTCATTCAACAAATGACTTTTAAGACTGTCCTCCTTGTTTGCAATTCTTTCTGGCCTCCCTTGTGTTCTTTTCTGTGCCTTAAGGGAAAAAAAAGGCTCCAATGACTTTCTTTTCTTTTTTCTGTTTACCTTACTCCTACATCTTTTGAAATTGAAAGTAAAAAAGAAAAATAAAACTTTAAAAAAAAACCAAATATACATAGTCCATCAAAACAAATTCCCACATTAGCCATGTCCAAAAACATACGTTTCATTCTGCATTTCTGAGTCTATAACCTCTTTGTCAGGAGGTGGGTAGCATCTTTCATCCTCTTTTCTTTGGAATTGTTGTTGGAGATTGTATTGATGTGAGTTCCTAACTCTTTCAAACTTGTTTGTCTTTACAATGTTGTTACTGTACAAATTGTTCTCCTGGTTCTGCTCATTTCACTCTGAATCAGTTCATACAAGTCTTCCCAGGTTTCTCTGAAACTACCCCTTTCACCATTTCTTATGCTGCAATAGTATTCCATTACATTAATATACCATACTTTATTCAGCTATTCTCTAGTTGATATCTACTTCCTTAGTTTCTAGTTTTTTGCCACTACAAAAAATGATGCTGCTACAAATAGTGTTGTACATATGGGTAGTTTTCTTTCTTCTTTAATCTCTTTAGGTCTGGTTCTGGTGTCTCTTGTCAGTAAGCGCAATTTAATGAGTTTTTGGGGGTAGAGCTCCAAATTGTTTTCCTTAATGGTTGTACCCATTTTTAGCTCCATTGGCAGTGTATTAATGTGCCTGTTTTTGCACAGTCTTGCCAACATCTGTCATTTTCTTTTCTTTCCTTTTTTCCTTCTTTCCTTTTTTCTTCCTTCCTTCCTTCCTTCCTTCCTTCCTTCCTTCCTTCCTTCCTTCCTTCCTTCCTTCCTTCCTTCCTTCCTTCCTTCCTTCCTTCCTTCCTTCCTTCTTTCCTTCCTGTCATATTTTATAATCACATGGCTGTCAGAACCTTAGAATTGTTTCAATTTGCATTTCTCTAATTGCTAGTGATTCATTACCTTTTAAAATAACCAATCCCCTCGTTTTATAGATTGAAGCTAAATAGCTTGTCTGAAGGAACACAGCTAGTGAGTAGCAGAGTTAGTATCTGAACCCACATCCTCTGATCTCCTGGCTAGTTCTCTTTCCACTCCACTTGTAGGCAAAAAAGTCCTTGACCTAAAGCAACTGAGTTATCCTTTTGGTTTACTCAGCTATTTATATGTGTGTTTATTACCTGAGGTCCGCTCTCCAGACTGCTTTGTTCAGCTTGGTTAGTGAGTGTCTTAAAGCTAGAACGAACGTTCCTTGGATTGAAGGTAGAAGTTTCTTTCTTTGCCCTGGGTCTTGTGTCTCATCTTTGTGCCTTTTTTTCTGTGTGTTTTTTTTTTTAAGGCAGTTGGGGTTATGTGACTTGCCCAGGGTCACACAGCTAGTAAGTGTCAAGTGTTTGGTCTGAGGCCAGATTTGAACTCAGGTCCTCCTGACTTCAGGGCCAGTGCTTTATCCGCTGTGCCACCTAGCTGCCCCAATCCTTATGCCTTTTTTCAGTCATGCTTAGAATCATAGAATTTAAATGTAAATAGTCTTAGAAAAGATCTTATCTTTGTTCCCTCAGTGCTAGACTTGACCTTGGTCCTCCAGACATCATGAGAAGTGGTGAGCCAAGAGCCAGGCTCGTTACTTATTGATTCTTCTGTGGAGCTTTCTGAATGGGATTGAAGACAACTGGAAGGTTAAGAAAATAGATGAGTAATTAAGAGTGATTTCTTTGGGAAGTTGGAGATTTCCTGATGGAATGAGCTCTGAGTGTCTCTTCCACTTAAGCAGATTGCTCAGTAGTCTGTGATTTGGTTCGTAGGTTTCATTGAATTGTCTGAGGCACAGGGAAGTTAAAGGATTTTCCTAAGGTCACACAGTTTAAGCAAGCAGCAGTCATCACTCAACAAACTGTTTCTCAAGTCTTTACTATGTACTGAGAAAAACAGAAACAGTCCCTGACCTCATATTCTAATGAGAGGAGACAAGTACCAGGCCCATACAGAGTAGATACTAGGTAACCTTATATTTGCTAAAGCATTTATTAAGTGCTTACAATGTACCAGGCTCCTTGCAAAGCTGGGAATACAAATACAAAGACAGATTTTGCCCTCAAGAATTTTACATTTAATGGGGGAAGACAACACATAAAAAGGAGTCGAGAAGATAGGTTGGGATGGTGGGAGAGAAAGAAGATATTCTCTCACTAGGTGGAAAAGTAGTCTGGAGAGTCCGGAGTCGAGCTGGCTGCAGGGAAGGTTCTAGCAGTTGGAGATGGAGGGGTAGAAGGTTCAACTTGGTTTTCCTGACTCCAAGTCTAGCCTTCTTCCCATTACACTAGGGAACTGCTAATAGAATTAGAAGATAACTCAGTCTGGTCACTTCTTCTCAGAGCTGGATGAAGATACAAAATGGTAGCCAAGGTGGAAACTACTGGACTAGCTGTGTTTAGTGTTGTCAGTCATTCATGGGCTCTTTTGATAGCGCCTTGTGGTGGACATAAATGTTCTTGGGCAGTAGGAGTTACAGTATTGCTATCAGAATGAAACCTTGGACAACCCGATTGATGCTTGGATCCCTCCACGCTATTTCAGCTTCAGGAAAAGTTTATTTTCCATGAAAACAGTCGAAACTTTTGGCCGGACAACTCCTTCTGGCCTTTTTAATGGAAAATAAACTGAAAACAATCCGAGAAAAAGATATCCCTGACTTGAGTTTGGCTGGGGGGTCTAGCCTTTGGTTGTATTTACATGAAGTTAAAGATTTTATTAAAGAACTGCTGGCCTTGGGTTTGGTGGGTCACCATTGGAAACCACTGGAATAATTGCAAGGGCGTTGGGCCTTCCAAGTGAATGAATTAGCAAAGATGCTTGAGACTCTTTTGTGGGTGGGATGAATGTAGTACATTGTCCATTATTCTGAGGCTGGTTGCCAACCCTGAGAATTATCTAGGCTCCCTCCTTTCCTTTCTTCTCTCCTGTTGCTTGCCAGTTTAATCTTAAGGTTGGTGAGCCTTCTCCTAATGTCTTCCTCTCATGGTTCTCCATCATAGTGTGGAGGTGACTCTTGGCTCTTGAGGCTAGGCCAGTGGAACACAAGCTCCATGGGTCCCTAACCCCCACATTCTCATCCCCTCCTTGAAAACACAGATCCCATCCAAAAATAGAGATATAAATATACGAGCATTTTTATAGAGCTTTAGGTGCTAGCTTACTGAGTGACTGATTGAGGTACTGGGTAGTGGAAAGATTGCAGCATTTTGAATCAGAGTTCAAATCCTATCTGTTATTACTTCTACCACTAGAATAGAAACTTCCCAAGGACAAGGACAGTCACATTATTGTGTTTGTATCCAAAGTACCTGGCTCACATTAGGCTAATAAAGGCTTAAGTGATCAGATTATTCTTGTGCCAAGTCTTTGGGCAAATTAGCTCCCTTCCCTGGCCCTCATCAGTTTTCTCATCCAGAAAATAAGATCTGACTAGACCATTTCTTTTTAAAAATTTTTTTATTAATTTATTTTGATTTATCAACAATCACTTCCATAAGCTTTTGAGTTTTAAATTTTTCTCCCCTTCCCTCCCACCTTCCCTCCCCAAGATGGTGTGCAATCTCATATATGCTATACATATATATTCCTATTAAACATATTTTCACATTAGTGATGTTGTAAGGAAGAATTAGAACCAATAGGAGGAACCACAAGAAAGAGAAAACGAAACGAAACAAAAAAACAGAAGGAAAAAAATAGCAAATAGTATGCTTCAATCTGCATTCAAACTCCATGGTTCTTTCTTTGGATGTGGATAGCATTTTCCATCATGAGAACTTTGGAGATGTCTTAGATCCTTGCATTGCTGAGGACTAAGTCTATCAAAGTTAGTCATTGCACAATGTGGCTATTACTGTGTACAAAGTTCTCCTAGTTCTGCTCACTTCACTGACTAGACCATTTCTAAGGTCTTTTATTTATTTATTCTAATTCTGTGATCTTGTAGCATGTAAGGACCTATGGACTTTACTGTCTTGTATTGCTACCCAACTCTCTGTCTTAGCTCTTCATCTGGGTGATAGTAATGATAAAAGAGAAAGCTGCTAATTTAAGGCTTGCAAATGCCTTACAGAAATGATCACATTTCCTCACTACAACACTGGGTGGCAGGTACCTTAGGTGGTCTTATTCCCATTTTATAGTTGAGTAAATTGAGAGGGAGATGATGATATCACAGCTAATGTTGGTCAGAGGTGGGCTATACTGAGGGCTTTCTGGATTGTAAAATATAGATTTAGAGCTGGAAGGGTCCTTAGTCCCTTGGAGTCCAGTCCCCTCATTTTGCAGCTGAGGAAATTGGGGCTACAGAGATGTGACTTGTTTATAGTTATGGAAAGGAAGTAGTGTGGGTGGACTTTGAACTCTGGTCTTACAGTCTAAATCCAGGGCTTTTCCCACTGAACCACACTGCTTATCTTGGAAACAGTGGAAGGCAGGGGACAATTTCCTGCAATTTTTGCAGTGCTGTTCTTGGGATATATACCATGGTTTCCAATAGATTCTCAATAAATCCTATAGTAATCAATATTAAAATGACAGCTTGGGGATCATCTTCAAAACTTTTTGAATGAATGTATGAAAAAGCACTTATTACAGGCTTACTTATAATGTGCCAAGCCCTGTGCTAAGCAGTGGGAAGACAAATAGAAAAGTAGGGTAGTCCCTACTCTCAGGAAGCTTACATTCTAATTGGGGGTACGAAGCTAGGTGGTGCTGCAGTGGATACAATTCCAGCCTGGAGTCAGGAAGACTCATCTTCATGAGTTCAAATCTGGCCTCCGACACTTCCTAGCTGGGCAAGTCACTTAACCCTGCTTACCTCAGTTTCCTCATCTGTAAAATGAACTGAAGAAGGAAATGTCAAACCACTCCAGTATCTTTGCCAAGAAAACCCCAAATGGGGACATGAAGAGTCACATATGACTGAACAACTACAAGCATATCTAGAAGATTTCAGCTGCTGGCTGGTTTTTTTGATGGCATAGCTACTATAACTAAGTCCTCATGAGAGGTGGTAACTTGCACATTCCCATAACCATTTGGTGGTAGAACTGGACCTCGATCCCATGTTTCCTGACTTCTAGTTTAGATATCTTTCCATTGTGCCTTGAAGGAATGAACAAAGAAAAGGACTGAAACCTGCCCACTGAGGGAGAGGGAGAAGGAAAGAGCAGAGAGGATGAAGAGTAAATGCAGTCTGGACATCATTAAGAGGTGTCCGAGCAGTTGACATGACCTAGTACTTTGGGGTTTGCCAAGAGCTTTTTATACATCAGCTGGAATGATTCAGCATGGTCCAGTGAGTAGGTCATGGGCTTTTGGAACCATGACCATCTGAGTTCAAATCTCGCCTCAAACATTTACAGCTCTGTGACCCTGGGCTGGTCACTTAACATTTCTGTGCCTCCATCAAATGAGAGGTATTGAGTCAGTGATCACTGGATCCTTACAGCTTTGAATCTGCAGTCCTGCTCTCTATCCCAGCTATTTGTCTTGTTTGGGGAGTTTCATGGGGAGGTTGGGTTTATTGAATTTAATGGGACAGAGCATTTTGTATTTGATCCTAAAGGCAATAGGGAGCCATTGGAGTTTATTGAGAAGGGGGGTGACATGGTCAGGTCTGTGTGGCTCTTTGTGGTTTTTGGGATCAGGGGAAGGTCTTGCATGCCATTTGTAGCTGCAACTGAGAACATCGAGGCCTAGGATCATTCTGATATTCCCAGCACTTTCCTGGGCATAGCTTTGGGTGATTATAATTTAACTTGGGAAGCTCTCCACCCTGACTCCAATCCCTGGCTTGTTTGCTATCTCAGCTTCCTGCTGAGGATTCTTATTGCTTATGTTGATATCTAACTAATGTTTAGGAAATGGGAAGTTGGCCCCTGCTGTGTAATGCTCTCCCAGAATTACACTGGAGGGAAAACAGACCTACTCTGGATGCACAAAATGTTTCCATTGAGCTCAGTGGAATGGAGTCAAATATCCAGAATACTTGGGGGTAAGAGGAATTGCTGGTTCTTTCTATTGCCCAAGAAAATGATTTATGGTCAAGCCACAAAAATGTCCCATTTTGGTCCTGATGGGTGCTGGCCACCCTTTCTTATTCCCCTCCCTTGTCCCAATTCTTTTCTCTGTTTTGACTCACAGCCCGTAACTTCTGGAATCTTTTATTCCAGGGATGAAAACCCCAAGTTTTCTGGGAAACAGAGGCCCATCTCTTTAAGATTGTTGTTCTTCTGCGGGTGATATAGGGCTGTTATTCTTGGAATACCACAGTGTCTGAAGAATTAAGGTTGAGGGTCCCCCAAAGTATGGTGGAGAGGCCCATGGTGGTCAGGAGTGAGCTGCAGTACTTGCAATGAAAAATCCTGCAAGAGAAGGAGATTGTCATCTGGGAAATGATGAAAAAAAGATGGGCTCATGTAGCAAGATCATGGCTCGGCTAATGGGCGGCTTTCATGCTCCGCTGTTGTCCCTAGAATGTTGAGCCATATAAGGGAAGGCTCGAATGCTGGTTGGACTTCTCTGTGGGAGATTTACAGGATGTTGGCTTGACCTGTAAGTCCAAAGCAGTACCCTGCAAATCGGAGAGACATCATCATCATCATCATCATCATCACCATCATCATCATCACCATCATCACCACCATCATTATCATACCTAATGATGGTGGCAGTGACAAGAGAAAGGCTCTGGGGTGAAAGATCTGGCTTAGGGGTGACACTACAGGAGCCCAGTGCTTAGTACAGTGACTGGAACATAGCAGGTCTTTAAGACACTTGAGCTGATGTAACTCCAGAGGAGGGTCCCAGACTCACAGCTCAGGTGCTTCTCAACGGATGGGCTGAGGAAGCAGTATTAGCAGGAAAGGTCAATGAGCAGCCCACAGAAAATATTCACCAAAAACTGTCATTTTTAGCATGCTGAGCTCCCCCGCTTTTTAGGAGCAGCTAGATGGTGCCATAGTGGATAAGGCGCAGGGCCTGGAGTCAGGAAGACTCATCCTGAATTCAAATCTGGCTGCAGATACTTACTAGCTTGTGACTCTGGGCACGTCACTTAACCATGCTTGCCTCGGTTTCCTCATCTGTAAAATGAACTGAAGAAGGAAATGGCAAATCCCTCCAGTATCTCTGCCAAGAAAACCCCAAATGGAGTCGTGAAGGGTCAGACAAGATTGAACAAGAAGAAGCCCCCATTTATGCTACTGTTATAACAGGACTGTCTCCTCTCCTCCAGTGAAGACCATTCATACCTTCTTGCCCTAGGTAGCTCTTCTTCATGTCTTCCTGTAAAATCTCCCTTGGGAGATAGAGAGACAACAATGGAAACCCTCCTGGAGTTAATATTGGCAGCTAGCTGGCCCAGTGGATAGAGTACTGGACTTTGAGTCAGGAAGGACTGAATTCAAATCTTAGCACAGACACCTGATGGCTGTATGACTCTGGGTGACTTTACTTCTCTGGGCCTCAGTTTCTTTATTTGTAAAATGAGGGTCTTGGACTAGATGGCCAGCTCTAAATCTGTGCTTCTTCAGGCTAATTCTCATAGCTCTTTTCTATTCAAGTAGACAAACCAGTCATGCTCGCTTACTACAAGTTAGATGTTATGCAGCAAATTTCAATTGCCTGAAATTGTTAACTATAGAGAAAAAGAGTAGAAAGAATTACACTAGGGGGCAGCTAGGTGGCGCAGTGGATAGAGTACTGGCCCTGAAGTCAGGAGGACCTGAGTTCAAATCTGGTCTCAGACCAAAACACTTGACACTTACTAGCTGTGTGACCTTGGGCAAGTCACTTAACCCCAATTGCCTGAAAGAAAAAAAAAAGAATTACACTAGGAGGTTCTCTTTCTCTGTATATATGTATGTATGTGCATGCCTATATATACATATACATATATGTGTATATATATGTATGAGACACATTTAGGGTTAGAGGTTCATAGCTTCATAGATGTACACAGATCTACAACTAGACAGAGAGGTAGCTAGGGGGCGCCACAGTGCACAGAGCACTGGGTTCTGGAAGATGTCAGTTCAACTATGACTTCAGACACTAGCAGTAGGACCCCAGGCAAGGCACTTAACCTGGTCTGCCTCAGTTTCCTCATCTGTAAAATAGGGATAATAACAGCACCTCCCCTAAGACTGACACAATGTTTTACGACTTTTATAGCACCATGTAAATCTAGCCATGCATGCTTATGTCTGTACCTATAGTTTTGGTCCAGACCTGAGATTTCATCCATAGAGGAAGATACTGGCAAGGGATCGCCTTGCCTCAATGTAAATCTGCAACTATTCTGCAGCTTCTGGTCTTAGACGGTTATCTGGGCAGTTGGAAGATGACCTTTACATCAACCCTATGAGGTATGGTCAAACAGGCATTATTATCCCCATTTTTTCAGAGTAAAAAATGGAGGCTTAGGGAAAATTATCATATTACAGCTGAAAGGGACCTTAAGAACCAGCTAGTCTAAGTGAAATGTCCATTGTCACATAGCCAGTAACTGTCAGAGGCAGTGTTTAAGCCCAAGTGGATAGACTGCCAGGCTTGGAGTCAGGAAGACCTGAGTTCAGAATCTGGCCTGACCCTTACTAGCTTATGCCCTATTTGCCTCAGTTTCCTCATCTGTAAAATGAGCTGGAGAAGGAAATGGCAAACCACTCCAGTATCTTTGCCAAGAAAATCCCAAATTGGGTCACAAAGAATCGGACATAACTGAAATGACTGAACAACAACATTGCTTAAATCCAAATTCAACACTCTATCCCCATGACACTGCGATGTCAAGGCAGTTCCTACAAGATGTCTTTTCATGGAATAAACAATGCTTCTCTGTGTGGGAAGGCACTGCTTTTGGCCCCTTGAAATTAATTGAAAAGTTTTTAAAAAATCATGTGTCCTTCCTTCCTTCCTTCCTTCCTTCCTTCCTTCCTTCCTTCCTTCTTCCTTCCTTCCTTCCTTCCTTCCTTCCTTCCTTCCTTCCTTCCTTCCTTCCTTCCTTCCTTCCTCTCTTCCCCCCTTTTTTTCCTTCCTCCCCTCCCTCCTCTCTTCCTTCCTTCTTTTCCTTTCTCCCTGTCTCCCTCCCTTCCTCCTTCCTGCTTCTCCAAAAGTGGGAGGAGGCAACAACTTTGTACCACAGGGCTTCCCCAGCTTTGAAAGTGGTTAGAGGCAGACACGGAGACCGTGTCAGGGAGTGAGGCAGGAAGAGGGATTTCTGTTCCAAATGGCTGATTTGGTGTCTTTCAGGAGATGACCCTGTACTTCTTTTTACTGCTGTATACAACTGCAGTAGATCCTGTTTCACCTTGAGAAGCCATGTTCCATTTCCATGGCCGCTGAGGGCCGAACCACCTGCCCCCACTGGTTGGGTGGGTTTTTACAGCCTCACCAGCCTTCACTGGCACCCCAGGGTGTGTGGCTGGTGCCCTTGTTTCCTTCCACCCCCAAGGCAGGGCCTGTAACTGGACCCTGGTCTCTGTAGGAGCTCCCTCAGTCTTCCCTGCACATTCCACCTCTGGCTTTAGCCTCTGAGGTTCAGGCATATTTGGGGCCACTGATTGGATTTCTGGGCCAAATTCTTCATTCAGACTTTCTCTGAAAACCTTCCAAAGAATACATTGCAAAGTAGAGCAGAAGCCCCCCTCCTGCTGCACCCCTGGGGTTCCCTGCAGGAGCAGTTGCTGTCAGGCAGGCTGAGAAATCCATGGGAAGTGGCAGGCTTTGATCAGACCAATCCTAAGAGAGTCCTGAATTCAGGTGCCTCAGTTACTAGCCCTGCCACCTTTGTAACCTGTGTGAACTCGGGTGAGTCATTATCTGCCTGGGCCTCAGTTTTGTCATCTGCAAAGTGAGGCACTTGGAATAAATTATCTGTATAATAATCTATTGCCAGCAGCTGGGTGGCATAGTGGATAGCATGCTGAGTCTGGAATTAGGAAAACCTGAGTTCAAATTCAGCCTCAGACACTTACCAGCTATGTGATCCTAGGGAAGCCACATTAACCTTTCTCTGCTTTAATTTCCTCAAATGTAAAATGGGGATAATAATAGCACCTACCACTCCATGTTGCTGTAAGGGTAAAATGAGATAATATCTATAAAGAGCTTTGCAAACCTCGAAGTATGAAATGAATGCTGGTTATGATGATGGTGATGATGGTTTCTTCTAGTTTTCTGTCACCTTGTCAAGTTCTAAGATTCCTCCTGATTACATCCTTCTATGTTCCTTGTTCTAAGGCCCCTTCCTTCTCTTTATATGTTCAATATTCTCTGTTCTGTCATTCTAAGCTCCAAGGTACCTTGCTCTGCTATTTGGCATTCTCAGATTTTCTACCTTCTGTGTTTCTAATAATAATAATCATGAGTCTCTGTTTCTAACACTAAGGTCCCTTCTTTCTCTAATACTTTATGTTTCATAGTTGAACAATCCGAGTTCCGAGGGGCCTTCCAGCCTGGCATATTCTGAGTTCTCAGACTTTCCAAGTGTATCATGCTGTGTTCCTTGTTGTAAGATCTCTTCCGCAGAGAATATTCTGTGTCCTGACATCATTCCAAGTTCTAAGGGCCCTTCCAGTTCTGACATTTGATTGTCCACATCCTACCATTCTGCTTTCGAAGGCTGTTCCCATGTGTTCATCCTTGGAGCCTGTGGAGTCCACGTATTGTGTTTCTGTCACATTGATCACTCCTGCTCTGTTTGCTAACTCAAAAGGAAATGGTGACCACAGAGAGCCATAGCATGGCCTCATTGGGAACAGATGCTGGTGGATGAACCTCTTTTCCTTTTTTGACAGGGTTCCCAAACCGGTAGATATGGGGAGGACTGTCAATATAGTTTACCTGGGTTTGGGTAAGGCATTTGTTAAAGCCCCTCAAGATGAGAAATATGAGAGATTCAGAACTGATTGAATCTCTGCTTCCAAGGAGTATTTGTTCAAAGTTGAAAGTCATCTTGGAAGGAGTCTTTAGTGGTGGGCTGCAGGGAGCTACGCTTGGCCTGGAGCTGTTGAACATTTTGCCAATGACTTGGATAAAGGCAAAAAAGGAGTGTGTGTGTGTGTGTGTGTGTGTGTGTGTGTGTGTGTGTGTTGGTGTGTGTTGGTGTGTTGTGGGAGTGGAAAGTGATAGCAATAGCTTAAAAAAGCATCTACAAGATATTTCATTTATTTATTTTTTTTGTTTCTTTGTTTTTTGGCTAGGCAATGGGGTTAAATGACTTGCCCAAGGACACACAGCTAGTAAGTGTTATGTGTCTGAGGCTGGATTTGAACTCAGGTCCTCCTGAATCCAGGGCTGGTGCTCTATCCACTGTGCCACCTCGCTACCCCTTACAAGATATTTTAAAAAGAGATCTAGCTATGGTAATGTGTTTTGCATGATTTAACATGTATAATCTATATTAAATTACTGTCTCAGGGAAGGGGAGTGAACGAGGGATACAAAATTTGGAACTCAAAATTAAAAAAAAAAGAATGTTAAAATCATTTTAGCAGTAACTGGGGAAAAGAAAATGCTGTTTAAAAATAAAAAGAGGTCTAGGTAGCATACTTCTGAATTTGTAGATGGCGCAGATCTGGAAGTGATGTAAGAGGGTCAAGATCTAAAAAAAATTGACAGCCTAATCAAATAAGATGAAATGTAATAGTGATAAAGACAGCTAGGTGGTGCGGTGGATAGTGTACTGGGCCTGTAGTCATGAAGACTCATCTTCCTGAGTTCAAATCTGGCTTCAGACACTAGTTGGGTAACCCTGGGCAAGTCACTTAACTCTGTTTGCCTCAGTTTCCTCATCTGTAAAATGAGCTGGAGAAGGAAATGGCAAACCACCCCAGTATCTTTGCCAAGAAGAGTTGAACATGACTGAAACACAACAATAGAGCGAAATGTAAAAGTGTTATATTTGTCTTTCCCAAAAACCCAATGTCACATCTAAGATGGGAGTCAGCATTTCACTTGAAATAAACCTAGAAGTTTTAGTGGACTGCAAGTTCAGTCTGAGTCACCAGTGTGAGATGGCACCCAAGAAAGCGGGGATATTGTTGGGCTCCCTTGAGAGAGGTGTGGTGTCCTGGCTATGGAACTTAACACCTGTCCTCTGCTGGTGTACATGGTATCGCTTTTGCTTCTGGGCACTGCATTTTTGAAAGTATCCAGAGGAGGGCAGCTAGGGTGGTAAGAAACTTGGAGTCCATGCCATGTGAGGATTGGGATGTTTAGCCAAGAAAAGACACTTCCTCACTGCGTGTCCATCTACCCCTTCCAGTTATTCAGTTACCAGGTCTCCTCCTCCTCCACCTCCTCTTCCATCCCTAGCTTCCCTCAAAGCCTAGCTCAGGTGCCATCTCCTGCATGGAAACTTTCCCAGTTTCCCCAGTTGTTAGGATCTTCCCCTCTGAAATTGCTTTGTGTTTTGTATTTGTGTATCTACGTACATATAGCATGCATGTAGTGGAATTGAGGATTGGTGCTAAGTAGGCGCGTAAAGCTTGTTGAACTGAACTGAAGTTGGCGGAGGATGGAGGGAGTAGAGGAGAGGTGGGAAGAGGAGGCGTCATAGCTACTTTCACATATTTAGAAGGCTGCTACGTGCAAGGGTGACTTGCTGAGTTCCACTTGGCCCCAGAAGCAGAGCCAGGAGCAATGGAGGAAGATATGGAGAAGTCACTGGATCTTGACATAGCAAGTTTCTCACTCAGGAGAGTGAGTAATCCCAGACTGGAACGGGCCACCGCTAGTGGTGGTGGGGCCCAACTCCTGAGGAATTGTTTACAAAGGCCGGGTGGCCACTTGTCAGGGATCTTGGTGCAAGGAATTCTTGGTCAAGGTTGGGTTGGAATAGCTGGCCTTTGAAGTCCTGTCCAACTCCGGGGTCCTGTGATTTGGTGATTCCTTTAGACACGTTTCCATCCACATTACTTTGGGTGTAGGAGGCAGAGGAGCGACACATGTGGCAGGGAGAGGGTCTTTGACAGTTTGATTGCCGTGGGTTGTATCTTTGTGTTCAGCAGGTTCTGTTACAAGGGAGTGTCTCCAGTCGTCCTAGTGGAAGGATAACTGTGCCTCTCTGATCAGTTGTGTTGTATTAATGAAGGAACAGCACACTAATGAGGGAGCGCTGGTTTTCATTGAATGAACCTCCTTCATTTGAGAAAGGGCTTGGACCTGTAAGTTCATCAGGACAGCTACCTCCCAGATAAGGAAACTCTCTCTGCCCAGGCGGGTCGGTACCTTCTGAGTGACTTATGATCTTAGATTTGTCCAGAGCACTGAGACCTGCCCAGGGTCACGTAACCAGCCTGGGCCAGAGGCAAGATTTGAACCCAGGTCTTCTCGATGTCATTCTGCCAGGCTGCCTCTTGGCTCTTCTCTGGCTCTACTTAAGATCTGCCCTCATGATTAGTGACTTCCTCATCAGGATCGCCATTTCATGGAGGGCCCCAGGGATGCTGATTTCTCCCACATTTTGGCCTACTCCCCTGGCCTCTGCTTTGCCTCCTCAAAGTCACTCAAGTCATTCTCCCCCAACTCCTCAGCTGCCTGATCTTCGCTGTTTTACCTTGTGAAATGTCAGCTCCCTGAAGGCAGAGACAGTCTGATTTGCTTGTACAGTTATGCCTTCCACATCGCGGCGGGGTTAGGGGTGCAGTGCCTCCCCATGATCTGGAAAATCCTTGTAAAAGTTTTTGGCTCTCCGTTCATACCAGAGAAAAAGTCTGAATTATTATGGGATTAAAAGATAAAATATGTTGCTATTATACAATAGTATACATATATTTTATGCATTTCTGAGTTTTTAAACTTTTTTCTATGTTGTCTGCTGGCCTTTGCATGTTGTCTCTGGCTTCTGCAAAACTCCCCCAAAATTCCCATTTAATTTCTTATGCTGTGATATATCAAAACTGAGTCAGGGAAAGTTGTGATCTGGGAGGGATGACTGTACTGTATTTGTACCCCAAGCACTGCCTCTCTCCCTCTCCCTCCCCTCTCTGTCTCTGTCTCCCCCCCCTTTCTCTTTTTCTCTCCCTCCTTCTCTCTATCTTTTCCTCCACCCCCCTGTCTTTACCTCCTTCTTTCTTTCCTTCCCTCCCTCCTTTCCTCCCCTTCCTCTCTTTCTTCATGGTACCATGAAAAGCAGGCTAGCTTTGGAGTCAGGAGATTGGAGTTCACATTTTTACTATTTGTGTGATCTTGGGTCTACTTTTTCACCTTTCTGGGTCTCAGTTTCTTCATCTGTAAAAGGAAGAGGTTGGCCCAGCGATCCTTTCAGCTCTCAGTCTGAGCTCTCCAGAAGTTTAAGAGCCAGAGTCTGGTTAGAATCAAGAATGTCCCAGCTGGCTGGCCAGCAGGTAGGGAGGTGGGTGCCTCTCCCAGACCGATAGCCACAATGGGAGCTCGAGGACTCTTGGGCCCAGGACTTGTGAACATTTGTTTTGTTTCAGTGACAATCTGCTAACACGTAATACAGTACACTGTGGCTGGATACCTCCATTCATAACCGAAGGAAATGTGAAATTTCAGTTAGAGACAGAGGTATGCTAGTAAATTGTGTAACAACTGGCTGCCCCCCAAACAAACTAATAAACACACACACACATATATACACGCATACACACATAAAGACACAATACACCCATATACACACATATGTATACCCATACATACACATATATATACACATCTATATTACGTGTTTTAGTTTAATCTGCATCATTAACATTTTCTTCACCACTTTCTTGTGTCTAGAAATCAGCTAAACAATAAATCAAGCCCGATGTGTAGCATAGGTGGATTTCTGATGCATAAATGCTGGCAGTGAAAATCGAACAGTTGGCTCATGTGAGCAGGTCTTAGTGCCCTGCATGCCCCTGTTTTGAGGTTAGTAAAAATGAAGATGAAATTAAAAAAAAAAGCAAATCCACCCTAGAACAACCCCCCCCCCCAGCCCAGTTAAGAACTCTGGTCTAGTCGAGCTCTCTTTAATTGACAAACAAGGAAGCTGAGGCCCAGACCTGGGAAGTGGGTTTTTCAGTGTTCCCTGGTGAATCAGGAGCCTTGCTAGCACTATCACCCAGATTTCCTGGGGCTGAGCTCTTTCCATTGGGGTTCTCAGTTAATTGTGATTGAGCAAACAGCTCTAGCAGGCCGGGATCTCAGATTGCAAACAGGATGACCGCTGTCTCCGGTCGCTGAACCTCTCGTCCCCGGGATGCCTCTGAAGACAGGCCGTCCTCAGGAGCCGGGAATGAGGGATTACATTCTCATTAAGACGACGAGCACATGCCGCGGGAGCCTCCTCTGATTTCAGAGCCCTTCTGTGGCCTCGTTTTGCACGGCTAATTCTGGCCAGCCCTCCCAGGTATTTCCTGAGGAGATCCCCTCCCTTGCTCCCTTGCTCGCCACCTGTTTATCCGACACATTGCTCACATGCCTCGGTGCTTCGCCGAGGCCCAACTTAGCGAAATCTACGCTTGCTCCAGGAGTCCTCAAGGCCAAGGCTAGCTGTTAGTATCTCAAATTAGAGCAAAGTGTTCCTATTCTTGAGCGTTCTCCTCTGGAGAATTTCACATCCGGAGAACTGGAGGCCAGGTGCCTTAGGTATGGAGTCATGAATTTTGTTCAGGAAGCAGTGGGGGGTGGGGAGGGAAAGGAGATGGGATTGTTTTCTTTCACAGGACCCAAATCCCCCAAAGAACTCCATGGGAGAGCTTTCTTCCTTAGGGTCCTCTTAGTGTGCACTGGGGTCCAGAAAGAGCACCATCTTCCAGCAGAGCGTTGAGCCCTTCCTGGCCAGCGTACCGTGCCGACGGGTTACCTGCCGCCTGCGCCACGCGTGTTTGGCCTTTGCAATGTGGAAGGGATTGAGTGAACCAGAAGAGGCTTTCCCTCCTTTGTTTTTGGTATGTGGCATCTTTATTTCCTCCATGGCACCAAAGTCAGGTCTGGTGACCAGGAAACGTTTGATTATCTAGGTCTGCTCGCTCCTTACCTAGCCTTAATCGTTGAAAAGGTGTTGCCTCAGACAAACCGAGACCTTAGCTTTAAAAGGCCAAGGTTTCCCTGCATCCGGGGCTATCTCCAGTCGTCCTGATCGAGGTCTGGCCGCTGGACCCGGATGACTCCCGGAAGAGAAAGTGAGGCTGGTGACTGGGCACAGCCCTCCCTCACTGAATCCAATTCACTTGCAAGTCGCGGCATCACCTCCCTGATGTCATGGGCCTCCATCAGGAGCAACAATAATAACAACAACTGTAGACTTTGAAAATATAATCAGGGTCAAGTGATTGTGGATTTAGAAGTGAAAGGCCATCTAGTCCAACCCTCTTAACTTAAAAATGAAGAAGTTGAGGTCCCAGGAGGCTAAGGCCTGCAGACGTTTCGATTGTATCTCACTGTTTGAATGGTTAATGAAATGTTGCCTCTGTTTAACAGTCTCTGTCATTTTGGAGATATTTGAGCTTGCACTCAAAACATTTTTGAGTGCATCAAAATAATCAAAGTGGAGAGGTCACCTCGTCCAACAGTCCCCTTTTGCAGAGGAGAAAACCGAGTGTCAGAGAGATGAGGCCATCTGTCTGAGATCCCAGAGGCTGGCCGGCGTGAGAGCCGAGGTGCAGACCCACGTCCTCCAAGTGCAGTCCATCATTCTTTCCACTGTACCCGCGTGATTTCCATGGGTCCCAGCAGGAAAGTTGATGGTGTATTAAAGCAGAGGAAAAAGGTATGTTTGCAATCAGAGGGGTGTTGGCATGTTGGCAGGTGCACATTTAGAATGAATAGGCTTTAAAGATCACCAGTAGTTGCTAGGCAGACGGAAACAAATAAAAGGGACATTAGGAACAGTCAAACCCAGCAGTTTTCTTAATTTCAGTTTTATGATTCTGGCTGGATTCTGGTCAATCATCCTAGTGTTCGAACTGTGAGAATCCTCGCATTTTGCCAACAATCTCCTTTTCGTTCGGTTGCAGCCAATGGGCTGGGCTGGCTTCCCCAGGCAGCTAGTGGCCTGACTTTTTAAAGAAGATGAGGGCCAAGAGGCCTGGGCCAAAACATTTGAACTGCTTCAAAGGTGAAAAGTGACTATATTAAGAAAGTAACTCAGTGTTGCCATGAGCAGCTGTGGGCCCCACTGCATGGCCTCTGTTTGCGCTGCTGGATTCCCCTGCTAGGCTCAGCCTGTCTTATAAAGGCTTATTTTTTGCCCTGGAGGGCACGTTCACCATTGTTGGGGCCCTTTGGAATCATAGGGCCTCAATCCGATGTACTACCTGTGTGACCTTGGGTGACTGCTCCTCTTTGGGCCCATTTCCTTAACTGAAAAATGAAAGGATTGGACGTGGTCTCTAAGGTCTAAGCCCTAAATCCCACCCTCCAGTTAGCCAACCCTCAATTTGAGTAAGTTTTAAAGAAAAAATTAGAGCAAAATTGATGTGGAATTGGGTCAAGTTTTCTGTAACAGGGATATAATCATGGTGGCCTGCCTTGAGCTAGAGGTGAAAGGACTTCAGAAGCATCTTCTGTTCACTTGCCTCCTTTGCAGGTGAGGCAGCTGAGGCCCACAGGTGATGGGACTTGCCAGTGAGTAGTAACCCTCAGAACCTTCTTCAGCATCACCTGAATTTTAGGCCAGCTTTGGAGGTGGAGTCAAGACTTATTTGAAAGGTTTGAACTTCCTCACTCAGAACCTCCCTCATACCAGTGAAATGACAGGTGTTGAGTCCTTACTTTTTCCTGTTTACCAGAGAGATATTGTTTTTTCCCATTCACCTTGTGGTATAGTGACCAAGGGCCAGGTTTGGCCTTCAGAGGCAGGACAAACTTGGGTTCGAATCCTGCCCCTGACACATAGGTGTGTGACCTAGGGAAAATCACTTAATCTTTCAGTGCCTCAGCCATCTCTTAAGATGATAAATTGCAGGGAATGTTTTGATGTGTGGTAGAGGGAATTTCCTCAATTAAGAGTTCCCTATTACAGTGAGATCATAGGTCCAGCCCCTATCTTTATCCTATTTTTTTTTTGCATTGATTTTTCCAGTCCCATGTATACTGTAATTATTACTTTATTGGTTTCACTGTCATGGGAAACCCTGCCCAATTCAGGAGTGTGTTCCACAGGTAAGTAATCTGAAAGGAAATGTCCTTCTGTTTGTTTGTTTTTCTGGAAAAGCACATTGCGCTAATCATGGTCCAGGAGTTTCCAGTGATGATGTCAGCATTTCATTGCCCATAGGATGAGGTGGAAGGTCTTCATAACTCGGCATGATCTGTGCTAAAGACAGGATTCTTCTGGGACACCTCTTAATAGACTGGTAACCGAGCACTCTGCTTGTTTCCTTTCCTCGGGACGAGTCATGCTTCCCTCCTGGGCCTCTGTCTTATTCTTGTGTACAGAAAGTAGCCTGACATTTAGAACCAGCTCTTTGGTCTGAGCCTGCTAGGGGCTAGGTGTTTGTAAGTGTCAGGATCCTTCCTGCTCTTCTAACGGGATGAGGGGCCATGGTTAAGGTCGTTGTGAATGGGGACGGTGCAAATGATAGAAGCGTTAGAGGTGAAAGATTCCCAATCGAGGTGAGTAATGTCAAATTGTTCAGAGGCTGTGGGACAGAAGGGGATGTCCAGTGCCAGCCATTCCTGAACAGGAGGTTGTAGTCCCCAGGACTTCACTTTTATATTTTACTTTAATGTTGGTGATGTGGCTTGCAAGCCTCTCATTTGATGCCCATGACGTGGTGAGGTGGGTTCTATTTGCATTCTCATTTCACAGGTGGGGTAATTGAGACTCAGAGGGACTTGCCTGGGGTCACACAGCTAGAAAGTATGTGAGGCAGGATCTGAGCCAGGATCTTCCTGACACCAAGGCCAAGACTCCATCCACTGTGCCATACTCCCGTGATAATATCTGACTTTAAAAAATTCCTGTGCATCCATTTCCTCTTTTGAGCCTTTTAACAACCCTGAGAAGTCAATATTATGAAAAAACAAAAGCCCGAGGGGTAAATGACATGCCCTTGGCCACTCTGCTGGTAAGTGGAGGGGCAGGACTTAGGCTCAGGTCTTCCTCACTCCAAGTCTGTCAGTCTGTCAAATGAGAATATTTGTAAAGTGCTTAGCATAAAGCCTGGCACATAGTAGGTGCTTAATAAATGCATGTTCTCTTCCTCTGCTTGTCTCCATTGTGCTAAACTTCCTCCCAAGTAACTTCACCTCCATTGCGTTCAATTTGTTTAGATGAATGTTTAGAATTCTCCCTCCCCTAGCACACACATGGATTCTCTGCTAAACCATACTGCTTGAAGGCCCCAGGCAGGGCTAACCCTTTGTCTCCTGCATTTGGTGGACTTTGGGTTGTGTTAAAGGAGTTAGTTATCACCATTTCTCCCTACGTTTGCAGTATGACTTATCATCACACTCATGAAAGTGTGTATTTTGATTTGAGACAGAACATTGGTTCCAGTGGGATCCATAGAGCAATGGAGGAGTTTTCTTTACAATAAGCCTAAATCTGAAGGGTTGTCTTATAGAAGAGGGAACAACAGATTCCTTTTTCTTTTCTTTTTTTTTTCCATTTTTCTAAAATGTATTGGAATGCATTTCTCTTTTATCAACTGGTTTCCATTCATATTTCTCCCTCCAATTTTGAACACATCTATATTTCTTTTTATTCTTGCTTGATTCTTCCAATTACTTCCAATGATGTGTTCTTGAGTAATTATAGGACAGATAATACCACAAGGAATTCATAAAATACATTTAGTGGAAAATACCATCAGCAGTACTCAAACTACCTGGAGAACCTGAATATAAGAGTCCATGGGTGCTTAACCTAGACCTGGAGTCATTGAATTAAAAAAAAAAAGATAATTGTATTTCCATTTAATTGGTTTTCTCTATAATCTTATTACAAAATTACAAATGAAAAAATTAAAAGGGATTTTATTGTATGCATTTAAAAACATTATTCTAAGAAAGCAGTGTATAGGCTTCTGACTGCCAAAGAGTTCTATGACATGCAAACAGATTAAGAAACCCTGCTGGAGACAAAGGAAGCACAAATTAGGGTAGTCAGTCAGTAAATATTTAGTAAGTATTTATTATGTTCCAACACTGTGCTAGGCATTGGGGATAAAAAAAGAGGCAAAAGTTAGTTGCTGCCCTGAGGGAGCTCACAATCCAATGGAGTTAACAAAAAGGGAATATGGACAAACAAGTTATTTATAGAATAAATCAAAAATAATTGAGAGTGGTTGGAAAAGACTTCCTATGGAAGAAGGGATTTTAGTTGGTATTTACAGGAAGCCAGTAGGTGAACAGATTCATTTTTCTTGTCTTTAGAGGGAAGAGCAAGGAACAATAGCTCTGTAGAGGCAAATTTAGGCTTGATATTGGGAAAAAGTGCCCAGTAAAGGGAGCTGTCCATGGGTGAGGTGAGATACGTCCGGAGGTGATGGGTAGAATAATAACACTTACCCTCCAGGCTTGTTTTAAGGCTCCAATGAGATCATGTCTGTAAAATACTTTGTACGCCTTAAAGTCCTATGTAGAAGTAAGTTATCATTATTATTGCTATGATTTTAGTCACCTTTGAAGGCTCCAAGAGATTTTCCAACTGTTAATACACATTTAAAACACATGTTCTTTTTTAAAAACTCTCACACCAAACAAGAATTGTCCCAGACACTGTTAGACATTAGTGATACGGAGACAGAAATGAGACCAACTTGCCTTCAAGGGTCTTGTATTCTTTTGGGTAAGGCAACATGAATCCATGTAAGGATATACAAAGTATAGAGAGAAGTACAAAGTAATTTCATGATGCCCCGTGAGGTATCAGGAAAGGACTCATGTGAATAATGGCTTGTAAGCAGTCCTTTGAAGGAAACTAGAGATTCTAAGAGCTGGAGGTGAAGAGGGAATGCATTTGAGGCAGAGGGAATAGATATTACAAATACATGGAGGTAGAAGATGGCATTTCATATGTTAGGAACCAAAAGAAGGCTGGTGTAAGGGGAGTAAGTACTGTATATGGTAAGCCTGGAAAGGTAGCTTGGAGCCAGGTTGTGAAAGATCTTAAATCCCAAACAAATGAATTTATAGTTGATCCTGGACACAATAGGGAATCACTGGAATTAATTGAATAGTGAGGTGAGTGAATGAGTCAGCAAACATTTGTTAAGTTCCTACTACGTGTCACTGTGCTAAGTGCTGGGGATATGAACACAGTCAAAAGACAGTCCTTGCCCTTGAGGAACTCAGAATCTAATAGGGGAGCCAACATGCAAACAGCTATGTACAAACATGATAGACGCAGCATTAGTTGGAGATAATCCACAGAGGGAAGGCACTACTTGAAGAGGGAAAATGAGTGACATGGGCAGACCTGGGTGAGAATTTAATTTTATGGGAGCCTGCCACATCAGTAGAGGCAAGGAATAGTCCTGTCATTTTCCTTAAATGTAGGGACTTGCCTGCCAGGGCAGAAACTCATCAGCTAGTAGCGCCATATTTGGCTTGCTTTAACAAAACTGTAAAAATATTCAGGAAATAGACGGTGTTCAGAAAGGGGCCCTCTGTGGCAGCCACAAAATTCTTCCGCTATGTCATGATTTGTTGACCTTGTTTTTAAATGGGCTATATCTAGCCTTCTAATGAGGTGTCTGTTCAAAACGTCAAAACCACCCTCCTGAAAATAAACATGGTCCAGTCAACTCATAAAAAATATTTATGCCATTCTATAATGAGTGAGTGTTGGACCAGAGGTGGAGAAGGGGGTTCTCCCAGATGCTTTTCACCTGAGAACTGGGTGTTCAGAAAGTGCCTCAGGTGCCCCAGGTCAGGAGGCTGCTCTTTCGATGGCAAGGGCTTGGCCAATCATCTTGTCAGCTGCATGTTACTTAACAGATATCCATTTTCTCTTGAGGTTCAGGACAAATGTTTTCTACTCTCTGTATTGCCTTTTTGGCTCCTAAGAAACACCTTGTTCCTTTTTACTCCTTGTGCATAAGCTAGTGCTCCACAACAGCCAGCATTTATTGAGCACTGACTGTTTGCAGAGCCCTTTGCTAGGTGTTATAGGTAGTTCACAGTTTAGAAAAGGTTCTTGCCCTCATGGGGCTTCCATTGGCAGCCAGATTCAAGTTCAAATCCTGCTTCATCACACACTTGTTAGCTGTGTGGCTCTGGGCAAATCATTTCCCTCTCCTTATCCTCAGTTTTCTCATTTTTAAAATGAAAGGTTTGCCTCAGTGACCTCTGGGGTCCCTTTCTGCTCTCACAAGGATAACTACCATACGTAATGGTCTAGGAGAAGGGCATCAGATTTGTCAAAAATCAAGAGTTCTGAGGCTTCTAGGTGACACAGCAGAGTACTGGCCTTGGAGTCAAGGAGGACCTGAGTTCAAATCCAGCCCCAGACACTTAGTAGCTGTGTGACCCTGGGGCAAATCACTTAACCCTGATTGCCCCCAAAACAAAAACAACCATTGCCACCAAAAAGAAAACAAAACCCACAAACAAAATAGAAAAGAAAAAAAAATCAAGAGCCTGTAAAGTTGGAAGGGGAAGGTTCTGAGAGCCTATATAGATCAAGGAAGGCTTTCTGGACAGGATGGCTTAGAATGTCACTATAACAGTATTCAGAGGCCTTTGAAGAAGTTATATCACAGAAGGGCAGGAAGGAGCAGTGTGATGTCCATGATTTTTTGTTTTGTTTTTATTGGGTGAGGTAAGAGATGAAGGCCTAGTCTTCCAGAATGTTGGAGCCCTTTGGGAATGGGAATGTGGTCTGTGGACTCATGAGAACTGGAGCCAACCACAGGCTCAGGAAGTCAAGGCCAGCAGACAGCCACCCCCTCATTGGCCCTGAATTTCTTGAAAGTGGCCATCATCCTCCACTCTGTTCCTGAGGGTCTTTTCTCCTTGGTCTGGACTAATTCAGGACCATAGATGTAGAACTAGAAGGGACCTTGGAAGAAGAAGGATCCCTTTTCTAGCACAGCTGACAAGTGGTCACCTTGTAAAGACCCACAGTGAGAGGGACAATCCAGGAAGTCCTTTGCTCTGGGTTTCTTGATGATTCCGCTAAGGCCTTTCATCCGTTTCTTATTTTCTGAAGATTCTGCTCAGTGGTTTGGTGTCGTGGGGCAGTCCTCTGATCAGCTGAGTCCTCAACTGTCCATCAGGCGATTCTCTAGGGCATGGGCGTGTGCGGCTGTAGAGCCATTCTGCTCAGATGATTTTGTGTTTTGACTTGGAAGAGAGTCACCTTTGTTATGGAAACATTCAACCTTGTTGGTAAGAAACTGAGAAAAAGGCCACAATTTTTTCTTTTTCTTTTCTTTTTGAATTGACTTAGTATTCAGATAACCAGATCAGTTTTTAATCTAAGCATAACTTTGACTTGGGGCTTCAGACTTTGAAGTTTTTAAAAGTATGTGCAGTGTTCTGTGACTCATGTCAACATGCCAAAGATCCATGATTTTATCATGGTGGTACGTCATGGTTGATTGCAACTTTGCCACATCTTAGCTAATGGTTTAATAAGTTGCTATGACTCTCCCCCCCCGAAAAAAAAGAAAGAAGAAAGGAAGGAAGGATGGATGGAAGAAAGGAAGGAAGGGAAGAAGGGACAGAAGAAAGGAAGGGAGGAAGGGTAGAAGGAAGGAATCAAGGAAGGAAGGAAAGAAGGAAGGAAGACAATTACCTAGTGGTCAGGTCTCTGGTGAATAAATCTCTCTGAATAGAGCCAAGCTGCCCAATAGAGAGCTTATTGTTGAGAGAGAGCACATTGCTAAGATGGAGAGAGAATATCCAAAGGATGACAGCCAGAATGGTCAGGTGCCCCAAATCAGATGATGGTCTTTGGAAGAAGTGAGTATTTTTAGCCTGGAGAAGAAACAAGTGGAGGTACAGGACATGATTCCAACCTACAGATGTTTGAAGCATCATCACCTGGAAGAGGCAGTTGGATGGTGCAGTGGATAGAACACTGCATGTAGCGGCAGGAAGGACTGAGTTCAAATACTGCTTCAGGCTGTGTGACCCTGGTAAAGTCACTTAATCTCTCTGTGCCTCAGTTTCCCCATATGTAAAATGGAGGTGATAGTAGCACCGATCTCACAAGTTTGTCTTGGAATTCAAATGAGATAAAATATAGTAAAGGGCTTTGTAAACTTTGAAGTGCTGTATGATAGCTATTATTGGTATAAAAATAGTAATGATTATTATTATTAGCGAATAGTCTCTGACACCATCCCTATGATCTTGGGCAAGACACTTCCCATCTTGGGGTTTTTGTTTCCTCATGTGTAAACTGAGGGATTGGCCTCTATAGATTGGCCCCTAGGCTCCCTGCCAGCTAAATCTGTCATTTTATAATCCAGAACCCTACTGATGCTTAGCAGCAGAGGGCAGCACTGAGAGTGTTGGATGGAAGTGATAATTCAAACTTGAGAAAAAAAAAAACCTTTACAGTAAGAACTACCCCTCCCCCCTTCATCTCCCCAAGTGCAGTGAGCAGGCTTGCGAGGATGGGGGGGGCATCTCTCTAACAGCGTGGGGGGATTCTTGTTCAGGTTCTGCTTAGACAGCAGCCTTGGAAGCTTCTTCCCATTCTGAGATCCTCTCATTCCAAAGCTGTACTGGAAATCTTTTGGGTTTGGGTGGGCCCTGCCCAACCTCGGAGGACCCAGCCTTCCTTGCCTGCCAGGATGGGGCCAGTGTGTTGCCATTAACAGAACACTGGAGTCAGAAGACTTGGGTTGGAATCCCAGCCCTGTGGTGACACTGCAGACATGTCGCTCGGTTTACCTTGCATGGCCTCAGTTTCCTTATCTGTAAAATGGAAGGCTTGGGCTAGATGACCTCATTACATCCTCTGAAGCCTTGAAGGCAGTCTTGAGTAGAGGTTCTGTGTCTATGAAAGTAAGAGAAGTAAAAGGAGGAGTAGAGAGAATACTAATTCAGAGATGTGAGAGGCTAGAAGAGAGCAAAAATGTGTTTTTCTGCTTTTAAGCTGGGACTTTTAAGAGTGGAAAACTAAAAGACAAAAAAAAATAGAATCTTCAATTAAATGGTAAGAAAAGGCTGCTGTTCATTGATGACTAGCTCTTTGCATGAGCCCATTTGGAGTTTTCTTTGCAAAGATACTGGAGTGGTTTGCTTTTGCCTTCTCCAGCTCATTTTACAGATGAGTAAACTGAGGCAAGCAGGATGAAGTGGCTTGCCCAGGGTCACCTAGCTAGTGAGTATCTGAGGCTAGATTTGAACTCAGGTCTACCTGACTTCAGGCCCAATGCTCTATCCATTGTGCCACCTACCTGTCCAATAACAACTATAGCTAACATTTATAGGGTGCTTTAAGGTTTGCAAAGTACTCTGTAAGTATCTCATAGGCCTGGCAAATAGTAGGCACTTAATGAATGTTGATTGATTGATTGGTGAAGGCCATCTCAATTTCCTGTGATTACCCCAGGTTTGAAGGAATCTTGGATAAAACTTTGAAACCCTTCCCAAATGATTTACCTGCATCCCCCACATGTGTTGGCCCCCCTGACCAAGCCATGGGAGGTCTCCTCTCCTTTATCTCTGGGGAGGGGTTTGCTTTCTTGGTACAAGAATTGGAGAGATAAGATATGACTGCAGTTGCTTCCTGGGCCCCTGCTGCTTTCAAGGAGAAGGGAGAATGTGTTAACTTATCTAATTGGAATGCTCCCCATACATTTTATCTGTGCAAATTATATCCAGGGATTCCAAAGAAAACAGAGTCCTTACAAGTACTCCTGCCTGAGGTTCCTTGATTTGGACTTACCCACCTGCAAGCTGAGGGATGGAAGGAGTGGAAACATGAAACAGCCCAGTAGCTGCAGAGGCACTCCTTCTCAGCTGGCTCTCATGGAACCATGAGTTGGGAGTTCTTTGGGGGAGAGATGAGACCTTTGGAAGGGAGGTCAGCAAAATCAACTCTCAAGTGAAGAAGGCTAGCAGGAACCCATGAAACCCCCAGGTTGTCCTAACAAGCTGGTTTTTAGCTTGTTATTTTCAATCACCTCCCTTCCCAAACTTTTCATAAGGTGTGATAATCATTATTTCACCTACCTGGTTTGAGCTGTCCCTTCCCTTGAGATATCCTTTGCTAGAGAGACCAGTGACCCAATAGGAGAAGACAAGGTGGAGATCTATCAAGCAGATGTATGCCCTCTTTGCTGTTCAGTTGTTTCAGTACGTGTCTCACTCTTTGTGACTCCTTTTGGGTTTTCTTGGCAAAGATGCTGGAGTGGTTTGCCATTCCTTCTCCAGCTCATTTTATAAATGAGGAAACAGGCAAACAGGATGAAGTGACTTGCCCAGGGTGGTCTGGCTAGTAAGTGTCTGAGGCCAGATTTGAACACAAGTCTTTCTTTAGTGGGGCTGTAGGGAAGTAGATTGACCCACCTCTTCCAGGAAGAGTGGAAACTGAGGCCTCAGGAAGATTAAATGACTTCCTCAAAGACCCAGAACTAATAAGTAGTAGAGCATGGATTTCATCTCATGTCTCCTGACTTCAAATCTGTTCTTCCAGCTTCAAATTGAGCTGTCTTCACTGCCCCACACTGGCTCCCCTTAGCTAGCTAGAAAGTGATGGGTGTGGGAGTCTGGGATGGCCTGCAGTTTTCTAATCCCTGCTGATGCCAGTAGTGAATTGGCCCAGACAGGTATGTTTTGCTTCTGCACAAAGCAGTTTGATGGCTTGTCTTTGACCTTTCTTAAATTGATTCTCTCAGTTTGGACTTTCAATCTTCATCGAATAACCTTATAAAAAGCAAGGAGAAATAGCTGCAATATCTCAAAGCTTTGATTTCCCACTTCATTCTCTTCCAGCTGATTTCCAAGCATTCCTGCTCATGCCTTTGAGCCTAATCCTGGCTGAAAAACTCATCTGCTCCCTCTGACCTGACATCCTTGATCTCAGGGGCTGCTTTTTAGCTTCAAGTCATGAGAAGGGTATTCGAATGATTCATTTGCCCTTTACAGGAATACTTATTCCAAGGAACTGTCGCTGTCGAAAGATGTGAGAGTTGTTGAATGTTCTGTTGTTTGGAAAATTTAGCTTTATTGCTGATTTGTGGCTCTGGTGGGAGTTTGCTTTTTTTTTTTTTTTGGAGCATTTCTGTTCAGGCCCTACTGGGTTGGGAAGTAGAACATTGGGGGAATCCATAGGAATCTCTCAAAAAGCACTAAAGGGTGTTTCCCATCTTCCTTAGCATCATGGTGCAATGGAAAGATCTGGGTTTGGAGTCAGAAAACCTAAGTTCAAACCCCATTGACCAAGGATGAGGCATTTACTTTCTTTGGGCTTCTCAAGTAAGGCAGGCAGGCCACAAACATTAAGTGCTTCCTGTGTGCCTAGGACTGTGCTGAGTGCTACATGTATAAGCAAAAAGAAAACCAGTCCCTGCCCTCAGGGAGTTTACATTCTAATGGGGAAAATAATGTATAAAAGTGAGCTGAAAAGTTAGGGTGGGAGAGAAGGTTCCCATGCCAAGGCATGGTATGATGGTAGATTCTAGAGAGTGCTATCTCTTTTTTTTTTTTTAAAGGCAGTTGGGGTTAAGTGACTTGCCCAGGGTCACACAGTTAGTAAGTATCAAGTGTTTGGTCTGAGGCCGGATTTGTACTTGGGTCTTCCTGACTTCAGGGCTGGTGCTCTATCCACTGCGCCACCTAACTGCCCCTAGAGAGTGCTGTCTTGAACACAGTCCGGTCAGGAAGGAAAATGGAGGCTCCTGGAAATAACTCCCCAGTGGGAGATGAGGGATAATACAGTATTAGAAGGCCCCGGGTGATGAGGGGAGTTACTTGGTGAGAAAGCACATTGGAGAGTCAGATGCCTAACTGGATGAGTGAAGCGTGGCTGGCCCAGGCCCATCCTCTCCCCTGTAGAATGCTTGACTAGACTCTCTTCTCACTCTAAGTCTTGGCTCCTGTGATCCGTTAGGACGTGTGGGTCATTTCAGTTCAAGTCACTTCAGCAAATATTAGTCAAGCACTTAACTTTGTTCAAGGAACATTGTGTTCTAAGGATACATTTACTAAAAATAAAAAGATACTCCTTGTCCTCAAGGAACTTATATTCTAACTGAAGGGACACAGAGTGTGTACCTGTATACAAAGTAGATTCAAGTTGATACAGAGTAATTGCAAGAGTGAGAATTGCTGGTGCTGGTGGTGTTCAGGGTGGCATTCATTCAGCGTTCCAAATATCACTGGTAAAAAGCCCGGGTGCTGGTGCCTCCTGGGATCCCTGTTCCTGGGGAGGTTGGGACTGGTGGGTCACTTGAACTTGGGAGTCCTGAGTGGCTCTTGGGTTAAAGCCATTCTGGCGTCCTTAAATTTAGCTCCAATATGGTGAGCATCCGAGAATGAGGGGCCCCAGGCTGCCTGAGGTCAGAAATGGAACAGAGCTTTCATGCTGATCAGTTGTGGAGTCATGCCTGTGAATGGCTACTGTACCTTCAGCCAGGGTGAAGCAGGAGACCTAGACTCCAGCCTGGGAAGGAGGCTTTGAAAATTTGACTCGAAAGCTAATTTCTTTTAAAAAAATAACTTTAGAAAGGAAAACATTTAATTTTTAAGAAACAAAGCTTTATCAGGTTTGTCAGGTGCCTTCTGGGTAGAGAGCTCTGTGCTGCCTATAGGTAGTGGTTGTTCAGTTGTGTCTGACTCTTCGTGACCCCATTTGGGGTCTTCTTGGCAGAGATAGATACTGGAGTGGTTTGCTGTTTCCTCACTGGAAACTGAGGCAAACGAGGTTAAGTGACTTGCCCAGGGTGGCACAGCTAATAAGTGTCTGAGGCCAGATTTGAACTCAAGAAGATGAGTCTTTCTGGTGCTCTATCTACTGCTCCACCTAGCTGCCTAGGGGTAGGGAAAAAGATGAAGTTTCAGATAGGCCCTGCCCATGGGGAGCTTACAGTCTAGAGGGGTGGGGATAAGGCACAAACACATGCCCACGATCCAGTATTTCAATTTCAATGCCGTAGAGAGATACAGAACAAAGCTCTAAATGGAGCATCTGTGGTTTGAGGGGTGAGGTGGGCTAGATCAGGGAATTTACATATATAGAACAAACCAGCTGTGATTTTGGCAGCTGATGGGGGGATGATCTTGACTGAGCAGGTCCCCTTTGCTTTTGCAAGCTAACTTAAGAGAGTTTTCAGGGCATCTGGCTTATTTATTTATCTGGGGATCAGGGGCTGTGGTTTCACTGGTGTCAGGGACTCTTGCCTGGGGCCCTGAGAGATTGGACTGTGTCAAGGTCACCCTTGGTGTGAGCCAGAGGCCGAGCTGGGATTTAGACTCATGCTTTCTGACTCCAGTTCTAATTGTAGCATGTTTTAAGAGACATGCAGATATCTTATGTTAACATAAGAAACAAGTCTGAGTATGACCAGTAACTCAAACTAGGTCAGCAAAGTGTTCCCTAGTGGAAAATCTAAGACACTTGCTTAGTGACTAGAATTATTAGTATATCAGGGGGCTATGTGGCCCAGTGGATAGAGAATGGGACTCGAGTCAGGAAGACCTGAGCTCAAATACTGCCTTACTTGCTGTGTGAACCTGGGCAAGTCACTTCTCTCTCAGCCTCAGTTTCCTCATCTGTAAAATGGGGATAATAATTATACCTAACTCACAAGGCTATGAATATCGAATGATATAGCCTGTGTTAAGTGTTTTATAAACCAAAAGTGCCGTATTAAGTGTTAGCCATAGCAGGTGTTTGTAGAATTATGGAGAGCTCTTCTGCTCCCAGGCCTTCATCTTACAAGTGAAGAAATTGAGGACCAGAGAGTTGAGGTGATTTGCTCAGGGAGAGGGTGTGGCAGAGGGAAGACCCAGGCCTGGGTGTCCTAACAACGGGCCCCGATTGGCGTTTCCCGCTATCCAATGCTGTTGTGGCCAGGAGTGCCTCACAGGGTCCTGAGAAGAGTTTATAACCCTAGTTTTTCCAAAGCATTTATCTGTATTTTGTTGTATTTTATTTGTTAAAGATTTTCTAATTGCATTTTAATTGGGTTCGGGCTCGACTTGAGAGTTGCTGAAGCTTCAGTTTGCCTTAGCCTCCCTCATGTGCCATATTGTGCTTTTACTTCATTGATCATGCATTCCCACTAAAATGTTTCCATTTGTTCAGATGAACTGGTTGCTTAGCTGTGAACTCCCACACTTATTTATTCTTGTGATGTTGGTTTTTTGAACCCATGTTCAGCCTTTACGTTTATCCCACTGACTTTGATCCTCTTAGATTCAGCCCAGTGTTCTGGTTTGCCACAGTCATTTCTAATCCTGACTGTCATCAAAGGTGGTAGTTACTAATTCTTGATGCTTTTTTCAATGACCCTACACTGCTTTGTGGGGAGAAGCGGGGGCAGAGTTGAGAAAAACACTGTGGATTGGAAAAAGGAAAATTAGGAGCAAGGGTAGAAGAGGGATAGTAATCAAGGTGTGAGAATGTTTCATTTAAAAATATTCCAACAAAAAATACAACAGTGGAATGAACAACAAGAAGACCTTTTATTATTTTCACATAGTAACTTGATGGGCAAGTGACAGGATGGAATAGGGAGAACCAGGGATCTGTAGTCATGAGCTGTGAGTTCAGAATCTACTTCTGATGCTGTGTGACCGTGGACAAGTCACTTAACTTCTGTAGTGATTGGAAGTGAGGTTCTGGATTCTCAGGGGATGGAGAAAGGAGAGGAGCCTTTCTGAAATCCCCAGCTCCATCCCTAATGTCTGCCAGAGCTGGATTGGGCACCTCCTTTCCATGAGGATAGACTTCCCAAGTTGGTGGGCTCTACTTGTCTAATGTCCCTAGTACAGTAAACAAAGCTTTAGCTTGCCAGCCCTTTGTCAAATCTTCCCCAGATGTGATTGATCCTAGCTCTATTGGCTGCCAGCTGGGGGCCATTTTGAATGAATGAAATTTCAGCAGCAAAGGGAAGAAGAGTGCAGTGTCAGATTGGAACCTCAGATGTCCTTTTCTGCTCCAAGTGCAAATAATTCTCCCCTTAAAAGCAAAGTCAGCACGAGTGGGCTTTGGGAGTTCAGAACCCCTGGATTCCTCACCTGTGTATTTCTTCCTCCACATCTGGAAGGAAGAATTTGCTGGTAACTGGAGTCTCACGGGGTTGCAATTGTGGTCAGCTGCAACCTATTCTCCAGTAATTGCTGCAAACCTGCAAAGTATGTAGGCTGGTGCACACCAGCCAAAGGTTTTGCTTTCCACATGGCATGCTTGTCTGGAAAGTGTGGGGGCGTGGAGACATTCCATCATGATCTGGGCATCAAAGACTAGAGATGGAGACTTCTCGTTCAGTCTTGGATAAAGCTGCTTGTAGGAACCTTCATATGGAAATAAGAGTTTGGCTCTGGGGGTTTTGGAGGGGTGGGTAGAGGGATATTTAGCTCCTGTTATTTATTTTTCTAATGTGAGTTTATTTCAGTGACCTGGTGCCAAAGCACATGTTGAAAACCTTTTTCGGTATCTGATGGTATTATTTCCCCTCTGTTCAAGATTTGGAGCTTGTGGAAATATTTTTGAAAAACAGAAACCCAAACCATGGGAAAGTGTCCAGCGCCTTATTCATTAAGCTTCTTTGCTGATTACAATAACAGCGCTCGCTATTAGAAGGAGCACAAACTGGGAAATGGATTTTGGGTTTTGTGAAACATTAACAGCTTGAAAGTTGTTCACCCAGCCCTCGTGAAGAGCCTCCAGCTCATATCTCATAGAGATCTCGTGAAGGAACCAGGAGAAGGGAAGACTTGGGGGCTAGGACATTTTTATGTATTTCAAAGGCTGTCACACAAAATAGATATTTGATTTATTCTGCTTTGTCCCAGGGGTGAGAATGATGAGCTGGGTGGAAATTGTCAAGAGGTAAATTTCTGCTTGAGGTTGGGGAAAAGCTTCCTAACCATCAGAGATCTCCTAAAGTAGAAGGAACTGCCTGGAGGCAGTGGGCTCGCCCTCCATGAAGGTCCTTTCAAGGAAAGGCAGAATGAGAACTTGCTGAATTGTGAGGATTCCTGGTCAGTCTTGTGTTGGAGCAGGCAACCTCCAAGCTCCCTTCTCAGCTCTGAGAGTCTGATTCTGGTGTGTGAAATGTTATTCCCCAAATCTATGGAATGACTAAGACTTTTGCAATCCCCTTGAATATTGGGGCTTTCCTCTGTTGCATTTATCCTGTCTGTAGCTTCTTGGTGCATTGTTTTGGGACCATTTTCTCCAGTAGACCATGAGCTTCTCAAGGCCTAGGACTCTTGCCTTGGCTCTTGGCACAGTGGCTGGCACATGGCAGGCATTTAACAAATGCTGGTTGACTGACAACTATTTTCATCTTGAACAGAATAGACACAATAAGCCAATTACCCCAATTTTTAAAGCTTGCAGATGGGTTCTTTCTAACTCTGGAATAATTCCAGAAAGCCTGTTCTTCTCAGGCAGTGTAGACAGTTGTGGCTTGCCTTAAGTGTGTTCAGGGTGAGAGAGGTGAAGTAGAGGCTTTCATGATGCTGGGTTGGCCGCTACTTGGGTAGGTGGGGGAACAGGAATGGGAACCGTCTTCTAGAGTATGGCCATTGAGTTTACAATCAGGTAGCTTCATATTTTGACTCATTAGTCTTTCTAGCTTGGGACTGTACTCAGATATTTTGGGGCTGCCAGTACCTTCTGAGTTTTGGCACCTTGGGGCGAAGCCCAGATGTCCCACCCTCATTATATGGCTTAGGACAGAAGTAAAGAAGGATAAAAGTGAGATGGAGTAGGGAGAAAACTTCCCTATTAGTAACTGAGGAAGTGCTTTTGGTAGTACATCCTTCCAGGTTTGTGGGGAGTATGACTAAGTAGAAAGATGGTGGTCCAAGCTGTAGCATCTACTGTTGTGAAAGAAAAACTGAAGTTTTTTTGTTTAAAAATCTTCATTGCAAAGTGACTCTGAGAATGATTCCAGTGAGTAATTCACTTGGTTTTGGAGTGGTCAGAAGATTTCAGGGACAGAACACAACGAAGCAAGCTCCTAAATTTCCAAATGGCTGGAGCTCCCTTAAAGATTTTTTGGGGGCAAGGAGCAGATATCTGCTGTTCTCTGAGGTTTAGTAATTTTGCGTGTTGGCATTTTTTTCGATTCTAACTAGTTTTGTAAGAGACTAAAATAGCCCAGAAAAAAAATTACCAAAAACCCCCCAAACTTTGTTTCCCCAAGGAAGTGCTGGACACTTTGCACCTATCAGACCCAGAAGCCTGATTTTATACACTTGAGGAATATTAACACCTTGCTTTCAGTCGGTCACTGCTCATAGGGCCTAGTGTTGGATGAAACCTTCAGCCCCCTCTCTTTACCTCTTTACCTGAGACCAGAAGATGTGTTGGGCAGCTATTCACATATTGGCCTGGGGTCTGTTTGCAGGTGCTAATGATCCCCTGGAAACTACGTAACATGCACTTAGAAGTAACTTGGTTCATGTCAAGATGGCTACTCATTCTATCTATCCCTGAAAGAGACCCAGTGTAGCATCAAAGATAATGAACTTGGACTCCGAAGATGTGGGTTCCAATCCTAGCTCTTTCGCTTTCTAGCTATGGGCAAATCATTTAACTTCTCTGTGGCTAGGTTTCATCATCTGTAAAATGGGGAGAACAATGCTTAGATTACTTACCTCAGTGAGATGTTCGGACAGTCAAATGTGATTTTGTTTTGAAATCTTTGAAATCTTTGAAATCAAAGTCATATTTATTGTCTTTATCTTTGTAAATGTTTAAAAAATGTTGTGTATAAAAATATGAGTAATTGATATTTCATATATTCATCTCCCCAGTTCATTTGGGAATTCACTTCTGACTTTATCACTTCTAATATGTGGGTCCTGATTCTGTGAGACTGGTAGGATGACTGAAAGCTCCCACTGTTTTCTCCCTTTCTGTGCCTCCTTAACTAATGATGGTGATGAAGATAATTTGCATGTATGTAGAATTTGTAGTTTACAAAATCCGTAGTATACATTAGTTTATTCCTTGAAGACATAGGCAGTTGTATTTTTCTTTTTGTACCCCCATTTAGGAACTTTTAAAATGCTTGTTGATTAATTGATCCTCACGAACTGGTATAGTTGAGTGCAACTGGGTTATTCCCATTTCAGAGATGAAGAAACCGAGGCTGAGAAAAATTAAGTGACTCATCCAGGGTCACACAATCTGTGAAAAGATTCAGACCCAAGGCTTTCTGAGTTCCGTTTGAGCATGCTATGTCCTAGGCCAGACCACAGCCTAGAACAGGGGTGGGGAACCGGTGATCTTGAGGCCACATGTGGCCCTCTAGGTCCTCAAGTGTGGCTCTTTGAATCCAAACTTCACAGAACAAATCCCCTTCATAAAAGGAGGGCCACATGTGGCCTCGAGGCTGTAGGCTTCCCACCCCTGGCCTAGAAGGAGTAGGGCCAAGAGAGCATAGGCTTGATTTACCTGAGTTGGGTAGAGGGTATGGGGTTCATTTGGGTAAGTAAATAATTAGATATTAATGTGAGGCTGACTATAAAGTCAAAAGCAACATTTGTTAACTAGATTAAAAACAATCTGATTGTGAACTCCCCATTGATGGCCTTGGGTTATTTAATGTAGTGAAGAATGATCATAAAAAATTACATCTTTAGAGCATTTGAAGGTTTTACAAGGTTCTTGTCTTACAACCCTGTGATCTAGGTAGTTCAGAAAATATCCCCATTTTATAGATGAAGCAACTGAGACAGAGGTTAAATGACTTATCCTAGGTCATACAACTGTTTATAGGCAGCTGTGTAATACAGTGGGGAGAATGCTGGATTTGGAGACAGGAAGACCCGAGTTCAAATTCTGTATTAGCTGTGTGTGCCTCATTCAGTCTCAGTCCTCTACCTTTGGGGTTAACATCGCCTACCCTATTCCTGCCCCCCCCCGGGGATTGTAAAGATTAACTGAGATTATATAGAATCTTTCTCTATGTAATATATGTTATATATTACATGGCGGACATCTCCGGTTGTCCTGATCTACATCTTGCCACTGGACCCAGACAGCTCCAGAGGTGAAAATGAGGCTGGTGACTTTGTACAGCCCTCCCTCACTTAAATCCAATTCAATTGCAAGTCATGGCCGCACCTTCCTGATGTCATGGGCCTCTTTGAGAAGGAAGGACAAACAACAATAACAACATATATCACATATAATCTGTCTGTATATGTGTATAGATGACATATAATTTATATGAATAAATGCTATCGTCACCATCACCCTCATCACCATCAGAGTCAAGATTCCAATGCAGGTTTTCCCAATTCTGCCATACGTCGCCACCACCATCTTCCAGAAAGTGCTGTAGGACATGATTGGCTTCATTCTATTGCCACTTGGCCCACCCACATTTCAGGCACTCACACTTGGATATGCACATTCAGGCCCAAGTTATAGAAGCATATCTCTGGAGTGTCTGCTGTGAGCCCAGCCCAGTGAGGGATAGAAAAGTCATGGAAGGCACTATCTCTGTACTTTGAGCTCCTGCTACTTGGGAAACATGATTCAGAAATACAGAATAACTAGAGGATGGCATAAGACAAAACTAGACTCTGTGGGGTAGGCTGGGCATGCCATAGGAATGCAGAAGCCAGAATCCCTATTTGGGAGGAAATCCTAGAAGGCTGCATGGAGGAGGTAGGGTTTGAGTTGGCCCTTGAAGGTGGTCTTGGGTTTGAACTGTTGGAGGGCAGTGGGCAGGTGAAGTTGGCCAGCTGGGCCAGGCGCCTTCTGCCCAGAGGAGAAGGGAACTTGCAGATAGTTATCAGCCCTGGTGGCACAGTTGAAAGAACCATGGATCTAGAGTGAGGGAGTCTGTCAGGGAGCTTTTATTAAGCACCCACTGTGTATCAGGCACCGCGCTAAGTGCTGGGGATACAAAGAAAGGCAAAAGCTGCTTCTGGCCCTCAAGGACCTTGCAGTCTCTTGGGGAGGACAACACGTTAAGGAAGCTGGAAAGGTATACATGGGTGAGTAGGTGGTACCATGTGGGGAATGGAGGTAGGGTGGGGGAGATGATGGAGAAGCCCAGAGGTGTGCAGTTGGGTGTGAAATGAAGAGATGCTTGACCCTCCCTTAAATGAAGGCCCTCTCTGGGCCTCACTTTCCTCATGTGTAAAGTGCAAAGGTTGGATTAGATAGTCTTCAAGTCTTTTCCTGCCATGGATCAATATAAGTGCTTAACAAATGCTTATCGATGGATTGAATCTTAGCAGACCTGACTTTAGCCTTATTTGACTTCTTTGAGATGGGTGACTGACTTTGTCTACCTCGCTATAAAACTCCTTGGCCCTTATACTTAGGCTCTTTAGTGTCTATAGCTGTCCTTGTGGGAGATGTTAGTGAATAGCTTTGTTTCCCTGAGCCAAAGATGGAACCCATTGGATGGCAGGGATGTGAACAAAGATAGACCTTTTTTTTTTTTAAATTCCTCTCTGTGTTGTTGTGGTTTATATATTATTCAATTAAACTTGTCATTGAATCAGCTAGGCACAAAGCTTCATGTTGATGAAACTCTGCCCTTGACTAGCCCAAGGTGGGCATAGTGGCACGAGGATGGGAATGGGGATGGCAGGATAGCAGGAATCTTATGTTGCTGAAAAAGCTCCAATCTTTCCCAATCTCTAACCCTGCTATTGAACTTAGATTTTTTTTTTTGGAAAGGTAAATTGCTCTTCACGACAGGAAGAAAAGCATGGTTGCTCTTATCACAAGGCAATATCTCCATCCATTGGAACAAGACATTGAATGTCATAATAAAGCCAAATAATTAAAACACAACAAAAAGCGTCCTCATCCTGAGAAGGCTGGCTACTTGCTGTTGGCCAAGGATGCATATTTTTGGTTACAGCAGCTCGTGAAGCTGTTGACTGTGGTTCAGAACGATTCTCACTGTAGTGGTGATCCAAGGAAACCGTGGATCTTTTCTTTCTTGCTTTCTAATTAGATTCTCCTCCATCCATTCTGTGGAAAATCTGGCTAATTCTGTGTTGGGAGGAGAAGAATCCTTAATTTATCAGTATTAGTGCAGTTGTTTTGAAGACTGATTAGCCATAATATTGTTGGGATATTTATAAGCAGTGTCTACAAGGGCTGTTAATTCTCCATAATATTGTTGGATATTTATTAGCAGTGTCTACAAGGGCTGTTAATTAGCCATAATATTGTTGGGATATTTATAAGCAGTGTCTACAAGGGCTGTTAATTCGCCATAATATTGTTGGGATATTTATAAGCAGTGTCTACAAGGGCTGTTAATTAGCCATAATATTGTTGGGATATTTATAAGCAGTGTCTACAAGGGCTGTTAATTCGCCATAATATTGTTGGGATATTTATAAGCAGTGTCTACAAGGGCTGTTAATTAGCCATAATATTGTTGGGATATTTATTTATAAGCAGTGTCTACAAGGGCTGTTAATTCACCATTTTACATTTCACTTGCTCTGGCACATGGGCTCTTTCTTTCTGGTGGTCTCTCTTCAGACGACTCCCTTTTGTCCTGTCTGCTTCTTCTACTGTACCTGCTCTGGTGCCTAGAATCAGGAAGATGCCGTGTGTAAAGAAAAGAAGATATAAGACGGGGGGAGTCTACTCCTAGGTACCAACTTGCCTTGGCCTGTGTCTCGGGGCTGGTCGGAGGACTGAACAGCAGGGCTGCCCTCCCCCACCAGACTCTCTGACATAGTACTCAAACGATCTTGAAAGGAATAGTGATTGTCCCTTTAGTCTATTCACAGAGTTCTGGCTCAAGAGTCATTAGAAGACCTTTCATCCTCAAATAGGGCAGCCCCAAAGTGATCATGCCCTGTAGATCATGGGGAGGGGGAAGTGGGAGGACCCTTCCACCACACCGCATTGGAAGCCACCTGTCCTAAGCTAATATGCACCTGATAGGAATACAACTGAACCTGCCCCCTAGGGGAGGAAGGCCAGAGGGGTCGCTATATTTATAGATTTGCATGTCCTTTCTCTGGATAGAATATAAACCTCTTGAGGTCAGGAACAGTTTTATTTTTTATCTGTGTGCCCCCGTGGAATAGCACAGTGCCTGGCACATAGCAGGCACCTGATAAACGCTTGTTAATTGACTGATTAAAGTGTATTAAGAGGTTGTTCTCAAGTAAGTTAAACAATCTTCTTGTAATCTTATACCGCTGATTTGCCTAGCTTTAAACATTTTTCATTTTATTTCCAGGTCTGATATTTTTCCTTCCCCCCTCCTCCCCTCTCCCTTCTTCCAGCCCATTGAGAAAGCAAGAAAGACAAAGCCTGAGACAAACATGTATGGTCAAATGAAAAAAAAAAAAGCCCATGTTGTCCATGTCCCAAATTTGTGTGTGTGTGTGTGTGTGCGCGTGTGTGCGTGTGCGTGTGTGCGTGTGTGTGTGTGTGTGTGTGTGTGTGTGTGTGTGTGTGTGTGTCTTCACTGTAGGTCCATCACCTCTCTGTCGGGAGGTGGGCAGCATGTTTCATCGCGAGTCCTCAGGAATTGTCATTGTGCTGATCAGAGCTCCTCTAGCTTTCAAAGTTGTCTGTCTTTTTAATTTTGTTGTTGTTGTCTAAATTGTTCTTCAGGTTTTGTCCATTTCTCTTCATACCAGTTTGTACAAATCTTCCCAGGTTTCTCTGAAACACTTTCCTTCATCATTCCTTGCAGCTTAATGAATATATCACAACTCGTTTAGCCCTTCCCCAGTTGATGGGGTACTTCCTCATCTTTCAATTCTTTGCCACCACAAAAAGAGCTGTGCTAACATTTTTGGTACATATGGGTCCTTTTTCTCTTTCTTTGATGTCTTTAGGGTACAGACCTAGTAGCAATATTACTGAGTCAAAGGATATGCCTGGTTTAATAGCTTTTGGGACACAATTCCGAATTCCTTTTCAGAATGGCTGGACCAGGTCACCAACAGTGCATTAATACACCTGTTTTTCTACCACCCCTTCAGCATTTCTCATCTTCCTTTTTTTGGGGTCAACTTTGCCAATCTGATGGATTTGAGGTTGTACCTCAGAGGTGTTTCAATTTTCATTTCTTTAATTATTAGTGATTTAGAGTATTTTTCATATGGCCATTGATAGCTTGGATGTCTTCCTCTGAAAACCACCTATTTGTATCCTTTGAGCATTTATCAAATGTGGAATGTGCTTAACCTTTTCATAAGATACAGATTTATACTTTAGCCCAGACCAACTCAAATGATTGGATGAGAAAACTATATATTTTCCTTTAGTTTTCTCCTTATTCATCATTCTTTCTCCTTTGTATTTACATATTAGTTTGCGAGTTCTGTCTCTCCAAGAGTATAACCTTGAAGCTAGGGTCTGTCTGTCTGTCTGTCTCTCTCCCTTTCTTCCTCTCCCTCCCTCTCCCTTCCTCTCATTTTCTCTCCTTCCCTCTCTTTTCTGCTTCTTTCCTTTCCTTTCCTCTCCCTTCCTCTTTCCTCTCCTTTCCTTTCCTTCTTCTTTTATATCCACAGCCTAGGGTAGTACCTGGCACATGACCCATTTGGGGTTTTCTTCAAAAAGATGCTGGAGTGGTTTGCCATTTTGTTCTCCAGCTCATTTTACAGATGAGGAAACTGAGGCAAACAGGGTGAAGTGACTTGCTCAGGGTCACCAAAATAGTAGCTCTGTAAGGCTGGATTAGAACTCAAGAAGATAAGTCTTTCTGACTCCAGGCCCAGCACTCTGCCCACTGTGCCACCTAGCTGCCCTTAAGCTTACTTCTGGAATTAAGTTGGGTTGGCATGGAGTTTTCTTGAGCTTCAGCTTACACATTCCCTTCTTTTCCGGCTGAGTTGTATCCTGGGTTCTTCTTGGGCCATGAATGTGGGAGGAAGTTGCAGCAGGAAACTGTTGGCTTCTTGTCTGTACGTAGGGAAAATGACGGGGGGAGGGGGGAGAGAGCGGATTCACGTCCGACATCTTGTTGGGTGACCTGCCTCAAGCTTAATGAAATACAAATGTGTCCAGAACAGTTCATAACTCCCCCCGCCCCGAGATGAAGAAAAAAATATCCTTAGTATGGGCTAGCGGGTGTAATTTGACTTTACACGTATTATGTTAAAGGATGTTGCAATCCTCTGGCAAATGTAGAGGAGATGTTGATTCAATACCAGAATCTCCAAAGACTCTGGAATGCCCCCAGGATCATTATTTGTTCACATATTTGCAGGGCGGCTGTCTCTGGGCTGAAATCCTCCCATGCCTTGAGGAGTTGAGTGGAAGTAGAGATAGGCCCACAGATGCTTGTAATGGTGTCAAAGTCTTGGAACAACAAATCTGTGGTGATTTTTCTCCCTTCTTTCTTCTTCTCCAAATAGGTTTACTAGATTGTTTCAAAAAAGATCATTTCATTTTGGGTCATCATAAAGTCAGAAATTTAAACTGGAAAAAATCTCCTCATCTCTAAATTTAAGGATCTAGGTGGCACAGTAGATAGAATACTAGATCTGGAGACCCAAGACCTGAGTTAAAATGGTCTCAGACACTAGCTACATGATCCTAGGCAAGTCACTTACCTTCTTTCTCAATTTCCTCATCTGTGAAATGGTGATAATAATAGCGCTTGCTACTTTCTAGGATTTCTATGAGAATAAAATGATATACTGTTTGTAAAAGACTTTGAAAACCTTAAAGCTCTATAGATATGCTATCTTATTATTATTATTCCTTTTTTAGCATTTAATTCAGTTGAGATTTATTTTCTTTTCACAGATCATGGAAGAGACAAACACACAGATTGCTTGGCCGTCAAAGCTAAAAATTGGAGCGAAATCTAAGAAAGGTATGTCTTTCTATTCAGGGGAAGATTGCTGATTTTGATCTGCAGAGACGTAGAAATGACTAATTTTGTAGTTAGGCTATCACCTTCCTTTAACTACATAACACTTGTTTCTACCTTTTTACCAGGAAGCAAGTTCAGATACTGGAAGACCTTTGTTTATTTGGGATTACAGTAATTTGAGAGAGTATGCTACACTTCTCCCCTAATTTTCGTCACATGCAACAATTACATTTTTATAGACTACCATTTTAATGGAATCTCTGGATGGCAAGTGACTGTGGTAGCTTAGAGTTTCAAATCTGCCCACCCAGAGATGAGAATTTTTAGGTATTGTCTGCAAATTGATATAGCTCATTTAAATGTATGACCTTCTGCTGTGTCCTCCATATGTTTCTTGCTTAAGAATCACAGAATGCAAAAGTGTGATTTAAGAATCATGGAGACTTAAGAAAGCTTTCTCTTCCCCAGGGGGATATAGGCCTAAGGAACTAATTTACTCTGATTTTCCTTTCTGGGTGTGTTTCTTACCCATCATCATTCAAAGGGGGATTGGAAACGTCTGGCATTTTCCTCCTGGTCATCTGTTTTTCTGCCTTGTAATCTCCTCATAGTCTGTGATGGATGGTGTTTGGGGTTAGGGTAGGGAAAGGATGTATTTTCATCCAGTGTCTACACAGGAGACTGTGGGACAGTGCAAAGAGGGCTTGATTTGGAATCAGGAGACCTGGGTGCAAATCCAGTCTCTGACCCTTATTTTCTCTATGATATTGGACAAGTTACATAATCTTGTGCTCCATTTTCTTCAATTTTAGAATGTGTTCATTAGATCAGATGGCCTTGGAGATCCCTTCCATCCTCTAATCCCTGACCCTATGAAGTATCCCACGGTGGAGTGGAAATCTCTGCTGTTTTTCTCTTTCCTTCATTTATTTTGCAATATTTATCTTTGGTGTAGATTGCCAAGAGCCTTTTTTGGGGAGGTGGAGGGGATGAGGGGGTGGGAACTCTTTTTCAAGTGAAAGCTTCAGTTCTAGCTCATTCTGTGAAAAGGAATTTCGATTCATGTTTTTCTTTAATCTTATTGCCTTACATGAAATTTGGAGTGAAAAAAAAAGTTAGCAATGAATTTCCAAATGAAGCATAGCTTTTTAAGAATAGTTCTGTCTCCCCTTTTCCTCCCAAGGTCTTGGATTTATTGCTTTTCCTTAATCCCCCACCATTGAGGACCCCATGAGTATAATTTTCCCAATGATTTCTTAATTATTTCTGGTTCTGCCTTTATCTTAGAAATCTGATTATACAGGGTGTCGCCAAAAGTCTTAGTTCAATTTTAAGCTTTGAGAGCTTAAAGATTTTTTTTTGAGCACCTGGTATGAGGTTTGTAATGGTTGCCTGATGTCTGTGATGTCCACTAGCTAGAAGTTAGCATTCATTTATTATGACTGTATTGACAGCAAAAGTTTGTTGAATTAGATTAAATCGGATCTGTTGACTGAGTGTTGGTACCAGCCCCTGGATGGAATGGAATCTTGTAGCAACTTATGCCTGATACCCTTTAGTGGTGATAAAGACCTAGGAAATGGTGCTTTTAAATGCCATGAGGAGGTTTGGTGAATGTAGGAGTACGTAAAAGCCTGCACTTGGTAGAGAAGTGGTGGCCTATGGATGTGCTATGTTGCATTGCTGTCTTATGTGGCTCCTTCCTTCGTCAGTTTTACTTAACTTTTTCCATTGTGGCCAGAGAGGGTTCATTGTGAAGGAAGTGATGAATATTAAATAAAAACAACCCCCTCCCCCTACCACAAACAACATAGAAGTGGTTGATTCTCGATTGTATACTTGTGAATCATATGCTTTATGGATCGTCTGCAGTACATTTCAATCTCATGCCAGTCCCTTAAGGGACTTCTCAACTGTCTTGCCTTTTGCCATTTCCTGAATCTGAATCACCATCAGCACTCCTGATTCTAGAGAGCTTTCAGGCTTCCTAGGGTCTTCCTAACCACAACACTACAAGTACAGGTATTGTTATCCTCATTCAAAAAGGAAACAGAGACTTTTCCTACAGAGCCAGCCAGAACCTGAAACCAAATGATCAGACTGTAGAGATAATGCTTCTCTGCCTTGTTAAACCATAGTTGTAAGCTACAAAGAGCTTGAGAGTATTTTTTTCTAACCACCTCATTTTACCAAAGGGAAAACTGAGGCACAGGGAAGTTACTTTAGTGAATTACACTGCTGGGCCTGGAATTGAGATCTTCCTATCTATCAGGGGTGGCCGACCTGCAGCCTCCAGGTCACATGTGGCCCTCTAGGTCCTCAAGTACGGCCCTTTGACTGAATCCAAACTTCACAGAACGAATCCCCTTAATAATAGGATTTGTTCTGTAAAACTTGGACTCAGTCAAAAGACTGCACTGGAGGACCTAGAAGGCCCCCTCCCCACCTCCTTTTTATTACACCACCTAGGTAGGGGTAATAACAGTAATTAGAAAAACAGCATCACAACCATAATAACTTGTTTTTAATTTAAATTTTCCAAAAGCACTTTACAAATATCTCATTTTAGCCTCAAAACAATCCTGGGCAGTAGGTTCTATTATTATCCCCTTTTTATAGATGAGGAAACTGAGGCTGAGAGGTGATTAATGACTTGCTCAGGGTCACATAGTTACTAAGTATCTGAGGCTAGATTTGAACTTAGGTCTTATCGACTCCAAGTATTGACTCCACTCCTTCCTCTCTACCTTTCTTTGCTTGGGGCATGTGATAACTATATTTGAAAAGGATACTATGGTTTTATCCACATAAGGAACTGTTGGTATGGGAGTGCCCTTCATCAGAGCAGACTATAGTCCACCTGTGACTCAGTAGATAATCTGTAAATGGATAAGCATGGGGCAGTGCAAAGAACACAGACTCAAAGGCCAGAGTCCCTGGGTTCAAATCCCACCTTTGACATTTGCTCCCTAGGTGTTGACCCTGGCCAAGTAACTTAGCCTCTCTTGAACCCCAGTAACTTCATTTGTAGACTGAGAGGGTTGAACTCAATGGCCTCTAGAGGCCTCTTTCATCTCTCCATCTACTGTATGGTCTTAGGCTCATAGATGTGGTGACTTACATACCAGATCACACAGCTACTCTCTGGCAGGGGTGAGATTTGAACCCAAGTCTTCCTGTCTCCAAATCCAACTCTCTCTCCACTATATCCCACTATCTCTTCAATTCAGTATTGGGTTAATAAAAGTCAGGCCAGTGAGGTGGTACAGTGGATACAGGGTGGGGCCTGGAGTCAGGAAGACCTGAGTTCAAATCTGGCTTCAGACACTTACTAGCTGTGTGACCCTGGGCGAGTCACCTAAGAAGTCACTGGAGAAGGACGTGGCAAACCACTACAGTATCTTTGTGAAGAAAACCCCAAATGGGGTCAGGAACAGTCAGGATTGAAAAGGACTGAACCATAAAACAAGATAAAAAAAATCATTGTTAGATAAGTGATAAGAAAATCCTCTGCCAGTAATTCTAAATGATTGTGGGATCCTCCATTCTGTCAGCTCAGCCTCACCTTTTCCTCCAATAGCACGAGAACTGACTGAATTTGTTGCCCAGATGACGTGAAAATACTGTTTTCGAGATGTGAAGATGCCGGGCAGCATTTGTCAAAGGGCTGACGTCGTGGCTCCCGCTCCACCTTGGGCATGAGGAACTCGGCCTCGTTGTTCGTGATCGGTTTTGTCCCAGCAGTGAGAGGATCCCCGCAGTGCATCTGAGGGCAGTTAGTCCCCTGCACACATGGTAAAAGTTAACTTCTGGCCTTGTGCCTTCGGACTGGCCCTGGCTGGCTCCAGGCCCAGAGACGTGGCTTTATTTCTCAGTATGTAGGTAGTGCTGTGAATGTACACGGTGCTGTATGATGAGTGAAATGTGCCAAAAAAATAAAAAAATAAAAAGACAAAAGTCTGCCCCAGGGGCATTTACAATCCCAAAGTCATCGGGGCCAGCCTTATTACTTAGCTGTGCAGCTGCACTCCTTAAAGCTGACACTATGGATTCAGACAGCTCTTGGCAGGCATCTCTCATGTCTAATTCTGTATTTTAGGAAAGGTGCAATCCAGAGATGAAATTTGCTTGTCTGGAATTTGCGTTCAGGAAAGATGGAATGAATATGCTGGGGGAGTCTTAGGGGGCTGGTGAAACTGACTTTTTTCTCTTTTTTTCCTTCCATTGTGAAAGTTTCAACTCCAAACCCATCTTTATCTCCCCAAATGTTATTCAAGAGACCCGTGGAGGAAGGGTCCTGCATTTAGGGGCCTCTGCTCAGGTCTTGAACTGTAGTTCAATTTCAATTCTTTGTTTTTATGGGAGCTTTTATATGGTATGTGCGCTCCAGACCCATAGGTAATCCTCAAACCCAGGTCATGAGATGCATCCTCAGTTGTAGTCTTTATTTTTCTTGTCAGGATTTTTAGAGCTTTCCTGTGCGAGCCTACTTGCAGTGAACCGGTACTGGAGGCAGACTTCTCCCGCTGCCCTGCCAGGATCAGCCCCATTCACTCTGTGCTAACATCTAGCAAAGGTAGCAGCACTACCACCGACATTGCTACATCGTCAGCAGGCTTACTGGGCACTTTCTGTACGTCACATCGTCTGATCTTGGTAACCGCCCCGCCCCCGGGGGTACAAACGATGGACAGAGGGGGATGTCGAGGCCCAGGAAAGTTAAGAGGCTTTTATGGAGCCCCAGACCGAGTTGACGTTCCCTACCAGGTTTGTCTCGGGCACAGGACCAGTCCTCCTTCCTCCGGGCCACGTGCTTTCCTTATTTTAGTCTAATGGGTCAACTCCTCTGGTGAATCGGACCAATGGGAGGCTTTTCTCCCTAGTGGAAGGGCTTGAGAGCTGTCTGGTAACTGGAAAGACGAGAAGCAAAAGGCCTAAATCATTCATGTACCGAATGATATGACCCAGAGCGACCACTGTCTTTAATGGGTAAAAGACTGCCATCTTCTTTTGGTCCAGAAGAGGTCGTTGCTGGTGATATCACCTTCTCTCCTTTGATTTGTTAATTGAGTTGATCATAGTATGAAATTAACCCTTTCCTTCCCTGTTTAGGTTATGAACTTGCCCACAGGAGGTGCTCATTAGGTCCTTGTTAGATAGGAGGCTGATATATCTATTGACCCATTAACACCAACGGGACATTTGTTGGGAGTTTTCCTAGTAAGCCAGTGATGAATTTCCACTGAACTGTGTTTTTTTTTATTAATTTGCTTTGAGGGACATGTTGCAAGGAGGGTGGCAGTGTTGCTCAGTAAGTAGACAGAGTCAGGAAGCTAGCACTCTATCCACTGAATCACCGGGCTAGCTCGGCTTGTTGACCCTCCAGCCTAACACAAGAGAGCAGTAAAGTGTAGTAGACAGGTGGATTTGGGGGTTCAAATCTTACTTCGGCTACCTAAGACCTGGGTAACCTGGGATAAGTCCTTGATCCTTTCAGGGCCTTGACTTCTATATCTGTGAAATGGGGATGTTGGGCTTGGTGACCTCTAAGCCTCCCTATAGCTCCAACAAACCCTCTCATTTTATACATAGCAGGGTTTTGAGGAGGAAGGGGCTTTTGACAGCATCTTTTCCAGCTATCTCATTTTACCATTGAGGACGATATAACCAAGAGAGCTGACGTTATTTGTCAAAGGTCACCCAATGACTTAGTGGCTAAATTCATTTAAGATCAAAAGGGTCTTTGTCAGAGGGCTTAGGTAAGAAGAGCTAGAATAGCTATTGGCTTGTTCCATTGGTTATTGCATTGGCTGTGAGCTGAGGAATTCAAAGAACTTTTCCTAATGCCTGAAATTCAGGAAAGATTTAATTTGCTTTTGATAAAACAGAAAAAATAGGTATTTTATAATCAGAATCTATCACAGTAGGTAGAATTTTAGTTTATGTCTGCAGGGGAAGCAACATGGTGTAGTCCTGGTGTCAGACTTAAGAGGATTCCTAATAGTTGTGTGACTCAGGGCGGGTCACTTAACCTGAGCCTCAGGAGACACTCTAGGTTCTGCCTACTGAGTTATAGGCAAGTTGTGATTTGTCTACATAGACATGAGTTTGGGAGATTGAATGCTTTTAAAAAGAGAAAGTAATTATGAGGTAATTAAAAAAGAAGAAGGAAATATATAATAACAGAGTCCTTCTTAGAAACAAAATAAACCTACTTTTGTTTAAAGAAATATAAAATATACATACAATAATAATTATAACAATCTAATATTCATCTAGCACATTTGTAAAAGCATTTGCATATATTATTATTATGTTTATGTGTATTATTATTATTTGATCCTCACCACAAACTTTTGAGGCTTATTATTACCTCCATTTTGCAAATGAGAAAAAAAAATGAGTTGGAGAGAGGTGTTAGGTAATTCACCTGGGGCCCCAAAGTAGATTTTCAAACAGGTCCTCTGAGTCCAGTGCTCTAACCAGAATGAAACTTAGCTGCCTCTAATGTTTTTTTTTAATCTAAATTTTCTTTTTTATTATGAATTTAATAATCTTCACCAAACATGAACATTTCTGTGTATAAAGAGAAACAAAAAAGATTGCATATGAAATCATGAACTTCCATTGTGTATTTTTTTAGGTACACATTAATTGTAAAGGTAGTAACAACACCACCCTGTTTGTGTTCTTTTCCTTTTTATTTTCTTAAATGTATGTTAAAATATTTTTGATACTCTTATTTTTAATATTAATTTTAATTGATTTCTTTTTTATATTCACCAAACTTTCTCCTAGTATCCCTTCTCCCTCCCTACCCCATATAACAAATAATATCTATTTTAAAATGTTATCATTTATTTAGAGCAATAATATGTTTTAAGGAAAAAAAAAGAAAAGAAAACACAGCAAAACTGATCAGAACCTTGGAAAAGTCTGCAGTTATGTTCAGTGATCTACATCTTTGGACCTTCACTGCTGTAAAGGGGAGGGCTTAGGGTATCTTTTCATGTTTGGGACCTTGCTTATTCTTGGTCATTTTGCAACATTCACTTTACTCTTTCATTTACATTGTTGTAGTCATTATGGCTGTTGTTTTTGATTGTTCTTATTTACATTGTGGTCACTGTGTCTGTTATTTAGTGATTGTTCTTATTTACATTGTGGTCATTGTGTCTATTGTTTTGTGATTGCTCTTTCATTTATATTGTTGTAGTCATTGTGTCTACTGTTTCATTGGCCCCACTTATTTAATTCTGTATCAGATCTTCTAAGTCTTTCTAGGCTTCTCTGTATTCATCATATTTGTCATTTATTATAGCATAGTAATATTATACAACTACATTCCCATACAACAATTTGTTTAGCTCTTTCCCAATGGACGGGCATCCACTTTGTTTCCAGTTCTGCCTCTCAATTCTTATATACTTCGTGGCATTTTTGTCCCCAGATGACACTCTAATGGAAAAGAAGACATGTTACACACAACTTTGACACTATAATACTTCCATCAGTGAAGCACACCAGGTCCTCATAACTTAGATAAAATGGGGGTGATACTTTCTCTTGAAATTGTAAAAAAAAAAAAAAGACAAAATGAAATCATAGCATATTTGGAAAGAAAAGCAGTTTTATTACTTACAAGAGAACAGTGAATTTGAACATGATTCCCTGCAGTTGCCAAGATGAAGTCCTGCCAAGTCAACTTTAAGAAACAGATAAGAGGGATGGGTAATGAAAATCTCTGAGATTGGTGCGTCTGAGGTGCTGTCTAATAGTTGGAAACATTTCTTCCCCTTGAACAAGGTTACTGATTCTCATAGAATCTTCTTGACACTATTTGCTGAGCAGACTTTTCTTTGTGGGTGGACTTGGGTAAATTTTAGCTGAGTCCTGATCTTGTCTAAACTGCTATAACAAATGGAAAGTCTCAAATTAACCCGTTCAGGATTCAAGGGGTTTCCACTTTCTCTGATTCTTAGGATTTTGGAGTGAGAAAGGACCTTTGACAGATCTTATAGGTAAAATCTTCCTCTTACAGGTAAGGAAATGGATGGAAGAGAGGGGGAAATGACTTGCCTGTGGTCCCTCAGAAGGCCTCTCAATTGAGAGCTAAACTAAAGGAATAAGAATAATATTAGGATCATAGGATTGTAGACTTAAAGCTCGAAGGGACCCTAGAGACCATCTGGTTCAACTTCTTCATTTTTCAGTTGAGGAAACTGAGGCTGAGAGAGGTTAAGTGTCTTACCCATAGTCATATAGGTGAGTGAAGTAGAATTCAAACTCAGGTCTTTGGTTCTAAATCTTTTGCTCTTCTCATCGTAGCACATTGTGTGTGTTACACCACTTTATGTGTGTTATTTCATTTAGGAAAAGAGATCATGGGATCATCGTGTTAGAGCTGAAAGGGGTGTTGGAGGTCATCAAGTTCGACCCCCTTATTTTACTGATAAAACTGAGACCCAGAGAAGTGTTTTGCCAGAGGTCAAGTGAACAGTCGTTGACAGAGCTGGGATTTGAAAGCAGGCCCTCTGACTTCAAGTCCAACAGGCTTTGCCCTGTATTATGATGGTTGACCACTTTATGAGGTAATTGTAAAATCGTGTCCATTTTCCAGATTTGGAAACTGAGACTCATTTGTTTAGATGACTTGCTAAGGGTTACAGAGCTAGTAAGTATGAGGTGAGAGTCAAAGTTAAAGTCACTGACCTCAAATCTGGTGTGTTCTCTTCTATCAGGATTGTCTCAGGGTGGGCAGGCATATGTGTTACTGGATGGGCTATGTGACATGCTCGGGTTTGAGAGGGGCTTGGCCCTGGATTCTCATTCATATTCTCTCTCTCTCTCTCTCTCTCTCTCTCTCTCTCTCTCTCTCTCTCTCTCTCTCCCTTCTTTCTCCCTCCTCCCCCTCTTTCTGTCTTTCTCTCCTTCTATCCAGAGTAAACAAGAATTACCAGAATTCCAATATACTTTGGCATTTTTGGTAAGATGCCATCAGTATAAGCAGAAATGTAAGGACATCTTAGCCTAACCTCCCCCAGCTCCTGTACCCAGCCTTCACCTTATCCCCACTACTACTGTTCCTGTCCCTCTTCACCTTTCGGTTGCCTCTCTAATTTTCCCACCTTATGGGAAAGGCTCCTATTCCCTAAGGTACTTTGAGTGTGCAGAGACTAAAGCCATTGCTGGAGGTAGGAGCAGGACATCTCTTTAACAAAGCTTTGTGGTTAATCTTTTAACATCTTTCTGTAAGCAAAAAATTGGGATGAGAGTGAGGCTCCTTCCATTCACAGGACTGGAGGGCAGTCAAGTTTTCCCAGTGGTTCTGGGTGGGGTGGGAATGGGAGGGTTGGAGTGAGGCTTGGTCTGGAGGGTTTTGCAAAGTCTGGGCTTTAACCCACAGGATCCCTGAAGGGGGAATTTATATTAGAAATTGTTTGTTGAGTTTGAATTCTAGTCTGCTCCTGGGTGGGCCTGAAACTCTGACCCGAATAGATTCAACTTCCTAGCAGTCATGGCGTTGTAGATTTAGAGCTAGGAGAGATATTAGAAATCATCTATTCCCACTTTCCTTATTTCACAAGTGAGAAGTGGGTCCCCTAGAAGGAATACACTCAGTTGATCACAAGCATTTATTATGTACCAGGTACTGTACTAATGAAGACTAGAGTGGAAGACTCTTTTCCCTCAAGGAAATTACATATCATTCTAATTTATTTCAGCGATTCACCTCCTGTGGATCTAATTACCATTGGTATGCTGGTGATTTTCAGACCCCTGCCTTCCACCCCACACTCTCTGCTGACCTCCAATCTTGCATCTTGAACTTGATGTCTAGCAGATATCTTGAACTCAATAGGTCCAAAAGACAACTCATCCTAAAGGTCGTAGGGAGTGACTTGAATTGTTTTTTGCAGGGGTGACATCGTCAAGTCAATGGGAATATCCTTTGGAAGCTGTGTAGATGGTGGATTGGAGTGGGGAGAAAATTGATGCAGGGAGCTTAGTTAGAAGGCTCTTGCGGTAGTCCAGATAAGAGGGGTCAGGGCCTATGAATGGAGAGACTGAGTTCCGTAGGTGCCAAGGTTGGTGGTGCCCAAGAAAGAAATAAGGAAATCTAGGGAGGAGAGATTACCCAGAAGGACATGGTGGTCACCAGTGTCATGTGCTGCAGAGAGGCCAAGAAGGGTGAGTATTGAGAAGGAGCCATTAGATTGGGCAGTGACTATCTCTTTGGTAACTTGGGAGGGAACAGTTTCAGTTGAGTTAGGAGATCAGTCACTTTACCTTCTGGGTTTCAGTTTCCTCATCTATAAAATGGAGGAGGGGCATGAGACCATGTCACCTCCAAGGTTACCTCCAGCTTTAAATTCAGAGTTCTTTGATTCTATGAAAGGTGGTGACTTATCCATGGTAACACAGGTTCTCAGTAGTATGAGTGAGCTTTAAATTCAGTATCCTTTCTAATATACCACAATGTGTTGAACAGACAATGAAGAGATTCACTCACTTAGACCAGGACAGAAGAAAGTAAACTGCTTGAGGCCAAGAATAGTCACATTCCAAGCTCCTGGCACATAGAAATCAGTCAGTCAACAAACTTTTATGAAAGGCCTACTATGTACCTGACTCTAGGTGTTTAAGAAATTATGTTGGCACAGCTAGGTGGCGCAGTAGATAGAGCTTCAAATCCGGTCTCAGACACTTGACACTTACTAGCTGTGTGATCCTGGGCAAGTCACTTAACCTCAATTGCCTCACCAAAAAATAAAAAAAAAAAAAGAAGAAAGAAAAAGAAAGAAAAAGAAATTATGTTGAGGTGAGTTGAGTTGAAGTGGCATCGTTGTGGTCTTGGGCCTGGTATTTGTTTCAGTGAACATTGTTGTCAATTCCCTCTATGGCTTGTCAAAAATTGAACTCCATTTACAGATAATCTGTGACCCATGGAAACCCACAAAAACCCAAGAAGTTGAGTGATGGTGAGTTAGCTCCCAAGCTTTGGCTCTGTTCCTTCCGTAGATAAGCTTGAGGAATTCGGCTTCTTCTCAGCAGAAGCCAGTGCTGAACAATTAGGGAATGAAAACCACAATTAGCCGTGTGAATATTTCACGTTTTAAGCTCATGGCCGCAAACCACATTAACTGGTCATTAGTGGCTTATTTGCTCATAGATTTTTAGCAGGAAGCACCGTTCTCTGGATTTGTCATTAGGTCAGCAGCTTGGTCTGAGTGGCAGCCCCAGAGTGAGTTAGAAAAGGCTTGGAGTTATGCTTCATAAGTGAAGCCCTTGGATAACCACAGTCTTGGGAATTGTTTCTTTGGATTTGACTGGGGCAGAAGAATTTCTTCTGGGCATATTGGCCATGACAATTCATTTGACCACCAGACTGCTGGGGGGGGGGCGGGGAGTGGCTCAGATAAAAAGCCAAGAATGGAAGTATTCAACAATTACCTCTTGGCTGATATGAAATCTATCTCTCTGAGCCTCAGTTTCCTCATCTGTAAAATAGGGAAGACAGTGGTTGGAAGTGGTGAGATGGATAGAGTGGTGGACCCATTACCAGGAAGACCTGGTTTAAAAATCCCATTCCTGATCCATATCCTGACACTTACTAACTTTGTGGCTTTGAATGAGTCCCTTACCTTCTCTGTGTCTCAATTTCCTTTTCTGTAAAATGGGAGCAATAAAACCTGTAGTATTCACCAAGCAGGATTGTTGTGAGGCTAATGTGCTTAGTGAAAAGCTTATTAGCTGAATTTAAGGTATTATGGAAATGTCTGTCTTTGTTATTGTCCTCTTCGACTCTCAGTATTGTTGTGGGAAAAGCTCTTTGTTCATTGTAAAGTCCTCTCAATTTTAAATTGCTTGGGACCTCTGTGGACCATGTGGTTAAGTCCTGGCTCCGTGAAATCTGAGCCAGGGCAGTGTACTTTCTAGGCCTGAGTTTACTCATTGATAAAATGAGACCATTTTTTCCTCGAGTTCCGGGGGCAGCAGGCTGTCTGCTTTCAGTTGGCTCCACTGTATTCACTGGTGTTGTGAACTAAGCAAAGGGATCCGATTGGCTGACCTCTGAAGATCTGGGTAGGCTCTGACTGCTCCAGAATCGGCCCATTCCTATTGCAAGGAGGAGGAGAGCACGAGATGTGCGAGGGCCAGTCTCTTGCTGGGGCAGCCACCCTGGGTCACCTCTTAGTCCACTGCCTGCTTCCTAGTCATCTCCCCTTTCTCTTTACATAGCCCCAGGGGTGTCCGGCCTTCTCTTCTTAGCTTCTTTCTAGTCCACCTGGGGGAAGAAAAGGAATATGTGTCTCTAACTTCTCCCCTGCCTTCTGAATCGCAGAACCAGCCCTTTCTCGATTTTCGATAGGTTTTTACTGCTGTGTTAACAGGGAATCCACATGGGCAAGAATAGGAATTCATTTAATAAGAAAATTCAGTAGCAGAATTGGTGAAAGTTGCGGAGTCTTAACATGTTGTAAGAGTGTGGGGGGCTGAGTGGGGACAGGATATTGATCACCTTGGTGACCTGATAGGGACCTGAACCTCTTTGGGATTTGTGTTACAGAGTCCAGTGAAGGCTGTGGACGCGCCCATTTCACTGATGCTGCATCAGCAGGAGTCAGTCTTTGTGTTGGGCCAGTCAAAAGCAAAACAGGGGGCTGGACTGCCTTCCAGTTCTTAAACTCAGATCCTGTGATGCCTTCTGATTCCAATAATAGGACTCTGATCTTATTGGCTGTAAAAATGACTCCTGTTATTATTTGGCACAAGGCCCTGTAGGGGGCGACAGAGGTCCACTTAGCTAGAAGTCCCTGGGTACCTGAAGGATCCAGAGTGAGAGGCACCTATCTGCAAGGTGGGAGGAAAACCTGGACTTTGTGTCTGCTCCTCAGGCTCTCTTCATTCTTTACACTGGAAGACCCTCCTCACACGGGGCCGTGAAGATTCTGTGGCTCTTCTACTCTTTCATTGAGAAAAAAAAACACTTTTTTTCAATTAACAAGCATTATTTTTCTTTCCCTCCATAAAAGGAGAAATCCTTGTAAACATTATGCATCATCAGTCAAAACAAGTCCCCGTGGTTTTTGTGTCCAGAGACATGTTATCTATTCTGGGCATATTGGCCATGACAATTCATTTGACCACCAGACTGCTGGGGGGGTGGGGTGGCGAGTGGCTCAGATAAAAAGCCAAGAATGGAAGTATTCAACAATTACCTCTTGGCTGATATGAAATCTATCTCTCTGAGCCTCAGTTTCCTCATCTGTAAAATAGGGAAGACAGTGGTTGGATGGTCCCTCATCTCTGTGTCAGGGGGCGGGGCACCTGCTTCATCAGCAGTCTTCTGTGTTGATCAGCGTTCCTGTTTTTCTCCTCTGGTTCCTCCCTGAAGGAGATGGGGAATTAAGACTCAGAGAGAGTGACTTTGCCTCATATCACACAGATCACAAGCGGCAGATGAGGATTTGAACCCCAGTCCTTTGTCTTGGGTCCAGTGTTTCCTTCACTGATCTCTGCTAGAGCTTCCCCAGTCAGGCCTGTCAAGCCATTCTCTGGGACTGAAGAGGTTCTGTCTGCGACTTCAGGGCTGGGGGCTCACAGCCCTCCTGCTTCATGTTGTTGTGGGGTTTGTGGTGGTCCATGAGGTAGAGAGGGGCTCATGGACCCTTTGACAATTTGGTGAATCCTAGGGACCCCTTCTTAGAGTCAGATTTTTAAGTACATGAAACAAAACATAGGATTACAAAGAAAACCTAATGTTAGTAAAAATAAAGATGGCATTTTCCCCCATCCAAATTCATGGACTCCTTGAAATCTATAAATGGAGCCCAGGTCAAAGAACCTCTGATAGGGAAGGCTCCCTGTTGGGGTGAGGATGCAGCCAAGTGGGTGTGTGAGATGGCACCGGCCATGCCTATCTCTCCCTGCTGCATTGGGGCCCAGCTGTTTTCATGGAAGACTGGAGAGCTGCCCTGCACTATCCTAGTCTCCTGGGGATGCACGCCTTTTCTCTCTTCTGTTTCTTTGTCTTCCAATTCATCACTGTATGGAGGCCAGGAAAGTGGCAAAATTCGGCATTTGTTTACAGGTTTATCAGTAGCTGTGAAATGATTTTTTTCAAGTTTGCCTGCAGTGCCAGCTTTTCTCAGCTCTGTTTTCTGGTGTTTTTCATGAAATGGTCCCCTTAATGGAGCCATTTCAATTGAAGTCAGAGTGTGGCTTATTATCAGGATTGTCCAGCAGTTGTAGATCCCAGAATTAAAGAGCCACTGGAGGATGGGACCTCAAAGGCCATCAAGGCCAACCCCTTGTTTTAGAGATGAGGAAAGTTCAGTGACTTGCTGAAGGTCATGGAAGCGGGCCTTGGGATCCAGGCCGTCTGACTCCAGAGTTCCGCATATGATCTCTAAGGTCCCTTTCCTGTCTGCATCCTGTAGTGTTTTGGCTTCCTAGTTGGAGATGAATATGAGGTTCAGAGCATGTTTTTGCCTTCCTAGTGTCCATAGGACCTGAGGATCTGGAGCCAGAAAGGACATTCCAAATAATCCAACCCATCTCCTTTATTTTATACATGAAGATGAGGTCCAAATTGGGGAGCAGGGATTTGCTGAAGCTCATGCAGGAGGTAATTAGCTGAGCTGAGATTCAAACCCAGGTCTTGTGATTCCACATTCGGTGCTTCCCCCGCCATCCTCCACTGCCATTCAGGTGTGGGATCCTCTGTCCTCTTCCTCCTGCTCTCCTCTCCCCATTCTCAGTTTGGGAAGGTTTTTATTTCTCCTTCTTAGTGTAAAGGAAGGTGAGTTATACCATATTTATTAGTCTTGTTTGTAAAAGTGGAGGCTCACTGAAAAATCTCTTCACTTACTTTGGATCAACTCATTTTTTTAAGCCACAGTGAACATTCTGCAGTTCAAGAGTCTGTTCATTAGCTCAGGGACCCCTTCAGTTACGCTTGTCTTGGCTGTTTTTATAGTGATTTGTGTAAATTAAGGAGCTCAGTCTGCAAAGTTAAAATGCCTTCTTTTTCACTAAGTTTACTGATGAAAATGGAAAGTATCTTCTCAGAGCTATTCCCCAATTGACAAATGGTCAAAGGACATGAGCAGTTAGTTTTCAGACAAAGAAATCAAAGCTATCTATAGTTTCATGAAAAAATACTCTAAATCACTAATGATTAGAGAAATGCAAATTAAAACAACTCTGAGTTACCTCACACCCATCAGATTGGCTAAGATGACAGAAAAGGAAAATGACAAAGGCTTGCCGGGGTGTAGAAAAGCAGGGACACTAATAGTTGTGAAGTGGTTTAATCATTCTGGAGAGCACTTTGGAACCATGCCCAAAGGGCTATAAAACTTTTACCTTTAACCTAGCAGTACCACTACTGAGTCTATATCCCAAAGAGATTAAAAAAAAAGGGAAAGGACCTATTTGTACAAAATATTTTCAGCAGCTCTTTTTGTGGTAGCGAAGAGTTGGAAATTGAGGGGATGTCCATCAGTTGGGAAATGGCTGAACAAGTTGTGGTATATAAACGTTATAGAATACTATTGTGTTACAAGAAGTGTTGAGAAGGATGGTTTTTAAAAGTCCTAGAAAGACTTATGTGAATTGGTATAAAGTGAAGTGAGCAGAAGCAGGAGACTCTTGTACACAGTAACAGCAATATTGCTAATGATGATCGGCTGTGAAGGACTTGGTTAATCTGATCAAGACAGAGCTAAGGCAGCTCCAAAGGATCCATGTTGAAACATGCCATTGACCTCCAGAGAGAGAACTGATATGCTCTGAGTGCTGATCGAAGCAGACTTTTTCACTTTCTTGGGTTGTGTATGTGTATGTGTGTGTGTGTTCTCTTGCAACATGGCAGAAATGGAAATATATTTTGCATGATGTCACGTGTATAATTGATATCACATTGCTTGCCTCCTTAAGGGGTGGGAGAGGGAAAAAGGAGAGAATTTGAAACTCAAAGTTAAAAAAAATGAATGTTAAGAAATTTTTAAAAATTTAATTGGGACATATTTAACAAAATAAGTTAAAATATATTTTTAAAAAACCCCTAGGGTTATCTTCATATGCTGATGAGACATCAGAGTAAGACTTTTGTGGATGATCTTACACACAGTTAGTACTTAATAAATGGTGGTTGAACTGAAAAAAAAAACCTTGGAAACAAGCAAACATCCTTCTCCACTGTAGACTGGAAGACGGGCCTTGTTCTTTGGCTATGTGGGCCTGTGCTGGTCCTGGAATCTGGAGTATTTGGAATGGTGTGCTATGGTAGTAAGAGCAGTGGTTATGAGTCAAAGGGCTTGGTTCAAATTCTTGCTCTGTCACTTGCTTCCTTTGAGACCTTGGGCAAATCAGTTCCTTTCTCCTTGCCTCAGTGGTCTCATTTGTAAAATTTGGGGGGTGGCCTGTTGAGTCTCCTGGTCAGTAAGTGCTGGGGAGGAAGGAGGGCATGGGATTGGAGTGGTGTCCTAAGGAATGGATAGTGCTGCACTAGGAAGAGGAGTAAGGCCTTCCAGGGAGGGGAAGTGGCAGGAGCAAAGATCTGGAGTTAAGAGAGATAGAAGAAGGTGTATTCCAGATACATGGAGGAGTGAACCTTTCTGCACCTGCACTAGAGGGCCCTATTATCGTCAGAGGGAGGAGAGGGGAATAGTCATCATGTGGCGAGGGTGCAGAAGACCATGAATGTCAGACTGAGGAGTTTAAACTTTATTCCATAGGCTTTGAGGCCATTGAAGGTGATCGGGCAGGGGAATCCCATCCACTTGGTATTTGAGGAAGATGAATCTGGCAGTGGTTGGTAGGATGGAGTAGAGTGGGGAGAGGGTGGCCTTAGGGAGACTTGGCAGACAGTTGTTAGAGTAGCCTGGGCATGAGGACTTGATAAGGTGGTGGCAGTCAGTACAGAATCCGAGACCTGGTGGTGTCAGGGAACTTAAAGGGGAGCTGATTCAGCCCTTTCATTTTGTAGTTCAGGAAGAGGGGAAAGGACCAATGAGGAAGAAAGATGTTGGAGGCAGTTAGGTGCTGCGGAGTGCTGGGTGGAGGCACAAAGACTTGAGTTCATATCTGACCCCACGCCAGCTGTGTGACCCTGGGCAAGTCACTCAAAGGCCTCAGTTTCCTCATCACTAAATAATACTAGTGGTGATGATGATGATGATGATGATGATGATGATGGCGGCGGCGGTGGCCTGGGAGCTATTAGGGGAAAAGGGCAGAATACGTTTCAAAAATGACTCTGGATCATTGTGCCTGGATGACTAATTGGTCAGTAAGTCATTATTAAAAGTACCCAACATGTGCTTGTTATGGTAGGTGCTCCAACAGATAGAAGGAAGGAGGTTTCATTTTATAGGAAGGGGCATGTGCACGTTTATACAAAATAAGATGTGTGTGTGTGTGTGTGTGCGTGTGTGTGTTGTGTGCGTGTGTATGTGTTCAAGTACTAGCGCAATGGGAATGAGGAAGATTCCCAAGTAGGATGTGGTTGAGCTGAATCTCGAAGGGAGTCTAGAGGCAGAGATGAGGAAGGCATGCATTCCAAACATGGAGGACAGTTGATGAGAAGGTGCAGAGAGGAGATGAAATTGTGAGGAAGAACAAGATTGCTTAGACCAAAGTGTGTGGGAAGGGGAGTAAAGTGTTGGAAAGTCAGGCTGGGATCAGCTTGTGAGTGCCTTTAAGTTCCAAAGAGAGGAATTTGTGTTTGATCTTCGAGGCAGTAGGGAGCCACTGAAGTCTGTTGAGCAAGGGAGCATCTGACCTGTCCTTTAGGAATATCCCCGGGCAGCTGTCTGAGAGCAGGGTGACGTCCTTGCAGAGGCGAGGTGGTGACTGGCTTCTCTGCCTCCCTGGTTTTGCACAGGCTGCGTGTTCCCCAAGACTGCACTCACTGCCCCCCGTCCCTCATAGGCTTTCAAGCTCCCTTCACAGCCCTGCTCAGCTGCCTCTTCCTACAGGCAGCCTTTCTTGGTCTTTCAAGTTGTGAAGATTTTCTCTCCCACTAGAAATGATTGTATATACTTTGCATCCACTTTTCTACATACACGTTGTAAGTAGAATGGAAGTGTGTTGAGAGTCCAAAGTATTTTGTGTGTGTATGGAGTGTGTGCATGTATATGTGTGAGTGTGTGTGCATGTGTATATGTGTGTATCTATGCATGTATGTGTGTGATGTGTGTGTGTGTGTGTGTGTGTGTGTGTGTCCCCAGTGCCTAGCATGGCACTTGGTTCAATAAATATTTGTTGTATTGAATTGGTTTGGCAGAAAGGCGTTGACATTCTTTCCCCAGTTAAGACTACATACGGAGATTTTCTCATGTTCCCCAGCAACTGACCAAATGCCTCAATCTTGACTGGATTTTCTGTAAAATAATACTGTAAAAATGTGGTAGAATGATTTAGCCAGCACAGCAAACCCGGGGGACACATGGTCTGAGGCATCTGTGAAAGTGTCCCAAGGCTCTCCTGTGCACACACAGGCCCTTGGAATAGTTTCCAGGCACACTAGGTACTTGTCAACAACAACAGATAAATTTGTATACGTAGAGAGAGGAGGGGGAAGGGAGAGGAGGATGTAAGAAGTGAGGGAGGGCCTGGAGCAGCAGGACTGCAGGAGGAACGTGATGCGAGCAGGCAAGGATCAGGGGGCCTTAGTGCTCCCATTGTGCTGGGGCTCTCTCCAGGGCCGCTTGGGGATCCTTTGCCTATAGCAGCTGGCGTGGTTTTCACCAGCACTGCAGGAGGATCATGCTGGGGAAGGGCCTCAGCCACGCCATCGTTTGGGGCCTTTGTTTTTCTCTCTGGAAAGTCAGGGGTGAGCGATTTGAGCCAAGTGAGCAAGAGCGTTTCCATGACTTATGGCGGGCCATTAACGGTTCTCTGTGGAGAGTCTGCCTCATATTCTTGATACTGAGAAGTAGAAATGTTTCGCTCTCAGAGGAGGCCTCCCCCTAATCACTTTAACAGCTGATAGAAGAAAAGTGCTTGAAAAACTTGGCCTTCTAGCCAAAGATTACAGGCAGTGGCGAGAAGGCGCCTCGTTCACTGAATGATGCAGCAAACGTGCCTTTTTTACCCCCAATATTTTCCTGAAATGATATTAATGCTTTTCTGAATCAGTGACTATAAAGCATAATTCTCAATATGGGAAGCCTATATTCTCACTGGATTTCCTTATAAAATCAGGGTGTGTCCTACACAAACATTTGTGTATCAGAGGGTGCATCTTTGCTGTGTCGATGGCAGATTGCTCCTCTGCACGCTTTCAGCATGTTGCTCTTACCCTTCAACTTCCCTCCTGAGCCATATCCTCATGGCTAGAGGCCAGGCAACGGAGCTTCATTTTTCTCCCTAAAATGCAGACATTGTATGTAGAAGAGAGGCAGAACGGTGTGGTGGCTAAAAGGCTGGCCCGCCTCAGGTCCAGGAATACCGGAGTTTGGTTCCTGCCTTTGCCTACTTCTACCTGTTGGGCCTTGGGCAAGCCACTTACCCTCTAAGTGTTCTAGGAAACACTCTAGGACTTTGTAAGTTTCAGTTGAGTGGCTGATCTGTATACCTCAAGGGAGTTTCCATGCTGGGAATTCACTATACTGATGAAATTAAAGGTCCAGATGCCACTCCAAGTTTATCTATCTGTCTATCCATCTGTTTATCCATCTCTCTATCCATCTGTCCACATAGCCACTCACCCATTAATCCATTTATACATTCATATATCTATCCATCCACCCACCCTTCCTTCCTTCCTTCCTTCCTTCCTTCCTTCCTTCCTTCCTTCCTTCCTTCCTTCCTTCCTTCCTTCCTTCCTTCCTTCCTTCCTTCCTTCCTTCCTTCCTTCCTTCCTTCCTTCCTTCCCTCCCATCCATCCATCTCATTTAACTGTCCATCTCTTTTTCTGTATATAGCAGTCCTTGACCTTTGGGACTGAGCAGAACAAGTCCAAGAACAGCTAGGTGGTTTAGTGGAGGAGTCATAGTGGAAACATCCTTGCTTTTGCTTAGGCATGCCTGGAGTCAGGAGGACTTGAGTTCAAACCCAGCCTCAGACCCTTCCTAGCTGTGTGACCCTGGGCAAGCCACTTCACCCTGTTTGCCTCAGTATCCTCATCTGTAAAATGAGCTGGAGAAGAAGTATCTTTGTCAAGAAAACCTCAGACGGGATCACAAAGAGCTGGATGTGGCTGCAAACGAATGAACAGTTTCCCTGCTTACCTTGGTTTTCACTTACCGAATCATTTTTTGGTAATTTTCTTATCCAGTCCAGTGCTAATTTTCTTAGATGTGGATGGGGGTCGTACACTCATATGTTTAGAGATGGAAAGGACCTTAGAGGCCATAGCATCCGTCATTTAAAAATATGCATGTACGTGTAAATGATGTAAAATATATTTTGTTTTGATCTTGAACACTAAAAAAGAGCATTTCCAAATACCCAGCAGATGGCATCTGAAACTGTAAATCTCTATTTCATGCCCCTTGGTTTTTTAAAAAGTATAATAAGTTTCACATGTGCCTTGTTGGTGCATCCTTCTGAACTTCCTTTTGTTCTTTTCTGTGCATTAAAAAAATGAGGCAATGACTTTTTTTTTTAATCAGTTTTGCTAATCCATCCTCTCCCCTCCATAACCTCTAGTTAAATAACTAGAAGAAGGGAAAAAACCCAAACCCAAACTTGGAAGAACTAGGTCGTACACAACAAATCCTATGGTGGCCATGAACACAAATTCGGGTCTTCCTCTGACTCTCTTATTGAAGACCCTTCTCTATGTGAGACTTAATTAACAAAAGCCCATTCCCTTGGATACTGACAGATTGGGCATCACATAGAAACTTAGGCAGTGAGAAGTCTGTGATGACTGACATTCCTTCCCATATCCTTCTGCCCTTCAACATAGATCCTCTAGAGACGTCTCCCTGTCCCCCATTTTACAGGTGAGGAAACTTAGACCCAGATAGAGAAAGTGATTTGCCCAGGATGACACAGCTAGTAAGCATCTGGAGTGAAGTGTCTGGATTTGAACTCAGGGCTCTCTGACTCTAAGTCCTTTGCTACATCCATGCGTTTTGAGTTAAGCCATTTGAGAGAGTATACACATAGTTGAAATCATAAATCTGTTTGTTGCTTACTAACTGTTTGACTTTGGACAAGTCTTTCTGGGTGTCAGTCTCCTAATCATTGTAATGAGGGGGTTGAACTGGAAAGTCCTCTGAGATCTGTTCCAGCTTTGGACCCATGAAACTCTCGTGAATACATCCAGCTTGATATTATAAATTTAATTGCATATGTAGAATAGTTGAAAGAAATTAACTTCATTGTTCATTTTGTCTACTTACTGTTGAATTTCAAAGGGGAATAGTGGCTTGTCAGTAAGTTAAACAGAAGAATCTGGAGAAGTTAGGCATCATTTGGTTTCTCATTCACTAGGGTTCTATGTGACGTCAAGGCTTTCAGCGTCCAAACTAATGGTCCTTGGGTGATTGAATCTCATGTACAGAGGAGGAGGGCCTTGCATAACAGCAGCTCAGACTGTCTGCCAGTTTTTGAAGGCAACATGTGCAAACACCTCATAACTTCTGCGTGTTTTCCTGGGAGGATTGTGTCATAGGTCGAAGGAGCAGGAATACGTCCATGTTACTTCAGCGCTCCCCTACTCCATTAGCTTCATAACTTCCCAGTTACATAATTCAATAACTGTATAAGCTCATAGCTTCCTATTGTGGGAGAAATGATGCAGTGTACAGAAATGCCATCCTTTATGTGGGAACCACCAAGGGTGGTGGTGTTTTTTTTTTAAGGCAGATTTTGTGCATTGATGAATCAACATTTATGAAGTATGTAGCAGTCGCTGTAGATACAAAGACAAGAGTGAAATGGTCCCCTGTCCTCAGTGAGGAAAGAGGCAATGGGAAATATACCATATATAAAAAGAATACCAGGTCATTTTTAAGGGAAGAGCCACTGGGATCTGGGGGGGGGTGTTAAGAATCCAAATGCCCCAACTAAATCCTTCCTTTGATGCCTCATTGTGCCATGGAGGTGCCTGATTCAGGGAAATGAAAACTCCAACAAGGACTACCCAGTGGGGAAGGCTCTCTCTAGCTTTGACCTTAGTGATGGACTCTGTCTAAGGACTGGCTAAGTGATGCTTGATGAGGACTTTTCATGAATTTGGCTGTGGGCTGATTAATGTTTTGGCCACAGCAACTTGTGAAGGCGTGGAAAGCGTTGTGATGCATGCCAATGGCAGGAGTGATGGAATGAGACACTTGGAATAGTGAAAAAGAATTTAAAGCCCAATTCTCTTGTATATTGGTGCATCCATGGATCTCTCTGGTATTTTGGAGCCTCTAACTCAAAATACTGTAGGATCATGGGATCATAGTTGTGGAGCAGGAAGGGCTCTTAGAGACCATTTAGTCCTTCCCTTTGATTTTCTAGATGAGAAAACTCAGACCCAAAGAGGTTAATTAACTTGGTGGCACTTGGCCATTAAGTGGCAGCTCTAGGATCTGAATCCTCAGATTCTAGACTTGGTGATTTTTCCTTTCCTTGTTTATGAGCCTTCAATACAGGATTACTCTGATGTCCCTTTGTGGTGGAGAGATGGCCTAATTCTCCCATTGGCCATCCCAGCAGTTGGTCGGATCTCCCAAACTGGAACGACTTTGCATGAGCCCCCCCTGATAGTGGGCCAAGCGAGGAGGAGGGCCTCTTCTCTGGAAAGTTGGCTACCCTGTTATTTCCCCAGATATAGAAGCTGAAGAAAGTCATCCACCAAAACATAAAAGATTGTGGTCTTTGGTGGTATAAGATGAGCCCACATAAGTGAAACCACTCATTATGGGCCTTAGAGGTAGAAAATGCCTGATCACCCAGCACAACCCTTTCATTTCACAAAGGAAGAAACTGAAGCCATGAGATATGAAATGATTTAGCCACGGTCACATGGCCCTCTTAGATTGTGCTCGTGTTGATCCCCCCACCCCATCCCCATATGCCTCTAGTCCTCTGGCTGTAGAGTGAGATACCAGGGGGCCCTGTCATCTCCCTTTTATCCTCAGGTGCTGGTGTAGAAGGGATCTTAAAGGCGGCTAGTTCAGTCCTCTTTTTTTACACCCAGAAGAAGTTGAGTAACTTGGTCGTGTCCATGTAGAGAGTAAGTGGTGGAGTTGGGATTTGGACCCAATCCTCCAACTCCAATTCTGACACATTTTCCATTGTATCAGCAGATAAAAATGAGGGTGACAAGCTCCTGTCCTGAGATCAGAGCTCCCCTCCCTGTTTTTACTTAGTGGTACTTCAGCTTTATCTAGTAACAATAAGTTTTTGTTAATTCGCTTGAATTAAAATGAAAGTTCATTAGTCTATCTAAATCCTGCCTACACACAACCTTTTAAAATTGTCTTCATAGGAACACACTTAGGCAAATCTCTTATTTTTAAATTTTAATTTAATTTTAAAAATCAGCAAGCATTTATTTTCTCTCCCTCCTACCCTCTCCCACGTTGAACAACTAATAAAGAAAAATAAACCTCTCATAACAAGCATACATAGTCAAGCAAAGTCAATTTGCTCATTGCCTATATCCACCAGTGTATGGCCCATTTTGCATTTAAATCCATCACCTTTGGCAGGAGAGGAATGGAAGGTTTATCTTTGGTCCTCCAAGTATGGTTTACCATTTCATTGAACTGAACTCTAAAGTATTTCAAAATTGTTTTTATTTATAATGTATACACGTTTTTTGAATTACTTTTTTGAATACTTTTGAATGGCACATTACCTCATTCTGTCCTTCCAACATCCATTTGAGGTGGGTAGACAAGTATCATCACTCCTGTTTTCCAGTTGAGTAAACTGAGGCCTGAAGAAACTTACATTCACACCAGTAGTTAGTGGCAGGGACAGGACTGTTCTCCAGGTGCTTTGAACTGACTTCTAGAACAGGTTTCTGTTGTTTTTGTTTTAATTTTTAATTTTTATTATTATTTTTTAATTTTTAGGCAATTGGGGTTAAGTGACTTGCCCAGGGACACACAGCTAGTAAATGTCAAGTGTTTGGTCTGAGGCCGGATTTAAACTTAGGTCCTCCTGACTTCAAGGCCGGTGCTCTATCCACTGCCCACTTAGCTGCCCCTGTTGTTTTTGTTTTTGTTCTTGATGGTGAAAACAGGAGGCAGCTCAAGTCACTGTGTTCCCAAATCCATTCTGTTTATGCAAATTCCATATGGAAAAACCCCAAAACGGGTCCAAGCCATTGACTGGCCTCCTTTCCCATCTTAATGACTGGACTCTCTGTGATAACTTGGTCACTTAAAAAAATGCAGTGTTCGATGGGTAATGTTTGTTATTTTCTCCAAATACAAAGAATGGGTTTCTCCCAGGGGCCATTGATCTTTCAGCTGCAATTATGAAGAAAGGAGGAGTGTGCAGGGATGGGTTTGGGAATGACTTATAAGGACAGGGAGGGGTGGAGTATGACTTAGACATTTTGGGCAAGGGAGCTGTCTGTAAAAGATCATTGGCATTCTAATTGTGCTGTGCTCACTATTAATGCACTTAGGTTGTATCTGTAAGAGGAACAGTGATATAATGAATAGTGTCTGGACTTGGAGGCAGGAAGACTTGGGTTTGAATTCTGCTCAAATACTTGCTGTGTGATTCTGGAGCAGGTGCAACCTCTCTCAGAGTCTGTTTCCTCATCTGTGAAATGAGGATAATGATAGCCTTTACCTTGTAGGGCTGTTGGGAGGATCAAATGAGATAATGTATGTAAAGTACTTTGCAATTCTAAAAGTGCTAGATAAATGCTGGTAATTAGATAATGCGTATTTTTAATTTGCTTCTCTATGTACCTTTTCTCTTTAGTGGAATGTAAGCCTCTTGAGGGCAAGAGTTCTTTTGCTTTTGCCTTTGTATCCCCAGTATCTACTATAGTACCCTGCACATAGTAGGAACTTAATAAATGCTTATATTAAGTATGTACTTGGAATGCACGCGTGCCCTTCCCACTTAGAATAGTGCCTGGAAGATTGTTGTGCTGTCTTTTCAGTCATGTCTGACTCCTCCTGACCCTATTTGGAGATTTCTTGGCAAAGATACTAGAGTGGTTTTGCTATTTCCTACCCTAGCTCATTTTATGGATGAGGAAATTGAAGCAAACAGGGTGAAGTGAGTTGCCCAGGGTCACACAGCTAGTAAGTGCCTGAGGTCAGATCAGAATTCAGAAAGATGAGTCTTCCTGACTCCAGACCTGGCATTCTCTTCACTGGAGCACTCTCCCCCATTCTACTTTGGATGACTCTAGTAGTTAGGAAATGGGCCACCCATGAAGTAGATTATAGCACACCCAATTTAACCTTTTAAGACTTGTGTGAACTGATACAGGATGGAATAAGAATCAGGAAAACAAAGTGAAGGGTGTCAAGGGAAAGAACAGTAAAAGTGAAACTGAATATTGCCTGCCTCTACTGACTAACATTGGCCCTGGCAAAGAGAGGAGAGGACGCTGTGATCTCTTGCCTTTCTTTGCAGATGGGAGGCCTGTGTCTGGGGAGTGTTGCGTCATCATCACGTGCTTGTCACTAACAGTCTCATGGTGCTTTAAGATCGGCAGATTGATCTGTGCATTTTCTCTCCTTTGATTCTTACCACCACCTTGTGAGGAAGGGGCTTATTATCCCCATTTTAGAAGGAAAAAAAAACTGAGGCTGGGAGAGCTTCAGTGACTCATCCAGGGTCACACAACCAGTTCCAGGATTCTGTCCTATGTGCCATCAGACGCTGTAGATGGTTTTTTGCTAAACTCTTCTCTTTACAATATTTTTAATTAACAAGAGCTTGCTCAGTTATAGTGGGAAGGAGGTATGTTCAGAAATGAATATGATGTTAAAACAAATGACATCATAGGTGGTAGATTCATTCATTTATTTATTTTTTGATCTATAGCAATCTGTAAGGATCATACACTAAGGTGTGGAGTGGGCAGCAATCTACACCTATGGATGGAGTACTCACCTCAAGGAAAGCCTGTACCCTGGAATTACTGGAATGAGCATCTGTTCTTTTGCTGTTAGCATTCCTCCCCTCTCTCTGAGGGATAAGGATGGATGTGGATAGACCTTCAGAATGATTTGTGCTTCTCCAGATTGAGGCACAAACATGGGAGAAGACAGAAAAAGCCAACTTTTTTTTCCCCTCATACACGCCTTAGAATTGAGCAAATGGGTTTAATCTTCACTGGGGCACATAGGCATTCTGGCTCCCACTCCCATCTCTGGGAAAGCTCTCCTGCTGGGGGCTAGGGAAGAATGAGGAGAACTTGCACCCACAGCCAGGACTGGGTCTAATTACTCATCTGCTGGGTCTGCCTTTAATTTTTCAATTGCATCTTACTAATTCTGTCACTGGCCTGAAGAATGTTGGGTCCTTGGGTCCATCTGGGTGCCCATTCACAATGAGATTTTCTGGGTCTGTTATATTGGGGGGGGGAACCCTACCCCTCCTGGAAAAGCTTGACAATGTTTTCTGGTCAGTGAGGTTTTTGGTCTACTCTGGTTGTGACCATGAACTTGAGATTCCTGAAATACTTTCAAAGTTGAATTTATTTTTCTTTTAAACATTTCTATGTTTCCAAGTGTGTACATGAGCTAGATTAATGAGATCAATATATTTCTTCTGCTTACTGTAGATATAAACACATTACTACAAGACCATTGATTTAGAGTGGAAGTGACCTTAGCATTCATCTCTGTTCTCTGAGTGGGTCCTGTGGGGTGCTTTCCTCCCATTGCCCCACCCCTAGCTGCTACTGCCTTCTTTCTAAGGCTACTAGCTTTCATCTCTTCTGTATATATCTTATATGTAATTATATACATATGCATACATTTGGGTGTAAATATACACATGTATATGCACATATATTTGTTCAATTGTTCAGTGTTGTTTGACTCTTTGTGACTCCATGGACCATAGTACCCCAAAACATAAGCATACATATACATATGAAATATTAGCTGTCCGTCTATCAATCTATCTGTCTAGTTGCCACCATGAGAATGTAACCTCCCTCCCCTTCCTCCCTCCCTTCCTTCCTCTCTTCCTCCCTTCCTCCCCCTCCCTTCCTCTTTCCCTACCTCCCTTCCCTCCTTCCTTCCTCTTTTCCTACCTCCCTTCCTACCTCCCTTCCTCCCTTCCTTCCTCCCTTCCTCCCTTCCTTCCTTCCTCCTTCCCTTCCTCCCTTCCTCCTTCCCTTCCTCCCTTCCTCCCTCCCTTCCTCTCTTCCTCCCCCCTGCCTTCCTCTTTCCCTACTTCCCTTCCTCTTTCCCTACTTCCCTTCCTCTTTCCCTACCTCCCTTCCCTCCTCCCTCCCTCCCTCCCTCCTCCCTCCCTCCCTCCCTTCCTTCCTTCCTTCCTTCCGTCCTTCCTTCCTTCCTTCCTTCCTTCCTTCCTTCCTTCCTTCCTTCCTTCCTTCCTTCCTTCGTTCCTTCCTTCCCCAGTAATGGAGCTGGAATTTGAACCTTGTTCTTCTGCTCTTTGGTAAGAATTTGACAGCCTTAATTAACAGTATTTACTTAATACTGAAATGGATTGGAAGTATCACATCAGTAGAGTTTTCAAGATGTGGCTCTTGTTCCAAGACTTTCGGGAAGTCCTTGATAACTGCCATCTAAAGGAAGCTGGTCTTCTAAATCCATGTTTGGAGGGAATTTGAATTACCCTGCTATACCAAGAGCAGATGATTCATAAGTGAATTAAAATTATATATTTTGATTCTAAACTTGGTCCTGTCAGTAAAAAATTGAAATTTAAATGAAAGTCTTACACAAAGCCATAAATTTGAAGTCTTTATTTCTAGATTTTAAATATACATTAACAAAATAATTGCAAAAATATAATTTGCTTATTTGTCTCCTTATTAGCTCTTTTTTGGGTATTTTTTTCTTCAAAAATTCTCTTGGGATTTTTGTATGTACCAAAAAATGTTGCTGTGTGAAAGGCAGTGTAGCATTGTGGGTAGAGCACTGGAATTGAACCCAGAGAATCTTAGTTCAAATCCTGTCTCTACCGTTTACCCACTATGACCGTGAGCAAACCACTTAACCTCTCTGGACCTCAGTTTCCAAATCTGCAAAATAAGGGGCTTGTCCTCAATGGTCTCTGAGATCCCTTTCCCCCAGTGTGAGATCTCTGACTTGATGATCCAAGTCCACTTAACTTCCAAGAATTCTATAAGGTGGCTGGGAATCTGTGTTGGGCAGAATTCCCCCATGGAAAAAATCAGAGAGCCTTGAAACACTGATGCAGTTTTTCCTGCTGTTCTCATTATTTTAACATATTCATGATGCATACATTGTTTTTCTGATCTGGTCTTCTCTCAGCATCTTTTCTTATATATCTTCCCACATTTCTTCTTATTCTTCATGTTTGTCATTTTTAATATTTACTTTCCATAATTTTTCCATTTCTCAATGATAGGACAGATTGGGTATTTCTATTAATTTTTTTATATTTGAACCTGTGAAATTTTTCTTGGTATGGGTAATTCTTTTTCCTCTCACTTCAGACAACATCCTTAGGTTATAATCCTTGTAGTAAGACCATTACTCAAAGTGTCCTCAGAATGTTTATTGCTCTCATTTCAGGACACCATCTTGCTTTCCACAAACACTGTGCCAATCACCAGCTCTGCCCCTTGTAGAATAGCATACCTGTTTCTCCACAGTCTGCTGACTGTGAATTTGATCATTTTTTCCTCTTTGCCAATTTATTTGGGGCTAAGGTGGTGCCCCGGCCTTGCCTCAATTTGTGTTTCTCTGCCACTAGAGAGTTTGAACGTTATTGCCTATTGTTACTGACATTTTATGCCCAACTGGAAATATATGTAAAGGTTTAGACTTGGGTTAAAAAACCCAATGTAATATAAGATGCAAGTAGGCATGCCTCAAGCTCAGTTCATCTGAAAAAGATCTCCAGGTTTCAGTGGACCTCAAGAGAAATACCAGCTATCACTGGGGATGCAGCCCAGAAAGTGGATGCTGCATTGGCTGCTGTAACAGACACAGTGTCCAGCACTGTCCAGGGGAGTAGGTAATCTGTTGGACTGTTATCTGGTAAGGGATTTAACATCTTAACATTATACCTTCCTATGTTTTTCTGTCAATTTGATTTTGAAAAGTCAACTTAAAACTAGTCTTAATCAGGTAGGAATACACACACACACACACACACACACACACACACACACACACACACTATTACTGCAAAGTGGAATGGAAATTATGATTTATAATCCACCAGTATCTAAGCATTTATAAAGGGCCTACTATGCACCAGAGACTGCTAAGCATTTTATAAATGTTGTCTCATTTTATCTTGATAACACCCCTGTAAGTGCTATTATTATTCTTCCTTTTTTGGAGTTGAGGAAACAGGCAAACAAAGGTTATGTGACTTGCCTAGGGTGACACAGATGGTGTCTGTGGTCAGATTTGAACTCCTGACCTCAGGCCCTGCCCTCTCTGCTCACTGAGCCACTGAGCTGTGATTGTATGAAGGGTGATTTGGTCTGGGAAGTTACAAGGATGGTTAGTGGAGTCATGAGTAGTTTGATTGACAGTCCTTTCTGGGAATGGGACTGTTAACTTTGTGGTTTCCAGAAATCCTTTAATTCTGGGGCAGCTAGGTGGTGCAGTGGATAGAGCACTGGCCCTGGACTCAGGAGGACCTGAGTTCACATCTGGCCTCAGACACATAACACTAACCAGCTGTGTGACCCTGGGCAAGTCACTTAACCCCATTGCCTAGCCAAAAAACAAACAAACAAAACCCCACAGAAATCCTTTAATTCTACAATTCTGCCTACATTTTGCCTCGTATTGATTTTGTATGTAATTATTTATGTGTACATGTTATTTCCACAGTAGAATATAAGCTTCTGAAGGACACAGGGATTGTTCGGTTTTTGTCTTTGTAGTTCTAGCAGTGGAAACAGGCACTTTGGGAGTGTTCGTCAGTCGATTAATTGATGGGGCGAGGATTTGGTACTCAGATCATTGTGTCTAGGCGTGTTCATTCATTCATTCATTCATTCGTTCATTTATTTATTTATTTATGACAAAACTTATTTTTATTTTGACATCTGAATAAATGTTGACTCCTCAGGACACGGCCTTTGGCATCTTTTCCAACTTATTCATCAGCCAGCTTGTTGCACTGTGCCTTTCTCAGAAATATAGATGCCATCCAAAAATTTTCTGATATTCTTGTTTTTGACTGTGCTGGCCTGTTGAATCAGGGCAGCTGAGTCTGATACAAGTTCAATATAATTTCCTTCAAGAATTGACTCATCTTTTTGGGCTTGAGAAACGGCACAAGCAACACCTGGTCTCATGCGCACTCTTTGGATATATTTTTCACCCCCAAAATTTGATTTCAACAAGTGAGCCGTTCTCTTGAATACCAACATGGATGGGGAAGTGGGCATACACAGACCTCATTTTGTAATGAAATCCCAGGGTAACGCCTTTGATCATGGTTTGTACGTGACTACAGATTGTGCGTACGGTTGCAAGTTCTTTTCGATTTCCTCACCACTTGTCTACCCCGAGCCTTTTTTTCTTCTTCCCAAGGAGACTGAGCTCAACATTGATATGGTTGAAATCCCTGTGGAGGATTCCTCTGGGCCCCTTCACAGTAACTGTCCGACCCTTAAGAGAGATGTCAGCATTTTCTGGGATGTCAAAGGTCTGGTAGCTTAGAATGGTTCTTCATTCTGGTTGTGAAAGCCCTCTAGGCATGTTTAAAGGGAAGGATGTAGGCTTAGCTGATGTATCTGTTTGTCTATCTATTAATATATAGACATATTTAGATAGAGAAAATACATATATGTGCACACACATACGTGTGTGTACACAATACATACATGTATGTGTATATTTTAACCTAAGAAATAAAGCAAGGATGCAGCACCTGAGAAAACTTGGATAAAACCAAAACCATAATGGCTTTATCTTTTTCTTACTCTTCTGAGTGCTGTGTGTGTGTTTGTGTGTGTGTGTATGTGTGTGTGTGTGTGTGTGTGTGTTTCAGTTTCCATGGTGACCTGGTAGGTGGCAGACTTCCCCAGGTTGGTATGTACCACTGTCAGAAGCCTGTCATGGAAGGAAATTTGAGGTTCTTGGTGAAGGGAAGCCATGACTTCTTTTTCTTTGCTTGCCAAAGACTTATTTATTTATTTTAAGAGAAAAACTATTCCACCTTGGTTCCCAAGGTATAAGACATAAGCTTGACTTTATGGCTGAGCAGGAAGGCTTTAAGACTGGAGTCTGCATGATTTTTCATCCTCCATCCCCATGGCAACAGGGCTGTCAGTACAGGTCTTTCAGAGTCTTCTCTGCTTTGAGTTGAGAGTGAGGCAGACATTCCTTTGCCGACCTCCTCAGATTGAGATTGACTTGCTCTTCCCAAGACCATTGGAGGAAGATTCAGCCCATAGAAGATGGCCCTTAGGCTAGTCTGGTGGTGCTATCCCCCTCCCCCTAGTGTTAACACAAACAGAACTCGTTAAAATTTGACAATAATTTATTGTTGAAATGGCAGCCTCCATGTTTCAGATAGAAGAGCAGTAGATTTGGAGTCAAAGAACCTGGGTTCAAATCCCAGCTCTTATTATGACCATACCTACTTTGAGTAAGTCACTTAGCCTCATTAGGTGCAAATTATATATAAAATAAAAGGGTTGAATAAGATGACCTTCATGGTCACCTTCAAGTTCTGACCTGTATTTATATAGTACTATATATTTCTAAGATAAATATATAAAACATCTATAATTTTTCCCAGTATGGATAAGTCCAGGTGCAGGGTCTCCCTCCATCAACATTCATTGAGTCACAGGGAGAGAGTTTGTTAATTAAAAAAATAATAAAAGAAAATTTAAAAAAAACCCAAAAGTCTACAAGTTTACAATTTCAGCAGCAATAAACGAGAGTATACTTTTGTCCACAAAATGACCAAAATGTTTAATCAACGAACATTGTTGAGTGCTTACTAAGAAAGTAAAAAACATGGTCCCTGCCCTGACAGAGTTCACATTCTAATAGGAGAGACAACATGTAAATAATTATGTAGATACAAGATACGTGGACGGTAACCTCAAAAGGAGGCAATTAGGTGGTGCAGTGGATGGAGCATTGGGCTTGGAAGTAGGAAGACTCTTCTTGAGTTAAAAATCTGGCCTCAGACACTTATTGGCCGTGTGACCTGGACAAGCAACTTAATCCTGTTTGCCTCAGTTTCCTCATCTGTAAAAAGAGCTGGAGAAAGAAATGGCAAACACTCCAGTATTCTTGCCAAGAAAATCCTAAATGGGGTCACGGAGACTTGGACACAAACCATTGAACTGCAGAAGGAAGGCACTAGTAATGGATGGGAGGGGGAGGTAGGACAATCTTCTTCAGAAGGAGGGATTTGAGGTGAGTCTTGAAGAAAGCTAGTGAAGTAACTCAGAACATAACCCTTCTCTGACTCAGTAAATATGTCCTAGGGTGTTCTAGGTTCAGAAGGGATAAGACAGAGGTGAAGTGACTTGCCCAGAGTCACATAGCTATGAGGTGTCTGAGGACAGATTTGAACTCAGATCTTTCTGACTCGCAAGTCTAATGCTTTATCCACTGGTATTCCCTAGTGAGTAGGTTTCTACTTTGTAGGGACAATTTTTTAAAAGTAGAAGAATAGATACTTTTAAGCTTAGGAGATAAGTCTTACTCCTTCAAGTACTCATCTTCTTCTGTGGTTAAACTGAATGCTGTACACCCTGATGATTCTGTTCCCTATAAATGTTTATTCTCCTCTCCATCCAAGAAAGAGTTTGTGTAAATTTTAGGGCATCACTTGAAGAAAACATGCAGCCTTTTCACCAACCTGGTGCCACAGATTTAGGGTCACAGATTTTGAGCAGGAAGTGGCCTCAGAGGCTATCGAGTACAAACCCTTCATTTTAGAAAAGAAAAAACAAACCCTGAGGTCTAGAGAGGTTGTGACTTGCTCAGGGTCACACGTAGTAATTAAGACTCAGGTCTGAACTCCTGCCCTCTGACTCCCTCCACAGGGCAACGCTGCCAGACTCCTGTGTCTGTGAGTGGCTGCTGTTTCAGTGGGCGGGTCTTCCCTCCAGAGAGGCTGTCCCTCTTCACTGACTAATGAGGAATGATCTGGGCTTTCTTCATCATCGCCTCTAGAGATTCCACAGGATGGTTTTCTGGACAATGAGTTATTTTTCTCATTTTAGCTGTTAATTAAATGTTCTGTTTCATAAAGCAAGATGTTCTGGCAGGGGGATGGGAGGAAGGCATCTTAATTTCCCAAAGCATCCTGCTTGCATTTTGATTTTTTTCTCTGGTAAAAGTGCCTCCATTTGCATGACACAAAAGACACTGAAAACCCAGATTTCCCCGGGGAGTTTCTGAGTCTGACTAAACCATGGAATTTCAATAGCAAATTGTTTCTCTGGTTGATGTAATAAAGGGTTTTAGTTTTTAAAATAGTTTCCAATTATTTTCTGTGCTTGCTTCTCATTAAAATAAACATAACTCTCCACTCAACAATGGAGTTTAAAAAATATTTCATAAATGTTTTTATTCTCAAAAATGTCAGTAGCTTAACAAGCATTTATTAAACACCTACTATGTGCCAGGCACTGTACTAAAAACTGGAGATACAAAGGAAGACAAAAAAACCGATCCTTGCCCTCTAACAGAGGATACGACATGGCCATAGAGAAACACAATGTATACTGAATAGGTAGAAGAGGATCTCAAAGGGGCAGGCACTAACAGCTGGGAAAGTCTGGAGAGTGAGTAGAGCCCAGAGAAGGAGGAAGACTTGGCTGGCCTAGGCTCTTTATTTAAAATGGAGGTCTGGGAAGAAACAACCAGTCAGAGGAAAGGGCCAGAGGGCTAGCACATGCTTCCAGGGCAGGAAGTCTAGAGGTGCAGGGAACTTAATTCCCCAGGGTGAGGAGAGAATTGATTCTCTGTATTAAATAATGCAGAGACTTATTTTCTTTGACTGTGACACTTTTAAAAGTTTGCCACTGACTTTTCATTATGAATTATATAAAAATTTAGCCCTAGAACATGTATTTCTTTTTTTTCAAATAAATTTTTATTGATCTTTTGTTTTTTACATTGGTTAAATTGCCCTATCTCTCCCTTTCAACCATCCCAGAGAGCCATCTCATGTAAAAAAGAATGCTTGTGAAAAAAAAATCAGCAAAACTGGGGTGAATGTGCATGTTTACGTAATTTTCTGTGGAATATTCCATGTTCCCCATTTTCCACAGTCTTCTGGTTTTGGTGGGTCTCATGAATGAATGCAGGCTGGAGAGATCTGGGCTGGAGGGATTTGGGGGTGGAAGGATCTGGGTTCAAGGGGTCCAGAGGGGCTGGTGGGATATGATATTGTATTTCCTAGGTTTGTTTTGTTTGTTTGTTTTTGGTTCTGGGTTTTTGGTTTCCACAGGGTACAGTTTTTCACTCTCCAAACATGTCTCCTCTCTCTGAGCTCTTGAACACCATGTGGACACCGTGGGTCTTATCCTTAGTAAGTGATACCTGTAGCCATTCATTTAACAAACATTTGTGAGGCTGTTTCTCTGTGTGAGGCACAGTGGGAAGTATTGGATAACGAAGCCCAAAGTCGCATCCTCTAGAATCTCGTGATCTCCTGGATGTCATTGATTCAGTTCTCGGTACCTTCATAGACTCTCACGTTGCTGTCTTCTGAGTTTGTGACCTGCATATGATCATAGACTCTCCATGAAACTGATGAAACTTAATGAAATCGCTGGATTCTGTGCAGTGGTCAAATTGAGTTGCTCTTTCAACAAATATGTAAGATCCACATGGCCCAGGAATTATCTTTAAAGGGGTTCTTACAAAATCTTTATGTAACATTACCGTCTGTTTAACGGACATTGTTCTAGTTTCTGTCCTCTTCAGACTGATTCATCTCTGCTCTTGAGAAGCTGGCAGTGGGCACTGTGCCAAAAAGACAAGTTGTCTTCTAAGAGTTGGCTCTCAAATGTCTGATACAATAATACTTCAAAAGTCTCAACTGGTAGATCAGGCGAATGCCTTCATAGGTATAATGGTTTCTCCATCCTAGAGATTTTCACCTGAAGGCTTGATGACTTCTGGGGGTGGGGGATCCTTGGGCAGGTAGTTTGGACTTACTGGCCTCCCAGGGTTCTTCCTCCTCCAAGTCTGATTCTGTGTTTTTTTTTTTCCCCTCCTTGGTGTTGAACACCTACCTTCCAAGATTGATGTAAGGATCAAATAAGATAACATGTAAAATGTCTGGCAAATCTTAACACAGCTTACAAATGTTAGTTGTTATTACTATTATCATTATTGTCTAGTTCAAATTATCTGTCATTATGAATAAAATATAAGGACACCTAGGTGGCTCAGTGGATGGAGTATCCAGCCTGGAGTCAAGAAGCCCCAAGTTCAAATGTGGCCTCAGACCTTCACTAGCTATATGACCCTGGGCAAATCCCTCAACCCTCTTTGCCTTGGTTTCTTCATCTGTAAATGAGCTGGAGAAGGCAATGGCAAACCACTCCAGTATCTTTGCCAAGAAAACCCCAAATGTGGTCACAGAGAGTCAGACACGACTAAAACAACTGAAGAAGAAAATGAATAAAATAGTACTCGCTGTGAGTTGATTTAATTACAGCTCCAAATACCTTCATTTATTTATTCAGCCATCACTCTGAATGGATTACCATTCACTTATTAATTATTATACAGATTTATCAGCATTCACTTATTTCTTTGTTTTTCTGTCTCTCCGTGCAGTCTGCCCCTGTGATTTTGCCAGTGTAGAGAGATTCCCAATGAGGAAAATCTCTCTGCCATTGCAGATCATTAACCGTTCTGAAACTTGCCTTGGAGAGTTGCCTGGAACGTTGCCAGGTAAAAGAGCTTGCCCAGGGTTCAGCAATCAGTCTGTAGTAGTGGGGAGCCTTGGGCCCAGGCCTTATGAGTGGCAGGCTGGCCTCTGGCCGTCATACCACACACTACCTCTCCCTGGAGACTATTAAAGTGATACCTATGAAACAAGCCTCTGACAGTTCAAGCAGATATCGATTAAGTCTAGCACTTGAAAAACACATTTTGTTTCCGAGTTCCCTGAGGATTAGTGTCTTTGTTTTCCCTATGCCTAGTACAGTGCCTGGTACAAGGCAGACTTTTAATAAATGTACACAGAATTGAATGACCTTCCCTGTAATCTTTTGTAGCCAGGACAGGTGTTAGTGCTAATTTTTGCTGCTTGTTGGCACACATCTTATTGGCATCATTTGGCAGCTGGACAGGAGAGAGGTAATTTGTTCCATGGTAGGCTGTGACAGTTTTCATTAGAAGCCTTCTGTGTAGTTAAAAGCCTCTCAGGATTTTATAAGGCGAGTGGAAGAGATGTGAACAATGAGCAGCCCATTTCTTCCTGAAGGATTTTGTTCCCCAGCAGATATGTTTTTTGGGCATCGTTTGCAGATCAGACCACTGGGCTGAACTGAATGAAATGAAATTTAGTAAGGCTTACATCAGTGTCACAAGTACATAGAGGGGTAAGCATGGTCAAAGAGCAGTTTGTCTAAAAACTAGTAAAAACGCTGGAGGGAAAACAATTTGGAATTCTGTGGAAAAAGAACTAAAATGTCTGCATGTCTTGACCCAGGGTTCCAGACTGCAGGCCTTTCCTGCAAGGAGGTCAAGGCAAGAAAAGTCCCCTATAGATGGAGTCATTCATGGAAACACAGCAAAGAATTGGAAACAGAGGGAGTGCCCATCCAGTGGGGTGTGGCCAGATCTGTTGTGGTACATGCAGAGAACAATGAATATGATGAATTTGGGGAAACTTAGGGATACCTTAATGAACTAAGATGCTTCCCAGCATAAAACTTCCTACTGTAATTTTTTTTTTAAGGAAAAAGAAAGCCTAGGTTTGGGGGAAGGAAGAACAAAGCTGAAGAATAAATTCTTGACCTATAGCATCCATTAAATCATTTTGGAATGGAAGATTTACACCCTCAAATCCATAATTCTGGAAGTTCTGCATGACTTCAATTGTCAAGGAGATGTTCTTAACCCAAGAGGAACTGAAAGGACTTAGCTCTGGGCATTGGTGGCCAAATGTTTCCTTACCCTGGTGAAGGTTTCTATCACCAGGCCCTGGAAGAATTCAGGAAACATCCTTTTTGAGTTGATGCTGCTAAAAGATTCTGTTAGAGAATGCCTCCAGTACAGAAACATGTACTGTCAACATCTCTGAAATTGAAATCCATAAATGACAGGAATTGGTAGGCAGGACAGTGTATTCCAGCTTCACCTTGTGTACTTTGGGTGTTCAGATATCTAAAGAGAAGGTTTTGCTTCCTACCTCTCAAGTCCATTTGGCATTTACACAGGGCCTTCACAAAGATCTCACTCACCTAGTGCTCATTATAGCAGGGAGATGTCCCTGGATTCTCCAAGGATGCACATGGTCCAGTGGGTCCTACCAAAGAGGAGAAGCTTTGAGTTTTGACTGGACTATCAATCACTAAGCATTTATTAAGCACCTACTCTTTACCAAGAAATATTCTAGGCATTGAGGACAAAACCCAACCTATTAATCAGTGAAATATTTATTAAATACCTACTGTTTTCCAGTCAATGTGCTAGAACCTGGAGATATGAATCAGTTAGCCAAGAATGCACATATGAGATACCTCCTATATTCTAGGCACTGGGGTTGAAGGATGAAAATTAAATTGTACCTGCTCTCAAAGAGCTTACATTCTACCAAGGAAGGGGCACAACATGTACACAGGTAATACAAGATAATTTGAGGAAGGAGAGAAGACAAAGAAGTGGAGGGATCAGGGAAGACTTCGTGGAGGGGGCAGCCTCTGAGCTGAGGCTTCAAGAAAGTTTAAGATTCTGAGAAGCAGAGGCATGGAGAGGAAGGTACATTCTAGGAATGACAGACAAAATGGGTCAAGGTATGACACCTGGAGATGGGGTACTTAGTCTGGAAGAGAAGCTAGTGATCAGCTGGGCCAGAATATAGAGCTGGTAAATGGACCAATAAAGGTGAGTTGGGCCAGCCCCTCCTGGAGGTTGTGGGGAAGGTCAGAAGATCAGAGATTTTGAACTGGAGGGACCTTAGATGCCATGGAGTCCAGCCCCCTTAGCTTGTAGGAAACTGAGGCCCAGAGAGGTTGAGGGAATTGTCTATTGGAGAAGAGTTTGTAAGTATCTGAAGGAAGATTTTCAGCCAGATTTCCCCCAGACGTGGTATCGAGGCTGGGGCTCTCTCCACTACAACTTGATGACTTTCCAAGTCAGTGGTGACAGTCACAGCTATGTAAATTAGTGCTGGAAAATAATCATGATGGTAATGAAAACAGCTGACACACGGAGGGATTTAAGGGTGGTGGAATGCTTTAATTAAGGTGCATCATCCTTTGGGGCCTCACAACCTGGACGCACCTTCCACAGGTGATATTACTCCCATTTCCTGGATAAAGAAACTGAAGGAAACTTTGACTTGAAAATAGACTATAAGCTCCTTAAAAGCAGGGTCAGTTTCATTTTGGTCTTTGTCTCTCCCCCTCCCCTCAACCTGTCTGGCCTAGCAGAGAGCCTGGAACAATAGCAGGCACTTAATCCCTGCTTTTTGAGTGGGATTGAATTGTTCACAATCACAGGCCTCTTAAACTTTATTGACAGGATTCAAACCCAGGTCTTGCCTGACTTCCTGCTCTAACTTCTTTTCTCTCTGACCGTGTAGCCTCTAGAGATAGTATGTAGTGAAGGTGGGAGAGTATTAATACTCATTGAACACATTCTTCACTTTCAAAGCAGGGTTCATAACCTGGGAGTCTGTAAACATATATCATAATAAAAATATTAGTGTTTTTAATTAGATAATATTTGTTAGATAATGTTATTTCAGCACAAGAGGTGTCCTTTGTAATCTTGTGGGTCTTACTGTATGCATTTAAAAGCATCCAATGTTGAAGAGGGATCACCAGGCTTTGCCAGGCTTTGGAAAAGATTGGTGACACACAATGGGGCAGGAGCCCTTCTTGCAGAAGGGTGTTAGCTCAGGCGAGAGAAGCCCAGCCCCTAAGGCCCCTGGAAGGTTATTCCACTGCAAATGTGGCTGCTTCTGCCCAGTGTCATACAGCCTTTGCTCATATGTGAAATTTCCTTTACGGGGCATTTAAAATACTTCAGATGGCCTCTGAGACAATTAACATCCAATGTTTTCTATGTGGTTTTATTTTGAAGTGCCAGAAGCATGTGGGTGTGCTTGTGTGGATTCCTTTGGACAGGAACAATCTTGGGGCCTTGGAGCTTTCTCAAATTCATCTGTGAGTTGAAGCTGAGCTTGTAAAGTACCCTCACAGAGAAATGTTTAGAAACCCAAGTATTAGGAAGGAGTCGTAGTGGAAACAGCCTTGCTTTTGCATAGGCAGGCCTGGAGTCAGGAACACCTGAGTTCAAATTTGGCCTCTGACACATACTAGCTGTATGACCCTGGGCGAATCACTTAACCCCTTTTGCCTCAGTTTTCTCATCTGTAAAATGAGCGGGAGAAGGAAATGGCAAACCGCTCCAGTATTCTTGCCAAGAAAACCCCAAATGGAGTTACAAAGAGTCAGATAGAAGTGACCGAACAACAAAAGTCCTTCCTGGAGCCGTTAGCAGAGGGGCTAGGGACACAACTCTTTATGACCCTGTTTGGGGTTTTCTTTGCAAAGCTCCTGGAGTGGTTCACCATTTCCTTCTCCAGCTCATTTTACAGATGAGGAAATTGAGGCAAATGACTTGCCCAGGGTCACACAGCCAGTAAGTGTCTTGAGGCTGGATTTGAACTCAGGAAGAGGAGTCTTCTTGTCTCCAGGTCTGGCGCCACCTAGCTGCCCAGTAGTGAGTGCTTAATGGATGCTTGTTTGAGTTGAGCTGAATTGGTGGGTAGGATAGTGCCGCGTACCTGACAGGCCAGGAGCCTTAAGAACATTTAGATCCCACTTTCCCTTCATCTCTTGCTTGTTTATTTTCTGTCTCCCACCTCCCTTGGTTGCCTCCACTCCCACCCGCTTCCTTTTATGTATTGTCTTCCCTTGTTAAAGTGTAAGCTCTGAGGGCAGGTACTGCCTTTGGCCTTTCTTTGTATTTCCAGCACTTGGCACAGTGCCTGTCTGGGCCATAGTAGGTGCTTTAATGAATGTTCCCTCCCCTCCCCCATCCTTGCACCCATGACCTTAGAGGCTGAGACTCCTTCCTTATTTTGCAGGGAAGGAAATTAAAGCTGAAAAATTAGGAGAATGACCCAGGGCCACACAACCAGTCAATATTTGAATTTAGGCTCCTCTGACCAGCAGCTCTGTCCACTGGCGCTGAGGGCACACCCTCCATTTCACAGTTTAGAAGCCTGAAGCCTCGAGATGGGCAGTCATTTTCCCAAGGTCATCTAAGGAACAGAGCTAGGATTAAAATCACAGAAACTGCCTCTGAAACCAGGATTATTGCCACTGTTTAAAGAAGAAAAGGATTTTTGACTAGCCCTCAGTTCTTCATCCATAGAGAAAGCCACATGGCCCAGTGGATAGAATGCTGGACCTCCAGTTAGGAAAACTAGAGTTCAAATCCAGCCTCAGTCCTTAGGTGTGTGACCGAACAAGTCATTTAATCTCTCTCAGCCTCAGTCTGATCATCTATAAAATGGGGATAATGATAATACCCACCTCCCAAGGTTGTTGTGAGGAGAAAATGAGTTAAGATTTCTGGAGCACTTTGCAAACTTTAAAGTACTATAACATGCTAGCTGTGATGATAATGAAATTAGGACATTGGACCTTGGTGGCACTGGAGAAGTATGGGTATGGAACATAGATGTGGCTGATGCATTGGTTTTGCTGATCTACTTCCCCCACCCCCTTTTCATTTTTGTTAAAAGGGTTAATGGCCTGCTGGAGAGGGGCAAGAGAGAAGAGGGGGTATATTGGGAGGTGAACATGGTATAAAAATAAAAGATATAAAAATAACATTTGAAATGGAGGACATCGGGCTGAGTTGTCTTTAAGGTCCACTTCAGCTGAAGATCCCGTAGTTGCTTGACTTGGGGATTGTGGAGCTAATAGTTTGGAGCAGAAATTGAGAAGAAAATGAAGGGCAGAGGGAGCTTTTTTCCATTAAGATTACTAGTTATTGCCAGACAGTAGTAATTTATTTTATTTTATTTTATTTTATTTTATTTTATTTTATTTTATTGTATTTTATTGTATTTTATTTTATTTTATTGTATTTTATTTTATTTTTTGGTGAGGCAATTGGGTTTAAGTGACTTGCCCAGGGTCACACAGCTAGTAAGTGTCAAGTGTCTGAGGTCAGATTTGAATTCAGGTCCTCCTGACTCCAAGGCTAGAGCTCTTTCCACTGTGCCATCTAGCTGCCCCATATTAATCATCTAGTAGTTAATACTGGAGAACCTTAAAGCTACAAATGTAGGTTTGGGGGAGATCTGGAAACATTAGGGCACCTTCCGTGGTGTGTACATGTACACATGGGGACACACACACACACACACACACACACACATTCACATACATTTCATGCTGTTCTCAAGAGGGTGTTCCCACTTTGAGGGAAGGCCAAAACCTCGAGCAGTTTTGATTCATTTTTTTTCTCCTGAGTTGCCAAAGGTTGACGGCCCTTGCTCGGTACATGTCCTGAACTGCAGAGAGCAAAAAGATGATCCCATCACTGTCTGGGTGGGTGGTCCATCCCCAAAGAGCTGAGGGACCTGTCGGGGCATGGCTGGGAAAATTCATTCTGCAGCTCTGTGGCCTGTGCCTTAGAGATCAGAAGGCGGGAAAGGGTTTCCTTCATTCTGGCTTTAGCTGGGCAGCTGAGATGGCTTGCCTTCCAAAAACAGTTTGGAAGTAGAAGCCTCAAAACAGACAAAAAATACAGAGGATACTAATTCCATTAAGCATTGCCTCTGGAGAGGTGCACCCCATGAATGGGAAAAAGGTTTTTCCTAAAGCCTCATTAATGCCCTCAGTCCTTAGCCTTGAGCCCATCAAGACTGAGGGTAGGCCTCCTACAGACATTGTGTTTATTGTTTGGAATACCAGATGAATTACAGTATGTGTTGCGGCCATTGTATTTTGGGCTACATCTGCTTTTCGTTAACGTTCCTCGGTCGGCCAGAGTCTGTGAGTGTGCAGGCCTGACTCTTCCTGACAGATCTGAGAGGCAACTGTGGCCAGATCACAGGGTTCTCTTTGTTTTTGTTTTCAGGGAGGAGTTGTTTGGGGCATCAGTGAGCCTCCTGTTTAAACAAAGTAAGTTAGGGTGAAAGAGATGTAAACAACCCCCCCCACCCCCATCCCAAACTTGGCCTTGTGACTTTTTGTAGGTTTGACTTGCCCAGGATACACATATAAGCATTTAGAGGGAGTGGCAGCTTCCTCCCCCCATAGTACTTCTGAATTCTTTATCCTTTCTACCTGCCATTTTGGAGATAGATGGGGAGAACACAGTATTCTCATGTGTGAATCCAGACTGTGCCTGTGCAGGGATTAGGACCAGTATTATAGTTGGGACTTCTTGAACCCGTGGCAAGTGAGATGGTGGTGATGGTACCCCAGGACAGTCTGACTGGGTCCCATTGTGTATTTCTTCCTCCAAGTCTGACCATTAAGCTTGCTGAGTTTATGGGGAAATATCTGACCTGGGGTGGAGGTGGGGTAGGGAGGAGTGTTGTACTGAGGAGATGTTGGGCTGGTGGCTAGGGGGTGGTTGTAACAATGGTGACCACAATTCGTTGGGATGGTGATTGCTGTACTGATGGCAATCACTTCCTGGATATTGGTTCCCTAGGGCAAATCCCGTGTTGTACCCTGCTAATTATGACTTTGCTTAGCATCATTAGGTTGGCCAACCTCCTCATAAATGGTTCTCATGGTAGACCAGAGCTCTCATACTTTTGTTTTGCGTATTCTCAGAAATTTCATGGGATGGTTTTTAAGGGAATTTGTTTCCTTGATAGGGAATTCATTAGTCTCTGCTGATTCTGAAATACTTACCATATATTGGGTATTTTCCATGGGTACCTTTCAGAGAGGGCTTTTCATCCATTTCAGGACAGCAAGCAATGGCACAAACACATGCGTCATTTGCAAAGGTTTGCTTTTTGGTTTTGAATGTTGTTTTAATTGTTGGCATAGCTTTTGCACGATAACCAGAAAATGAAGAGAAATGAATTTAAATTGAGTTTTGGAAAATATTCCCAGTGCCAGTTGCATATGGATTCGCTTCCAAGAGTAGCTGTTTTGAGCATCCCAAAGTGGCCGCACCTGCCACAGCGAGCCCCTCTGGTGGATATTGCTAAGTGATGTTTTCTGAGATTGGGTGCCCTGTTCCCTCTCTCCATTTTGCTGCTGTTGCTGTTTCTGGTGGAGTTTCCACTCCTTTTTCTGAGCCTCCAAGTCTATTTTCATCCACCTTAGCTCTTGTCTTGGGGCACAGAAAGAGAATAAAAACCAGTTGCCCGCCCATGGACTGTGTCTGATAACATATGCAACATTTTTGTTGTTTTTCAGTCGTTTTGGATGTGTCTGACTCTTTGTGACCCCGTTTGGGGTGTTCTTGGCAAAAATATTGGAGTGCTTTGCCATTTCCTTCTCCAGCTCATTTTACAGATGAGGAAACTGAGGCAAACAGGGTTAAGTGACTTGCCCAGGGTCACATAGCTAGTAAGTGTCTGAGGGTTAGATTTGAACTTAGGAAGATTAGTCTTCCTGACTCTAGGCCTAGCATTCTGTGCACTCTGCCTTCTAGCTGCCCTAGATGCGACTATAGTTCCCAGCTTCCCAGAGAAAGGCTGGAGATGCCTTTTCTCATCTCTTCTCTGGGGCCTAGCTCGGTCGCTATACTTACATGGTGCTCAGTTTTGCTTTATTGTTTCCTTGGTTTACATTGTTGCACTGGCTGTGTAAGTTGTTTTCCAGACTTTGCTTACTTATTTCCACATCAGTTTATACCAGTCTCCCCCATGTTTCTCTGAATTACTCAACTTTGTCATTCTTACGGCACAACAATGTTTCATTACATTCAAGTATCAAACTGTGTCCAATCCTTCCTCAATTGATGGGAACCCACTTTGTTTCAGTTTCATTGTTATCATAAAAAGTGCTGAATGAATGTTGTGATTTATTTGGAACCTTTCTTTTTGTTCTGGAACCCCTTGACATGTGTATCTAGCATTGCGGCTGAGATTCTTTGGAAGACTTCTGTTCCCTCTTCCCAAAAGGGAAAAATCATGGGGTAACTGTTAGGATGTTGGCAAAGAATTGCAAGAAATGCTCATTTGGTCATGATCCGCGTCCCATCCCACCACAGATAGCATATAAACAAAACTTTGTCACATCTTGTCTCTCCCTATAAAGTAATTTATGCCATACCATGTCCATTGTGTGTAGTGTGCAAACATTAACACATGTATTCAAGGGGCTCTTCTAGCCCCCAAAGGAAAAAGGGGGAAAAAAAAACCTCACAGAGCTAGTGATTATTGGAGCTGGGATTGGAATCTTCCTCTTTTGACTTTGTCTAGCATTCTTTGTATTTTACTGTGATGCTTTTATCTTCAGTTAGGAATTGGTAGCTAGTTAGCAGCTTGAAAAAGATAACAGTAGGGGAAGCTAGGTGGTACAGTGGATAGAGTACCAGCTCTGAAGTCAGGAGTACCTGAGTTCAAATCCAGCCTCAGACCAAGCACTTGACACTTACTAGCTGTGTGACCCTGGGCAAGTCACTTAACCCCAATTGCCTAAAAAAACCCAATTATGATAGCTGGCACCTATATATCATTTTAAGGCTTCAAAGCACTTTACGCATTATCTTATTCGATAATGACAATAATCCTGGAAGGTAGGTGCTATTATCATCCCCATTTTACAGTGAGCAAACTGACACAGGCTTGCTCAGAGTCACATAGGAATGTCTGAGGCAAGATTTGAACTCAGGTCTTCCTCATTCCAAGTCCAAGGGCTCTGTGTACTTTGCTACCTAGCTACTGATCTGAGGGTATTAGTGGACTGCAAGTACAGATATGTTAGAAACATAATAAGGCAGCCAGAAAATATGGTGGCATCTTGGGCTTCGTTGGGAGGAGCCAGGCTTTCAGAAGAAGGAAGTGATAGCCTTACTGTGCTCTGCCCTAGTCAGATACCATCTGGATTATTCATTTTCAGTTTTAGTTGCTGGAGTTGGAGAAGGACATTGATGAGTTGGAGATTGCCCAGAGGAGGGCAGTTAGGTTGGTGAAGGACCTTGAGGTCATGCCATGTGAAGATTGAGTGAAGGAATTGCGGTCTTTAGCTTGGAGCAGAGAAGATTCAGGAGGGCTGTGGTAGCTGGGTCTAAGTATTCAAAGGATGTGCTATGAAAGAAGGATTAGCCCTGTTCTGCTTTAACCCCAGAGGGTAGAAGGGGGAGCATTGAGTGGAAGTTGCAAAAGGACAGATTTATGCTTGAGGTCAGGAAAACATTCCTCCAACTAAAACAGGGATCCTTAATCTTGTGTGTGTGTGTGTGTGTGTGTGTGTGTGTGTGTGTGTGTGTGTGTGTGTGCGCGCGCGTGTGCGCACGCATCTTGGGCTGCTTTTGCAGTCTGGCAGAGCTTATGGACCCCTTCTCAGAATCATGCTTTTAAAAATGCACAAGATAAAATAATTTCAAATCCAAAGAAAACCAACTATATTTAAGTACAGTTATCAAAAAATTGGAAAAGTTCACAGGCCCTAAGTTAAGAGTCTTTGAATTAGAACTTTTCAAAAGTGGATGGGCTGGCTCGAGAGGTGGTGAGTGGCCCTTGTTGGAGGCCTGCTAGCTGAGGCCAGATAATCATGGACCTGATAGGAGAGGGGGCATTTGTTTTTCAGTTGGAGTTTGAATTATACAGCTACAGAGTTTGCTTTTAATCCTGCCATTCTATGTTCTTGTGCATAAGAAATCCACCACCCCTGGACAGATAAGTATACAAAGTCATTAGCTCTGAGAAATGCTTTGCCAGCTTCCTCTCTGCAAGTCAGTCATTACCAAGATAGGCAAATCAGTAATGCCAGTCTTTGTTATTTTTCATCTGCTGGGAATTTTTAAGGACCCTGGGAATGATGGCTTTTGTCTTTTGTCAAAGTGCTCCAGCCTGGAAATGTGATGACATCTGAAGTTGCAAATAAAACTAAAGACTTCATTTATATTAGCTTTTTGGAAGTTGGCCGTTGGTCTCAGATTTCAGGATCCAAGGGGAGTAGGATCATTTGCTAAAACATTTTTAAAAGAGAGAAAATGGTACCGAGATGTGAAAAAACAGTCTTGTCAAATGTGAAGCCTCTATTCCTTCTGTGGGAAAACAGAACACAGGATCCTGTTAATGTGTTCCCAGTATTTTAATCTGTTTGCTTGGGTCCAGAAGACATTAATAAGGGGCTACAGATCTGTCTATTGACCGCACATGTTTAGTGCTCTCAGGTGCCTTACTAAGTTATAAATCAAAGCCATGGAAGGAACAAATAGTGATACATTTTTTCTTGTCACTTCGGGAATGATTCCTGTTTACTCCTTTTGAGTATGTGAAAGACATGTGTTGTCTAAAATATAAAAACAGATTTGGCTTCTTGAAGAAAGAAAGGGAGGAAAAGAAGAAGGGGAAGACAGAGTGAGAGAGAGAAGGAGAAAAAGAAGAGGAGGAGGAGGAGGAAAGGGGGAGAGAGAGGGAGAAGAGTGATGGAAGGGGAGGGACATTGGGGAAGAGAGAGGGGAGGGAACTCCTCTGTGGGATTTTGCTAATTTATAACGTCATTCTTCTTTCTGTTTACCATGACATACAAGAAAGTATATTACGAGCACATCAATTACATTAGCTATTCTTCCTTGTCAAAATAATAGACAAACATTTAGCACATAGATCCTAGTTAGAGTAAATTTGGTGTGAGTTTATGTCTTGTGAAAATTTAGGAGTGCTATTGACTGGAGGATTTCAGTTCTCCCCTGGTATAGAAATTGGAAACATTTTCTCAGGAAACCCCATCATGTGGGCACTACTAATATAAGTTATTTACAAAGTAGAGAGGATGGAGAAGCCCTAGGTTGATTAATTACCAACCCTATAGTTGATGTGGTCAAGTTTTTTTCTTTTTGGCAGGGCCATATATTACCACCTTAGTGCTGATATATTCATAGATACACATGTATCTGTCTGTCTATCTATCTCTGATCTCCTCTTTCCTATGGGGGTGGTGGGTCTCCAATTATATCCCAGGTCCACAACCTTATCTAAGATATCACAAACTCTCACAGCAAGAGTTGATATATTACAGAGAGTGACAAGCCTTAGTTTGTGACTTGCTTGTAAAAACCAGTATTCATTGTAATGAAACTCTAGTTCAACTACAGAATCTGATGTGTAATTTAAGTTTGCTCTACTGAGATTTTTGCCGGTCTGTGACTTTGCTGATAGAAATGGTCAGTATTATTTATTGGTGAAGTGGCATAAAATGAAGAGGAAATAGACAAAGAAGAGCACAATATCCTTCTCTTGTCAGTTTCTAGATTAAAAAAAGATTTTTTTTTTCAAAAGAGACATCGATCTCTTTTGGGCCGAAACTGTCCCGCCTGATGTTCCTTGTACAAGACATGACACCTCTCACCTCACTTGTGCCTAAGCAGAAGCGATTCACGTGTATGGATGTGTATTAAAAAAATCTCAGAGTTGGAAGACACTGATGTAATAGGAATGAATCGGTTCAAGGACTTTGGAATGTGCAGCCCGAATGAATGAAAATGTATTTATTAAGCTCTTACTGTGTGTTAGCACTCTGCTAAATCCTGTGGATTCAAATATAAGTAAAGCAAGAGAGTCTCTGTCCTCAAAGAGTTTACATTCTAGTAGGAGGAAATAACGCATAAAGGGGAGTGGGAACCATGCAGAAGTCACAGAGATTAGAAGGCAATCGATTGAGGTGTGGTTGCCAAGAATGATCATGTTGATCGGGGGAGGGGGCAATGTATGAGCCCAGTGGGACATATGGAGAGAAAAAGTGATTTGGTGGCACTGAGGCTGGGCAAGGGAAGGTGAAATGCTCCCCAGACATGGTCCCTGGTCACAGGCAGGAGAACAAGAGGCAAAGCATGGAGGACAGAAGAACCAGGGGAGACATGCTAGGCAGCTTCTGATATTTGAAGGAATGTCCTATTTGGCCCCAGAAGGCCAAACTAACTCTGCTGCCTAGCTTCTGGCCCATATTGATTCACTCCGTAGCTGTCCCACTTCTAGTCATTGACCTTACATTCACCACAGACACATTCCTTTTCCCCTCTAATTAGAAGCAAAGAGGCAGAGTAGTCTTCTTGCCTTGTGTAAGTGAAGATGATGAGGGAAGTTGAGGAGATCCATATTTAGGCTGGGGGAGCTGTCCAAGGATAGGATGGACCACCTGGGCAGGTGGGAGGTTCCCTCTCCTGGGATGTCTTGAAGCAGGAGCTGCATGGCTGCTTGTCAGACATATCTTGGGGTACAAGGTGGACTCTCTTGTCTGGCTCTGAGGTCCCTTTGAACTCAGCAGTTGTGTGGTTTTGAGTTCAAACACCTGGCTTCAGAGTCTGTCTTTTCCTCCTATATGTAAAGACAGTTCATTTCACCTTTCTCAGCCTCAGTTTTTTCATTTTTTAAATAAAAGAGGTGGATGACATGACCTCTCTGAGGCAGTTCGAAGTCTAAGATCTCTTGATACTGAGGCATTGCGCGTGGAAGCCAAAGTTTTTCCATCACTGGAAAAACAAAAATGTGGAAGCTTCCAGGTCCCAAAACAAGAGAAATAGTAATAGGTAACATAAACATGAGGAAATGATGCTCAGAGCCTGAGATCTGACTTTAGCCCAATGTCGATGGGCAAACCTATGAAATATTGGTGAACGTGGGTATCAAGTTTGCTGAATGCAATAACAACCCCAAATCTAAAGCATACAGTGAGAATGCCAAAATCAAGAACTGTAGGGTTTTAAATGACATGTTATATAGTTGGGTCTGGCCAAAAATGCAGTCAAATTTGTTTTCTTTTGTTTCTATGTGCTACAGTAAATGGAAAAAAGAATAGGGTAGAGTTTCTGGCATGGATCTATATAAACTCTAGTGTCTTAGTGTCAGGACCACATTCAGACATGTGCCAGCCTGGCTTGGGCACAGGCTGGTGGAATGACAGGATGGTCTGCTTGGATAGTGCCAAGTACAGAGATGGGCTCACTGGGATATGTGGTATTAGCTTCTGTACTCATTGTTTTTTTCAAGATTTAAAAAAAAGATCAGTGTTTGACCCAAGTTTTTAATGTGGGATGGAAGCTTATAGACATTAGCCTAATCTGCATGTTGACTTTGGAGACTATTGGCCTCTTTCCATGCTTAGCTCTGCATGTAGACTTCAGCATTGATGTGTCTTCTGTAAAGGACAGAGGCCTCTCACCTTCTGCTTTTTTAGAGCATGTCATATGTGGCAACTTTGCAGTGGGGACCAGAAAAGTTCTCAGCTTTTTGGCCTCTCTGAATCTTTGAGGCCCTGACTGGAGACAGAAGACCTTGCAGTGATCTTGGAATGTCTCCAGGCATTGAGAGCTTCCGTGTTCAGGAATGAAGGAGAGGGAACTGAGCTTGGATGGGGAGAAGGGGTCACTTTACTAACAGTCTCCCAATCCCTAGATGTGAAACTAAAAGTTACTGAAGCTTCTCTGTCCTGCAGCTGCTCCTGAGAGAGGAGCCTTAGTTTCTTCAGCTATGTCCATACTCTTCCAAGTCATTAGTTTGGAAGCACCCTCATATTTCTTTATTGGGGGAAGTTCATTATTTAAGAATGTTCTCTCACAACTGAGATACCAGCTGCCAGGGTTTAAAGCAATGATTGATAGAGAATCACCAGCCACACTAAGCAATTTTTCATATGTGTTATCTCCATGAACTTGTCTTGAGTTAAGGCAGTGCATGGAATAATCAGGATAATCAGCCTAGTACAGTGGGAGAAGCCCTGGATTCAGATCCAGAGGGGCCTGGGTTCACATCTCAGCTCAGCTACTTATTGCCTGTGTAATCTTGGATAACTCATTCTCTAGGTCTCAGCTTCTTCATCTGTAAAGTGGGTTGGACTAAATAGCCTCTAAAGTCTCAAGTCAGAAGTGATGAATTTTTGGGCCTCTGCTTTGACCTTGGACAGCTAGGTGGCACAGTGGATAAAACACTGGGCTTGGAGTCAGGAAGAGTTCGAATCCAGCCTCAGATACTTGGTAGCTGTGTGACCCTGGGCAAGGCACTTCACTTTATTTGCCTCAGTTCCCTCATCTGTAAAATGAGCTGGAGAAGGAAATGGTAAACTGTTCCAGTATATCAGCCAGGAAAACCTCAAATGGAGTCACGAAGAGTCAGATACAACCAAACAAATCACTTTACCATTGAGGTTTCAGTTTCCTCATTGGTAAAATGTAGGGGTTTGGACTGGGTTGGTTTCTAAGGCCCTTTTCAGCTCTCACATTATGAACTTGTTAGCCAGTGACTGTGGGACCTTGGGCTTAGACCCATTTCTTGGAGTCCACCTTCTGACATTTCAGAGAACTTGATATATTTTGGGGCTGTTAGAAACTGAGAGGCTGCCAGGGATGGGGAAGTCAAACAAAGAGCATGGTACCAGCCAATGCGGCTGCTGAATAGCGCACGTGGGAAGCACCCAGGAGCAGCTGTCGTGGAAGCTACTGATAATTTAAGTTGAAAACGTGGATACTGCACATGCCTGCTGTGACTGTGATATTTGTGTGGCACGCTGTGGGTGGCAAGTGGTAAGCTCTGAGATATTCCTCTTTCTTTGAGTGGAACGTCAGAGACCTTGGACAGTAGCAGCTTGCCCAAGATTCTGAGCACTGCCAGGGGCAAAGGGCTCTTGTTTCCTTTGTTTTCCCAGAGCTTTTTCACTTCTGGCTGCCTCTACAGAAATACCACTGTGTCTTTGGCTAGCATACTCTGCTTGAGGCTGGTGCTCAAAGTTCTTTGCTGTGAATGAAGGCAATGAGATGGGGCCACTCTAGCTCCCCATCCCTTCCTAATATGGAGTACCTTGACTGTTCTTCAGGAGGTAGTAGGGTAATGGCCTTTGTTGACTCAATTAGGTGTCACGTTTCCCCAGAAAGTTTCAGGTCTTATCAAGCAGTCAATCAATATACATTTACGGATCCCTCCCTCCATTTCAGGTGCTGTCCTAGGTACTGGGGCTACAAAGACAAAAAGAAAGAGATACAAATTCAACGTTTTCTCTCTCAAGAATCTTTTTTTAAATTTCACTCAAGAAAATGTGCTTCCTCTTTAAAAAAAGATTCCGGTTTGCCAGGCACATCTAAGGATGATTGTCACAGCATATTGCTGCGATATTACAATGCTGTGTCCATCCAATGGGAATAATCCTTCAGCTTGTCCGCATCATCCAAATGGTGGGTTTGGTGTTGACGCCATATTTTAGGCAAGACATTGGCAAGCCAGAGCATGTCCAAAAGAGAGCAACTGAGAGAGATAAGGGCCTCGAGATATTGCCAGATAATGATTCATTGAAGGAACACATAAATATGAAGCTCGGAGTGGAGAACACTGGGGCTGGGGAGGATGGAAGGCCATGATAGCCATCTTCAAGTATTGAAAGAGTTAGGCAAAGAATTGCAGACTTGTCTAGTGCAGACTCTAAATTTGTAGCCTTTTCAGAAGCAAAGCAGGTTGATTAGCACTAGAGAAGTCAGGAAGGTCTTCATGGTGACCAGGGGACTGAAGCCAGGCCTTGAAAGATGGCTAAATTTTGAAAGCATTCTAGGCAACCAAAGCCAGGCAAGCAGAGGTAGTAGGTAAGCTCCTTGAGGGCAGAAAGTGTGATCTCTTTACCTTCTTTATATCTGCAGTGTCTAACCCAGTGCCTTGCTTAACAAATATTGCTTGAATTCAGTTGAAATAAGTTAGTAAGCATGGTGGGCTTAAGGAATGACTCATGTTCTTCAGAACCTATAAACCTTTGCTTCTAGCTGTCGGGTAAATGCTGAGAAGTCAGTTGTGTTTTCTGGTGGACGGAGAGCTTATGGATGGAATAGATTTTTGAATGTTGCACAGAAAACTCAGGCCATCAAGAGTAGGAAGACAGCTGCAAGTGACAACAGTTGTGGTCTGGACACCTGATCCCTGCAAGGGAGCTCAGTGGTACTGTGGAGAGAATGCTGAAGTTAAGAAAGCCCCAGTTCAAATCCTGCTTCAGCTACATCCTAGCTGTGTGACCGAGCAAGTCCCTTAACCTGGGCCTGCTTTACTTTCTTCTGTGAAGTAGAGATATGATTAGCACCTCTCTCCCAGAGTTGTTGTGAGTCTCAAATGAGATAATGTTTGGAAAGCACTTTACAAACCTTGATGTGCTGTGTGCCTGCTTTTTATTATTAAAAATGTGGGCTGTGAATCAGAGATAGCAGAAATGAATTTTATATGATTATGGAGAACTTACAGTCAGAAGGCTCTTCTGGATCCTTTCATGCCAGAAAGATGCAGAAATCCTGGAAGGAGTTCAAAGTCAAGCCAGGAGAATCAGCAGCTGGGTGGAGAAACCCTGAAGAAAATGGGTGTGTTTGTCTTAACCCCAAGTACATGAGAGGTGAAGACAGCCATGTGTTTACATGTGTGTCTAACCCCAGAGGCCAAACAGATAATGAAATTGAGGCTGGGGATGAGTAAGCAAAACTAGGAATTCCAAGGGGGCTCTAGGAGGGAAACCCAGATCATTGGAATCCACTGTTAATCCCTAAACCACTTTGCAGCTTCCCACTTCTCTCCTTCTGTCATGATAAAAACAATTAGTTTGGGTTGCATCTGGTAAGATGACCAGAATAGAAAGGGAAGTGACTTGCCCAGGGCCATGCTAGTTTGTGGTCAGGTCTGGACTTCTGGCTTGTTTCCCCTTTTCCCTACCCCTTTGGGCTGCTTGGAGGATCAGATGAGCTGATGTAGGTAAATCACAGAATGTGAAGATGAACAGTAACTTTTCTTGTGAGGAACTGGATGGACTTAGGGTCTACAGAGACCTTCTTGGTTTGAATCTCTGTTCTGGCCTTTACTAGTAAAACCACTGTGATTCTCAGGGTGGAGTCACCGAACCTCTGAGAACCCTATTTGTCAGCTAAAAAGAGTCATGTTCTGAGGGTTGTCAGGAGGGTCACTGACTGATCGATTTACAGCTGGAAGGAACCTTAGAGATAGTTTCATCTGATTGCCCTCATTTTCCAGGCAGGGAACTGAGGCCTAAAGAGGGACAGTGCCTTGCTCAAGGTCACAGAGCTAATAAATTGCAGAACTCATGTCCTTTGCTTCCAGGCTCACTGCTTTTCCTCTTGTACATACAAAATGGCATCTCAAAGGTGAATCCATCAGCAAACTTGGAAATCAGCTCCCTGAAGACTCAGTCAATAGATTAAGGTAAAATTAAGGAAAGAATCATTACTTTAACTTTGCAATAATTAGCATCCATTGAATTGAAAGTAATGAAAGGTCTGAATTTCAGTGAGTTTTTATTTTTAATAGAAATGCTATTTTATTCCATAAGCCTGTGAAGGCTCAAAGGAGGCCAACCGAATGTTACTTAAAAGAATTCCTCAGGGAATCTGTTTAACAAATGGTGATCTGTTTAAACAAAAATAATTGGTCATTGTTACATTTTTCTAAAGGATAAAAAAGCCCTTGCTACTTCTAAAATATCAGAAATTCATTTCTTTTGAGTTGTTTGAACCTAGCGCCTGGCACAGTACTGGGCATGTAGTAGGGGCCTGATAAATGATAGCTGACAATATTTCCCCTGCAGTCTTATTCACGTTATTACTTTGCTTGTTAGACACTTTCTTTGGAACTAAGGCAAATGCAAAATTCAGTCCTGTAGAAATGGTCATATTTTTGGAATGAAAATTGTGGAAATGAATGGGATGCTACCATGTAACACAAACTTACAGTCAGAACTTTCTGATATATAATCTCTTAGGGACATGGTAACACCATTAATCTAGAAGATATGTGGCAACTCATTTAATGTCCTCAATTTACCACACACTAGATAACTGTATCAGCAATGTGTAGTAGATGGAGCATTGGGCCTAGAGTTAGGAAGACCTGTGTTCAAATGTGACCTCAGACATGTACTTGTTGTATGACCTTGGGCAAGTCACTTAACTCCTATCTGTTTCAGTTTCCTTAGCTGTAAAATGGGGATGGTAATACCTATCCTCCAAGGTTGTCATGAGAATCAAGAAAGACAACAGTACCTGTCACATAGTAGGCACTTAATAAATACTGGCTACTACTATTATTACGAGAGGCAAGGTTGTAACTAGAAAGGATAGTTGGGGCTTTGCTCTAGGCCACCAAAATTTAGTGAGGGAGAGAAATAAGCATTCATTAAAAGTCTCTTTCCCCATCATAAAGATTTGTGTTTGATGGTCTGTCCTTGAGAAATACCCCCATTCCCAACTGAATTGTCTTTTATTTTATTTTTTATTTTTTAGGCAATTAGGGTCAAGTGACTTGCCCAGGGTCACATAGCTAGTAAGTGTCAAGTGTTTGGTCTGAGGCCAGCTTTGAACTCAGGTCCTCCTGACTTCAGGGCCAGTGCTGTATCTACTGCACCACCTACCTGCCCCTGAATTGTTTTTTAGAAAGGTGATTTGAGGATATGTGTGCTGCTTGTCCAGGGTACTAGAGTTCATAGGATAATAGGATCATGGCTTTATCAGATCCAGTAGTTAGGTGTGGCTCTTCCATAAGGCCTCCTGGTTTAAGGTTTGAGATAAATGTTTGCTAGTGAGAACATGACCTAGCCGTGAGCTTTCTTATCATCCTTTCCAGCTATCTAAGGCATTTTGATTATTAATGTTTTCTTAGGTATATTCACGCAAGGAGCAGCAAGCACCATTCTCTCTGCCCCCCCTTTTAAAAAAATGCAAACCTTAATCAATTTAGAAAAGCAGATGCTGGAGAGAAAGAGAAGCAGAGCCATTTCAAACTCCACCTTGTCCAAAAATCCTCTTTCCAGGCATACACTAAAGTTAGTCCACATGGGTGAGTGAAATCTTTCCACTTGCTAAGACCATTACTGAGTGTTTGAGGCTATTGGAAGCAGGGTGAGAAGATTCCATCTTGGCTCTGTTCCTCTCTTAGTCATTCTCTGAAGCTCTTATATCTTGATGCTTCCTGGCAGGCCTGTGGCACCTCTCCCTGCTCCCCCACATGGTGGGGCCACACCTTACAGCTGGGGGCCCTTCCCAAGTTCTCTTGATAAAGCTTGGAGATGTAGTATATGGGCTATCTGTTGAAAGATACCTATGGAGTCTTTTATACAGAAGGAGATCTTGCAGGTGTTTAATAAATATTTGTTTAAAAAAAGTCAGAAAGCATTTATTAAGTGCCTACTATGTTCCTGGCATTGTGCTAAGTCCTAGGAATACAAAGAAAGGCAGAAGACAGCCTCTGCTCCCAAGGAGCTCACATTCTAGTGGGGGAGAGACAACAGGCAAACAGCTGCAGACAGTATAAATTGGAGCTAATGGCAGAGAGCAGGACATGGGGCTTAAGAAGGACTGGGAAAGGCTTCTTGTAGAAGGGAGAATTGTGTTGACTTCTTGGAAGTAGCATTTCACCTAATCATAGATCTGGAGTTGGAAGGAGCCCAAGCAACCAGTCCTTCTACTCTATAGGTGAGAGATTGTGGTCTAGAGAGGTCATAGGATCTTAGATCCAGAGATGAAAGGGACTTTGGAGGCCATCAATCCATTCCTTCCATTTTACGTATAAGGATACTGAGGCTCAGGGAGCTTGTGACTTATTTATTCAATGACATGCTGGTAGGGGCCAAACTCAGGTCTACCAGTCCCAAGGTCATTGCTTTTTCTACCTTTGCTCGCTGTTTTTTTTTTTTTTGAGTCAGTTGGAGTTCAGTGACTTGCCCAGGGTCACACAGCTGCTGCCTGCTGTTTTCAGATACAGATTGTTGCCCATGGTGGGGATGGAGTGAGGAGGCTGGATGCCCCATCACTATTTTTGTGCCGTAAACCTGATGGCCTTTTAAAAAAATTATTATCAATAAGATTTTATTTTTTCCCAATTATATGTAAAAACAATTTTTAACATTAGTTTTTTTTTTTTTATAATTTTGAGTTCCACATTCCTTCCCTCTCCTCTACCCTCCCTGAGATGGTAAGCAATTTGCTATAGGTTATAATTGTACAATCATGCAAAACTTATTTCCATGTTAGTCATGTTGTGGGGGAAAATGCAGACCAAAAAAAAAAAACCACAAAAAAATACAGAAAGCGAAAGATGATATGCATTCAGACACCATCAATTCTTCTTATGGAGGTGGATAGCATTTTTCATCAACCTTATGGACTCTGAAAACAGACTCATCATTACTGTGAAGCCATCTCAGTGATATTCCTTCCATTTTCAGAGATCTGCTTACAGAGGAAGAAAAAAATGAACCATAATAACTTAGAACCTCATGAGAAAACTAGGGGAAGAAATTTATCCCTAGATGTTATTTTTATTAGTGTTTTTATGAAGATGATACTGACAGTTCAATAGTTTCCCATAAAGACTCCAAACCCAAAGCCTAATGCCATTAAATTGAAATGTGAGACTTTGACACAATTTATAATCAGTTCTGACACAGAGGACAGAAGTGCTTTGCGTTTGATTGGACACTGAGGGGTGAGGCAGCAGGGGTTTACTGCAGTTTCTTTGAGAGACCTGAAGCTTTCATTGCCCAAAGTCTTATCCTTTGGCATGATTTGGCTAAAGATCCATTAACATGAAGTCTAGAGATAAAAGGCCCATTGTGTTGGTCAGACCATATTGAAAGGCCATTGTTCAGCTCCGGGGGACACTTTGTAAGTAGGACGTTGACTAACTTGAATGCCCCTGGGAGGAAGATGACCAGGCCTGGAAGTTGCCCCATTGTCTGACAACCAGTGCAGGAAATGGAGGACAAGAAGAAAGGGGGTGGAGGATGGGGAGGAAAGATGTGGCACACAGTATCCTAGCACTCCAGTAGATCTGTGATCTGTCAATGAGGTGACTCCCTTCATTGGTGCTGAAAATGATCTATTCACACCTGACCAGCAAATGCTACCCTTGTACATGCCCTTCTATAAACTTACCACCCAATATGCTGGCACTTCCTCACACTTTGTCGATATTACAAGACTGCCAGTGGAATGGAGGCATGTGGCCACCATCTTAAAATGAGACGGATTGCATGTAGAACATTGCTTAGACCTATTTGTTTTTAGACCTGTTCTTTATATCACCAAAGGGGAGGCCTTGTGCCAACAGGTGGAAGTTATAGGGAGGCTGTTTTCAGGTCAATACAAGAAAGAACATTGAGAAAAAATAAGAAGTATCAGAAAACAATCAAATTCAATCCAACAGAAATTTATTGAGCACTTACCATGAGCCAAATGCTGTGTTTGGCATTAGCTATTAAAAAACAAAAGTTACTTATTCCCTGCCTTCAAGGAGTTTTTAGTCTGCTTCTCACAGTAGTGAGCTTCCTGTCACAATAGCTGCTCAAGAAGAGGCTAGATACCCCATCAAGTATGTCGATCCCAGTGGGAAGTTAGACAGGGTTCCTCCCTAAATCATCTCTTGCAACTCTGTAAGGTGTTGAGATTATTCCTGAGGCTCACATCTGCCTGAATTCAAACTATTCCCAGTGAGAAAAAAGCTCTCTCTTCCAGAGGCAGAGCAGTGCAGTGAAACGAGAGGACCTAGGTTCAAATCCCGGCTCTGCCCAAATGATTCTAGGCATGTCACTGCATCTCTGGACCTTAGTTTGCTCCTTTGTAAAATAAGGGGTTGGATTCAGTGGCTCTTCAGGTCCATTTTAGCTCTATGCCTGTGCTCATAAGTTAGCTGAAGGACAAAATCTGAAGTCAAGGGGGCGAGGAAAGAAGGAGGATAATTGTAATAGTAAACAACTGCATTTACAAACTGTCACTTTAGAATTCCAGAGTATCTGTGTGACCCTGTGACTTGCTCACTCTGTCTGGTTTCCTCGTCTGTCAAATGAGGGGGTGGGACTGTATGACCTCTAAGGTCTCATCCAACGCAAATCTAGGAGTTTCTGATCCCTAGACACATCATCAATTGGGTGGCCCAATGGTTCAAATCTAGCTTCAAGCACTTATTGACTGTGTGACCTTGGGCAAGTCACTTAACCTCTGCTTGTCTCAGCTTCCTCAGCTGGAAAATGACCATAGTCCTTACCCCCCAAGGTAGTTTTGAGTTTTAAATGAGGTCATATCTGTAGAGCTCCTAGACCAGTGCTTGGCATATAGTAGGTACTTAATAAATGCCTGTTTCCTTTTTTCTTTCCATTATCATGTGTGCGCCTCACAACAACCCGTCGTGGTAGATACCATGGGTACATTTATCTCTGTTTTATATGTGAGGAGAGGTGCTCAGATAGGTTTGATGACTTGCCTATGGTTATATAATTAGGGTCCGAGGCAGGATTTGAATGCTCCTCTTCCTGACTGCAGGTCCAAGTGCCTATCTGTTCTGCATATTACCTCACCGAGGAAGCTGCAGGAGATTCCCTATGCAGCTCCTCTTCCCAGGGCCCTGACCTCTTTCAGTGGTCTTCTCAGAGCCAGTGTCTCCCATGAAGGCAGAAGTTAAGTGATGAGGATGAGGAACACATTTTCTGTCCTTTTGCTTGGACACCGATAGTGTTTCAGTCTAACTGCTGGGCTGATATGGAGGGATGTCCTGACTCCTAATTTAGAGATTGTTAATGGGCATTTGCAGGGAAGTCCTGTCATGGGTGGGTCCTTGAGTTGTGGCCCGCTTGTCATTGAAGTATCTTTTAAAAATATCCGTGTGAGACAACAGAATGGAGGCTGGAAAGAATCCCAACCCTCCAGTGTGTTCCTAGAGACCCAAGCTTGTAAGACTGTTGCACCCCTCTGACGCCTTGCCTTAGTCGGTTTGGAGGGCAATTCAGCATGACTGATTCCCATTTAGAAGTTGTCTTCTAGGCCAAACCCCAAAGACTTTGCTGATATGAGAGAAATACCTTCAAAGGTAAAGACTGGGTTGGAGCCAGAAACAATGTTATGGAAACAGAATTCAGAAATACTGTCAAGTGGGCACACAATCTTGAACTGCTTTCTGTAAACATTTACAAGAGACATTTATCAAGGAATGTCTGTAGATGCCAAGACACTTCCAGTAATGTATGTCTGTTACTAAAGAGAGTGGAATACTGGGAGTGAAGGGTGGTTTTTTGGCATAATCTGTGTGCAAAAAATAAGTTAATTAGGGGTTATTGGGTATAGTTGTGAAAGTGGGAGAGGCATAGGCATAGGTTCCAGGAATAAGGAGATGACAGTCTCACTGTAGCCTGCTCTAGTCAGACCACAGCTGGAATACTCTATGCAGCGCTGGGCAACCTATTTCAGGAAGCACACTGACAAGTTGGAGAGGTTCCAGAGGAGGTAACCAGGGTGATGAGAGATCCTGGCATTTGAGGCCATCAGGCAGCTGGCATAAGGAAAGAAGGATGAATCTAGAGTAAGGAGATGTGGGCTGCAAATCTGCCTTGGTCACTTAAAGCCCGCTGTGACTTTTGGCAAATCACTTCACTCCTCTGTGACTCAGTTTCCTTATATGAAGATGAAGGCATTGGTGTAAATGACTTCAGCATTCCCTTCCAACTTAAAATTTATGTTCTGATGATTGGCTGGAGGAGCTGGGGCTATTGAGCCTTTGGAAGTGAAAGCTCAGAGGGGACTTGATAGTTAGATTGGAACTGTCATGGTAGAAGAAAGGCAGCTAGGTGGTACAGTGGATAGAGTGCCAGGCCTGGAGTCAGGAAGACTCACCTTCCAGAGTTCAAATCTGGCCTCAGACACGCACTAGCTGTGTGATCCTAGGTAAGCCGCTTAATCCTGTTTGCCTCAGTTTCCTCATCTGTAAAATGAGCTGAAGAAGGAAATGGCAAACTACTCCAGTATCTTTGCCAAGAAAACCCCAAATGGAGTCACGAAGAGTCATGCATGACTGAAACAACTCAACAACAATGTGGTAGAAGAGGGATCAAACCTTTTCTGTTTGGCAGAGCTGGGATTCAAACACCCTGTCTTCCTGACACCAGATGCAGAGATCTTTCCCCTGCTATACCCCTCCCATTATCCTTTGGAGCACATGCCCCTCACCAACTACTTAGTACATCTTCCTAAGGTGTTTTGTTGTGGGATTGTGGTTGAGAAACAGGGGAGCTTTTAAATCAATTTGTAATGTTAGCTATTTCAGCAATCTTATTTTTGGCTTTGTACCACTAGACCCTAACAAAGTGCTTTGCACCAGTAGATGCTTAGTAAGTGCTTTGCACATAGTAGGTGCTTTAGTTAAGTTGTTGGTTTGGATTGGATTGGATTAATTCATTTTAATGTTCCCAAAGGGATGGTTGTTCAAGGCACTCACTGAAGCCGGGGCGCACGATTACAATGATCATTGATGTTACTTGAACAATGGATGAGGCATCATCAGAATGTGGATTTGGAACTGGAAGGAGCTTCAGAGCCTCCCCAGTCCAGTCCTTTCTGATGAGGAAACTGAGGCCCAGAGAGGGTAAGGACTTGTCCAAGGTCTCACTGCTTAGTGATAGAACTGGGATGCAGTGAGATTTAGGGGAAAGAATTCTAGACCAGGGCCAGGGGACTTGGGTTTGAGTTCCAGCTTTGTTACTAAGTGCTCTGTGTGACCCCAAGCAAGTCACTTCCCTTTTCTTGGCAAACTGTCAGTTACTCATCCATAAATGTTTCTTAAGCATCTCCTATGTGCCAGGCACTGGTAAGTGTTGGGGATAAAAAAAAAAGCAAAAGACAGTCCTTGGCCTCAAGGAGCTTACAGCCTAATGGGGGAGACAACATGCAAGCAAATACATACAAAGAAACTATAGACAGGAGAAATAGGAAGTAATTAAAGGAGAGAAGGCACTAGAATTAAGAGGAGTTAGGAAAGGGAGGATAGAAGGGAGGATTTTAATTGGGACTTGAAGGAGGTGAAGATGAGAAGGGACATGAAGACCTGTATATGTGAGGCAGAGAAACACAGCAGCCAGTTTTCACGTACCCAATTGGCTTCCTCCTTGAACATGATGTAAATGTGTTCTGATTGGTCCCAGAGGGCAGAACCAGTGGGTAGAAAGTGCAAAGGGACTTTGCTTAATGTATCTTAATGTAAGGAAACAATTAGCACCTTCCCAGAATAGAATAGGCTCCAGCAGCACCAGGGAGCTTCCCACTCATGAAAATCTGTAGGCTAAGACTGGATGACTACTTTTGAGGTTTGTCGTAGAGGGATGATTTGACTTCTGTCTTTACTCCTAGCCCCATAATTGGGCACACAATAGGTGCTTAATAAAAACTTGTTAATTGACTGATTGAGTTGATAGTCTCTGGGATCCTGCCCTCATGTAACCTTGAAGATCCCTTGTAGTCCTGTTCATCCCTGAATTTACTCCTGTGTAGACACAGCCATTGCTTCTGTTCCTAGTTCTCTTGTTGGCATCCCAGAGCATTCCTTGACTCTATGCTTTTGCGCACACTTCTGGTCCTGTGCTCCACCCCCACACCTGACATACCTCCATCTCTTGGAACCACTGGTTTCCTTCAGGGTTTAGCTCAAGTATCCCCTTCTACAGGAAGCCCTTCCTGGTTCCCTAGCTGCTAATACCAGTCCATCCAAAGTGACCTTGTACCTGCTTATTTCTATACATTATCTACCACATGGAGCTGGAAGTTCCCAGACAGCAGCAAATGTTTCACTTTTGTCTACGTATCTCCAGTTGTTACTACATAGTAATTAGTTTAAAAGTATTTGTTGGATTGATAAAAATAATTATAAAGCCACATAATGTATCTTCCCTTTTAATTAGAGTCAGAAGTTTCTACAGGTTAATGTTTTTTTTTCTTCTTAAAGTCAGCACACTAAGAAATAGAAGTTTTACTTTGAGCTAGTGTGTGTGTATGTATGTATATTGGGGAGATCATGATGAGCTTACTCTTTTGGGAGTAAAGGATGCCGGGAAGCTTTTACCAAAGTCTGCGTCAGGCCCCAGGAGCCGCTTGGCCTTTGCTTGAGACTGGGACTTTTGTTTGCTTTCTGTGGGATTTGGAGAGAAGCCTCCTGAGGCATGTGGCTGTGCCAGCTCTCTGCTTTTCTCATAACAAACCTAAGTGGCTGTTTTAATGTTGACCAAAATCACCATTAGGCAAGGCCTTTCATCAGCACTTATTTCCCCCAGATAAATGTCCAGCCGGCAGATCTTGGAGTCCGGCAAGCTGCAGGACAACATACATAATTGCTAGCAAAAGTTGGACACTTCTTGTTATCTATGGCTATTAGAGTATTTAAATTTTGTTTTTCCTAAAAGCCATAAATCCCTTGGAACAGAGGATAGGGATACTTGGCTCTGATGTAGTTGCTGGAAAAGGTTAGCAGAAGAGAGACAAACTGAGTGTTTTCACTAAGCCATTCTATAAAATGTGTAAGAAATGATGTCCTTCCTCCACCTCCTTTTTCCGGTGTACTAAATCATTACATACATAAATCTTCATAAGAACTTTTTAACTCCTTTCTGCTCATCTTTAGGAAGTAGCTGGGAAAGGGGACTTGAAATCAGGCATTTTGAAGATGACAAATTGGCCTGCCCATCACTTCCATACCAAATATGTCTAGTTAAAAAATTTGCCTTCAACTTTCCAAACATATACATGTCTTTAAGAAGGTTTTAGTGATGCCTTTTTGTTTTTTTTTCTTTGTTTTATATATTATAGTCATTTCCTGTATGGCCACTCTTTCAGAGAACTCTCCTTTGTAACAGACAAACTGTTATGGCAACATTCCATAGAATCACAGAATAATGAAATTGGACAGTTGGAAGGGGGCTCAGTGGTGATCTACTCCCATCAATACATGAAAGTAAGCCCCACCCTCACCCAGCAAGTGGTCATCCAGAATCTGAAGAGGCAGAAACTGCCACCTTTCAAGGCTGTTTAGGTCACTTTTGGACAGCTCTAAGTCTTAGGAAGTTCCTCTAGAAGAATAAGAATTAATTAATTGATTGATTGATAACAAAGTCTCCATGTGCGCCAAAATATTTTTTAGCAGCACTTTCTGTTGTAGCAAAGAACTAGAAACAAAGTAGATGTCTATTGAACCATCGGAGAATAGCTGAATAAGTTGTTAACGTAAATGGTGTGGAATGTTACTATGACATAGGAAACAATGAGTATAAGGAGTACATAGGGAGGTTTGCTTGAACCAATGCAGAGTGAATTAAGCAGAGCCATGGACGATTACAATGTAATTGGAAAGAAGTACCACAAGATAACAAAAAAAATTAATGTTGCACTAAAAGCACAAACATGGTCCCAAAGAAGAGATAAGAGAAGACACTTCCCCATACTACTTTGCAGAGATGGAGATGAAGGAGAGATGTGTAGGTGTGGAACATTTTACATGTTGCCAGATTTTTTCCAACTTATTGATCAATTTTGCTAATTTTCCCCTTTTTTTTTTATTTTACCCTTTCGGAGGCATCCAACATAGCTGCCAGCCACTTAGATTGCCATATTACATTCCTCAGTGCTATAAAACTTGGCCAGCTGATTTATGCAGTCCCTCCTGCCAGCAAGGTATTTACTCTTTAGAGACTTATGCTGGTTCTAAGCTCTCCTATCTCAGTTTTCCTCTTTGTTGTTGTCGAGTCATTTCTGTCATTTCCAACTCTTCTTTACCCCAGTTTGGGGTTTTCTTGGCAAAGATACTGGAGTAATTTCCCATTTTCTTCTCCAGCTCCTTTTACAGATGAGGAAACTGAGGCAAACAGGGTAAAGTGACTTGCCCAGGGTCACACAGCTAGTAAGTGTATGAGGCAGGATTTGAATTAGTGAAAATGAGTCTTTTTGATTCCAAGCTTAGTGTTCTGTCCACTGTGCCATTTAGCTGTCCCAGTCTTCCTCTTAATCCTCCTCTGAATCAATGGAAAATAAGATCATGGTGCCATACTGCTGAGGCCTAGTAACTGAGCCTGCACGGTCGAGTCTTCAGTGTCTGTTGACCGTGTTTATGATGACCCAGCTCTCTAGGTTAACTTTGGCTTTTGACTTCAGAGTTTCCTCCATTTGCCTTCCTAGACAGCAACACTTCAGTTGCTAATTTGGTTTGGTTTATAGGGCAGAAGATAAGGAGGTTTATGCTGCGGGAGATAACATGGTTTGTCCTTGTCTAAATCTCATGGTCTTTTCATGAGGAGGTTCCTGTTTATCTTATCAGCCATCACCCAGATTTTACATGACGGGCTGGATGCATGGCTTCCAGGCTGCTTTTTCGTCACGTTTCTGGGATTTGCTGATTAGACAAACACCGCAGATTCTCAAAGCGGAGAGCTTTATCTCATACTGAGGGTAGGTACCTGTCGGGCCGCTGCCCACCCCCACTCCCCATGCCCCACTCCCTTTCCTGCTTGCCTTGACTCTGTTCCTGGGGGCAGGCCCTGGGTCCTGCTTCACCTTTGTATCTCTACCACTAAGCACCGGTGCCTTGCATACAGTACACACTCACAACTAGCCAGTTGAATTAGTTATCCGTGAGGAGATCCAATAGGAACTTCTCTGCTAAGCCTGTAAAATTCTTCATAATTTTGCCAAGCCATCTGGCCAGATTCATTGGACCCAACTCTCCCTCCTGCCCTCTGTATTTCCACGTAATTCCTGGTCACAAAGATCTGGCAAGACTCCACCACCTTTTCAAGTCAGCTTTGGGGCTCCTCAAGCTGAGAACTCCTTTCTAGCCAGCTCACCAAATCCCAGAATCAGTGAGTTTGAGACAGAAGTGACCTTGGGGGCCTTTGAGTCCATTTTCTCATTTTACAGAGGAAGGACCTGAAATCCAGAGACAGTTATAAAGTGACGGAGGCAAGATTTGAATTGGGATACCTCTGACCTCCACACTTCCACTGTACCAGGATGGATGGAGTCAGTATTGTCCGCATTTGTTCTGAGTGAATTACTGACTTTATTCATTGGACAGTCATGCTTCTCCATGGCTCCTGAATAATAACAATGAGTCATTTTGCATAGTGTTTTAAGGTCTACATGACACCTTCTTCTTCACAACCCCATGAGGTAAGAAGTGCAAGTATTATCATTTTTTGATGGAGAAAGAAGTTGAGGCCTGAAGATAGTGAATAATTTGCCAAGGTTGCCCCAGGTGGGAGAGCATTCGAACCCAGCCCCTATTACTCCAAACCCAGTAGCACTCATTCCTTTATATCACATTGAATTATCATCTCCATTTTACAGATGGAAACTGTAGCCATAGAAGAGATGACATGGCCAAGGTCACACAGTAAGTGACACAATAGGGATTCAAACCCACTTCCTCCGGTTCCAAACCCAGTAGCCCTTGTTCCACTATGCTGTGGTGTATTATGATCTCCACTTAACAGGTGAGGAAACTGAGGCTCAGAAAGGTGGCCCAACAAGGATTAGAAGCCAGTTCTCCTAAATCTAAGTGCAGCACTCACTCCACTGTACCACCCTTTATGATCGCCACCCTCATTTTACATATGAGGAGCTTGAAGCTTTGAGAAACTTTCCCAAAGTCACCTGGCTAGCAGGTGTCAGAGTTGGGGTGGGGCCCTGGAGCCCCAGGTATTTCAATTTCTTTTTCAGGTGACCATCTTCTCCATTCACCTGCCCCAAACTTTTATCATTACCAGGTAGGTAGAATGAGTCAACTGCCTCTTAAGGAGTGGGTGGCGGGCCTCTGGTTTGAAGGGCTAATGCCCAAGGACATTGAACCTCTGAGTGTTCCATTTCCTGCTGCCCCTCAGTAGAAGGAAGGTGGTGGGAAAGCCATCATGAAATCCACCCATATCTAGGTGGATTATAGTTATTTGTGGAAACCTTGCTTGTAGACAAGGTCAGCTTCCCAAATCCAGGCCCAAGTGTCCTTCTGGCTTCCTTTCCCTTAGGGGTTCTCTCTTGGTTTCTGGTGGACCAGCAAGGGGATTTTTCTTTCATTTTTTTAAAGTAAGATAAATAAGGCTTATTTTCGCTTCTGGGCAACTATTGGCCAACTGGCCAGTGTTCGAGGGGCTATCAGCAAAGGAAGAAAATGCTTGTATTTTTTTAGGCAGGGTATTTGCCAGTCTTTTACTGGAAATGGAGATTAGCCCCAGAGGTGAAGAAGACGGCAAACCGTTGGCCGCTCCAATCCCCCTCCCAAATCCTTTCTTCTCTCTTCTGACTCTGGTCCATTTTAGAATGGGAACTTGACCGGCTTCTCTTGGAAACCTTGCTGGGAAGCAGCTTTCCCTGAAAAAGTCTGGAATCCATATTACTGGCGACAGAAGAAGTTGACCGTGCATTTGCTTCTGGTCGTCTCTTTTTTTGTTCTTTGGAAATTATTTCCAGGCTGGTTTCATGAGCTTTCCAACCATAATTGTGTAGCCTTTTCTACCCCACTCCCCTTCACATGTTGAAATGGGAGGTATCTGACTTGTGCGAAGCTCTTGACAAAGAGAAGCTGATTTTCTTGGAGGGGGAAATTTGGGTCATAATCCACCATGGGCTGTAGCCAGGAAGACTTTGGGAGGAATGTTCTTTCATGATAATGACTGTTGAGTTGCCCACTTAAAGGTACACTGATCTGAGTCACAGACAGTCACATGATACAGGGGAAAGAGACCTGGCTCAGATGTCAAAAGTCTTGGGATCAAATCCCTTCTCTGATGCTTACAGCCTGGGTGACTTCAGCTAATTACTTATCCTCCCAGGGCCTTAGATTCCTTATTGGTAAAATAAGGGGAGAGCAGTTGGATTGGATGGCCTTGGAGGTGACCCTTCTGGCTCTGAATGCTCTCTTCTAGAAGTCTCTTCACCTTATTGGGACTCAGTTTCCCCCTCTGTAAAATGGAGGGGGGTTGGATTTGGTGCTTCCTAAGGTCTCTTCCAGGTCTGTAGCTAGGATCTTCTGGTCCCACGACCAAAGCTAATTCTGATCAGGTCCCCAGCAGGACTGGAGCAAGATGCCCTCATCATGAGGACACTGAGTATGTGTAGAGGGCCGTCATGGTTTAATGGTAAAGGCACTGGTTTGGAATCTGAGGGCAGGAATGAGCAAGTGCATCACTGCCCATCACTTGCTGTGGTCCCATCACTAGATACAGATGAACCGAAAGCCAGGGTCATAGAAGAACTGGTGGGCATAACGGCCTGGGAAGAAACCACTGGCAATGGTCTTTGAAGAATCAAGGAGAATAGCAGAGGTGGACTACGGGCCAGGAAAACGGCAGCTGCTGTTGGTGATAGCACCTGGGGCATCCTACAGTTGGGCTTGGAGGAGCTCTCTGACTACCAGGAGACACAGTGGTGCAAGAGAATGGCTGAGAGGAAGACCCTAGCTCAAGTGCTTTGTATACAGTAGGCACTTGGTAAATGTTGTTTAGGGAGTATCACTTAACAAGCATTTATTAAATACCTACTGCCTGTGCCAAGCACAGTACTAGGCATTGGGAAATCGCAGGATCATAGATTTGAGGCTAGAAGGGGCCTTAGATCCCATTTAGTCCAACTCCCTCACTGTATAGATGAGGAAACGGAGTCTCAGAGAAGTTGTGACTTTGCATGAGTCACATAGACAATACGGGATTGAGGCAGGATTATAACTCACCCCCCTCTGAATCTAAAGCCAGTGATCCTTCTATTACAGCATACTGTGTAGACAAAAAATAAATGAAACAATCCTTACCCTGGATCTGGAGTCAAGAAGATCTGAGTTCAGGTCCTACCTCAGACACTTACTAGCTGGGTGACCCTGAGCAAGTCCCTTCACCTCTCCCTGCCTCAATTTCCTCATCTGTAAAAGGGAGATAATAATAACACTTACCTCCCAGAGCTGTTGTGAGGTTCATATGAGATAATATTTGTAAAGTGCTCTAGAAATACTAGCTGTCATCATCATCATCATCATCATCATCACCACCACCACCGTCATCATCATCAGTTACCATCATCCACAAGGAAGTTACATTCTTTGAGGCGCCCACCTAGTTAATGGAGTGTCTAGTTTGTCAGAAGGGAAGAACACATAAGAAATAGACTTCTGAGGACATGTAGTTGTTTTAGGGTCTCACAGGAGGCCAGATGGATCTCATTAGAACCTCCTGTTAAAAGAGGTCATTTAAAAACCACAGATGTTTTTTCTGCTGCATTTTTAAAGGTACCCAGACAATAAGATGTCCTTTTAAATTTTGACACTGTTTCTTGTTTGCTTACCAAAGAATGAGCAGGCCCCCCACTTGGTTTGGTTCCTTCCATCCATGATGTAAGATGATGGTGTTTGGCTGTGGTAGCAGGGGGATTTGCCCCTTGTTTGCTTGCTGACTCACTCCATATCACCACCTGTCTGTCTGGTGTGGGAGTTGTTCTTTCATTCACTCAACAAATATGCCCTGAGCACCTACTGTGTGCTGAGTGCCGCAGGAGGGGCAGTGGTGGGGAGAATGGAGAGTACCTTAGGCTTGGAGTCAGAGCATCTTTAAAGTAATGGGACAGATTGTTGACCAAGACCATCTGGATGTATTCCAGCTAGGATTTATGGACAGATGTGAATGAGAGTCACAGATGCTGAGAAAATGTGGATGAGCTGGGATCTGCTTACTGGAGGAAATAGCTACATCAATGAAAAGAAGGCAGGAACAAGTATTTATTTCAATGTCAGCTATGTGTTACATGCTGGGCTAAGCACTTTATAAATATCATCTCATTTAATCCTTATCACAACTATGGGAGGTGGGTGCTATTATCCATCCCCATTTTCAAGTTGAGGAAACTGAGGCAAACAGATTAAGTTATTTGGCCAGGGTCACTCAGCTAGTAAGTGTCTGAGGCCATATTGGAATTCCAGTCTTTCTGACTCCAGGGCTTGCACTATATCTACTGTTCCATTTACCTACCTCAGTGATCTCAGTGAGGTCATGTATCTGTCAAAAGGTCAGAGTTTAAACCTCCAAATCAGCATCATTCTTCAAAAGACCCTTTTTGGGGGAAAGAGTATGTAGCTTGTTACAATGATGCTGCCACTGTCCTCCATGGTTCTGGGATGCTTTTGGAAACACTCACAATTGAAGAGTTGAAAGCAATGGTCATATGGAGAGCCACTGAAGACTATTCCATGTCACAGGATCTCAGAGTCGGAAGGCACCTCAGAAGCTATCTAGTGCCTCCCATGGCTCAGTGAGAGTCCCTTCTACAGGGCACCTGACAGATGGCCAACCCAGCCTCTGCTTGGAGACATCCAGAGAGGGAGACTGCCCCCCCCCGGCCTTGGAGATGACCCATTGCACCTTCGGATGGGTCTGATGGTTGGAAAGACCTCCCCTGACTTCACGACTTAATCTCTCCCTTTATGATTTCTACTCATTGCTCCCAGTTTATCCCTCTAGGTCCAGGCAGACCAAATCTAATCTCTCCTCCATAAGATGGATTTTTTTGAGAAGACAAGATGGTATAATATTGGTAAAATGCTTTGCAAAAATTAAAACTCTCCACAAATGCAACTACGATGATGATGGTGATGATGACAATGACCACCTCCCAGTTCCTTCAACCAGGCCTTCCTCTAGCTAAGAATCAATGCCTTTCACTTACTATTTAACATTCCCCTGTATGATCCAGTCAGTATTCTTCCTAAAATGTGGCATTCTGGGAGGAGCTCAGGAAAGGTTTTGAGCACTGGAAGCAGTTTTGGGAAAATGTGTTTCTTCCTGACAGAGGCATCTTGGCATCATGTATAGAGGACTGGCCTTGGATTTAGAAAGATCCTGTCCCTGACACCTACCTGCCATGTGACCCTGGCCAAGTCACTTAACCTTTGGTGACCCCATAAGAGTCTAGCTTTCAGTGCAGGTGTTGACCTGCCTTGGCAGAGAGGGTTTCTTCACTAGCCTGTCCTATCAAAAAAAAAAAAAGATACCATGGAATAATAATAATAATTAATAATAACAACAACAACGATAATAATAATTTATATAGCTATTTGCAAAGGGCTTTACATATGGATTCTCAAACCCTGGGAAGTAGATCCTAATATTGTATCTGTTTTAGTGATAAAGAACTGAGGAAACAGAGGTTAAGTGACTTGTCCAGGGTGACACAGGGAATATCTGAGGCGGGATTTGAGCCCGAGGTCTTTCCAATTCCAAGTCCAGCACTCTCTCCACTGCTCCAAGCAACCTGGTACTTATTTGGATGTGTAAACTTGTTTTTCACTTGTAATCCATCAAAGCCTCCATTTGGTGCCTCCTTGCAGCCTGGATTCTTAAAGACTGAGCCAGCAGAGCACATGCTTTGGCAAGTTCCAACGGGCTGACGAGACAGAGTATTGGCCTGGTGAAGGGCTCTGGCAGTGAGTTTGGAGGGGCTCATCACCAGGCTGGCCACAGGGAGGTCCATTTCCTAGTCACAGCAGTTCTGGAAGATCATTTGTTGTATTATGGAGGCCTTACAGTCTGCATCGATGGGGAATGATCATGCTGATGGAAGCATCCATCCTTGAAACAACCCATCCTGTGTTCACTATATCCTCTAATTGGATCTGAGATCTCATCAATTTGCCAGTTCCCTCCACTGAGGCAGAAAGGGATGGGAAGTAAATAAATACATTTGGTCAGAAATCAGCCCTCTTGCCTTAAAAAGTCCTTGCGTTCATGCCATAGGAGGAACAGTGGAAGGCCATGGGAACATTTGGCCTGGAGAAGAAGACTCAGGAGAGATGGGCGAAGGGCTGTGCTAGACAAGGGATCAGATTTGTTTGGCTTGGCTATAGAGGGTCCCATACAATGGAATTGGGCACCTCTCATTGAAAATCCAATTCCTATAGATCTCTGTCAACATAATTAGGAACTGAAGCACAGAAAGCTTTTCCCATAATTAGTAATCAAAAGGGAGCAGAGTCCAGGCATCTGAACTTCTAGCCTCAGGATGTAGCCCGCCAGATCTTGCTCATACAAGTACAAATATGGGGGGTATGTGTGTGTGCATGTGTGTGTGTGCGAGCAAGCATTACTTTCCTACATTGTCTAAACTCAACCTAAGCCCCAAAATACTAATCTTTGCTTTTGATGAACATGATTCATATGAACTCCAAGTTCATTTAACTGTCTCCATCAAAAGGGAGACTTTGACCATAAGATCTGATAAAGGAAAGAAAACACTTCCCAGTTTCCTACCAGTGTGCATGCTCCCCCCTGCGAGACACACACACACACACACACACACACACTCATTCACATGCACACAAACATAAACACACACCCAGGCACATGAGCGTGCACACACTTAGACACACATACAGACACACTCAAACACACATACGTTTAGATACACACATACTCAGACACAACCATGTACATATAGACACATGTACATCTGGACATACCCACATGTTCAGAGACATGTACACATATGTCCTCAGGAACATATCACCTCACATGAGAGTCTTAATTTTGGTCATATGAACGAGGTCTGGTCTCAGTCTCTGGGCTAGAAGGTCCAATGCTGGGATTCTCTTTCCTTTTGGTGGCTATAGGACAACTTTACATGTGATTCAGTGGTGTGATGGTACATGCCAGTCCGTTTTCCAAGGATCAGCACCTGCTCTACAGAATTAGAATCACAGAGAGTTTCCTGGTGGACACAACATGGTCATGTTAATGGCCAGTTTTGACCTAGGTTTTCCAGACTCTGGAGCCTGCTCTCACTTTGCCAATCTGCCTCTCATGTTTTGTATGTTCCTCCATCACCACACAATAAAAATTCATAAAGTAGTGATTGATTTGTCCAAACAATGCAATGTCTGTCCAAGATAAAGGAAACAAAAGGGCTTGTTGACACATGAGATTACATAAGATGTTTCTGGTTTGGTTACGTAAGGGCCTAGCATGTCACTCCTCCCCATGTGTGCCTTGTATTCCATACTTCTGAGGTGAAGTCTTTTCCTTCTTACCGTACTCCCCTCCATCAGAGTTCAGAGGGTCACCTTTCCCTTCTCTCCATGCTTATTAGAACTGTTAGGAAGCTGGGATCTGTTTGCTTTTACTCGTCAGATCTTTTGAAAATTATTGTGGCTCAATTCCCCTTGTTGATTGGGATGGGATGGATTGAATTTCCAATGGAGCATGCTCATAGTGAAAGCAGAGATCCTTGTTTCAGGGCTTAGAGTTGGTCCAGGTAATTTAGGAAAGTAAATTCCCCACTCCCCCCCCCCCCCCGCAGCCCCCTTTACATTTGAAGCAAGTGACAAGGAAAGGCGAGTTCATCTTTCCCCTCTTCTTTCTAAACTGCTGCGGTGGAGCAAGGGAAGGTTGGCTTTTTGCTTATCTCTGATCATGGGAATTGGTGATATTGGTGAACCCTCAGACAGTTGGATGGGGGCGATGTGTTGGGTGACCCTGATCTAGAAACTGGAGGCCAGTGGCTGTGGTATTGGGGTTGAAGAGTGAGTTTGAGATTGGGCATCGGTATGAGTATGGACCTTTCAGTGTTAGTGGCCATTTATCACTTTGGTCACTAGATGGCGATATTCTCCTTTGAAAGAAATCAACCTTTTAAATTGAGCCCCCATTTCCCTGCTGAACTTTTTGTTTTATGCTCTGAGAATCCAATTCAGTCTTTTCCCTTATATAGAGGGATAGGGCATCATTTGTATTTTTACATTCATAATTTGGGTTATATGGCTGAGGCATAAGGACCTTAGATATTATAATCTAGTATAACATCCTAATTTTTCAAATGGGGACATTGAGGCTCAGAGTGAAGTGCCCAAGGAGCCAGATTTTGAAACCAGATCCTCTGACCCCAAATACTTTGTTTCACTGGACAAAAAGTCTGGTGGTCTTCTAGGAGGGGCATCTTTAAGGTTTGATATGATCTGCCAATGACTAGCTAGCTATATGACCTTGGGCAAGTCACTTCATCTGAGCCTCTGTTTCCTCATCTGTAAAATGATGTGTTGAGATACATGAGCTCTGAGGTCCCTTTCCTCTCCAAATCTAGAATCCCTTGGTCTCCTCAGGAGTCTCTGTGTTGCAGAACAGATGACATGGTCTCCACAGCTTTTCACCCTATGGAGTCTGGTCCGTGTCATGAAAGTTTTAATTGGGTTACATATTGCCAGGATTTGATGATGAACAACTGAATAACTAGTGTTACTGTGGAGGCAGTGAGGTATGGCGGGAGTGATAATAGTAATAATAATAGCTAATATTTACAGAGCATAGCGCTTCCTGAATGCTATGTCATTGGATTTCTGCAACAACCCTTTAAAACTGCTAGTATTAGCTCCATTTGATAGTTGAGTAAACTGAGGCAGATGGAGGTTAAATGACTTGCCTAGGATAACAAAACTAGTTAAGTGTTTGAGGCAGAATTTCCAGTAAGGTGTGAGTGCTGCCTGCTCTTATTATTATTCTCTGTGCCGTCCAGGGAGGTAAGCCTTGGGCCTTGGGTTCCAATTCTGGGTGTCCTCCATATCTCCTGTGTTCCCTTGAGTATATTAATAGCCAATATTTATCTGCAGGGTCAAGCTTTGCTAAGTTCTTAGAGCTAGGTGAGGCCTTACACGTCATTTGACAAACGTGTCTAGTGCTTTGGGAAGGGAAGGGAATGGACATTTACATGGTGCCTATGCTGTGCTAAGCACTTAGCCACCTTTAACATGCGGTACAAATGCTAGTTGTTGCTGCTGACTTTCTCATTTGGGCCTTACAACTCTATGAAGCAGGTGCTGTTCTTATCCCCATTTTACAGATGAGGAAACTGAGGCAGAGAGTGATATTATAATAAAAATAGTAATAATAAATTTGCACTAGGTGGTGCAGTGAATAGAGTGCTGGGCTTGGAGGTAGGAAGAGCCATCTTCCTGAGTTCAAATCTGGCCTCAGACATTTACTGGTTGTGTGACCCTGGGCAAGTCACTTCACCTGTTTTGCCTCAGTTTCCTCATCTGCTAAATGAGTTAGAGAAGGAAATGGCAAACCACTCTAGCATCTCTGCGAAGAAGTCAGACATGACCAAAAATGACTGAACGACACCGCTGTGGGCCAGCTCCTATGCTAAGGGCTTTACGAATATTATCTCAAATGATCCTCGCAACAACCCTGGGAGGTAGGTGCTGTTACTGTCTCCATTCTACAGTAGAAGAAACTGAGGCAGAGGTTAAGTGACTTGCCTAGGGTCACACAGCTAGTAAGTGATTGAAGGTGGATTTGAACTAGGGTCTTTCTGACTCTAGGCTCTATCCATTGAACCACCTGGCTTCCTAGGTATGTTTTTTTTTTCAGGGCTTCAGTTTCCCCATCTGTGAAATGACCAATTTGTGTTAAAAGATCTATAGGTCTCTTCTGGCTCTAAGCTAGTCAGTCATCCAGCAAGCATGGCGCTGAGGCACTGGGGATACAAAATACAAATACAAAAATGAAACCGTCCCTGTCCTCATTCTGTCCTGGAGACAACATATACTAATGAACATAAATACAAAATCGATTTTTAAAAATTCTCCGCAGTTTTGAGGGGGATAGCACTGGAGATGAGCAGGCTCGGGAAAGGCTTTCATAGCACATGGTCTTTAAGCTGTGTTCTGAGGCACCAAGGGATCGAAAGCCTAGTGATTCCATCCTGTAGATGCCTCCTGGACATGTACACTTTTATCTTCTTGATGCAGACGGTAAGAGAAAGGAGAACTGGAGCCCCCAAGGACACGTCTGCTTAGATCTCCTGGGCTGGAGCGGCAGGTTCCCATGGGGCTAGCCACCCATAATTTTTACCAGAGTAGAAGGGTGATCTGAGGGCAGCTTGAGACTCTCTCCAGTGGAATATAGATGTTTACGTCCACTGCCAGGTTTTAGTGGATACTTACAGTGCAGGACAAACCACACGTTTTGTCAGTATCTTGCAGACAATTCTTGGGGGAGCTGAGGGGAGCTGTAAAGACCAACACAGATCTTCGCTTTGTATGGACCAGGCATGAAATCATCAGATCACACAGAGGAGTGGGCGTTTGGGAAGCTTCGAGGCCAGGGTGCTTCTGCTTTGCACGTTGCTTTGCCGTATTTGTCTCATTTGATTTTCTCAGGATCTCTGAGAAGTGGCTAGAACAGATGGCATGATCCCAGTAGAATGTAAGCCCCATGAGGGCAGGGGCTCCTGGTGCAGAGGGGCTGCTTCACAAGCGTCTGGTGAATGAATGGTGCCATCCTTATTTTGTTGTTGTTGTTCAGTTGTTTCAGTCATATCTGACTCTCCGTGACTCCTTTTGGGGTTTTCTTGGCAGAGATACTAGAGTGGTTTGCCATTGCCTTCCCCTGCTCATTTTTACAGATGAGGAAATTGAGGCAAACAAGGCTTGGTGACTTGCCCAGGGTCACACAGCTAGTAAATGTCTAATGCCAGACTGGAACTCAGGTCTTTCTGACTCCAGAGCTGGTGCTCTATTCAGTACCTAGCTGCCCTTCATTCTCATCTTACAGATGTGGAAACCGAGACAATGACTAGCCTAAAGTCACTCAAAAGGCCAAGGGTAGGGCCTGGACTAGAAGTTCAGTCTACTGACTCTTACTCTATTTCTCTTTGCCCTAAAGCACCCTGAGACCGCAGTCCCTGATGAAGGCCTTGAAGTGAGAGCCTTTGCTGGACCTGTCCAGTGTTCACATGAGGTTTCTTATGTTGTCTTATATGTGTATTTGAGTATATGTGTGTGTGTGTATATATGTATGTGTATATACATATACATACATATATATATATATATATGTATGTATATATATATATATATATATACACACACACACACATATGTATACACGTACACACACATGCTTCCCTCTTTCTGTGACGGTCTGTTTCTCTTCTTACCTACCCATCAGTTTTTCCAGAGAGATCATCTTTGAAAAAGCCTTTGAGATAGTTCATTAAACCCTGGAGTTACATAAAATGTCATAATTAAGATTTTGCTTCTCTTTCCTTGTTGCTCTACCCCACCCCCATGTGGGTACATGTGTTATTCATATTTGTATCTTCATGAACGTCTTATTCATTTATCTGCATATATTTGCATACGTATAACATAAATGTTAAGATGGTAGGTAAGTGGAGCGAGAAGGGCATTGAAGGACCTGCCCAGACCTGGGCTCTGCTCATAAGACCATTTTGCTTTGGCAGAGTCTCTTTCATCTGCTCCTTATTGCCTGGGTGAGCTTAGGTGTGTCCATTTCTGACCTTCTGCTTCCGGAGGCATGGCATTGTCTGGAGATACCCTTGCTATGTCTTTGTGGCAGGGGACCAGGAGACTTCCCAGGCTGATCTCTTGATCAGTCTCCCCTTCCTTGCCCATCTTGGCTGTTGGCTTAGAGCATGGCCTGGGTTTGGGTGGAAGGATATGAAAGATGAGAGCCCCTCCAGAGCTGGGACTCTCTACCTTTTTTTGTATCTCCAGCCCTTAACACAGTGCCTGGCATGCAGGAAGGGCTTCATAAGGCTTCTTCATTGGCTGACTGATTGACGAGAAGATTTGGAAACCATGGGTTTGAAAGAGCAGTGGTTGGTGGCTTATGAATATCACCTTGGCAACCTTTACTGTGTCAGCCTCGATCTGGGTTAAAGCTGTCATTAGGATGAACACAGGCATGCTTGTTGTGTATAGGAGGCTTCTTGTGTGGCCTCCAGGGAGACTGTTGGACTAGATGATCCCAGACGTTTCTTCTAGTGCCATGATCCTGTCATCTTTATACACTTATGGGTGTGGATACATTTCTCTCTGGGTCTCTGCTGTCTGTGTCTCCCATCTACTTTTATGTGAGAAAACATGCCACAGGCTGGTGGACTTAGAAATCAGGAAGACCTAGGCTTAAGTCTTGCTTGTGGTCCTTACCAGCTGTCTGACTCTAAGCAAGTAATCAGCCGCTTTGTGCCTTAGACTATTCTCTTAAGACTTATCTACTAAGTCAGACAAGAGGGAGTTCCCACATTGGGAGTCCCTCCCACCAGTGAAATCGTACATCTTTAGCTCTAGGTATGTGTGTGCACACACACATCTACTATTAAAGGGTATTATACTCTCCCTAGATGTTAACCAGAGAATGACAATTCTAAGATATTAAAGCACGCACGCACACACACACACACACACACACACACACACACACACACACACACCCCTACTGTTAAGGGGTATCGTACTCTCCCTAGATATTAACCAAAGAATGACAGTTCTAAGATATTAAAGCACGCGCACCCCCCCCCCACACACACCTACTGTTAAGGGGTATCGTACTCTTGCTAGATATTAACCAAAGAATGACAGTTCTAAGATATTAAAGCACGCACACACCCCCACACCCACACCCACACACACACACACACACACCCCTACTGTTAAGGGGTATCGTACTCTCCCTAGATGTTAACCAAATAATGACAGTTCTAAGATATTAAAGCACATACGCACACACACAAATTCGAACCTCAAACCAGTCCCTCTTTGCAACTGTGACCATTTGCCATGTGGCACAGAGATGATCTGGGGTCTTCAGGTGCAACACCCAATGGAACACAGGCAGGCCCAGCCGAATCGTGGAGACTTCTGCTATAGGCCTGGTGTTGAATTAAATGTTTGTCATCTGAGGCATAGCCTAGCCCAGAGTAGAGTGGTTCAACACCAGGTGGCCTGGAGGGTGATGCGCTTTTTGACTGTAGAGACCATCTCTTAGGAAAGTGGGTCCTAAACTGAGATCCAGGGGTAGATTTCAGGGTGTTCATGAATTTGGAGGGGAAAACTTGCATCTTATCTTCACTTATTTCTGCCTGAAATGTGATTCCTTCAGTTATTTAAAAGCATGATTCTGACAAGGGTTCTGTAGACTTCACCAGGCAACCAAGGAAAGGCAACAGACATTTATTCTGCACTTCCTGAGCAAACTAAAAGGAAGATGGTCCCTGTTCTCAGGGAGTTTATATTTTAATGAAGGAAGACAACAAGACAGTACACAAAAGGGAGATGAAAAGGGGGATGGGAAAGGGGAAGGTGCCCACAGAGGGGGCATGGTGTCAAAAGCTGGAAAGTCAGAAGCAGAGCCTGGAGGGAAACAAAGGCCCCTTTCCAAAATGGAGGCCCTGGGAGGAGCTCACCAATGGTGAAAGGGAACTGGCATGGTGGAGGGATGTTCCACAGCGAGAAGGATGCAGAGGAGGATGGATGTTCCAGGGTAACAACATCTTGGTGGATAGATGTTCAGTCAGGAGGCTCCAGGCTCAGGGGGAAGTTTCAGGGTGACGTGGCAGGAGAGACAGAGGAGCAAAGTCAAGAGAATCAGAAACAGCCAGGAGGGGACAAAGTGCCACTGAGTGACAGAGGGTCCTGTGATATACATGGAAACTATTAAGAACCTCTGTCCTAGAGGGTTGGGGTGGGCTCTCCATCAGTGTTAGAAGTAACCTCAACAATCAAGATGCCAATTCTTAAAGCATCAAAATGAAGGCTGGAGCCCATTTTCAGGGTTAGAATGACTCCAACTCAGAATGTTGGCTTTCCACCATTACCAATGTGTTGACCACTGACTCACCTGAACCTTTGGCCTAAGAAGGTTAAACCCTGTTGACCTCCAGGTTGACTTGATAGTGTCATGGTATTTGTGTATTTCATGTGACTGTTTTATGTAGAAGCCAAATGAAAGTAAAATGATTGGATGACTTCCCAGAATGGGGAGAAATTAGTGGTAGAGAAGAAGGTCATTAGGGGGCCGGCCAAGTTCCTGTTTCATGTGGCAGGGACTTGACTTGTCACAACCTTGTGAAGAGTGGTTTGCTTGAATCTGAGATGCCTGTGTTAGATTGTTACTGATCATGTTAGAGCCAGAGCTCTGATTAGCACCGTCTTGGTCAAGGGGAATGGACAATGGAACAGATTTCTCTCCTCTCAGGAGATTTGTTTTTTTTAGTTGTTTTCCTTTGGTACTAAGTGGGATTGGGGAGGGGTGGGAGTGAGGAAACAAAGACTTCGAAAACAAAGGGCATCAGTAAAACTTGGTAAAACAAGCAGAATTCAAGAGTTGGGAGTTTTCACATGTGTCATTTTAATTTTCTTTTTCTTTTCTTATAGATCCTCATATTAAGGTCTCTGGAAAGAAGGAAAATGTTAAGGAAGCCAAGGAAAGGATAATGTCTGTCTTGGACACCAAAGTAAGTCAGTGTGTTGATATGACTCTGAGGGGGGGCTTCATCTTCCTTTGGGGGAAAACGTGTGAGGAAGACAAATCAGAGAAAAGGGACTGTGTGTTTTAAAGGATGTGCCTCCTCTTGGGACGCTGGCTGAGGGTGCAAAGCACTTTCTAAACACAAGCTCCTTTGAGGTGTACAACTCTGTACTCTGCTACTCTTATTTCCATTTTACGGGCAAGCTGGCTGGGGGTTAGCAAGGTGAAGGACTTGATCATACAGTGGCAGGATCTGAACCCGGTTCGTTCTGACTCCAAGTCCAGAACTGTATTCACTAGGCCACTGCCTCTCGTATGGCTTCCTGCCAGGGGGAAATCAAGTGTCATCTGTGAGATGACTTTTTTGATAGAAGAGCATAGCTTGAGGGATGTCAAAGGCCAACCCCAGAATTTTACTGAGGAAACTGAGGCCCAGGACATGAAATGACTTCCCCAGGGTCACACTGGTAATAGACCAGTACCTCTGGCCCCTTCTATCTCAGCTGTTTTTGCCTCTCAGGCTGTCTTCTGGATAGTTCCACTTGAATTCTAAACCTCAAGCTTAAACTATCCCAAACTGAATGAGGTCACCATCTTCCTCGTAACCTAGACTCAAGTCCTCAGAGTAATCGCCTTTGATCTTTTCCTTCCCTCAGCTGGACATCTTGTCAGATGCCAGGTTCTGGCAGTTCTGCCTCCCCAACACCCCTCACCTCTGTCCCCTCACTTGCAGTCCCAATGCAAGCCCCTGAACTGGCCTCCATGACTCCATCTTTGCTTTGTCTAATCCACCCCCCCCCCCAGCAACTGCCAAAATCCTCCTCCTCATGCACTGATCTGATCAGCTTGCCACCCTTCAATGACTCCCTCTTGGCTTCCTCATTTTGGCATTTGCATTTAAGGCCCTCAGTCTGGCTGCAAACCACCTTTCCAGCCTTATTTCCTACTAGTCCCCTTCACCCACTTGACCTTTTAGGAGGCAACATGATGGGGTTGTGAGAAGACTGGAGAGCAGTGGGAGAGGGAGTGCCCTATCATTGGTGGTGTAGGATTGGGGCCAAGTGTATGGGGTTGTGTACATGGTGGTGGTGAGGATCAGCCTTAGAAAAGGAGAGATGTCTCTTCCACTGGAAAACAGGAGGTGAGAAAGAATGAATAGGCAAACATGCAGAAGTCTGAGGGTGTGTAATAGAGGAAAGACTTATAAAGACTCATATGCAAGAATTTAGGTCCAATGACTTTGATCTCAGAGTGGGAAGTAGGGTCATCTGGTGGGGTGAGAGGAGGCTTGGTAGCTTGAGAAGGATTGGGCAAGATTTGAAACAGCTGCTGGTATGCCAAAGAGAATCATTGAGAGAGGAATAGAGAGGCTGAGTGGTGTAGTGGATGTGGTAGAGTGGATCCAGTCTTCAGGGTAGGAAGACATGGGTTTAGGTCCTACCCCTGATATGATACGTCCTAGCTGTGTGGCCATGGATCTGCTACTTAACCTGTCAGGGCGCTCAGACATCCTTCAAAGACAACGGTAGGAAATCCTCATACTGATGGGACTTCAGGTCCAGAACAAAAAAAGAGAGAGATAAGTAAAAGGATTGGTGAACAGGAGTCGACCACTGAGGTTAGGTAGCATGAATTTATACTGAGTAAAATGAATGAGGACTTCTTGTTATCTGGAAGCTCTTAGCATTGAAGGAAGAGAGAATGTAGATGGTCCAGCGATTTGCGTGGATGGTCTAGTGATACATGTGGATGGTCCTCGGATACATGTAGATATGGTCCAGTGATACATGTAGGTGGTCCAGCAATATGTATGGATGGTCCACTGATACGTATAGATGTGATGCAGTGCTACAATGGGAATTTTCAGGCAGGCTGGAAGTGGTGGAAAATCAATAATAAACCAATAATAATCACTGATATTCAATAACAAATAGTACATTCAAGAGGGTAAGAGATTCTAGGGTGGCGATGAGCACATGAAAGTGACTGGCCTTAGAACCCAGACTAGGTCTAGGACCAAGAGCAGCTGAAGGGAGCTAATGGCTAAGAAGGAGTATGCTGGTCTGGAGGCCATCCTGAAGAGGAAGAGCAGATGTAGGAGGAACAAGGACTAGAAGGGTCAGGAACAGGGGAGGTTGTGCTTGGGGGAGAGAGCTCCAGGGCTGAGGAGCTCAGAGGTGCCAGGGATCCAGGGGATTTTTGTTCATTTTTTAATGGGATCAGATTCAAACCCCCAGAAGTCAGGAAGTTTATGGAGAAGTCTGTGGATTTTTTTTCCTAAGGCTTCACGGTATTTGGGCGTTTTTATTTAGTCTGTGAAAGATTGCATGATTCAAGAATAAATATTTTGATAATCTTATGTGACCAAAGATAGATGAGCTAGCTGTATTGTTTTACATTTATTATCTATAATGGATGGATTGACAGTCTCTTAAGATGAGACTCCATCATTTTCTCTTTCTTAGGTCTTTGATTTTAAATTTTGATCTTGATGTCAGTAATTTAGCTTTCATTATTGTTTAAACCCATATGGTGTTGGTAGTGTTACATTCTCTGTATGGGTTCTCCTTATTTACCTCTTCCTTTCCCTTCATTGCTTTCCCATTCATTGCTTTCTTTCCTCCTTTCTCTTACTCCTCTTTCTCTCTTCTCCCTCCCCTTCATGCCTTTTCCTCCCTCCCTTCTTTTCTGGGATATCTTCCCCATCCCCTTACACTCTCTTTTTTCTTCCTCTTCTCTTATTTCCCATTCCCTTTCCTTCCTCTCTCCTTCCCTTTCTCCTCTTGTCTTTTGCCCCTTATCTGATTTCTTCTGCCCTTCCTCTTCCCTTTCCTTTCCTCCATCTCCATCCTTCCACCTTTATCTTCCTGCCTTCCTTCTCTTGCTTCCTTTCCTCCCTCTTTCATTACATTCCATATTTCTTGCCCTGCTTTCTCTCCCTCCTTCTCTTCCTTCTTCCCTTTCTTCCCTCCCCTTTTCTTTCCCTTCCTTCCCCTCCTTCATTTCTTCTTCCCCTTCCTCCCCTCTTTTCTTCCTACCCTTCCTTTCTTTTCTTCCCATCCCCCTTCCCTCTTCCCCTTCCTTTGCCCACACTGTCCCTATGCCTAGAGTATAGTCCTCTCCTCATTCCCACCTCTTAGAATCCCTGGTAATTCCTGCAAAACCCAGCTTAAGCATCACCTTCTCCTGGAGGATTTCTCTGCTCTTCTCTCTCAGCAGCTGCTACTGCAAAACCAGAGAACTTACCTTGTATTTATTCTGCATATTCCAACACGTGCATGTTGTCTTTCCTGATGGAATGTAAGCTTCTTGAAGGCAGGGACTGCTTCCCTTGGGTCTTTGTATCCTTAAAGCTTAGCCTGGGGCTCTGCACATAGTAAGAGCTGATTGATCAGTTGATTCCTTGCTTTTTTCTGTCCTTCCTTTCTTTGTTCTTCCTTTCCTCCCCTGCTTCCTTTCAACTCGTCAGAGAGTCCTGTGACGTATACATTCTCCCAGTGTGACCTAGATCCGTGTGAAAGTGCTCAGGCAGCTCTCGTGAGCTCCTTAGCAGACCCCTGCTTTGTTTCTTACTTGGGGGCTCTATTTTTAGCTCCTGTTTTCTGACATTGACTAAATCTTGTAGAGCGTCAGGCACATCTTCCAAGCAGTTTGTTCAGGAATTTTGTCTGGCCTGAGTTATTTGGACTAAATCACTCACTACATCTGCTAAGGGGAAAATGTGTCATTTCATGATTGTCATCTACCTCATTTAAAATCCTACTTTCCCAAAGAAATGATCTGGAAGAGAGATCATGGCACAAGCATCCCTCCCTACCTTCAGCCCCCCCCCTTAGGGAATATATAGCACACTGAAAAAATGAGGATTGGAAAGGGTTTCTTTGGACATTAGATTTGTATCTTAAGAACTTTTGCTAAGATGCTAAAGCCAACAAGGAACTGGGGCTCTGTCCATTGTTGCTTATCTTTCCATTGGGAAAAAAGAGTTTAAAAAAACTATAATTTTCTGTTTTTTGAGATGTATTCAAGTTGATTAATACCATTGTATCTACATAGAGCAACCGAGTCACCCTGAAGATGGATGTTTCACACACAGAGCATTCTCATGTAATTGGCAAAGGTGGGAACAATATTAAAAAAGTGATGGAGGAAACAGGATGTCACATCCACTTTCCAGATTCCAATAGAAACAACCAAGCAGAAAAAAGCAACCAGGTGATTTCCTCTAACGTTGCCTGGGACTCTTGGGGGGCCGCCAATGTTTGTGATGTCACACAAGCCTCTTTTGAGCTGAAGAAGGGCAAGAGATGAGAATGTGTAAAACCTGTAAAACCTGATGTCCACGGAGAGATAAAAAGAATCATGTTTAGTTCAATGGAAAATGTCAAAGGCAGGAAGGACATGGCAGCCAATGGTCTTAGGAATGGCTGATGGGGCTTTGCGGAGGGGATGATGGCTGTTTGTTTCTTTTGGCCGGGGAAGAAAGGACATGAAATTGAAAATGCATAGAATAGTCAAGGGACATAAAGATAGAAATATTCAGGAAATGTTTCTTGGTCAGGTCAGGCATTTTACAGAGCTGGGTCAGACTCTTTCTCAGTGGAGTCCAGAAATCCCAGAGATGTATCTGGTCTCTTCTGCTGTGTTTGGACAGTCCTGTGGGTATTCCAGTAAAGGGCTGGAGCAAATTGCCTCGAGGGTCCTTCAGGCTCTGTCCTTCAGCCATGTAAGGATGAGAGCTTGGTGTCTGAAGCAAACCATTAGCTTTGTTTTGGTGACTTAAGTATATAAGACATGCTTGGGAACTCTGAAGTGTACCCTGAAGGCATTTCTACCTGTGCTCCGTTAAAACAACAGAGAATTTAAAATATCATAGCAGCCATTTCCCTTGTGATCCTCATCCTCCCTGTCATTACCTTCAAAGAGATTCTAAAGTATTTTAGGGTATCTCAGGCACTCTCTATACGCCGTCTCATTGGAGCCTTCCAAGGGAGTCATAAAGGAAGTAATAGTATAGGCATTATTACCCCTATTGTACAGATGAGGAGACTGAGGCTCGGAGAAATCACATGACTTGACCCAGGTTGAATAGTTAGTATGTGTGAGAGGTCGGGATTTAAGCCAAGGTTTCCCGATTCCCCATATCCATCGCTCCATTCTGCCTCTCTCTAGGAGCATAGCCAAGCAATGACGCCTCACATTTAGGTAGTAAGAGATATATGAGGTTTGCTGGAAGTAGAACTCAGACCTGGATTCAGATTCAGCTTTTGCAGCTCAATTTGCTACATGACCTTAGGTCTGCAAGTTATTTGAACTCTGAGCCTCCGTTTTCCCATTTACATTAGGGGAATGGTGATACCTGCATGACCTGCCTCCCAGGGTTGTTCTGAGAATTATAATTCATTATGCACTTTAAAGCACTATGTAAATGCTTTTACATTGTAGCTATGAAAGCCTTCTCATATTTATTATCACAAACAATAACAGGGGCTGGCTGGGGTGGAAAGACAAGGGAGCGTATGATCTTAGGTATGAATTGAGAGGGAAAGTGTCAGGTTGTGAATGTTCTCTGAAAGCGAACATCTCATCAGCGTCCTGAGAGAATCTTTGGATGGCTCATTCCAGTCCACTGAGGTGTGGTTGAGACCAGGCTTGCTCATTGTGGCTGTCGAGGGTTTGAACTCCAAGAGAAACTAAAGTCATTTCCAGCACAAAATGCTGTGCAAAGATCTCCCTGTCTTGTGATGGGAAGAAGGCCAGTTGTGGGTGTCTCTCTTCGATGAGTTGGTGGTACCTGGCACTGAGGAGATGCAAATCACTGAGAATTCAGGAGAAGCCTGTTGCTTTGTATTGTGTTTAAAAGAAGCTTCACTGTCTGTTTTCTGGTTTTCACAGGTGTCTATTGCAGGACAGCCAGCTGGTGTGGAGTCTGCCCGAGTTAGAATTCGGGTAACTATTTATGTACTTAGAATAATGTAAGTCAGTGTCAATATTACTAGAATTAGAAGAAGTAGGGCACTATTGTAATTTATTTTTACATCAAAATCATTTGCTGCCATCTATGGTAAGTAAGAAAGAACTGGGAAGCCTGGGTTTGATGCCCTCTTTGTATTCACCTTCTAAATTGTTTTTTTTCCCCCCAAATGTCTTCACAGATTTATATATTAACTAAAGCCATAACTAGGACAGAGTGACCCGTGCTTTGCCCCAGTGGTCTGACTTTGCTCAAGGAGTGGGGGCAATCTTTTATCTCCTTGTCCCTCACTTAGTTCTCCATCTTTCAGTTGGGAGGGGTTGTATCTCCAGTAGTTAACACAGTGCTTAGCACATAGTAGGTGCTTAATAAATGCTTGCTGATTGATTGAGTAGATGATCTCTAAGTTACAGGCACTGTTCTAGCCACTGGAGGGACAAAGAAAAATGAGAACGTGATCCCTGCTCTGAAGGAGCCCACATGCTAAGTGGGGAGACAATATGCAAACTATGTACATAAAAGCTCTATGCGGTGTAAATAAAAGGGCCTCTCAGAGGGAAGGCATAGAGGGAGTTGGTGGAAGTAGAGGGCTAGGACCAGAGGCCCATTGCAGGCCTCTGAATGATATTTGAGCTGAGTCCTTGGGGATGCCTGGAAGCTGGAATAAGGAAGTGGGGAGTGAGATTCTAGGCATGGGTACGACCTGTGAAAAACCGGTGAGTCTGGAAATGGTCTATTCTGTGTGGCTAATGGAGTTCAGGCCAGTGTAGACTATGTGGGTAGGATTAAACCATAGGAAGCCTGGACGTAGAGGGGGTGGGGTGGGAATAGCTTCAGATGCTACGCTTCAGATGCTTCAGATGATTTTATATTTGATCCTGTAGGTAACGGAGTCACTGAGGTTTTTTGGGTAGTCAGAGGAGGTGAAACAGTCAGATTTGCACTTGAGGAAAATCACTCAGCTGGTGTAGAAATTGTTCTTCCTGTCCTGTGGCCTGAATCAACTCAACTCCCTTGTCTAGTCCCCAAACTCCATCATTAGGGTCCTGTTGCAAAGTGTCACGGCCCACCTTTCTCCAGCCACTGCCAATTGGGTTAAGCCAGCTGGGAGCATCTCTCCTTGTGTCTGGACTATCTCTTACGCTGCCACTGTCTCATTTTTCCCACTCCCAAGTCTTACCCTAGGTGAAATAATTTGTTTGCTTTTAAAAAATAAAATATCTCCAACGAAGATAATTTTATTGTTGGAGACTTTTAGCATCTTCCCTACATTTGTTATCTGCCTCTAATGGCACTGAGAACATTGAGGCTATTGTATTATGTTGAGACTCTACTATATAACCTAAGCTAATTCTGCAACAGAAATAAGAGATATTTTAAGAAATCCCTTTTCAGGCAGGCATTCGTCAGCTAGATCATTCTTCCCCATGTCTCAAGGCATGACTTTCTTCTTGGCCTTCTCATGGTCTCTTTCCAGGAGCTGCTTCCCTTGGTCCTGATGTTTGAGCTGCCCATCGCTGGCATTCTGCAGCCCATTCCAGATCCCAATTCACCCACTCTTCAGCACATATCGCAAACGTACAACATTTCAGTATCATTTAAGCAGCGTTCCCGCATGTATGGTGCTACCGTCATTGTTCGAGGGTCCCAAAACAACTCCAGTGCAGTGAAGGTAAATCACATAGTGTAGGGTAACGGTTCTTCCCCTGCCCCGAGGTAGTTTTCAGGGGACCCAGGAGCTTAGGGGACAAAGAAAAGACATACTTATTTTTACTAACCTCTAACTGAAGTTGAATATTTCCTTCACATGTTTAAAAATGATTTTGAGAAGGGGTCGGTAGGCTTCCACAGACTTTTAAAGGGGTCCATAACACAAAAAATGAAGGAGATCCCTTCCATCACAAGAATGCCAGCATTCAGAGGCTTCTTAACAAATGCATTTTCAGTAAACATCAAAAGAGGTTCCATTTTTAGAAATTCCCAAAGTACTCTAGGCTCATGCCTGGCCCTTTGCGTGGATTGGTTATTAGGCTGTTTTTCCACCTGTGTTTCCTCCTAGGAAGGAACTGCCATGCTGTTGGAGCATCTTGCAGGGAGCTTGGCATCTGCCATCCCTGTGAGTACCCAGCTAGACATCGCCACTCAGCACCATCTCTTTATGATGGGTCGAAATGGAAGCCATGTCAAACAGATCATGCAGAGAACTGGTGCTCAGATCCACTTTCCTGACCCCAACAACCCACAGAAGAAATCTACTGTCTACCTCCAGGGCACCATTGAGTCAGTTTGTCTTGCAAGACAATATCTTATGGTAAGTGTGTAGGGAAATGAGTGGCAGAAACCCTGGGGTCGGAGCTAGTGTTTGTCATAAGCCAGTATGTTGTATTGATGTGGTAAATTTTTCTCCAAAAAACTTTTGAACAAAGACTGTGGAGCAGGAGAAAGAGTGTGATATTTGGAGCTGGAGGGCTTGGTTTCAAATCCTGCCCCTGTTACTTCTTACCTGTATGACATTGGGGGAGTGATAGCTCCTTGCCCTAGTACCTAGCATATAGTAGGCACTTAATGAATGCTTGTTGATAGATGAATTGAACGGCTGGCTTCTGAGATACCTCCAATTCTAAAGCTGGCACCTATATCCTTTTGGTTGGCTGGTCCTGGTATGGAAAATGACTTTTTTTTTTTTTTGCTTTTCGGTGAGGCAGTCAGGATTAAGTGACTCGCCCAGGGTCACACAGCTAGTAAGTGTCAAGTGTCCGAGGTCGGATCTGAACCATGGGCCTCCTGACTGCAAGGCCAGAGCTCTATTCACAGCACCACCTAGCTGCCCCTGGAAAATGACTTTTAATAGTCAGCTGTACTGACTAATATGGAAATGTTTTACATGATTGACATGTGTAATGTATATCTGCTTACCATCTCAGGGAGGGGGGAGGAGATGGAGGAAGGAAGGAAGGGATAGAATTTGGAACTCAAAGCTTATAAAAAAGGTTACAAATTGTTTTAACATGTAATTAGGGAAAAATAAAATGTTATATATGAAGAGTCAATTGTAACCCATGAAAAGGTTGGACCTGATGACTTCTCGTTTAGTTGCTTATCAATAGGCTTCTAGCTCCCAGATTCTTTGAAATATATATGTGTATGTTTGTGTGTCTTTGTGTGAAAGTCTGACCTTCAGTTTTAAAAAAAATCATCAATTTGTGCTTGAATTCAGTCCTATTTTTTTCAGATACACAGGAACACATGCACATTGATAGATAACATGTATTATTAGATTGATAGATGTTTGATAGATATTTGATAGATTGTATATTACAGGCCCATTGGTGAGCTACCTTGGAAGTCAGGGTGACCTGAGTTCAAGTCTCACCTCAAGCACGTCTTGGTTATGTGACCCAGGGAAAGTCATTTAGCCTCTTGGACTCTCTTAGAGTATAAGTTACAAGAAATTGGTGAAGGGAGTTTTCTCACCTCAACAGAGTTCCCTGTTCTGATGAAATTGTAGATCAAGACCAAAAAGGAAAATGTTAAGCGTCTAAACAAGCATTAGGTAAAATTTTATTTCCACTCGGGAGATTTAGTAGGCAGAAAATTTTATAAATCTTCACTGAAAAAAAATGTTCAGAAAAGAATATTTGGGTGTCAGTGATAAAAAGAAAAGTCCACTGGTTGCATTAGAATTCAGCAAACCTCCCCATCTGTCATGTTTTCAACCCATATTTCCTGTGTTGACTTTCAAACATGTTGGTCTAGACAGGGATCTAATCCCTTAATTGAAGGCGCAGAGACTAGGCCCACACAGACATCCTTCTGTAGCACTTCTCTTTCCATTCCAAGTGCTCATCTGGGCCTGACCTTTAGTGATATTTGATTCAATAAGCTCGAGACGTGACCTTTGCTGTGATTGCCTTCCCGAGCCCACTTTTTCAAAGCTGAGAAAAGTGGCCTTGCCATGGTGGCTCCCACCCCTGGCAGCTGACAGCTAGTTTTCTAAGCATTAAGGATTGTGGTCATGGAAGAATTGGATAGGATTCGATTAGTCATGAATGGCTTCTTTTGACCAACTTTCCCCTCTCAAAGTAAAGTCTGCTTTCCTGTATCTCCCAGGTTTAATTTCCTGAGCTAAGAGTTTTTCTGTGTTCACCTTTGGAAGGCAGCAGCAGTGTGACTGGCCTACTAATACCCAAGGATTACTGTGATTATTATTCACATGTTCTTCCCTCTCCTTTTGACTTCTCTACAAGTTACTTTTGAATTCATTAAACTTTTGAAAATGTTATTCTGAGCAATTATAAATGTGTTGACTCTACCTGATAGAAATGCAAACGAAGGGCACCATTGCCTTGGAGAATCCAAGCTTAGCAACTGTTGAGTTACAAGAGGCGCTTAATAAATGCAGATGGGATTGAATGCATGACAGACTAGCTGGCTGGAAGCCTTTAGGCTTTACAATTTCACCATCATCACCCACTATTTAAACCAGAGTCTTTGAGGAAAATCCAGGGCTGTCTTAAGAGAAAATTTGTTTTTCTCATTTGTAAAAGAAATTCTAACATTCTAATGTTTAAACTCTACAGTTTAGCTCTTCTAAATCTCATTTGTGAGTAATGTTTTTCTGTAAACTGTCCTCCTCCTTCTTGACCCCATCTGTAGTTCTTGACACTGTTGACCACCCTCTTCTCCCACATACTTTTGCACCCGTTGGTTTGCATAACTGTCCCTTGCATTCCTCTGCTTCCTTTCCTGCCTGTCAATTCTTCCTTGTGAATCTCTTTTGCTAGATCATGTCCTGACTCCATCCCCATAGGTATTTCACAATGAGGGGATCACGTCTCTACTTCCTCTGTAGCATCTTCCTTCATGTCACCTCTCATGGGTTTGGTGAACATCTCTATGCAGATGATTCCCAAATGGATAATTCCAGCCTTCACTTCTCCCCTGAGCTCCCATATAGCATCACTAACTGCCTGTTGGATGCTTTGAATTCTGTGTCCTATAAAGTATTTCCAGCTCAGCCTGTCCAAACCAGAATTTTTTATTTCCTCCCATAAGCCCATCTCCCTCCGGACCTTCACTGTTAGTGTTGAGGGCATCAGTACCTGCTGCCTGAGGCTTTCAAACCTGGACTCATCCTTGACTCTTTCCTTTCCTTCAACTTTGATATTACATCAGTTGGGAAGTCTTGTGGATTCTGTCTTATCCTCGTCAGACCCTCATCATCCCTCAGTTGGACTATAGAGGTCTCCTGATGAAGCCCCCTCATTCTATTGTCTCCACCCTCCATGTAGCCCATCCTTTACAGAAGTGCTGATGGCAAACAGAGCCCTCCCTGAGGTACCAGGAGCCAGGGAGCTCAGTCTCAGGCCTCAGGTTTATTTCTGACTTGATTAATCAAGCTGAGGATGGCAGATGAAATTCTTTGTAGGATCTTTACCTACCTGGCCTAGTGAAAACCATTCAAGAATTAAGAAAACCTAAATGATAAAACATGAAAACTGTTGATTTTTTTCTGGAAACAAAAAAACAAAACAAAACAAAAAACAAACACCTGGTAAAGCCTGTGAATCGGCAATGTTTTTCTGTCTGGGATGTCCCGGGTAGTTCCAGTGCACACTGAGCCATCAAACATTCTGCTCATTGATGTCAAGCATGGGGAAGGTTTGAAGTTCCAATTCTCAGAGTCAGAATCAAATCCGCAATAAACTAGAACTTCCACCCAAATGCTTCTCAGTAGGATTAAATGTTTCTTAAGGGACTCCAGGCCTCACTACTCTGCCTACACATAATTAAACTGGAGTTGTTTTCTTTCTTTCTTTCTTTTTTTTTTTTTAATAAAATTGAGATCTATTTTATTTTCAGGTCTATATTCTCTCCTTTCCATCTCCCTTCCCTCCCCTCCCCTTACCCATTGAGAAACTAAGAAAATCAAAGCCCTGTACAAACACATAATAAAGCAAAACAAATTTCTGCATCGACCACATCCCCCTCAAAGTATGTCTCAGTCTGTACCTGGAGTCAGTCACCTTTATCTGCAGGTGGGGAGCACGCTTCATTATGAATACTCTGGAATTATGGTTGGTCATTGTATTAATCAGAGTTCCTTCCTCTTTCAAAGCTGTTGGTTATTGTATAAGTTGTTCTGGTTCTTCACACTTCACTGCGTATCTGTTCATATGCATCTTCCCAGGTTTCCCTGAAACTCTCTCTCTCCATTGTTTCTTATGGCACCATAGTATTCCATCACATTCATATCCACAGCTGGTTCAGCCATTCATTTCCCAATTGATGTACTCTCCCCCAATTTCCAATTCTTTGCCACTGAAACAGATGCTCTAAATATTTTTGTAAATGTGGGTTCTTCTCCCCTTTCTTTGATCGCTGATTTTATCAAGTGTGGGCAGACTCTAATGAGCTGCTACCAATGGGGGTCTGCACCTTGTGCCACACCTTGGGGTCTTAGAAAGTGTCCTGAGGATACTGACAAGGTCAGTGACTTGCCTTGGGAGGCAGCCTTCAAACCAAGTTTTCCTCAGTCTGGGGTGGCCGTCTATCTCTTACATCAAGCTGTGTCTACAATAAGCATCTATTATATAGTTGCAGTGTGCCTGGTGCTCTGGGAATACAAAGGCAAAAATTAAAGAGCTTCTAATGGGGAGATATGGGTACTCAGATAAGGAGGGTGAGAAGTACCTTAGAGTACAGCCTGAGCAAAGCTGCCTAGGCTGGAAAAGCACGTGAAATTCAGAGAATATCAGGCTTGTTTGGCTAGAACGGCATGTGTGAGGAGCTCTGATGGGACTCATTCTAGAAAAATAACTCGCCAACAGATTGTGAAGAGTTGGATTCTTAGAAGAGCTACGTCACATTGGTGATAGACTGGGGCCCAGACTTTCATTTTTCTAGGAAAGTTCAGTGAAGATGCTCCTCCTCTTAATGCAGGACAGGTGCTTCCTAGAGCATAACCTGCCCAGGGTCACATAGCCAGGATGTAAGAGACTGTGCTGAGCTGTGTGGCTGCATGCTGTCAGCACAGATAGTGATCATTCTCCCCATTTTACTGATGATGTAACTGATTTGCCCAGTGAGCAGAGTGGCAATTCGAGCTGTGGTCTTTGGATTCCAAATCTAGCGCTCTTTCCTAATTGTGCCCCTGAAATTATGGAGAGCCTTGAATGCCAGAATAAGCATCCAAACTTGCCCTGATTGAGGTCATTGTGTTGGGTCTTGAGCAAGTGAGTGACAACACAGTAAAAGTCCTGCTCCATATCATGGAGGGGAGGAGACTTTTAAGAGTCTTATTTTCACATTCACAAAAGTAGCTTCTAGGGAGTCGCTAGGTGGTGTGGAGAATAGAGCACTGGCTGTGGAGTCAGAAGGACCTGAGTTCAAATCCAGTCTCAGACCAGACTCTTAACACTTACTAGCTGTGTGACCTTGGGCAAGTCACTTAACCCCAATTGCCTCACAGAAAGAGAAACAAAAGTAGCTTCTTCAGCAAAACGAACTACCCAGTGCAGTGTTGAGGCTTTATCTGCTCACATTTTACCGAATCTGTTGTATGTGGTCATGGGACATCTTGGGTTTTGAAGAAGGCTCACTCCCTTGTTCTTCTTACCTGCCTTTTTGGTCACATCCTCCAGGGCTGTCTTCCTCTTGTGTTGATGTTTGATATGAAGGAAGAGATCGATGTGGAACCTCAGTTCATCGCTCAGTTGATGGAACAGCTGGACGTCTTCATCAGCATCAAGCCCAAGCCAAAACAGCCGAGCAAGGTGGGTTCTGGATCCGCACACTGGGAACCCAGAGCCGTGCTGCCCACCTTCTCCTGCTAAGCTCTCTGCTATTCAGATGTACATATCACTTGGAATGGAACCAGGCAGGAGCTCCTTGTTGTCGGGGGCAGCTGACCATTCCCCACACAAGTGTTGGTTGTTTTGAAATCCTTTCTCGGATTCTCTTAAGTCTTTCCGCTCCTCTCAATTATTCTCTTTTTTAAAAATTTCAAATATGAATCACAGCCAATAACTCATTTGGAGTGAAACATACTGTATTCAATCTTCTAGTTTAAGTGTGTTTGATGTATTATAGGTGGGAAGGAAAGAGGTGAGTGGAAATCTCTTGGTGTTAATTTTAATTCTCTGAACACTCTCTTAACTATTTATTGTGTTTGGTTCTAGTGGCCCTATTTTAGGGGTGACATTGGCTGGAGTATATCCAGAGGAGGGTGACCAGGATGATAAAAGGAGCAAAGACGTCGCCATTTTAGAATCATTTGAAGCAACTAGGAATGTGAGAGAGAACTGGGGAGAGGGCAGGGCATAAGAGTTGTCTTTAAATATTTTAAGATCTTTCACATGGAAAAGGAATTAAGACTTTTTCTGCCTGTCCCCAAAGGGTAGAGCTAGGAGCTATGGTGAGAAAAAATCTCAATATCAAGCAACTCAGAAGCAGAATGTGCTGCTACCTGCAGAGGTAGTGAGTTTCCCCCAAGTGGACATCTTCTTGCAAAGGCTAGATGTCTATTTGTCAAGTAGACTTCCTTATTTGAGTATAGATAAAGCCTCTGAGATTCAGCCAGGCCTTGAATATTAAAATGACCTTGTTTTCAGTCTTCACTTTTCTGAACCTTGTCTCCAAGAAGCCAAGGAGTCCCACCATTTCTGTGTACTGTAAAAATGTATTGAGATAATACTCATAGAGGCTAGAAGGGCCTTTCGTCCAGCCCCTCGTCCTACAGAAGATGAACCTCTAGCTGAGAGGTGTTCAATGACCTTGCCCAAGGTCATGCAGGTGGTGAACATCTCCATAAAACTAGAACCTTTTCACTATTCTGCACTGCATCTGTGGGATGGTGATAGTCCTGTAGGATTCATAAAGCACTTTTTTCCACTTAATAGTATTTTATTTTTTCAAATTACATGTAAAGATAATTTTCAGCATTCAGTTTTATAAGATTTTGAGTTCAAAACTTTTTTCTTTCTCCCTTCCCTCTCCATCCCCAAGATGGCATACAATCTGATATAGGCTATATGTGTTCAATTATATTAAACATATTTCTACATCAGTCATGTTGTGAAAGAAGAATCAGAACAAAAGGGAAAAACCAAAAGATAAAAAAGCAAACAAAAAAGTGAAAATAGTATGCTTCGATCTGCATTTAGATTATATGGTTCTTAAAACACTTTTAAGAAGGATGAGTATCATACACAGGTCATATTTGGAGGGTCCCTTTAAGACAGCTAGATCAGCTAATGCACTTCACTGTACTTGCCCAGCCAAAAGGTTCATGACAACACTTCACATTTTTTAAGCACTTTACAATTTATATAGTACTCCCTCTATCACTATCCTGGGAGGTGGGAATTCCATGATTGTTATTTCTATCTCCCAAATGAGGAAATTGCGGCTCACATAGAATAGGGGGCTTATCTGTGCTCATCCAGTGAGTTAAAGCCCAATGGGTGATTCAAATTCAGGTGTAGCGACTCCCCCTCTTTCCAGCAAAGTTAACAATGTTTGGATGAAGAGTTGCTGAATGACCAAGTCCTCTGAGTGGAGAAGTGAGTGGAGGTCAGGAAAGGGTTAACAGGAGAATGGAGCCTGCCAGTATAGGCTGCTGTTCCCACTGAATTCAACTGTGTGTTGTTGAGTCACTTAATGATATAGCTACCATCTTATTCTCTTTACCACCCAATTTTTAAAATATTGCTAAGTGTTTTGTGCCATGGGAATGAATATTTTTCCATATTTAGAAAGGAAATCAATAGGGAAAATAGGATTCCTTGTATAGAAAATTGCTTTGTAGCCAGCTTAGCTGGTATGCAGCTATTCCATAAAGTGAAAGATAACTCTTCTTTGAGTCCCAGAGTTCATAGTGAAATGGGAGGAGGAGAATAGGAGTCAGAAAATCTGGATTTGAGTCTGAGCTCTGTTCTTTACTGTCTCAGTGATCTTGGGTAAGTTACTTCACTTCAAGTCAGTAATCGTTGATAAAGAGCCTAATATGTGCCAGGCACTGTGCTAAATGCTAGGGATACAAAAAAGGTCAAGAGATGATCCCTGCCCGCAAGGAGCTTACAATCTAATGGGACAGACGTCACCTATCTGGGCCTCAGTTTCCTCATCTGCAAAGTGAAGGGATTGGGCTAGATGATCTCTGAGGTTCTTTCTAATTCTCATTCTATAAGCCTGTGATCCTAAGGTCTTTACCTCTCTGGGACTCAGATTTCTCCTCTGTAAAGATGAGGTATTGGCCTGGATGCCCTCGGAGGCCCTTTTTACCTTCACCTGCTCTGATTCAAGGACACCTCGTGGATCCGCTATGTCCAGAGTCAGAGTTGGCCAACATGGAAGGGACCTTCCCGGCTTCTATTCTAATGCCTTCGTTTTAGAGCTGAGGATGCTGAAGCACAGAGAGAAGTGACTTACCCAAGATCACATGGATAGAAAGTATCAGAGTGGGAATCTGAACCCAGATCCTCTGGTCTTCCTTGAGAAGGCCATTGGTATTTTCCTTGTACTACTCTGGAAACTGGAATTTAGAGAGTTCATCAGATCACAGATTCAGAGCTGAGAGGCCATTTTAGTCCAGCTCTCTCATCTTACAGACAAGGAGACCCAGGCCCGGAAAGCTAAAGTGCTTTGCTTAGAGTCACACTGGTCTTAAGAGGGCAACGCTGGGGCTCCCTTCTGGGTCCCCTGGCTCAAAATCATCTTCTCTTTCCACTGTTCCAAGCCTCCCTCTTAGGTATACTCAGTGCCCAGTTTGCTTTGTCTTATGAAAAATGGGGAAAGGAAAAGCTTTATGTTCAAATTCTCAATCTTTTGTTGGTATCTAAGCTGATGGTTCAGGTAATGCTTATGGTTCCCTGAGTGGAATTTGGAATTAACACATTCATCACTGTTCCCCACCCCCAATTCCTTGAATTCTACTTGCATCTCACATTTTTTTCCCCTCCATTATGTATTTTCATAGTCTGTGATTGTGAAAAGCGTTGAGCGAAATGCCTTAAATATGTATGAAGCCAGGAAATGTCTCCTCGGACTTGAAAGTAGTGGCGTTACCATAACAACCAGCCCATCTCCAGTCTCGTGCCCTGCCGGCTTGTCATGTCCGGGCTTGGATATCTTAGCTTCTGCGGGCCTGGGACTCACTGGACTAGGTATAAAATACGTTCTTCCAGCTGTCTGTCAATGCCCTGTGGGCTGTTCTTCAGCTCTCCTTCCGAGGAAAATGCTCTCCCCCTCCCCTGCCCCCAGCTTTTGCTTCTCGTTAACATCTATGCGTGTGTTTCTGTCACCTCTCTCTTCTGGGATTGGCTTCAGTAATCCAGAGCTGATGACTTTGTTTTCAGGGACTATTCTTGTTTGTCCTTTTAAACCAGAAATAATATGAGGGTGCGAGACTAATGGCCTATTGTGACGTATGTGTTTTCTGTGGATTTTGCAAAATTTTCATCAGTCTAGAGATGGGGATATAAGGTGTTTTTGAAAACTGATTGCCAGTGAATGCTAGCATGTTTTAAGCAGAGTCATGCCCAGATTTCCTTAACTATGGAACAAGATTTTCTTTTTTCTTCTCCATTTTGCCTAATCCTCAACCAGCCTCCCATGCCAAATCAATATTTGTGAAACACAAATCTGATGATATCATTTCTCTCTTTAAAAATCTTCCACAGCTCCTTCTGGTTTTTAGGAGAAGATTCAGCATCCTCAGTCTGCAGTGATTCCCACATGCTTCTCTAGGCGTCTTTCAGATCCTTTCCCTCCATGAACTCGCCATTTTCATTAAACCAGCCGACTCACAATATTCTCCATCCGCAACCTTCCTTTCTACCACCAGGCCTTTGTATGGGCTGTCCTGTGCCTTGACTGTATTCCGTCCTCACCTTTTTCTCTGTCTCCTTTTCTCTCTGTCTCTGTCTTCCTTTCTATCTCTGCCTCTATATATTTTTTCTCTCTCTGTCTCTGTCCATCTCTCTCTCTCTCCCATTCTCTTTCTGTCTTTGTCTCTTTCTGTCCCTTTTTCTCTCTTTTTCTCCTCCTTTCTCTCTACCTCTCTGTCTCTGTGTCTCCCTTTCTCTGTGTCTCTCTGTTTCTCTCTTTCTCCCTCTTTGTCTCTCCCTTTCACTCCCTGCCTGTTTCTCCCTTTCTCTCTCTGTCTCTCCCTTTCTCTCCCTGCCTTTCCCTTTCTCTCCCTGCCTCTGTCTCTCCTTTTTTATATGTTTCTCTCTCTCTCTCTCTTTCTCCCTTTCTCTCTCTGTCTTTGTCTCTCTCTCTGTCTCTCCCTTTCTCTCCTGTCTCTCCCTGCCTCTCTGCCTCTTTCTCTCTCTGAGTCCTCTTACCTTCCTTCTCAGCCCGGCTCAGACGCCTTCTGCTGCAGGAGTACTGACTGATCTCCCCACTTGTTAGTGTCATCTCGTTTGGATATACTTTCCTAGATACTTTTTGTTTTCTTATCTGTGTGTGTGTTGTGTGTTGTGTCCCTCCTCCCTCTACCCATTACATAGAAGCTTCTTGAGGGTAGGAGCTCTTTCAGTTTATTCTTTGTATTCGCACTGTCTGGTGCATGTACATTTAATTTAATCAAAGTTTGTTGTAGCAAATCCGTAACAACAGAAAAGCTTTACTAAGCACCTATTTAGCGTAGAGCCCATGGGGCATTGAGAGGCAGGTACGAAGCCTAGAGACTCCCCTCAGGTAGTTTACAGTCTAGTAGGGAGAGATGAGACATCAAGATAACTGTGAAACATAACATTTCACGACTGTTACAACCCAAAGGGCTCTGGGAAGTCAGAGAGGGCAGATCGTTACCAATATGGTAGAACCAGGGGGAGCATCCTAGAGGAGGTGGCATTTGAATTGGGCTATAAAAACTACAAGTGAATTCAACAAGCAGAGACAATGGAGGAAAACTAACATAGGGAATAGAAAGTGAAGCCAGGGAGGCTGGACTGTGTTTCCAGGCAGAGATTTGGTCCGTTTTGACTTCCTGACAGAATGGGGAGAAGGAAGAGGCCTTCGATCCTGGAGTTAGAATTTGAAGTGTCCTTACGAGATCATCTAGGTCAGCCTCCTTATTTTACAGATGTAAAAACAGAGGCTTGTCCAGGCTCATGCAGGTAGTAAGATTTGAACTCAAGTCCTCTGACCCCAGTCCAACACTTATTCCACTGTACTGTAATATAAGGCTGGACAGGCAGGTTGATTAGCTGAGAGGAGTTTGTGCTTTATTCAGTTGGTGATGGGGGGAGCCCTTGAAGGAATATGGCCCATGGAGAGCAATCCACACCAGCTTCCGCCTCACATAGGCCTGGAGAGGGGAGCAGAGGGAGGCCCATTCTGGGACCTTCACCTTGTGAAGCTCTTAGGGGAGAGGGTGGAGTGACTCTGGGCATTTCTGACAATGCCATTACTTTGTGGATGACACCTGACAAGCAGATAGCAGCCACAGGGCCACATCACGCTCATACACATGTTCTCAACCATTTTAACTGAATTTAAGAGCAAATCTCTCTGCCCTTTGAAGTGCTAAAGTAGATATGTCCAAACATAAAAAAGGCCTTTGGTCATTTGTTTTTTGATGGAGGAGAGGAGGAAGTGTACTGAGGTGGACATCAGAAAAATGATATATTTATTTATTTATTGGTTATGTCCCATTTACCACAAATAGCCTGTTGGGAATAGACTGGCTTATCTGCAAATGGAACATTAGAGCCCATTGCTCTACAGGGGTAGAGGAGGGGAAACATTAAGGACTTAACTGCAATATCAGCTCAAAGCAAGAAGACTGATAAGGGGTGCATGTGTCAGACCATTGGTACCTGATGTAAGCACGACCGCCATCCCATGTAAACCTACGGAAAAGGGGGTATGTGGACATCAAGCCTGGGAGTTTGACTTGGATGAATTCTATAAGAAAAGGCAGCAGACTTGAGAATCTCCTTACCCTACCTACAAGAGGGTAGAGTAAGCCCTTTGATAGCCAGGGTTTGAAGTTGCAAAGAGGCATATTTACATTTGATGATGGGAAAATTCTTCATAGGAATGAGAGCTGTTCTGACATGGGGAGGGCTGCCCAGGGAGAAAGGGGGTCCCTCCCTCCTCGAGGTCTATAGGCTGTTTCACCTATTGTAAGATCCCAGGAATAGGGTGAGCTAGGTGGCCTCTGAAATCATTCTCAACCTGGAGAATCTAGGATTCTGAGAGAGGGCAGGTTCCTTTTTCAGTTCAATTTTACGTTCATTTGTTAAATATCTACTATGTGCTGAGCGGGAGATAGAAAATTAAAAAAAAAGTGGTTCCTATCCTCAAGGAAGTTAGATTCTCTTGGGGGAGGGTTTCTAGATTAAACAAACTTGGCGTGGCCAAGCCTGCCTCACACAGAGACCGTAACGTACCCTAGTCAGACATTGTCCTGTGCATAACCTCTCTCTCCCTTCTTGTGACAGTCACTGCATCTCCATTACTTGGCGACCAGCCTCTCTGCATGTAGCTAGGTCAGTCCTCAGACCACAGTTCCTGGGTTTGTAGACATTGAAGACCCAGGGTCACCCCACAACTCACTAACACACCAGGGGACAAATCCATTGGAGGAATTTCCTAAGTATAGTATATAGGGTGTCCCAGAATTCTTAGTACTTTCTTAAGTTTTAGTGGCTTAGAGTTGAGTTTAGACTTTGGGGATGCCCTATTTGTTTTAAAGAAGGGCTCCTTATTATAATTTACATTTGAAGGAGTAATACTAGGGGCATCTTTACAGTAAAATCTAGAACTATTACACAGGCTAACTTTCCACACTTTCCACACAGGTCTTCTCGGCCCGACTGCCTTATCTGTAAACACCTCGACGACTCCAAACTCGCTCCTGAATGCTCTGAACAGCTCTGTGAGCCCTCTGCAGAGTCCAAGTTCTGGTACTCCAAGCCCCACGCTCTGGGCTCCCCCACTTGCCAGCACTTCAAGTGCTACAGGTCAGCATGCTGGGAATTTAAAGGAAGGCAGCAGGAGCCTAAGGATTTTATGGGAGACATTCCCCTGGTAGATTGTAAGCTCCTTGTGGGCAGGCTCTGTTTTTTATTTTTAGTTGTTGTGTTGATCAGCACCGTGTGAGCGATAGACATTTGACAAATGTTTGTAGGGTTGATTTGGATATGGTAATAAAAATAGAATCTTTATAGTGTCATTAAGACAAATTAGTAGCCAGACAAGGGACATATCTGAACATATATAAAAAAAGTCTGATTAAAGGAACTTTGAATCGTTATGCCTATAAAGATGGAAAGAACCATAGTCCCACTTCATCAGTCTGTCAATAAGTGTTTATTAAGCACCTACTGTATTATCAAAGGAGTTAATATTTGTAAAGCTCTTAACACAGTGCCTGGCACATATAAATGTTAGTTATTATTATTAATATTATCACTATCAGTGTGCTAAGCACTGGGAATGCAAAGAGGCAAAAGACGTTCCTAGATGAAGAATCTGGGGCCCAGAACAGTGAAGGCACTTGCCCAAGGTCAAAGTTGAGTAGTTGAGCTGGTGTTCAAACCCACTTCTGACCAGAGCCAATGTTCTTTGCACTATTTCATGCTAGCTCTCTTCCTCAAATTCCAGTCACTTCCCCTGCCAACCTGAAGACTCCCATAGTCTTCCTAAGTGGCAATCTAGTGACTAAGGAGCAGTTCTGCCCTGGTAGCCACGTAGCTAGCTGATTGACATGGTGGAAAGTCATACCAAAACAGGGATTGGGGACCTGGTGGTAGATCCGCCTACACCATTACCAAGCCACATGAAAGAATGAGCATTTATTAGGCACCGTGGCCAAGGACCAGCCACATTCGTTGTCTGAATGTGCATTTTAAGGAAGAGTTTGGACCAGATTGCCCCACAGGGCCTTCTGAGCTCTCATAAGACATGCTTGGACTTCTTATGAAACCCTGGGGGATAATTGTGAAGTAGTTGCCTCTCTGAGGATGCTGTTCTTCTTCCTCTGGGGCCTGACAGTAGCAGCAGGAACCTTGTGATCATGTGTTCTCTTTGCTCGGATTTTCCCCTCTGTAGGTTTTCCGCCGCTCCCACATCTCATGATTCCCTCTACCGCCCAAGCCACATTGACCAGTATTTTGTTGTCTGGAGTGCCCAGCTACAGCCAAACAACACCATCTCCTCCTCCGGGCTTGACTCCTATAGAAGTCCATGTCAATGGCATGCAGTCAGAAGGCCCCCAAGGCTCTCCAGCTCTGAATGGACATGTGCAGGTAAGCTTGGTGACGAGTGTGCTCTGGGCCACTGCTTGCTTGTATCTGGCAGGGCTCGGCTCTGTTCTTTTTTTTAACCTTCATGATAAACAATTTTTTTTCATGTGAAATTTGTGAGCATTTAGGTGAGATGAGAGCTCTGACCTTTTCCTATAACTGCTTCAGTCTTCAAAGATAAAATATGGTGCAATATCGACCTCATCCCTTGGAGAAAAAGTGCTGACTGGAAATCATGGTGACCCATCACGCCAGACGAGTACCTCTGAGCAAGTGTCGTCCAAGTCCGGTGCCCCAGAAGGTAGGGGCCACCCCTTTGCCCCTGCCCTCACTAGTTTGGGGGAGTTTCCTGCTCTGAAGGGGCCCTGAGCGGAATGCCTAGGCACCATTCCCAGACAGATGGGAGTCCAGTTGTAGCTTTGTCCTATCTCTGGTATGTTGAAAGAAAATACCATGAAAGAAGAAGCAATTAAATCAAATAATTACTATGGTAGTATTAATCAGGGCAGTAGGGTGTGGTGGATAAGGCATTGGACTTGGACTCATGTTACTGCTTTGCCACTTAACTACCGGCAAATCACCTGACTTCTCTGTGCCTCAGGTTCCTTGTCGTAAAATTGGGGAGTTGGGCTAAGATCTCTAAGGACACTTCCAGCTCTAAAGCTATGATACTATGTGGAATTTAATCATAAATAACATGTAAAACATATGATAATATAATACACATTCTCCCAGCTGCTGTGGTGGGTATCTGCACAGCTGTGCCAGCAGGTGTATATCTGTGCAGGTGTGTGTGCACATCTCTATCTGTACCTGCAAAGCCATGCACACACATGCATGTTTGCCCAAGATTTTTTTACACTTGAATTAATGTCACAGAAATGATAGCCTTTCCTACTTCAAGTGGAAACTTCCAGAATTCCCCCAGTCAGTAGGGCTTTGAACTGTGAGGCTGTAATGTTTCTCTCTGAAGCATTTGTATCTCTTTACCTGTATGTGGATGTTTTTCTCCCCAAGTAGACTGTAAGCAGCTTGAGGTCAAGGGCTGTTTAATTTTTGTCTTTGTATCTCCAGTGCCTAGAGCAGTATCTGTTACATAGTGGGTGCTTTAAAAGTGCCTCTTGGTTACAGAGGTCTCTACCAAGTCTCCTATAAACAGGATGTTGTTACAAGTCCTTTTGGCTAGTAATGTCTCCAGAGTGCTAGATACCAGTCTGTGGCAGCTGATTTCATGCTGGCACCATACCAAGATGGCGGCTGCTTTGATTTTCACGTGTCTTCCTCTACTCCACAGGTTGCAATGATGCTTTTGTGGAAGTGGGCATGCCTCGAAGTCCTTCGCATTCAGCCAGTGCCACTGAGCTCAAGCAGATGATGACGTCCTCCAAGGTGTCCTGTTCCAAGAGGCAGACAGTAGAATTACTTCAAGGCACGAAGAACTCTCATTTACAGTAGGTGTTGGCCTCTGACCAGCTTCCTATGGATTCTAGTATCATTTCCTCCTTTTCATGGCACCTTCAGGTTTGGGAAGCACTTTCCTCCAACTAATCCTCTAAGTAGTCATACTATCCACATCTTACACAGGGAGACACTGAGTCTTTGAGAGGTAAAGAAGAGTAGTTGACTTGGAATCCTCACTGTACCATGTGCCACCTGTGTGACACCAGAAAAGTAGCTCCCTTTCTTTGGTCGTGGTTCCCCATCTGTCATTGAGAACATTGAACCTCGAGAGCTCTTCCTTATTTCCTGTGTGACCTTTGGCAAGTCACTCCCCCTTTGCTGGACCTCAGCATAATTGTTCTCCCTTCCAGATCTAAATCTGTGATCCTTCCATTCTAAGCCTTAAGGCCGCTGTGTTTTGCTCAGGATTATGGGTCTAGAAATCGAGGCCTTTTGACTCTAACCCCAGCACTCTTAGAACTCGCTGAATTGTTGCTGAGCTAGGATTCTCTGGGTAACGTTGACTTTGCCCAAGAGGATTCCTGATAAATTTTGCATTGCTGATTTGGGCCAGTTCGACCCATTCTGTTCTCTGTCTTATGATGCTTACTGTTCACTATTATCCTTCTGATGATTCACTGTAAAAGTCTATATTGAAAGCGATTTAGCTCCATATGGGAAAATGAAAGGACTTGAGTTCAAATCCCAGCTCTACATTCTTCAGTGAGTCATTCTTTGCCTTTGCAGGGAACAGTTGTGTGGTGTGACTTAGCTTTAAAAAACTTTTGGTTCCCAGATCTTTAGACTTTGCTATTGGAGCTCTCTATCTGCTGTGCTACCTGTCTGCCTCTCTCTTCTCTCTTTCTCCACCACTTTTATTTCTCTTCTCCTATTGATCCTTGCATACTCCTTTCTCTCCTTCCTTCTCTTCTGTCTCCCTCCTTTCCTTTTCTCCTTTCCTTTCCATGTTCTCCTTTACTCCCATTTCATCTTTTCCCCTTCCCCCCCTTCTATCCCCACACCTTCAGTTTAGACTTTTGAGTTTATTTCAGTTTTCTGAAACACTTCCCTCTGAGGTCTGAAAATGTTGCTGACCTAAGACTGACCTTCTGTTCATCTTCCATAATCATCTTGTTTGTTGTAATCATGGCTGTCTCTTAATATTCATCTTTTACCATTTCCCCACTATAATTTTGTCTGCATTTACTTCTGAATTCGTCCTTGAGTGCCTTCAGCTGAGGACCCCAGTCTGTGACAAAAGATTCCTCCCAAGCCCTCAAGGACTTCCTCCTTCTAGAATGGTTTCCACTGTTTCATACATATTCCAGATCATGTCTGTCACACACATAGGTGTGCATATCTCAGAACCACAGAGTTGGAAGAGACCCGAGGGGCCATTAAATCCAACCTCTTTGTCCCTAAACCAGAAAGCTGCCTACAGTACCCTCTATACTTGGCCATCCAACCTGAACTTGACCTTAGCTGAGGGGAAATCCACCCCTCCCAGAGCAGCCCATTTATAGTCCATAGCTATAATGATAGCTAGCATTTATGTAGTGCTTAAAGTTAGAAAGCACTTTACCTATGTTGTCCCATTTGATCGTCACAATAATCCTTTGAGGTAAGTGTTATTATGAGCCCCCTTTTACAGGTGACGCTGAGAGAAGTTAGGTGATTGGATAGGGTCACACACCTAGCAAGTGTCTGAGTTGAGATTTGAACTTGGGTAGCCCTGGCTCCAGGTCCAGGGCTCTTACCCACTCCCTCTCAGTTTGGGGAGAGATGGGAGCCAAAGTGGTGGTGTTGGTGACCTTCCCTCCTGCTGCTCCCTCAGAGTGCTACTTCAGCTAGGCTGGCCTGCATGCACCAGAATTCATTTGACAATTGGATATTGATGTTGCCTTCTTCTTTTGAATTCTGTCCTTGACTTTCATGGGAAGTGGTTGTGGTCTAGTGGGATGGAGTATTAGAGTAGGCGTCAGATGCTCTGTGTTCTTAAGGCTAACCCGGATGACCACTGAGAGTACCTTTCAGAATCTTGTGAGCCTCTGTCTTACAATATGATAATACAATCCTTTAGATCTGTGAGCTTCTCTCTCCCCCCCCCCCCCATACACCCTGCTACCTCTCAGGTTAACTAGGCCTGCTTACTCCATCAGAAGATATTTTCAAAGTGCCTACTAAGTATCAGGCACTGGGATACAAATACAAATCAAAACAAAGACAGACCCTGCCCTCAAGGAGCCTATAGTCTAATGGAGGAAGCTGAAAAGCAGAAAGTGGGTGTATAGAATGATGGGGGAGTAGGAGAAGGTAGCTGGCTATGGGGGAATGATGAAAAAGTCCAAAGAAGTCCAAAGGCAGTATAGCTGGTGGTAAATGGGGAGACCACTGATACTTACTTGGACCATAAACATGGAGACCTCTGGTTTATGGTCGAGGGCTAACGTTCAAGCTTTCTTTCTTAGCACCACTGAACGACTGCTCTCGGATCCAGAGCTAAGTGCTTCAGAGAGTCCTCTGGCTGACAAGAAGGCTCCAGGGAGTGAACGAGCAGCTGAGCGGGCGGCAGCGGCCCAGCAGAACTCAGAGAGAGTGCGCCTCACTCCACGATCGTCCTACATCAACATGCAGGTAGGCGCTTATGCAGAGACGGTAGAATTGATACAACGAGAGACTGCCCAGTTAACCACAGGGAGGTGTCTATCGATTACTCCCATTTGAGGTGACGGTAATGGGTATGTTGATAAAAGGTACATCACCAACGGTAGTAAATGGCTGGCCTGACCTTGGTTTGGTTGGCATGGATCCTAGATTCTAGATCGAGGATGCTTCTCCAATCTTTGGAAACTCACAAGGTCGTCCTCTGCTGAAGAGTAGAAAAAAACAGACCCCGCATGCCAAAGAACAGAGGCATGCGCTCACAGCCCACACAATGGTCGGATGAGGGAGAGGGACAGGCCTTTCCCCACCCTGAGACTTACAGCCTGTCTTCTTTACTCAGACCAGCCAGGCAGCAGTGAGGCAGTGAGTGACTTCTGGGTGAGTCTTTAGCTGCCTGCCAGGTCTGGTCTGGTAGCCGACCGAAGAGCCTCTTTTATGAGTTACGCAGACAGGAAGCAGTCAGAATGGCCTGTGTGTGCTCAGAATCCAGGAGCAGGATTCCTCTGGTATATGTCTTTTTGCCTTTCCAGAAGCAGGCTCTTCAGTGTAGTTTAAATGACCTGGAAGTAGGCAGAGCGTGCTAAGCATATTCAGGGAATGAGGTACCAATTGGCCTAGTCCCCTTGAGTTAAATTGATATTTGTTATGCATATTTATATACGTACTTATTTAACTCCAAAATTTAGTAGTCCAAAAAAGTATTTATTGAGCACTTAGTGTGTGTTCCTAGGCACTCTTAGAAACAGAAACAAGAACACATGTGGTCTCTGCCTGCATAGACTTTACCATCAGAACTCCATTAAAAAAAATCTCAAAGCTCAATAGAGGAGAAAGTACTAAAATATGATCCTTGTAAACTGAGTTCTTAAATTGTTTACTTGACAGTAATACTTACCTTTAGAATTAAATGCCACTTTGCATATTAGCAATGGCATTTTGTTTGGGAGTCATAAAACCATCATTAACTTGTGTTTACCCATGGATAAATGACTACTCATGGCTTTTGTTGCGTGCTTTGCTTTTGGTTGTTGGAAAAGACAAATTACAATTTGTAAATGTCAGAAAAGGTGAAGCTGGGCTGTGTGTGTGTGTGTGTGTGTGTGTGTGTGTGTGTGTGTGTGTGCATAGATAAATCCTTTATAGCTTCAGTGTCAACCTTATGATCCAAGCGAACCTCTTTGCCATATTTATTAGTTTTTGTTTCTCAGACTATGGTGAATCTTCATTGCCTTCTGTCTTTTCTTGGTTCTCTTTTTGACAAAAGATAATTCAGCAATGTGTAGCAATAAAGATTTCAAATGTTTCCTTTGGCCCAGCTGACCATTTTCTGCTGCAGGATTTTCATATGTGAGAGGTACATTTATGTCATCAGTCCAATAATCATCTCTATCCCTTGCAGTCACAAAGAAGAAAGCTCTCTGCAGTCATCAGTGATAGTGGGGGCCAAGAAATCAAGCATCAGTGGATGCCATCTTCCTAGGGAGTCAGTTGTCAGATACTTGGGAGATGGGAGCAGCAGCAGTGTGTCATGGCAGAGAGAGAGAGGCTGGGAGTCAGGAAGACCCAGGTTCAAGCCCTGCCTCACACACATCCTGGCTCTGTGACCTGAGCAAGTCACTTCCTTTCAATTCCCCAGATAACTTTCTATTGCAAAGAAGGTGCCAACATGCATTGATAGAGGGAGTTTTCTTACTGGTAGTTCCCTATACTATTGAAGCCAAAGGTCTAGGGGAAAAAATTGGAGTTAATTATCCAGTCGTGGACATCTGGACCCCTCACTACTCCTTACATCATCTTGTGTGCACCATATTTGTCAGGGACTGGGTAGGAAAAGGGAAATATGGAGGAATGCCAAGTGGAACATTTTATCAGCTTGGTATGCTATTCAGAGGGCTGGTCTCAGAGTCAGGAGACCCCTGGGCTTCATTCCTACATCTGATGCCTATTAGTCCTGTGAAGATATGGAGGTCACTATACATGCAGGCTCTCTGAGCCTAGTTTCTGAATCTTCTTTCATTTATAAAATGACAGGGATAGACTAGGTGACCTCTAGCTCTGTTATCCAATAATATGTAACATGGGGATGTTAATACCTGTTGTGCATACCTCGCAAGGTAGTCTTGAGGATCACATAATGGTGGGGAAGGGAAGGGAATTTGCCTTCTTTTTGGTGTTTACTATGTCCCAGGCACTGTGCTGAGCACTTTACAAATATCTCAGTTGGGGGCAGCTAGGTGGAGCAGTGGATAGAGCACCGGCCCTGAAGTTAGGAGGACCTGAGTTCAAATCTGGCTTCAGACATTTGACACTTACTAGCTGGGTGACCCTGGGCAAGTCACTTAACCTTAATTGCCTAAAGAAACAAAACAAACAAAACAAACAAATGAATATCTCAGTTGATTCTCACAATAATCCTGGGAGGCAGATGCTCTATATCCACTGTACCACCTAGCTGCATCACATGAAATAATATAGTTTGAGCACTCTGCTTCAAGTGCCATATGAATGTCGGGCTATAATTAGTGCTATTTGGACAAGACTTAACGATTTACTTGGCATAAGAAACTCCTGATTAGAAAACTCCCTCAACCAATGAAGACTGGCTTTGAAATTTATAGTCTTAGAGGGTTACCTGGGACATTGTGAGTGAGAGTTGCCCAGCTCGCACAGCCAGTATCTGAACCATGAATTTTGAGGCCAGATTTCTACTCACCGTGAAATGCCACCTTTCATTATTGTTAACTTGGTTAAAATTAGAGGAGGTAGAAGATTGCTGAAAATGAAATTTTAGGGGTTATTTGTGAACTTTTATACCATTGTTATCATTGCTGACATATGTATAGTGCTTTAAGATTTGCTAAAAACTTCACAAATGTTATCTCATTTGTTCCTCACAACAAGTCCATGGACATTCTTAAAATGATTCTCTTTTATTGAATGTCTATTTTTCAAACTGATGATTAGGCTCCCATCTTGGGCTGCATCTTGAACTCCTTTCCTCTTCAGAACACGTCATTCCATTCCCTTATGTAGTTCCTAGTGGGTGCAGAGTAGTCTTGAGTTATTCGCATTTCTTTTCCTTTATATTTAAAAGGTTTTTTGTGGTAGTTTGCAGAATTTATTGTTTGTCATTGGAAATTACTGAATTTAACCATTGCTCTCTTAGAATTTGTAGCATAGAATTTTCGTTTGTTTTTTGGAGGCAATCCATAGAATCTTTTGATTAGCATTTTGTTTTATGTTTTTAGAAATTCTGAGCAGTTTTACTGTATTACTTCTTGCATTATGGTGTTCAGGGTCTTTCGACTTGTGTTCTAAGAGACCTATGAACCTTAAGTTTTATCTGTATCCTGTCTTCAAGAGCACAATGTTTTTCTTGTTTAGGTATCATGTGTTCTTTTAATATAATTGCTTTTTTGCTATTCCTCATCTAGATTATTTTTCACTTCTTTATATTTGTATTTGCTTCTTCTTTTGTTTCTTGGTAAGGTTTGCCATTGTGGATTCAAGTTTTTCTGTTCTGCCAATTATTTCTACTGTGCAGATCATCACCATTTTTTATTTCTTATTTCTCTCTTGAACTCTTGGGAATTGCTGTGGTACCATTTTCTCTTAGGAATCCACAGGATCCTCTGCCTCTCAAATGCTGATTCAGTTTCTTTTGCTTGGCAATATTTATTCAGAAGTGTTTAGACTCATTTAGATGTCCCAGAGGTTATCTTTCCTTCTGTTTTAATATATTTCCTTATTGATTTATGTGCCAGTACTAAAAATTTTTGACTGATTTTTCCCTCTCTTCAGATTTTTGGTAATTTAAATCTCTTTTCCTATATTCCTTTATTGTTCACTTTATGACTCCTTCCTCTTTGATGTCAGATTCCCTGGCATTTGACATAAGAGTTATCTCAGCCTTTTCCTTTGCTGAGGAATTAATTTTTAACCAGCCTCAGTCTCTGCCCCAACTGACTTCTGAGGGGACAGCACTGGCCCACACTGGATGGCAGACTCTTTTTCTTCGCTCCTTAGGTAGTGCCCCCCACCCCCATATAGTGGTAGTTTCCCCCAGTTACCTCTGTTCTTTAATTCTCTGGCTAAGAGCCGCTGCAGTATAGCATGCTGCCATCCCAGGCCAAGTATGTTCACTTTCCTGCGCCTTACCTTCTCTGCATGAGTGGGGAGAGAAGTGGGTCGAGTTGAATCCTGCTATTTGTTGTCACAGAAAGGTAGAGTAAGGTCAGGGACAGGATGTGCCAGCAGAGACTATGGTTACGAGTCCCCTTGTGCTGTCCTGCCAGAGAGTGGAGGCTGGTTGCAAAGGGGGTACAGAGTGTATGTGTTAGAGATGAGGAGCTAGCCCTCTGTACTGTTTTTTCATCAGACTGTTACCTCCTTGTACTTCTTGGTGACTTGACCTTCGGAGACAGTTGCATTTACCTGTGGCTCAGATTTTTATGTAGGTGAGTTTTAAGGGTTTGTGAAGATCAGAAAGTGGGTCTGGTCCTCTGTTTTGTTCACCATGTTGCTGTTCAGCACATAAATACCATTCTTCTTCCCTCATCCTTGCCAACATCTGTGACGGAGAGAAGCTATGATCCTCAAACCTCATTTTAGAGGTTTTTGTAAGCGAACGTCAGTGCGGTGGACTCGTGCTCTTCATGAGTAGTTTAGCTGGACTGACTTTCCAAGCCAGCACTGTCAGGGACAGTCATCTTCTGGAATTGAGCACTCTGGACAGTCACTGATTAGTGATCTTTGACTGAAATCATTGGGGCTACAGAGCCTCCAAGGGTGGGTTAGGAGACCCATTTGTGTCCAGAGTGATTGTGAGTAATGAGTCTCTGTTTCTTTATCTTCAGAGTGAGGAGGTTGGAGCAGGTGATCAGATAGGATAATGCCTGTGTGAAGCATTCAGTTAACCTTAAAAGTTCTGTGTCTGGTCCATCCGTTGTGATATTGCTGCTCTCTCTAAAGTCCCTTTGATTTCTAACATTTTGTGTTTCAGTAGAGTTAATAGAGCATGGGATTATAACAGAGCTTGTAGAGATATTCGAGGTTATTGAGTCCAAGATCCTCCTTCTATAGAGGAGAAACTGAGTCCCAGCAAGGCAGCTCTAGGCTCCCACCCCAGGTCCTCTTTTCCCTACAATATGCTTCTGGGATTCAAATATTCCTTTAGTCAATATTTACCAAGCACCTGGTTTGAAGGTACTCTGTGAGTGCTGGCCAGCAGGTAGAACTCGAGGCCTGACTGTTAAATATCATCCAATGTCATTGCAAGTTGAAGTCAAGCGATATTGCAGTTTGATTTAATAATGTCACTTGGAGCAATTGAAAAACCAATAATGGTCTTAGAGAACAGATAATGAATCAAATCTCTCTCCCATCAGCAAAGGGTGTGGGTGTGGGGGTGAAGGCTGAGAAGACAAAATATTATATAATTTCTCAGACACAGTTGCGGTAATTGGGAGGATTTAGTCTAACTGGGTTTTTTTTTTTGGTTACAAGAGAGGGTTCAACTTAGATGATGGGGGAGAGGAAGAGAGAATTTTCCAGGAACAAATACAGAATGAGATATAATTCACAGAAATCAAACTTATTTTTAAAAACAGTCCACTGGTATCTTGGCATCAAGTTCTCTTTTTTTGGAAAGGATTCTTCAAATCCTTGGCATCAAAGCCATAGGCATGATAAGTTGTGCTTATCATAAGTGAGAGGTTTTTTTTTTTTTAACAACTGGTTTCTGGGAAAGAGTAGTGTAGGAATTTGGGGTAGAATCTCAGTATTTCAGGAATGTGGTAACCCAGACCAGATTTTTGCATACTATTGGTTTGAGTCACTGATATTTGAAGTATGCTTTCCTTAGTGTGTTAAATATTAATCACAAATAGTTTTTTTTTTAATTAAAGGAGACAATTTGACTCACTGCTACCTATTTGGAAAGTCAGATAGTTATTTATTGCTCTAATGAGATATTTAAATGATCCAATAGAATATAAGCTCTTAGGGGAGGAGGGTTGTTTTGTTTTTCTCTCTAGCTCCTAGTACAGTGGTTGGTACGTAGTAGGCACTTAGTAGCTGCTTGTTGATTGATTGGTTTACCATTTAGGTGCATCAGACTTTTCATGGATTGCTAGTATATTAGTATTATTATTTTTTGGTCTAGGCAATGGGGTTAAGTGACTTGCCCAGGGCCACACAACTAGTAAGTGTTATGTGTCTGAGGCTGGATTTGAACTTAGGTTCTCCTGAATCCAGGGCTGGTGCTGTATCCACTGCGCCACCTAACTGCCCCTTGCTAGTATATTATTAAACTGAGATTAAACACTTGTCCCTTGGGAATTCATGAGCTGCAGTTAAAGCCTTTGTTTTTAGAATGTGAGTGTTGGTGTGACCCATGGTGAAAGGAGAAGTAAAGGATTTTCTGTTTGTTTCATTTTTTAGGCATTTGACTATGAACAGAAGAAGCTGCTAGCAACCAAAGGTATGTAGTCCATGAGCCTCCTCCAAAATGCCTCCATTTCTCAGTGGACCCATAAACATATTTTCCACTGCCTGTGTTTGACTTGCTTTGCTCTTAATGAAAAAGGTTTTATCTGTGCTTCAAAAAAAAGAAAAGAAGAAAAAAACAAAACAAACAAGAAAAATCGACCCACGTTGTAAGAAGTCTGTGTTGGCCTGATGAAGGATTAAGTTAAATTGACAAGGCTTTTTGATGCGGTGGCAAGGGTATTGATTTTTAAAGTCATAGGTCCTGAATTTGAATCCTGGCTCTTTGGCTTGGGACCTATGTGACCTTTGCCTATTCTGTGATGGTTTGTGATGCTTAAAGGCAGTTGGGTGGCTCTGGTCCTGGAGTTAGGAACACCTGAGTTCAAATGAGTTAGGAACACCTGAGTTCAAATGCGGCCTCAGACACTTAATTGAGCTATATTACCCTGGGAAAGTCATTTAACCCTGTTTGCCTTATTTTCCTCAGCTGTAAAATAGGGACAATAATAGCACCTACTTTCCATTGTTATTATGAGGATCAAATGAGATAATGTTTGTAAAGTGCTTTGCGGGCTTTCAAGTGCTCTATAATTACTAGTTAATATTGTTGTTGTTAAAGATCACATCCTCAGTTGTATGTAATCTTGTTTGAGAAGATAACACACCAGGGTTGACTGCTCCATGTGTGTGTCTGTCCCTCTCTTCCTCCCCCAAAGCAATGCTGAAAAAGCCGGTGGTGACAGAAGTGAGGACACCAACCAACACGTGGAGCGGCCTGGGGTTCTCCAAGTCCATGCCGGCTGAAACCATCAAGGAGCTCAGGAGGGCCAACCACGTCTCCTACAAGCCCACGATGAGGACCACCTATGAGGTAAACACACCCTGGGTGCTTCCCCTCTAGCGGCTCTGTGGACGGCGTGTGGAGGCCTTGGACTTCCGCTCAGTGCCACACACCTTTTTGAATCTACCACGTACTGGTAAGGGGTGGGCAAGGGAGAGGACTGGCTCTGAGGCTGTTCTCTGTAACTAGATTGTCATAAAATGGAAATAGTTTTAGTGACCTATCCCCGACTTTCAGAGCTAGGGACCGTTTGCTGTTGGGGGGTGTGTGTGTATGTGTGTGTGTGTGTGTGTGTGTGTGTGTGTACACACTCACACACAGTAAATCAAACCACGGGGCTGAGGGTAGACAAAGGATGGCTGTGCCATCCTCTACGATGCTTAGACAAGATCATCATTCTGAGGGTCTGTCTTCTGACAGAACCACCTCAGAAGTAAATGATGCAAATAGAAAAGGAAGACCCACTTTTCGAATGGCAAGTAGCAAACAGTCCTGGGCATCTGGACCTGCCAAAGCCAAGCAGGAAATATCTCGAAGAAGAGCTCTGCAGTGTTTCATGGGTCCCAGATGTTGGCCCTGCTGCATATGTTGAAGTGGAGAGCCTGGCTTCCTGACGCACAGCGGTAGGAGCCAGGGTCATTGGTCCGTGCCCTATTAGGCTACACAGGACTGACAAGCAAGGACCTGCCAGTTTGGAGATAGCCAGCTTTTGGCTGTTGGCTCCTATGAGAAAACATGAGGAAGTTGTCCAAACCCATATTTTAGAGAGAAAAAGATCAGCGATCAGTCAAAGTGGAATGTTTACTGGACTCCTTGTTTGGAAGACAGTTGTGTAATGATTCGAAGGTGGCCTTCTCTTCCTCTCTACTGGACCAGTTTGCTCCTGTAAAGTTCCAGGAAGCATGCTCTTTTTCAGTGCTCCTTTTGAATCCTCAAAACTTCCAGTGCAAGGACAAGGAAGCTATTTGTAAGGGCCTGGAAAGAGAGCTCTGGTGCATTTTGTTCTCAGGGTTACATTACATCAGTGGTGCAAGGGACTTAGAGGAATATAATTTGAGTTACTTTCAAAATTTTGTAACTCTGAAATAAACACTTAAATTAGTTTTATTAACTTCTTGGGAGGGTCCTTAAAAATCTAGTCTTGACAGATGAAGAAACTGAGGCCCAGAGAAGTGATTTGTCCATGATTACATAGTGGTGGAGTTGAATTTTGTTATAAAAGAAAAAAAAATCTAACCCCCGAACCCCACCCTGGCTCTCTATGCCACATAGAGCACCATCAAAGATAACGCCAGCCCTAGTTTGTTCCACTGTTAGCATGACCAATCTTTCCAATTTGTAGAGATAGGTGGTCAGAGAGCAAGAAATTCATCAAACCCAAGAGCCCCCAAGCTCACAAACGCTCAGCCCAATGTGCAGCAGCCCCCAGGCTTCATAGCACAGCCACGATGAAAAGGAGGAAGCCTGAGCATTGCTAATGTCAGCCCTTTGGGAGGAGGCAGTCTCCTTGCTGCAGACCCTGCCACAGCTGTCCTGGAACAGCTAGCTTTAAACAGCCTCTCACGTCTGGCTTTTCAGTGATCACTGAAGGGGAAAAAGAGAAGCTCAGAGACCCAGAGTCTCTTGGCCCAAAGAGCCGCCATGGCCTGCACAGGGTAGAGAAGCCAGGCAGCTTGGCTGAGGGTAATGCAGACTGTGTGGCAGGGGAGGGGGCCAGACCTGTCTCTCCCTGCTCTGGAATTTTCATAGCTTCCTAGGAAGACTCTTCTAGGAGCTATTATTATCCCCATTTTACAGATGAGAAGTTAAATGACTTGTCTAGGATCACAACACCAGGAAGTGTCCAAGGAAGGATTTGAACCCAAATCTTTCTGAGACGACATCCAGTGCTCTATCTACTATACTTTGCTCTCTCTACATTAACCAGTCATGGACACCAAGGTTCAATCTTTAGTGCTCTTCAGCTGGGCAATCTAATTTGTCCTTATGGCTTTACATTCAACTCTAGGTGAACATCTCTTCAATCTACATTGGAAACCCTGATGTCTTTTCTGATAGTTCAACACCTGATGGTCTGCTAGACATCATTGTATGGCCCATCATCTTCTTTTTCCTCTTTGTTTCCTCTCTGGGTTTCCCAATTTGGGTCCATGACTCCATTATTTTTTCTAGGCTAAAACAAGTCAGGCACCAAGTCTTATCAATATCTTCTTCTGTCAGTCCCTTCCTTGTATCAGTCCCTTTGTTTCCATTGACGTCTCGCCTGGTCTAGGCCCTTGTTATCGCAGACTAGGGACAGAGGATCATAGAACTAGCGTTGGGAGGGCCTTCAGTGCTATCCAGCCCAACCCCTTCATTTTACAGATGAAGAAACTGAGGGCCAGAGAGGTGATGTCATTTTCCCAGGGTGACCTAGGTAGTAAGTTGGCAGAGTAGGAATTTGAACTCAGGTCTTCTGATCCCAAATCTTGGGCTTTTTCTGCTATACTCCAATCCCTCCTTAAATGGAAATAGTCTCCAAACTAAATTTTCTGCTGTAATTTACTCATTTCTTAGGTCTCTCTTACCTGCCGTTGCCAAGCTAGTTTTCCTGAAACAATGGCACATTTCATTCCCCTGGGATGTCTTCATTGGTTTTTCCTTGGAGGGGTGGGGTGGGGAGCTGTGGGAATCCTCCACAATTGAATGAGATGTTATCAAAGCGTTCAGTTTCTTTTTTCTACCCCTTTAAAAAAATCTATATTATATTGCTCTCTTCTGTTTTTAGAGAGACCATGTGGAGTGACTAGATACCAGATTGGAAACCAGGAAAACTTGGGCCTAGTTCCCTCCTTTGATACATGCTAGCTCTATGACAGGAGCAAGGCAGAACCTCATGGTGCTCTGGAAGACCACTTTCTGAGCCTTGAGGTTGGAGAGGGAACATCCATGCACCAGGGAAATCATGCGATGCTAATAACTGTCATTCATGTGATACATATCTAAGTCTGACTCTCCTTCCATGATATCAGTACACCAGAGTAGAGCTCCAGTCTCTAGAGATTGTCAGAGGTAATGTAGTCAAGTGGGAAGCTATAGAGTGAAGGAACATTGGATTTGAAGTTTGAAGACCTGGGTTCAAATCCCATCTCTGCCACTTATTGGCTGTGTAACCTTGGGCAAATTACTTCTCCTCTCAGCCTCAGTTTCATCATCTGTAAAATAAGGAGGTAGGACTAGACTTTTTTTGGTGGCACTTTTTTAAACATTTTTTTTCAATTACATGTAAAATCAACTTTTAACATTTGCTTTAAAATTTTTTGAGTTCGAAATTCTCTCTCTTCCGCCATCCTTTCCCTGCCCCCGAAGATGGCAAATGGTTTGATATAGGTTATACATGTACAGTCATGTCAAACATATTTCTATATTAGTCATGTAGTGAAAGAAAGCATAGACCAAAAAAAATCCCCACAAAACAAGAAAAACAAAGAAAGTGAAAAAAAGGTATGCTTTGATCTGCATTTAGACTCCATCAGTTCTTTCTATGGAGGTAGAAAGCATTTTTCATCAGAAATATTCTGGAATCATCATTGTATTGCTGAAAATAGCTAAGTCATTCGCAGTTGATCGTCATACAGTATTGATGTGACTGTGTACAATATTCTGCTAGTTCTGCTCACTTCACTTTGCATCAGTTCATGTAACTCAGTTCTTACAGCACAATAATACTCCATTTCATTCATATACCACAACTTGTTCAGCCATTCCCCAGTTGGTGGGCATCCTCTCGATTTCCAATTCTTTACTACCACAAAAGAGCTGTTACAAATATTTTTGTACATATCTTTCCTTTTCCTTTTTCTTTGATCTCTTTGGGTTATAGACTTAGTAGTGGTATTGCTGGGTCAAAGGGCATGCACAGTTTTTAGCTCTTTGGGTATAGTTCCCAGTCGTTCTCTAGAATGGTTGGATCAGTTCACAACCTCACTATCCATGCATTAGTGCAGAACTAGATTTTCAAGGCCCCTTTCAGAAAGTTAATTCCATAATAAAACTAAATTAAGTGCTCTTCTGCAGACTGTAATTATTCTCCTCCTCCCTACCCACTTCTCCCCCAACCCACAAATTAAGTTACTCATCATTGTCTTTCTTTGGACTCTTCTTTCAATGGCAGGGGTCGTCAATGTCTCTCTCACGGTCTAACAGTCGTGAACACCTGGGAAGTGGAAGTGAATCTGAGAACTGGAGAGACCGGAACGGAATTGGTCCTACTGCTCACAATGAATTTGCGCCTTCTCTGGGGAGCCCGAAACGCAAGCAAAACAAATCAAGTGAGTTTCAGCTTAATTGTGGCTTTCACCTTCAGTCTGTGGCTTGGGGAGAAGAGACTTCCTCGCGTTTCAGGTTGTCTTCTTCAGGTTGTCTTTCTGGAAGACCTATGATCCTTAGACTGTGTCTTTGCTTCCATCTTCAGATTTAGTATTTCTAGTTTTACAGAGCTCTCATGTTTTTCCAGACTTGAAAAACTTGTTCTATTAATTGTTTTTCTACCTCCCCACCCATCCATTCTAATTCTGTTGCTTCTGTTTTCAGAGAATCTGCTGTTATGATGGGTCTCTGTCTTTTGTTCTGTATTTCCTCATTGCTTGTTAGAGTTGTTTTCTTCCTCAAAGTGCTCTCGTCGCTGTCTTTATTTACTTTGTATTTTTATTTTACTTCTGATTGCTTTTCTGAATAATTTGGACATTCTTGGAGTTGCTCCATTCTTGTTTGAGGGGCCTTGTAGAAATTATTGGAATATCTTCACTTTCCTCATTAGAGTTCAACTAAGTTGCTGTTATTGTGAAGTATTTGTCCACTGAGAACCTGGCTTTCCTCTGAGATGCTTTCCTTTGAATAAGTTCTTATCTCTTCTCTGCTCTCAGCTTCTGTCTCTCTGTATCATTCACTGTCGATTTTTCTATGGGGTCTTGCTCCAAATATACTTCCTTGCTTCTTTTCTAAGGCCTTCTGGCCTTCGCTTCTGCCTTGTGGCTGCATTTTCTTTTATGTATCATCTCCCCCAATTAAAGTGTGAGCTCCTTGAAAACAGGGACTGTCGATTTGTTTTTAAACTGTTTCCTCAGTGCTTAGCACAGTTCTTGGCACACTGTAGACAGTTAAATGATTTTTCACTCATTCATTTACACCAAATCTTTTCTTTTTGGAGCCCCAGTTCTTGCTGCTGGTTCTTTCTTCCATCACTCTCCCAGGGCTGAACAAGGTCTTGGCCTTCGAGGACTGAGGATAACCAGTCAGGCTGCTGCTAAAACTTTGTTTGCTTGGACCTCTTTTTGACCTTTACCAAGCCAAGTATTCTGGGTTCTCTCCTTTCTGAAGCTGATTTTCTTAATCCTTCTGCTCACCTCTGGGGGCCCTCCCCTCTCACAGCGAGGACTCTTGTACAGGCCCTCCTCCCCTCATGCCCGGACTACCACAGAGCTGCTGGTGGGCCTTACTGCCTGCAGGCTTCCCCCACTCCAGTCCAAGCCTCAGCTGCCAGCATGATTTCGCTAAAGCTCAGGTTGGGCCATCTCACTCCCATACTCACAAAGCTCCAGTGTTGCCCTGTCACCTGCAGGATTAAATGTAACGTCCTCTCTTTGGCTTTGGAAGTGCTTTGCAGCCTTACTTCTTCCTTCTTTTCCAGTCTTCTTACACCTGCCCCCCCTCCAGTGCCTCTGCTGTCCAGGGACGCTGGCTTTCTGGCCAATGATTACGGCTCACACTTCCTCTGCCAAGCCCTTCCTGCATTCTCCAGTGTCAGTGAAGGGGCTGTCCAGAGAAAGGACAAGCAAAGAGACAAACACAAACAAAGGCCGCGAGTTTGCCCAAACAGTCAGAGTCATGCCCTTCATGACAGCAGAGACTTGGAAGCTAAGTTGGCATTCATTGATTAGGGAAGAGCTGAATGAGATATGGCGTTGAATGGAACATAATGTTGCCAGTAAGAACTGGCCATTTGGGGAAGGGTCAGTCATTTTGGCTTTGTGTAGAGGAGATGTGTCTGGTAGCCAGCCCTTAAAGCACTTGTAGGCCATCGATCAACAGAAGTGGTTGTGAGGGAACAGGGAGAAAAGAAGCAAAGAGCCAAAGGTGAACTCAGAACATGCGGGATGGCACAGAGCCTGGCTCAGCAGGAGGAGGGGGGATTGTCCAGGCGTCCCATTATAGGTCTGGAGGTACCAGGGACCACAGAACTGCGCCCGTCCAGACCCTGAGAGTGACTGCCTTCCCACACAGGTGTAACAGAAGTTGGATAAGCCTGGCTTCTCTGATGCTAAATCAGCATGCTTCGCATTGTCCCAGGCTGCCTCCTGAAATTGAGCAAATAATAATAATAACCAGCTTTTCTATAGCATTTTAGGGTTTGTAAAACACTTTACACATTATCCTATTTGATCCTCATAACAATCCTGCAAGGTAGGATTTTATACTTGAGGAAACTGAGACAGACAGTGGTAAAGTCACTTGCCCAGAGTCACATAGATAGTTAAGTGTCTGAAGCAGAATTGGAACTTGGATCTTCCTCACTCCGGGTCCAGCACTATATCCATTGTGTCATTGGAATGCAAAGGGTGGGGACTGCCTTTCTTTCTCCTTTTGTTTGCATTCCCATCCCTTAGCAGAGTGCCTAGCACATAGTAAGGGCTTTAAAAATCCTCTTGACTTGTCACTGCTTCTCAAGGGAAAGTTGGGTTGATGCTGGGTTGATGGTTGGTAGAGAGATATGAGTGCGAGGTTGAGACATCTCGCTCCAGTAAAGGATACACATTACATTTCTGTGACTGTCATTGTCCAGGCTAAACAATGTGACATTGGGCTTCTGTATGTTTTAGGATTTTTTAAAACAAAATGAACAAAATAATTTGAAAATTAGGGTCCGTTCAAAGACCAGTAAGTGGAAACTGAGATTTATTGTGAAGAAAACACAAATCTCAAAGCCTTGAAAAAGCATTGTATGACTGGTTTAGGCTCTCTCTGTCTCTGTCTCTGTCTCTGTCTCTGTCTCTCTCTGTCTCTGTCTCTCTGTCTCTGTCTCTGTCTGTCTCTGTCTCTGTCTCTCTGTCTCTGTCTCTGTCTGTCTCTGTCTCTCTTTTTCTGTCAAAGACTGGACAAGAGGGAAAGCAAAAGGGATTTAAATTAGCCAGTGGGAAAACATTTTGACTGTTTGAGAAGTCATGACTTCCTCTTCCCATCCCTTCTAAGAATGCAGTTTGAGTGGTACCATTAAACATTGAGCTAAAATGCCATTAGCCCACCTAGACATGGACTGCTCATGGAGGCCACGAGCAGTCATCATAACAATGAGATAACACATACGTGCTTTGTAAAGTGATTGTATGTTGTTAACATTAATAATAGGGAGCATGATCTAGCCCAGCAGTGCTTCACCTTTTGTGCGTTGTGGCCTCCTTGGGCAGGCAGTCAGTCTGCTGAAGCCCGTGGACCCTTCCTCAGAATCATCGAAAGAAATGCTTATTTAGAGGCAACCGAAAATATAAATGTGATTTTTCTTCCCCATCCAACTTCACAGATTTCCTGAAATCTATCCACAGACCCCAAATCCCCTCAGGAGGGCCCTGGACCTCTCATTAAGGACCAGTGATTAGTGGAAAGAGTGCTGGCCTTGGAACTGAGCCCTGGATTCCAGTGTTCATTCTGACCCTTCACTCCTTGGGTGACTTTGGGTCAGTTGCAGCCTCTGTGAGGCTTGTTTCCTCACTAATAAGATGGCGATGATGATGACACTTGGGATTCCTACATCTTGTTGGATTATGGTGAGGAACTGCCCGGCAAACTTAAAGTAACATAGAAATAGGAATTGTTATTAAATCAATTAGTGGCCAGATGCTGCCTCCTCCAGAGTCCTAGGAGAGCTCCCAGGACAGTGATGCCTGTCTAATTAGATGATGCAGGGGTAGCTACAGTAGGCTCTGAGCTCTGGAGCACTGATCTCTGGTGAGGACTCTAAGCTTCAACAGGGAAGAACCGATCCATGTCTGGGGGGAACAGAGAGCCCTCTCTGCTCTGTTCCTCATTAACCCTCCCTGTCAAAGTCTGTGGCCCCTACCTGGCTCCAGTATTCTGAAATGCAGGTGCTGCTGATGGCCCGGCTGTCTTCTCTGGCTTTGTTGAATCCTGGAAGGCCCCTGGTGAGGTGCCTGCAAAGTCATGCTGGCTACTGATTAGGATGTATCATCTTGCCAGCTAGCCAAGAATTTGACAAGCCAGGGTATTTTGTATGAATTTGACACTGCTAACTCTTCCTGTTTGAAAAAGTACCAGAAGATCCAGGATTGTTCTCCTCTTTCCAAGCACATTATTGGTAGCAATGTAGGACAGGATGCAGAGCATCTCCTCTAACCCACTCTTTTTACAGATGCGGGAAGAGAGGCCCAGAGGGGGAAATGGTTCACCCTTCCAGTTCTTGCCTTCTGATTCTCTTCTTGCTCTTGTCAGCTCCCTCCCCTGACCCTTGGGACCTTAGCGGTTGGAGAGAGTTGGGAGAGGTTTGGTGCCAGGCCTGAGACTGACAAGTGTTTGTGTGTCTGAGGATGGGGCTCTGACAGTATTCAAAGACCTGACCCTCGGTCTTCCTGAGCCCACTCCGGTTCTTCCACCTACAGTTAGCATCAACTCTGAGAATCCCATCATCCCACTGCTACAAGCGACTTCCAGTGCCATCGCTTCTAGCCCAAGCCTCAACAGGAGTCCTTGCAACACTATCTTTAACAAGAGGCCATTGAGCTTTTGGTGGAAACCCTTAGGGAGCCATCCCAGTCCACTCCCACGTGTTTGGCTCTTGGTGGATTGTTTTTGTCCTTGCTCTCAAAAGAAATCTGCCACTCCATCCAGTTTCTGTCCATTGTTCCTAATCTTGTTCTGAGGGGAAACAAAGTGAGCATGACTGCTCTTTCAGCTGATAGACTTTCAGATATTTGAAGGCCCCTATCCTGCCCCTTCTATGTCTTCCCTTCTCTAGGCTAAAAATTCTCCGTTCCTTTCACTTCTCCCCAAGTGGCATTAAATCAAGGTCCTTCACCATCCTGGTCACCCCCACCCAGGTGCTTGCCAACTTTTGAAAGCCCTTCTTAAAATAGGGAACCCAGAACTAAACACAGTCCTCCGATAGGGCCTGGCCAGGGCAGAGTGCGGTGGGATGTTCAGCTGTTCAGTCAGCAAGCAGATATTAGGTGCCTTGGGGCAGCCTATTGGGGCTATCATTGTCATCCCATTAACTCAAATTGAACCTGAAGTCCAGTCAACCTCCAGGACCTTCTCATACAAATGGAAAGACGACCATGCTAGTAATTGCCTGGTTGAGGGAAGCTCAGCAACACTTGAATGCAAATTCAAGGGGATGAGAGGATTTTTTTTTTATGAGGCGGTTGGGGTTAAGTGACTTGCCCAGGGTCACACAGCTAGTGAGTGTTATGTGTCTGAGGCGAATTTGAACTCAGGCCCTCCTGACTCCACGGCCGGTGCTCTATCCACTGTGTCACCTAGCTGCCCCCAGGATTCTTAATATATGAAGATGATTCAATGAATACAATCGTTTATTTGCCTTAACAGGTGAGGGAAATAGTCTTGGACTCAGAGGCAGGATAGCCTCGGGCTTGAAGTCCACCCTCTGATGCCAGACTCTCTGAGGCTCTGATTTCTCAGCTATAAAATGAGAGCATTGGACCAGATGACTAACTGAGCTTTCTTCTAGCTTTGCCTCTTTGATCCTATGTGCCTTGGAGACTTCAGTTTGAATCCTGCTTCTGACACTAGCCATGTGACCAGGGCAAGCCACCTAAGCCTCAGTTTCTTCATCTTTAAAATGCAGTAATTATGCCTTTAGTACAGGGGCAGGTGCCAGCATTTATTAAACAGCCACTATTATTCGACATTATTAAGAATTATTAGGCATTATTATGTTAGACATTATTAAGCAGCCACTATGTGCCAGAGACTGTACTAAGTACTTTACAAATATTGTCTTCTTTGAAATGAATAGGATGGTTGTGAGATTCGGTGAGATGAGACGTATGTTAAAGGACTTTGTAAACATTAGAGCAATACTAAATGCCAGGTGTAACAGCAACAACAACAATAATGGTGATGATGACTGATGCCATTGAATATGGGGGGATCTCTACTTTTCATGTTTGAGGTTCAGAAGTACCATACGGTTTTGGTAACTGTAAGTAGCAAGATGTAGGCATACAGAATTAGGAACAGTTGAGACAACTTAAGTGGGGAGGTAAATTACAGAGCACATTAAATAATAAACATGCAGGATTAAGACTCGTTTGCTACCTACTTTTCAAAGACTTGGCAGAAGAACTAACAGGAGCCTTCTCATAGACTTTCACGTGGCTCTATTTTGTATGCCAGTGGCCAGTACTGAGGGAGGAAATTGCCTGGCTGAGATCTTCTGTCTTTCCTAAGACAATAGCAAGGCGGGGTCTTAGATATGTTGGAACAGTCCACTAGTCCATCATTCAGGCTTTAATCTTTTGTGGGAGTGATAACTTCAGTAGAAGGTGTAGACACAAGTTAAGTGACTGACCCATTAGTACCTAAGAATCCAGGGCAGAGCTTGGTGCAAAGTCCAGCCTACCTGTCTTAGTGTCTTGTCCCTCCAAGGCTCTGGAACAGTCTCTATTGCAGGTCAGGTGCTTGATTCACAAAGACTAGAAGGTGTTCCTCAAGCATTCAAAGGCTTCTCAGATGGAAGAGGGATTAGACTTAACTTTGCTTAGCCTTTTCTAAAACAACAGCACAGCAGAGTCTTAGGTTAGAGTTTGGAACAATGGGAGGAAGCTTCAGAGAGGCTCACTTGGGCTCAATGCCAGGGAAAGAGTAGCTAACATCAGGACTTTCCAAGAGTGGACCCCTGGGCCCTGGGAAGGCCTGGGTTCCTCTTCACTTAAGACCTCCTGGTGGAGCCTAGACAGGCATTTGTTCAGGCCTGGGGTGGCCCAGAGTCTGCTGGCATGCCCAAGGTGAATTGTACTGATTGCTTCAACGAGGACTTAAGAAGCAGTTACTATGGGTCAGGTCCTGTGCCAGATATTAAAAATACCAACATAAAAACGAAACAGTTCCTACCCCTATGCCCCACCCCATCACTTTCAGAGAGTTTATTCTTTGACAGAGGAATAATGTGTTCAAAGATATGTCAACACAAGCTGTATGTAAAGTGGATACAATTTCAAGTGGGAGGTGGGACCACAAAGTGGGCATATCAAGTAAAAAGTGGCATGAGCTAGATCTTGAAGGGAGCTAGGTATCCTAAGAGGTAGAGGGGAGAAGTGAGTACATTCCAGGTGTCAGAGACCGTTTGTACAAAGACCTGGAGATGGGAGCTCATAGGATCACAGGACAAGAGCTAGTACCTCAAGAGGTCATATCATCCAAGCTCCTTATTTTAGAGATGAGGAAACTGAGGTTCAGAGGAGGTAAGTCACTAATCTAAGGGCATAATTGCATGAAACATCCAAAGCAGGATTTGGACCCATGATTCCAAAGCCATTATTCCTACCACTGACCTTTCGGTTGTAGGGAAGAGTGGGTAGATCCCATTGAGCAGAACATAGGGTCTGAGAAGGAGAATAATGTACTGTAATGAGCCAGCTTGGAAAGGTGGCTGGAGCCAGGCTGTCAGGGTCTTTAGAAGTCAAAGAGGGGAGCTTGCATTTTATCCTAAAAGTAATGGGGGTGTCCTGGAGCTTCCTGAACTACAGAGTGGCATGGTTAGACCTGAAGGAATATCTCTTTGGCATCTTTGTGGAGGATGCAACTGTCTGTCCATGCAGATGCGTGTTGTGACCAGAGTAGTAGCTTCTGATACTGTAAGATTTCCTAGACCACAGGGAAAGGTAGGTTGGGTTATTGGGGGGGCCATTCTGTCCCTCAAAAGGAACCTGGAATTTGTGTCTCTAGGGCTGCCCCAACCTCCTCACTTAATTTAGTTCAGACTTTTTTCCCCCAAGCCCATCTTTAAATTAAAATTAAATTAAAGAATTAATGTTTCTGAATGCCTGGTGAGAATATGATTAATTGCTATAACTGCAGATGTTTTGTGGCTGGATTACTGGCTCCCAAGTGTAAACTTTTAAATGGCAAGAGCTTTCTGAGAGCAATAATCCACATGCCACTAATGAAAAGCCAGCCCACCGGGGTCACAGCTTTCTATATTCCTGCAGTCTGATGCTCTTGTCAGACCAACAATGGGGATCAGAAATATGGGGATGATTAAAACTTTTAATTAAAGCATGTTTTAAATGTCCAGGTATTTAATCTCAAGTATTTCTGTGTGTCTGTCTCTGTCTCTCTTTGGCCTCTTAGCCGAACACTATCTCAGCAGCAGCAATTACATGGACTGTATTTCCTCGCTGACTGGAAGCAATGGCTGTAGCTTGAACAGCTCCCTCAAGGGGTCTGACCTCCCTGAGCTCTTCAGCAAGCTTGGACTGGGTAAATACACCGACGTGTTCCAGCAGCAGGAGGTCAGTCTTTTTTTGCTCATACATGTGTCTGTAAAACATCACAATATTTTGTCTATGCTTATTTTAATACGTATCATCGCCTCCTATAGAGTATAAGATCCTTGAGGACAGGGGCAGTTCAATTTTGTTTGTACACCCCCAGCACCTGGTCCACATAGGAGAGATTTAATCAATGACTCTTGAGTGATGCTCTCAAATTAGCCCTTAAGTCAGGGGTTCTTGATCTTTTTTTGTGCCGTGGAAGCCCTTTGTCAGACTGGTGACTCCTGTGGACCCCTTCTCAGGATGGTTTAAGTTGCATAAAATACATAGACTTATGAAGAAAAACAAAAGTTAAGGAAAATAAAGATGTAATTTTTTCCCCATCCAAGTCCATGGACCCCAGGTTAAGAACCTCTGATCTAGAGGGATAAGGTGAAGTCCCAGATCCATCACCTTTCCTGGCTGATGCCTGCGCTGTTTCCTTTTTTTTTTTTAATAGACGTTCTACTCAGTAGGCCAGACCCCAACTACAAGTACATTATAAAAGATGTCTGGCAGGAGAGTTCCATTAAAATCCTTCCTACCATTTCCTTTGCTCCACTGGCTTCCTTCCTAGTGGGACAAAGTACCTTCAGAACAACCATAAATACAAATGGAAACCAGTCCTGCCCTCATGGAGCTTACATCCTGCTAGGGAGGAATAACACATACAAAGATCAAGGACTGCAAAATACATATGAAATACATTCAAAGTAACTTGGGAGAGAACAGGTGATGAGTATGAATACCTGGGAGACACAAGAAGGCCCCTTCCAGAGGTGATGAGGAAGAGAGTCCAGGAACAGGAGGAGATTGATTGTCATGTATAGGGAACCTCACGTAGTATGGTTTGGCTGAGACACAGAGTGAATGAAGGGGAATGATTAATGATATATACATATGTGTGTGTGTGTGTGTGTGTGTGTGTGTGTGTGTGTGTGTGTGTGTGTGTGTGTGTGTAAAAGCCAGGAAAAGTAGTCTGGAGTCAATTCTGAAGGCCTTTACAGAGGCCCCGTTTGTATTTTACCATAGAGGCAATAGGGATTCCCCTGAAGTGCTTGCAATAGGAACAATGTCTTTGCTCCTCTGTCTAAAGTAGTTTCTATAACCTCTGGGACCAAATGGTACTGGATTCATTCTGACTTCCATATTCCATCAGCCTCATGGACCATGGACATTTTATGGTGAGGTCATCAGAAGAGGCTGAGGGGTAGAAGCAGACCCTGGTAGAACCATTCAAGTGAAGGGTGTGGGCAGAACGTTTGTGGGACCTCTGCTCTTCTGTGCTCAACAATGGGGTCAAAGTTTAGTTTGGACATGCCTGATTTTGTCATTTTGCTTCTAAGAGAACAGCTGACTGAGTCAGCAATTCCCAGCTGTGCACTTCTCCATAACAAAGCCTTGATTTTTATATCCCAGCTTTGTGCCACAAATTCAGCTCATGTTTACATAGTTCAATAAATTATTGAATTTAATTTCTCAGGCTTTTTCCTTCTCATGTTGGAGAAAGGAAGTTTTATGGAGAACAGGTTACATTTCGGGGCGTTGGTGTATTCCCCCACCCAGGAGATCTTTGTTTGAGTTCAGCTCACCAAAGATTTTCAAAAATGGACAATGTTTTCATTAACACCCTGTAAAACTGGCCCTTATAGATGGTTTCTGAGATTCCTTCTAGATGTAAAATTCAGTTCTGTCCTTCTAGGATTCTGAAATCCTTAGGCTGAGTAGGCAGGGATTTCTCTTAGAGGAAATTCAGGTGAAGAAACCATGATGATGTATAAAGACCCTTGTGGTGCCAGAGTCAGAGTTTAAATGGTACAGAGTGATCCTTTTGGCTTTTTTTCTTTTTTCCCTTGAGCTTTATTCCCTGTCTGGGGAAGAGCAGAAAAAAGCTTTCATGTAGACCGTGCTTAGGCAAGAGGTACTTGTCGACTCTGGAGGTGGTGGAGTGTCCAACAACCCAGAACAAGTGATTTTTCCATCATTTGATCAATTAAGGCAGCTCTGTGACCTGCACACCTCCAGGGCAACGATCACTGATGACCTGAAGACATTCTAGGGCAGTGGTATTGGATTTAGATAGAAACGGGGACCACCAACCAAGCCACGTCTAAAGGTCCTTGTGGCCTGCAGATTGACCTAGAAAACCAAATATGTTGATGTGTTCTTTTTTTAATTAATACATCAACAAATAAAATCAGGTAAGAACTCCATTTTAGTCTTGTTTAGGCTTCACTTAGGAGCAATGTGGACCATGTGCTTAATGCCTCTGCTCTACATGACCCACTGATCACGTATATCCACACTGATGTATCTTTATGCCCTTTCTCACAGGGGAGTCATTGTTAGTAGTATATTTCCATTTGCATGTGCCCATCATTCACCCATCCATTGTCCTTTGGATTCTTCTAATATTGTCTCATTCTAAGCTTCATATTCACATAGCATCATTAGGAGATGATGTCAGTGTTGGCATCAAAGAGATAGGCTTTGGAGCAGTAATAAGCTTCAGTTCATTATGGTAATAATAATTCATGTTTCTGGGGAGCTGGAATTTTTCCAAATATAGTCCAACCTGAACTTCTACTCAGTACTGGGCCCAGCACATCGTCTGTTGTCTGTCTGAAGTTTGAGTCTTGGTGGACCAACTCGACAGCCTACTTATTTAGTTGCATGATGCAGTATATGTGTGTGTGTGTGTGTGTGTGTGTGTGTGTATGTATATACATATTTATGTATTTCTATTTTGTTTTTCCAGTGTGGATGGTTAGCCCTATCTCTTTTACAGTGCCATGAATTTTATTGGGGAAGCTTTGCAAGTGTTCTGGGGTTCTATACAATGTTATCTATGAAAAGGAGCAGTTGTGAAACCTTTCCATCAACATGTGGGGATTGCTTCTTTTGTAGGGATTCTGCACAGGATATTTTCCATGGTACTGTCACACACCTTACGTGAAAATACATTTCCCACTTTCAAACTGTCAGCATTTGGCCAAGTGTTGAACCAAATTATTTGCATGGTCACATTTGTCATAGATCCATATATTGATAGCTTGTTTGAGGAAAGCTTTTGATGCTAAATTTTTTTCCTACTCAGTTAATTTAAAAAAATAAACAGCTGACATAGATCATAATCAGTCAGTTGTGTGACCATAGAGATATAGACCGTTTGCTACAGAAAACTGTAGAAGCCCTCCTAGTTCCTTCTCAGGTTTTCATCAAGGATACCCTTAAAGTATATATAAACCATTCTCATAAAGATTTTACTTCAATAATTTTTTTTTGTAATCTCAGCTCATCTTTCTTTAACAGCAGTTATTTAATTTTTTGTTTCTTATTCTAGGTTCTAAGTCAGTCAAAGTATGTATCCTAATATTTCCTAATAAAATAATAGAAATGGACAATCTTTCTCATTAATCAATTAGATCTGAGCCCCCAACCAATTTGCAAAATACTCCTCTCTCTTTCATCCCATTGGCTTTAGCAGCATCAATGTAACCGGTTGTACAATTTATTAATATGTAACAAGACACAGGCATAGTTAAATACGTCAACAGTGTATCAGCTGGAAGAAAGATACCATCTAGAGTCTCCTCTAACCATGACTGCATCTGCTGATACCTCAATCCAACAATTCAGTTCTCTCAGGATGGTAGCCAATGTCTCTCAGTAATTTTCTTTAGGAAATCTTCTCTACATTGTATCTTCTGCACAAAATATCCTGAATTAAACTTTCTCAGAAACATCTTCTCCTTGACACATAAGTTATTCAGTCTCTCAGGAAGAAAATCATGTCCTTTCCCTTCTGTCTCTCACAGTCTCTCTCCAGCCATGACAATTGACTATTGACAGTCCCCAGAACAGTGAAACTACTTCTCCCCCAAGATTCCATTCCTTCTTAAAAATGTCACAATGTCCGTAGTTCCAGTGGGATGGGTTATTGTATCTGGGGTTATATGTCATATAAGCTTAATAACAGTGTCGCAGAAGAAACAAGAATACAAATTGATATCTCAAGTAAAAACCTCAAACCACAAACAAGTTGTACTTTAATTAAAAATATACTTTAGGGGCAGCTAGGTGGTGCAGTGGATAGAGCACCAGCCCTGAATTTAGGAGGACCTGAGTTAAAATCTGGCCTCAGACAGACAACACTTACTAGCTGTGTGATTCTGGGCAAGTTACTTAACCCCATTGCCTGGCCTCCCCCCCAAAAAAATATACTTTAACAAAAATAATGACACAGTGATTTATTTTCTCTCTTACCTTTTCTTCTGTTTTCATTTGCAATGCTGCTTAATTCCCCCCTCAATTTATGGTTGTCAAGATACATGTTCTAATTGTGTTCTCTCTGTATCGACTTTGGAGCTCTCTTCCCATATTTCTTTGTTTCAACGCAGTAATAGCCCATCACACTAATTAATACCCAATGTGTTTTTAGCCACCCCTCTCATTGTTAAATATTTATGGTATATTGTTATAAAATATTTTTACATATTGTATTTTATTACATATTTTATATATTGATATATGTTAGCCATATTATACATATTATACCATGTTATATGTGGTAACTTATTATATATTTTATATATTAATATATAACAAGATATATAAAAAGTTTTTACATTATTATATTTTAAAATATATTTATATATAACATGGTAATTTATTATATACAATCATCAATTTATTATGTGTGTGACATATATTAAATATAAATATACATAGTTTCTAATTTTTGTTATTATACAACAGGTAGGTTCTCTGAAAAATTTTGGGCAGATCTTTTTGCTGCTTGCTTTAATTAAATCCCATGGATATAGTCTTAGTAGTGAGATCACAAGTCAAAGGATACAATCCATTTTGTACCTTGTCACACCAGTGAAGAGCTTTGCTGACAGCACCATCTACACCTGCCTCTATATGCATGCACATGTTTGTCTTTTCAGATCAAATGCAAGCTCCTTGAGGGCAGGAACTGTTTCATGTTGTCTTTGTATCCCTGCAGTGCCTCATGCAGCGCTTCATATTATTAAACAGGGGCTTAATAATTGTTAATTGATTGACCAGTGGATTCTCACAGTCTGGCCAATGTTGAATTTTATTGCTTTTAACTCTTTTTGTTGATTTGATGGGTATTGGGTGGTATCTCATTGTAATTGTCACTTTACCTTTCTCTGATTATTGAAGATTTTGAAGATATATATTATATACGGTTATATAGTCAGGGAAGAGCAAGCATGGCTTAGTTGCTAGCCCTGTCTTCCATCACTATTTTTGAGGAGAGTGGTAAAAGCATCATCCAGGATCTTTCCATCCTTGTAGAAACCTCCCCTCTCCTGGAGTGTATTAAATATCAACCCCTGAGTGCCTTTAAAAATGGTGCCACCACCAGCACAGATTGTTTCTGTATGTACTCAGGTCACGCCTGTCCTCTCTTCTTTTCTCCTTTATTTCACGTGCCCCTTTCTCATTCTGCTTGCTTGGTTAATGAGGTGATGGAGTCCAACTGTGGAGTTTCCATCATTCTTACCAATGAGAACAGGGCACAGTCAGGATACTGGCAGATTCCATGTTCCATTTTGTCATTTGCCCACTTTCCAAGGAGGTAGGAAGGTCTGTGCTTGAATGCTGCCTCAGACACTTGTCAGCTGTGTTATGCTGGGCACAGTACTTAACCATTCCAGCCTCAGATTTCCTCATGCATCAAGGGAAGAGAATTGACCTCAGTGTGATCTCTAAGGCTCCTTCTAGCTCTGAAATCCGTGATCCTGGATGTCCTTCCATGTTTATGAAATGTGGAGGTTGAACCAGATGATTTCTGGGCTCTCTTTCAGTTCTAGTTCTTATGATCCCAGTTCATGTGTCTTTGAGACCCCGGTGCCTAGTACCGTGCTTTGGACAGAATAGCTGCTTAATCATTTTGTATTTGTGTCTGTTTCATGGATCTGTGAGTCCCAAAACAATTAAGTAGCTAGTGGCCAACCTTCTGGTAACAAGCTTTTTATGTTTAACTAAGCTGGCCTTAGGAAACATACTCATCCTATTGAGAGTCTCATATTGGAAGCCTTTCCAGTTGGGTTGTTTTAACTTACTGCGTGGCACATCATAGGCACTTAATGAATGCTTGATGATTTCCTCATTGGTGTAGGACCTGTCAGAGCCAGAATCTGGCCATTATTGCCTTTAGCAACCCAAGGTTAGCTTTCCACTGAGATGAGGCATTTGAGTAGTATTTTTATTTGGAGGGAGGGTATATGTGGTTCCTGTTTATTAATTAAGATTTTTAATTAACTAGAAGAGTCATCCATTGGCAATGCCAATGCCAGTTAAGAGTATTTAATATAAATTGGCTTAAGACATATTTGATAAATTCATAAGTGAGAGGTCTTACTCAGCCATTAGTTAAGGGAATTTAAGGGTCCTTGAAGTGTACCCTTAAACTAATGAGCCTAGCAATGCCCTCTCTCAAGATATTCCTTGTTGCTAATATTAGAGATGGAGTACTGAGCTGCATGATCCAATAGGGCAGTTCTTTTGTACAAAGTTAGTATGACTAGAACTGAAGGTTAATAGGTGATGCTATCTGTCAAGCAAATGAAGAAGATAGGAGAGGATGGGTACACTAGTGCATTCTTGGCTGTTGTCCAGTTGTGTCTGACTCTCCATGATCCCACTTGAGTTTTTCTTGGCAAAGATACTGGAGTGGTTTGCCGTTTCCTTTTCCATCTCATTTTGTAGATGAGGAAATGGAGACAAATGGAAATGACTTGCCCGGGATCACACAGCTAGTAAGTGTCTGAGGCAAGATTTCAACTTGGAAAGATGAGTCTTCCTGACTCCAGATCCAGTGCTCTATGCACTATGATGCCACCTAGCTGCCACCCACACTCTTGGTAGAGTTATAAATTACTTCAACCATCTTAAAAACAGTTTTAGAACTATGCCCAAGAAGTCGCTAATTCCTACCTACTTAGCTACCTGGTACATCAGATATGTTCCTATATAAGAGTATTTATGGCAACAATTTTTGTGGTCGCAAAGAACTGGAAAGATCAGTTCTTCAGTTGTTTCAGTTCACCTCTTCATTACCCCATTTGGGGTTTCCTTGGCAGAGATATCAGAGGGGTTTCCCATTTCCTCCTCATTTGACAGATGGAGAAACTGAGGCAAACAGTTAAGTGACTTGCCCAGGGTCATACAGCTAGTAAGTATGTGACGCCATATTTGAACTTACAGAACAAGTTTTCCTGACTGCAGGCTTGGCACTATGGTGCCACCTAGCTGAAAAGAAGCAATTATTGACAGTCTGCTATTGCCAGACACTCTGCTAGGTGCTAAAGATTCAGGAACCAAAATGAAGTAGTCTGCCCTCAAGGAGCTTATATTCTGTCAGGGAAAACAACATATACTCTTTAGATTCATGCAAAGCAAATGTGAGGTAATTTGGAAGAGGGAAGCGGGAAGCACTGGTCCCTGAAGTGAGCAATCATTTTAGAGCCGGTCTTTAATGAGATGAATCTCATGTTGCTGATGGACCTTCTCCTTGTTTTTATATCCATAGATTGATCTTCAGACATTCCTCACCCTTACGGATCAGGACTTAAAGGAGCTGGGAATTACAACTTTTGGGGCCAGAAGGAAAATGCTGCTCGCCATTTCAGGTAACTATAATAAAGCTCCCAGGGTTCCAGGACGCCCCTAGACCTGGGATCTCCTGGATGGGAATGATCACCCATCAGTGCCCGGCCATCCTCTGGGGATCCTTACAGCACCGGCTGTCCAGATTCGGAGCTCACAGGATAGGCTCTGCTATTTGACCAATTCTCTTCCATCTTGACTTTTTTTTAAAATCAATGGTAACTTCTGGGTCTGCAGTTGTTTATGAAATGTCACATGGCCAAGAGAACCCCCAACTCCTGAAATCTAAGCACTTGTCTTAAAAAATATGATGTCCTTGTCAAAGAGCTCCTCAGAAATAGCTAAAAAGGAGAGAGGATTTTGATGCATGGAAATGGTGGGTCCAGGAAAGTTTGACTGTTAATGTTTTTCCTGGTTGCTGTTTTGTGTCCTGGGCAGTGATTTAAGAAACATAGATTTCTTTGTAGACAATAGGTTTCAGATATGGGTATTAAATCTAATTGAATAGAGGCTATTGCCTGCAGAGAACTTAGGAAAAGGTCATTGTTATGTCTTGGGACGTGACAGAGATAGTCTGAAAGCTTTGGGATTTAGGATTCTAATGTACAGCATCACAAGACCATGTGAATCACAGGAGGGGTGTGGTGTCCACTAGGTGGCCACCAGAAGGAAAGAAGACAATGTCTCTCAGACTTATCCCGTGAGAATCTTTGGCATGTCACTGTAGAGAATTGAGTCTGGCCTTCACCAAGACTGCAGAAGGATATACTGGCTGTTTCACTGACTTGAAAAGTCTCCAGGGAGTGGGTGGAATGGGATTAGATGGTGAGTCTAGAGTCTGTAAATGCATCTGGAAGATGTAAGAAAGGGTTGAAGGAATATAAAGTGTTGAGTCAGAGAAAAATGAAGGGGTCACTTTTTCAATATTTCCCCATGAAAGCTTCAGGTGAGTGAAACTTGTTTGTCTGTAACTATCTACCTAGGAGCTCCTTCCCTTCCAAAGAGAGGACGGAAAAAACTTAGGAAAAGCTGTTTCAGAGGGGACCATCAATTCTTTTTCAAAATGCTGAAGAGAGGGACCCATCATCTTCTTGAAAATGTTGATCTCGGTGTGTTGTCTTAGAATGATCACCAGCCTAAACCAGTCGGTCACAGCCTCCATTAGTGACCAACTAGAAAAGGTCACCAAGGCATTTTAGTAATTCAATTCACCAGCTATGACAAAGTGCCTGCTTTGTGTTAGGCGCTGTATTAATGGATCTGTAATGAACATAGAGGAGTGAATGCAGCTCCACAAACCTAGCTACTTAATTTGGATTAGCATCAGGTAGTGAAAGGCTAAAGGGCTAAACAGTGGAAGGAGTCAAAGGACATGGGTTCCAATCCTGATGCTGATACTAGCTTTGTGATGTTGGACAAGTCACTTAACCTCGGGCCTCATTTTCCTCATCTATAAAATTAGGGGGTTGGGCTAGGTGGCTGAGAGGTCTTTTTCAGTCTATGTCTGTGATCTAATGACAATGGGTAGTGGGCTGGGAGTTGGAATATCTGGGTCCTAATCTTGGCTCTGCCACTCCCTAGTTATGGGAGGTTAGGCAAGTCCTTTTAGCACCCTGGGCCTCAGTTTCCTGCTCTGTTAAATAAGGTGATGGTACTAACTGCTCCATAAGGTCCCTTTGAACTATGTCTGTATTCCTCTGAAAGCCTGTGATCCTTCCATAATGTGTCATAAACTAATGAGCACCTGCTAAGAAGGACATCAGTCTTGTCTAAATGGTATTTTCATTTTAATGGGGAGGAAGAGAAAACACACAAAACACTGAGACTCTCTTGGAAAATCCTGTTTGACTGTAGACAGTTTTCTTTCTTTTTTTTTAAACTTCTTTTGTGGTTTGGAATAAATATAATGAGCCCCTGAGAGGAGCCCCTGAACAGAAATGAGCTGAGTAAATGGGATGAATGCCCAGTTCCCACCTCGTATGACTTTGGAAGGCAAGCTTGATCACTCCTTGAAAGCCAATGAAACTGAATACATACCACATCTCTGCTGCCTCTAATATGTTGGCAGGGCCCAGCTGGCATAATCCAGAGGAACATGGGACTGTACTAAATTCTTCTGGTTGATGAGGGGTTCAGAAAGTGTTTGGAGTTTCTGCTCACAATAGATGCCAAGGAAAAGTCATCACTTAATTTAGTGAAGAACTCCTTGGCAAAGGCTCTGTAGCTTGTGGGATCTTCAGAGGTCAGTGTGCCTTCCAACTGGTCATGGGTCCATGGAAGTGTTTTTTGTCTTTCCCCAAAGAGACCAACTGGGGAAAGACCTTGGCTTTTGGATGGCACTGGAGAGCGCGATCAGCTCCTGTGTGATCTAGTTCCATGGGGCCATTCTAAAGTGCTCATCAGCTTCTGAAGGGTCTAGAGCGCTTTGAATAAGACACTGTTTTTGAAGGCACTGATAGTGTGAGGAAGACACTATGTTGAAGTGGCTTGTTTTCCTTTGTAAAGAACTCAGGAACAAACTTAGCGGCTCCTTTTGTCACCTGGCAGCAGAGCTTCCCTGAGAAGCCAGAATTCAGAAGGCTTCTTTGGCCAACTGGATTCCTCTGAGATGAAAGATGGCAGTTAATGTGCCTCAAAGGATTGTTTCTACTTGTTTCAGGGTGGCAAAAAGATGTTTCCACTCTGACCTTCTGGGTAGAGAGCAGGATGGATGGAGGGTGGTGCAGAGGGAAGACAGAGCTGTGTTGGGGGCCTGGGACTCAAACTTCACCTGTGCTTTGTGGTCTTAGGCAAGACATTTCTCTTAGCCTCAGTTTCCTCTTCTGTAAAAAGAGGGTTGGACTGTCAGACCTAAAAGGTCCCTTCTAGCTCTAAATAGTGTACCAGGTTACCAAAGAATTGGGGCCAGAAGGCTTTTCTTTTAGCATGTTAATTAAGGGCAAAGAAAATCGACATTTAGAAGGGGTGTCAGAGAATGAAAGCCATGGTGGCGTCATCATAACCCAGCTCAGTTGCCTCAGAAAACTGGAATTCTGTTCCCTATTTAAGACGTTGGTAGCAAGCGGCCCACTGCCTAGACAGGGACCCAGCAGAAGTGCAGGCTTCACTCCCAGGCCTCAGTTAGATCTAACATCTCCCGCCCTATTCTTTTAGTTTGTGACTCTGGTCAGATGCGCAACAAGATCCTGAGGGCGGCCAGGATTGTGTGAACCTTGGAAATACAAGGACAAAAGGTTGGTATTCTCCTAAACTATCCCTCAGCTTTGCTGGAAACAAAAAAAAAAATAGGAAAGAAGTGGCTTTTTAAAATGAAAGAAAAAATAGTTCATCATTAGGGCGTAAACTGTGGTAATCTATTCAGAGTTAGGTTTTTTTCTTACTTCTGGCATGTGGGGGGTTTAGGGCATCAGGGTAACTGAGCTTCTTGACGGGATCGCCAGCCCTTGGCCCAGGCACCTCTGAAGACCCTCGGGACGAGGCATTTCCTGGCAGTATCCTCAAGCTTGCCAATGGTAGTTTGTTAGCATAGGTACTGGATCTCACTGCCTTCCTGAACTTCCCAGCGTGTTTAGTGCAAGGGGAAGGAGTCTTGGCCTCCATTGCTTTCTGTCTGTCTATGAAAGAAATCAAGGCTAGAAAGCATTGCAGAAACAATCCACCTCGGCCTTATGGCCTTTGCTCCCCACGTGTTCCTTGGAGCCTAGCGGTAGCTATCATCTCCTGGACTTGTAAGTTATCCTCCCACTAGGGAATGGAGGCCTGAGAAAGCCTGAGAGGTGAAGGAGCCAGAAGGCACCCACACTTTCCTGTGGCCTGGAGAAAACTCCTCAGTGGAGTTCTTTCTCTTGGGTGGTTTCTTTTCTTTTTCTTTTTTTGGCAGGGAGGAAGAAGGGGGTACAGGCAGATAGACATATACTGCTTTTATCAGGAAAGCTGTCATTAGCCAATCAGAAAGAATTTACTAAGTCTAGGCACTGTGCTAGGGCTACAAAGAGAAAAAATGGAAACCATTCCCTGGCCTCAAGGAGCTACCACTCTATTGAAACCGTGACCTCTCTATAAGATATAAGTACTTAGCACTAGGTGGGCCACCGGGTGATGGATTTCCCAACTCAGTGCTCTAGCCTTTGGAAGATCATTGGTGGAGGGAGTGTGTTCCACCCATGGACAACGTTATGGCTCCTCCATCATAGGTCTATAGAAACAGAAAATCCTCATGTGTTTGTATCTGGGGGTGGGTGTGTAAGAGAGAGACAGTGGGTCTAAAGATCCTGAGGATCATGGACTTAGAGCAGCAAGGAGCCTCTGAGGTCATCTAGACCCACTGCCTCATTTTACAGGCAGGGAGACCGAGGCTCAGAAAGGTTAAGTAATTTGGTCAAGGTCACACAGCTAAATACGTGGCTGAATCTGGATGCAAACCCAAGTTGTTTAGATGCAAATGTATTGATTTTCCCCCCACTGTACTATGCTGCCAGCCTCCTTTTGTTTCTTCAGAGGTAAACTTAGTTGGGTTTTTTGGGACCATTTGGAAAAATGTGGCAAGACATCGTATATAGAGTGCAAACTTCGTTTGCCCAATGTTGGGCCCCTGATTAGTCATATTCTGGCCAACAAAGATATAAATAGTGTTCTTCTACATGGTCTCCTTTGACTCTTTCCTAACACCCACTTACTATCCCTGACCCCAGTGAATAGAATGGAAACCATTCATGTAAGTACATGTTCCTTGAGGCTAAAACTTTGGGAGATAATTATCTCAAAATTTTGGAGACTGTATGGATATAGTGTCAACAGAATTGGGTTCTGTAGATATCAGGAAATTTGGGCTTTCCTGATTCTCTTTGGAAAACTAGTCAACTAATGTCTGTGAGCCTCAGTTTTTCTCTCTGTCAAATGGGAAGAAGAATAAGGATAAATAGCCTGCCTTCATAGGGTAATTTGGAGACTTAAATGAGACAGTATATTTTATTCATTCATACATTCAGCAAACACTAAAAACTTATTAGAGAGGCAGAGTGGTGCCCTAAAGAGAGAGTGTGTTAGACTTGGAGTCAAGAAGACTTGGGTTTAAATTGATCCTAGCTGAGGGACCTTGGGCAAGTCACTAAGCAGGGAATATAAAGAGCGGCTACCTCATAGCACTGTCATGAGGATCAGAAGAGATCATGTATGTTAAATGTTCTGCAGCCCTTAAACTGCTTCAGAAATGTGATCTAGGGTTATTACTATTGTTGTAATTATGATAACTGTGAAGTAGATCCTATGTGTAATGAGTGTGTGTGTGGGGGGGAGACATTAAAAAAAATCGCACTTATGCCAGTATCAAGCTTCCATCCTCCCAAACAGCAGACTTTATAACTAATGATGTCCCTGTGGTCCTTTCTGTGGAATCATGGAATCTTAGAGGGAGCTTCTGAGGTCAGATGGCCCATCCCCAGCTTGACCAAGAATCCCTTCAAATGCACCCCCAACAAGTGCTCCTGCAGCTTTGGCTGGAAGATCTCCATTTGTGGGAGCTCACTACCTTGCTGGGCAATCTGTATTACTCCATTCCCATTAAACAGCTAGTTAAGCCAGCTTTCCTGCTCAACTGTGACTGTGGTTTGGGTGATGAGATTGAATACTTGTATTTGAAGGGGGTAGCAGATATGCCTCTTTGTAGAGCTCTATGAGTGGTTCTACCAACTGTGGTTCGCAAGACTAGAGGAGTAATTGCAAAGTATCTGCAGAACCACGTGTGTCCCAGCCATCTCATTAAGTGACTTAATCTCATAAATTAGCAAACCTATCATCTACTGACTGAGCAAGTCATGTCTTGCACATGTTAAGGGTTACTATTTTTCAAATGGGCATCCATCCTGTTGTGATGAATAAAACACAAATTTGTATTAAAAGCATTATTGAGGCCAGACCAGCTTTTTAAAAATCCTCATTTGTTTCTTCAATCGATGGGTGTAGTACAACTGCCATCACCCAGGAGTGGGGTGGGGTGGGGGGAAGAGGGGGAGAGGGAAAGGGACTGAAATGTTTTTAAACTTTAAAAGGAGTTCAAATGGTTGAGTATCACGGACTTAGAGACTAGTTTTTATCATAATCAGGGGAAAAGCCCTCATTCAGAAGAGTTCTGCCTTCCAGACCCAAGCCTTATTTTCTGGTCTCTATTATTTATGAGAGAGCCTATGAGAGTCAGTGAGGCATAGAGTGGACAGTGAGCTGGCCTTGGAGTCAGGAAGACTCTAAGCTCAACGCACAGCCACCCCGACAGAGCCTGTGTGACCCTGGGCAAGTCACATAACCTCTGGCAGTTCTCCTAAGAAGACAGAGAAGATGTGGACCTGCATTGGTCAATGGAATTCTCTCATTGGAAGTTCCCCATGCCCTATGAAATCACAGGTCTTCCCCCCACCTCCTAGATATTTGGAAACAAGGTCAACTTTTCATGGCTTTCTACTTTTGAGGCATACATACATTTTATATATATATATATATATTATATATATATATATATATTATATATATGTATATATATATACACACACATATACATACACACACATATATATTTGTATGTGTAAATCTTTATATATATACACATATGTATATTTGTATGTATAAATCTTTATATATATGTATATATATATATACACACACACACACACACACACACACACATGTATATTTGTATATGTATGTGTGTATATCTTTGTTTATTTATTAAGTTGGCCCAACCTTTGGGTATAAAGAAATAGTCCAAGTCATTTCATGAAAAAATTGTGATATGCTTAATTTGCAGTAGGAACTTTCTTGGGGTTGACAGTCTTACCAATGTGATTATTCATTGTTTGTTTGAATTGGTTGTTTCTCTGAAGACAAAGAGACTTGAAGTCAAAAGGATTTTCTTGTGACCAGTTCATGGGGGTGAGGAAAGGGGTCGGGGTCGGGTCTGGGGTTTGAACACATAAGTAACTTTCCAGGTTCATACTTGCCTCTTTGCTGGGTACATTTCTACTTTTCATCCTTCTATATTGGGCTGTAACCGTCCAAATATTATCACATGCTTGGTCTTTAAAAATTTAATAACGTTCCTCATTTCCTCTGTCACGCAAGAAATCTGTGCCAGCTACTCTATTAAATATGCATATCTTCAAGTTTGGCTGCCTTCCTTTCCTCCTACAAGGACATTATTGGGGAGGGGTGTGGAGAGGATGCTGTTTGATTTGTTGTTCTGGGTTCCAGAGGGTTCTGGGAGTTGCTTTCGCATCTGTAACTAACAAGCATCCACTCTGCATTGCCAAGCCTTCGCCATTATAATTGGACTACTTTATATTCTAACTGGGCAGTGGATTTTTTAACCAAAACAGTTTGCCTTTTCTTAATAGTAGACCTTGAGCTGTAAATACAGATCCTGGTGTCAATGTGAGATGCTACAGAACAGACTGTCCTAGGTCTCATAGGCTACCTTAGATATTGATTCAATTCTTGGTAATTCATTCGTGTTCTTCCCCATCCCCCCTCCTCTTTCTCCCGTTCTCTCTTTCTCTTCCCTAGAACTGAACAAAAACCGACGAAAACTTTTTGAACCACCTAACGCGCGTGCCTCTTCTCTGGATGGAGGAGCCAGTGGGAGACTGCCGCGTCAGTATCATTCGGACATTGCTAGTGTCAGCGGCCGCTGGTAGCGCTCAGCCCTTGGCTTTCTCACACAGATAACTCTAGAGTTGGACACAGGAATCCTGTGACCGACCAGCTGTCACTGCACACCACCCTCAGCACTTTGGCATTGGGGACCAGGACCAAAGCATTTTGCCTGCACATGTACTTGGTGCCAAAAAAAGAAAAGAAACATTTGTCTGTAGTCTTTCAGAACACCAAAATGTGGATTTCTTTTTCTTATATAGAATCGACAGAATTTGCAATAATAATAATAATAATAATGATAATAATGAGGGGTTTAGTTTTTTTTATTTCCTATAAAATGTATGCACTGAATTTTTACTTTGAATGAAGGATTAAGAATTGACATCCGAGATGCCAGAGAGCGTAGATTTTTTTTGTGTGTGTGTTTTGTTTGGGGGTGGGTTTTTGGATTTGGGTTTTTTTCTTTTGTTGTTTGGGTTTTTTTTTTTTATCAAGTTGGAATTTTCTGGTACTGCTTAAAAATAATTATTGAGGTCTTTCAGCACTTTACATGTCCTGATTTCTTGTCCTGTGGAAATTATTTTTTTCTCCCTCCCATTTTTTCATATCAACTCATATTGGCCCAAATCAAATTTAGCCATGTGTTCCTACTAGATAAAATTTCTCCCCCTGATGGTACAAGATTATAATCTATATGAATATTGTCCTATAACTTCATGGTAGGTGAGGGAGGGGGGAGGAGGAATGTGATATAAAAAGTTCACTTGGTTCTGGACCAATTCTGTCCATTTAGGTTTTGCATCCTAGAAACCTTTAGCCCTGAAATTCGCTCATCTGTAATCAGTGTGATGAAAGACCAAAATGAATCTTGCAATATTAATCCTTTGCAGTCAACATATTTAACTGCTGCCTGTATTGCCAAAAAGAAATGATTTTAATGGTTGTCTGAAGGCTAAGGGCTATTTTTTAGTATACTGCCACTAAAGGACATTTATTTATATCAGACTTTTATTTTTAGGTACTATAAGCATTAGCATACATAACAGAGGAAATTGAGACCTGCTAAAGCATATGGTAGAGAATGAATGGCATTCATGAGACTGGAGCTCAAATCCAACCCTGTTTAAACAGATACCTAATCATAGTTGACAAGACAGCACCAATGCTGTGATGATGGGAAGCAGCTGCCACTGCTGATTCCATAGGCCACTGGGAGGCATTGGACAAGTACAGGAGGTATCCCCATCACATGCATTGTTTGGCTGCGATTCATCTGGGGCAGGGGAAGTTGGACATCTTCAGATGTGCCCTTTCCAACCATGGCTAGGCTCGAAATACCCAAGGCCACAATGTCCATGGTCAGAGCTCCTGATTACATTCTGATACTGTGAAAGTCCACAGAACCTGGCGATGTTGTTCCCTGTGTCTCTTTTCAGACATCCTCTTATAGACTTAGGAAGGGTTTACATGGAAGAAAAAAAGTCCAAATGTGCCTGCCTCTCTCTTCTCTCTCTCTCTCTCTCTCTCTCTCTCTCTCTCTCTCTCTCTCTCTCACTCTCTTTCTCTCCCCAGTCAGGTTCCAAGTGCATTAAATTTGTAGAAATACTTTCCCATAGGAAATCTTGGGATTCACCTGTACTGTAAAGCCTTATTTATGGTCAGTATTCAGAACTTTAAAAATGGACACAAACCACTGTCAAGTGCTCTAAGCAGAAGCCATTAAGATAAGCATTTACAGTAGTTGAGTTTATTGTGTGGTTTTTTAAAAATGGAAACATGGGATGAGAAATACTTTCTTGACACTTTTTCATGGAGAAATCCTACTTTTAAGGAAAGGAAAGAAAATTGAGGAGAAAATTTGCACACACACACAGAAAAATTTTCACGTTAAAAAATAAAGGTGGCCATATTGAAGGCATAGATAAAAAGGTAATCATGGAATAATCAGTAATAATTGCAAATGAGAGACTGCTTACCCGGGGATGGGGCCAAATCTTTTTCATGATGTGGGATTGGAATGCCTTTTCCTCCAAATAGATCTGATTCTGGTCATTTCTTCTGCTTTATTCATTTAAACCTGTCATGCTCAATTATCTGCCCCAGGTAGTGAATCCCAGTTGAGATTTAGATTTAGCTGAGTTAGTATCTTGAATTCTGCCATTCTCCTTGAACAAGACCTCCCTAGTTGGGAAATAAGTTGTTTCTTTTGTGAGATCAACACAAGGCGTTGCAGCTAGAGAAAGAAGGTAAAATGTGTCTGGTATTCAGTAGATTGTGTGGCTTGAGATTAAGGCTTGGCTAGTTATACCAAAGTGAAGGATACCCCAGGACCCCTCCAGTAGTCAACAGAGGTGCAAAACCCAATCACCCAACCAGCAACAAAAAACACTGGAAATGAATTTTTCTCACTTCTTTTGGATTCCACGAAGGGAATATAATGCTGCCTTGGGCAGTGTGGTCAGTGTTACGTGATGCACAAAACATTGGAATTGATAGATTCAAATGTTAGTTTTAAATCTGTGCCTTAATAGTGACCAGTTATCTGTAAATATGGAGCAGATACAGACTGTATTTTTTGTGTGGGTTTTGTCCTTTTACTGATTTTTTTTAAAGAAGAAAGATGGAATTAAATGTTAAAAATGGAAAATTTTCAAAACTAATCAATTGTTACATGAGAAATAAATTGATATAACCTCTTTGTATTGTCCATGGTGAGTGCAGTATTTTTTTGTGCATGTACAAAGAGTTCTTGCCATCTGGAAGAAGCCTCACTTGCATTTTGGCCAAAGTGGGTCAGAGACACTTCATTTAGCTTAGAAACAATTCCCTCGTTCCCAGTTTCTTGCACAGATTTAGTGGGCTCTGCTGAAAGAGGTTTCCAGCTATCCTTTATGGTGGTGGTGGTGGTGTATAAAATAAGAATGGTAACATCAAACAAAGGAGGGAATGCAGATTTCAAAGATAGAACCCTGAATTGGGGATCTGAAGGCTTGAGTTCAAATCCCAGCTTTGCATCTTTCCATGCTTAGGGCAGCGTGCAATAGTGACTAGAACATTGGACTTGGGAGTCAGGAGGACCCGGATTCAAATTCTGTTTCAAGCACAAGATAGGTGACCCTAGGAAGTCATTTAACCTCTAAGCCTCAGTTTCTTCACCTGTAAAATGAGAGGGTTGAATTTAATGACATTTAATGTCCCTTCTAATTATAAGTCTATTAGTCTATGATCATGAAATGTATAAATAAATACCTTTGTGATCCCGATTCAGTTACTTTCCCTCTCTGGCCCTCAGTTTTGTTTGGACATCTTTAAGATGAAACATTTGGACTTGCTGTCTAAGATTCCTTGTGGTTCTAGATGCTGTTATTCCCCAGGCCTTTTCTTTGGTTGAGAAGCGTATATACATAGACGTGTCTAAGTATTGGCTTCTGTATGGATGTGTGAGTGTGTACACTGTCATGGGTGTGTGTATAGGTATGGGGAAAGATACTGGGATTTTTCAAACACAGAAATACACTCTAAATCTCAACTGGAATGGACCCTCAGAGGTCACATGATACAAACCAGCACCAGAGAGCTTTCAGCCCATTTGAGAAATAATGCATACCCTGGAATTACTCAGCAGTTACATAATAGGAGCTTTTATCCTTCCACTAAAAGAGGCATTATGTACACATTCAGTTCTATGAGTACTAATCACCTATGAAAAGGTAATTAATCACCTATGAGTATTAATCACATACTATGTGCCAGGTACTGTTCTAAGCTCCAGGAAAAGAGAGAAAGAGCCCCTGCCCTCAGAAAGCTTCCCATTCTACTAGGAAGATGTGACATGTACCTCAGATAAGTGAATACAAAGTAAACAGAAGACTAGATATAGTAATTTAAAGAGGATGCCAGAGGATTAATAACTAGGGAAATTGGGGCACCTCATTAAGGAGAGATACCTGGCTGAGCTCTGAAGGGAAGTAGGGATTGTACAGCATGTGAGGGGGAATGGTATTAAAAAAGATAGAAAGGGGCAGCTAGGTGGCACAGTGGATAGGGCACCAGCCTCGGAGCCAGAAGAATCTGAGTTCAAATTCAGCCTCAGACACATGATACTCACTAGCTGTGTGACCCTGGGCCAGTCACTTAACCCCAATTGCCACCCCCCAAAAAATAAAAGAGCTTTGAAAAAAACAAGAAAGATAGAAAGACTTAGAAAGGTAATGAACATTTAAAGGTAATGATTCAGAGGCCAAAGACCTAAACTCTGTAAATTCAGAAACTGCTACAAAAGCTGTCTGTGCTTTGCCCACAGTATGCAGCAGGCATTTACTAAATGTTTGTGGTGTGGGATAGTTTGTCGTATGATCCAAACAGGGATGTGCTGGAAGCAGTTCTTCCGACTCTTGGTGAGGGCCAAGTGTTTAATTTTCATTGTGAGCATTTATTTAATCTCGGAAATCAGCCATTGCCACAAATCAGGGATTGAGTTATCATTTTGTTGATTGTCCAGACTTAAGAAAATGTTAATGCAGATTAAAGCTAAAAGTTTGTCTGCACACTCCACCCCTCTTCCTTCCCCCAGATGGTTATTAAATGTTTATTAGCATTCCCCGGGATCCATTTACACAAACATAACCAAACAATAAACAATTGCCTATTGCCCTAGGGCTGGACAGATTCTTAGTCAGATAATTTACAGAAGGAATTCAATGCTTCAAAAATCTGAGTTTTTTGAGCCTGTGTACTCTCTCTCCAGAACAGATGGGGACTCTTCCGTGACTTAATAAGGATCCTTAGGAATTGATGAGTCTTTGATTTTTTTCTGAACTACTTTACTCATCCCCCTTCCCCCATCCTTTCCTAGCCATCTTACAAAGGATAATTTACTAGGTAAAGGAGTGGGGGTGAGGAGAAAGGATATTTGGAAATGATGATCTAAAAACACAATATGTCAACAGAAATAAGACTGGCAATATTGGTGGATGGCAGATTGTGGAGTATTTTACGAGCTAGAATGAGGTTTTATGTGTTTTTCTATAGGCAAAATGGAGCTACTGAAGATTTTTGAGTAAGGGGGGTTAGGAATGCCAGTGTGGTAGCTGCAGATACTCAGGAGATTCTTGCAATTCATTTCACCCCACGTGATATAAATAATATGTAGCCTAATTGACAAATATTTATGAGAGAAACAGAGACTTAGAGAGTAATAATACAAATAAATGAATCACATGAACTTGAAACCAACATGCAAACATACCAGAACTTAATGATTCAAATATGCATTGTCTCCATCAAGGTCAGCCTCTACAGTCAGCAATGCTCCTGTAGCTTGTGTGGTTGTGGTTTGTCCTTCATTCTTGAAGAAGACCGTGACATCAGGGAGATGATGACATGACTTGCCATTGACTTTGGTTTGAGTGAGGCAGGGCTGTGCAGTCACCGACCTCACTTTCTCCTCCAGAGCCATCTGGGTCCAGTGGCCAGATATCCATCAGAATAACTGGAGATGGCCTAGTGCTCCTGTAGCTTAAAGTCATCCTGTAACTCCTGTTTTGGAATGGCCTCAGACCCGGAAGTACTTGCTTTCAAATATCCATCTGATCTAACAAGCAACTGAGTGCCTATGGTGTGGTGCATGATTGGGACAAAACATAAAAATGAAACCAATAAAAGGGCTCTGCCTTCAGGGATCTTAATGCTTTTGTGGGGATTAGAAATGTAAACAGGTAAGTAAACTTGGAGGAGGAGAGAACACACACACATACACACACACACACACACACACACACAATACTCTGGGGATTAGAAAATGAATGAATGAATGAATGATAACAAGGATCTCATGTAGGAAGTTGCACTTAAGGAAAGTCTTAACAGAAATTAAGGATTCAAAGAGGCAGAGGTAAGGAGGAAGAGCATTCTAGACATGGGGCATGGCCAGGCAAAGTCACAGAATGCTATGTTCAGAGAACACAAGTAGGCTAATTTGTAGCCTCTATAAAGGGGAATATTGGGCAATAAGTCTACAAAGGTAGTCTGGAGCTATAGAGTGAAACATTTAAAATACCAAGTTGAGGGATTCGCAATTGATCCTGGAGGAAATGTGAATGGAGCCATTCACATTTCTGAGTGGGTCAGTGACATGGTCAAAAATAATTAGGAAGATCATTTTTTTTCAGTCATGGAAGAGAATGACTTAGAGAGAGGATAATTTGGGATCTGAGAATTCAATTAGGCTGCTGCAATAGACCAAGTGAGGAGTGATAAAGCTGGAGCTAGGGTGATAGATGTGTGAATGAAAAGAAGGAAATGAAAGTGAGATGGAAGTAGAATCAGAAAGACTTAGTGGTAGATTACATGGGAGTGGGGTGGGAAGGAGCAAAATGGTTTGAGGAGATCTCTAAGATTGCAAACCTGGGTGACTGGAAGGATAATTATATCCTCATGGTACAGTTTGAAGGAGGGATGAGTGTAAGGGGGAAGATAAGGATTTCCATTTTGGGTATGAGGTGAATATCCAGGTCCTCTTGGCTTCTGGTGATGTGAGACTGAAGCTCAGGAGAGAAACTGAGCCTGGATATATCAATCTGGTCATTATTGGCATAGAGATGATAATTTAACCCATGAAAGATGATGAGATCCCTAAGTGAGAAAGTATAGAAAGAAGAGAAGAGGGCCCAGGACAGAACTCTAAAGTCCAGAGTTAGGAGAATGACATGGATGGCGATGTTACAATGGAGACTGAGGAGTGATCCTAAAAGAAAGGGGAGAACCATGAGAGAACAGTATTGCAAAAAAAAACCCCACAAAAAACCCCCAACCCAGCAAGAAGAGTGTAGAATGGAGAAAAGGACAGACAGCCAACCATAGCAAATACAGCAGAGATGTGAAGAAAGAGGCAATTCCTATTTCCTCCATTAGATCATGGGCTTCTTGAGAGTAGAGACTGTCTTTTGCCTTCCTATGTACCCCTGGCAGTTAGCACAGCGCCTGGTATATAGTAGGTATATACTGCGCGCACACACACACACACACACACACACACACACACACACATATACTGCATATACAGTATATACTGCATATAGTAGGTATATAGTGGTTGACAGACTGGCTCCTGAAGGTGGATTTGATTTTGGCAAACATCCAAAACATGTATACTGTCCAGCCCAGTGAAGGAGAAGAATGATGACACTTGGTCAGACTATTTTTCTTCATTTCTGCTCACTTTGGGTTTTAAGTCTGTCTATTAACACATTTGAAATACTGTGTGTATTTAAAATTCCCTTTGGAAGTGGGTAGGTATTATCCAGTTTGCCTATGCTTGTAGAGTATACAGTTGTTTTTCATTAAAAATAAATTTATCTAAGTGAGCTCAATACTACTTGATTATTATCATTACAGACAGATCCAGGAGAGATATTTCACCAACACCTCATCAAGAATTTGAAGATTCTGTTGCTTTTTAAAAAAATTCTTTGACTCATTCTGAAAGAAACAGGATACAATGTTCTCCTTCCCAAGGGTCCAGCCCTGAATGAGTTTTGGAACCAATGTGGGTAACTAGGCTCTCAACTGTGGAGACAAAGACTTCAGTGTGGGAACAAAAATCTTTAGGAAAAACTATCAGTCCCTGCAAGGTCATTTTCAGAACAGAATGGCTGGAATGGTTCCAGGGTCCTGGGTAGAGGAGCTGGGGAAGAGTGTCCTGAGCAAATGGGATATGTGACCACTTCCCTCCCAAGGCTGGTGAAAGCAAAGGGCTTTGAACACACAATCTTGGATGCTTGGAGATCCCTTGTGGGAAGTGAGACAAACACCTTAGCCAAGCTCTTAGGGGAAAAAACGCATTCAGGCACATACTTCCCCAAAGCACAGGGCTGGCTTTGTTCAGCTTTCTGGTGCATGCCTTGGAAGAAGTTGCTTTGGAAGGCAGTCAGGATCTTTATAAGTTCAAGGTAGTGGTAGGGGTGGGGGGCAGGCTTCTAGATCTTTTCTTTCAACTTCTTCTTTGGTTTTAATATTGGTGAAATGAAGTATCTCATTCCCACCCTGCTTCCTGCCTCCCATCATAAACCCCTTCTTTGGAATGAGGACAGCCACATTGGAAAACGATGCCAATGAGTTCCCAAACTGGAAACAAATATCTAGAGGAAGAAGAAAAATTCCATTTTTTTTTAAACAAAGAAACTTAGACATGAGCAAAATGATCAACTGTCACCTGCAATATTTCATCAGCTGTGTAAGGGTGAATGGTTTCAAATGTCTTAAATACAATTGAAAACAATCATTTTATTAAACACCTCCTATGGGCCAGAAACATGTCCCATATATGACATATAACGGAAAGAATAAAGCAGTCTCTCCTCTCAATGAATGAGAATCACAGAGGTTCAGTTTGTTCAGACTTTTGGAGACACCAAAATGCATTCCCAGAATATTCTTATATGTGGTGTATTTTTTGTTGGGTTTCTTATTCTTCTGTCAGGTCTGCTTCCACGAATCCTAAAATAGTTATCCATTTGCTCAGTGTAGCAAGTTCACCTTCCCCTAAGTCCCTCAACTTCTAGCTATTTCATTGACTATATTGGGGAGGAGCAAGGAACTAGATGTGGGAGTTCCTATGGGGAACTCTCAGGTGAGGAAAGTTCTACCAATATAGGTTGGCACCTTTTCTGCAACTTATATTTTTGAAGAACTGCCTAGAGCACTGAGAAGTTAAGTGACTTGTCCAGGTCATATGAGCAGGCTGTGTCAGAGGCAAGGCTTGAACTCGGGTTTCCTGGGTTTGAGGCTGGTCACCCTCTGCCGTGGCAGCCATTACTGGTCTTAATCACAGAATCACAGAATTTGAGTTGCCAGGAATCTTAGCGGTCACCCAGTTCAATTCCCACACAAAAAGAACCCCTACAATAATGTCCTAGACAAGGGCTCACCTAGCTCTGCTTGGAGACATCCAGTTATGGGGAGCAGCCCACCCAGAATGAGCTATTTGGGAGACCTTGGCATTCTCTGGGCCTCTGTAAAGTGAAGAGGCTGTGCTAGATGATTTCCCTCTCTCAGGTGACCTTTAGAGCTCCTTGTCTGACTTCTGCCAACCTTTTTTAACCATTTAAGTTCAGGGAATAATAGTTCTGCAAGTGGAAGGGACCTTGGAGGTCAACTAGCCTGACCCCCTCATTTTACAATTGAGGAAACTGAGTCCTAGGGAAGATAAGTGACTTGCCCCAGGTCACACAGGTTAATCTATGCCACATTATTCCAATCATATGGGTTTTTCTTTTTTCAAATTTAGCTATTTTATTTAGGGAACATTAATATATGTATGTTTTATATATATATATATATGTGTGTGTGTATGTATACGTGTATGTATGTGTATATATGTATATATATATCTATATCTATACACACACACACACACACATACACACACACACATATATATATATATATATATATATATATATATATATATATATATATATATGGAGAGAGAGAGAGAGAGAGAGAGAGAGAGAGAGAGAGAGAGAGAGAGAGAGAGAGAGAGAGATTGAATGTTTTTCTACGACAGGAAAATTGTGTTGTCTCCACACCTCAAGCCAGTAGCAATGAGGATAAATTTATAGCAATAGAATCATCAGCAAAACCCCACTCATGGCCACATCTTGAATGATGAAGGTAACAATGATGTGATGAGGATGGCTGATAGACGTATGAGTCATGACTGACCAGGTGTTGGGTAAAGTGACAGTTACAAAACCTGATATAATCTGCCTTGGGATTTTGAAGGCCAGCTCTTTAAAGGGAAGGGAAAATAACCAAGTGCACTGTCAAAGAAAAGAAAAGTGAGGGATCTCATTACACAGGAAGACCTATTAGGCCTCAACTTAAAAGCAGGAACCTGATGGTTTGGATTTTCTCTTCTGGGAAGTTCTGCCTGCCCTACTCTAAAAGCTGGCTCTTGACATTTCAGGGCAGGTCCACAGATTGTCCAGAGAATTGGCTAGCCTTTTGAGGCTTTGTAGCGAGGAAGAATGAGGTAGTGGGAAAAAATGCTGGATCTGGCATAAGAGGTCCTAGGTTCCAATTCATTTACTGCCAGGGTGACTTTGGACAGTCATTTTGCTTCTCTGGGGATCAATTTCCCAATCTGTAAGATGAGAGGTTTGGACTGCAAGGTCACTATGATCTCTTTCAGCTCCAAATCTAGAATCCTCAGAGCCCCGTTATATCCCATTGGCCATGCAGGAAGCAGTTGAGCTGGATGCCCCACTGGACACGTGGAGAAGAGAAAGTCTGGAGCTTGAAACGTTCACTCATGAAGGTTAGGGATGGGTGCTGGGAGGGTGGGAATTGGAGACTACTTTAAGGTGGGAGCTATCACAGGTATCACCTTGTGGAGACTCCAGGACACTTCAAGGCAGCTATTGGGGAGGCCTGTGCATGGGGAGGGAGAAGAGCAGAGGGGAGTGGGTGGGAGATGCACACCGTGGGCAGGATTGCGGGAGGAAGCCTCCTCTTCAAGGATTCTTGCTAATTACAGTTGGTGCTAAGCTTAGTTCTTTCTCCCCACTAAAGGAATGCAAGCCACTAACTTCTGGTGCCATGGGGGCATAGCTGAAGTCACCCCACCCTCATTACAGCTCTGCCTTAGAGTCGTATGCCAGTCTTTGGTTTGAGGGCAGAGAATTGCCAGTTTTTGATCTGGATCATGACTGGTCCAATGCTCTTCTACTACTGGGGGAGGCCATGAGGCAAAGAGGAAACTGATGCAATTCTAGGTTCTGTCCCAGCTCCCACTAACAAGCTGTGTGACTGTGGGGAGGGCACAAGTCTCTGGGTCTCAGTTTTCTTATCAATCAACAAATGTTTATGAAGCACCTCCTGTGTGCCAGGCACCGTACTCGTTAGATGGAGAAGACAATTTCCAGCCTCCAAACTAGGTTTAGGTGGGCTAGGTGTGCTGGCACCTCCAGGGTCAGGGTTAGCCTCTAGGGTGGACCAACAGAGTTGCTCCACATTCTATGATCACAGAGTTGTCCTGAGGTTGAAACGAACCTATGTGGGCACCGTTGGGACAGATGCTTGTGGGAAGGCCTTTCCTCCTCCTCCATCCAAGACTGCCCAGATATCATTTTAGCATTGCTGGACTTGGCAGAGTGTTACGAGATGCCTTTCTCCTAGGGGCCTTACTGCCAAAGCCTCTATTCTTCCTCCTTTCCTTACTGAACACTGACCCTCACCCCCATCCATTCCCTTGGGGAAGGGAACCCAGAACCCTCCTTTCCTCTGACCCTTAGACTCACTCGCTACCTCCCATTGGTAGTAGCCAGGCCACTAAAGACCCCACCTGCAGAGAGGGCATGCCCTCCTACACTAGATGAGCACCAACAATCCTTTCAATAAAACAGAGGAGTACCAGGCCCTCCCCTCTTCCCAGAGCCCTGGGTACTGTCATCTGCCTCCGTGATGCACCTTAAGGCCCACTGGGCTTTTCTGTCTGACTTACAGTGGAATCCTCCTAAGATGTGGTCTCTCTCTGTTAGAAAGTGAGATTCTGGAGAGGAAGAACTATCTGATTTTTTTTTTTTTGGTTTGGCTCCCAAGAGGAAAGCACAGTACCGGCACATAGCACTTATTAAATCATTTTACATTAATGAATCAATTAATGAATATAAATAACAATTGAAAGCACAAGTGAAAAAATTTGTTTTTTTAAAGCAAATACAAGGTATTATTATTAACATCATCATCGTTATCACTCTGATTCTTACTGAAGACATTATCAGGGTCATATTTCCCAGAATCAGAGCCCAAAGAGTTTTCCTCTGGGAAAGGACTGAGGAAGGATGAATTTCTGAAGGATTTCCTAAAGCTACATAGTAGCATCAGAGGCTTTGCTCTTACCATAATTTCATCTCTCAGGCCTCAGTTTCCTCCTCTGTACCCTAAGAGCAGGTTATGGCCCTGAGATTCCACCTAGCTGAGGCTCTGAGGACCCCAGGGCCTCTTTTGCTTGTGTGTTTTGAAAGGAGTTGTTTCTTTGGAAAGCCTGAGCCTTGAGTCAGCATTGGAGATGAGGAGGAGACTTTTGGATGTGCCTTGGAGTAACTGGCAGAGATGTGCTCCAGACACTTGAGTAATTTTACTTTGGGTCTAGTTTCTGAAACATTTTCCCTTGCTGTCCTGTGTGAAGAACAGAGGAAAGCCAGCTTGCCTAGCAGAGGTGATGACAGTCTTGAGAAAGTGGCAAGTGGCTGAACATGGGAGCTCTGCCCATGCACACCTTCTTAGTGGAAATTTTCAGGGGAAGAGACTGGTTGTGTTTGATCAGCAGTCAGAGGATCAGAGAAGGGACCAAAACTTTGGGGAGAGTGAAACCTGCCAAATCCTTAGGGAGTATTGAGGGCCCATTGAACACAAACTGACTCTTCTATGGACAATGGAAAGGGGCCTGAATTTGGAGTCAGATGACCTTGGTTCAAATCCTGGCTCTGCCTCTTTCTAGCTATGTGACCTTTAGCCAGGTATTCCACCTCTGGGTTTCAGTTTCCTTTGTAGAATAGGGATAATAGCAGTATCTGTCTCACTAGATGGTTGTGGGGATTAAACGAGATCACGTAGCAACATAACATGGCTGTTGGGCCCTACTTGGGGGGATTCTTATCCTCTCCCTTTAAAGGGTTCCCAGCTCTCACTCCACATGCATGGTCATATTTAGCACTGAAAGGGCCTTGTTCCTAGTACAATGGCTCAGGCTCTGTCTTTCTGGCCCTTTATGCCTTTATCCTGGAGCCCTGAGATCATATAAAGCTTAGGTTGAGCTCATGTCTAGAGTTCTCAAAAAAAGAAGTATGATATAGGCCAGGTATAGGACAGCTATTTATTTTTTTTTCCACACAAAAGAAATGTTTAAAACACAAAAGACTTCTAAGCTTACACTGACAAATGCTTCAAAGTGAAGCAGACATAGCTCTCCAGGTGTCTCCTAGGTCATTAATGCTGAAATCATTAAAACCTGAAGCACTGAAGTGAGATTGTGGAGTAGGCATTTCACCTTTACCAGAAGAAGTTGTGAATACCTAGGGCTCGGTCAGGGAAGGAGAGTGAACTCAGTTGTCCACAGGAGAGGGTTCTTGTGGTGAAGTAGTGGGAAATAAGGTTGGCAAGGAGAGAGGCTTTCCATGCTGAGCTAAGGAATTTGTACCAATCCGTAGATTACTCTCCAAACTTACTTTAGTGGACAGTTTCAATCTCTTCCTCTCCTTGAGCCTATCACTCACAACCTTTCACAAGGGTCAGAATGGAGTGGTCCATTCTCTTTGGTCTTCCTCTTGTCCTGCCTATGATGGTGGTCGTTGTTTAGTCATGGCTGACTCTTTGTGCCCGCTTTGGAGTTTTCTTGGCTAAGATCCTGGAGGGGTTCGCCATTTCCTTCTCCAGCTCATTTTACCGATGAGGAAACTGAGGCAAACAGGGTGTAGTGACTTGCCCAAGGTCACACAGCTAGTAAGTGTCTGCGATGGGATTTGAACTAGAGAAGATGAGTCTTCCTGATTCTAGGCCCAGCACTCTCTATCCACTATAGCACCCCCTAGCTGTCTATAATGGAGGTGCTGAGAAACATTTTATGGGAGAGGAAGAGCAAGAGGTCTCTGGATTCTTCACATTCTTTCTCCATCTCCTAAATTGCTTCTTTCAATTGACACCCTGTCACTGGCTGTCTTCTGCTGCATGCACTCCCTGCCTCTTAAGCATGCTGACTACCATAAATTATTTTCAAATTAAAGTTAATTCTATTTTGTTTTGAATTTTTTGTGTCTATATCATCCTTGCCCTTAATAATGAGAAATGGACCAGACAGTAAATCCTCATTGATTCAGATGCTTCTAGTCTTCTCCTAGTTTCCCTCTAAGCTCCTTCCAACTGTAAATCTATGCTCCCATGAACTTGAGTTTGTGAGAATTGAGCAGACCGGCTAGCATGTACCTTTGCATATCCATGCAACAAAGTATAAAGTAATGCTATGTAGAAGATTTCCGGCAGGTGAAAGAATACTTTTCAGAGTCCTTAGGTACTTCAGAAACACCCATATCAATGCAACTGACATGTTAACTAAAATTAGGTGCCCTTATTCATTAAAGCCCCTCTAAGGACTTCTGTTAGGCAACAGTTTTAAGGAATAAAACATTAGTTTACCTGGTTTATATTACTGTAAGTATGTAGAAGGGCAGCTAGGTGGCGTCATGGTACATGGAGTGCCGGGCCTAGAATCTGGAATACTCATCTTCCTGAGTTCATATCTGGCCTCAGACATTTATTAACTGGGTGACCCTGGGCAAGTCACATCACCTTGCTTGCCTCAGTTTCCTCATCTGTCAAATGATCTGGAGAAGGAAATGGAAAACTGGTCCAGTATCTTTGCCAAGAAAAACCCAAATTGAGTCACAGAGTCCAACGAACAACAACAAAATAATACCTACTGGAGTCCAGAGATAGGGGCATCGAAGATGGATAGATCACTAGACCTAGAATTAGGAAGGTCTGAGTTCAAATCTGGCCTCAGACACTTCCTAGCTGTGTGATCCTGAGCCAGTCACAACCTCTGGCTGCGTCAGATTCTTCATCTGTAAAATGTAATAATGACACCTGCCTCCCGGGATTGTCGTGAGGATAAAATGAGGCAACAAAGCATTATATAAATGCTAACTGTTGTTGTTGTTATAAATGTTGTCGTGAGAATTGAGATCATGTGACATAAGGACACTTATTTAGCTTTGACATGGCGGCCATCATCTAGCATTGGAAAGACTTGAAGAGGGAAGAATGAGGTGCAATGGGAGCTGGGAAGAGGCAGGTTTTGGTTTCCTAAGAGGAAAAAAGTCCCATTACTTACTGCTATGCAAAAATGGATGGGGCAGCCTCAAGAAGTCACAAGAGTCCAGACCAGAGCCTGGACACCTCACTTCCCCTCCCTACTCATGTCTAATCAGTTGCCAAACTTGCTGCTTCTACCATGTCTACTTACACAGCTATCCCTTACGTCAGGCCCTCATCGCGTCTCCCCTAGATTATTGAAACAGCCTCCTAATTGGTCTCTAAAGAGGCCAAGCCTCTCCCCACTGTAATCCATCTCTCCATGGTGGCCAAAACCATGTTCCTTAAGAGCAGATCTTAGCCTCGACTCAATCATCTCTAGACACTCCCTATTGCCCCTAGGATCAAATGTAGACTTTTAAAGATCTACCCAACCTACCTTTCCAGCTTCAATGGGTATTATTGCCCCTCTCACTCTGGCCCTTCTCTCTGTTCTTCTCACATGGACACTCCATCTCCCCTCCCCATGGCAGTCTATTAGCTTTTCCTCAGGCCTAGAATGCACCACGACTTCTCTCTGCCTCAGAGTCCTTTTCTTCGTTTAAGAAGCAGCTCTGGTATCAGTTTCTGCATGAAACTGTTTCTGATCTGTCCCACTGAAGATGTGCTCCCCCTGGCTACATTTCGTTACTTTGTATTAGATTGACTGCCCGCTCTTTGTCTTTATGCTGCATATGTATGAATATGTACTTGTTTCCTCTGTTAGAATGTAAACTTGAGAGCAAGAATTGTTTCACTCTTTGGACTTGTATCCCCACAGCCCAGCACAGTACCTGTTACACATTCAGTTACTCAGTCACTTTTCGTTTGTGTCCGACTCTCTGTGACCCCATTTGGGTTTTTTTTTTTTTTTGCAGAGACTGGAGCAGTTGGCCATTTCCTTCTCCAGCTCATTTTACAGATGAGGAAACTGAGGCAGAGTGGAGTGACTTGTCCAAGGTCACACAGCTAGTAAGTGTCTGAGGCCAGATTTGACCTCAGGAAGATGCATGTCTTCCTGACTCCAAGCCCTGCACTCTATGCATTGTGGTGTTACCTAGTTGCCCTACCTGGCACATAGTAGGCACTTAATAAATGCTTATTGAGAGATGGATCTATTCAATCATTCTTCCACTAAATTCAGAGGTTAAGGCATTGTGTTCCCATGAGTCACAGGTTAAAAAGAAGGAATCCTGGGGCAGCTAGGGGTCACAGTAGATAGAGTTCCTGCCTTAGAGTCAGGAATTCAAATCTGGCCTCAGACACTTGATACTTACTAGCTGTGTGACCCTGGGCAAGTCACTTAATCCTGATTACCTCACCAAAAAGAAAAAAAAAGAATCCTCATGTGGGAGGATTTTGTTTTCTTGTCTAGACCTGTGATTTCATTGGTGAAATTGTCTCTGTAAAGGCATTCCCTCTACCAATGGTGGTCAGCAACTGCTCGGCAGCTAGGCTCGAAGAGCTGACTGAGGGTGCTCAGAAAAGTGACTTGCCCAGGGGTCAAGAAATCAGTCACCTCTGCCACCCGGTAACTTGGTGATTAACCCTTTGTGCCTCAGTTTCCTTATCTGTGAAATGTAGTTGGACTCAATGACCTCTAAGTTCCCATTCTAGCTCTATGATTTTGTGACCTAGTGAACAAAAATCTTGGCACCCTACACCCTATGTGGGGTTTGTTGGCTCTGTGGAGAGAGGCCCATGTAACCTGGGCTGGCTGCCTCACAGTTGGACACAGGGGCAGAAGAAAGCACCAGTCATTTGGGATGAGGAGCACTGAAGGCAAACTCTCTTGACCCAGGCCTCCTTTCCCCCGTTGCTCATGTCTTGTGAGACCTTGGCACCTAGGGTTCATCCTCCTTTCTCAGGCACAGTTGGTAGGTTCTCAGACATTTGGTCCAATTGACTGGTGCCATATTAAATTCTGAGCTGAAACGAATAAGGATCAGTGACCTGATTTGGGAGACTGGAGACAAGTCTCCATGCTGGAACAGCATCCTGTACCACCTTTGGCCTCTTTTCCTTCCGTGGCAAACTCCAAGCCAACGTCCTTCCCTCAAGGTCTTCACTTGGTGGGGAGGCCAAGCTGAAATAAACAACACAATTCAGCGGCTTATTTATTTCTGGGTAGATGACTTTATGGAAGCCTGAGTCTCAGAAGCATTCCTTTCCTCCCTCTTCCCCTTCTACTGCACTTCCTGCCAAAGTTGGGTTGTGGTCTGTGTGTTTTTGAAAGAAATGGCTGATTTTAAGGGGAGTTTGGTCTGGCCACCAACTGAAGTACCTCTCTCTCTCTCCAGTAATATTGACCACAAAAGACCAGGTGGTATTCTGCATTTGCAGTCAGACTTATGCTATGGTTCTGCTTTGGACCCTCGGTAAATGGTGACCTCTAGAAGCCTCAGTCTTCTCATCTCTGAAATGGGGATAAGAATATTTGTGTTTCTACATCATTGGATGACTATGAGGAGAATGCTTTTTTGTTGTTGTTGAGGCAATGGGAGTTAAATGACTTGCCCAGGGTCACACAGCTAGTAAGTGTCAAGTATTTGGTCTGAGATGGGATTTGAACTCAGGTCCTTCTAACTCAGGACTGGTACTATCCACTGTACAACCTAGCTGCCCCAGGAGAATGCTTTTCAAGCCTTCATAAAATCACAGAATGGCTGGATTTTAGACACCATCTATTTTAAACCATATCTGAATAAAACATCCTGCAAAGTGGTTGTTCAGTCTTTGCTTTAAGAGAGGAGAGAGGGCCCAGTACCTCCTGTCCACTTTGGTCAGTTCTAATGGCTTTTTTATGGGTCTCCCCACCTCAAGGCTCTACCTCCCCAGTTTTTTGTTCACTCAACTGCCAAATTAATCCTCCTAAAGTATAAACTCCAGCAGCTCTCTACATGTCCCCCCTCACATGTACTTAGAGGCTGTCAGTATTTCTTCTTCCTTGTTTGAAAGTCACCCTAGGGGCAGCTAGGTGGCACAGTGGATAGAGCACCCGCCCTGGATTCAGGAGGACCTGAGTTCAAATCCGGCATCAGACACATAACCTTTACTAGTTGTGTGACCCTGGGCAAGTCACTTAACTCCATTGCCTAGCAAAGGAAAAAAAAAGGAGCCAAAAGTCACCCTGGAAGAAATATTCTCCTCAGCCCCTTTGTATGTGCTCAGGTCCCCTCAGCAGCCAATGAAAGGTCTTCTCATCAGCACTCAGTAAGTGGACAGGAGAAGAGCAGATCTTTGCCTGCTCTGAAGTAGGGCACGCTCACCAAGGCTCCATGTAGGCTAGCATGCAGGGGACATTGAGCATGCTGTAAGGACTGGGCTCTCATTGGCCAGTTCCCTTATGGCACAAGAACACGCACACCATACAGTGAGTAGAGAGCCAGCCTTGACATCAGGCTGCTCTGGGTTCAGGTTCCATCTCTAAGTTATACCTTCCTCTGTGATTCTGGGCAAATCATTTAGATTTTCAGTGCTTTAGGAAACTCTAAGATTAGACATTCACCCACTTGCATCAGTACGATGAGAGAATCTGCTCACTTCCATCAGTAGAGAGAGTTTCCCTATCCAGGACTTCTCTCTACTAACGAAATCCCAGGGTTAGTCCTCTCTCCATCCATCCATCCACGAGAATTAGATCTGTTCTGCTTGGCTCTGGGGAGGGGAGACTTGGAAGCAACAGGTACAAAGAGGCAGATTCAAGGCTGATGTCAAGAAAAGCTTTTATCAATAGGTGCTGTCCAAAGGTGGAGAGGGCTGCCTGGGGAGGCAGCAGATTCTCCTCTCATTGGAGCTATTTAAGCAAAGGCTCAATGAGCATAGGTTGGGAATGCTGCAAAAGGAATGTTTTTCTCTGCACAGCAGTGATCGGACCAGCTGTCCTCAAAGGTCCCTTTGAACTCTAGGATTCCGTGACTGTATTCCTTCACGCTCAGAATGTATGAGCTTAAGATCCCAAGAGGCAGTAACAAAAGGAAAAAGAAAATCAGGGATTTGGGGAAAGAGGCAGGGAGGGGAATCAACCAGCTGGTCACAAGATGTCCACTGGAGAGAATGGAGGTTAGGGCATTTAGAAAATGGCTTGTTAAAATCGAGCTCCATTTGCCATTGCATGTGGGCATCTTACCTGTCAGTGTTCTGGAGTCCATTGCACATGGGGGGTGGGGGAGGGGAGAAAGACAGGACTCTCTGTCTTACCATTTCTATCTTGGATCTTTTCCAGGTAAGAGCCATAGGTGACACAACATGGCTTTAGAAAGAGGGAGGAGCCAGGGAAAGAATCAGCTTTTACTCTTACCTCTGACTTGCCTTGACCTGAATTTGTTCTCATGCTCTGGGGGAGTGATTTTTAAGAGCCTTGTCTCAAGGACCACATGCAAAGTGAAGGAAGTAAGGAAGATTTCTGGAGATAATGACACTCTGGGCCTCAGCTTCCTTGTCTGTGTCTCTCGAGGGTTCAACAAATGCTTGCTGAATGGATTTGAATTCAAGGTTCTTTCTTGGATTTTTTTCTCCTCTATGCCCTCTCATCTCCTAGCATGCCTCATCACTTGTTGCACGTTCCTTGCCCCAGGCACATTAGGTCCATGTTTCTTCTGGGAAGGGAGAGCTAGAGAGCCAGAGGAAGAATGTAGGGAATTGGACAGGCCTCAGGAAACTCTGAGCAGGCATCTTTGGCCAGCACAGTGAATGGTCATTGAGTTAGGTAACTGAAGGTCACACAGCTAAGATCATTTTAAGAAAAATCATCCGAAGTGAAAAAGAATGTGAGCCTAAAAGTGCTATTTTAAGACTCTCTCTCTCTCTCTCTCTCTCTCTCTCTCTCTCTCTCTCTCTCTCTGTATCTCTCTTTCTCTCTCTCCCTCTCCTTTTTTCCCTCCCTCTCCTTTTCTCTCTCTCCTCTCCTGACCCCCCTCTCTTTTCTCTCTCCTTCCCCTCTCACCATCTCTGTCTCTGTTATTCTGCCTCTGTCTCCATCGCCATCTCTGTCTCTCTCCTGGGAGGGAGCTCATATCAGGTATGGAGAGGGTAATAGAGGACAGATAAATCTCTAAGCAACATAAAATGAATAAAATCAATCAACCAGTCAAGCTTTAATTTATGACATTCCACTTGTTCAGTTCAGTCATTTTTCAGTCATGTCTGACTCTTTGTGACCCCATTTGAGGTTTTCTTGGCAAAGATACTGGAGTGGTTTGCCATTTCCTTCTTCAGCTCGTTTTACAGATGAGAAAACTGAGGCGAACAGGGTTAAGTGACTTGCCCAGGGTCACACAGCTAGTAGGTGTCTGAGGCCATATTTGAATTTAGGAAGATGAGAGTCCAGGCTAAGCACTCTATCTACTGCACCACTCACCTGCCCAGATATTCCACTGGTAGAATACAAATTCAGGACTAAATTATGTCTTGCTCTACACAACCCAGGTCAGACTCAGTTGGAGCATTGGGTTCAGTGTGGGACATTGCATTCTAGGAAGGCATTCATTGACAAGCTTCAGGAAAGAAGCTTCCTCCAGGACAGTGAAGGGGCCTACATCCATATCAAAGGATTGGTTGAAAGAAATGGGTACTTTCAGCTTGGAGAAGAGAAAGCTTGGGGTGGGTTTGGGAGAAAGAGAAGGGACTATAGACTTAGAATTGGAAGAAGTCTTAGAAGCCTCCTCAACCAACCTCACCTTACTTTGTAGGTAAGGAAAGTGGGTCAGAGAAGTTAAATGACTTGCCAAACTCACACAGGTAGGACATGGCAAAGGATTCTCCAAGTCATAGAATCATGGATTTAGAGATGAAAGGATCCTTATGGACCATTATTTTACAAATGAGGAAATTGATTCCCAGGGAAGTTAAGTGAATTGGTCAAGGTCATACAGGTAAGCATCAGAGGCAGGAGTTGAACCCAGGTCCTCTGACTCTCAGTTTAGTGCTTTTCCCACAGCACTAGACAGCTCACCTCATCCAGGCAGGGAGGGTAAGTGGCAGAGCTGGTCAGACAACTTGGATGTTCTGACTCTGAACTTGAGCTCCTCCCATTATGCCGTGCTGCCTTGGCAAAGCAGAGCCATTCTCTTCATTGGGTGGCATTGATGAGAAGTGACTCCATTCCCTTTCCGCCATTCCTCCATCACCAACTTTGGTGATAGCAGCTCCTTATGGGCTAAGCAAGGATGAAAGGGAAGAGTTCTTTTTACCATGAAAGCTTTCTTCAAGTATCTGAAGGGTTGTCTCATGGAAAAGGGTCTAGACTCGTTCTGTCAGGCCCCTAAAGATAGACCTAGGAGCCTCAGATGGAAGATGTAGAGGTAGATTTAGGCCTGAGGTAAGAAGAGCTTCCTAACAATGAGGCCTCTCCCAAGGTGGAAAGGGCTGCCTTGGGAGACAGCAGCATCCTCATCCTTGGAGGGTCTTCAAGCGATGGTCAGATGAGCACTTGTTGGAGATGTCACAGAGGGAATTTCTGCTCAAATACAGTCTGGACTCAATGACTGCTGAAGTCTTTTCCAACGTGGAGTGTGTAGACTTTGTGAATGGTGAAACGGGAGTCAATTTACTAAGAACAAGGACGATAAAGTCAGAGAATGGTGGGGGGCTAATGAGAGGGACTGTAAGCTTCTGGAGGGGAGCAAACATGTCTAGTTCTAGCTCCTCCATTCCACAGGTGAGGAAACTGAGTCTCAGACTGATTGATTGATTTGGCCCAATGATTTTTTTTTCAATAGGAAACCTCTTCTACCAATGCAAATTGACATCTGTTTCATAATTTTATAGAGTTAGCACAGTGTCTAGCATATGGTAGGTGCTTAATAAATGTTTATTGATTGATTGATTGATTGAGATGACTTGCATAGGACCTGACCCCAAGTATGCTCTCTAACACTGTGTCTCTTATGAGGTTATTACAGATTAATTAATAAATATTTATAGAATGACTCCAGTCTATTCTTCCTGGCTGCTCATTCCACCCCCTCTTTCCTGAAGAAGCCTAGAAGCTGCTTTCCTCCCCCTGGGTTTAGAGCCATTCTTTCCCCCTCTTCTGTTCTGCTAGAGCGTGAACAAATCAGACAAAATGTTTTTTATCACAGAGAGTCCTACAACAGTCCCAGATGTTGTTTAACGAAAACATGGGAAGAGATGAATTAATTGTGATGGAATTGACCTGGTGAGTGCCAGAGAATATTTGGACTTTGTGGACACGAACAGATGGTAGAGAGAGTGGGGAGGTGCTGGGGCTTGGAGGAGGGGAGGATTTCCCCTCCTAAGACTAGGAGAAATCAGACATGGTCCTTGCTATGGCAGTTGCCTAGGAGTAGGTTTGTGTCTTTGTATGATATCCTAAGTACCTGGCTCATAGTAGGTGCTTAGTAAGTGCTTATAGTTTAATTGATTGACTGGGACTTCTCTACCGAGAATAGACCTAAAGGTTGGTAAATTGAGAAACCTTTGTAAGTTGCTCTGGTGAATCATTAGCCATATCTGTGATGTGAGAAAAAACTTTTCCAAAACAAAGAATGCAAAGAAGCTTCATCAGTTTAGAACTAGAAAGGACTTTGAAGACTACT